>NC_139764.1:76349376-77805286 GCF_965231275.1 Zosterops lateralis
ATCAGCATTTTCATGAACTGTGTAATGTCCTGTACCCAGATGGTCAAGATTTTCAGGAAGATTATGTCTCCCTTTTGAATTATTTATAATGTTTTGAAGGTCTGTGTTCTACTACAACTCTGCATTTCCCTCTAAAGCTCTTAGGATTTATCTATTGGAACAGTCGAAGGTTGGGTTTTATGGTTTTTATTTTCTTTTTTTTTCCCCATTTGGACCCTAACATAAGCAGGTCAAGTCCAGCACTCTCCAATGAGATCAGTGTTACAGGAGCACAGACTTAGCATGTTATATCTGCTGCTCAGGGAAGAGAGAGGTCCCCACAGTGAATCTAATTTGTATAAAATAACAGAGAACTCCACTGCCTGTCACTGTTACCGTCAACATGCAAACAACAAAGCCCTCAAGTCAAGCCTGCACTACACCATCTAAAGAAGCAGAGGTTGAATCCTAGCCCTAATTGAATTCCCAAAAATCACATCAGGACCAGGAATTCACCCACTACTCTACAGAAGATAATTCATACCAGAGGCTGAAATTTCTTACAGGATGTAATTTTGTACCAGGCAACTGCATTGCAAGAACTATAAGTTATGTTTAGCATCATTAAGGCCTTATTTCAGTCACTTTAGGTGCTGTGAATTAATGTGTCTGATAAGACGTAATTTCTAAATTTGAGATATCTTTTCCATCCAACACAAACAGACCTTAGAGTCTGCAGGAAGGAGTTTCATTAAGTCAAGTGTTTAACAGAAACTTTTGTCTAGCTCATTTTGCTTTAGTGAGGTAAAACTTCTTTTTATGAGATGCACAGACAAATACAACAAATACACATTATAAAAGAATGGCACTTAATAAACTTCACTGGGACTGAGGCACAGAAAACTATATTGATGACTCAGTCTTACAGTGAGACCTCACTGGTTTCAGATTACTCTTCTCTGGCTGTTTCTCTATGCAATTTCTTGTATTTCTCGTTGTTTTTAATGTTCAATTCTGCAGTGCTTTCAAGTAGTCAAATATTACCCATCCACACTGGTATAAAACCAATACAAAAGGTTCTATTATTTTTAACTACATCGTTTTCCTTTAAGAATTATATACTCATATACATCCTATACCTTACAAAATTGAGAGGGGGAGTAGTAGATACACAAACCCTTCTCTTTCCTTCTGGTAGCATGAGGTAAATTGAACAATAAATCAATTTTTATGGATGCTGTTGACTTGCAACATTTGCTGCTTTTAAAAATTAATAGCTGAAATAATGAACATCCTCAAAAACTCTCTGAACAGTCAGCTTGATTAATTTCCTGGTATGAAAACCAGTTGACAGGTGCAATATTCTCTGCTGAAATTTTCTGTAGTCAGGTTAGACTACAATCTAAACTTATTCCAGTAACACAAGTTTGTTTGCTCTGGTTTTAATTTGTGCAAAACAAACAAACTTAAGTCCCATATTGTGCATTGCCTAGGCATGCATACACACACACATCCATAAAATATTCCTGCCTGTAAAATAAAATCAAGTTTAATTTTTGTGCAAATATTATTCTGAAGTCGTAATAGCACTGTGAAGTGCAAAGTGCAACTGGCATCTCTTCATGCTATTATTGCATTATTGCCAAACTGATAAGGAATTCCTGGGTATAAGCAAATGTGCACTGCATTTCGAGAATTTTCTAAATAGTGGCCCACGTTTCAAAGTGATGTAATCAGAAATATCTCCTTTGAATGAAATGTAGATACACAGCTTCACCCCAGTGCTTCCACTTAGCCCCCTTTCTGAGTCTCACTATTCATAATCCTTTAACATAGGAGTTAAACACAAAAAAAGTGATAGCTATTTCTCTTTCTTTTTTCTAGAGTTGAAATGAAATAATGTTGTTCTCTAAAATGGGAAATATTTGGAATTTATTTCTAGTTAGGATAAAAAAACCCACAACATTATGGTTAATCATTAGGGAATTTGTTTAAATTTTAAAATGTATATAAAATTTAATATTTTTGAAATTCATGCCATCCCATCTTTTTTATTGTCCTGCTTTTTTATTGCTGAGATATTGGTCTGAAATAATCAAGACAAATGCCTGAAGTCATGATTAATGACTGAAATATTCAGATGATCCAAGTGACTTCATCCTGCATCACAAGCAGTAAATGGACATTGAATCTTCACTTTCAATGAATAAAGGTCATCAGTATCTCAGTATATATATATCAGTATATATCAGTATATATAATCTCTGCTATCTGAAGATCCTTTAAAATTATCTCTTGAGAGGAACGTCTGCATGAAAAATAAGCAAAATATGTTTTCACTCTTAATGTAACCAATTTGATGTTTTTTCTTATTTTTCATTACATTAAGGTCCATGGTATCTCCCTGTATACAATGGGAGTTTTTTCTCTGTTACTCAGGAATTTTCTCTGCTGATTAACAAATTCAGTGTTCCTGTGAGAGAAAACTGCAGAGGCATGTCTTGTTCAGGTACTCAAATAAATAAAGCTATACAGGAGTGTGTGAGTGAGACTGAGGAAAACCTTTGTAAAAGTTTCAGTTGGCAGATGGGGATATCATCTACTTTGCTGCCGAAGATTTCCAAGATAATAAATATTTCTCTCTTGATAATCACATTAGGTAACTTCTCCATCAGCAGCTCTTGCAACTGTTAAGTGTCTGGGGGGTTCGTAGATTAACAAGATGTCAAGGCTGGTCTTTACTGTAGTCTTACAAAATAAAGGAAAACACTCGAGGGAGTCTGCTTCAACAGAATTCATTAAATTTCTCAAATATGCAGAGGAATTACACAGAGATAGCTAATAAAACTATGCAATCTGTTTGTCAGATATGTCAAAAAAATATTAATTTGCAAAAAGTAGACCTTTCCACTACAACACGGAGGCAATTTTTAAGATAGAACTTTCAAATGCATACATGATCCATCAAAATAAGGTCTCAGAGGACAAAGGAACATGATTCTAGAGAAAAATCTAAAACTCGTCAGGAATAAAGCAGTAAACAAACTTCTGTATAACAGTGTAGACAAAGTGAGATATGTAAAGGTTTTAGCTTTGCTCAAATAAAATTACATTTTGTCCTCAGAAGACAAAGACACCTTCCTGGGTGAAGAGAAACATAAAGTTCTTTAGCATCTGCAAATATATTCTTGCTAAGTGATAAATTCTGGCTATGTTTAGACAAAGATGAAGATTGGGGGATTATCAAGTTCTCAGAGACATCCTGCTTGCACACCAGCAAAAGTCTTCAGGCAGCAGTGCTTTTTGGCTTGATTGGAGAAAGGAATAGCTTATGCCACCCAGGGTAACCTGCTCACAGATGTAAAATAATTAGAACGGTAGAGATGGAACCCCTATACATAGCTGGTCTCATCCTCCTCTCAGGAGCCTCTACAGCCATAATTTTTCTCTTCTCTTGTATCTCCATTGTGCCTGAGTAGCACAGCAGCACACTCTGATGCTGAGTACATTTGCAAAGGCTGTACAATCAACTCCTCTTAAGCACACCAGTGCTGTATCACATATGTCCATTTACTACCCAGAATCAGTCTGAGCATTTGCTTAGGTTATGAAACATTGATTTTCATGGCCCAGGGAGGGGAACAGGGGACATTTCCATCTCAAAATCAGAAAAAAAGGCAAAGGATTGAAATTGGCATTGTGTAAATTAAAGTACACGACAAGCAATGCCAGAAAAGCATGTCACTGAGCAGAATAATAGTCTTTCAAGTTAAATAATGATCCAGTAGGAAGACAGGAGGCCAGAGTCAAATAAAAGACACCTACTTATTCACAATCCAATCTTAAACTTTTGCTCTATGACTCAGAATAAGCACCCACAAATGTTAACTCCAGATTTATTGATAACTCAAGTTGGAAGGGCACTTCATCTTTTTATGATTAATTGTGGACAGATTGAGAACCAGGAAACTGCTCTAATAAGCTGCTTGGGCCATGAAGAAAGAGAATATACCCAGAAATGCCCAGCTGTCAATTTTGCTGTAGGCATTAACCCCAGGGAACCAACTTAAGGCAAAGCAATATGAAGATGGAAGCAACACTAAGGAGTCTAAAAGAATCTCTGCTTCACATCTTAATTGCTTGAGCTATTAAACAAACACATCTGGTGTTGATGTCCCTGGAATACTGTACTTTTTGTGTATCACATATGCCTCTCTGTTAATGCTTGTATGAGCTGCTCACTTTGTGCTTGGCAAGACAGGCTGCTAGCTTTTTTTTTTATCTTCTAATACAAAACTTATAGGTACTTATTTGGTGATTTCATTTTATTTGTTTTTACCTCAGCCTTTTGGGGTTTGCCTATTTCATTGTCTATCCATTTGCCTCCCGCCATGTCTGCTTTTCCCGTTTGTTCAAGAGAAATTAGCAAAATTAAATAAAAAAAAATTCCACTCTGGCAGGCATGAATTTGTTAGAGTGAGTTAAAGGAGACACAAGTTTGCACAATTTCATTATGAAGCCAAGTAATTGTTAAAAGAGATGCTGCCTCTTATTTGCTCAATAATGCTTTTATACGTTTCAAGCACTATGAAGGATTGATTTGATAAAAATATCCTTAGAGGATTGTGACCTTGAGTTGCCTTTTGTGGAGGAATTTTCTGGGTCTAACCTAAAAAAGAAATGGAAACAGAGGCTATGGAGAATTTGTATTTTTAAGGTGATAAATTTGTGCAGACACACAATAAGGACTATTGATATTTTTTTTTCAAAGTGTTACAGGCTACAAAAGGCATTTCCACTTGGCTTCCTGAAAATTTCTTATACTCCTTAACCTTTAAAGATGTAAAGTAATGATAAAAATCCCATGTACATTATAGGGGGCTGAGATTGTAAATTACTTAGGAGCCAAGGGTACTGTAAAGGCACAATCCTATGTTGTTATCTGATAACATGAAAATGTCAGGCTGCAGAAGGTATTTTGGCTAATACTTTGGTCTCTTTTTTTGTGAAACAATGCATTAAGGACTGCATTTCCCTCAAGAACGTCTTAGCTACTTATTCCACAGGAGTGGGAAACATTTCTTGTTATCCCAATAAAATACGGTGTATTATGCTACCCAAATTGTATCTGCTGCATATGCTAAATACACACCAATGATGTTTTGTCAACAATAGAGCTTGAAGCATTTTCTCTAACACAGAACATTTACCTGAGTAAATGTATCTATAAATAACATATATGAATCTTTTTTCCACTTACAATGATACAGATAAAAGAGTGATTCAAGATTCTTGAAAGTCAATATTATATGTTCCTGTAGTTTCAATATATTTCTTATAAATATTTCAGTGACTTTGTTTAGTTACCTTTCCTTCTGAAAAGTTGTTATAAAAGCAAATTATGTAAGAAAGTTATAGTTGTAAGGTTTGACTGGGAGGAGCAGGGGGCAGAGATGTTTTTTCCAAAATGTTATTTCTGATATGGTTTAAGTATTTATTTACTTACTTACTTACTTACTTACTTATTAGTTATTTATTATAGGATTTAGAACTAAGTTCAGAGTAACAATCTAAATTCTGGGGTACTGAATTTTCAGAGTGGAATTATACATCGTAACTTCCTTTTGAGCTTTCCTGCCATTTAGTCTGCACTGACAATGCTTGCAACATTCACAGTTTGATTTCATTTGTATCTCTGAAAAGTTCATTTTAGCATTGTTTAAATGGAAAACAAATTTCAGCTGGCAATGAATATAATTTACACTGGTGTTTTATTCTTTCATATTCATGCAGTGGCATTTGGTAACATTTGCATCATTCACACTGGGGTTATGTTAGTGTTAACGAAAAGCTAAAGCAAACATTTAGTCCTTTGTTAGCTTGAAAGCTAACATGAAACATAAAAAGTCTAAGACTAAATTTCTCAAATTGCTCTATAACAAGGTAATTTTTCAGCTATCCCTGTCCCCAGGACTTCCGAGGGGAATGCTTGGGTATAATTGTGCTTCTTGTTTACAGAAAGGAGCAAGAAAAACTTAGATAAAATCAGAACAAAAATTAGTGGTTATTATATCACTGCAGTTTCTGCCTGTACAAACACAATAGTCTAGCAGGATCTTTAATGTCAGCTACCTGTGCCAACTCTTTGCAGCACCTGGAGATACGTAAAAGCATGGAATTAGAAGCTACCTTTTTTTTTTCCCTCCTGTAAACATTTGCTATAATGAACTCAGTGTCTCTGATGAGGAGTTATAAGAATTATCTAAAAGTACAGAATTTGAATTTGGATACTCACTCCTGTATTTTGGCACCATTTTCAGAAGACCTCAGTTCAACAAGGCTTTCTGTAAACTGCATTTTTCTTCTCCAAATCGGTGACATCTTATATAGTTTTCCTTCTAAAATTTACATAATGAATGAAAAGTCTTCAATGTTTATAAAATTAATGTCACTCAGCCACTTATAAACGTCTCTGCTACAGATATTCTGAAGGCTAATAAAAAGATACCTGATTTTTACTTTGCAGTAATTTTCATTTGTTGAAAGAATTAAGAAAATATTGAATTGTTGAAGTGTAAATATAGAGAGAAATTATAAAACTGAATAATTCTCTCCATTACACCTTGCCTGACTAAAAACCAACAAAGCCACAGTCACACAGTCAATTCCAGTAGCAGCGAGGGAGTCTTTTCGAATGAACAACTCTTTTCTTCAGATTAATTTTATTCCATAGATAACAAACCTCATTAAAATATTGCTGACACCTGGTAATTTAAGATAATTAGAAATATTTTTATGAGCAATCCAAAATTTATGTAATATAATGATATGTATTATATTAACTGAATTGAAAGACAAAATAGCATATTCCAATTTAAAAATGTCATATTTTGTCATATTTCAATAGTACTTTCTATTCTTTTACAACTGTACACACATGGATAATATGTGCTCACAGAAAATACAACAGGACTGACAAACTCAGGAAGTGACATTGTTCATCATTTTAGTATGTTGTAGGATCAAAACCAGATTTACCCTGTTTTCAAGGACAAGCTGGGAGAAGGTTTCCTATCTTTGGTTCAGCATGGAACCCAGTGCTTGGGAGGTTTCTGATGCACAGCAACAGACCACTCCTGTTTCTTTCATCACTTTCAATATCTTTGAGGCCACCTTTCTCTCTGCAGAAGACCATTTCTCAAAGACCACATTTTCAAAGTCTCTGCTCATTCTGATGGTTGGGTTTTGTTTGGGTGTTGGAGGGAGTTTTTCAAGGGCTCCTGTTTTACTGACAATATTGTACCTGTTTCCAAAGTAGAACAGAAAATAGAACTGAATAAGTATTAGGGGAAATGTAAATATTACCTTCTATGTATTATATATTATGTATAGGTAAATAAATACCTACACAAACCTTACCTATTTTTGCAACAAGGTCTAACATCAACTGTGCAATTCCATTTCACTGTACATTTCTGCAGGGTAATTTTGCAATTTTGCAAGAAAAAGATGTCTCTTAACTGCATTACCTCACACTTGTCTTCAGTTAATTCCTTTTGATATACTTTGGGTGGTTCTTTTTTCATATAGGACCATTTCCAATTTCAGTTCCATCCTTAAAATCCTTACTTTATACAAGTTTCATCTAAATGCAATTGTTTCTGATCCACAAAGAAATATATTGCCTACTTTGCTGACCTGGTCAGTAAACAAAAGTACTGGAGAGCATCACATTGAAACAGCCTCCTACAAGAAGGCTCTGTCCTACTTCAGTAACAAATCATTTTACTAATTTCATTCTTTCAATATTAGAATATTTTGGCCATGTGAAAAATTTTGCTAATATACTACATGTATCTCCACCATATGTTTCACAATTGTCCTCTTCAGGAATTAAAGTGGTAGGCTTTAAGCACACTTGCTCTTACCAAAATCAGGTCTGCCTTCTCTGGGCTTCCATAAAATGATTGTTTAAAAAATGTATCATAAGAATCCTACCATACCTTCGTTGGTGCCAAGTCTGACTGACTTGTCTACAACACAACATTTTTACTTTCTTCCTAATTTCACCACCTATTTTTTTAAATCATGTTTGCCCTTCTACAATCTTGTAGAACTGCCCTAGAATTCTTAAATATAATTAATAATGGTTCAAAGATAGTTCTGGCTTAGTTAATTGCATCACATCCTGACATCTTGGCTACTTCTAAGTTATTTAATTTTCTTTAACCTGTCCTTCCTTTGTTCTGACCTATTCTCCTAACTCTTGTTAAAATTAATTGTGTTAAAAATTAGCCGTTATAATTTAACATGCAAAAATCACCTTTGTGTTCATAAAAATAATGTATGACGGGAAGCTAACCTTTGAAAAACAGGGGGTTCAAGATAATTTAATTCAACAAAAAGTCATACTGATAGCTGCAGCAACCAATACAGATACAGGTAATGTAAGGCTCCCTATCCATCTCTTAGTTCAATATGCAGTGAGAGGATGAGGTCAGAAGGGCCATTCATTCTTATGGTTCTGTGAGGTCTTTGATTTCGCCAGAATTTTACACAGTGTACTAGATGACTTATTTATTTTTTCAGCATGGACATTGTGTTTGGAAAAATTTGTTTCAAATTATCAATTTATTTGATATTTGCTTCCCAAAGTAGTAACAAATATTATTATTATATTAACAGTAGTAGTAACAAATAACATTATTGTTACTAAAAGTAGTAACAATTATTATTATTATTATTACTATTATTATTAACAAATACTGCCACCAAAGGCTGTATTTCAAATGGTACTTTGGATATAAAGAATATTTTAGAACAATGAGAAATTTTCCAGGAATATATTAATTTTCTCTATCCTCTTCTTACAGAAAGCCCCAAAACAAATGTGGTTGCATTGCTTTTCCTCTCTTCTTTCTGTTATCCTGTGGCCTCTGATGTCTGGATATATGGTATTATGCAGCTAGGGAGAGCCAACATGATTTGTGCTTTTATCATATTCCTTTACATAAGTTATTTCTTTGGTTTTAAAGAAGGAGCATCACTCCTCCAATGAACCCAGCAGTACACCACAGCCTAACCCCAAACCTATGTCAGTCCACAGAGTCAGAGGTTCTTCTGTCTAGTCTTGCCATTAAAAGTTAATTTTCACTATGAGACCTTCAACCACCACACCATAGATAATTGTTCTTGTAGTTTACTCTGAGGGGGACCTAATCAACTGCATCAGAAGTGAATGCCATTGGACAATACACAAGATAATCAGTTATTTTGGGAGTAAGAAAGCACCCAATGCACCCCTTGATCTAATTCTTCTGTGGGGGGGAGGCTCTGAAAAAGTTAATGGAATTTCTTCTTCATCTTTGCAGGTCATTCTCAATTTATCACTATGAAATCAAATCTTTTGAGAGCACCACCATTAACCTCCACCAGCTTAGGTACATCCATCAAGCCCTCATTCTGTTTATCATTATTATCAGGGAAGTCACTGCTCTTCAAACCACTGTGACTATTAAATTCCTACACATTATGAAATAAACCCTATTTTATCCATAAAACTCAGAAAAGCTGAAACTTCCACAGGTTTTCATGAGGCATATAAATGAGTACCTTTTGACTTTACAATCTTTTGAAATATCATCTGTGGTAGTATATTAAGTCTGTCTAGATAAGAAATCTACACTAAATAAAGGCCAAACTTCTCTTGAATAAAAATACTAGCTTCTCTCCTCCTTTCTTAACTCTTCCCTTTAAAGAATGTTTCAACAAAATATTTGAAAGATTTGAAAGACATTACATTTGAAAGACATTACATGTGAAAGTTATTACAAGTAATTGATCCAGCAACTCTGTCATCTATTCTCCACTCAGTGGGTGCCAATAACTCCTTTTAATGTCAGTGAATGTTGTGTGCGTGCACTTATAATAGAATGTACTCCCGTAGTAGAGATTAAAGGTTTTCATAGAAACTCCAGATCTATACACTCTTCTTCTGTAATTAATATCCCTTAAGATAGGAAAAAAAAACTTCAACAAGCTGAGTGTCAACAACTCGAGGCAACAGAATAGACTCAGCCAAACAAAAAACCTAAAAATACTATCATCTTTTGACTTGCATGTTTAATCTCATGCATTTTCAAGCAATGAACATTTTAAGTGGCTCCTACTTACAGGTCAAGCATTTCTATGTTGAACAATCTCTTATACCATTGTAATCTGATAGCTTAAACATTGCAGGTATGATGGGATATTTTGTATTAGGTGCAAAAAAAAATTATTATAGCTTGCCTATAGACAAGCACAAAGCACCCAAAAAATAAATAAAGTAAATTCTAGGATATTTATGGTTTAGAACCACACCAATCTAGTCATGGAATTAATATATTAACCTATAATGGTTTGAGATTATCTCTGAGCTCTGTGCTCCTTTCCCCAGGTATACATTATACTACTCCATTACCCAGTTTGGGAATAGCTTAGGACTCATTGCCAGAAAGGGAAAAAGGAGGGTTCCTCCCATAAAATTTATGTTACAACCACAAGAGGTATCAGTGCTGAGAAGTACATCACAAAAGCAGAGGCAGGAACATGAGAAGCTGTCCCAAACATACATTGAAAAGAGCCAAAAAGACCCGAGGTGGTCAACACAGCAGTTTTTGGAAGAATGGATTTACAATAAACTTGGAAGAGGAGACCAGTAAGAGTCCCTTCCACGGGCAGAATGTTCTGATCAAACTGTCCACTTGATTAAGTTACTATTATCTTCATAGCCAGTGTCAAAAGTGTAAGAAGAGATATAAATCCTTTGTAGTGAGAAAATTGAAGGTGTTCTCAACACTTTTTACTATCTTATGTTTATGGTGGAAGATGAAAGAGGTTATGTGAAAATGGAAACTCAAAAAATAGTTCACCACATTTATTCAGAGACTTTTTCAAAGCTTAAGCCAGTTAGCCTCAAGTGGATTTGAGAGAAGACAATTACCTGGTCTGGCTGAGATATACAACCTTTTCCTGATGCCCTCACTCAACTGACACGACATAGAGAGGTGTACTTCTCTAGCAAAGGGAGTACACTCCCTTACATCAGCAGGAAGTGGTGAGGAAAGTCAGCTTCAGCAAAGGCACTGGACTTCTATTTCCCAGCCTGTTAGATACTGTGCCCCTTTTCCAGGTGCAGCCAGTGCCCAGCAGGTGGCTGATGTTCTGGTTCATTAGAGCAATCAGAGTAGGACTTTCATATACTTCCATGCAAGAGACTTTATCCTGTACAGACTGAATATGATTCTAGGCTAAGACTTCAAAAAAAAAGATTTCTTATGTTCTGGTAAGGTTTGCAAACCAAAGAAGTGAGGATGCCACTGTCAACAGAGGTCACTATGTGGCTTTTAAGGGTGGACCTCAGCTCTTCACAGGTGAGATGTTGGTACACAGCATAGCTATAGCTGGTTTTGCAGAAAGCTTTAATGAGATCTTACAGTTATTACTTCAGAAGATCCACAGGGGTGCATAGATAACCTATCAAAGACAGAGGAAAATTCTATGGAAAAGATTTTGCTCTGTTTGATGCTATGAGATTCTCAACACTACCTTAAAAGCTACTCCCCAGAACAGAGGGGTTCGGCCCAATGCACTAACATAATTATTCCTACTTCTATATGCCAATGTCAGCAGAAAACACAAAACAACACAAAGAGTAATATTTCAAAGATTGTTTCTTTGTTTCCTTTACCTTATGCAAATAGGAAGCAACTAATCAGTTTCTAACAATCTCCTTTTCCCAGCCCCTGTAGTAGTATTTCACTTGCTGGTAATGCTACCAATTCTACAGGCCACATATCCTGTGTTATTTTAAATATATCTCCCCTTACTTTCTCTCACTCCCATTTATTTTTTCACCTTTTTTCTTTGGAAAAGTTGATTTGTCTAAGATACACTTTTCTATTTTATTGAAATAAATTAAAACTACAAGAATTATGAGGAAGAAATATTTTTAAAGAAAAAAATCCCTCTCAAGTCTACAGTCCAAGAGTCATTGGCTTTGGTTAAATATTTTTGGTTAACTTCTGTTTTATCTCATTAAGCTGCTTTAATTTAAAATGGATCATGGTGATATAAGTAACAATCAAATAAAGTGTCTATATCTTTCCATTCATTTTAAGAAAAAAATTCTATAAAAACCTAAAAAAAATAATGTTTATAACTACAAAATCAAAGTAGTTGAATCTTCAGCTTCAGTAAGAAACAGCTATCCTGTGATGCTACACTTTAATTTTTTAGTGTATTTCAGGGTCATGAAATGTGTCTTAAGATTCTGATGTTTTTTTCAGGAGAGTGAAGAAAACTGATAGTTAATATGTGATTTCCACCACATAAAATAAATAAATGAACTGCATATTAGATGCAGTTATTTTTGTTTCATTTAGGCAAATGCCATCTGAAGTATGCACTACCAAACAACAAATTATGGATTGAAATTCATGCTGTTTGATCATATGGGCACCTTCGTAGCATACTTTCCCTGGTCAATTTCATGGTACCTTGGAAATGATCAAAACAAAAATGTTCTACTATTTCAGAAATACAGTAATGGAAAACAATCAGACATCCTGAAATTTACACATTTTGAAGCATCATTGGTCACAGAGATAAATATGTCCCTTTCAATCAGGTTAGGAGTGCCTTCTGTTCTAGCACTTAGAAAACTTCAGTAATTGCCACCTACTCTTCTTTCTGGAATGTTCTCTTTTTCCATGGCCTTGCCTCGTTTTCTTCTCTGCAGTGTGCAAAGAAGCACAGGAAGGAAATTTGGGCTTCTAGAGGGGAGGGGACTTTTTTCAACTGCAGGAAGAGAAAGAGATTATTTCTTGGGGTTAAACCTCAGAGTAGGAAGAACACCTCTACCCATCTCCTGGAACAAGCTGGTTCCCTCTCAGTTTGGCTTTTCCTTAGTCTAGGAGAGTTGTTCTGCCACTGAAGCAAGATTTAATTTTGTCTTCCTCACTACACAGCGAAGACGGCTTGAGTCAGCTCTGACTCCTTTAGCAATATTTAGAGAGACTCTATTAACTTAAATGTCCAGTGAAAGAGTTTCAGAAAGTTTTTCATTAGAATTACTGTTTATGACCAACTCTTCTAGCATGACGGATCATCCACCATGAAATTTATCATAAAGAATGTATGGTTTTTCTCCATTAACTATAAAATGGCTTATGGCAATCATTGCTGATTTCTGGTACATAAAATACCTTTATTCAAGGGTTATAATAATTATGAATCAAGCATGATCGACTCTCTTCTCATTCTGGAAAACACTGAGCATTCTTTTCTTTTAGGAGTGTATATCTAGACTTGCTGATGAGATGTTACCAAGCTAATCCCTCCTGTGGTCACTGTCTAGTCAAAGACACTATTTCACTGACTAAAGGTATATAAATAGCATTTTTATTTAGGTCTATGTCATGATCACTCTGCCTGCTTATGATCTAATGGTCTAATTCTGTAGGCTGTGAGTACATGTACACTCTGCAGTCTGCTTTTGTTCATTACAAATACATGACATAAAATAATCCCAAGACACTGAAAGTATACAACATTGACTACTGGTTTTTATGACTGGAAATAAATGTGGAACTTATATTTTGGTTATTTTAGTGTCTCATTCATCTTTTTCACCTGCTTGTATTATATATCAACCCTGGATTCAAGATCATAAAAAATATGATGGATAGGACGTTTTATTAGTCAATAGAGGGATAAATAAATATTAGATGAAGAATCTCTATCCAGATAAGACTGTTAGCATTATCTCAATCAAAGTGTTTTGTTTCAGCCCAAACCTGAATTTACAGAGCCCATTTGACTTACAGTTTAATTCAGAGTGCTGAAAGTGAGCTGTCTAGTGGCAGAGGCTGTAGCAGAATACACCTTGTTCTGGAAAAGCCTTAACAATCAGTCAGTGTTTTGAGCTCAGTGTGTAAAAGGCACTAAAACTACAGTCAAATTACTTGGATAAGATGACATGGTGAAATATTTAGATGTGAAGAAAAGATTACCCTGCTCTTATTTCTTGTAACACTTAGTAGACTACACTCAAATTAAACTGAGGTGAAATGGGCAAGCAGTCATAAGAATTTGGGTTACTCACTCACAGACACTACTATATAACCCTTAAGACCAGTTGGTTTAAATAACCAAATTGATATGACAAGGTTGGAGGACTGGGCAGTTTTACAGAGACTTTCTTAAAACTGGGTAGATCGGAAGGTCAGAAATTAAACATTATAGTAATGGATACCATGGAAAAACTAAGCCAGAGAATTTTTGAAATGGTAAGAGATGGATTAACCTGGAATGCAGATGGGTGAAAGGGAACAGTGAGCCAGAAGAGCCCCAAACCTACTCTTATCACAGTAGTGTTGATAGACAAGCCACATACAGCTAGAGTTTTCAATTTCCTTAGTGTGCAGTGTTATGCTATATTAAGTGACACGGGATTTTTTACTGTTAAATGAAGATTTAGACTTTGGGCTGTGGTCTGAAGAATTTGGTAGATTCAACTCATGGGACATTGTACTGGTGTAAGTTTCCAATTATATAAATGAAATTTATATATAATTCCAAATATATAAATGAAATTTTCTAGTTGCAGCCAGCTATTTTCATGATATTTTATATTGAAAGACTTTGCCATTACCTTTCTCTATCCCAAAATATACACCTTTGCAGTTTACAAAAAGTGAAAGTGGAGAAAGTCGCTAATTTTTAAATTTCAAGGTGTAGATATCAAATTGCTATACTTACCCTGAAAACATGAAAACAATAAAAAGAGAAAAAAACCTTATCAATCTTATTATTGACATTTTTTACCATGCAAGAAACAGAATCGCTATTGTATTGAATTTTGTAGGTAAAGTTAATCAGAAATAATTGTATTTTACTTATTAAACTGTGTTTTCTTGAATGCCAGCCTAATTCCAGCATCAGAACAAGTATTTTTCAGGCATATAGATTTGGTTATAGATTCCAAAGTTTCTAAGTCCTCCAATCAAGTCCCTATTCAACAGCTGTGATTTATGTGAGATTCTCCTCTATTGGAGAACCACTCTAGCTAACCAAGTCCAGCTGGTTTTCCTCCCTTTTGCACCACTCAGGAAAAACAAAGATCTCAAAACACCTGGAAATATAATTTTTGCCCACTTGCAGCTATCAGCTTTGGCTTCCCTGTTAACTTGTGCCCATGAATCCCATTAGCTTCATATTGAAAATATATATTTTAGCATTTATCTTGCTGTTGTTGTTCTATCTACAGCTGGGACTACATTCATTTTCTCAGATTGTTGATGAGTTTTACAATAAAGCAAACTACAGTATTATCCCTCCTGTCTTCTTTTACTGTCAACTTATCTGTTATATGACTTTTGGTTTTTTACTTCAGGTCTTAGTTTGCTAGAAGGTCTTGGCAAGTGTTTCACAGGATGTAGCTGAAGGGTGGCATGTAGTGTACACATTCTGTCAGCACCAATAGATGTGTAGACCTGATGCTAAAGGAAAATAAAAGTGTTCAAACAGACACTGACGTTCTGTCAGCACTACTTTTTCTGATCTGAACAACAAGAAATGAGTTTTTCAGTCACATAACAAAGCTAAATATTCTTCTTTCACTGAGATACAAACACATAATCCATTTGATTATTGGGAATCATTACCAAAGACCATGAGGTATTAATAACTCTCAATTGCAATTGATTCAGAATGGATTCAGATCTCTAAATCACAGTAAAAAATTCTCAGCCAAAACATGCCCTTTCTGGCCAAGTATTCAGGCCTTCCAGAGCATGTTAAAAAATACCCCAAAAGCATTCTTTTTCTAGTACACGAAGTTTCTCAATAAAAACCTGATCTAATAATATCATGTAGCAGATTCCACAGTCCACATAGGCAGTCCTGTTGATGAGGTCCAATATGAGGTTTTACACATGACTGGTTACCCATAATCAAAAGCAAGGCTTGCTGGGGAAGGTGGGGAGGATGACATTTTGTTTGTATGAGAGTTCTAATTTTTCATAAACTTGACAGATAGGAGAAGGGAGATATGAGAAATGGAAGTTAGGCTGATATGGCAACATCTGGAATACAGAGTCAGCAGCCTTTGGATGAGATTTCCACCTCAAATAAAAGTAAGAGGGCTGAATAAATCAAATACACACTGTTTAGAACTAGCAGGGGCACTGTAATCTTTTCCTTCCACCGCTTACTTGTCCTTTATGGACGTGAATTAAACGACCTAAGGCGATATGACGAAACTGTGTGAGATAACCCCAAAAAAATCCCCTAACATTTCCAGATTCAGTAAGGGAGTTTTTGATAAGAGCTTTTGAGCTAGATGTATACAAACAAGCAGCAAATATCGCCTCCAGCACTACATAATTGTTCTGACTAGCTGTGCACCTACTCATTCCTCACAACTCCAGGGCCTTCTTTTATATGTGAAATTTAATACAGCAAGCATTAGTGCTGTTTAGCATTCAGAAATTAAGGAGCAAACTTTTCTAGTCAAGGAATTATGCTTCCAAACTGAGGACAAGAGGCTATGGGAGGACTACAAATAAACAAAAGTTTACTGATATCATGAAAAATGTGAGGTACTCTGGCTTGGGCATGGAAGCCAGAAATCAAGGATTTTATAAGAATCTCAACGACCCTCCAATCCCAGATTACAGTTTAACATGAATGAGATAAAATATCTCATAAGAACAGTTATATGAAAATCATTTCACCATATCAGCACATTGTCTCCGTTGCATGACCTTTCCATGCTTTTTCCTTAAAACACAATATGAAGAATTGCTTTAAAAAATAGATTAAATAAATAACCACATCTTCCCTAAACTTTTTATATTCAGTATTAGCAACATCTCACAGTAATTAAAAAGGTGAAAACTATAAAATTGGAAAAACTAGAAACTAGAAAACTAGAAAAAACTAGAAAAACTAGAAATTAGAAAACTAGAGCATGATCTATTTTTTTAGAAGTCTGCTTATGTCATAATACCACATGAGGTGTTGAGGTCCCTAAGTACAGAGACCAAAGCACAACCTGGAATCTATCTGTGTGCACTCCCCATCTCATATCTGAAGCAATGTGCCTGCCTCTGGGCAAGGCTTCCTCCATCAAGCATACCACCACTGTCATTTTTAGCTTCTGGTGTTTCACTTCTGAATATTTCTGTTAGTACAAACGAAAACAATTCATATCTGTCTGTAGCTGAAGTTTGTATCTAAATGTAAATATGTCCTTAAGCTAGCTGGGATCCGTCGAGATTAAAAGCAGAAGGAACTGTTTAGTCAGCTACTCTGGTAAACTCTTGTATTTCATACAGTTACCCTTTGCATATTTGAGGGATAATAGGTAGCCCACGCTGTCAGGAAACACAGTACAACTAAAGTGATTAAGTGCATACCTGTCTGCAGTTACAGGCAGTGGAATTGGATGGAAGCAAAAGAACTGGGTAGGGGGGTTTGTAAATCCCTTTTTTCCTGAACCCTGATATAGGTTTGCATAAAATTTTGATATAAAATTTCATTACAATTTCTCATGCATATTAAAATATGGTAGATCATGTATTCTTCTGGTGACAATCATCATCAAAAGCCTGGAATCTTTGGTCTGATTGGCAAAACATTTACACAGCCTCCAAGTGAAGCAGAATACAGTAGGGGACCCTAATGTTTATATTGTTTCTAGACACATTTTTTACTCAATCTCTTTCCTGCTAAATGAGACACAGTTTAAACCAGTTTGAGAACTTCAGTTATCTGTAGGGTTTATGGCTTTTTCCATTACTAGTAGCATGGTAGCATCCTGTATCTAACAATCAAGATTATTTCGTGAATTCTCTTTAGATTCATATAATTCCAGAATAATTCTTTTCACTGGGCAGAAAAATCTCCATCTATTTTTCTATCTAACTGAAAAGAAAACATTAAAAATCTGTAAGGATAAATGTAGCTTGCTTCATTTACACAGAGGAATTAATCAAAGGCAGGCCAGGTGCTTCTTGCGTTGATCAAGAAAAAATTCTTGATCAACACAAGATCAGATTCTTTATTTTGTGTGTGTGACTGGGGATCCAGGGGTGACTTTGACTGAAATGTTTCACAACTTTAGTCAGTAATGTGTGCTTTAAAGAATCTTGGGAAAAAATTAAATCAATGGAATTATTTAACTTAGAAAAGTGAAATTTTGCATCTGCTGTGCAAAAAAAAATTCATCTAATATTTAGTAATGCAGTACCAAAGCATGGCAATCCTGTTGCCATGATACATTATGGTGGCTCTAGTGGCTCATGCACTGGTTATAGCTTGGCATATCAGAATTGTTCATGCTAGGGAACAGCTACGGAGGTTTCATCATGAAAAAAAAAGACCTGGGCAGATGCTCAAGGGACTTTTAATGGGCTATAATTCTTCTGCTATCCACACATACTGTGTTTACAAAGCAGCCCAAGGTGACAACCACAGAAAGGTGTTGCCACCTACTGACTGCTGAGTAGGGCACATACAAAGAATTTGGTCTGCCCAGGGCAGTTCCAGCTGTGTAGCCACCTCTGTGTCAGGCAGAAATCAGGGCATCCACTGCCACCTGCAGCCGTGTCCGAAAGGCCGAGACCTGCATGGCAGCCTGGGGTCACCCCAGAACAGGCAGCACAGCAGTAGCCTGTTAGAATGCCCATACTGTGGCTGCTAAAGCTGATCTCCCCAATGCCACAGCAAAATTTCCCCACTTATCTTTCTAAGTGTTGATCAGCACTCACACCAGGAAGGATGGAAGAAAAGAAAGGGAAGAGAAAGCAATAATTACTGACAGAAACAAAAATATAACATTAAAAGTTTGCTGAGAAGACAAAATCAAGAAGTTGCAGGACACAGTCCCGGGCACCACAACCTAATTTATCTCTACAGTAAATATCTTGGACAGACTCTGGAATACTTCTGGCTGGTTGGAAGGAACTTTCTTTCAGTAGACGTTGTCCATTTGTTAGCATCATCCAGAGCTTACAACAGTTTGGATATGAACACCTGATTTTAGGTTCTGAGGCAGTATTTATTGATATTGACACATTTTACCAGGTTTTTTTTGGTGTAAGGGCAAGGATGAGCCATAGTACTCTCTAACCTTGTAGGTCAGTAATAACCTAATCTCCATATATATTAGCACTGACATAATCAATATCTGCAGCAAATTAGTGTAAACTTATTTACATTCTGTTCTGTCCATCACACATAATGTTATACAGACTAAAGGTTTCAAATGTGTTATAATGTGTGATAATAACAGTTCTGGAGGTGTTTGTCTGACCTTCTTGATAAAAAATATGTGTTGCAAAAGCTTTCAAAATATCATTGCAGCCAAGCTGTTAAAGAAAAGTTACCTAGAAATAAATGATCATATTTCATGTGATGATTTTCCATTTTTTTGAATGTTTACTTTATAGACATGCTCACATAAAATGAATTTCAAAAACACATTTATTGTGAAACTTAAATGTTAATTCTTCATGAATTTCCACAAAGGAATGCCTGCATACTTATCTCACATAAAGAAAGGTACATAGGAGTTAATTATTGAATAATCTTCCACATGGTGGAAAGAATAAATAGAGTTTAAAAATATATGAGGGGGGAGGGGAATCTGAAAAAAAAGTCACAGAATAAATATATGTTTATGGATATCTCACAGGATTCTAATATCAGGGGGGAAAAAATGTAATCTCAAATTACTTGATTTACTGCACATCACTGCCCTGTCTATAACAAGTTGTACCTAAATGTTTATTGAGTATGACTTTAGTTCCTATAGTTCTTTGAGAGGTTTTTGTCTGGTATTCTTTTTTCAATAACTCTAACAGAAAAGGAAATCAACTGAGGAAAAAAGAGTTCATTTTTGCTGATACTAACTACCAAAAACATTCAGTTCTGACTATCCACATTGAATTTAACTTGAATACATAGGTACTGGGTTAGTTAAATGGAGACAACATGCTGAAATTACCAGGCATGCACCTTTGCTCACTTCAGGAAATGGAGCTTAATCATTGTGACTAATTAAGACCTCAGTGCTTTGCATACGCTGCATGTTGGAATTTTCCTTCCAACTGCAATTTGAAAATACACATTATCCCCATAAAAGCGATCACATCTTTAGTTTGGGAAGAAGCATAGGAACACCGGCTTGTGATGTAAGACCTTGTAGTCTCCAGAGAAACAGGCATTATCAGAGACAAATTCACCTTAAGATGGAATGACCTTTAATAAATGTTGAACTGTCTACTGTCTCTCCATCCCATCACAGAAGCAGAGACACCTAGGGCTATATTCACTTACTTAATGTAGACATCCAGAGTACAAATCAATTGCTCACTCACATCTTGTAACTACTACAATTGCACTGCCAGTGTCCTATTTGATCCAGCCTCTGACTGCTCCTCAGGAAGGGCACAGAGGTGCCACAGGTTCCATATTGTCTGTTACAGCCCTGCAATGACATCCTAGAGATACACAGACATTTTCAGATGATACTAGAAATTGGTGTGTACACAAAGACCTACTCAATTCAGCTGACCAAGTGGGACTTCACTTTAGGATGAGCTGAAAAGATTTCTGGATCTAAAAACTGGGTTGATCATGGGCTGACTTCTCTTCCCTAGATATAGACTGGAAAAATGAACAAAACTTATTAGACCCAGCATATTAATGAAGTATCCAGAGATTTCACACAGTTCATTATGCAAAATAATAATAATTGGGTTTTCATTAGTATTTTTTTAAGTAGCTCAATCTTAAAGCTTTCCAATATTTTAGTTTTTAATTTTAATTTTTTTTCTAGGTGCAATGACCTGGCAGATATATGTACTAATACATCTGCTCTGATCTACATGCTAGAGCTCTCTCTAAGGATCAGGCCTCTCCTGACACCATCAGCTGCTGCCTTTGCAATATAGTCTTTGTGCCTAGAATTACATAAAATGTAAGAACTCATCCATCTGGTGTGGTATCAGCTCACATCCATACAGCTAAACACTTCCAGCTTCCCAAGAAAAACTGGCTGTGTACAACTTGCTTAATGAGAACAATCCTGGCCCAAGGTTAACCTCAGTAGCCTATAGCTAACAGTGTGGATTTTTTAGTCCTATAACCTAGGTACCAGACGCTGGTACTGTTTAACTTATTGGGACAGCTATTTTCAGAGAACCAATGAGAACTGGAATAAGAAGTTCCTTGCTGCATCAGAGTGTGGTCCATGAGGCCAGTATTACTTCTCCAGCAGTAAGGGCCGAAGATATTAAAGTACAACCTTGACCACTTTCTATAACCCAAATCCCTCATGTTCTCCAATATCCAAAATTGTTTTATTAGCCTTTATGACCATTTTGGAGCAGCTTCTAGACTGTTTGCAGACATTTTCCTTTTCAGAAGACTGTTTTATGTCGTTGTTTTGTTTTTAATAATTTCCTCATTTTTATGTTGTTCTATGTCTTAAATATTTAATAATCATGTCAATATTTCTATGCTATATTTATCTGATCCACTCTCTCCCAAGACAATGTTCAACCAAATTAATTAGTGATCACTACTAAGGAGCAGCTCTCTCATTTATTCTTCTTGAATCAGGTCCTGTGTCCCAAGATACAGAATTGCACCTTTTTTTGTGGAGTCTGAATCCAGTTTTTCCAGGAAGCAGTGATTTATTGTATTCATCTATTCCTGATGAGGGTCTGATCCAATCAATACACAGGTAGTTTAAATCACTGACTATCAGCACCTATGTTAGAGCTGCAGCTACTCTAATGTTATTTAACATATCCTGATCTCTATCAAGCTACTGTATAAGAAGAGCACTACATTTTTACTGTTGGAGTACAGGATTTCCATCTGCCAGTAATTTCCTCTATTCCCACAATATTTTATGCTGCAACACCTTGTACTGTCTTTCGTGTACTGTGTCTGTACATCTCAGTCTGTCATGCCTGGAAAGTTAGCACCAGCATCTCCTACAGAGTTCCACAAGGTCCCTGAGATATTTAAATCAGTAATGTCATTTGATGCCAAACACTCATTCCCTCATCTTATTCTTAGGATTCCAGATTGGTGTAGAAGTACTTAGAAGTTTTGCCCTTGCACTGTTGCTCAATACCACATGTGCCAGTCAACTGGCACTGTAGGAGGTGTCATTTGCCTTCCATATTTATTATGATTGTGCTGTTTATTTCCCTCCTGGTCCTTTCAGAGACACATGGAACACTTATCTTGTCCCCCTTCCTCTCTGTTCTACTGAAACAAAAACAGAAAAATAAACGAACTTCACCTTGAGCTGCGTATTTCTAGATAGATTTTCTATGCTAAATTTAAAGAATTTGTACCTAGGTAACTCATTGGAATGAAAGTCTTATGGCATCATCATTAAACCAATTTATAAATCAAACCAATCTCTCCTCAGAGATATTTAGAAATTTTCCAATTTTAGTTTGTGAAAAAAATGTCCTTTTCTTTTGGAGGTTACAGATGAAGAGTAAGGCTTTTGCCTGATGGTTTCAAAGATAGTACGACCTATTTTTATTTAACATGGGCATTGCTTTAAAACCCTTCATAAAAACTATCACATAAAGCAGGTTAGTTCAATGTTACTTTTATGTTTTGAATTAATTTTGTTTTGTTTTTTTTAAAAAAGAAGACCTATTTTGTTCAGCCTCATTTGAATTTGAATAACAAGGGAACAGCAAGACTGACTGAGGCCTGAATTTTGCCACTTCTGTTGAATGAGGTTTTCTATTTATTACTCATATTGAAATCAGTGGGTCTACTCCCCCCTCCCAAAAAAAAACCAAAACCAAAACAAAAACAAAACAAAACAAAAACAAAACAAAACAAAACAAAACACCACCTTCAAATAACATATATATATACATATATACATATATTTTTAATCTTGCTCCAAACAGGAAAGTCTGAAAAATATTAACTGAAAAGTGACATTTTCAATCACAGCTGCGCAATTCTGTGAAAGACAGTAGAGTTCATCTACCAGAATGCCTCTTTTTTAAAAAAATCTTTCTTTAGCTCTCCAGCATATTAAGTACACTGCTCTTGGAACCTGTTAAAAATTTGGATACTGATCTCTGCTAAATGGTGTGATCGGAGTTGAAACTGAACAAATAATTTCATGTTCAAAGACCTGAGAGAATTGACATGGATGAACATCAGTTCTTGCACTCACACAGTTACAATTTCTTCGTTTTCACTCTTTTCCATTCTGACAGATATTTAGCCCTTGGGGTCCACTATTATGTGCAGAGTGAATGGTTTAGCTTTGTTTCCATTAGTATGAGAGACAAGAGAGTGACACTGTGCAAAAAAGAAAGGCAATACTGAGGTGGATGCTCAAAACAAATCCAATTTCAAAGGCCTGTGGTGCTGAAATGGAAAAACCTGTGTGTGTGTTTGTGTATATGTGTGTGTGGTGGCAAATGTGTGTTCCATTGCAATATGAGGTAAAAGGTATTTCAAGTGCTCCCTGAATGACAATGAAGTATTGGAAAGCAATGACATTCTAATCATTGCTGCAAATGTCAGTGCAAGAAGCCCGTGGGTTGTGGGTCCCCAGTGCACAAGTTAACAGCTTTACAGTAAAATCACCAGGGATCAATTAAAAGAAAACTGTTTGTAACCTTCATACACTCTATTGCTGAAATGCCTGAGAAAAAAAGGTCTAATTATAGTCCTAACCTTTCCCAGTGGGCCATGAATGAGCCTCCCAATGGTCCATGAATGAGCTTCCAAATATGGCATGGAATAAGAAGGTAAAAAAAGCCACGGTGTGTTATTTTCACATGTTTAGGGTTTCTTATGCAAGGCACTCAATAACACAGCCGGGTGACCAAGCCAACTGAGCTGAAATGAATGAATACACTGTAATGCTAACTACTGATTTAGTAAGAAGGGCTTTTCTGGGTTGGGTTTTTTTTTGGTGGGTTTTGTTTTTTTGGGGTTTTTTTTGTGGGTTTTTTTGTTTTTTGGGTTTTTTTGTTTGTTTGTTTTTGGTTTTGTGTTTGTTTTTTTTTGTTGTTTGTTGTTGTTTTTGTTTTTGTTTTGGTTTTTGGTTTTTTTTGTTTGGTTTGGTTTGGTTTGGTTTGGGTTTTTTTAATAAATAAATTATATATTAAAAAAAATGTGATAGGAATTCAAGTTTGTTAAGAGACAGAAATCAACCTGAAAAGTATGAACAAGAATCAGTTGTAAAAGCACAAATTGAATAGAATTATTGTGCTAATAACTTTTGTGAAACTTTCTGCATATTAATTTTATTCAGTATCATGCTTCATTTTAGCAACATTTCAAGCCAATGTGAATAAAGGAGAAAAGTGACTGAAGATTTTTCCAGCAAAGGAACATATTACAAGATTTTTACCCAGAAACTGAGATGGAAAAAAAAAACCCCAACCTAATTTGCTTTCAGCCATTTACAACCTCAAAGATCATTTTGCAGTCAGGATATATCGCAGAAAAGGAGCAGCCTAGTGAGGACACATTCTTCATTTGGCCAAGTATGGCAATGTCTTGAAGCTGATTTTCATGCAGATAAAATCCAGAGGGAGAAATATGCCTGGATCCATCAGCCTTGCAAAACCAAGCACAAACAGACTTACAAAAAATAGACACAGTAATGAAATTCATAATGACAATAAACCACTGCATGCAATTACCATACAAGACCTACTCGAATAGGTCTTGTGTGGTAACTCAATAGCATACCTTTGGTATGTCGCTCTCCTTGCCTTGGCCATTCTCTGGGGTATCTCTCTTGCACCCAAGCAGCAAGCAGAGCTAATGGGGACAAGAAGGACACTTTTCTAATTCTCTGGTCCAGGAAGACTGGGAGTTGAGAAGAGCAGCTTCCATATGTAGTTTTAAGCTCCAGTCTTTCTCTATTAACATCACGAGACAATGTGCGATTCTGGGATGGGAAAAAAAACCCCACTATATCCTCTTGGGACCTCAAAGACTTTTACCTCAGGTGCTGGCACATTGACTTGTTTTGTGAAGCTATGAGCTTATTCTTAAACAGTATCGACAGGAAACAGCAGATGGCCAAATTGCTTGCAAATGCTTTTATATTATGGTTTATATTCACCAAGACACTTCCACACTGACATGAGCAATGTCATTTTCTAGTAATGTTTGGAATTAGTCCCTTGGGTCACCAATTCCCAGGCATTACCAGATGATAACTCTAAAACTGTGATTACTTAAATATTTTCAAATCCTGAAGTACACTTACAAGGATACAATTTGCAGCCATGGGAGCCTTGTTACAGTGTTGCTATCCATAGAAATATCACTAGTCGTGTTTCAAGTCTCTGTCATATACCCCCTGGTTAAAGAGTTGATAACTGGAAAGGAAAAAATTTTTTAGGCTGAAGAGTGTTTTATAAGATCCTCATCAAATGTGGTTTCTCATTTCCCTTTAAAAGCAAAAGAGACTTATTTTTAAAAGAAACCAGTTATATTTAAACTAAAGTAGATGAGTTTGAATTTCTTATAAAGTGTCTTAGAATATTTTTGACCTTTGAAAAGAGAATAACATGCCTTTTGACACTACACAAGTATCAAAATATGCATAAGGGAATTAGATATTCAAAACCTGCTAACATTCAATTGTCTCCAGCTCTTCTATAAAACTTGACTGCTGTTAATTCCACAGATTTTATAGATTCATGCTGAGCATTTTATTTGCAAATCACAAACTATTTTCACTCATCTTCCTATGTAACTCTTAACTATATCTGAATATTATCCTATTCATACTTGTCTGAAAATATATAACATAATGTGCAAGATAACATACAACTGAAAACTCACAAGTATCTGTTTATTGGTAACATTTTGCCTTGAACTTTTTACATCAGTAATAGCATTGTTCAGTATTAATTCTACCATTTTGGTGCATTTAGTAGTTTAGATTATTTTTTTTAATAAGTAGTGTGATCATATTTTAATCTACTAGAAAAAAAAAATTAGATGGAAGAATATTTGCTTCTCTTCTATATATAATCTATTTAGACAATATAAAAAATTCCAGTCAACTACATTTTAAAAGGATTTTGTCTTTAGCATTGATCTTGATACCTATTCAGTAAATTTCTGGAAATCTGAAAGGGTTCAGTGCTTTAGACTTATATGTCTAAAGTAAAGCGTTACAGAATCATGGTCCAAATCAGAATGTTTCAAATAAACAAAAGAAAGAAAAGTACATAAGAACAAAAAGAATCATACATTAAGTAAGCTGCTTTGACCATTAATAGCAGGAGTAGTGATATCATAATTTTTGATAGAGTACACATAGGACACCCAAAATTCAAAGTCTGAACCTGGATTATATCCACAAACAAAAATTTAAATAATTACAAAATCTTACAATGCACCTTCATTAAACAAAAAATTTTTAAAAAATGCAAGCCAGATTGAGTCATCAATGAAAGAGGTATGTAAAATATTCCTAACTTCCTGCTAATAAAATTCTGAAAATAGTACCAACAGCTATATCAATAAACCAGCTGTGATATATTGAATAATATCTAGATTATAATGTTGAGCAGTTATTCATCACATCTGTAGGAATGCCAGCGCTGATATGTCTGAAAAGGTTGTAACTTCAAATATTAATAACATTCTTCTGAGAGTTGATCAGAGTAATTCCAAATTTTTGTCGCCACCCCTCATTTTATCAAAGCTGAAACACTGTGTTGAACTTATATTTTTAAAAATCATTTCACTAAGTGAGTTTTTTTAGATTTCTGATACCTACATTTTATTTAGTATGCATGTTGGTTTGACTTGAGGTGGGTATTTTTTTTTTTTTTTCTGGTTGATTGGTTATTTTTGGGAGGTTCTTCTTTACAAGACCTGGGATGTCTTGGCATTTATTTCAAACTCCAGAAAACAGGAGCAATATGGAAGTGTCATCTCCCAGAGAGGTCTGGCTCCTGTTCCCAATTTGTATTTGAAAGGTGGACTGTAGAAAGCTTTTTCAAAAACCCTGTCTGAATTAAAAACATCTAGATATCACAAAATAATATTGTTTCTATAAGTGGCAGCTCAAATCACTTCAAGCTGAAAGTGCGAAGTTTTCTTGCCTTGATGACCACCTAAAGGACAGTGTTCTACTCTACAACTCTCTTTATCCCCTCCAGGGAGCTGAAGCCCTTTAAACATTTTATTTTTGATTCTGTCTTCTATGGTCAGTGTAGGAGTAGTGTGCCTCACCTGTGCTTTGTATCATCTTTCTGCACCAGCCTCTGTACCATAGTACAACATAAACAAACTGTAAACTGTGGGAAAGGATTTAGCTAAATGTCATTAAACTTAGAAGAAATTTCACTGTAACTCCCTCCTGATATAGGATGTCCTTGACTGTATTTATCTGTTCTGGAAATGAGCAGTACAGAAAATAATTCATTAAAAAGTGATAAACTGCATTATCCTTCAGCAGTTGATAAATGCCATGACTCCCAGCTGATTGTAGCATATCTATAATGGAGTGTGGGGGTGTGGGCTGTGAATATCTTCGTTATTCATTCTGAGGTTTATAAAATGCCTACAGCCACAATAGTGAGGCTATATATGCAAAAATTAAAGGCATAAATTTGATACACAGTCCACAGTGGGATGCGCTACCTAAAATGAATGCTGCTGCTGTAGCTAGAAATTCATTGACAATCCAAGCAGGGGTGTAATGTAAGATGGAAAGGGACCAATTGACAGAAAAACAGAATCGAGTATCTAAATTTTCTCTCAAAAGGATTATCCATGGTAGCATAGTTTTAATTCTGTACCAGGCTCAGGAACTGAGCTGAAGTCCTGATTTAGAATGACAGAAGTAGATTAGGGTAACTAAATGTTGCTCAAGGTTCTTTGCATGGGAGGTTTATATTAATCATACTCCACAACTGATTAATTGCTGCATCACTTGAAACACTGCTTTATTTTCTCAAAGAATGGACCATGGAGGTCTCAGGCACTGGAGAGTCAGGAAGGAAAATGGGACAGCCAGGAGTACAAAATGCCAGGAACAACAAGAACATCCATAAAAAGAGAACTTTGTAAAGTGTGTGGGAGAAGTGAGGCAGGACATAATGAGTGACAAATAAAATATAGAAGAGAGACAGATGGAATATGGGTGGCATATCTGCCAAGTGGTCAAATCTGGGAGATGCAGAGTCAAAAACAAATGTAATGGAAGAAGAGGATGGTAACGGAGAGAAACTAAAATGAATCCGTAAAAAATCCTGTGGATATAATGAGCAGAGGGGGTGGGAAGTAGATATCAAAAAGAGGAATTTCCCACTACCTTTGACAGTAAAGGAAGTGCGACCTCTAGAAAATATAAGAATCTATGTGTATAAAAGACCTAATATCCCAGAGATGCCTCATGAATTCAGGGCATTTCATCTCTGTAGTTTTATTTTAAATTCTTATCCTGATGTTTTGAGGATTCTGTAGGTAGCTTCAGCCAACTAATAACCTAATCTGAGAAACTGAACATGTGTAGGGGCAATAGACAAGTACACAGATTCCAAAGAAATCTGGTACAGTGCTGAAAACAATTTAGTCTTCCTTAGATAACACCTGAAAGTATTCATTCATTCATTCATTCATTCATTTACCAGATGCCCTTACAGGATCTACCCAAAGCCTCTTGGATTCAAGCTGAGCTGTATCATCCTAATGCTAAAAAGTAAATAAAGACTAGAGTGGCAGACCTAGGCATGAGATCTTGGCAAAAACTCATTCCTTAACAGGAATAATATGCCTGCTGTATTCCCACTTGCCTGCCATCTGAGGCAAAGTGAGCAACTGGCAGTACCCCTCCAAAACACAAAGTAACATTTAAAGCTAAAGAATTCACATGCTTCTTTAAAGAAAATAAATTACTTCGCAACTATCCAAAACTAAATGTGTTGCAACATACATTATCTGTGAACCAAGGAATCAATCAAACCATATTTTCAACTGATCTGTGTCATACATCTCTTCCTTATTGCAATACCACATCCTATGTTAACACCCTTAGTGCATTACTTCCAGATGCTTCTCAAATCAACAGACAATATCTTTTTTGTTTTATTTTGTTTCCTGTGCCTCTCAGAACTCCTTTCCCTGTTTCCTCCCATGTGCACTACCTATGTTTTGTCTTCTATTGGACAAGAGAGAAGATCCACTACAGCTAATCAGGTGCTATGTGCATCCCAAATGATCAGCTAATGTGTGTTAACTGACAAGGGATTTGCTGAGTTATAATGTGTAATGATTGAATTCACCCTGTCATTCCCACACGGAGGTACAATAAAAGAATGTAATGTTTTTTCAGGTACCTAACACGGGTTTCAGTGTCATAAAAAGACATCTAAATTTAGATATTCATATTTAGGTATCGAAGAAAATATGATATTTCTCAGATCTAATTTTATTCAATGAAGATCTTATCTAACTAGTCAGTTGAGCCTAGGGAATGATCCAGCTGACAAATCGGCATCTAGGGACACCAATCCTCTCCCTGGACTTTGTTAACTGAAGTGCCTCAGATCATAATTTTGTGGTCAAGAGTCCACCACTATTTGAAGAGCACTTGGTCACCATGTGGGTTAGGAACAGGACCTAGGAGAGACAATTCTTTAGTGGCAGGAGGAAACCAGATTGGGTGGGTATAAATTTGTACCAAAAGGCGCTGAACAGTTGTGCAGGCAATTGACTTGTCACTAGATCTCAACCAATTGTGGAGGAATTTAGACACCTATTTTTTGTAGGTACCAACTATCCTAACACACTTATATTTATATAGTTAACCTCTAGCTGAATGTGTCCTTTAATATCCTTGAAAATCTGCCGGATTTGGCTGGATTGATGAAAGAATCCCTGTAGAGAATGTCTAATGGCATAAAACCAGTGTAAAGCTTTGGTTTCCAAGGTCTGCAAAACAATCTGCATAGAAAGCACTCAAAATAAGGAAATGTCAGAATTCGAGTTGCCTTAATCTGTCTCCCTCATGTGAATACATGATGGTATATTTTTTAATTACATAGTCACATATTTTTTCCCAGAGGACCTCTACTTCATTCAGCGTGCAGATGAAACATTGCTCATTTAATGAGCAGCAGTTCAGTATTTTGTTTTCTCCTTATTCTTCACTGTGCAGCTCTAGGCCTTATTTATTGCACACAATTATAACACTGCTCAGAAGACAGAGTTATTAATTTCCTCATGGGCTTTTCTGTGTAACTCATCTCTATAATGCATTCATTTTCACAGCACCCTTTCAAAATACTACCTCTATTCACAGCTGAGATACTACACTTGGAGAGATTAAAGTCCACAGTATCCACAGATATGAAGTGGCCAATTTGAGTCACTAGGCAAATTATTTTTTTCAAGGACTTAACATTGCTTCACATTTATAAGCTCTGCACACACCCCTGTTGGTATCATCCTTGCACAGAGTGCTCATCTTTTCTGCAAATCAGATGCCAGGAATTAGCTAAGTACTTACAAATAAAATAAAATCAGTAAACCATCATAAAAAAAAAATTGGCTTGTGTCCCTTGATTAGCATTATAGGCCTCTTGACAAATTTACCTCAATTTTCCATTGATCTTCTTCACCAGCTTGCTTATTCTCTGTCCCACTTTCCTCACTGAGTTAATCTTAGTTTTCCTTCTGACTTTCCATTCAGATTCAGTCTTTTAAGGGAAACACACAGCAGCAGAAGTCACTAGACTTCTCAAAGCCTTGGTAAAGCTTATTTTTTTTCTTCAATGCCTAAAAAGGCTGTCTCTGGCAGAACTTGGACACAGACAGGAAAATTGTCAGAGATACAGTGTTTCTAGCGCTGTCTCTGGCATGCTGAAGGGGTGTATGTATGTGTGAGTGGATATGTGTGCATAGACATGAAGTACTATTACTTTTCTCTCATCTTTAGCACCTCACCCTAATAGGTGCCATAGGAATTTGGCAAAGAAAGGATGACAATGACTGCTTGGCTGTCTCCAGCTATCTAATTCCCTGAAAAAATGTGTATTTCATCTATGCATGTAGATGTTCTCAAGAAGCCCGATCCAGTCTTTCTTCAGCTCTCCCACTTCTTTTTGTTATTTCCACCCTCCTCACTTACAGAAGAATGGCTTTATTGCTGTCACCAAGGCAACCAAACACAAGACTGGACTCTGTTCAGCACAGTCTACATCTATCATGTGCCTCCCATGGCATTTCAACTGAGCGATATTTAAACCACGCCAAGAAATCAAGAACCACTTGGTGTCATTCCCATGAAGCTGGTGTAAGAGGATATTGATTTTGCAATTTGATACTGATAACCCTCAGCACTTTGAATCCTTACCAGCAATGGATATCTGCCCTACATCACAAACAGCTGCCTCTTGTTTCAGGCTCCTTCACAAAGAACTGTCTGTTTCCTTTGGCACCATCCTTTCTACAGCTTTGGCAAGATCCATCAAATATGGAGCTTTATATTATGAACACCATATCAAATGGCAGCTTACTTAGGCCTATTCCAAAAAACAGAGATAGCCTCAAAAAAATACAAATCCTGAGGGTCTTTTGCAGAGTATCTCTAGGGACATTTTCAAATAGTGGAGCAATGGACATATTTTCTTCAAGAAAAAAATAAAGTTCTCCATATAAAGAGACAATTCTGACAGGATTGCAAACATAGCACTTTAGCATAGTAATCTTTGCTGTAATGTAGAAAATATTGTAAATGCTGAATAGAAATGAGATTATATTAGAAGTGAGAGTGATCAACAGTTCCCATGACTCTATGCTAGATAAAGCCTGGTAGATAAAGTCTCAGAAATAAAAACCCTCAACCCACCCTGAGTGACTGTTGAAAGGAAACTATAAGCAGCAGCTTCCCACAGTGAACATAAAAAAATGAACGCTGATTAATGAATATGCTAAAAAAATAATGAGTAAAGGTAAAAGAAGACATCAGTTATATCAAAGATGATGAGAAACATTTAATTTAGTTGTTCAGAAGCTCATACAATCAGTACAAAAGGTTCCAGACTGAGAGTTAAACAAAAGCTCTGGAAGAACAAATATCTATTGACACAGGAGTTACTGAGTTCATTTCATCCTGGTGGTGTTCATTTCATTCTGCTGTTGTTGATCTGTGTTAATACTTTGTGAGAACAGATTTCTTGTTAGTTTTTGCTGGAAAATGAGAAAAGCCTGATTGAGTTAATAACTGAAAGATAATGTCTATATTCTTTAAAAAAAATGGGGGAGAGGTAGGGGAAAAGGAAGGGAAGGGGAAGGGGGAAAGAAGGGAAAGAAGGGAAAGAAGAAAATAAGAAAAAGAAGATAAGAGGGGGAAAGGGAAAATGGACAAAAAGGAAAAAAAAAACTAAACAGGAAGTGAAGGAGAAAAGTAGAAAAAGGGAAAGAAGGAAAGGAAATTCAACAATCAAATTGTATTTTACAAAGAAAAACACTGTGACAACAAAAGTAATGAAGTCCAGTCCAGTAATCATTTAAACCAGCAGAGAAACTTCTTTATTTTGTCACAGACTCTGAATCTGGACTGAGGGGAACAGCCAAAAGAGCTACAACACAGCAGAAATAAAGGCCTTGTGGAAGGGAACTAAAATGCAAATAAATCACATTTGGTGGAATATGATTTCTAAAGCATTTCCCAGTTGGTTGTCCACTATTTATTTAAAGGATTGAGATTCCGTAAGTGAAATATTTGCAGTCAAGGAATGAAGTCCTCTGGGCCTTGTGACCAAACAAGGTCCAAAATCTGAACCATCATTGGGCTGTTTCCTCACTCAGCTGTGCAAAGACTTCTAGTTCTGATTTCACCAGCCCAGCCTTTTGTGGGATGCAGGGAATATTTTCTAATTGGTCTGCACCAATATTTCAAAATGGTCAGCAATCAATGAATTTCCCATTACAACTGAATAAAGGAAGTTTGAAACCTTCAACAAATTGCTTTATACAAGGTGAAAAATATTGACACTGAAAATGAACCATTTGCCAGCTACCAGGCATCCTCACTGTTGATAACAGCAAAGATATGATTACCTTCTTTCTCTGTGCTTTATTTTGCCTGCTCTTTTAAAGTATTTTGACCTTGATTGATCCTCCCCTGCTACTGGAAAAAGGTGCTCCAGTTTGATCAGTAATCTCATAATGCAAATTGTCAAGCAGCACTGAAATTATTTGATAATTTGCATAATGTTTTTAGTGTGCTGGTTTAAGAAGGTAGCTAAAGAGGGTATGTCTGAAAACACCATTGCTCTGCCCACATGCCATAAAATGCATCAGCTTATCTGCAAATCGGGGTGCAGTTGGCCCCTCTGCTTTTTATGGAATATAATTATGGTGCCATTGATTGCACACATGGCAACACAAAACTTTTAAGGAGAGGCAGATCAGTCGGGATAAATGGCAAGCTTGTTTGCTACTTGAACCTTTAAAGTTGGAGAGTTTCAAAATTATAGTGGACAAAAAGACAAATCAAATATTTTTGTTTCACCGTAACTAAGATATTCTGCTGGGAAACTGAGAGGAACACAAAATGGATGTAATAACGTGCAATAATAATACCTCAAACCTCGTATGACTTTTGTTGTGCCTGAAGGTATTCAGCAGCTCCAGAGTTCTCACACTACACAGTGTATCTGAGCACATCATAATCTCATATAACTGGTTAAAATATTGGTCATTTATCACTAAACTTCATGTCCTCTGTAATTAGAAAACACTAATTAGCCAAGTATGACCTGACCCACAGCCTTAGCAACAAAGCTGAAGATGTCCTGAGTTCTGACATGGATTCTTGGTGTGGCCTTGGATACTTCATTTTCTTATGCCTCCTCATGATCACATTTTCATGATTTAAGGAAAATAACATTTAATCAGCTATGTCTCTAGGGTATGTTAATGCTTAACCAATCAACTATGAAGCACGATATTTTCCAGAGCTCTTGGAAATGTACTTCTTATCCTGCTGATGAAGAGCCCCTGTCCTCATGATACTGTGAATCTTTAGCCTTTTCACAACCAATTTTAAAGGGAAAAAGACATGGGACTGTTGCAAATTCAGTCATCCCATCTGAGTGTACCTGATCTTGTCTTGAAGTTAAGTACTCAAGGGCCAGTCTAGCAGTCGGATGAGAGACACTCAGGAATCCCACAGGCATGAGTCAATGAGCCATGTTAAATTACAAAAACTGAATTAGTTCAAAGACTCTATTAAGTTCTGCCTTCATGACTGAGTATTTAAAAAACAAGAGGAGGAGGGTGGTTGGACAGCTAACTATAGTGTCTGCCTTTGAAAAATTGCTGATATTAAAATCCTTTTCTGCCCCATTCTTTTTTCCTTTTCTATTCTTTCCTTTCCACCACTTATTAGCTGATTTTCTGACCTGTGAGGACCTACTCATGCTCTGAAAAGGGGCAGGAGGGAATCAACAGCAATTTGTGTTCCTGTCACAGGTCAGGGAGGAGAGTAGAAAGGAGCTCCTACTGCCCTGCTCCTCAGTCCAGTGAAATGTTCCCAAGCCTGTAATATTATCAAGAAAGTTGGAAAATTTTAGAAGTCAGGCAGGTTAGCATAAGGAGCCCCTGGGAAGAAAAAAGAAGATAAATGGTGACTTCCTGTCTACATTCTCTTGATTCACAGCAGCTAACAAAGTTAGTTTTCTTTAGGGGCATTTCTTCAAATCTCACTTTAATATCATGTTTAAATGCTCCAGTAAAATTTTAGTCTTTCAACAGTTCCCTCTCATGATACCATATTACTGATGGATTTTGGCAGTGACAAATGACAAAGCATGCCTGTCTCTGAAACGATTCTCATTTGTATTCTTTCCAGTTCCTTATCTGTCCCATAGGAATAAAAAATTAAAATTAAAAGATAATATTTCTGAGAATAATATTTAAGTAACGTAAACTGTAGCAGTGTTTGCATGACATTAAATTTAGTACAAAGTACTTTCTGATTCCCCTGGATAGAGAGATATCTGGTTTAGACATCGCTGAAAGTGTTAGTGATTAAAACCATTTCTTTCTCTGAAGAAATTATTTTTTAAGACAAAAATTTTTCCTCTAAAATATTAAAATAGCTGATGAAGTTTTCATTTATTTTTTGCTTTGTTTTACTGGTGTAGTGTCTTGAAACAAATGTAAAAATTGCAGTATTTTATATGGAGAAAATAATAGTCATTTAATGAAACTCTTAAGCATGTTTCAGTTAAACTCTTCAGTAGAACATTGGAACATTCTTAAGGGTTTGCTTGATTTACCAAGTTGAGGCCTGCTTTTGGTTTTAAAATACCCACATGAGAGGCAAAGTAGCAAGAAATTACTCTTTTTCGAGGTTTGACATAGCAATATGTATCAAAAGACTTTCCTTCTTTCTTGTACATTTATTACGTACAAAATACTAGTAATGATATTTATGCAGCAGAAATTGTACATTTATTGCTCATTTTGTGAGAATAAAGCATTTTCTCATTTCACAGAATCACAGAATCACAGAATCACAGAATGTGTAGGTTGAAAGAGACCTTCAAGATCATCGAGTCCAACCCAGCCTTAACACCTCAACTAGGTCATGGTATCAAGTGCCACATCCAGTTTCCTTTTAAACATATCCAGGGATGGTGACCCCACCACCTCCCCGGGCAGACTATTTCAATATTTAATCACTCTTTCTGTGAAAAACTTCTCCCTAATATCCAACCTATATTTCCCTTGACGCAGCTTGAGACTGTGTCCTCTCGTTCTGTCAGTTGCTGCCTGGAGAAAGAGACCAACCCCCAGCTGTCTACAACTACCCTTCAGGAAGTTGTAGAGAGTGATAAGGTCACCTCTCAGTCTCCTTTTCTCCAGGCTAAACAACCCCAGCTCAGTCGTTCTTCATATGTCTTGTTTTCCAATCCCTTCACCAGCTTTGTTGCCCTTCTCTGGACACGTTCAAGCATCTCAATGTCCTTCCTAAACTGAGGGGCCAGAACTGGACACAGCACTCAAGGTGTGCCCTCACCAGTGCCCAGTACAGGGGAAGAATGACCTCTCTGCTCCTGCTGGCCACACCATTCCTGATACAGTCCAAGATGCCATTGGCCCTCTTGGCCACCAGGGCACACTGCTGGCTCATGTTCAGCTGCTGTCACCAGAACCCCCAGGTCCCTTTCCTCCTGGGCACTGTCCAGCCACATGGTCCCCAGCCTATAACACTGCAGGGGGTTATTGTGGCCAAAGTGCAGGACTTGACACTTGAACTCATTAAACTTCATTTTGTTGGACTCTGCCATCAACGCAATCATTCCAGGTCTTTCTGCAGAGCCCTCCTATCTTCCAAGCGGTCGACACATGCTCCCAGCTTAGTGTCATCCACACATTTACTAATGAAAGATTCAATGCCCTCATCCATGTCATCAATGAAAATATTGAACAGAGCTGGTCCCAGCACAGACCTCTGAGGAACACCACTGGTGACTGGCCACCAGTTGGATGCAGCACCATTCACCACCACTCTCTGGGCCCGGCCATCCAGCCAGTTCTTAACCCAGCAAAGAGTGCTCCTGTCCAAGCCCCAGGCTGCCAGCTTTTCCAGGAGTATGCTGTGGGAGACAGTGTCAAAAGCCTTGCTAAAGTCCAAATAGACAACATCCACAGCCCTTCCTGCATCCACCAGGCGGGTAACGTGGTCATAAAAGGAGATCAGGTTGGTCAAACATGACCTACCTCTCCTAAACCCATGGTGGCTGGGCCTGAGACCCTGGCCATCCTGTAGGTGCTGCATGATGACACTCAGTATAAACTGTTCCATTATCTTGCCAGGTACTGAGGTCAGACTGACTGGTCTGTAATTACTGGGATCCTCCTTCACACCCTTTTTGTGAATTTCATGTCATTCAAATATTTTCTCGAATTCCTTTTTTGGGTAGCTTCTATCTGACACACTGTTGTTCTAAACAAACTCTTTTTAGGCTCTTCTATTTGGTGTTTCTGTGATGTTGATGCCCTGCTAATGCATACGTAGTGACACCTATGCTTGTATTTGTGAACTGAAACCAGGTGTAAGTAGGACACTGGGCATGGAAAATTGTTTAGGAAAGAGTAACCAAAACCCCGGTGAAACAAAGGAGAACTGAGTGGTGCTGTTGACACACCTGAAGGACAGGATGGTGTCCAGAAGGATCTGGACAAGTTAAAGGAGTGGGCCCATGGGAATATCACGCAGTTTAACAAGACCAAATGAAAAGTGCTGCAGCAGGGTCAGAGCTATCCCCAGGCTCAACACAGGCTGGGGGATTAACATATTGGGGCCACCCTGCTGAGAAGGAGCAGAGAAGAAAAAGCTTCAGGGTGACCTATCTGCAGCCTTCCAGTATCTGATGGGAGCCTACAAGAAAGATGGAGAGAGACTTTTTACAGGCGCGTCTAGTGACAGGTCAAGGAGGAATGCCTTTAAACTGAGAAAGCAAGAGTAGCTTTAGATTAGGAAGAAAATCCTTACTGTGAGGGTGGTGAGGCACTGGAACATGTTGCCCAAAGAAGTTGTGCATGCCTCATCCCCTGAAATGTTCAAGGCCAGGTCAGACAGGTCTCTGAGCAACATAGTCTAGTAAAGGTGTCCTTGGCAAGGAGGTTAGAACTGATCTTTGAGGCACCTACCATCCCAAGCCATTCTATGATTCTATGATGATTCTATGAAATGTTTTTCGAAGTGTTTGTGCAGAGCGATCAATCAAGACAGCAAGATTAAGAATGAAGATGGTCTTTCCAAGGATGAAATTCAAATGAAATCAGGAAGTACATGATGACTTTTGGACAGGACCTCATTGGGAAGGGCTGGGAGCTGCACAAGGAGTTTAAGACTAATACATGTGCATGATGAATGTTTTCTAAGGCAAGGTGTATAAATGTATTTCTAAGGCAAGGTATTGTAGAAGTCTTGGAAAAAAATGAACAGAGTTCTAGTAGCATAGACTATAGGAGCATAGCTGTCGTTGGAGTAATTGAGACAAGACTATTGGAACACAGGTCTTTGCTAGCAAAATAGAAGAGAGAGTAAAATAGTTCAAGGTTGTTATGGGAGAAAAAGAACAGAGCACTTACTACCAGCATTAGAGAACAGGCAATGGAAGAAAAGTGACAATATGGAGAAGAATTGAAAGCGCACAAGGGAGTTTGAAATACAAGTGTTCATGCAGGGAACTGGATGTGGAGTAGGAGAACCAGAAAGACATTATCAATGGTTGAATCTATTTGATTTTGTTAGGCGTGAAACAGGGAGTTATAATGAAATGCAGTGAAATATGGGAAAGGAGAAGATGTAATTCCTAGCACTAGTTGCACTGCAACAAACAACCTCAGATACCAGGGTGTCAAAGCTGAAGTGAAATCTATTCTAGACTGGAAATCGCTGTCAACGAGAGTAGACTGTGAAAAGGGTGAGGGTGAAGAAGACATTTAAGTTGGCTGAGGAACATAAGTGGTGATTTTGTCAAGGGCAGATCAGAGATGGAGCAGAGATGTTAACAATAAGAGTTGAGGAAATGACAAAGAACGAAATTACTGAACAAGCTTGTATTCTCTAGGAAAGGTCATTTTAGACAGAAATAATCTGCCTTTTAAAAATTCTTTTCTAGATTCAAGAATTCTCACATTTTCTTTGATAAGGGTGCTTGTCCTGTGTTGTAGTGTAGGATGTAAACAAAGTATTTATTCTATCACCATCTTCATGAACTGTTAAACCAAGTGGGGCAGTGTTCTTCCCAGGCCCCCTTCCTTTGGGCTGTCTTCTGCTAATGGCCCATCAAAGCCTTGCCCATGACTCACAGGTAACTCCCTCCAGGAGTAATCTCTGTTTAATGGCCCATCAAGGACCCACTTCACAACTCATCATCCCATTGTGAGATGCTCAGCCCAGGGGAAGAAGCCAAGCATTCTCACCTGGATATAATCTGGGATTTGGGACAGTACAAGCAGCCTTTATCTACTGGATTCCCAGAGGAGCAGAGCTACCAGACCTTTCTGCAGGATCACTGCTTCAGGAAGAGCACCTCACCTGGACTGCTTCCACCATCCTGCTCAGGTTGTATTCTGACTCTGTCAGTGATCCTTTGTGTTATTGCATTTATTTTATTTTATTTTTACCTTTTTACCTTTCTTCTTATTACATTGTATCTCTGACTTGGAGCCTCTCACTTGTTTTGCTTTCAAACCATGACAGTACTTTAAGTGGAAAAGTACCCTTTCAACAGGAACATGTGTGAGAGAACAGAAGGTTTTTATATGTTTTATATGTTCCATAGCAATTGTTTGTTATTTTATTCTGAAAAATAAAACCCATATAGTGGAGACACCATCAATTAAGAATGTCTGATTTCATATATTTCCAAAAGAAGGTATTTAAGGGTCATGGAAATGCATTATGCAGAGGGACATATAGATGAAAAAGAAAACAAGACATCCTCCTATCAATAGAAAGTTATATTAAACTGTGGAAAAGTCTTCTAAAGGAAGTGTAGAAGCCCTCTCCCTCAAGGTTTTAAAGCTAGGTGGAATAAAACAGTAGAAAACTATAGAGTGTGATATAATCTTGCAGTGTTAGTAGAATAATCTAATTGATCTCTCCCAGCTATAATTTTTATAATTCAAAATCCATGGCTTGTGTGTTTTGCTGCCTCAGCTCACTGTGGGTGTACAGTGATCGTGGGTTTGAAAGAGTAGTCAGCAGGAAAAGAGAAAAAGAGTTAATGAAAGCAAAAAAAAGTGCCTCCCACTAGAGAGGTAACTGGCAGCTCTAACAAATATCTCAGCAAGCCTGATTTCCCATGAGACTACCTCTGATAGCTAGACCCAGGCAGCCAAACCTGAATGGAAGGTAATAATAATTAGATTCTGATGAGTGAAGAAATCACAGGAGGACCAACTTTGCAGGAGTTAATGAAAGGAGAAGGAAATATCCAAATTTCCCAAAATATCTAGAAGGTAATTTTATTATGGAATAGTCTTTTACGTGGTTAGATGTTTCTTGCTAACCTAAAGATGTGTATTTATGCAAAGAAACACAGATGCAGAGAAAATGGCTGGTACCTTAACAAAACTGATCACAGCTGGGGGTGTGACTATGTGTGCATTTCCAGTACAGTAGTATTCAGGGTGACCCACAGCTGTTATTCAAAGTCAGTATCAGACCATTTAATTTTCTGCTTCAGTTCCTTTCCTCTTCCTCTCTCCAACCTGAGTGTTATGACCATTCAGCATCTTCTCTTATGCTATTCTTCCTCCTCATTTGCTTTTGCTCTCAATGGTGTTTTAGGAGAATAAAGTCCCTCAGTGCAATATCCATCTTCCTGAACTAATCTGAACTTGGAGCAAGTGCTAATAGCTCAATAAGCATTTTCTGACCTGTCTCCATGAACAAAATTTGAACCACAGATGTGAGTGTATTCACTGCTCAAAATCACTGGATACTGAACAGGATTAATATTTGTGCTGCTGGTGTAGTGTCTCCTTGTTTTGAAACTAAGTCACCAAATGAGCATTTAGAGAAACACTCAAGACATTTTCAAGGGAGGAAAAATATCAAGTTACTATTCAGCTATCTTCCAGAAACTGCATTTTTTTCTGGAAAGATACTCATCCACTGGAATGAAATGGTTCACTTATTTAGGAACACTCGTTTTCAGTCCATGTAATTTCTTTCTTTACTTCTTTGTATCACCAAGCTTTTATAAAATAATTTTATAAAACAATTGCAAAAGAAAAAGTTGCATTTTATTCATACCTGAGAGCTACTCTCTGTTATATTTTAATTCTTAAGTGTGAGTTTGTCTCCAGGCTCTGCCTGGGCATCCACACTAATCAGCATTGTTCCAGTAAGACAGTACTATGCTTCTGTACACATTACTGCAGCTGCTGGAGCAACAACTGCTATTGACCTAGAAAGAGTGGTTTGTCCATCTGAGAAGCAGAGATTATAGATTTGAACAGTGAAGGTAATTTGGAATGTTAAGATGATAAAATTGCTACCAGTACATGCAGAATATATTTTAAATTAAATATTGCCTTCATATCCTTTAGTTTATCAAGTAAAGCTATTTGTATACTTTTTTAGCACTGTACTGCATGAGATCAGAAGCAGAAAGGTTGATAAATTAGTTGCATGCATGGTAGTTGCAGTAATAGTTTTGCAATTCTGGAAAATAAGGCTCCACACTAATACTTAATGTGGCATTTCTGTTTTTTGATGATGGAACATTTCTCACGTAGCAGAAACTATGCATTGGAATATGTCAACCTGCTGACTTCAAACATTAAAGCAAGCTTTTATCACAAGTTCACACAAAAAGAGTAGAATTATGTGTTGTGGCATCTGAGTCACAGTTACCTTACAACCTCCTGTACCGTTGATCATATTCCTGCCTGCTCATGCTCTTCCCTTCTTTCACAATGCCCATTTTCTTCTATTCATGTACAGAGAATCCAGTCTCTTGATAGATGAACTAGCTAGCAAGTCTTAGTGTTATATTCCCACTGTAGAGGGTACTAAATGAACTAGTACTTCCCCCTATCATTGAAAACAGAATTGGGCCAGTACTCTGTGTTTTTGAGGGCTGGTTCTGAAATCTTTTCACAGATTCCCCAGAACAACTCTTCTGCTATGTTTCAAATCTAGTTTTTCCTCCTTCCCCATATGAGCTTTGCTGCCCATCTTACCCTCTATATGATTTGATTCGGACTTCCAGCTCTTATTGTAACTCATAAACTGTCAACCCTTGTGCTGATCAGTCTACAGATAAGACAGGTGGCTTTGTTTCTTTTGTGCTAAAGTTGAACACTATTCAAAGCTTCTGTGATGTACAGAATGGGCCATTAGGTCTTAAAAATCTGATTTCACTTGTGAGTTATTTTTATTTACACAGAAATAGTGAGGTAACAGAATGTCAGACATCATTCACACCTGTAGGATAAAGTACTTTTTATAGCCTTATACAACCACATACTAAAATCCGTATAATTTATGATGCATTTATAACGCTGTAAAGGCCATATTTGTTCTTCATATGTCATAATTCTCATTTCTTGGCTCCCAGGACTGTGAAGGGATTTATTGTGTCATCTCAAGTGTAGTTTCTAGGAAGAATGAACAGTTTAGGCCACTAGATTTACCATTTACATCTATCCTGTGTGGAGCTGCTATACAAACTGTAATATCACACTGGGATTGACAAAATACTACAACAAGCTGCTATTTCTATATGGTAAAAACATCGTCACTGTCTTTACTATAAATTTATCTTAAAAGCACAAAACTTGATTTAGATCTTGGAGTGGCTAGGTATAGGTCAACAAAAACACTGAAATGAAACAAAGGAAAACTTCATTTAGAAAGGTAATTGAGCTCTTTTCCATGGTAGAAGAGAACACATTTTGATTCATATTGTCTTCATGTGGTGGGATGTTCAAGTTTTCCCATTGGGATTTAACAACTTTCTCCCATGCAATTTTTATACTCATATTGAATACTAGCTTTTGAATGGAAAACTCCTATTTCAAGGTTCTTAGCAAGATTACTGATGAAAAAAATCATGAACTTTGGAAATATCCCTCGTCAGAATTAGTTGTGTCATTGTACAACTGCCTGAAGCAGGACGTAAAGGCTAGAAATAAGAAAACTCTTTTAAACTGTTTGAGAGTGCTAATAATTTTTTGCATATAATTTATAAGACAGGATTAGATCCATGTCATCACAATGTAGGCATCTAAAATTTAAGGATGGGATTCAGCTGCAAAAGGATGAATGATTAAATGTCCTAGAATATCTTCCCTGATCTCCAGTTGTGCAAGTCTCATATAACCTCGGGCAGTTCTGGTGTCAGTACTTATATATCTTCTGGTAGCTGAATACCACTTCGAAGCCTGTAGCCTAGGAAAGTCCTCCAGGTTCTCTCTGTCAACAGTGATGAAAGAAAAAAATGTCTAAGGAGTTATTTACTTCAACAAATTTTAAAGTCTATAACATTTTTTGTCCTCAGAAGATACTTACCTGTTTATACATCAGCAGGAGTTTAAAAAAGAAATTAAATTAGATATGAAACAAAAGGTAGCATGGATAAAACTCAGTCTGAGATTAAGACAGCTGGTAATCATTTCTTCATGACTATACACTGGAAAGACTCAGGAGGCCTTCTTACCTGCTAAGAGGATCCTTTGCAGTCATGTTACATTCATAACTGTATAGAGGAGCCTGCCAGAATAAGACCGTATTTTTCTAAGAGGAACCCTCCCAAAACACATAAGAATAATTTAAAAGTTTAGCCTAAGTCTGAAGGTCTAAGTCTAATTTAAAGTCTAACTTACACTCTTCCCCATATACACACATGAATGAGTATATTATTCTCTCAAAAAGGGTTTGCAAATTTTCTCAAAAATCTTATCAAATTCTAAGTGCATTTTCCCTCTGTGGTTTAGGTATTTCCTAAACAGTTACTTACACAATTATGATGTTGCTTTGAACCCCTGCCAGTATAAGAATTATAGCTACTTACAAAGCTTAGCTATGTACAGTTTCTTTCAATCAGTGTAATATTTCAGTAGGTCTGAAATATCTGCAATGTCAAAACCAGACAATATTAGGTGTCAGAGATTTGGGTCTTAGATATTTGGTTCCCATTTATAAAAGACAACTGGAAGGAAGGCACAAATCATATGGCAGTAAACTTAACTCTTGACGTGTCTGCAGAGTGCTACGTGACAAGACCAGAGCATTAAGACTACTGTAATTTCCACTTTAATGATACATAAAATGCTTTGGGTTTGTCTCTACAAAGCAACTGGGAGAAGAGTTTACAGGTGGCGACGAGCTTATAAATTCATGATGTACTAGAAATACCATAATTAATTCAATAAAATTTTTTATGAAGTACTTTCTGAAGAAAGTGCTAAATGGAATGGTCCCAAAAAGTACAATAGCGTTAGTAATGTCATTTATACCATAAAGGAGGAATATAAATCTTGTAGCAGTTTACAGATGTTTTATTTAATATCTCTGATCCAAAAGATTTGACAAGATGAGGCCACCCCAGTGTTCTGCAATGGCAAAGACTCTAGGGCTTCTACACTTTGCAACAAGTAGGAAATCCTTAATAATCCCTTTAGCATTTGTTGTAATGACATTAATCATGATGTTCCAGTATTAATTCAGACGTCATATATAATTCCACAAGAATCCCACTGAAATTTGAACAGAGCAAACCTCATCGAATTGGAGTGGGAAACATAAAATAACTCAGTGTTCCAATTTTACTGAAAATAGCTAATCACAACTCATTTCTAAAGCCTAGCTAAGTTAAGTGAGTCTGTTAGCCCTTGGAATAGCGTTGAGTGTATTCAGTTTATTTGTGGAAGTCACATTTATTTGGGCTATATTTTGCCCTTCAATTCAGCATCTGGCAATGGATTCTATGAAATAAAGTGTCTGAGTATTTAAACATTACTTCAGACTTGTTATTTTTAATACCAGATTTTATGTCATTATGCGTTATGTTTACTGCATGTGTAATTTGCCTAATGTGTACTCAAAAACAATTTCAGAAAGCCTGTTTACCTCTGCATGGGGGTGGTTCAACTCTGCTTTGGAGAACTCTGCAGAATCTTAGGGATAGATCCCATCCTATTTTGTGGGTGAGGGATTTTGTTTGTGTTTGTTGGGGTTTTTTTTAGTTGCAAAACACAATAAAGAAACCTTTCCATGTATTTCTTATACAGTAAGATTAAATATCTCCAGGGTACTCACAGCAAAGAATTCAAAAGTTTGATTTTGAAATATACGTGCTCACTTCAGCATACTTCCTAATAGTAAGATGTTCAGTCTCTACCTTAATTGAGCTATCGGTGGCTAGAGGTGGGAGAAATAAGTAATGATCCTTTTGTTTCTGTTTAGTAACAAGCTGACAGCTTTGCCAAGGAAAGAGAACCATGGCAACCAACCAAGAGTAATGAGCCTTGTTCCAGAGAACAGGAATTTTTCAATGAGAAAGAAACAAGGGAAGATTTGTTCTTACTCAGGGCACAATATAGCTTTTATACCTTGATCATGAACTCCTGCCCTCAAATCAAAACATTGTCATTTTACTTTAGTAGATGCAGATCAGAGCACTAATTGGGTATAGACACTCAAGAAGACCAGGACTCTTTCTTGCAAGAGAAAATTACTAAAATATATTTGTTTTGTAACATAAGACCATGTATTCTGCTATTCGAAAATAGCACTTAATGGGTCTGAACATTTTAGTAGGACATTTAACATAATAAATTTGCTTTTAATTCATATAACAAGAAAAGAATGTTAGGGTAATGATTAGGTTCAATGGGTTTTCCACTCTACTGTCAACTTTGCTTGTAATCTTGGGTGAACAGTTTATGACTACATGCTTTGAGATATTTAATGCATTAGAGTGCAGAGCATAAGGGTTTATCACTGGGGATTTTACTGTTTCAGACCAGAGGGTCCCCCACACATAACCATTGTAGAATAGCTCTTTGGAAACTAACTAAATGAGGTTGCAGAAAAAGAACAGGAAAATATTCATGAAAAAGAGATGGGAATTATATCTATAAGTAGGGATCTGATAATACTCAGGTTCTGTGGCAAGAAAGTAATCTCTCCACTTTAGTCAATTCTGATACGATCCTCATACTGGCATTAGCAGAATCAGTCTTCTTTTCATTTATCTCAAAAAGAGGAAAGACAGACTGTCTCATGAAAAAGGAAGATTTACTCAGTCCGTAGTGTTTAACCTGTCAGCTGGCACCCCAGGGATGCCCAGACCCTTGTACCCAACCAGTCTGTGAGAATTCCATTAGCGGGACCCTTTCCTGAGCAGTTGTGCTGGATCGGTGGGTGGCTCAGACTTATTCAGGGAAATACACCAATAACATAAGGGAGACCCCCTCAGTGGGTCTTCCTCTTTATTTGAGTATGTTCCCTGCTGCCAGTGACTGCCAGCACCCATGAAGGACTTGAACTTACAGTTTGTGGGATAACACCCTTTATTAGTATAAAATTGTGACAGGTTAACATCTGAGGATAGTTAGTGATAGCATCTGACTGGAAAAACATATTCAAAGACCTATAGAGACAAAAGTTCTAATCCCCAAAGAATTTTTTTTTACTTTTAAGAGTGGATAGATTGTAGTTCTTACCCAAGAGGCATCCTCGCAGAGGAGAAGACAGGTTCAGCCTGTCAACAGATGCATGCAGCTACAACAGAGCCTTCCCTAACTTTTCTCTCATTCTTAATTTTATAGTATTTCTTTCTATTTAGGTGGAGTTTGAATGACTCTACTCATACATACCTGTGTTACAGACTGGTGTGGAATTCCCTCACTTCATTTTTAAAGATACACTCAAAAAACTATAGAGCACGTGCCTGGAGAGGGGTGGCCACACGCCGTAACTTTGGGATGGAGATGTGGGTTGTCATTACAACTAGACTGTAATGAAATGAGTTAATCTGAGGAGAGTGATTTCACCACAGTTGTTGGCTCAGCAGCAGGGCATACTCCCCTCTCTCCCCTGGCTGACAGGTGTTATGCAGTTTCTCAGCTGCAAAGTACCACCAAGTTCCCCTCCCAGCAACGATTCCCACAGAAATTTCCTGCCCACAGTGTCTCCACTCTGCTCCACCCTCCATTCCATCCCCCTTAGTAGGTGCTGTGCCTGCAGACTGAGGGTGTGAGCAATCACCATGGAACAGCTTTCAAGGGCGCCAACGACATTCCATCCAAAAAGTAGCAACTGTATTTTACCCTGTAACTTCCATACCATTATAACCTCTCTTAGGATGTGAATAAAAGTTCTCAGTTTCCTCTAATTTTATCCCAGCCATCTTTCCACACACACATATAGCAAAATTATCAGGGAAGCCTTCTCACTTGAGACAAAATTAGAGCATTGATCTGTGCCATAGAGAGCTCATGTTTATATTTCTGCTCTCCTTGCTTCAGCACAAGACAAGGCTGCCCTTCCTTGAGTGAGGAAAGTAGACCAGACGCCAATGTAGCATGCCGTCTTCTGTGAATTATCGCCAACCTACCCAGCAAGAGCTATTCCATTTTACACTCAAAATTAAATATTCTTTAAGTCAGTGAAAAAGATTGATTATAAAGGCCTCTTTTTATTATGCCATGTGGGATATGGGAAAATGAGGTATCTGTCTGTGGTGCTTGGTTATTTATACAACACATACAACCTCCTGTAGATAGACAGAATCATACACAAATATTCCATAATTACTGGACAGTGTCAATGTTTATGCTCTGAGAAACTCTCTTTGTTCCTTTAAACCAAGCTCAAAAAATTAGTCTAGGTCCTTAAAATCTTGCAAGCAGCTACTTCCTGCTTGGATGAGTATGCAGGAATGCATTTCATTTCATGTGCTTCAAGCTTTCAGATTGGCTGAATTTGTTAATCTGAAGGTCCAGAAAAAGACTCATTTTTGAGACACTTCAGAACTTGTCTTATCTTGGCATTATTAAAGGTATATGATCATCAAATTTCCTTGGTTTTATTTTTTTACAGATTAAAGGTCTATTGTGTCTGACTTCCAAGAACTCCATCTCCTTCCTTAAGTACTTTGGTGGAAGTACAGTTCTGTTTTCAAACAGAAATAGCTGTTAGCTATTCATACAGCTTCTAGGATGCCTGGAGAAATTTAAAAAAACACAACTCAAAAACAAACAAGCAAAAAAACTCAAGCAAGCAAACAAAGAAACAAAACCAACAAAAACTAAACAACAAAAATGTACAGAAAAAGACAACTTTTGATAAAGTAGCCTTGTTACTTCCTTCATATCTGAGGAAAATTATTGTTAATATGAAAAATGACAGACTCAGCCCAAAGAGACCCTCTATTTCTATAGCAGCAGCTATGACATCAAATCACAGATTAAGCCATCTTGAAATTATATTATCAGTCCTACTTTGCACAAATACACCTAATATTAAGGTTTCTCGGGTAAACTAGTGGATTTTAGAGCATTAGAAATAAAACAAGTGTAAGCATATGAGGGTTTCATACAGGTACAAGGTAATTTTGTAGTTCCCTCCATAATGGTACTCACATGGCTATAGACCAGGCACCTAATGATAGATAAGTGAAAAGCCTGCTGCAAGTGACTTAGTAACACTCAAAGATGCAGAATTCCCAGCATCTTCCTGTCCTATTGAAATCTCCTCTGTCCCTCCACAAAATTTTCTCATCTAGGCTTGTCTCATGTCTTCACCTCTACCCTGTCTTCTTCCCTTATGAAACTGTCTCATTATATCTTCCTTTGCTCCAAGCTTGATGGTATAGAGAATTTCAGGCAAAATACTTAATGTAGCACAATCTTTACACAACTTAGCATGTAACATTGACAGTACTTCAAATCTTATGTGTAGAATATACACTTTCAAAGATTTGAATAATTTAAGAAAAAATGCAGGAAGACCAATATGATTTCAGTCTGCTTCTCACTTATTAAGAAAGATTTTCCTGTCTTTTTTCCATAGTTGATCAGTCTGGTACAGAACTGCTGAGGAGTTCTGGCAGGTATAAATTCGGCCTGCTAATGCCACATAATCACTGATGTCTTTTGCTACTTCGAGTTGTCATGCGAACACTCATTTGAGTTTTCAGGTGCCTACCACTCAGTATTTATGTCCTGATTTACAGAACTGTCAATCTCCCATAGTTCTTTATGTCTTCTCCTGGTTAATGGCAGTAGTAGCAGTGCAGTATGAATCACTTCACAATCATCAGATGAAAAGCTCTTGGGAGCTGACTTCTCATTTGCACTAAGAACCTTTACATTGCTGTGGAAATATGAGGGAGATTTAATGTGGGTGTAAATGACATTTTTGCTTAACTGCAAATCTTATTTTCATTAGCACTGTCTTGTGTAAATGAAAAATATTTGTACATGTAGAATAACACCTCTTTTTATTGGTGCACAGTGTCCTTTGTATAATTGCATTATTCCTATTGAATAACCTTTCTCAGTTCACTTCTTGTTCATGGAGAAAGCCTGTGTTAATCATGGATCATAGGCACAATGACATCTTCAACAAAATTATTAAAGCAACCACATTCCTCAGGATGATCTTTTCTTCTTCCCTCTCTCATTATGAAGCGTATTGAGTAGGAGTTATTTCCACCTAGTTCATACAACTGAAAATCCAGGTGACTGGATTAGCCTTTTTTCCTCACCAATTCACAGAAAGGAGGGGGGTAATTCCAAAAGGAAAATCATCTTATTGTGTTAAGATAGTTGGGATAAATTGCTTCCTAGAAATTTCTAGCCTAGACAACTAGATAAAAGCGCTGCTTAAATTTAACAGCAAAGGTTATTGATCTGCAACTCACACAATGTGGACAAAAAGGTATTTTTGTTTTTTTCTTAAAAACTTTGAGAAATACTGTTCTTTGCTTTACAAGAAAACTTAGCCACTTTCCTATGCAGCCAAGTTTCTGTGTCACAGTTATTGACAGTAAAGACAGGTGAGTGAAACTAGTTGTAGGCTTTACCAAGAAAACTTCAGTTTGAACATTGCGAGACTGAAAGTTTACAAATCCTTTAATTAGAAGGAAAGAAATCACAATAAAAAAATTACCTTCTTCCTCATTCCATGGAATAGAAAAGGTGGAAAATATTAAAACTGACAAGTATAGAATCTTTAAATACCACAAAGAATTCTATCAGAGAATTTCCTTGCATAGATTATACAGTGACAGTTATAAATAGAAATTGAAGAACAACAGATCAGAGCAAACCAATTTTCATGCAGAAAATGTATGAAGGAAGATTGCTGCTGCAAGCATACTGACCTGACTAAAGAAGCAAATTCTACTCTAAATCAGGAACAGTGATATGTTTGTATAATTTTGATGTGCTACCTACTCAGAGACCAGGCTGAGCATCTAAATGAAAATGAGTTTCTCAAAAAAGTTTACTCTCTGGCAAACAAACCTAGGAATTTCATCATCTTCAATGAGTCTAGAACATTTTTGAAAATAATGCTGTTTTCAAGTTCACAAACTTTATAGAAACCCTGCAGATTCTTTTTCTGAATCTAAACTCTCAGAAATTTATTTTCCACTCTGTTGGTTGCAAACAGTTCAACGGGCAAAAATAGAAAAAAAATTATAGCTACTTCAAAAAGAACTTTTATAAAACAGCAGTTGCTCATGGCTGCTTTGCCCATGTTATTCATTACAAATATGGCTACATGGCATTTTGTTATTTCATATTTAACAGTTTGACAAAAGCAATAATAGGATCTCAGAAACATAATGCATCAGAGTTGGGGATGCTATGAAGTTGGAATTTCCTATAATAAGAGTTTCTGCAATTCTACCAGGGCTTGAGAAAATCTGCTTTATAATCATTTCTATCACTTCCTGTGAAACAAGATCTAAGCACATATTACATTTATCACTGAGTCAGTAAACTGTTTGATACTCTATTGATAGGCAATAGTCTAACTCAAGGGGGTTTCAAACTAGTGGATCATGTCCTACAAATGTCATTTTGCAGTCCTCTGTACCTTAAGCCTGTCACTTCACCGATTTCATACTTTTAAAATAAAGCCCTATTTAGGAACAGAATTAGCAATCAGCAACTAACACAGAATTTATGAGAGGGATAAAACAGTGCATTGGAATTTACATGTATTTTCTCTTTGGAGCATTAGATGTATACCTTCTTGTTGTAATGCACTCCCACACCTGAGCAGGTGTTTCTGCATAAGGAAAAAGTTTTGGTTTACTTTTAAACATGTAAGGAAGTTAAACCAGAATTTTCCATAATCTTCTCATTGTAATTTGCCCAGTGCCAGCCACAGGAGTGCTGATTTGGCTTAGGAAATGTACCTCAAAACCTGTTGTCAATTTCATTGGGCAAGGTGACAAATAACCCACCTAAACCATCAAGTGCTAAAAAGACCACACAGAGGGGCTCCATTGCTTTTTTGGACTGCCATAGCCAGTGTAAGAGTGTTTTCTGCACTCTGTTCAATTATATTTCTTTTGGTCTATGATGTTTATTATTTTTGTCTTTATTAAAACCTTTTGTTTTACAAAGCAGGTCTGGAGAGGTTGTCTCACTATTATTAAACCACTCTGAGAAGTTGCAGGTCAACCCTCAGACTTCATACATCTTCATGTTGCTTATTACATGCTGGCCACATGGAAGACTGAATCACCTTCTTACAGGAAAAATATTTTTAAATGTAGCTCTGTACACTCTGTCCTGTACAATGCACACCTGAAATAAAAGTGCTTCACAGTTTATGTTACAATTCACAGAGCAATTTATTTTGCATAGGAAATGCTATGTGCAATCATCCAAAGACTGTGCTTCTAATTAATTCATTTTTTATCATGATCTTAGCAAAATCAGGTGAAGAGTAAAGGAAGGAGAAGGAATATTCACATTGTTAATTTCAGACAATTAGAAGCATGGGAAATGAGGAACCTGTATTCTGTAAACAGTCAGTGGGGAGTGATAGGAGGCCTGATGTTAAGTGGTGTTGGACAGTTAGGCTGTTCATGCTCTGTGGACTCTCAATGTCCTTTGCAATTTTGCAAGGAGCAGTCATTCCCAAGTTTGTGAAATATTAAAAGGAAGAGCTTATTCAGCCTTACTTTTCATATGCACTTTGGTGGTACATCAAGACTATATTTCAACTGTAAAGTATTTCCACAGAAACTAGAAATAAAAAAGTAATTTAGTGATTTTCTTTAAGACTCTCTAGACCTTTTGGTATGAGATAGACAGCATAATGGTTGAGTGAACTTTAATTTGTATTCTCTTAGCACCCTGAGTGCTTGATTCACATTGTCATATAAAATGTTTGGCATTCTGCACGATTTCTTGCTTGTTCCATTTTTCAGGGGACTTTCCACACAATCAGCAACTGAGAAATTATTATCAGGCTTAAGACAAATTCTTAATGATCACTGGCTAATAAAATAAAATTTAGTTCTTGTTCTCTTTTTCAACTCTCTCTCTTTTGGAGGGGATGGTTGAAACTTCATACTCATAGCATCAGATGTGCATGCCATAACAGGGTGAGCAAATACCCTTTGGATGATTTTTACCCTCTGATTATCAGTAGCAGCATCATCTAGTGGGGAATGACTATGCTTTTCAGAAATGGTGTGGAGTAGAATAAGAGCTTTGAAAGCAAAATAAACACGTGAGAAAACAGGAGTATGTGGAGGAAAGATCTGGCTGCACAATGAGCAGTGAAGAGGAAACTTGAATAAAATGAAGAATAAAAGACTAAATGGAAATAAAGAATAATCAGGAAAGAGAATTAAGACAAACACTGTTAAAGAAATTAATTATTAAAAATTCTAATAAGATAGTGAGATTTATTTGTTTCCATGTTTCTACATTCTTTTTCTTCTGATTATCAAGAGACATAAACTACCTGCTTAGTGATAAATTTCCAGGGTTCTTTTTTCGTTGAAGATGAGCTAGTTTCAAGATATTGCATCCAAACAAAAGTCCGTGTTACAAAAATGTTCATTGTAACTCATCTGACCTATCTGAATGGATCAGTATATTGGATACAGTCATTTCATAACCCAATGCAATTTTCAAATTTGCTCTAGGCTTTGAAAATCTCACAAAGCTTTCATTATATCTTTAAATCCCAAAGTATTACAGAAAAAATAAACACTACTTCTGCTTTTGACAGCTCTATGCTACCAAAATTATCCTTCTTTTGATGTAACTATTGCTTAGTCAGTCCTATTTTTCAAACAAAAGTTGAGACTTACAGTGCTTCTCACAGACATCAGGTCACTCTACACCCTTTTGAGAGCAATCTATTCTATTTACTGGTCATTCACATTATGACTTAACAAATAAGGCACTTTGGTTCTGTCGTGTTATTCTGTTTTTTAAAGCACAGAGAATTGTCTTAATTTTAAATTCCTTGCACCAGAACTTCAGCTGATAGAATTCACATGGGGACTCCACTGAAGTGGCACTAATTTCCTCTACCTCAGTACCCCAGGACTGATGTTTCAATCCACTCAGTGGTGTTAATTTAACAAAACCTTGCTTCGACTTGTCTGTAAAGTTCAGTGGATTGCAGAAAATAATTTGTTTTAGGAGTTATTACAGTGTATAGAAAAATCATTTATAATAAACTACTATATCAAATATATTTATATTCAAATATAAAGACATACCAGACAAGCACACAGACACATGCAAACACACACATATATATAAAAACCATAAAAATTTCCTGTTTGAATAAGACATAAATATACATGCTACCATTTCATCTCTTTTGGATGAACTATTGTTTAGAAAGCTGATCTATTGCATAAAATTGCTCTTATTTCTGATTACAAGGCCTATTACACGGCTTCTAGATGAGTGAAAGAGAGACATATGTCATAAAGAAAAGCTTGGGATCCATTTTTCTTGCTTGTATGTGGTTGCCAGGTTCAAACTAGGTGAAGTGTGTTTTAAATAGCTTGCCTTAAGCACTAGCATATGAGCTGGCATGAAAGATTACCATCCAAAAGGCAAATTCATTTATTACTAGCCCTGGTAGTATTTATCACTTTATTCACTTGGGTAGCAAATATGTCAACTAGACTTGTATGGGGAATTAAACCATTGTGCAAGCTGACAATAAGAAGAATATTTTTAGCAACCATGACAGGTATCTGGTACTCCTGTGTCTACACATTCCTAGTCACAATTCCCTTAACAGGTATTCTGAAGATAATCCCTTGGTACACCTCTATCCGACCTTCTTGCTGCTTGATGCACTAACAGTTCTAGGCAGGGAGAGTTGCACACCTCTCTACTGTCCCTGTTATGCCACTGTAGCATGACACCAAATTGCTACAGCAAATTGTTTTAATAACTTGCCATAAAGAAGAGCACTCTGCAGTAATCTATTCATACAGTGAGAAACTGTACTGTACTGTGCTGTGTGGTTCATTCCATATCTGAAAGAAAATGCTGAAACTTCCTGGTCAAATGTAATCGATGGAAGAGGATTTTCTGTCATCATGATGATGGAGAACGTACAAAACTGCCTAAATTTTGGATTATAAGTAATACAAGTGAAGGTAAAATCTGCAAGTGGTATTCATTTCTGTATTTCTTTTTCCCAGAGTACTATTTTGAATTTCTCAAGGTCAGTAGTGTAAATCAATGAAACTTCAGTTTTTGTGAGTTGAAACAAAAAAAAAAAGTAACTTCTAATATTTTAAAAACTGGGCCAAGTAAAGCCATAAACATTACATTAAAAATGAAAACTTTTTCATGTAACAAAAATATTTGAAAAGTAATTTACACTTCACAATTTTTTCCAATGCATCTCTCATCAAGAAAATTTCTGCTATATTGACCATCACCTTCAAGCAACATGAAGTGAAATTTTATCATTTGCTCCTCTTATCCACCTGCCAGAGCATCCTTGAGTTTTGGCTGGGACTCTAGAGAGAGTCATCCTGCACCTTGTGATTTGGGATATACATGCCGCAGAGATGTTGTGTACAGCAACTTTCACCTAGTCCTCTTGCAATGTCACTTGACAAGTGCTGAGCAGGCAGAACAGTCAGAAACACATCTTAGAATAGCTTTCCACGTGTCCTAAATTGAGGATAAAAAAACAGGAGTTCAAGTGGCCTACAAAGCAAGCATGTAGGTCTTTTGGGAACTAAGGGCTTCAGGACACTCTTGGGATCTGAGAATCCCAGTAAGCAAGCAGAGAAGCTTGAAACAGTCCCAAGCAAATGCATAAGTATTAATGAAGGCCCAAAATAGGAGACAAAAAGGCACATGCCAATCACAGACTGCAGAGAGAGCTGCCAAAGGAAGGGGGCAAAGATCTTAGAAACCTTCCAGCAGGGACTTATTAAGTAAATATCTTGGTTTCCTCAAGGCAAAAAGAACTGAGCTAAAGTTAAAGGTCTCTAATTTTAGTGATATCCTAAGGCTAAAAGTGTCAATGTCACCTAATGATCCAGAAATATTGACAAGGATACGTGAGTGTTACCTTTCACAGAGGATCAGAGCAATTAGTACAGTGCCTACATCAAATTCAGAACACTGTAAAATCAAAGTTGCCTCTGGACTTCAGGCAATTTTAAAAGTGCATTACAGATCTCTTCTCAGTGACCTTCAATCAGAAGGGTTACTACACCCTTTGAGGTCCAAGACCCTGGGTGTCAATTGATGCACATAGATTTGAAACCCTCACAAAGCTAAGCTTTTTTGAGAAAAAAATTCAATGCTTCTTTTCCCTTCTATCCACAAGTTCTGTAGCACTTCGAATAAACCAATGAAATATGAAATACCACAACATTCATACAAGAGAGGAATACACTATCTCTTGTCTGTCATTCCAGAATTTCTACTACAAGAGTGTGGGAAAGGCAGCCGTTAAGGGGATTGTTGACTATTTCCTCAAGATAGCTGGCCTTGCTAAAGCAGTGCAGAGTTCAGGGCAGACTAACATGTAATATTTACCCCAGCTTTGCAGAAGGATTTTGCAGCCCACAGTAAATTCCAGGCTGTTGCCAACACACTGCTGCCAGTAAAACGAGAAAGTTACAGTAACATGATCTGTACTCACACTTTGATCTATGCTGCAGGTGCATCACGGGGCTCCTAGACTCAAAACTTGGTGTCAGAAATGTCAATAGGCTTTTTTACTTCAGAGGTCATTTTTGATGGCTTAAGATTTCACCATCAGAATCCAAATCCAACTGACTTCAAGGAGACTAAAGTTCCTACAGGAGGTTCTTAACTTTTGATGTGTAGAATTTCATCTGCAGGACCTCAGCCAGTCACTTCAATCAATAAGGAGTATCTAGTGTGCAAAAGGAATTGGCTTCTTCCTATGCCTGTTTAATGGACAGAAAAAAAATGAAAAGTCCTAAGTTAATCAGTTTAGGCTTATAAAGCCATTTAAATGGTTTTGTGAAATTGAGTGAAATTAATTCTGACAGGTACAGGCGCTTGAGGAGGATTTAAGGCATATATGTCTGCATCAAGTTGATTGCTCAAAACCAGTATCTCATACATCTCGGGCATCAGGATTTTTGGGAAAAGAATGAGAGATACCTGAAGAAATAGCAATATCTCAGGAAGTCAGTCTATTTAGCCTGATGAAAAAGAGAAAGGGATGTTAGTCACATGTTAGCTGGAAACTCCTCATTAATCTCAAGAGGTTTCACAAATTACACTGGCCAAGGCAGTCATCTCCAGAAGCCACCTTTTCAGTGCACAGAAATTTGTGAAAAAGAGACACGTAGGCACTTATCTCCTCCTGCATCTTATAGACCATGGTTGGAATGGAAACCTACACATCAGCAAACTAAAATTTTCAATTCATAAACTTTCTTTTGGATATTTAGCTTTTGACACTTTAATCACTTTTGAATACGGATACTAACTCATGAGTAACAGTGATCCTTTAGAAATCCAGATGTTTTTAAGGACTGTACTTAGAGTGAGAAGGAAGTACGGTCGACTAGATATATGAGGCATTCAGTATCTTCTGTGTTCATAAGTATTATAAGCTGTATAATATCCATAAAAACTGATGAGGCATGTATACATGAGGAATACCTATGCTTGCAAGATGAAGGTGACATTTTCTAAACTAAACTACTGTAATAAATTAATGCTCACAGAATTTATAAAATTACTTCCAAATGGAGAATGGACATCTCCTGACAAGATATTGGCCTTGTTCAAGGAAACAGTAGGTTTATGCACTGTGCTTGTGACTACACTGTGGTAGCTGGCATAATACCATCAGAAAATTAGATCTTGACATTCCCCTTCAAAACAGACCTGATTATTTTCACTGATGGATTTGTAGCTAAGTGCTCAAATCGTGCTGCCTGAATTGTGCCCAGCCTGGGATTTCATTTTGAGTAGATTTTGAATAAGTTATTAACACCCCCCTGTCCTATATAATATACCACTTGGGGTTTTTGAACACAGGGGGTTTTTTTCAGGTATGAAAAAACTAAGTCTGCCCAGAAATCAAGTCATTTTTAATGTATGCCAGTGTTTCTGTATTTTGCTTCACTTCCATTTGGGAGAGGTCAGAGGTCCCACTGTAAATATTTTTTTCTATCTACAACTGCTCTTAAACTATAGGCACAGGCTTAATTTAATTTGTGATTAGTTCTGCTTTGTAGCTCCATAAATGTTAAAATCTGACTAAATTTTTTCATTGTAAACACAGACAGTTAATTGACAAAAAAATACACTGCTTTGAATAAACATTTTGCAATGCTTATTTGCCTTTTCAAACTCTGAAAATATGTCCTGTTGGAAAATATTAGATTAACAGCACTGGACGTACCACAGGTCCTTTAGAAAGAAAACTATATAATCAGCAACCAAAAAATGGAATTAAAAAGCAAATAATTCCTAATTAATTTTAACAGATTCAGAGTATCTAGAGTATTTCTTAGAAAACCCCAACAGTTGCAGAGCTATATTTACACAAAGCAGCTTCTTTGAACAGTAAAGGTTAGGATATCATTATCAGACAACATTCTGCTAAATACTAAATAACATATGCATCATTTTCTGAAATTTTGATTCAGTTACTGTGTGGAGATATTTACACATTCTTAAAACATCCATACAAATATCCACTGCACCTCAGAATATGAAAAATGTATGTGGCTACTCTGAGAATCATGAGCACAAAGCAAAGCACATATTCATGTTCAGACCTACTGTTTACTTTAGTAAAACTAGTTATTTTTATGTGGACCAAGTTTTTACTTCCACAAATTACACTCCAAGATATCACTTAATGTAAAGTGTAATTGGACAGTACAGGACGCATGTTAAAGTAGTCTGCCCAGTAAAGAAGGCATGGTTATGGCTAGCGAAAATTTTTATGTCTTGATTTCAACATCCATGTTGTTTCCATGGAAGGTCTGATATGTTAACCCTAAAATTTAATTCTGCTCTCATAATTTTGGATACCATGCCTTATCTATCCAACTTCTGGGTCCTTCTGAATTTGTTAAAAAATGTTCCAGGTTATTCTTCCATTTTACATGGACCTCTTTTTTTGCTTTGTGATTTAGTAGGCAACTGGAATGTGACAGAGTGGGAAAACAAACAAACAAAAAAAACCAAACAACAAAAAACCCTCTAATCTTCTAACAACATAATTTAGGGTTTTATTGAGAAAGTATTGCTAAAAGGCTATGGCACCCTTTTCCACTGTTACAGAGGTGTAATACAAAAACATAAGAACACCGTGTTCATGCAAAGATCAAAAAAAAAAAAAAAATTTGGCAAATGGAACAGCAACAAAAAGAGCAGCAACAGCCAAATAAACCAGAAATGCCAGACAAATAAGGTAGACTCATGTGCAATGATTTCACTTTGCAGGTATTTTTTCCTTAAGTGGTTCAAGAAAGGCAGCATACTTTTTTGTTCTCTTGCCCATCATCCCTTGAAATCAGAAGAGTCCTGACCCAAAACACAGATTAAAATGTTTTCAGACCAAATCACCATTCCTACTAGGCATGTTTCACGACTCCTTAACTTGCTAGTACATTTCTGGAGTGACTTGGAACATCCTTTCATGTATCAATCTCCTTAAAATAGTCCTTAGGGCTTAAAAGTACCACCTAGGGCCAACTACAATGTGTTCAAGCAAGACTTGGTTAAAAAGAGTTTATTCAGAAAGTAAGAGAAAGTAGCAATTGAAATGAAATGTACCGAAGAGCTGGCAGACTGCCAGATGTCAGTGCATAACGAAGTCTTCCCCTCCTTCCCAACTAAGGACAGAAAATGTAGTTAGACAGGCCATTGTGATTGGTTGAAAAAGACACTAAAAAGTATTAATGTTCTATTTTTCCCATTGGCAATACATTTGTCTCAAAGTAGGGTCAGGAGGCGAAAGCCCACCTTGCAAATTAAAAGGAGGAAAGGGGTTGTTTTGTTATAAGTTTGAACAGTTTAGCCTGACCCTAGGTGAGACAGAAGGCAATTTTCACCTCTCCAAGAAGGTCAATTGCATTTGCCAAGGCACAGCAGATCGTGAATAGGACTTTAATTGTCATGCAGTATGACCTTCCCCCAGAACTGGAGAGAATCATGCTGTTTAAGGACATCTGCAAAGACTAAAGACTAAAAATGTTAACTTTCAAGCACATCTTTGGTTGAAAAAAGAATATTTGCAAGATTAATATTCTCCTAAATGATGCAGCATAAAGTGAGTCTAGAAACTAGGCTGAAAAACCCCAGGCTTGTGCAGTTTAGGACTGCAAAAGATTCTTACCACATCCAGTAGTCCAAACCAGCCACTCCTAGGTTTTCTTTAGTTCAAGGGATTTATTTTTTCTCACCATTAAGGTAGGGAAAAAGGGGGAATAAATTGAGTAGAAAACACCTAGAAGAAACATCTCTGACTGAAGAAACATAGGGCTGATGTATCCCTCCATAATGCAGGGAAGAGGAATTTTTCAGGAAAAAAAAAGAGAAGTTTGCACAGAAGCCTCTGAATAGTTCAGAGGCTCCAGCTATTGTTAGCTGTGTATGGATCCCCAGCAGGGCTGTTACAACTGACTCAAAGGAAAGAAGTTGATGGTTGGTGGATTAGTCCTTGGCAAAGCTGACAATATGGAAGGTGAGGAAATAACTTTAAGGTATTATCTTTTTTTCCTGTAAATATTGGCATTTTCTAGATGAAGAATGGGCATTGAAGATGGAAAACTGCACTGCATTTTAAACATCACATCTGAATTCCTTGCACCCAATTTTATCTGTGTATTTCTATTTATTTATTTGAAACTCCGCAACCAAGTGGAATATGTCCTTTTCCTGGAGAAAGACACTTAATAAATTAAAGAAAAAGTTGATAAAACTTTCCCCTATTCTTCAATAAAACCTCATTGCTATATAATCCATCAAGCTCTGTACGTCTTTAGTGTTATTTGTAGAACTAAGTCCTCATTGGGTATTGAATTATTCAGTAAATGGGGCCATTTTGAAATTTCTGCTTTTGAAATTTCCCTCAAGGTGAATATGTATTAGTGAACAAGCAATTATTACTAATAAATATTAATAAACAATGCCAGGGTAGAGATTATGAAAAATAATTGTATTCTAGTTCTCTAAGAAGCACCTGCAGAAATAGAACAAGTCCATCACTTGTTTCAATTTGGACAAGTTGCCAGCCAAAGTATCTAAAATTTGTCACTTTTAGAGCACCATAATGTTTTACTGGAGAGGCTGAAAAAATTAATCTGTTTTTGATTTATTTATTTAAAGGCCATATTCAGTGTGCGTCTTCCTCTGGTGATAACCTCTGCCTAATATGTATGCTTTATTTTTATCATCTTCTATTGCTAGGACAAACACCAGCTCACCCACAGACTAAAACTGACCATGTGAATTCTCACTCTCTGTATATCTTAAATAATTTTGCTGCTGGTAAAATGTTCTTTAATCTTTACTTTTCCACAGCAGCAGTTCCTCGTTTTTCACCATATATCTTGGTGACTCTTTCCTGTTTTTTTCTTATTGGAAGCAAACAAAAATTCATTGATTTCTTGAGGAGAGGATACAACAGGTTGTGCACACATTAGGTACACGTGGCTCAGACACATACAACTCGTTTTATAATACCCTTTATCTCTCTTAAAGTCTCAGATGGCAGAAAAAACACATGAGCTATTATTTTTATTTCTGAGTATTTGGGAGGCACTCATGCACTACAGTGCAGAGATCTACTTAAGTACATGGGCATAGAGATGATCCCATCAGCCTCTCCAACAATTCAAGCCTCTCCCCCTGGTGAGGAATAATAACACCAGTTAAGAACAGTACATAAAAATGAGATTTATTCCTTCCTCTATGATCATGATTAAAGGAGAAGGGTATTTTTTCCTAAGACCATTAGTTGTATCCTTCTGCCTGCAAGTCACATCTCTGAAGCAATTACTTATTGACATATAATTCTAAATCCTAAGTACACCTTCTATTCATACCCTCTGTGACCCTCCAGCAGCCTGCCGACTGCTACTATGTATTAAGAAATTCTGAGTCTGAACAGAGGAAATAAGTAAATTCTTCTCTCCTTTATCCCCTGTACAATAATGTTTTTTATTCTGTTGAAAGTCTCTGCTACATCACAAAGCTGCATGCCTCATTTATCTCAAAGGGATTCATTTTTCTTTAAGAAGGTTGATCAAATACATAGTTGACTTTTTCTTAAGTTTTGCTATTTTTTTTTTTAAATAAAATGCTTACATACAGATTATTTTTTCTTCTGGGAAATGAAATTACCTAGGATCACAAAGTATATAAGAAAGAAAGGTAAAACCAAAAAATGTTTCAAAGATATAATGTAGCATCTCATTTAAGTGAGAAAATGTTCTGAAGGAACTGCTGGTCTTTTCACAACTAGTTACAACTAAATAAAACCTGAGGATATTTCAGAAAGAAGAAAAGATCCAAAATGCTGCAAAAAGTACTCATCTTCTTTACATCCTCCTTTGATCTTCTGTACAACAAGCACTAAAAGTTTGGGACAGGATCCAAATGGTGGCATTCCCGAGGGAGATGGAACAGCAGCATTTCTACAAAAAAAAATTGAATTACTGACTTAAAAACTGCTAACTCTGACATGAACTAAAAAAAAAAAAAAAAAAAAAAAAAAAAAAAAAAAAAAAAAAAAAAAGTATGTTCCCAATAGCTTTTTAGACAAAATATTCAGAAGAGCAATGAATATGCACAATATTTTGGAGGAAATGGCTGAGCCAGCAAACACCAGCTCACTCTGCTTCACAGTAAATGGGTTCCAGAGACTGCCGCGCTTTTTGCATTCATTCAGTGACAGATCAGTCTAGAGAATGGTAGCATCTGGATGAGGGCAGATGGCTAAACTGTCAAATAATGACATTTTACAAAATTTCAGCAGTCTAAGCGCAATATGGTTCCAATCCCAAAGGCAGACAGGTAAACAATGGTGCAGAAGTTATAGCACTAGCACATAAGATTATTCATTATAATTATTCTAGGGGAAAGAATTCCTCTCAGAAGATTAGACTGACAGGAAGATTGAGAGTTCTCTCAGAAAGAATTAGGTGACATCTCCCCTGTTTTGTTCATCCATCTATTTTGCTACATTTTCCCCTCAAATGAGCTTCTTGTGATGTGCTAAAATAACATAAACCTATCAGGGTAAAGGTGTTCAAATGCAGCATTTTTCTGCAATTCATCTTTCACTGATAAATTTTTATTCGGTTTCAGAAATTCACCCCTGAGTCAGAGATAGCCATTAAGAGACATCTTTGCCCTTACAACCAGAATGCACCTGGATCCAAAAAATCTTACCTTTATTGTTCAGAGGAGAAAAATCATTCATAAAAACACCAGAAAATAGTAGCTGATCCTGTGGAGAGAAACTGGAACATCTTTCCATTTAGTTGAACTTACATAGAAGCAAAATTTAAAGTTTTGAATAGTCGCACCTAAATCTGTGTAAAATTAAATTTCTGTAAAGAACAATGAAAAAGACCTTTTTTTTTTTGTTTTTTGTTTTTTGGTTTTTTTTTTGTTTTGTTTTGTTTTTTTTTTTTTTTTTGGTTTTTTTTTTTTTTTTTGTGGTTTTTTTTGTTTTTGTTTTTTTTTTTTTTTGTGGTAACTGGCATGTGTTTTGGAAGTGAAGTCACAAAATGGACAAGTTAGGAGAGGATTTTTCCATTTTATATTGGAATTTCTGTTCCTTATTAAAGGTCACAGCAAGGTATCTTAACAAGGAAAAGTGAACCATTAACCTTTAGTTCATAGCATCATCCTTGAAGAGCAAATGAAGAGTTTAACCAATTTTTTTTCATCTGTCAACAAACACTGACACCATTAGCTATGCAGTTACGCGAGTGACAGTGAAGCCTTGTAGAAGTGACTTAGGAGTTCCTCTTTCTCTCTGGCCCCTTCTCCTATGTTTAATGTGCACTTGTTCCCCAGCCCATAATATACTGAGATGTGTAGTTTTGGAGTTTCCCAGTCTGTCATCTGCCTTGCTAAACATATGGTTACCATGTTTATACTGGTTATGTGCTATATACTAATGCAAAGTCTTCCCCTGAGAATGGCCAGAAACCTGTGAAGGGCAGATAGACAGGCAGACAGACAGGCCTGTCAAAAGAGAATAGGTTGGAGGGGGGGAAAGAGCTATTCTGCTGGACATATTAATAATATCACAAATATAAAGTTTTCATCTGCTTTTCATTAAACTCCTATACATAAATTTCTGTGCTTTACAGTGCTTGACAGATGCGATAAAATTACATGGATGGCGTGAATTAGCAGGAGCTCAATCTAAATAAAACCAAAGTAATACTGATTGGCAAGGGAAAGACTTTAAAAGAATAAGGACTAAATGTATCTGCTTTTAAAATGGCATCTTATTGCTGGTATAACTCTTAATGTGTGTTTCAGACTAGATTCTCTTCTTTCTGAGTTCATACTTGGCAACAGTAGCTCAGAAGAATTACTATTCCCCTCAGATACTTCTTATACCATTTTTATTGACACAGGGAAAACACTGAGGCTATCTTTAGGAAAGATCATTCTACTTGGATATATCACAGCAATATCCATAGCTTTGCCATCTGCAGAACAGAATTACGTAACCTTGGTGTTTGTTGACCGCTGTAGCTGAATGGTGCCAATGCCTGTCTCAATGCATATGCTATTAATTGTGTAATAGTTTAGGGACACTGCTAGCCGTGAATTAACTGTCATTTAACAGTGAGGAATCTTTTTTTCCCCTCGTAGCCATGTTTTCACTCTTGACACATGGACTACAACCTCCAACTTTAGAGTCACAGTTTTCTCAAGAAAACTGTATTTCTTAGGAATTTCACTTTCTCGGTAGAATCATTACTATCCAAACTAGAACTTGAACTTCCAGAATTACTTTGATAGCACGGATAACTATAGGGTAAATGCTTAAGTGATGTAATTATACCTCACTTGTATACAATGGAGCAAGTCCCAGACTGAGGTTCTTTGCACTAGGAAAAGAGTTTCATTTTTAAAATACACAAGTTCAGATCTAGCTATGTCGAAATGACAGATTTGCATTATCTGTTTCTTCAAAAGAACAAGGGTAAGCTTCTATAGCACATATCCAGCATATATCCATTTATGACTTTGCTTGTATTAATAATGAGTTATTTGGTAAACATAGTATTTATGGCATGGAGTACATGCATGTTTTAACTATGATAATAAGGGCAGCAGAATCTGCCTTATCCAGTATCATGGATTTTGAGAATTGTACTGGCTATTCATAGAAGAGCCATCTAATACACGGTTAGATATTTCCATAGTGTGTTTGTTCTCATATAGAATTTTAATACCAGTTACAGAATCTTCTGTCCCCTTTGGTGAGTGCTAAAATTTCAAAGCCATCATCCTAAATCTAAATTCTGAAGTAACATTGATCATGCCTTATCTGCTCTGCGTATAATCAGACCCATAATGTAATGTTACAGCTTGTTTCACATTTTACTGATTTTCTTAGTCTAAACTCTCTATATTTTGTTTCTTATTTCTAAATTAATTTGCAACTTCCACTGAGGAAAGTTAAATAATCAATTTCTTTCCTACCAACCGAAAGAAAATAACACTGACAAAGAAACCAAAGAAGGATTTAATGCATCCCCTTGTCAAAAAGAGCAAACTATAGCTGAAGTACTGAACACTACCATTTGTCTAAGCTTCTGTTAAAGCCTTTATGACAGAAATTCCACAACATGCTTTGGCAAATATCTTTGTATAATCAACTACCTTTGCTTCTTTTACCTGTCCTAAATGTCAGTAGCTGCAATTTAAGCCCTCATGGACCTCTTACTTCAATTAGAAGTGGGATTCCACTATCTCTATAGAGACCTAAAACCAAACTTTGTGAATCAGCTTTAAAATTCTTTGCAGACTACAGAGAATTGGAAAATAAAATATATGCATACAGTGGATATAGGTCCTACATTTCATGATTTCACACAGCAAACCAGGGACAAATACCATGGTAATTAGGCAATAGCAGAGTAACTTATTTTCAATGTTACTTTTCCTTAAAATAGGAAGAGATTAAGCTGCTGGTGTATAAATATTTAAGTAAAAAAAAGTCATCAATTCAGCAATCAAACTGTGAAAATGTGAAGGTGGGATGAATCCAAAGCTACATAGCCATAAGCTAATTCATATTCATAATCTAAAACTTTTCATATTTAAAAGGATTTGGAATATATAAATGTCCCAGGGAAAAAAAAAAAAAAAAAAAGAGAAATACATGCTCAATAGGGATACTAGTCTGTAACATCCCAGCAACTGACTAACAGAAGCAGGTATTTTGGGGAATTTTGATGAGGCAGCTAAGTTAGTTATACATGGTTCTTAATAATAATACGCCCATATTTAGGTACAAAAATACAAAAACCTTACGAGAACTAGTTTCTGTCTACCAACCACACCACACAAGGGAGTCAAATCAAGTTGCATTTGTACCTTCAAATTTTAAAAAAAAATTAGAAAAGGAGAAGTTGCTGCCATGCCAGTGTATTAGCTCTGTGTCTGAACTTATGGCTTCTCCCTTCAAGTGTACTAGATTGTGAGGGACATCTGATATATTAAAATGTTCCTGGAGACCTGTTAAAGCTTCCAAACTTCACCTGAGATGTCTAGTTCAGAGCAAGCTTAATTGCACACATTTATTGTTTTAAAAAGCTAAGGACAAATATAAAAAACAAGGGTAGTTCATTGTAGAAATATATTACCTAAGGCACTTTGTGAAATTTCCATCATGCAGGGCTTTAACAACAGTTTAGACAAATGGTAGTGTTTATTACTTCAGCTACAGTTTACTCTCTTTTTGGCAAGAAGATGCAGCTTGATCTCATGCCTTGGGACACAGGAGTGGATCATCTCATATCTGGATGGGCCTTTTCCCACAAGGTATGTCACTATGAGGCCAGTAGAGTACAGTGAAGTGAATTTTACCTGCCCCTAATCACTTAATGGATGCTTGCCAGAGGTATGAGGCTGGTTTGGAAGAAAGAGTGGTCCACAAAACAGCTGTAATGAACACATTGGGTGAAAAAGTCCATTAAGAATGTCAAGTGAAGAATGACTTTTTTATCACGTGACAAAAAAGGTAGAACTTATGTTCATCGTCAGAAAACCCTAACAGAAAATTTAATTCCTTCTATTAATTTAATGAATGTGTAGTGCTAAAGCCTGGGTCTCCAAAGAAACCTGAATTGCTGGAAGAGGAGACAAGAGAAACTTACTGATTTAACCTAAGACTGTGCAGAACCTATATGATGATGCAAATTAAGTACAATACTCCATTAATAAACATCAGTTACTCAAATTCAGTATCTTTGTAAGAATTAAAGCCAAAATAATTTATGCATTTTAGTAATATCTGTCTTTAGACAAAGTGAGTTTATCAAAACAAATAAGTATATTAAGAGGATTTAAAGGAATGTAGAAGTGTTAAATACTTTGTATGGGTGGGGACTGCTTAAAGTCACTAGGTTTGATGATTAGAGTAATTGTATACTGCTTACAAAAAAATTAATTTTTAAAAGAGGATAAAAAATGCTGACAGAGAAAAATGAGATTAACAAAGAAAACAATAGAATTTAAAACACAGCCTGTGGAAAACAAAAGTCTAAATAAGGAAAATAGAAAAAAAAAGAGCATAAAATTAGGAAAGTTAAATTTAAAACCAGCACACAGCAGTCAAGGCAAAATAGTGGGAAATTCCAGGCAGAGGCATAAAACTAATAATAAATCTTTTTCTTAAATATGTTTTAAACAGAAAACTTGTCAGTAAGACGATGGATGTGGTCAAGGTGTAAAGAGTCCCCAGGGAAGGCAAAGTTGTAGCAGAAATACTAAATAAATTCCTATTACTTGTCTTCATATTGGAGGGAAATCTGTATTTGGGGGATACTATCTTGAACTTAAACATCAGTAGGAGAAGTTTTAAAAGAGAGTGGTAAAATAAACACTAACAAATTTCTGAAACCCAGCACTATGAAGCCAAGTTCTAAAAGAATACCATATTGGTGAATTATAAACTCTGCTTGCAAGTTAAAATTAAAACTGACTTTCTACCAAAGGGATAGAAAATGCCATAAGGATGAATGTGTGAATCTTCATACCATTCTCCATCCTTTAGTTAGCAAATTTTTTGAAATTAATATGAAGAATAAAATGAGTAGACATATGGATGAATGTGATATAATTGCGAATTGGGAGCACAGCTTCTGCAGCAGTAAGCCACGCTTCACAAATTATTAATCACATTAAGAAGGATTTCCCAATATTTTAGGACAGTATTGTCAGAGATCCAACCCTTAGTCACATAACCCTGAGGAAATGGCTGAGTTTAGCAGTGGGTAGAGGCAGGAAGTTGCCTTTCAGAAGAACAAATTAGCCCACCCAAATGCAGAGCCATGCTGATCCATCTCATCATCATATCCCATAATGGGATGAGAAGCTATTCTGCAAAAGCTTGAGGTGCTTGGCATCATATTTTATTGCCTACTATAAACAAGATGTCTGTGAAATCAGGACAGTGGTGAGTAAATAGAGCAAAGCACTATGAATAGCTCTTGTTCTGGGACATATGCACAGTCAAACTGGTGCCCGCACTTAGAAGTAAGTTGTATGAAGTCAACAAAAACCACACAAGCTACCTTAACCACTTGACTCAATCACAGTGGCAGGATATGGCCCCTCAGAGAAACTTTCCAAAAGACCCTTGCATGAAATATGCTGTCATTATAGACAAGTGTGTCACGGGCTACGTCAATCCTACCTGGCTGAGCTAATGTAAGAAATTCAGATCAGAAGATTATTGCACTGGGAAGTCTCTAGAATAACAGCAGAGAGCAAGGGTGAGTCCAGTGGCTCAGCTGTCCATCAAACAATAAACTGGTTTGCTTTACTACAGTGAAACTAATTTTCTATTTCTGTCATGAACAAAGGCAGGGCTACTCAGGAGGGTGTGCAAAGACCCACTACACAGCCCCAATACTTTTATGGACATCTCTTTCATCAGATCTAGAGGAAGTCTCAGAAACTCGCTTAATCTGGTGATTAAACAGCTCAGATTAAAAGGAAACATACCTGCTCCTTTAAAAAAAAAAAAATCAAAAACCTACTTGGCTTCCATTTTGCTTGTTTGTTGTCCTCTGCAGTTTTTGGTAAACTCTGTGCATTAAATTGACAAAGCAGAGAAAAATTGTGATGATACACCAGTGGTCAGCAAGCCATCCTTCAAAGAAAAACATTGCTGATAAGATAAACAGCTTGTGATGTACTTAATTACAATATTTCATACTCATTTAGCCATCTCCACATCACAGCACTAACAAAGTGGATTTCAAACAGGAAGAAAGGCTCCTTCACACAAGCCCAGAGGGCTAATTATAAAATAGCAACCTACTTTTTTTCTGGTAGTATTTTTTTTTCCAGTAGAATTTATTGAGCTCATTACCAAGCTGCTTATGAAGTGATTTGAAATGAGGCAACATTAAAGCATTCTGAAAATCCCTTGTACTTAGTCATCTTGACACTTTGTTTGAACTTGAAGCATTAATATGAAATAACTGCAGCAGCTCCATATTCCTGATTCTATTGTTTGACAGTGCATTTAAAAGCTAAATGATTATATGATCGAGGACTTTTAATCAGCACAGTAATTTGTAGGAGTGTCTCAAGTATTCATAACTTTGAAAAGACCAAAGGGACATGAATATGAGAAACAAGACAGGTACAGTACATGTCAGACTAGAATAACATAGCAATGTGAAACTAGGAGTACAAGTACTGCTGGAACTGAGGGGTTTTTTATTGCTTTTTACATGCAAGACTGAAAATTGAAAGATACACATCAAAGCCACTAAAGAACTCCACACATTGTACCTTATTAGCCTGATTTTACCTTCTGTAATCACATTATATAATATGCATCACGAGATTAACCTGCTTGGGGTCACCAGAAGGGCCATCATAAATATATTTGAAGTGAAGCCTGTGAAGGTTTTCAAAGTGGTAAAAAATTTATAGAGAGGAGTAGTAAAATCCATGGAAATCTACAGCATATTAAAGTGAAATCTGTGAATAGCTTTGCTTTTCATCGTTCCCCCCACACACTCCCATGCATTAGTGTTTGAACTAATAATTAGAGCCAATGAAAATGCTTCTGCTGAAATAAAGAGTTTAAGATCATCCCTCACTCTAACTGCATTCTAATGTTCTGCCTGCCTTATTAAAAAGCCTTTAAAGGAAAGGGGAAATAATTTGTAAGAAAAAAAAGGGGCACGAATAGTACACTGAATGTATCACGTTGTGGTCTCTCCCACAAAAGGGGAAGAATCCCCAAGTGTGATTTACAACAAAAGAGGAGCAGATTCCAGACAAATGTATGCAACAAAGTATACAAGAAACTACCTGCTCCCTCCAGTATTTTTGGGTGTCAGAGAGAGAGTGATTCAAACCCTTTGTGGGGTGCGCTCTGAAATGAGATCTCAGCAGAACAGCTTGGAACCTGCAATCCTCAGCAGCTCTCTTAGCATGCTTGATGGCTTCTTATGCACAACCTTAAACTAATAAGGAAACACCGAGATATATGTGTTGGTCTGTAAGCTGGAAAGAATTCATTAGCTAAGCAAGATCTAGCCGAGTCATTACTTAGTAGACCCCCCCAAGGAATTCTAATGAAGTTTATAGAAATGGTGTAAGGGCCCTGTTTTCCAAACCTGCACAGTTCTGTTAATAAAAGTGATGCCTGTGGGGGGAAAGGTATAGTCCCTAAAAAGCCAATATTGGGAAAAAAAAAAAAAAAAAAAAAAAAAAAAAAAAAAAAAAAAAAAAAAAAAAAAAAAAAGTAAAGTGGAAAGGAATAGGAAACAAATATAAATGCAATGGCTGGCCAGCTTTCATCAACATTTGCATCTCCCCACCAGTTTAGCTGCTCTCTGGGTGGAGAATTTAGCACTTGATCTGGAAGATGACTTGAGAAAGGATTCCAGGAATAATGAGGTGATGCTTTTTTCATCCTAATTCCGAGTTTTGTAGATGTTTTCACCAACTAGGACAGCAGCTTCCCCCTTTAGATTTCTTACAGTAAAGGTGCGCTATCATTTAGATCAATTTACAATGGCATTTGCTGTCTTAATGAGGATTTAAATGAAACTCTGAAGCATTGATGGGATGTCAGAGTATGGGTTGCATTTTTGAAGTTTTTTCCTGCTTCCTTAAGAGAAGAGATGAAAGATCTCTCTGTTGTGTTAAAGAAACAAGCACATAAAATAAACAGAGGGGCCAGAGGATTTCAAGAAAATGCGTATTTTGTGTTGCACATTAATTATTTGTAAGAGCAGAGAGCATAAAGGTGACAAACTTATACCTTTTCACTCTTGTTCCTTTAATTTTAGTAGCTGGGATGAAAACATTTTTTCCAGTTTTTTTCTTGTATCAGTTTGAGAATGATGGTACAATATCAGAAGATTTACACTGTTACAAACTATGCCCTTCTGTAGTAAGGAAAAACAAAGATAATCATAAATGTTTTGTTATCAGTTCAGCATTTTGTGTTTTTCTTAAAAGTATTTAAAGATATAGATTTTTATTTCATAATTCAGGAAAACACAATCTTAACTTAAAGCCCAATTATATTCCTTTTGCCCTCAAAGCAAACATATGCTTGTTTAATAAGAAACATGACTCATTTTTGTATGTGTTTTCTGCTTTTAAAGCAAAAACTGTAAACATGAATGAAGTTACCTATTATACATCTACTTACATGAAAGGTTAAAATAATGCCACAATTTACACAACACAAAGAAACATTTTTATCTTATGGCATAGTTTTAATTGGCTATTTTCCTTTGTGAAGTTACAGTAGGTTTCATTTGTACTCCTTTGTGTGTTTTCTACACTTCAACATCATATTTAGGACATATTTAGCTCTTTGATTTCACTTCTTAAAGGAGAGCTAGAATACTTCTCATCACTCACAGATCTCATGGAGGAACATGAATTAAATAAGAAGGGATTATCTTCTAGATATGAGGTGTTATGTCTCGGGAAGTTGCTGTTTCAATGCATTATCCATAGTTATCTACAACACTGCTGTTGCTGAAAACCCTTTTCTTTTTTCCAAATGAGATGTTACCCAGGTCTAACTCAGTGGGTTAATCCTTATGCTCCTTTTAATGCTTACTTGGTATAGCAAAAGCTTAAATTTCTCATTCATCTGGTTACTAAGTTTAACTTTCTGAACTGGTTGAAAACATTATGATAGAGTTAATATATAAAGGTGAAGTGACAGTGAGTTTCCTGCGAGTGTAGCAAGACAATTCTCTGGAGTGCAAAGTACCAGCATGAGCCATGCTAGAGACAGCATGGACCAGGTTTTCTCCCACTCCAGTTTTCCCTTGACAGATATGTCAAACGGGTGTAAAAGCTCATCCTCAGCTGCTGCCAGTCAAGATAAGGAGTTGTTAGTGAGGAGCTGCACCGGAAAAGTTCATACTCTTAAAAAAAAAATTGGAGGTTGTGGCAGTTGGAAAGATTGCAAATGTGGCCAACAGGTGAGAGAGGAGGGGGGTCAGAGTTTCACTATGGTTGAAGATGAAAGTATTATCCCAAATAGCTAATGTATGAGAATATATAATACCCTGTATTATCTTTTCATTTTTCAGATCAATGACACCTAGCAGTTTTTCCCCAGCCTCACAATCATGTGTTTTCACTTCTGACTTTTATGAACTATAGCTCAGACATTTTAATGAAATTTAGTCATGGCTTTGCTCACCCTTCAACAATTGACTGACCAGCAGAGCCAAGATTCGTTTTTTAAGAGCACCATCTCAAGCTGAAGCCAACAGTAAAACTGGGTGTCCTGCCTCCTAAGTAAATATTCCAGATGCAGAGATCCTGCATAAAAGCCAGACAACAGCACCACCAGCAGCCTGTGAAGTTTAGACAGATGTGAGCACTGTTAGTGGGCACTTAGTGCCTGGCAGAGGCTTCAAAGGCAGCCCTAGAGCACACCTTTCCTAAGGCACATAATCCAGAGATATACACCCAAATGCCCTGCTAAACAGTCACACACCTTCCCATGCACAGTAATATGATTTCTGTCACTTAATCTAGCTTTCAACTCAATTGTCACTGCCTACAGCTTTGCAAAGGCAGGAGTAGATGGCACAGAGTTTTTTACAGCATTCTCTCTGTCTCATATGCCCATCTTCAACATTCAGAAAAGTGCATGTTTCACTATCACCCAAGATGCTTTGGAAAGTCCCTAGAATAATATCTCTTCTCAAATACAATTTTAAACCTTACTCACAATTCAGGTAGCAGTCTGAGACATCTAAGAGATTTACCTTACTCATTTATTTTCAAGAAGCTGGACCTTAAAAACCCTTTTTTATATTTAAAGGATTTTACCAACAAGAAAGGACCAGCATATTGGACCATTGATGTGCTGACCAAATGGAAAAAGATGAACTTTTTACTGAAATAATTAAAGCTCTCATGAAGGATAAAAGGCATGATATTGGCCCAATAGCTTCTAATTTTAGGTTGTTTCCTTTAAATTTTGAGTCTTTGTTGGCACTGTATCCTCTTTCTTGCAGCCATGCAGAAGCAGGTGTCTATGTATTCTAGCACACGATATTTACACTGGCAATGCCAAGCCCTTGTCAAGATGTCAACTAGGTGTTACTACACCTACTGGAAAAGCTTTTAAATACCCTTAACAGTCTCAGTCTAGGCATCTGAGCATAACAGTGACTATAACCAGAGCAACACGAGTGTCATCCATCCCTGGAACCAGGATGCCAAGGTTAATTTAGTTTGAGAACCAGCAGAGCTACATAGGAGAGTTTTGAAGGTGCAATGGAAGGCACAGCAAATCCAGTTCATTTAAAATCATCTGATCTTCTTTCTAGTTAAACATTATGTGAAAACTTTCTCAGCTCAGAAAAAAAAAAAAAAGGTTCAAGAAAATAACTCTCCAGCTGGTTTTTGCTGATAACTAGAAGCACTAGGAGAAAGCTGTAACTGCATTCTCCAGGAATTCCTGACTACTAGCCAAAGCAGCACTCTATATTATATGACTGTAACCAGACTCTTCTTAATAATATTGTAATTCATGCATGAAGACGCTCTCATATATGTTTCATAGCTAACCTTGCTTAAAATGCATATGTGTTTTGCAGCTCTTAGAGATACCTGATATGAATCTATAGAAGTACATAATCTTCCATTTAAGCCATCTAAAGGGCAGGTATTCAGAACAGATGAAAGCAAGTAAAATTATATTACATCTTCCTCAATCCCTCTTAATAAAACAGATTGGAAAAATTAGAATGGGCTAAAATACTGAAGATTTTGTCTAAGAGTTGCTCCACAAACTTGTGTGCAGAAATAATCTTTGAGAGCATGTTTGTGCATAAGTTCAGTTGTGTCACATTCATCAAGTTGACCATGCTTCAGAATATTGCCTACTACTCCCTACTTCCCCTAAAAGAAAAGACGTTGTGGTATAACCTATTGCTAAGAAAAGATGAATAGAATAGAATAGAATAGAATAGAATAGAATAGAATAGAATAGAATAGAATAGAATATTTCATTTGGAAGAGACCTTCAATGATTATCTAGTCCAACTGCCTTGCCAATTCAAGACCAACAAAAATTTAAAGCAAATTATTAAGGATGTTGTCCAAATGTCACTTTAACACTGACAGCTTTGGGGTACAAACCACCTCTCTAGGAAGTCTGTTCCAGTGTTTGTATATCCTCTTGGTAAAGAAATTATTTCTAATATCCAGTCTGAACCTTCCCTGGCACAGCTTTGGACCATTCCCATGCCTTCTATTACTCAGTGCCAGGGATAAGAGGTCATCAACGCCCTATCTGTTTCTCCTCCTCAGGAAACTGTAGAAAGAAATTATTTTTTCCTCCTCAGACTCTTTCTCTTCAAACTAGACAAGCCTTAAGTCCTTAGCCACTCTTTATAGGACATTGCTTCCAGCCCTTGCACCCCCTTTGTTGCCCTCCTCTGGCCACATTCAAGGACCCTCACATGCCTTTTAACTTGTGGGGCCCAGAACTGGACACAGCACTCAGGTGAGGCTGCACCAGTGCGGAATGCAGTGGATTCACCACCTCTTTTGACCAGCTGGTGCTGCTGTGCTTGATGCACCCCAGGATGGGGATTGCCCTCTGGGCTGCCAGGGCTCAGTGCTCACTCACAGAGAGCCTGCTGTGGGCCAGCATCCCCAGATCCCTTTGCAGGGATGCTCTCCAGCCACTCTTCTCCCAGTCTATACTTGAGCCCAGTGTTACTCTGTCCTGGGTCCAGAATCCAGCACTTGGACATGTTAAATTTCATCGCCTTAATCATAGTCCAATGCTCCAATCTATCTGGATCTCTCTGCAAAGGCTTCTTGTCCCTCAGCAGCTCCCAGTTTGTATCATCAGCAAACTTGCTAACAGTGCATTCAACTCCTGCATCCAGATTGTTGATAAGTACATTGAACAGAACTGGCCCCAAGGAACAGCACTGGGGGCTGTCGTGGGCAACCAAATCTAGCCCCACTTTTTGTAGTAAAAACTCCTTTGAGCTCTGCCTTTCAGTCAATTCCACAGTGTCCACTCACAGCTACGATTGAAAGGAAATCCCTAGATTTCTTTGACAAAGTATTCATTAACAATCACTTGATTGGATCTGATAGTTACCTTGATCTCATGATTTTAAAAATCACATCCAAGTTGTCAAAAAACCCAAAATCAATCTAAATAATGAAGGTAATTTTTCTGTCTGCTGTGTAATGGCTCATAACTTGTGCATTTTGTAATCAGTAGTCATTTGTATAATGAGTACAACTCTGTAGGTCACATAACACCTGCTCCTCTGAAGAAATATACCAGAGGACTGTGTCTTAACTGCCCAGAATTTCACTGATACTTTACAACTCAACTACTGTTTTTCTTGTATCTTTGTGAACCAATTTCTATTTCAAAGTCATTTCTCCAACTGTTTAATTAGCAACCAGGTAGATTTAATTAATTAGCTAGTTAGATGTGAGCCATCAGTGGAAGCTCAAATGCAAAAAGGCTCTGCTGCTTCTTCACTTTTAAAATGACAAAACCTGCTTTGCAAAAAATCTTTCAATTATCTTTTTGCTTCCTATGGAAGTGTCTATGTGCACTGATGAAGCTAAGGATCTGCGAACTTTTCCATTATAAACTCATTTTCGAGCTCCTGTGGCTTCTGAGTACTGAAATAATCCACCTCAAGCTGAAACAGCCTACAAGGTTTCAGCTCAAAGGAATTTTTTTTCCTCAGAAGACAGAGCAGTTGAAAAAAATACTTTTGTAGGTATGGCAGAGTGGGTTTCTCTTTTTATCTTACCATTCTATATAACTCAAAACCACTCGTTTTTTTCAAAGATGACATTTTACCACCCAGTAACATATAGGAACTTAGCATCTTGTGCTTCAGTTAAAAAAAAAAAAAAAAAAAAAAAAAAAAAAAAAAAAAAGGAAAGAAAATGCAGTGACTGTGCAGCTGGTGACACACCTTGAAATCCAATAATTCTTTGTGAGCAGTAACTTTTCCTTTGCACGTTTTATTGCACTGAAGAGCCTTAGGGATCCATGAAGCACACACTGCAGCAATGGGTTACACTAAGGTAGTTTTCCTGAGATAATATTTTTCAAGCACAGACCAAAACAAATGAATACTGTAGTCACACTAAACTGTTCATCACACAGTAGCTTCTACAACTGATGGTGAGGTTTTTGTGAAAACTAGTAAATAAAATGAAAATGTTTTTGTGAGGAAGCACTTGGGTAATGAAAAAGTGATACACGGAATGTAAGCAATTCTGCTTAAAACAGTCTGAACTTCCCTCCACTAATTTATGGTTCCAGTTCAGATAAGCCTGGAATTGTAAGTATATTTGTTATTCTTTACAGCTATTCATTCTATAAATACTCTTTCATGTCCCAGTGATTTTTCTTCTGGTTCAAAAAATTTCTGTTGCATTTCAGTCCTCTCTACTTTTTTTTCTCTTCTGTATATTCATGACCTTCCTTACATCTGGTTAGTCCCATTTAATTCACCAAAAGAGGAAGAAAAGTTCACACAGTCATTTTATGAGTTAGACTCCAAGTATGAGTTTTCTGAAACAGTTTTGGTTTGTCTCAGTGTCAAGTTTAGTCTTTCAAAAAATTGAAGTGTGTAATTTTTCAGTTATCTCATGTAAAGATATATTGTCTGCTTTGTTACCCCCTTTTCCCACAAAAGCAGACAGAAAGTTGGTTGATATCTCAGAATGAGAAGAGGCAGCAGGGTGTATCAGCATATCTCAGGAAATAGTTTTTAGTGTATTTCTGTCTTACTATTGCCTTGCATGTGCTCCAGGGCAGATCATTTACTCACTCAAAAGTTTGAGTTTTTCTCACAAGGACAATATTCTCATTCCTGATAAATAACTTCAAGAGCTCTAGGGCAATATTCTGTGTTATTATCAAATGTTGCTCTTTCTACTCAACTGGGTATATATTTAAAGTGTTTTTGAAGGATTTGCACATGATAAGGAAATGTTAAGAATGTGAAACTTTTGGCTGCAGATGTACTACTTTATTGTTGCTTTTTCTGGATACATTCCTGTTTCCTGTCCAGTGTTTCATACACAGAGATGAAACATAGCCTTACAAATGGTGTCATGGAGAGGAGGAACCATCCAGTTCGTACAATCAATCAGAGTTACCAGGTGTCACACAAGAAGAGAATTTCAGAATTCAGTGTCTGATCTCAGTAAGAATAGTACACATCCTTTTATTTCACCAGTTACACTAGGGTTACACTTAGGCAAAGTAGCATTTGAGGGTAGAATTTGAACACTCCATAGAGAAAAAAAAAAAAAAAAAGAAAAAAAAAAGATTATATTCATAAAAGTATTATTTAGATGTATGAGCTTTCATAAAAATGGGAGCTTACATGCCTTCATGGGCGTGACTTCTGACCCTATTCCCTCTCCCAACAGCCAGATGTAGAAGAAACTGTATGCATGAGGTTACATACTACCACCTTGCTCACATAAAATCTTCTGTAAGGATCAAGTACATTTGCAATTCATCTGTAGAGGATTATAGAATCATAGAATCATTTAGGATGTAAAAAATTCTTAAGCTCGTTGAGTACTTCTTGAGTCCACCTCTAAACCATGTCCCTAAGTGACATATCTACATGTATTTTGAATACCTCCAGGGAAGATAGTTCCACCACTTCCCTGGACAGTCTGTTCCAATGCCTGACAACACTTGTGAAGATTTTTCATTTCAGGTAGTTTTTCAGAGCAATAGGTCTCCTCTCAGCCTCCTTTTCTCCAGACTAACCAACACCAGCTCCTCATCAGACCTGTGCACCAGAGCCTTCACCAGCTTCATTCTCCTCCTCTGGACATGCTCCAATGCCTCAATGTCCTTCTTGTGGTGTGGGGCCCAAAACTGAACACAGGATTTGAGATGCAGGCTCACCACTGCAGGGTACAGGACAACAATCACTTCCCTGGTCCTGCTGGGCACACTATTTCTCCTGGATGATGCTCCTGGATTTCTTGGCCATCTGGGCACACTCCTGGCTCATTTCCAGCTGGATATTGACCAGAACCCGCAATCTTCCCACCAGGGATCTTTCCAGCCACTCTGCCCCATGCCTGTAGCACTGCATGAGATTGCTGTGACCCGACTGCAGCATCAAGCACTTTGCCTAGTTGAACCTCAAACAATTGGCCTCAGCCCATTGATCCAGCCTGTCAGATCCCTCAGTAAAGCCTTCCTACCCTCCAGCAGATCAACACGTCCACCAAAGTTGGTGTCATCTGCAAACTGACGGAGGCTATATTCAATCCCCTCCATTGTATTATCAATTCAGATAATTGATAAAAATATTAAACAAGACTGACCCAAATATTGAAACCTACAGGACACCATTTGTGACCAGTTGCCAACTGAATTTACCTCCATTCACCAGCACTCTCTGGCCCCAGCCGTTCAGACAGACTTTAACTAATGAACAATGTACCCACTCAAGCCATGAGCAGCCATTTTCTGCAGTAGAAGGCTGTGGGAAAGGGCGCCAAAGTCCTCACTAGGACACCAGCCACAGCCTTTTCCTCATCCACCTACTGGGTCGACATCAGGTTGCTTCAGCAGGATTTGCCTTTCCCAAATCCCTGCTAGCTGATTCTGATCCCCTGGTTGTCCTGTAGATGCTGTATGATGGCACTCAAAATGATCAGCTCCATGACCTTCCCCAGCACGCAAGTCAGGCTGACATGCCTATAGTTCCCCAGATCTTTCTTCCAGCACTTCTTGTGGTGTCACACTTGCAAACCTCCAGCCCACTGGAAACTCTTGGTGAGACAAGACTTCTGGTAAATGAGTAAAAGCGGCTTGGTGAGCACCTCCACCAACTCTGTCAGTACCCTTGGGTGGATACCATCTCATTCCATGGACCTGTGTGTGTCTGAGAGCAACAGATCACCGGATCATTTCCATTGGGTTATGAGGGCTCCATTCTGCTCCCTCTCCATCTCCCAGCTGAGGGGCTGCACACCTGAAGAACAGCTGGTCTTACTATTAAAGACTGAGGCAAAGAAATACTGCATCCTTTTCCTCATCTTTTGTCACTGTTTCCCTCTGCATCTAATAAAGAGTGGAGATTCTCCTTTCATTCCTGATGTGTTTCTAGACCCATTTCTATTGTCTTTTAAGTTCTGCTTGGAACTTTAGTGGTTTTAATATTTCTCTGCATAGCCCCATGACATCTTTGTAGTCCCTCTCAGTTGCTGCCCCTTCTTTCAAAGCTCATAAATTCTCCTTTAGTTCCTGAGTTCCAGCCAAAGGTCTCAGTTCAGCCAGGCTGGTCTTCTTCCACAACACTCTATCTTTCAGCCCGCTCCTCTGCCACTCTTTCTTGAAAAATGTCCAGCCTTCCTAGACTCCTCTTTTGTGCTTCAGTACTGCCTCACAAGGGACTCTCCCAGCCAGTCTCCTAAACAGGCTGAAGTCTCCTCTCAGGAAGTCCAAAGTAACTCTTTTGCTACTACTTCTTATCATTTTTTGATTCTTGTGCCCAGGATGGCTTCCAAACATCACATCACTCACCTGTCCTTCTTTGTTCAAAATCAATAGGTCCAGTAGGGCACCTTCCTTAGCTGGGTCACTTACCACCAACATTAGAAAGTTACACACACTCCAGGAACCTCCTAGACTGTTTCCTCTCTGTTGTGCTGCATTTCCATCTCTTAAGCTGAAGTTTCTCGTGAGAATAAGGTTACTAATTGTAAGACTTTACCCAGCTGCTTACAAAATATTTCATCAGCTTCTTCATCCTGGTTGGGCTGTCTAGAACATTCCTACCATGACATCTTCCTTATTGGTTTTTGCCCTGATTCTTACCCATACTCAATGCTATTGACACCATCATTAAGCTCTAGACAATCAAAACTTTCTCTAACATACAGGATTTTCCTCCTTGCCTATCCCTACTGAAAAGTTCATAGCCATCCATTGGAACATTACAGTTGTGCAAGTCATGCCACCATGCCTCTGTGATGGCAACTGTGTCATAGTTCTGCTGTTGCACAGTGGTTTCCTGCTTGTTGCCCATGCATTGGTGTAGATACACTTCAGCTGAGTTATTGATCCCACTGCCTTTTTGGGGCAAGAAGCCCTAATTCCAGCATAACCGTTCTTGCTACACTAACTAGCAAGTAGATTACACCCAACCAGATAACTCTCAGATCCATTTTTTGCAGTAAATTAGACCTTCTCTATTATCTTTCAAGTGCCTATACTTAGTGTTACAACGCAAATCCACAGTAGCTTCATTTCCCACTCACCAGCTCAGAGCCTGGATGGCTAAATGCATTTTGCAATAGAGCTGTGTGGCAGTTCATCCCACATTTGAATCAGAGTTGTCTTTGAATCAGCTGTCTTTGACAGCTGATATTAAAAAAAAATTAAAACACAATTTCTATTCAGCCAATGTGTTAGGTTTTTTTTCTCGTGGAAATTGGACAGTTTTCCTATGAGGTTTTTAGCCTACATACAGTAACATTTAGCTGTCTTTAAGGGAGGAAAAATCTTGAAAGCTACTCCAACTTGTTTTCTACACTAGTTCTTGAAGACATTTGGTACAACCTCAACAAGTAGATTCTCCTGGCATTTGAGAACTGTGGTAAATGAGAAATTTACATGTTAAAACTTCATAAATTCTGTCAAAACAACTCAATATCAGTAAGTGCACACACTCAGCCTGTTGGAAATTCCTGGTGGAATTTGGCTTACCATAAACCTCCTTATAAAAGACAGTAATTTTCAAGGCCCTTAGTTTCTGTCCAAGGTAGAAAAAGATACAACCCATTAGGGCCCCTCACTTTCGTGCTTGTATTTTATTTTTTTTTTTTGCCCCACAAGAACATAATTTAAAACAAAACATTTTCTCTTTTCCTTTATTCCCATTAAATGGAAAGCAGAGAAATTCACTTTAAGCTAAAATTTTATTTAATTCATAGTTCTGTGTCTAAAGTAACATAGCCAGGCAGGAAAAGGTTCTCAAGTCTTCACACAAGGCACCCTTGGGACACCGTCCAGACTACAGTTGTGCATTTATACCCTTCCCACAAACGTGAGCCCTAGGGAAGCAAGAACTGAACTTTTGGTTCATTACAAAATAAATAAATATAACCACTGAAGTTTTACCATTGGAAATGAAGAACTCACGCTGGATACAAAAGAAGATTGGAATTGGAAACTCATCACAGATAAGAAAGTAGAATATGGTAATCTCTATGTTTCGTCTCTTGAGAGCTTGTCAAAATAAATATATTCAGAGACCACATGCAGATGCTCTCATCATTTTAGGCATTGTGCACAACCATATGAAAAAGGGATTAGCACAACAGAAATAAACAGGCCTTTTCTTAGTTCTTTCAAAGACATAGTGGAAGGAAGGAGAAGAATCTCCCTCCTAATTAGAAGGAAAACAAATGAAAAAAATTACTGGGCTAGAAAAAAATAAAAGAGCCAAAACCAGAAAGAACATTCAAACTTTTTACTTAACTTTTAAAAAGAAATCACAATGAAGGGATTGTAGTAGATATTCTCAGAGATTAATCAAATTTTTCTTCACTCAAAGAAGAATAATTTTTTTCTGTGTCCATGCCAGCATCAATACTGACATCAGTTATATTTTCAAGGTATCATTTCTTTTTTATTCTAAAATAAAGAACTTTCTTATTACTATGTTTGATTGATGTTTCTGTGTTATTTTGATGAAAGAGAATAATTTCTGAGGATATGTAAGGTATCTCCCCCATTTTGCAACCTTTAATAAACATGATATCTGTGTTTCTTGTATCTTGACACTACCAGCAGTACATATTGCCATACTGTAATCCAATTTAACTATTAAAAAACATCATGCTTCATATTTTGAAGTAGTTATTTTTGCCTTTGTTCCTTTGCCTATGAAAAGAATTTGTGAGAAATAGTAACAGGTCCAGCCAAATGTTGATTCCTGACCTCCATGGTGCCTAAGCAGAGAACAGCAGTGTCCTTTGCCCAGCAGTGAAAGAAAGGGTGGTAGCAGCTTCACCATCACTTGATCTGTGTAGCTGCACTTCCAGAGCCATCCCGCTTTTCCTGCAACAGAGCAATAAGAGTTCCCTAGGAATTACTGTTATTCCTGTTTGTGAACCATGGTGGAGATGATGAGTTCCTCAGCTTTCCAAATTATGCAGCCTATATATATCGCTTTCACTGATATGAGGTTCTTGGCTAAATGGCTCACAGAGTCAGAAAAAGAGACATCACCACATGACTTCTGATATACACTATTTTAAAATAGCCTGTAAGAGAGAATATTTGTATAATGTTATATCTGAAGTTTTCCAAATCACATAGGTACCCCCATACCTCTGGTCTATGTTCACAGAACTGTGGAATATTCTGATTTGGAAGTGACCCACAAGAATCCTCAGCTCATAAATAAATGGTCCCTACAGGGATCCAACTCAAAACTGGTGTTATTAGAGCCATCCTCTGACCAACTGAGCTAAGGCAGCTCTTCCACAAACCTTTTAGAGGTTTGCAGTCTTTTAAGAGTAGCAGAAGAAACATTCCTTAACACCTTTGTAAATCCAGGCCCTAACTCACATCAAATTTTATTTAGCTGCAGGATCCTCTCTTTCTAAGGACTATTTTCATAGCCATGACATTTTTTCATAGCACCAGACATGATCATAAAACAGAGTCCTGTTATTAGAGTATAAAACCTGTTTTATAACTTTAATTCATGAAGGCCTATTGATATCAATAGAAGACCTCTAAAATTCATGCTTCACCATTTATTGTAATTTTGCTTATGTGTAAGAGATAAATACAACTGGATTTCTTGTAGATCACTAAATTTAAAACAGATACCCTTGCTTTTGCCCTTATTGAGTTCTGCTTGACTGAAACACACTATCTGGAAAGACATTCATCCTTGAGATAAGGCCATGGAGAACCTAATATTTCCTTGAACAGTGTGTTGTATTGCTCAATATCAGTCCTATGAATATTCTTCAATATTTTTTCCCTGCATATTTGGTTTCAGCTTTCATAAATTGATTGTGTCTTCTCCTATAGTACACCCTTTTGATGTGAGGTTTTGGTCTTTTTGGTGTTTTGGGTTTTTTTTCAAAAATTTCTAAGCTATCAAAAAAACACTGTAAGTTGCCTCAAAGACAGCTATTTTATAAGTCAAACTGATTTAAGTCTTCAGGCAAACCTTGCAAACTTCTCAGTCTTCCTTGCAAACCATTTTTTGTTTGTTTCTTTATCCTCCACACTCTTCAGTTTCCAACATCATCTTGAGGACCCAGAGACCAGAACATTGTGAAATATAGACACTAATCCACACATCCAATTGTTTTAATTTTACTCGCTGCTTAACCTCTTTTCACATCCAAAATCTCCCAAGGCTTTTTTTCTCATAATAATAAAGTCTCTCAAAATTTTTTCAACAATGAGGTTCTCAAATTAAATACTCACATCCATATCCACTACTTCAGTCTGATTTTAACTGACACCATTTCAGCACTCCTGTGTTCAAGAGTTCTATATTCAATACGTACTTATGAACATCTTGACTGACATGATTTCTTATTTTTCAGGGTCTCCCTTTGATTAACTCCTGCATGGTGCAACGGTCTTGTTAACAATGGTGATTTCAGATGAGCTTTCACTTAATGCAAAAGGAAACTTAACTACTTCCAAAGACCCTTGCACATATGTTAATGATGCTTGATTTATTATTAATGTAGACTCCAGTGGGAGAGGCAGGATCAATACATAAACCCTAGTCTATTAATAAAATGCACCTAAGGAGATAATCTCTCTTCAGTGATGTGGCTCTCTAAACTTACCAGGGTCCTGGATCCCATGGAAACTCAGGGCTAAACAAAAATACATATAATTGGATAGGAAATGGTCTTGGATTCTAATTAGTGGTTTTAATAAGCTTGAATTCAAAGTTTTGTCTGTGTCTACTGAAGTTCACAAGTTTTGCAGTGTCCAAAGTTTTCCATTTCTCAAGGAAATCTAAACAAACTTTGAACAGGCTCCCTTCTTTTGCTACAAGGAAACCATACATGGGTCCAGCCCCAAACAGACATCTCAAAGGAGCTGGTTAAAGTCATCAGCCTGTCTGGGATTGCAGGACTGAGAGGTGGGGCTGCCTGTGTTGAGAAGCAGGTCAGCCACACTCAAGAAAGAAACCCCTGTTGAAGTTGCAGCTGAATGTCTTATCTCCCAAAAGAGGCTCAAGGAAGCACATTTACACAGACAGTGGAGCTGGTTCAAGGACCATCCAAGTAACTCACAGAAAAGTTCCAACAAAAAACTACTGGTAGAAGTGTCTGGGGAGCACCTTCATATTCATGGGGTTGAGTTCATAAGGCATCTGTCATCAGTGACAAAAGAGAGACATATTTAATAAGTGAGGTAGAAGAGAGCAAAACATCCTGAAAATTCCCTGTCATTTACCTTTTACAAGTACAGAAGTGCAGAGGCTAAAACTCAGTAGAACGAAACCAGAATTGATACATTTTATATAAATAGTCTGACTTCATGGCCCTTCATAAAATGGGACAACACCACCATGAAACACTGGCTGTTTCCCTGCTGCTCCCTCTGCCAGTGTTTTTCCAGGTTCCAGGGTCAGTGTACCATGACAACCCCTGACCCCTGGCTAAAATGCTCTCTCAGTTACCTTTTAGGTCTAAATATATTCATCTTATGCTCTGACCAGGCCTTACTAGATCAATAGAACTAAGCTTTTCTTCACTGGCAGATATGTTTGCCTTTATCTATGGCTGAAAGTTTTTTGAGTATTTCTAGGCTTATTTAGCTCTTCAGCTGAAAACAAAGTTCCCTGTCAAAAAGAAGATAAACATTTGAAAGAAAACTGTACTTTCATCACAGACTTTCTTCTATAAGCTTCAAATTTAGTGAGAGACTTGTGGCTCCATAACTGTATACAAACAAGGGAAAACTTTTGACCTCTGTCCTTTCTCATAACTGTATTAAAAACCAAAAAGTTTTTGCTTTTTTTTTCCCATGGGGAAGATTTTCTTTCCTTTGAAGATACTCCATCAAGATAATTTTTTTTTTACATCATTATACTTTCACATAAATATACTTCATTTTGGTTTCATGTCAATCTAAAGGGAGTAAGAATGGAAAACTCCAAAACTGATTTTAATAAATTAATAATAATGATGGTATCCTATTTAAGCTTCTGCATGTGCTACTTGGTATAGAATAACCTCAAGCAAAGAGAGTCTTCAATGAAACCCTTCAAAAAGGAACATGGATTTGAATTTAAGAATGAGAAACTTTATATTTACACTATGGCAGATGAAAGAGATGCTATCTGTAACATGAAAGCTTTAAAAACATTAAGTTCAGGGCAAACAAAGAGAAGTACAAGCAAGTGTTCAGCAACTACATTGGAATTTGCAGCAATACGTCAGTAGTCAAAGGAACATCTGTCCAGGCTGGCTGAGGACTGTGACACCGTGACTCCTTCCATCTGCAATTGAAAATGGTTTTGGCCCTGAGATCCCAGGGTTCTTGTTCTAGTGAATTTTTTCTATGTGAAACTTGGGGGCAGAGATTTCTCTTTTTTCAAGTCAGGGAATAAGGAAAGAATGCACTTTATGAATCAAATTCCCTTTTCTTCCATCATCTGCTTCTGTGTAGAAAATCTAAGATGGTAACATGAGTGGAAAACAGAGCTTGTAGGACCTAAGGGTTGGCAAAATGATGAATAAGGGAGAAGCTTCCTTGTCCTTAAAAATGAGAAAGGACATTTCAAAATATATGATGCCTGGGTAACATTAGTTAAGATTCAAAGGAAACCTGTCTATAAAGGCAAAATTACACCAAAATTATGTGACAGTCAGGATGTAACCCCGATCTTGGTCAGAGCTTCTAGCATGCCTGAGGTTGGATTATAATGTTCATTTCCCTTGTACTCCTTCAAACCACTTATCCTAAAACAGGCAATCTCAGAATTCTTAGAAGATGAGATATATGTGTTTGCTCGACTCAACTAGAATATCTCCATGTTGAGTTAGAATTGAAAAAGACCTTTGATATTTTTTACCCCTTGACTTCTCCGACAAGGATAATTTTTTTAGTGTTCTGTGGGTGCTTTCTGCAGTAAGTGACGTTGTTTCAGCCTTAACAGGCCATTGGGTTGGAGACCATTTTCTACACCTGCAAGGAAAAAGGCTAAAATTAAACCTCACAAGGGCAATTCACTTAGTGAAGGGGAAGTTTTTTTACTGCTCAACAGTGACACCTCTTGATATTCAGCAGAATATTACTGATAACCTTCAAAGATAATTTAATGCAGTTTGCAAGACAGAGTACTGCAGGCAATGCAGTTTCTCCCAGAGGAAATGTTTTTCTTTCTTGGTTTATTTAGGAAAAAGCAGCTCAGCATCCAATCTATTGTTCCAATATGAGAAGCTCAGGAAATTAAAAAAATTATAGGGGAGCAGCTCAGAACAGTGAATCTGTATCCCCAGAAAATGCCTTTGTCATAAAATTAGAAAGTTTTTCAAATGTCACAAAAGGAATAGTATTGAAAAATACATTTTATCAGCTTTGAGCTTGTCTTCTGAAATGTTAATATTTTTTAATATGATTGTTGAAATCAATATCTACCTGGAATTTTTTTTATTCATTCAAACCCTACTTTATGCTAGATTTTTTTATTATCAAACTTTTTATATGTATAGCTTCTACAAAGGCCTATACCCAAAAGTCAGCAAAGAATCTGTCTACTTGTATATTCAGTTAAGTAGAATTTGCAATAGCAACAATTGAATTTATTAACTCTTTAAAGCACTACTATAATGCAAATGAAAATTTAGATTTACGAAAGTCAAAGAACTGAAAAAACTGAACTAAAAATAAGCCAAGTCTAACAGGTATCCTTCCAGCCGGATATGGAATATGGCCTACCTTTCTGGTAGCTGCTTTAGCTGGCTCTGAGTCTGTATTTGGGATCTAGCCATGAAAAGTTTAAATAATCATTCTTTTTAGGCCAAATGCTGAGTTTTAGAACAAGAAATTTTGGCTCACATTCATCTCTATAACAGATGTTGATTGGCCAGCTGAAATTTGTTCATGCATTTTACGAGTAAGTGCACCCTTTTGCCAATTCAACAGAAGCATTTGTGAGAAATCCAAACACATCCATTTGTGTTGGAGAACTAGCTTTATTCTGCTCATGGTACAAGTTCATTAGTGAAATAGCTGTAGATCAGCTGAAAATAGCTTGGCATTTAGGTATCCTCCACTGGCACCAATTAGCATTATGGAATAACAAGATCTATGAAGAAAATCTCTGGGGACTATAGCATAGATAGTAAATGTGTGAACAAAGAGTTAATTCCTAGGTAATAAATTCTCAAGACACTGAAATGAATTAATTGTGAAAGGGTTTAACAGTTTAGTGACAATAATAGACAGATTGTAAATTGGAAGGTTTATTTCAAAACTGGCAAAAACTGCACAGAGACAGTGTAACAGTAAAAGTGCTAACACAGAGGGAAGAAAATTTGAAAACTGTAGGGAAGATTTAGGAGAGGCAATGGTTTTACAGGCACACACTTTATGTCTGTCATTATTTTTCAAGTGGAGCTTTAAACCATACTACCAGTAAAATATTGATACTTCATCATTTGTAAGAAATCAGCTACTTCATTGTTTGTAAGAAATCAGCTGTTACTTTTGTCTAGTAGTAGAGTAATACTTGGTGCTAAATATCTGGGATGCATGCTATGCCTGCATACCATAACAAAAACCTGCTGTCCAAGCTTTGAAATATGTCTTAGAAGTAAACAAATGTGGAAAAGTACATCAGACATGGAGAAAACAAAACCCCAGAGGTGAGAGACGTAACTGAAAATGCTCCTTATTTCTGGGCAGTGAAACTTGCCATTTTAATGATGACAGGGTTGTCTGCTGAAATATTTTGAGAAAAGCTGTTTGAAAAGTCTTTTGGCCTCAACCTCTAGATATATACACATGGGGACATTGAAATAGAGCCAGGAATATTTTAATGCTGATTATTGGAATCACATTATAGCTACCTACCTATTTTCAGGGTCTTATGGAATTAGGAGAATAAAAGTATTTAATTTCGTGAGTTGAGTTCTTTATCTGGAAGTGGATATATTGCATTTCTCTGCAACTGAAATGGGAACACCTTTATATAATGAACCCTGTAAATGAGTAAATGGATCCATAGACTGGATTTTTTTGTTGTTTTTTTTTGGGAAGAGACTCTTCTCTCTGTTCAGTCCATATAGCTAGATTTAATTTTTTGAGCAGATTTCATCCTGTGAGTACACATACACACATGAAAATTTGCATTCACATAGAAGAGACACATACACAAAGGAAAGAAAAATAAATTGCCCCAGCAAATATAGCACAATATAATATTTGGAATCACACTGACACAAAAGCAGAGACTAAATAATCAAATACCAGTGGAAACTCAATGCATCTAAAACCAAGAATGCACCTTCAGTAAGAAGTATTTTCTTTCCTCCTTTGGCATCTGTTGATCTATACATCTGATAAAAAGAGATTAGTCTTGTTTCTTTTAGATTAGTCATAAAAGCTCAAATTCTTGACTCTAAGTCAATTTACCAACACTCTATTAATCAAAATATCTCTTTAAACATTGATGTAATCACAGGGTTATACCAACCTAGTTTTCTAATGGATTTTATTTTCCCTAACTTTAGGAAGCTAAATAAAAATTAAACATCTAGTCTAAGCTAGCCATCTGAGCTACAGTTATACCCAACAGGGACAGACAGCCAGGCAAAGAGAAGGGCACCTCTAGAGTATTTTTGCCTCACATCCATTTTACTATGAGCCCTTGGAAAAGACAGCTCTGGATAGCTTTGCCACCTCCCTTTTTCAGCCATCATTGAAGTGTAAATAACTAACTACAATTCCCTCTCATTTAGGTGAGTCCAGCTATGTTAGATGAATGAGTAACTAGTGCGTTACACCACCTCCATTACTTTTTGGCATCTTTGTTCTTTGCTAAAAGCACAAATATGTCATTATTTAAATGGCACAAATGGAAGAGCCAAATAAGGACTTTACCCAGCTAGTATATCTCTCCCTTTCTCCTTCTAAACAAAATATGTGAGAGGCAGGCAAGATAAAATGAAGCATGGAGTTTCCTGCTTTGTGTGGTTTCTACTGCTCTGGATTCACCATAAGAATTGTGTCACTTATATTCTCCCTTCAAAACAAACAATATGCTTTTAAATATAATACAGTGAGGTCTATCCCTCATTTGGAAACTTGAAAAGTGCAGTTTTGTCCTAGATATGTATAATTATCAAAAGCACAGTTTGGGAAAAAAAAAAAAAAAAAAAAAAAAAAAATTAAAGAAATTCACCTTTTTCTTTATTTTAGACAGACCTTGAAGTTATATAAGAACAACTGACCTGTTTCTGATGAACAAGATATAAAATAATAACATTAATATATTTTCTTGAAATCTTTAAAGTTTTATAAATTGCCCATGGAGGTTTGTGAACCAAGGTCACTCTGTGTCTTTTCATTCCTTTAATTATCTAGTTCCAGCCTGATACACTAGCCTTGCTAATTGGACACAGAGAAATCCCTTATCAGTGAAGTTAGAAAAGGACCTATGAAAAAAGTGTGGGAGACTGCTGTAAATCAAAGAAGAGGAACGGAACAGAAGGAAAGCCAATCAACTGTACCCCTCCGAGCTGTGAGTTTATAGGAAAAGCTCAGCCTCGCTGGATGGAGGAATAAGTGGCCAGCAGGTAGTTACACGTCATTGACCTCTCCCTGATAGATACTGTTGTGAGAGGAACCAAATGCAGATTCACACCTGCCCTTAGTTTCTTGGGGAAGAGAGGATTTTAAGCAGTAGCTTGTGCTTTGGGGTATGTAGGTGCTAAATCCAATGTTATTAATTTCTATTCCCATATCCCCAAGAAGGTCATTCATACCTTCTCAAAGCCCAGTGAGGAAATTAATTGTCCTGTCTGGTTTTTACCATTTTCATGCACATTTGTCAGGTGTGATGCACAGCAGGAAGTTTGTATCTCTTTCAATCTCTTTTTGGTAGAATAAGAAAATGTGCATATCTGTACTATGCTTGACTTTCTCATCCTTTTCCTTTCCCAGCACTTCTCCACATCCTTCAAGGTTGTTAGTGATTTTTCTTCTCTAAATCATGTCTTGTCATTTGAACCACAGCTCCCTTCAGTCTCAGATCTTCCATTTTGAATTTGGATGGTCACTTTAAGCAATTCACTTTCCCCTCTTCTTCCTCATTTTTTAGTATGAAACCTGTTTGTTCATCACCTCTTCCGTTGCCCTGCGTCTTAATGAGCCTCTGCAGTGTATATGCCAGTATCAAAGACTTGCTCTTCTACCTCTGCATTTTTTCCCAGTGCTCAAATGTCAGTTGTCCACAGAGATATCTAAAACTGTATCTGATTTTCACAAGATGTATTTAGTCCACTGTCGTAAGGGGTTTTCACCTAAAAAACCCATATGGCTAGCTCCCTAACAGAGTCCTTAACATAGAAGGAGTATACACAAATTATTTCAGAAATACTGAGCTCTTTATTCATCAGAATAAGATATTACCAAAGCAAGAAAATCCCATTATAACATGCAGAGTTCAAAAGAATCAGTCAGGCTTCCAGAGAAAACACAGGGGTATTGTAGGAGAAGAGACAAGAAGACATTATCTTGTCAATAGGAAAAAAATAATTACTGTTTCATATGGAGGAAATTTAATTGATTCTGTTTGGTTTTGAGACATGAAACTCTAAATTCTCAACATTTTAACTGCTAAAATTTTCCATGGCATTTCCATGACATACAAAAGGCATAACATTGCCTTGACATGTTTGCAAGTGCTGATCAAAGTGTACATTGTAGATCAAACAGCATTCACCTGCAATTGCTTTAAAATTGTTTTTGTTTGGCTGACTTTCTTTTGTATCATACTATTTGTGACTTCATAGAACACTCTGAGGTTTGCATCCAATGAACCTCTAGCTTCTCTCACATCCAATGTTTTGAAGAAAAAAAGCCTGGACTTCTGCACGCTTGGAACTATGAGGAAGATCACGTATATGTCCATTTTGGCACATAATTTTCCTTAGTTGTTTAAATGCTACTGTCTGTAAAAGTATGAAAGAGTTATCAGTATTACTGACTGGAAGATCTTCTTGTCCAGAATCATCCTTTCATGTCAAACTCTTCTCATGATAGTAATGTATATTTGAAAAATATCAGATGGCAAAAAGCAACAAGTTCCATTCTGGATACTGGCACCCAAATGTCTCTACCCTTTGAACACAGTGTTGAGTCTAGCCAGCAAGCGCACAAATAAAGAAGTACACAAATAAAAAAACAAATCCAGGATTGGAGATCACATCTAACAAGCAGATTTTGTGCAGCCATTTGTTTTGTAGAGTAAGAGGGTGGCTATGTACAAAAGCTCTCTGCAACTGGCCTCTGTGTTAGAGTATAGTCCCAGCACATTTAGTATCATCTTATGGTAATCCAAATAGCAACTGAAAAGAGCAGAGCTGACTCTATCCACTTTATTCAGGATTTGGTGTATTTCTACAGTTTAAAATTTTAAAATCCTGCCACCCCATAAATTCAATTGTACTCTAATTCAATAAGTGAAACATACAAAAACATGAGACTAATGCAGAATTATGAGAGACAATCAGAAAGCTTTCTGCTTTTTTTTTTCCAGAAGCGTAGTGCTGTTTCAATTTTTTTCAATCTTAGACGCTTTCTTTTAAGATGCAGTTAATAAATCGAATACTTTTCTGCAAAAACTTTCCAGAAGGTTATTCTTCCTTATGTATTTCATTCATGCTGCTTCACAGACTTGTCAAGATCTCTTATTTTGTTCCATTTTCCTTCAGCATAGAGGAAACAAACAACATTAGACAGAATATCTTAAAGTGTTCAACTCCAGGACAAAACAATCATAACAAACTACATTTTAGAGGAAGCACTATCATGTCCCTCTCTTACTTCTTGTCTCCATTAAAAGGGGCCTCTCAATGAATTGGAAATTCCTTCTAACAGAGATGCATCTCTTAACAGTAAAAGTGATATTTTGCCCATTCAGTTTATGCTGACTACATGCATAAAAGTTGAAGCTATGAATAGAGTTGCTTATGTTGCTGGTTTTGCAAGTATAAAAATATCACTAAACATCATATCCTCTAACTGGTATAGCCATAATGACAAAAATGCTAACATAGATGTGGATTTTCGTCTCCGCTCTAGCGATAATAAAATGGTGCCTGATTTATGCTGCTGACAGAGTCCCAAGAGATTTGAATGTTGCAACAGGTCCATGGCAAATAGGTATCACAAGAAAGATTAATCATTAAATGCAAATGTTTAGAGTAGTGTATCCTGCATATCTCAGTCAGTGCAAGCTCTTTTTATCATATAAAGAGCACATTTACACTTGTTCAGACTTGTGTTAACTTGTCACTAGTTTAGACTAGGAATAGTCTTACACGTAAGGTTAATAAAGGCTTTTTCTTTTAGACTCATAAAAGTTACAAGTAAAATAGACCTCTAATATGCATTAGATACAGAGAATAGCCTCAAATTAGTAACCTACAGTGCACCTGCCTAATGGTAAGAGAATGGACTCCTACCCTGGCTGCCTTAGATTTCTATTAAGTTTTGTTCCATTGAAAATGAGTTATTTTGGCAGATACTCTAGCAGTTATCTAGATAATTTACAGCTTTTCTCATTTTCTTTGCCATCACCTTCAAGAAAAACTTTTTAAAGCTGAAATTTAAGACTTACTGCCTCATCCATCCTCTATTCATTCAGTTTTGGCTATTGTCGAATGCAGGGATTCGGAGCTTCGAAGATTTGATGAAACCATAATAGTGAAAGGAAAAACCAGCAAACATACAGACAAAATTTGGGATGATTGTTAAACTATGTTTGATGGAAAGTAGAAATGAATGAACCTGAAAAAGATAATTCTAATCAAAATAAAAATATAATGTGGATGTTTATCTGAATGCTTCCACTTCTCTTTCTTTAAGGAATAATGTTTAGACACCCTTTGATCTCCTCAACACTGTTTGGCCTAAACTTTAAAACATTAAAAACTACCTCTTTTATGGTATTTCAGTGCTTCTAATCCCTGCAAAGAGGGAGAAAATACTTGGCAGGTTTATTTTTTGGTTTTGGGCAAAGGTTGAGAACACTCTTAAAAACAGAAATTTAGACTCAATGGCTGAACAGTGACAATATCTTTCCGGCTGAGCCTTTCGGTTCCCAAGAGGAGATAATATCCCCCCTCAATTACAGTAGCCAAGAAGAATGAACAGAGGTTCCAGTAATAAATATAGACAGAGAGATGTCTGGTTTCTTTTCTGCCTCAGAAGCTATCAAGAAAATTTAATCAGGCTTTTCTTTTCCAGTCAATCCTCAGATTATTTTAATACTTTCACATTCAGTATTGAAATTCTGTCATCCTCGCCAGTGTTTTTTTCCTGATGGCTGCATGCAGTCATTGCTAAACAATTTGTTAAAGTGTTATATTTTTAGAGAGGTCTTTTCGCTCACCATCTAATGGTAATACCATTTTACAGGGGTCATAAGGAAAGAACATATCCATGATGAGAAAAAAATCAAGCAAATGTTAAGACATGAGCATGTTCCTATCTCATTCTGTTTGCCTCCCTATCCTCTTCTAAGCAGAGAAAAAAATAGCTCATACCAACCAGATTTTTACCGTATACCTAGCCTGGTGTTTTCTTCCCTACACTAAATTATGTAGTGCTTCTGCAGAATGTGCGTACAAGAGCTGAATGTAAATCAGAAAAAAAGATGCAATAGTGGAACTAAAAGGCAGTCACTTCTCTCTAAAACCACATTGCTATATGGCAGGCTAGTCTGCTTACCTTATAAAATCATGGGATTACTGTAGTACCTTCGGTATCTGTGCATGACAACACTGAATTTAAAATGCACCCTATCCTTCATATGAAATAACTGACACAGACCTGAGTGAATGGGAAGGGAAAAAGGGGTGACTTTACCACTAGAAAGACAAAGGTATCTTCTACATTAAAATTAGAATTAAAAAACAACTTTTAGATTTCCCATACAGCTCAAACATAGACCAAAATAACAATCTGTATATTCTGCTCCAGTATGGCAGGGGGCTGAAGAGAGAAACATCCTTTATTTCTGAATTGAAACTTAAATAGCAACAAAAGAGAAATACACTATATAAAATGTTGACAGCCTTGACTAATCATTCACTCTAGCTAACAGCTTCCAACTCATGAATGTCTTTCATTGCTCCCTTTTTTATCATGTGCTTGTTAAAAAAAAAAAAAAAAGAAAACCAAAAATCATTTGTTGAACTAATTGCCAGGTTTTAAATACAGCAATAGCTTTTACTGCCAATCTTTACTATCACTTCAATGGTGCACAATACTTGCATTAGAATATTTTACACAAAAAAAACCCAAAGTACAAAAGAAGACAGAAAATCCTTTAGGCCACTCTGTGCTGCTCATCATGACATTAGAGCTATTTTTAAATTTATGTCAAAATAGCCAGTGTAATTTACATCTTAAATAATCCTTCCATGACCTTTTGAATCTATAGGTATTTATGGACCTTGGAAGGAGCATTGTTAAAATTAAATTGTGTTTAGCTGATTCATATTTTTACATTGCACATTCACTAGAATCGGGTTCCCACTGGAACATGGGCAGAGGAGAGTGTAACAAAAGTGTAAAGCACAGTTTCAGCTAATAATTTTAAAATTGTTTTGCACCTCTGGTAAGAAAAGTCTAGCACAAACTCACACATGTACCACACAACTTACTACTGAGTCAATCACTGGTCTTTCAAAAAATTTGTAAGCATTAATTATTTCACTGCATTCTGCTGCTTTGACTAGATGGCTATTGTAAGAAAAGCACTCAGCCTCCTTTCTCATATAACTGATAAACAAAAACTGTTTTCTCCAGTTCATGGGAGAGTTGTGAAATGGAGTGAGAACTTTGCGCTGACTTTTGGTGAAAACTAACCTCTTCTGCTTGTTCTTAGCTGTTTCTTTTTCTGTTTGCAGGCACGTGGAACCATCTTTTCAACTCCAGTTTCTAACAGACCTGAGATTTGTAAGAGCAAATTATAGTCAAGCATTCTCAATGCAAATCTTGTAACTTTAGAACACCAAATGAGGCCTTTGTCATCCCAGTGGTCTGAGCATGTCCTGTAAGTTAGAAGGTACCGGATCTGCTGAAGGAAAGAAAAATTGTCAATACTGTGCACTGACAATGAACAACTCTTGAAGGGTCATTTACAGCTACAGTTTTCTTTAGAAGCTAAAGCATCACATTCCCACATGCAAGCCCAGACACATTCCAGTGGGTTTGGGATGTCAGTTCATATTTACAGCCATCACATTTAGCATCTAAGTTAAGAAGACCAAGTCTGGATTTATTCTTACAACATCAGTATGTCTGAATTAGAAGACTATTATCACCACTGAAATTGAAGGAAAAGACAGTCATCTCCAAGATCAGTCCCATCCACTTCTAGTGTTTCTCACCCCCTTTTTGTATTTACAACGTTTTCGAGGTTTAGTGTCCATTATAACCACAGACTGTGTTGCTAAAATTAACAGAATTGCATAGATTTGATCCAGTAACAGAATAGCTGAACAATCTAAAATGAAAGATTTTAATCCATATTTTGAAGACATTACATTGTTTATGAAACTGCCAGTGGATGGAAACAAATGTTCTCAAGGTTTTTTGTTGCAGAAAAGCAATTGCCCTCCTAGTCACGCTCCTTCCAGGGATGTGTGTGTATGAGACTGATCCAGTGATTTCTTATACAACACAGCAGGAGCAGTGATCCATATAACCAATTATTCCTGTACCTTTACTGACATGGTGAATCATGTAAGTTTTTTTTCTTCAGATGATAATTTCATTGCTCTTTTAGTTTGTGCATTTATTTCTTTATTGTTTCCCTAAGCTGAACCTTTTGTGGCATGAATTCATTAATGTTAGGTAATGAGGTGGAGATTCAGGCTTATAAAGAGGAATTAACAAAGCCTAAATTGCAACTATATTATAGTACCACCATCTGTTTTACTCTTACAGAAAATTTACACATTCTCATTTCAATTAAGTGTGATAGTCAAAATAATTGTAAAATCATTCTCTCTCATACATTACAATAAATAAAGATAGCATTACTTCTCAGTGACTTAATAACACAGTGTAAAACATGTACTTCTATTCAAGTTTTATAACCTTATCTTTATCACCTTTTTTGATAAATATCACAGTATAAATAAAACAAATGGAACAGTTTCATTTTGTCAGCTAGGATTAAGGTAATACATTTAAGACACAAATGGCCCACATAGTGTGGATTTAAGCAGGACTGAACACTTTCCTCTTTTTTTCACTTGTCAAAGTCTTCAAGGCACTGCAAATTTTTTAGTCAAGCTTAGATGGAAACCCCAAACCTTCATCTACGTTTAGGAGTCAAAACTGATGTTTAGGACCCAAGAAGAATTTTCCTTTCAACTACTTCAAAATTATTCCATTTGAGTTTAGTTGGTTACATTTGCTCCGATTTGCTCATATTTTGAATGACATAAAAATTGGGATGCCAGACACCTTGCAAAACTGCCTAAAGGAAATGTGATCTTATGATCTATTAAATGCTTTTCTGTTTACGCACTATTTCGATTTCAGTTGGTTTAGTTTCATTGTTTGGTTTTTTTTTTTTTTCTTTTTCAAAAAGTCATCTCCTAAAAAAAAAAAAAAATCCAAAATCCAGTTCACTAACAATCCTAACTTGTGGCTCAGAACTGCACTCTCCACCCTTGATGGATAGCTGTTTATTTTCTACCTTACCTTTACAAATAAAACCAGTAAACTTGTACTGCTTCTAGCTTCACCTTTAATATGCTGCATTTTGTGTTTCTTCCTTGCAATTGTCAGAAGCATTCCAAAAATCTTGGCTTATTTGGTTTTATAGTTTCCTTGGGCACAGCTTGCTCATCTAGTCAAAAGTGTGTTTCCAGTATGCCTGCTGATTTCTGTAGCCACTGGACTAGGCTCATATATTATCTGTGTATTTCTTTTTGCCAACAATTCTAGAAGATTTACAGGGCTGCTTTAAAAGATGCGAAAGTCTTTATTATAGCAATCTATTCCCATACCATACAGTTATTTTATTATAGGGGAGATGTAAATGAAGAAAATATCAATAACTTAAAACTAAAATTTCTTGACCTAATCAATTAAACCAGATCATATTTTTTAATATCATGTACTTCGGAGTCTACAAAAAAAGAGGAAGAAGATAATAAACATCACTCAAGTCTTGGTCTTTCAATCAGAATATAACCAGCGGTGAGGGGAACAATATTTTATTTATGCTTCTGTGATCATGTTCAGATGCCCTGATGCAGTTGCTGAAATATGAGGAAAAAAAATTTGAATCCTGACCAATCATGCCCCAAAATATGAGTGGCATCTTTGAAGACTTAAAGAAGCATACCTAGCTGTCTCAAACACTGTCAAAGAAAGAAGATCCCACAAGGTGAGCCCCCACAAGAGGAACTTAAGCACAGATGGCAAACAAAACCAGACCTAAAGGGAGGTGAAGATTTGGAGTTAGCACACTGGACAAAATTCCACTGTGTAGACTGGGGGAAAAGTGCAGACAGCAACAATGGGTAGATGCTGGATCTGGTGAGGCAGATCTAGGATACCTACCTAGACAAAAATTCCCACCATGGCAAACTGTGAGAAAGGGAACAGCCGGTTATACTCACTCCATCCCAAGTTGCGGGAACAACATATAGACCCCACGGATTCACAGTACTTGGGTTCAATAAAAGTGGTATCTCCAAGACACTCAGGGACACCCACCACAAAACAGACCAGAGTGAAGAAGGACTAGCAGAACACAACAGGAATCCACATGATGATATCTTTGTTTGTTTAATCTCTCTCTCTCTCTCCCTCATTCTCTATCTCTGTCCTATTTATATCTCTCTACCTCATATTTACTGTTAAATAAAATCTGTACTATTGACTTTGGTCTCATTTGCACCTTTTTTTGGGCAGAGCCATTTATTAATAATCAAATCCTAACAGCATCCATGAGGCATTGTACCTGGGGAATATATTTTCCTTGCCTCAGATGTATGTACTTATTCACATTGACAGACAATTCTAAGAGTACTAAACGAAAAATCTGAACACCTGGTGGATGGCCTTGCAAATCCTCATCAGCTACATTTGGAAGATCTGAACAAAAAATAAGACTTCATTCTATCTCAAACTAATATAACTTCAAAATGTCAGGGGTTTTTTTTAGCTATCAGAAAAATCTTTTATTAATTATAACGAGTTTCAGATCAAAAATTTGGAGACTTTCAGAAGATGTATTTGTTGAGTTTGACTGTAGGTGAGTGGTACACAGCAATACTTGCTCCAGAGTGTTTCCTACACTTGCTCCAGACTATTTTTCCAGTGCACTTCCAACCTTTAGGATGTCTAATAATCCACAGGCCATCCTTACCTTTCCAGATTATTGTTCATTTTGTCATGAAATATAAAATCAGTAACCTATCAATAAGAGCAGTGATAAACAGTGACTACAGCTTTGCTGATGCATGCACCCTCTAGCAGGATGTCTCTCTAGAACTAGGTGGAATATTCTGTTTCTATTGAACTGATGGAATGAGCCTGCATCTTTAGAAGATTTGAACTCGAAATTCAGGGTCTATGGAATAAAAGAACCAGATCCCCTTTTCTTCAAGACACTGTTTGTAAATAAATAAATGAAGAAAGAGCTCTTAATCTTCCTTTGAAGACTTTACATCAGGCTCTAGAGAGAAACCAGGCAGTTTTCCAAAAGAATTTTTTACAGTCAGCACACTGAAAGCAATCTATCAGTAACAAAAGGGAAAAGCAAATTAAACTAAATTAAAACTGCTCTAGACAAAAAAGGGAGCAAAGACAACAGTGATGAGTAAGAAAAAAGGTGTGGGTATTGGTCACATTATTCTACTGCTAAAAAGTGCTAATCAGTCACAAGGAATTAGCTCTGTTACAACAAAAAAAATCCCACTGAAAGTAAATGTTAGAAGGTATATGCACTTGGGCTGCTGGAAGAGTAGTCGATAAGAATAATTAACATATACTAGTGGAATATACATTGTCACATCAGGAGTTTTACAAATTAAGGTGTTGCTGGGGACTACACAAGAGAGGAGGACAGCAGGCAATACTTTTACCAAGAGGCTGGGGAAAAACTGACTTACCTGGGATCAATGAAAGTTTTCAGAGGCACAAGGTATGGAGGTGTCCTGTGAAATTACACTACTTCGAAGTCCTCAAGGAGCTTTTTTTTATCACTTCTGAAACACATACGTTTTTTGGTAAATCACACTTCACTTCGATGAAGTTTCTCAAGACTTGTCCTCCCAAAGAGAAAAGGTTACAGGCTTCACATCATAAATGGAAAAAATCACAGAATTTATACAAGTCCAGATTTTTACTTTTTCTTTTTATAGAGGGAGATGTCTCTAAGTCTTCATTCTCCTTGTTTTATACTCATTCTTTCTCCTTAGAACCACTGCTGTCACGTGCAATCACACACAATTAAGGCTAGCAGATGAAAAAATAAAGGAAAACAAATGCAGAATCTGATCTTCAGGAGACAGCTTCTATTCTTATTGAAAATAGGCAGAATTTTAGCCTATTTTACTAAAAGCAACTCAGATATGTACTAAAAATCTCTATACATTTATACACACTATTTTCCGTCATCTCTGTAACCAATAAAAGAAAGTATGTTGACAATCACCATTGCTTTCTTTTAGCTTATGTGTTGAAGGAAACACACAGGCTAAAGGTGTTTTTTCTCTCTCATAAAAACCAAGGAATTATGTACACAGGGATCATGGTCTGATATGCTACAGGGCAGACCTGGCCAAAGAGGAGCCCTCCTCTGGAGATACATAGATTCAGTGATCCAACAGGATATTTCACAGCCAGGTTTTGTGACTGAGTTCATGCTAGACAAAACTCCTATCTATGTGCAAATGCTCCCCTTTCCTCATGAAATAATCCATGAACATTCACTGGGCTTCTGTGGGAGGAAGAAAATCTCACACCACAACCACGACTCATAAAAGGATTGGGAGAATTTGTCCTGCTGACGTTTGGGAACCTTGTTATTCTCACCTAGTTCCCCTTTCTTCTTAGCTGTTGGTCTTAATTTAATTTATTGCACATAAATTAGTTTATAGGTCTGAGTATGCAATTTTATTTTATTTTCTGGTTTCTCTAATCTTTTTGAAAGAATGTGGAGATGGAGGGGAAATATCCATACATTTAATTAATACTTCCATTGCACACAAAAGTTACAAAATATCAAAAGCAGTCACCATTCACCTAGTTTTGGGTTAATCCGTTGATACAATCAGTAAAAGTCTTACTGGTTTCAGTGAGTTTGGGACAATGCCAAGTAATTTTAAAAGTCCTGTTTTCCCTTTTTAAAATGTGCTAAAATTTAAATTATATTGTAAACATGATCAACTCTACCTTTCATAGAGAGATGCTAGTCTTTATGACCTCCTTATATATTACATGGAAACATTTTTTTTAAATCATAGCACTGCCTCTGCAAGAAATCTGTATTAGCAGAAAGAGACACTTTTCTTATTTACATCTATAAATTGTAAAAAGTAAAGTTAAATTCAAAGTCTTGACAACTTATAACTGTGTTGTCTTAACAATCTATGGTTTGCTGTGACATTGCAAACTCAGTATCCCAAAACTCTCAAATAGTGAATCAGTCTTAATACCCATGGTTGTTTATTTTCTTCTGTGTCATTTCTGTTATTGTGGCAATTCAAACAGGAAAATAATATCTTCTGATTCTTAAATAACAGGAACTAGAAAAATGCAGAGTCATAAAATATGATCCAGCCTTCTTTTACCTGAAGTATTCTTTTCTTCCATTCCAGCCCTGACTTTCAGGAGGAAATTTTTGAACAACAGATTGTGATGTCATACAAGAACTGGATAAGGTCTTGGGATACTGCTTAAATGTAAGTGCAGAATAGGTAAATTTTAATTTATTTTTTTAACACTCTAGAGTAGTTTTGCATGTCCTTCTAAATGCTGTATATTTTTCAGGCAGAGTTGACTGAAAAAAAGAAACACTGGTTTTGGATATTTTTGCAAATAAATTTTCTTCAGGTGCTTCTGGTAGAAAATTAGCAGACTTGATTTATTATCCCAGCTCTAATGTGTGCTCTTTGCTAGAATTGACTACACAATGCAGTGTGGGACTTGGATGATTTTAGCCACTCTGAAATAATTCATAAGTAACACCAATAAAAAGAAAAAAAAGGATTTTTCACATAGCAAAATGTATTTGCTACTCAGACCAAGAACAGGTGAGGGAGCCTGGGCTGCATTCCTGCAGAACTAGAAAAACTTCTTTGTCCTCTTTTGGTAATACACACATTACAGAACTTGCATAGTTCTGTGCATGCTGTGCAGCCTTTCTCAATTGATACTGCAGAAACAAAGGGAGGGAAAGTACCTAATATTGAGATGTGAGTCCACAAAATCATTTGTTAAATTTACTTCAGCTAGCACTGATAAATTAACCAATTAAAAATAATGCTTTTTCCTCCAAAGGAATTTGTAGCAAAGCAATGGAGAATAGCATGGAGTAATATATATTGAATTCCAAGTCACAGTTGTAGCAACAAATATACATTAGAGCTGGGGAAAAATTCAAGTCCACTAATTTTCAGCCAGAAACTCTCAAAGGAAATTTCTTTGAAAAAATATCAAGAAACAGTGTGTTCTTTTTTCAATCAACTCCACCAAAAAAGTACAAAAATTGGAAGGATGTGAAAAACTAGTATAAATTTGTGTTGGGTGATTTTTTTTTTAATTAAAATTCATCTACAAAATAGTCATGCTTTTCTGCACCTACATTCAAGCAGACTCCCAAGACCAGTTATATTAATCTCAGTGGCATAAACGGATTTATCGACAGAACAGGGTTTTTGTTGTCTTGTCATGGCATTAAGCAGTTGGAGAAGGCTGGATATTTCTTGTACAGAGAATATTAGAAGTGCCTTGTTAAGTGGACCACAGGCAAATTCTCTCAAACATCTGTAGATAAATCTTTCCTGCTTTATACTTCCTGCCACATGTTCCTGCCCCTGTGCCCTCTCTGGCTCCCACTTAGCTACCTCATGGACACTAAAGCCATGAAAGTATACCTGCCAAGACTGCAGACTGTTTTTGGTTTTTTTTCAAGTACCATAAAAAGCTGTTTTAAGTGTGCCTTTTAAAGTCTTTATTAAACAAAAGCATAGAAAACATAAATTCTGATGCTTCTTTCTATACAGGTACATTAGAAACAAGCAAGGAAACCTTCAGAAGGGGTTGAATTTGTCACTCAAGCACACTTACTGCAATAGAAACCTGGATAAATTAGTGAGGACCATAAATTTCTCTGATCTTGATAAGCTGAGGAGACGTCTGAGCTCTCATGTTTCAGGGGATGCTCAGTTCCCTAGATGAATTACTGTTGTTGCTTTTTAAACAGCCATGGGTCTGCAAGTTTGACTTCATGAGACAGCTCAAGCACGTATTCTTAACAAAGGATAGGCATGTGTTTCACAGAGAAACACACACAAAGACACAGAGTCTTGAAAACACAGGAACAAAGAGGGTTTTAAGATATGGTAAATTAATTACTGAAATTCCTGCAATTACTACTGCAATTCCAAGTTTAAAAGCAGTTGCTTAATACTGTCCAATAGATACAAATCATGGCACAGCCCTAGAGGTTAAACCATGCATGTGTGACCATACAGTAATTTCAGCTGTGAACGACAGCCAATGTTCAAGTTCAGAATACTGAGAGTTTTTGAAAATCAAATAAAGTAGGTCAGGTTCTCACTAAGAAGAATGTGAAACACAAGCGTCCTTACTGGAGAAAACTGTCACAACTCAGGTATCCCAATATTGTCATCAAGCAAGGAAATCTTTGTATAGAGAAAGGTAGAAAATTAATAAACTTGGAGAGAGACATAGAAACAAAGTGTTCAGGAACACTCAGAGCTAGGTAGTTGGACAAAAATGTTATTGATGCCATACCATTTATATGCATATAGGCAAATATTAGAGTTTAATTTACCAGTACTTTTAGGTAATACTTTACAAATGTCATTTTTCACTGCTGTGTTTTATATGTCACTGAAAGCTGCAAATGCTCATGCATATTAAACTGTTATGTTGCAAAATGTTAAAATATTAGGTTAAAAAATATACTTGTTTCTGCATATGTGCCCTTCAAGCAAATTTTGTCTCATAGCAAGAATATCTCAAAGCAGCAAGAATAAGCATTCAAGATAGTAGTTTTCTTTATGGATCTTCTTCTCTTAGCAGTGCAGCAGATGAAGTAGCAAGGAATCTACCCAGCAGGTGAATTTCTATTAGTTTCTATGTCTTGGCAATGGCTCACAGCATTGACATTCTTTCACAAAACACTTTGTATCATGGAATCAGCATTTTTCTACCGACAAGTCATTTAATAAAATTCCTGATGTGGTCCAAATACAACACCTAAACAACAGGAATGCAGTTAAGACAGTTTAAAAGGTGTGCTGAAATATAAGTTTATTGCCATTTGTAAAAAAATCTGCAGCACACACAAAGGATGGTGGCTCACTGGAGAAAACAAGAGGTTATTGTCTTTGCAGCCTCATGATTTTGTTCTCCACCTCAACCTCTCATGAGGCAGAATGTTTCCTGCATGTTCCAGAATCACTCTTCTGAAATGGGAGCCTCGTGCTTTCTGAGCTAAACAGCTTGAGTCCTGGCTGACACCAGTGCCTGCTTTTAGCCTGTCATTAGTCAGCAGACTATCAAACCTGCCCTGTAAAAGCATGATCACATCAGACCACAGTTTCACACCAGTGGACACATCCAATACGCTCATGCGAGGGATGCATTTGTTTCACATCTGCCACAACCTGCTCTTATATTCCTCACTGCTTAGCAAATAAAGCCTCCTGCAACACAAAGTACACTCCATGCTGATGCTCAACATATTACCTCTGTGGTGAAAAGACTTCACAGACTGTCAAATAAATTCTTCTTAAGACACCATCCTAAATTTCCATTAAGCTATAGGAAATAAAATTTTTTATAATGTATTTCCAAACACATAGTCATTTGTCCTCTGGGTGCCCCAAAAATGTTTACAAACTGCTGTGCAGGCTGGATACTAAAGCAGTTCTGGTTAAAAGGTCAGTTTAAGGGTTTAGGGCAATAATGAACAGCCCAGTTTATAGAAGTGAAGAAGAAGAGGCCATAGAAAGGTAAGGGCTGAAAATGAAGCATAATAAAAACTACAATTTCAATCAGTTACTCTACAGGAATGAACATCATCCACTCCTACTTTCCCCTGCTGCTAAGAAGGCCCTTGTTACAGCTGCAGTTTATAAGATCTATCACTTGATGGTAGAAAATTTTCCTTTCTATGGGCAAGTATGCAAACTACTCAGGTAAGTTTGAACAAAAAAAAAAAAACCTGACCTGAATACTTCAGAAAAAAAAAAAAAAACGTGTTGGAAAGAGAGGATCTTCAATTCATAAAGGAAAGATGGATTTTTTAATTTTTTTTTTATTAAGTGAATAGCAGAAATCTGAGACTTTCTGTTCCAGCTTGGTCACAGGCCCTTTTGTGACCCTGACCTGTGGTCAGAATGCATTTCTCTTGAAGTCAACTCGAGTTTTATTACTGTCTTTACAAGAATCAGCATGATTTAAGAAATTTCAGCAGCACTTGTTGACCTCATATCCATCATGGAACAGCACGATGCAGACACACACTACTGAAGCTGTGCTCATGGCATTCAGCTGGTGCAGCCTGGCCCCTTCCCATGCAGAGATCCCAGCTGGGGATGAAAATAGTGTTACCCAGTGCCGTGCTGTGCCCGTGCTAGTAATCTCTCCCTCTCAGCCTATCTACACAAGAGACATCTTGACATTATGACAAAGAGACTAAATGAAAGGCACTTGACAACTGGACCTGGCATCTAGCCATTCCACAGGAGTCAGTGCAATAAAAGGCAGTGCAAACTCATGCGTAATCTAAATCATCATTGCAGAAGTTTATCTCATTTTTCTTTCTTTCTGTAGGAATTGCCCTTTGCTATTGTGAGAGTGAGAACACCCTTTGTTAATACTGTGAGTGTGGGAACAACAAAATCACCAATATTTTACCTAACCAACTGAATTTAGATTACTACACACTTGACCTGATTGATGTTAGGTCTGAACAGCTTTCTAACTTCACCACTGCCTGATTTAGCTTTATTTTAGAAGGGATATCTTCCAAACAAAAACACCCCAAACTATGAGTTGAAGGAAAACAATATTTAGTTTAGGTCTAATACAGCCTAGAACAAAGGTTTGAACCCCATCTCCATCATTTTCACTGCTGTCCAAGCTGCTGGCCTGCAACATCCTCCTGCTGGCAGCCCAGTGCTGGACACTGTCTGCCTTCACCTCCATCCTGCCCCACACTGACTTCATCTGCCACAGCAATATCAGCCAGTCCCCACACATGAGAGGCCAGGGTGGACAGCTGCCATGAGAGCCAGGATGGGAAGGTGGGGTATGAGCTGAAGGAAGAGATTGAGCACAAGTTTGACAAGTGACAGAGCCCACTCCGGTCAAGCAGCTGAATCTGCTACCAGCACCGCTGGATGGGCAGAGGAAGAAGAGGGGGAGCCAGCAGTACCAGAAGGTGGAGGAACATTTGGGGCTGATGGAGATTCATAAACAGGCTAACAGGATGAGCTTTGGGGAGATTGAGGAAGATGCCTACCATGAGGACCTCGGGTTCAGCCTGGGCCACCTGGGCAAGGCCAGCAGCGGGCACATGCGCCAGACTTGGGTCAATGAGGTCACCAAGGTCCATACCAGAAAAACCCTACAGAAGACTCTGCAGAAGCAGAGTGTTGTCTACAGGGCCAAATCCATGATTCAGGATCACTGCTCTGGCATGGCCTCAAGCATGGCCTTCAGCCACCTGTAGAGGTTCAAGATCATGAACCCACAGGCAGCCGAGAAGTGGCTGAGGCCAACCAGAAATATTTCTCCAGCATGGCCTACTTCCTCAAGGTCAAGTGGGAAAAAAGTGGGGTCTCCATCCCCCAAGCTCCCTGGAACCTCCAAATCCCACCCCAAATTCACAGGGACTCCCCAAAATCTGCACCACCCTGTGTCGCTCCCCTTTCTTTTCCATCACAATTTGGGTTTAGGAGGAGTTTCTGGGTGGTCCTCAAAGTTAAAGAGGACAAAAATGGGGTCCTAACCTCCTGACCCCACAGGGACCCCCAAATCCCACCCTGTAAACTCCTAATCCCCAGGGATTTCCCCTCAATATTACCTTCCAGAACTTTTTTATAAATACTGGAATTTGTGGTTGAAGTGTCTTGGGCAAGTTTGAGGGTGATTGAGGGGGGATCAGGGGGTCCTGCATGGATTTTGGGGGGGTCCTGAATAGATTTTGGGAGTCCCAGGGAAAAAAAAAATCTTCAGGTGTCAAAATGACCCTGCAATTTGCAGAAAATCTGTGCCAGAAGACATACTATGCACCATGGGGACCTCTGGCTTCAAGTAAGATGTCCAGCAAATCTGAAAAATATATTGCCCAATGCATCAAATGCAGCGGAATATTCATTAGACAATATCAGTGGGTATTTATCTACTTAATTTATTCTGCTCAAATGACACTCCTGGCTTCAACAGCATTTACACAATTGTATGATAATAAAGACCTGGGTCACGAAAACTTTTCTGGAAACTAAAACATTGAATAAAAAGATATCATGTTTATGAATGTTTTCCAAGTTTTCATATTTGCTCCTGCTCCAGCAATGCTATTTTCTGTTTTGCAGGCCAAATGCTAAGAAGCTTTATCCTCAGCTTGTTTTTAATAACACTCTTTGTATGAGAGTTGAGTTCATGACTTTCTTGGCTGGTAGGAAGGGACTGTCCTGTCAACAGTCCTTCTCTTCCCACTCTGCCAGAGTGATATGTATGAGAACGTGCTCCTCTCCCCTCCTGCCTGGGAACCACAGCAGGGACAAGAACTGGGACCTGGTCATCTCTTCATGTTCCTCCTGCCCCTTTCCTTCCCTCTCGAGAGGGCCTGAGACACTGTCTTCTCACATTTCAGCTGGGAGGGAGAGTAGAGCTTCAACAGCAAATAAAGACACAGGGGACTTAAAACATTGGAAGTGCTGGTTCCAAGGTCTCTCTGACTAATGGGGCTGCCTGGCCCTCTCATGGGAAGGCAAAATGTGCCATTAGACCAAGGCTGTGACACTAACAGCAGAAGGCAGGCCTTCTTGCCTACATCCTCATGGTGAACACATTCCCTTTCACTCCCTCTGAAAACCTGCTCACAGAAACCACAGGCACAGTGGCACTTGAATCCTGTGAATTACCCAGTTTGTCTCCATGATAGACATGCCCTTGATGACTGACAGAAAATACAACAAGAAATGGCTTTTTGAGTCAGGAATTCTTTCCAACCACCCCCAAACAGCAGCAAGTGCCACAGATAGGGACCCATTTGTAGCTGTCACACTGTGTCCTGCTATTATTGCAATATTAAACTTGAATTATGGAGCTGCAAAAAGGTGGTGGGTTTTTGAAAGCATGAAGATAATCTTACACTGCCATACATTTACACGCTTCCCAAGGCTCCAGGTAAACACTGAAATTAAACTTGTTTGTTTGTTTCACAGCTACAGTACTGAATTGTTTCGTGCCAAATAGCAAAGCTCCCAGCAAATCTTTTCTGAGAAACCTTCTAAAGCTTTCTAAAAAACCACAACGCTTCCCAGCTGTAGAGGGTATATTTAAAAAAACAGCAAGAGTCTCTGCAAAATGAGGGCTTGAAATAAATCTATAGTCCTTCAAGAAGCTTAATGAAAAAAATTCTTTTTTCTGTCACAGAAAACAGCTTTTAAAGAGGGCTTTGTTGGTTTGGTTTGGTTTGGTTTGGTTTGGTTTGGATTGATTTGGTTGTACTTTTTACATTATTTTGTTAAATAATCTGGAAATAATCTTTTCAACAAAAAATAATTTTAATTTATGAATTTGACACTGTGATTTGGGATATCTTGTATTTTATGAATACATTTTGCTTTCATCAGATACTGACATTTTTATTTTTTTTATTAAATGGTAAGTGTTTTATAATTTCAAGGAAAAATTTGGTTCTGACTCTTTCTAAGCTTAAATTCCCCTCTGGAATTTTGACTGCCATTTGAAAAGAGTTACCATACTTGTACTTATGTACAGCCACAAGGATTTCTAATAGGAAATACTTTCTAAGAATTCAGTAAAAAGTCATTTTCCAGGTAGAAATCTGTCACAACTTATGTTAAAGTATTATAGCCTGACTTTATAATTTATGTATCAGATTATTTCAAGAGAAACTCACAGCTAAATAATCTATACTTCAGAGAACAGAAGTCATCTAGCTAGGCAATGGATTAGTGATAGCAGATAATTGATCTAAGCAATGGATTATAGATAATGATATTCACAATATTAAAAAAAATGCACAACAAAATAAAACACTGATATTTTAATGATAGGTAGTGAACACCCAGATCAATGCTAATCAAATTTATTTTTACAAATTAATTATCTAAAAATTTTAGCAGTAAATTATTTGTAGCTGTGTTGTGGTATTTTCGTAGTGTTTAATGACTGCATTTTAGCCAGGGGTTTATTCAGAAACTGGTGAACAAGAACTCATTATTTATGACTGCCCCTGTAAATCACATAGGTCAATTTTTGTTCCACTCTATAAAAAAAAAGAAGAATCCCATTTTCCTACTGTGATATGATTTGCAAAATCTAAAACTATGTTCAGTGAACATTATAGCACCAAAATAGAAAAGGCTTTTAAAAGGAAAAAAATATAAAAGGCTTTTATCCTGAGAGGACTTTTTTGTACAAATATTTCTGTAACAAGTTACTTAGTTTTCCTGATACTCCTGTTTTCATATGTACTCATAAATAAAATCTCACACCCCAAAGTCGTACAGGCACACAAATAAGATGCTGGAGGGCAATAAGCTTTATTGATGAGAATATGTAGAAATATTATTTGGCGACAGTTACCCTCAGCTGAGCCTTAAACACCTCCTGAGCTGCCACACATACACCAAGGAAGTGCATGAAAACCATTTTAGAACCAGTTGCAGCAGGAAAGAGGAGTGAGGAGAAAGGTGTGTATTATATACATTCAGAGAAAAAAAAAACACCTGAAAACTCTACAAAACCACTTAAAGATGACTTTCATACTTTCTGGAAAGAAAATTCTCCCTCCAGACTGCAAGTTCAACATTTTGAAGTTCCACGGTGGTGGAAACTTAGGCCTGCAGGGAAATTCCTGGCAGAACCTTCCCATGGCAGGGAATTGTTTTTCTGACAAGAAGCAAGAAGTGATGAAAGATGTTGTTAAGCCATGAATTAGTTTTCGTTTCCTCACTACTATCAGATACTGAAATTAAAATAAAATGTTCCCAAGGTCTAAGAAAAGGGAAGAGGCAAAGATTTTCTGTAATAAAACTAGATATAGGAATTACATTTGTGTTTAATTCTTGTTTATCATATGCTTACATATGCCTAAACTAGCATCCACTTGTGCAAACCCATGGAATCATAGAATCATTAAGGCTAGAAAAGATGTTTAAAGTTATTAAATTGGCACTATCAAGTCCACCTCTAAGAAATATATCTAAGTACCACCATAGTACTAACGTAAAAAATACACTCTCTAGACAGCTGAAGAAAGCCACTATTCTAAGTCTCAAGATCTTTGCAGAAGCTGCAGCTTCATTTCGAAAATCCTTGTCTCCAAACCTTCCTCTCCAAACTATTCAAACTTGGCCTGAATCTACGTGAAAAGACAGCAAGACGTTAATTAGGATTCCCACAATAAACAGAAGACTTCAAGGAATATCTCCTTTAAATCAATAACTAACATGATCCCCCAACACTCATGACTACACGAAGCCAGCAGCTGTTTGGGCCATGGAGAAGACAGAAGATTCGGAAGTCACAAGGAATTTCCTTCCTTTATGACTCTAGGATCACTAGATCATCACTGAGTGATGGAAAAATTCAGGGTGGAAGGGACTGCAGGGGGTCTCTAACCCAGGTCAGAGCTGGATCACTGATCTTGACAGACCATAAACCAACTCACACCTGGGACTGTTTTGAGACCCTTATATACTGCTGTCCTTAAGAATTTGCCTGGTAGATTGTACCCCATCCTATCAGACTCTGACCTATCAGTCTGACCATGGTGACCATGACTTTGTGGACTCCTGAAGAGGTCACATACCTCTGAGGATTTCAGTAAGAGCCAAAAGCAATAACTCTACTTCCTTCAAAACTCCCTACAGGTCTATCACTCTGCATTCTCTTTGTTTAAGGCAGAAGACAGAAACTAGCTACTCCAGAGCCACCCTTCTTCTCCATGCCTAGGGTTTTGTATAAAGGCAGTTTTATGCTGCAGTGCTGAGACTATTTATAAATTAAGAGATGCACCACAGTAAGGTGCCAGTTCTGCACCTAGATTAAAAGAATTGTTGTCTTCTGTGACAAAACCAAGGTACTACCCCTCACGGAATTCTTCATGCAAGTAATCATATCCAGCCATGTATACTCAAGCAAAACATATGACAAAGAAAGTGAAAGCAAAATGAAACCACGAAACTGTACACCGATCATCTTGTGTCACTTGCTGACAGAAGAATAAATAAGAAACTGAAAAATGTCATTAATTCAGCTTGCAATATTGAAGAGGAGTTCATATAATCAAAGAACATGGGAACATGCATAACATCACACCGTTATTTTTTACATTTTATGAAGAACAAAATCATACCTGACAATTTACACTTGGCCTGTTGTCACTCTTTTCCTGCATCCTCAATATCTTCTGAATTACGGACTGTATTTCTCAACAGAAAATTGTATTTATCTGTCTCCCTTTGAAATCCTGTCACTGTTTTAAAACTGAGAACTACTGGAAAATATCAGCACATTCACTTAGAAAAGGCTGATGGTCTTCCAGGTGAGAGCATCACATAAGGCATTCATGGATTTCAAACAACATAAGCAATTATGCTTTTGTTTTCTAGTTTAGTTTCTGCTGCTTCTTCTACTCCCTGTAGAAAACTGATATTTTTCTCTAGTGAACCAAATATTGTCTGGCTGTCTCTGACATTTTTATACTTTTTGGAGAGACTTTCCCACTTGCTAAAAACTTCACATAAAATTGAAGAGGGAGTTTATAGATCGCATCTGCAGTATGTAAGCCCAAAAAACACAGTGTGGAAATAGGGAGTAGGAAGACAAAAACACAAGGATAAAAGGGGTGGGGGTTTTTTCTGTTTTCTGTAAATTCATAACAACTCTTTCAGGGCACCCCAACAACTGACAGAGGACCCCATAGACCTCATCTACAAAGGATCCGCGTATTACATTTCTTATGTAGGGGGAGAATGATCTGTCAGATTCTGCATACTCTCAAATTCTAGACAGAGTTGATCGGGGTCATATAAGAGAAAAATAATACTAACTTGCAGTGCTAGCTTGTGATTTAGGACAGGGGAATGATTTTTTTTCTCCATTGCAGACTTGACTATACAATCTTCAGTAAGTTGCCTCACCTTCCTGTGCTTCCATTTCTCATCTGTAAAGTCAGGACAATAGCATTTTCCAGGTATACTGTGAGGAAAAAATACATTAAAGACTGGGAGATTGCCCCGGTAGTACAGTGGTTGGAACATAAAGGAGCCAAAATAGAGTTTTGCTATTGAAGGTTGTCATTAAAATACTGAGTAGTGCTCCTTATTAGACCTGGCTGGAACACTTCCCATCAAATACATACCGATTTCATCATTCAGCTTTCATCAGAGCCAAAAGCTTTTTAAAAAAATCTCAGTTTTGACAATGTTTTTGAAGGAAAGGTTTCTTTGATGCGGGCTGGACACCTCAGTTATTTCCAGAGACAGAGGTCATGCTTTTCAAAGCATCTAAGAGGTTTATCTTTGACCCTATGAAGAAGAAAAGGTTGAAACCTAAAAGGCTACTATGCTACACAATCACCATTGTCCAGCCAGTCCTGCCACTCCTGACTCAGAACACACTGGGGAGAAGAACTCCTGCGCAAAGCAAAGAAAGTACCTCTTCCAAAAAGGCCATGGAAATGAAACTGTTGGGCAGGGTTTTCAGCAACTGCCAGCTAATCCATTCTCAGTCAGCCAAAGTGCTTGGTCTGACCTACCAACTTTGGCATAAGTATGAGCTGCAGCCTGATTATTCAAACTATGATTATTTAAACCTGCATTTGCAGGCCCATGCAGTTGCCTTCCATCTACATTTTCCTATATTTTTGTGCCAATCCCACATCTAGGATATACAATTCCTCTTACACAACATTGGGGCAGTTTGATCCAGGGGAAGTTCTGCAATTTTTTTTTTGTTTTAGTTCCTGTATGCACGCTTTGAACAAGTTTCCTTCATATCCAGCAGCTCAACAGTTCAACCAATGCCATTCACTCCGCGAATTTTTCCTTTTTTTTTTTTAAGGAACTAGCACTAATTTAAGTGCAACCTGAAGCACGTCTATACTGGTACCAGCTGCATCAGGGAGCATATGGATGGATATGATGGTTTACATTGTCTAATGTACACGCTTAATGTATAACAGGCATTACTGTAGAATTAAATATATATATATATATATATATATATATATATAAAAAATCCCTAGAAAAACATCTCATGACCTTCCTATCCCCTACAAATGCCTTCAAGTTTTCTATCTAGCTGCCTCCTGCTTGGAGTGAGACAGCCGAAAACTCCTCTGTGCATCAGCGGGGGAAGGAGCGCAAGTGCAGGACCGAAGGGCTCAGGCTCCACCTAGTGGGAACAACCTCCCTTCTCTTGTAAAAACCGCTCCTGGGTGGGCAGACTGTGCTCCCACACACGGCTGAGGGCTGGCAATCACCCCCAGAAAGGACAGCTGGAAGGACAGATCCTGTTTAGAAAATGTGTTCCTCGCGGGCAGACCCGATGGCACAGCCCCTGCACTCAGCATCCCGGTGATGCTCAGCATCCTGTGATTTTCCTGTATCCCAGCTGATGAGCCGGTCCCTCACCACATTGGGCCGCTGGGCTTGAGGTAAAGGGCGCAATTTGATCCAAACAGTTTACTGGGACCTGCACATCCACCAAAAATCACACTCTGCTTCCAAAGCATTTCAGGGCAGAATGATGCTTCATAAGCAAATGTGGACTTTCCCTCCAATGTTTAATCTCTGTCTCCTTTCTCCCTGAGGCAGCAACTCAAAGAAAATGACCCTCAAAGGGTATGATTTTCTGCTTCACACAAAGCTTGTTATCCTAGGGCTGCTTTTTCTGTTTCCTCTCTTCTATTCTCTTTCTCCCCTCCCCTCTCCAGAACAAAAAAGATCATACATCTCATCAGGATCTGTCTTCACGGGGGATTCTTTTTTTTTTCCTTCTTTTGACAACTTTCTTTTCATAAGGAGAAAAAGTGTATTTCTTCTTTTTCAATATAATTGTATTCTGCTTTGAGTACTTTGATATAGTAACGACTGTCATGAAGTAGATATGCTGCTTGCTGTTTTATGAAAAAGACATTTCATCTGAAGTACTAATCATTTAGTCTCATGACTTTTCCCATCTGTTACAAGCTTCTTATTTTTGGTGGGAGGGGGTTAATTCTGGACATTTATTTTGTGGGCGAAGTTTCAGATTAATTATCTCTAGTGGAAAAAATCTGTGCCTAGCATGTTAAAAATAGCCCTCCCTGAATTCATTTTTCTTTTTAAGGAATTTTAAAGCCCTTCATTTTTGCCTCTGTAGAAAGTAATTTTTTGTAATTATGATCTAAGGATAGAAGAGAGTCAAAGATTCAGGAAGATCTAACATCTTTCATTGGACTGAAATAGATAGACTTCACACCTGAAGGATGCCCTGCAGACCCCAGAGCAGGTCTTTTTTGCAGTGAAAATAATATAGATATTGTTTAACTCCCATTATATCTCTTCAAACAACTGACAGCATTATCAAGGGGTGCCATCACAGATTTTGTGTCTTTCCAGCTAACAGTAAACAGGAATAAGAAACCAAAATCTGTTTCCATAGACCATTAAGTTAGACTCCATTTTAAAATTTAAGTTATGCAGTGAATTTTTTTAAAAAGCAGGTTTCATACCCAAATCCTGACAAAACTAAAGATCATGTCTAATGTTGCAGAGGTCTAACAGTTCAGTTGAGTATATTGATAGAGTTTGGGCCCCACTCTGGCTCTCTTGTAACCAGAAATAAATTCCCTCAGCTTTCAGCTGAACAAAGGTTTATATAGAAATCCAGCAGAAAAGATCTGAAAAGGAAGTCAGCTCTAAACATTTGGGCTTGGATACAAGTCTGTGCTATAGATGCTTGGACACAAAAAGCTTCTTGCCTGTATGGACCCAACACAGAAGAGATTCTCTGACACTCAGAAGAGGGATGCAGGACCAAGAAACCCAATTGCTGGCATGAAGGCATGTATGAACCGTCAGCAATGACACTGTATGCTGCTAACAGTCTCACAAAGCACTCCAAGAGGTTTCCTATTTTCTCTCCTTGTCTTTGCAAGACTTGAGTTATGCTCTCTGTGTTGTTTTGTCGCTTGCAGTGGATCAGCTTTCCAATGGGTGCAGTTCCGGCCAGCCCTGCCGCCACTACATCCAGGGGCCACTTTGCCAGAGGCGTGGGCAAACTCGACCACGGTGCGGATAGTGCGCAGAATAGAAAGGCGGGACTCTCAGGGTGTGCAACCAAGGGATGCGTGGTCCCAAGGCAGCGCTCCGGAGAGAGACGCTGGCCTCGAAATGGCACGGCTTTTTATTGAGTGGGTTACAGGGGTGGGATTGCGTGGGACCAATTACAACCTTCAACCAAGGTATAATGAGGGGATGCAGAACTTTTGAACCAGTAAGAAGTAACTTGGGGAGGAGGAATACATGATGAGGGGGTGGGGAAGTTATATAACTTAAAGATTGACACTTAACAGAAAAGTGGTAAACAACTATTATGGGATAGGGTTACCAGGACAACCAAGGTTTTGGCGGGAAAGTCTGGGGGAAGGGGAGAAGGGGAGAAGGAGAGGGAAGGAGAGAAGGAGAGGGAAGGAGACGCCATCTTAAACAATAGTACTAATTACGGAATTATAAAACACAAATTATAAAACCAAACTGGAGCAGTAAAAACCCAACTGGAATTGAATTTAAGCACCACCACAGTCAGTGGCATTCAGTTATGTTCATACCACTTACTGTGTTTGCTCCTGCTTGACTACTGCTGCTGTGCCTGTTTTTGCTAAGTAATGGGGAGCTGCTTGCTTCTATGAAACCTGCTGCCTTAAGTTGCCTGTCTTTCATCCTCTCCATGCTTAAACAAAAAAAAAAGCTTGAGCTCCTAGGCTAAGGATTTTGAGACCTTTAAGGCTTCATTTTCTCTCTACTCTGCTATTGTATCTCATTACATTTATCTCCTGGCAGAGAGGAGCAGGTTCAGGGCCCATTGTAAACTAGGAGAAAATAAAATTTCTAATATAAGTTGCACCTCTGCAAAGTAAAGGGGACTAGAAAGATGAATTTTGTATGGGAGAGAGAGCAAGCAGTGTAAGGTAGAATTATACCTATCAAATGAAAGCTTTGCCCAGAGAGCTGGTATGTCTTGTGAGGGACAGCTTACCCAGGAATCAGAAAACCAATCTTTCCTTCTTCGCTAGCTCACAGAATTTGAAGACAGCATTAAGAAAGAGAAGCCACCCACAACAGATGGGATTTCTCTATCCCAAAGACAGATAATGAGTTTGTTTCATGGGTTCCTCACAAGTTGTCTCTGTCACTCCTTCCTCCTCAGGGCAAGGACTCCTCTCATTCTTCTTCTTCTCCAATGTGGGGACCTTCCCACAGGAGACAGTCTTCCACAAAGTTGACCAACATGAGTCTTTCCCAGGGGCTGCAGTTCTTCATTAACTGTTCCAGTGTGGACCCACCTGAGGTGCAATCCTTCAGGAACAGCATGCTCTAGTGTGGGGGTTCCCTGTGGGTTCACAAGTCCTGCCAGCAAACCTGCTCCAGTGCAGGCTTCTCTTTCCAATGGGTTGATGATTCTGCCAGAATCCAGGATGGGTTTCCAACAGAAGGACAGCATCCTTTGGCCATTCACCTATTTCAGTATGGAATTCTTAGTCTGGTTGATATCTGCCCACTGTGGATCTCCATGGTCTTCATCAGGGGCTGCAGTGGAATCTCAGCTCTGGCACCTCCTCCTCCTCCTTCACTGATTCTGTTGTCTGCAGAGCTGTTTCTCACACTGTTCTCACTCGTCTCTCATGTTACAGGTGGTTGTGCAGATTTTCTGCTCTCCCCCTTCTTAACTCTGTTATTCCAGAGACACTACTACCATCACTGATCAACTTGGCCCTGGCCACCAGTAGGTTCATCTTGGAGCCAGCTGGCATTGGCTCTGCTGGACAAAGAGGGAACTTGTGGCAGTTTCTTACAGAAGCCACCCCCACAGCCCTCCCACTATAAAAACATTGCCAAGTGAACACAAGACAAGTAAATATAGTAATATTATCTTTCAAGTATTGTATTTGTTTATGTTTTGAAGATATTGCAGACTTTCTGTGCTAATTTTATTTTTGTAAAAGGCCATTTCTCATTTAAAGAATAGGTGGAAAAAATGTCATCAGCTATTTCAAATGCATAAAGTTACACACCTGCATAAATGTCTGGAAGACCTAAGGAACAGCTTGTGGGTGGTTTTGTTCTGTGCGTTGGTTTGAATCTCCTAATAAAATAAATTTTCAACAAATATAAATGTAGATGCAGAATATTATTACTGAACCTGTGCATACAGATGTTACAGCTGAGGTATATTAAATAGGCTACACCACCTGATGAATGGTTTCTGCATGTACAGGCAGAAACCAGGTGAGTTAATGAAAAACTGCTATAATTAGGTAACCTTTTTCATGGTGCATGAAATATTGAAGTTTTGTTTGAATAGGTGAAGTTAAAAAAAGGTATTTCTGTCAATTCCTAAAATAGATGTTCTCTTAATATATGGCACTCCATATTGAAAGAAGCAAAGCTATTTCACAAAGACATATTTCATCAAATATTGTCAGTGGGTACTTCTGATTTTTAAGGCCATTGCCACTTACATAAATAATTCTGATTTTTTTAACTATTTCTTTATATATCAGTGAGAACCTTAAAATATTAGGGGTTTTTTTGCTTATTATTATTAAATTATCAGTGGTCTTCGTATAGATAAAAACCAAGTCAGTAACATGTGGAAGTGCAAGAGGATTGAGCTCACCCAGGCTCCCTGCCTCCAGTCCCTCAAGCCTTCTTCCCTCCATCTCCTCACAATGACCCTGGTTCTGGTTTTCTGGTGTCCCACACAAATTACCTGAATACTTATTCCCAAGGCACCAGACTTTTAAATGCCATGGGCTCATGAACTGTCCATGTGAAAATATAGGTGGTTCCCCCTGGGTTTCCAGTATCACAGGCTGCAGGCTCTTCTGTGAAGCATTCTGCAGCAGAAGTTTCCATTACATCATGCATGGAATGACTTTAATATTGATCTAAGGTTTTATACAAGGAAATAGTGTAATACTGCCTTATAAAAATGACTTTCAAATGCTAAATGTCAGCATTTTTAAGAAACGTGAGAACAGCTGTACCTGGTCAGAGACAAGGTCAGTCTAATTTAGCATTCTGTCTCCAAGAGTACCCAATTCCCTAAGTGCTTTGTAAAAAGCGTAAGAGGAGGACAAGCATAGCGAGATGCTCACCTAGGTTACTCTCCCAGCCTCCAGTAATCTGCAACTCAGGAGCATTTGGCATTAGGCTTAATGAAAAATACCAGGAAAGCAATAACATGTCAAAGTAAAGCACGCACAAGCCTATTGCTTTATATATTCACATATATAAATTGAAAACACATATAACTCTCCCAGTCTGATCCTAAGACCCTTCAAGCAAAAGTTTCTTCCAAACTTTCTTCTAAGTCTTACTAACAGATAAACCTCTTACTAGCCAGCCCAAAGAAGATACCCCTCTTCATCTTTCTCATCAGTCCTCATCACCAATAAAATTAAACACTGAGTGGCCCAGTATAAGTGGTTAAACAGCAAGGAGAAACAACATAAAATAAAGTTTTTCTGGTAATATTCTGGGAATTTAGACTCAAAGCACCTGTGTTTCAGAAAGGACCAGCGTATCCATCAGATCTTGTGCCAAAATTGTTAAAAATTACTGCTCAAGGTTAGGCATCTAGAGCTAGGTGCATAAAATAATTGGTGCACTATAACAGCCATTGGTACTTTGCCATCAGAAGCCTTAGCCAAAAAGCTGGGCAGCTCTATATGATTCATAGCATGAGAGACAACCTTTCAGGAATCAGATTTATAGAAAAAAGAAGAAATTTAAACCTTTATGCTTCAAATTGTCATCCTTAAAAACCCTTACTCAGCTGCAACCTAAATCTGGCTATAGCTAGAATCTATTCCTAACTTCATCTTTTACCTTAATGTACTTCAAGTCCCTCAAGTAGTTCTGGATTTGTGTGTTGTGTGCCTAGTTTTGATATTCGTGGTTGTCTGGGGACTTCTGACTAAGCACCTATAAAATGAAGAAAAAAGGCACCTTCCTGTAGAAGCTCTTATAAACAGTGAGGTTTTGAGATGGTCTCACAGCACCTCTGGAAACTGTAGCTTCTTATAGATCAGGCTTCAAAAGGAAAATACTCATCTGGACAGGACCTCTGGTCCAGCCACTGCCCTCAACTTGTTTCTCATGGGACTGTATCTACAACCCTTTTTATTAGGAGCCTTTTGTAAAAATATCAGAAGTGTTTCTGTCAGAATGCAGCTGTTCCTCTTTCCTTGGGCCTGTACCCCATGGACCCTCTCTCAGAAACAGTCAGTAAAGTATTTAATTAAAATGAAATTAATTTAGCAGTCAATCAGAGACAGTCATTTCTTTTCACCCAAAAGCCTGGCAGGATGCTATTGAGGCAAGGTAACAGATTTCAGTTTTTTGTCCCTTCTCACACTGAATCAATTTGAATTTGTGTATAACACTCCCACTGCAGTGACCCAGGTAGAAGGCAAAAAGATATTTTGGAAAAAAAATCCCCTCCCTTGAAGTGATCAACTTTGTATGAAGCACTTCAATGGTTATTGAAGCCGAGTTTGCTACCACTAAACCACTAATTAAATTAGTTATTTCATGATTTCAAGGATATCCTTTGGTAGCAGTGGCAGCCTGTATAGGCTAAAGTCTGTTTACAACCATTTACAGGTAAAGAAGTCAGTCCTCCCTTTATGTGCCTTTTACATTTGTTTCACATACTTTTGTTCCTTTGCCTAGCTCTGAAATAGAAGAACCACACTGGGAAAAGTGTGATAGAGGTTTGCCTAAGTGTTTGGATTGTTTCTTCCATTCTGTAAGCATGGCTTCAAAACAAAAAATATTTCCACTACAAGATTTGCACGAAACAATATCAACAGCAGCAAGAAAAGATAACACTTGAATACAAGCCTCGCTTATTCTTTTACTAATCTGTTTCTTGATACAAGTAAATCCCTGAAAGGGATCTTCTCTATTCTGTTGAATGGCTTATGACTTATAAGAGATTGAGAAATGCATCTTCTTTTAGTGTTGCAAAATCTTTTGAAATCCATAGATAGGTATTGCTATGGTAGCATGACATATTATTAATATGCCACAGTCCAGGGTAAAATGTATGAACATATTTTTAATGTAAAAGGTGTAATGGAGGAAAATTAGACAATAAGCTTTAACTTTTTATAAAATAAACACTATTTGCACATAAATATAAACAAAATATTGGCTATATTGTCATGAAGCAAAAGTATTTATTGCTAGCAGCAAAAATATAAATAGTTCTTGAGGTTGCAAAATAATTACATTTGAAAAAATGCTTTCCCCGAAGAGGGAATTTAACAAATGTCAACCCCAAAGCCAAACTATGTTTGCATTATTACTTTAATGTGCTTTTCTGTTCTATTTTGTCTCTTTCTTTTTATTTTACTTTTTTTTAGTAATTCCTTACCTGATCACTCTTCTTCCCATTTGTGCTCTGTCATCACAGCCTATTGTTATCCCTCCATTACTCATTGTAATAGTGCCTTGTCTCCTTGAATTTTCTTTGGTTTTGCCTTTTTGTTCTTCCATGATATCCCTTACAGATATGTAAGATTTGGCTCTTCAGTGTCTCTTCAAACACTGGAGGAAACTTGAAATCACTGTCTCTAAACAACCACCAATATCACACTGTTACATCACAGAAAGCTAGGATGATTCGGAGGTGAAGATGCTTAAGGATGTCCTTTTGATCTACTGATTCAGGCGTGACCCAAGGAGTGGAACAGCTTCTGTCTTTCTGCCCCTCACCCCCCCCCCCCCCCCCCACTCCCTACTGGTGATGATTTCTCTGTCATTTCTTTTATGGACTGTTCAGATTATCCAGAACAGAATTTCAGGCCTAATTTCTAAGTTCCTGCTTCCTTGCAGATAGACTGCTATTTAGGGACTTCATTGGGAAAGTTGAGAGGTAGAGGTTGGATGGGATGACCTTTAAAGGCTTCCTCCAACCCAAAATATTTTATGATTCTGTGATTCTAAATGAGGCACTTTGAGCAAGAGTCAACTAGTCTATGTATTGGTTGAGCTCCATGTGCCACAGCGTTCATGGCCAACAGAATGCTGAGATTTTAAATTAACACTTAATATTTGCCACTTTTAGATATTTAGATCCAGATTGAATCAAGGAACCTTTTGCCCATCTAGCATTTAGCACTTATTTAACAGTGGTATTTGATATATATTTTATCTTACTATTAGGTAACACATGCCTAAGGGTATACCTATATATTCTTGTTATATTTCTTTCAATATATTATTTTTTAAATACAGCTCAAAGTGGTGATACCAGTACTGGCATAAAAGGTATCACAGACAGTCTGGCAATTTTCAAGTCAACCATAGAGGCAGCACATGCCATTCAGCATCCTAGCTTTTCATGAAAAGATGCAGCAAAAAGCCTCTTCTGACTTCCATGAGCACACACACACAGAGATGCACAAACTCACATGTTTTATCAGCATTTTTTAGATTCATTCCTTTAAGAGGCCTCATAACTTACACATATTTCAGTGCCACACACCACAGTACATCATAAACCCATGTATGGATCCATTATTTTTGTTTAGAGCACTTACATGGAAGACACAAACTCTAGATCAATTGTTTCTTTCACTTAAATTAATGTCTTCCTAATTTAAGAATTCTTAAATTGATGTTGTTTTGCTCTGGTTAATAATTAAGGGGAAAATACTGTAATTACTTGGTCATGAGACCTGGTATTAACTAGTCACATTTGTTATGAAAATACAGGGAACAGGTTTACCACATTAGACAAGAGACTCACACAAAGGTGGAGTTGATATTCATGTAGTAAATTGCAGATCCATGTGATAAATTACATTTATCATGCACCTTTGACTGACTCACCTGTGTTCTGCCTACTAATCTATCTCTGTCAAGATTCATTCCAGCACTCTTAACCTCTGAGCAGTTCTCAAGTGTCTGCTATTTTTAACATTCTGTCACAAAAAAAAAAAAAAAAAAAAAAAAAAAAAAAAAAAAAAAAAGTTTTTTTGTTCACCAAAAAATTCCTCTCAAATGACATTGTGTTAAGGAGGAAGATGCGCAATACTTAGTTCTGAAGCAAAGAGACGTTTGAGGTTCTCTTTATTCTCAAGAATGCAAAATAAGCATGTTCCTTTCAAGGGAAAATAACTGGTAAAAAGCTTTTTCCATCTAAACTGGCAAATGCTTCTAGCTTAGATATGCTGGCATATACTAGACATCAAGACTGGAACACAGTGATTTATAGACAAGTTGCTGAAGATCATTTAGAGGTTCAGAGGATCATTTAGAGGTTTCAGTAATCGTTCTGAGGCTATGTAGTTGCCTCAGAATAGCAAGTTAATTTAGCTTTAATATAGAAGGAAGTGCAATAACAGTATCAATTTAAAAAATCATAAAACCTCCTGAACCATTTCTGAAATAATTATTATGTTAAATTTGTAACATAGCTTAACTGCATATGTGTTGTAAAGTTTCTATTGGCACTTATTTGGGATGATCTCTGTGATAAACTCTGGGATACACCACAACTCATACATACTGTACACAAGTCCAGACTCACACCACTTGGCTAAAAATAACTTGATTTTATTTAGAGAATGGGAATCTACAAGTACTTTCAACTGCTAAGAATCTACCTCCAAAATACCTAAACATCTTCACTTTTTTATTTGCTTTTCTATCCTGTATTTTCTAAAAATATTTTAATGCATATATGATTGAGAAAAAGATAAAAGGGACACATATTAATGAAAGTATTCAGACTTTGTACTAGCTAAGTGCACACTTCCAAAAGGGACTTTGATGAATGGACTGCCAACTGGTTTTATTCTTATATGTTTTAGCAAAACTACAGTCTAGCAGAGTTTGCATTATTTATTTAGTTATCTTGATGATGAATTTCTAATTTCACAGTCATTTACAAATGTGCACATACTTGCTGATTTAGCCACAGACATAGAGAGACATACACACTTCTTCACAGCACCCAAATACAAGCATCCAGTGTAGAAAATTTTAAACTTAATGACTTAATTTTGGCACCGTTACAACCAGCTATACACAGAGTTTTCCAATTGGGAAAATTTCAATTATAAGTCACTGACACTTGAGCTGCCTGTATAATAGCACATATTTTTTTGAGAGCAAAATTACATAGTACTGTAGATTAGGGTTCAAATTGCAATAAAAAATAATTAGTCTTAAATTAATCAAAAATCAAATTAAAATTATCCAACAGACAGTTTTTCAAGAATAATCATGTGAAAAAAACTATTCACAAGAAATATTTTACTTCACAGAATGCTCAGTACACTAAGAGTGTTCAGATATTTGTGTTGGCTGATTAAGCATACCAAGTAATATTATGTTGCTTTTGGACTGCATGTTTTTTTTTAGTTAATCAGCAGACTACATGAAAGAACTCAAAAATGCAGAATCCAGAACAAAATCCAACACCAGCTTCAAAAAGATATTTGATTATTAGACAGTAAATTTGCTTATCTGGAGTTTTTCACACTAGTCCTTCTCATTTGATGAATATTTGCAGAAAGCAAACTCAGCCATTATATCAACATTCTTGAAGTAAATTTATTTTAAAATCTGAATGAAGATATGTAATGTTTGCCTAGAGCTAAAAGAAATAGGGTTATGAACACATCATAAATACTATGCAAATCTTTGAGTTCTGTTGCTTAGACACATTATCAAAGGTCGTGCTATCTAGCCCAGCATAAAACACAACTGTAGAATCATCTCTTATCTAAAAGTTCAGAACAGTTAGAAATTATAAATTTTGAAGTGATTCCCATGCAAGCATAAACACGCTTTGGGGATTATTTCAGTGTCATCATATACAATGTTGAAGGAAAGTTATTTTTCTGATTTTTTTCTACATTTATAAAGTTTTCCTTCTTCTAATAAAATTCATGTTGGAAAACATGTAATATGATCTTCTGTGTAACCCAAGACAAGTGTATACTTCTAAAGATGGATATGCTGTGTAGTTATACACATGCACGGGATGTTTTCCTTCAAAACATTCTCAGTTAACAAGGACTCTGTCCCATACATATACTGCACACATATAAATCAATACACTTGTGCCCTAAGGAAACAGGAAAGCATTTCTTTATTTTCTTTTTAAGGAGCTTCCAATTTTGGATTTTTTTTATGGGCTATTCCAGTATTTTCTTTTGAAATAAAGAAAACAGGAAAATATTGTGGGAAACAATCATCATTATTTTAAGACTTTTTTTCTAAAGCTCAACCAATGCACAAAAAATGAGATTAAAAGGAAAAACTGCAAGTCTCTGTCAAATATTATCTGAATACATGGTTAGCATTCTGTTTAACCAGATTCTCCCACATATGTTGGAGGCATCATCAAAATGTATCTTGGTTAAAATTCTTAAGATCAGAGTGGACAAAAATCATACTCTTCCAGGTGTTTTTGTAAGGAAAGACATAAAAAATGTTGAGATCCTTTTCTAAGCAAGGCACTTTTGCCCTTTGTGAGTGGCAGACCTTGGAGAAGGGAAACTGCTAGATTGTTTTTTAACTGTAGCAAAGGTTCAATTTAGCTGTTTTCTTATTGCCAAGAGAGAAACTTAAGTATATCAGATTTCATGTTTTGTGGAAATGGAAAGGTATAGAACTGGATTACTTTTTTTTTTTTTTTCAGGACTGGGGTGAACTACAAACAGCTTTTGGGTCAACCTCCCTGAATTACAGGTCTCTGTGCATCCAGAGTTTTCTCTCCATCTATGTAAGGCTGGCTGCCAGTGGTAGTACTCTGCACTGCCTTCTTACAAGTTGACGAGGTGATGTATCTAATTGGCAGGCTTTTGTAGTGTTGGCAAACCACAGACATAAGATAGGCAAAAAATCTCGGTCCCAAATGGTGTGTGCAATGTTAACACCAGGAGTAATTTGTTTTCAGCATTTTTTGCATTGATAAGAGTCAAGAGAGAAAAAGAGGTATGTTTAGTTGAGTGGAAGATAACAAACATGCAGTGCCACATTCCCTCGGTGTGCTCTTTGTTATCAGCAGGACTAGAGGCATTATGTACTGTACAATGAAAGATAACCATACAGTGAGAGATAGCTGGCTTTGTAGCTCTATTGATTAAACAGGACAGCAGGCTAATCAGAAAAAATGTTACAGGGATGGGAGTTGAGCCACTTGGAAAGTATGAAAGATGATGGCTACACTTGAAATGCTAATTTTTTAATAAGATTGTACAGCACAAAACTGTTCCTATAGTATTTGTTTTTATTTAAAAAAAAACCAAACCTATGCACAGATAGATATCACTCCATGCCAATTTGCAAAGATAATAACAGTGCATGTGTGTGAGACAGCCACAAGACAATAAGAAATACAAGTTTGAAGCTTTCATAAATAAAATTCATTGGTCAAGAGTTTTGTTTATTGCTTTGCTCAGCTCTAAGCATTTAGACTAACACTTTTCACAGGACATATCTGTGTCAAGATGAATTTGCCTGTAGGTAATACATTTGTATAATTTGTCTTCCAAGCTCTTACTCAGTCTGGGGCTAGGAAGGGACAGATCCAGACTGGAATAGGATGGATGGACTGGAATACAATGGATGGCCTAGGTATATGGCCACAGAAATTCAAGCCATCTCTGCAGGAGCAGCCTAGAATCATGAGGATTCAGAGGTAATGTAAAATCATTATTTTCCCTCTTGACTTTGGGGTTGAGGTCTGTGTTGCGTCTCCTAGAGGCACAATATAGCACGTCTCACCTGACGTGCTCTGCATTGGAGCACAGGATTTCACTGGAAAAGCCTCTTTCCATGCTACTAATATCTCTGTTCTAATTTTATCAGATTGCTCATGTTCCTTTGGGGCTTCATTCATAATCCCCTCTGGTGGGGTGTAATCTACTGTATCTCTGATCCATCTCTCCCTGCTAGGAACTTCCTCTCCTTCCTGCTGTCTTGCAACATAGCAATTTATATTGACAATGCTACTGCTGGTAGTTGGATATGATGACTCTGTATAGCAATTTTGGCTCTTTCTCTCCAATATATATTGCCAAGGATTCACAGGCACTTCTTCCAGAACTCATATTTGCCCCAGAAAGATGGGAAGGGGGAAAGTCACAGGAGGCACAGCACATGCATTTCTGCGTTGGTGAATGTGTCAGTCCCAGCTCTCTGGGATGCGTATTTCAGATGCATATTGGAAGTTAAATGCACTGCTTTAACTTTTCTGTATCCTTTCCCATACAGAATGATGCCATTATCAAGAAACTGATAGAGCGATTTATACCACGCCTTTGACAAATTGAATTTAATAAACAGTAACAGCTTAGTATAGTTTTAACAAATCTGCTCATTCCTCCACTGGTTCACTCCTTCGCTCCCGTCTTTTCCAGGTTCTTGGAGCCTACAGCAGCCCCTTGGCAATATTCAGCATTTAGACTGAGAATTGTCCTTTGTCTTGGAGGAACAAAAATACTCCCAGGCAAATTCTGGGTTCACCTGAACTGGGAGGTGAGTCATGATAAAGTAAAGGTCACATAGAAAATTTGCAGCTTGATCCTGCAGCCACTTAAGTCAGTGCCTAACCCTTGCTCCTTTAAGAGAAGGAAGGATTGAGCTGAAAGCTTTCTTATGCAGTTGAAGGTATAGTGCTGTGTGCCTTTTGTTTCTTTACATAGAAGCAACCTCAAGACCTTTGTGTAAAATTCTTCTAATTTGATAGAGCAAGTAATATGAAGAAGTTTCTAGCCGAGGCTTGGATCTTTCAGTAAATTGTTTTATTAAAGATCAGCTTGATTTTAGAGATCAGTCTGATTGTCATGCATTTTAAATTGAAAGTAACAGAACCTGTTTCTTTCTCCAATTATCCTTTCCTGTCAATTCAATACTTAATTAATATATTAGCCACTTCATCTGGTTTTTCAGAACTCATTGATCCAAAATTATTTTTTTTAAGTTATTTATCAAAGAAGCCAGTTATATAGGTTGATTCATCAAGATACTGGCAACACCTGTGTTTAAATTATTTGGTGTTCAAATAGGTTTTGTTCTATGTGGGATCACTAACCAGTCAGTGCCCACTGAACCTGCTCCCCATGAACATTGGGGGTGTGGTGAAAGAGATTTCTTTTGCAACATGAACTCAAAGCTGTGAGTCATTCCAGTCTGAGTACACACAACAAGACACATCTTCACTCAAGAGTCAGAGGTTTACTTTGCCATGTGCCTGCCTAACACTCAGGGTATCCCAGAGTTTTTTACAGACTGCATTATGCAGTTTTTACCAGCTGACCAATAATACTACCCCACGTTTTGCTAGGTACATGTGTGTTCTAGCTACTCAAATCCCTTCCAGAGCATAAGATTAATAAAAATAACTTTACAAAAAAGACTTCTGTGCAGTTAATTTCAAATTTCTCCCTTTTCACCCCTATTACAATATGCTACAGGCTTTGCTTCAGGCATGGGCATTTTCACTCAGGAATTTACATGGTTTCACACCTATCCTTGAGCCCCAAGGTCCCACTGTCAGCCAGAAAGCAAGTGACCAACCTGAAATCAATTGGCCCATACCCAAATTTAATTAAACTTCCCTCCTCAACTCTAGAGGAAACTGATTTCCCTCATTATAGCTTATGTGGATAATATGTGAAATTAATTCTCCTTCACAAAGTTATCACTGCATTGAGCAGAAAACACAGATATAATGTTATTAAAAGTAATGAAATAGGTTCATCAGCAGTTAACGTTAATGTTTTGTGTCATTGCAATCTTGTGCAGTTTAGGATAGAATTATTCAGTTTTGCAGCTGCAAGATGCAGAAGGTCATCTGCTCAAGAGTTTGCAAAGATTTTGTCATAAGGCACTATTTACACAGAGTTTTCTGTGAATAGAAAAGGGAGCAAAAAATGGCTTCCTCTTCCTCTCTGTGGGGCGTGAGAGGAGACCCCTGCAGTAGCCCTGTTGGTCTGGAACATTGTCCTGGTGTTGCCTTTGCTAGCAACAAGCCACAGGTTTTCACTGAGTTTTCAAGGTCTCAAGGTTTGTCGGTGTTCATTAATCTGAACCCTTCTTTAACTGCTGCCAACTCTGCTTTAACAAAGCACATGTTAGCCTAAGAGTAGTGTGTCTAATGGCCAGTGCTAACAAGTGCTATCAAGTAGTTATGCTGTGGTGAATTAGGTATTTATTGCTCTAATATAGCAATGTACTGAAGAGGAGAAGAAACGTGGTACAACAGCAGGTCTCTTAGAAGTGTCTTAAGTGGATGTGATGTGGAGGAGCAGGCAGGGGACAGTAAGAGATGGGACACTGGCCAACACTGGAGACCCTGAAAAAGTAATAAGCTCACCATGAGACTGTTAAAGAAATGCAGATATGGAATTGGACAAAATGAGGTTTAGGTGTATCAAAGACTAAGGATGTAACACCAATGGAATGGATCATAAATTCAGATACAATGTCCGCTGCAGACCACGAAAAAGCAAGATGCAACAGCATGTTGAAAACTTATAAAATGGCCTCTAGTTAATATAAATAAGCAGATAGATAAACAAATAAATAAAGGCGAGAGGAAGCTGAAGCCCCTGATATCAGTACCATGAACAGAACAGGATTCAAGATGCTAGTGGCTTGTACTATGATATACACACCCCAGCTGTTGTCAGAGGACAAGGACTGCCTGAAAGCACCTGGAAAAATATCTGGACTGTATCTGAATAGATCTAACTCATTAGAGGATTCTGGTAGGCAATATAAAAAAAAGGATAATAATCAAAGGTAATAATCAAAGCTGAACTGCTAAATCTACATCCTTGTAACATGTTTGGGGGAGAGGCAAGAAAGTCATAGTAGCCAAATTAATGGCAGCTAATTTTGTCTTAAACAAAGAGAAAGTCAAAAGCATTTGGCCTGCAGCTACATGATCAACAAAGCTATCCATAGCTTATGCTGACCACATACCCTAGAAAGCAATATATATTTGAGACAGTAGTGCCATGGAGGGAACATATCCTCCAATGTCCAGTGCTGTACAGAAATCTGAGCCCAAGTTAGCACCATTATTTGTGGGAGCCAGGCCACCTGTAAAGGCTTGGACACAGTCACCAGCTGTAGTGAGTGTCCAGCATCCTCAAGTCCGTGGTGCAGGCTGACACTGGACCAAAGCAGCAGGGCTTTTGTTGGTGTGTGACTGCAGTGTGTTTGGATGGTAAAATAGCAATCTTGGAATAGAAACCACTAGCCACCTGCTATGCCCATCCCACTCAGTAAATAAATTTTTCATTTTATGTCAATGACTGTTGGGGTTCAAGGCTGCTTGAGGCTGCTAAGGACACTTCCCAATATCATTCACAAAGTCTCTTCACGGCAGGTGGCTCCAGTGGCCCAAGGGGTCCCTGCTTGGCTCCCCACACTCTCCACTCACACAGAGTTAGACCAGGTTGCCTTGCCAGTTTAACCCCAAGGCAGCATTTTAAAGAAAGTTACAACTCTTATGGGATGTGAATAAGATTTTATAATCTCACAGAATGGGTTTTTTCTGATGTCAGTAATATGAGAGCCCTTTTTCCTATTCACACAGTGATGTGATCAGCTCTTTAACTGCACTGATGTTCTCAGGCCCCTATTGCATATAAATGGCAGATAAATAAATTCATCTGCAAAGATTCTTGTGAAGTAACAGCAAGAGAACTCAACAATCAAACTTAAGGACTGAAATCAGCACATAAATTCACACTCAGTTTCTCAGACTTCTTAAGTTGATATTTTAACCTGAAGATTTAAAAGTGATTATAGCAGTCTAGACAAGGCTGGGAGATGTGAATCCACTTTGATCGCCTTGATAAAGAGGAAACAATAGGCTTAATCTGCTGGAGACACAAGAAGCAATTTCTCATAGGTATGATCAGAACCCTTTTGGGTATCTGATTATGAGACCTGGAAGATATCCTTTCATTCTTTGGTCAACAAGCCATCTTGAACCATTCAGAACAGATGTAACCAATCACAACAAAACCAATCCAAACTGATTTCCACATCCTGTGAAAGGGATATCTGCTGTTTTGCTTTCTGTGTTGCCTTACTGGTGGTTGTAAGTTCTTTACAGAGGCACTCCTATCATTTCTGCTTTAGATGCCTAACTTAGGTAAATAGAAAGGTGTAAATGCTTTCAGAGTGTAATCCATAGCATAAGTCATAGGATCTAAAACACCATGGTGTTTCGTGTTTCCTGGTGATTTGCAAAGCTATATACCAGTCCTGAGATGTAAAAATCTTCTCTATGTATCAGAAGCAGGCTGCAAGTATGGTCTTTAGCTCTGGAATGTGGAGCATGGCTGTTACCAACTATTTCTTAAATTCTTAACTGATCTGAGAAAATCAAGATGAATGCTAAATTCATGTCAAGGTAGATATCTTCATAACTGGGCAGACAAAATGAGTTGAACAATTACTTCTGGAACTTAATCATGGCCAAAATCCATCAGATCTTTATGTACTGCCTGCCTGAATTTCCCCTGTACTTTCAAGCAAATCTTATCTTCACTTCCTCCTGTTAGAACACTACTATGTAATATTGCTGCCCCAGAAAGAGTCACAATTCTTTCAAGGGAAAACTGTCAGCAGTAAGCCCAGAAATCTTTGTAGGGTTTCTGAGAAGTTCTTAGTATCCTTCTGGGTACATGCCTCTATAAAAATGCAAAGTATAACAGTATGCAATGCTAGCACTCTGCTATTCATAAAAAGGAAAAATAAAGTAGGTCAGTATGCGAAGAACACAGGACATTGGGAAGGTTCCCAAATGCAGCTTCTGCCTAATCCAAATGAGGACACACTAAATATCCCAACACAAGTGCTCCTTTTTGTCTTAAAGGATACCAGACAGCATTAACTAAGAGGTACAGGGCACCAAAACTTTGATTTAGATTCATGTACCAAGTGGAAATGTAAATAGATTCCAATAATCTTACTGACTCTAAGGTGTTAGAACTGTTACAGAGAAAATCTGTGTTAATATGAGTATGGACATCTCTTCTTAAGACATCTGTAGGCACTACATACATTCATATATATATATATACATATATATATATATATTTATTTTTTTTAAGCTGGCTATATAGTAATAATGACCTCAGTGCTCGGCATTTCCTGAGGACTAATGACCAGCTGGGATTAATGACCTGAAATGTAGCTGCAGGCCATCAACTCATCCCAGACAGCCATTAATCCTATGGAACTAGTGCCTCTACTGTTATTGCTTAATTTAGTCTCCCTAATTTCAGCGTAGCTTTAAAAACCTTGCTGCAGCCACTGAGCAGCTCTGTATTTTATTAACCTGCATTTCTACTGCTGAGCACAGGTTGTTTTCCTAGCTGCTGATCAACTCTAAACACTGAATAGACTTTATTAAAACTTGGTTATCAAGCTGCTGAGCATCTCCAGACATCTAAATATTTTATGTGTGTTTGCTTTGAGTGGCCCTGAGCAATTAATGCATTGTTTCATTAGGAGGGTTTTTTACTAACCACTAAGTGACTCTAAACACCTAATATATTTCACAAGAAGTTTGTATTCCAGCCATTGAGCAGCTTTAAACACTAAATTGGCATCATACATTAAAAAAAGAAATCACTCAGTATTATACATTTCTCACAAGTAATTTCCTGTCTCTAGCCTTCTAAACATTATTCTTTTATTTTAAGGGGTTCTTTTCAGCTGATACATTCCCATTTAGCTTGTTGGACCTCCAGTACTGTTCATTGAAAAGCTTGGAGCGTCACTGGAATTGGCTTTGCTTCATTTCCATCATCTAATACAAAGAAAAGATGACCCACAGGAGGCAACACAGACCTTAGTTTCCTTTCAGCAACAAATTAAGGGATTAGAAAATATTTGTGTTGTTCTAACCAAGGCAATAATTCAGACTTTAGACTTAAAAATAACCTGCGGTTTATCCCTGCATAGACAAACACCAGCAGCATGACAATCAAAATGACTTTGATTCAATAGGTCCTTTAATCATCGTTAGAGGTCTCAAGCCCAGTGCTGTCAACACCGAGACTGGCCAACATCTGCCCTCAGGCATTTCAGCACACAGACCTCCACACTGCTGTACTGAGTTTGTGTGCCAAGGCTTTGCAGCAGGGGGGCTGCAGGGGTGGGTTCTGTGGGATGCTGCCAGAAGAGCTGTCTCCATGTCCAACAGAGCCAAAGGCAGGCGGCTCCAAGTTGGACACGCCACTGGTCAAGGCTGGGCCGATCAGCAGTAGTGTCAGTGCCTCTGGGATAATAGATTTCAGAAGGAGGAAAAGTTATTGCACAGGAGCAAATTGCAGCCAGAGAAGAGAGTGATAATATGTGAAAGGAACAACTCTGCATATACCGAAGTCAGTGCAGAAGGAGTGAAAGGAAATGTTCTAGGTCATGCAGCTGAGATTCCCCTGCAGCCCCCGGTGCAGACCATGGTGAGGCAGCTGTGCCCCTGCAGGCCGTGCAGATCCACAGCAAAGCAGATTTCCACCTGCAGCCCAAAGAGGACCCCACACCAGTGGGTGGATGGCCAAAGGAGGCCGTGACCCCATGGGAAGCCTGTACTGGATCAGGCTCTTGCCAGGACATGCAGACACTTGGGAAGAGGAGACCACAGTGGAGCAGGTTTGCTGGCAGAACTTGTGACCCTCCCTCCAGGGGTCCCACGCTGGAGCAGCCCGTCCCCAGGACTGCAGCCTGTGGAAAAACTCACCTTGGAGAAGTGGGTGAAGGACTGTCTCCTGTGGGAGGGACCCCACTCTGGATCAGGGGAAGAGGCTGAGGAGACCTCCCCCTGAGGCAGAGGGAATGACAGAGACAAGGTGCGATGAACTGACTGTAGCTCTCATTTCTCATCTCCCCATTCTGCTGGCAGCGAAGAGGCAGAGCAATCAGAAGTGAAGCTGAGCCTGGAAAAAAGGGAGTTGTAGGAAAAAATGATTGTGAGATTTGGTTTTATTTCTCATTACCCTACTCTGATTTGATTGGTAATAAACTAAATTCATTTTCCCCGAGTCACGTCTGTTTTACCCATGACAATAAATGCTGAGGGATATCTCCCTGTGGATATCTTGACCCATGGGCCTTTCATTGTATTTTCTCTCCCATGTCCAGCTGAGGAGGAGAGTGATACAGTAGCATTTGTGAGCGTGTTTTCAGGAAAAATTACTACAGAAAATTTAAAAATATTATTAAGGGACAGATATATATATATATATATATATATATATATATATATATATATATATATGAGAAAAGCAGATTTCCATCTTTCTAAAATCATTTTTAAAATTGTCCTAAGACAATATAGGCATGGATTCAGAAAACTGGAACGTTGATGTAACCAAATAAACACCCCTTTTGCAATTATTATCTCACAGGTAATCTTTTTAGAGCTCAGCCTGATTGCACACACCATCTGTCTTCTAACATAATATGGAAATATTCTCTCTAATCATATCAGTTGGATTAACTGAATTCAAAATATAGGTTATATCATTACTTAGAAGTGATCCAATTTGATGGTCATGGTATGCAACTGTATCCAGTACAAATTTAGAGATATTTTACCACGATGCACCAGGAGTGTTTTGATTTGTCTAAGTCTCCTCAGACACTCCTAGTATTCAGCAGTTCTGTGTTGGTTCTGCAGCAAGAATGGCAAGGCAATTCTTACATTCAAATGATATCCAGTGCAATATACTTCAAAACTTTGCAATAACATCTTGCCTTATAATATTTGGATTGCTAGTTATGCACCAGCTTCAACTGCAATATCTGTCTTTGTGCTGATACACCAGGGCATGAGTTAAGGAATGAGCTAGTATGGGAGAAATGAGTGGAGATTATGGCATATGAGTGGAGATTATTACTTGGATAACTGCAATGCTTTCAGTTCTGTGCATAAAATAATTGACTTTGGGGGTTCTGGTTTGGCATACTTGTAACTCAGACTGATATCACATGTGGAGCTGAGTTTGTGTATCTGTGTGCAGAACTGCATACAAGAACATGCTTGAATTTTACTTTTAAGCCTCCAATCACTATTCGTTTCCTGAAGTCCCGTCAAAATTACCTAGTTCCCAGGAATCAGCTCTGGGACTATAGACTGTTACTTCTGGACCAAATCCATTTTGGCTATTCCTCATGGGAGGTCTGTTTTCTGGATTTTTTTTTACCTTCCAGGCACTGAAAACTCATATATTTCAAAGCTGAATCACAATTTTTCTTTGGCATACATATTTTATTTTGAGTACACATGTGGTTTTCCTGCAGTTAATATTTTAAGTTTAGAAAGCCTAAAATAAACACAACAAAAATCAAAATCCAAGTTAAGACCTTTAAAAATAAAGGGTATAATGGAAATATAAACTGACCCTCAATTCTGTAAATACAGCAGCATAACTGTGTTGACTTTGGGTTAGGTTCAGTTCAGAGAGGATGAATGCAATATTTATTTCAGCATGAACTGCAAGCATTGGAGTTACTGCCAGTTATAAGGGAAGTCAACCCTATGAAAATCAAAATCATAATTGAAGAACATATTGTCATGAGAGCAATACATTATTCTTGTATTAAAGAGGGAAATACATTGTTCTTGTATTGAAAAGAAAGTCTGCCTCTTTTCTCTTACTGTGATTAATGCTCCAAAATTTTATGTATTTAACTCTTCTAGTGTTATTTTTCTTGGACTTTTATAATGTTGCCTGCTGCAACAAAAATAAATGAAAAAAAATAACATAAAATTTTACACTCAAAAAGAGAATTGCACTGTTTAAGTTATTTTTTCAGCATTATCTGATTAAGTGTGTTTTACTAATAGTCTTAAGTGTTACTTTTGAGTGGAGGCTTCTCTATACAGTTCTGAAGTAAGTCAAATGTTCCTTCAGATGTATGCATCTTAGCAAACCAACAATAAAAATTTGCACCATGATGCAGTTTCTGAGGGAAGCCATACATTTCACAAGTTCCTTGTCTGTGATGGTGTTATGTGAACTTAAAAGTACAACAGTTGCACTGACAAAATATATAAATAGCAAAGATTTGCCTGCCTTCTCTGATAATTAAATTTCATAGGAAATGCACTGGAAAAAAAAACATATATCTCATTTGGCACCACCCAGTAAATCAAAGACAAACTTCTCATCAAAAACTCTTGTTTTAAAAGCAGTTATTTCTGTGCAGGCTAGAAGTCATTCTCCATCAGTACACTGGCACATCTCTGTATGATGACATTTTTAATATTTATTATTTAATAAAGAACAGTTATTTATTTGTGAACTCTTAAGAAAAAGTTCAGGATCAGAAAGCCCAGATTTAAGTTCTACTTTTGATACAGTCAGTAAATACAACAAAGATTTTTCCCACTGATTTTCAACAAGTTGCTGCACTGCAAACAGTTCTGTTGCATCTAATTGACATGGTCTTAAAGGATATTAAATAGTCTGTGAATATCACCTGAAATTAAAGCAGAGATTTCAAACAACCTTTTCTTTCCCTATGATATTGTTCCTTCTACAAAGAGATGTTTAAGAGACAAGATCTGTCTTTTCACTTTCTCCATTCATCGGTATATTTCTCAAAACCTTTGTCAGTCTTGCCTTTTTTCTTTTTTGCCATTATATAGTTCTCCTTTACTTTAGTTCTTTTCTTTTGTTATCTTAAATTTTTTCCAACTAAAAAATCAAATTACACAGCATCTGCTTCTTAAGACTTTCTAAGATAACAGTGGTCTCAGTCAGTCATTCATTTTTTAAAATCCTAGATTAACCTTTTGCAAATACGTTGCCTCTGAAACATATCTTCCTGTTTGGTTCTGTGCAGGCTGCTCTGTCTTCAAATTGGACACATGTAAGTCTTGTCTTAGGCCACAAATGGAAATTACACTAGTACTGTCTTCACGCTTTCCCAATGCTCAATATAACAGCATTACTCCACAGTTTGACTGTCGACACATCTGTTGGAAACATCCCAGAGTAGAAGACAGCTGGAAAGAAGATAATCTTGCAACCAAAAGCAGCACAAGCTCAAGCAGGTGACACAAGTGTTCTCTTGTTTCACAGGATAGTGCCAACACTTAGTTTTGGCATGAATCTGCATAAAATTTTAGAATTATTCCTCTTAAAGGAAATGTTTGATGACTTTGTAACACCTCTCTGCCAGACACATCCCAGGGTATAGAAGGCACTCCTAAGATGCTGAGGTACTCCCTGTGTTCTATTTAACCTCATTTTTAACTAGAGGTGATATGCTAGTTTTCATGCCCTCTGTTTCACAATTGTTCCTATGCCTCTTTTTTCACTCCTTCAATGGTTCAAGAAAGGCTTGGGGAATACTCAGATGAAAATTTAGACTTGTTTATGGAAAATGTCTCCAAGGAAACCATGACTCCTTTGCACCTCCTTCTCTGAAAAATTGTTTATTCCTTTATAGTGGCAATGTGGCAGGTAGTGACCAGTGTGTAGCCTAAAATGTCCAGTCTTGCCAAGGAGGGTGTTACAGGTGAGAATGAGTACCCTAGAAATGGAAGCAGTAACAAGGTAAAACCTGCTGAGTTAGAGTGTGGTTTTGAAAACTGCTAAAGCACCATTATTAGTTTCTGAGCCCAGGAAACTCTCATAAATGTGCAAGCAATCAAGACTACAACCTGATAAACCCCTAGGTGTTAGCAACTGTGCTGTTTATAATTTGACCATGGTTGTCTAAAATCCACTCTGCCATAGTAAAAATTACTGATCCAAATTCAGAAGTGAAGAAGGTCACCAAATTTTCTTCCTTTGTAGAAACAACAGGTGAGCATCGCACTCCTTTCAATTCACTGAACCTAAGGTCATCAATTCATGTACTAAATAGAAAGGCTGTCTGATGTCTTAACTCAAGCTTGACCACCAGATCATTTAAAGTAGGTCTCTTAAACTGGGAGTCACACCCTTCTCCTACCACTCCCAAGGTTTTCAACCATGTTGCAAGCTGAACTTGATATATTTGTAATAAAGTTCCCCCTTCATTTTTATAATGTATTTTTTAATTCACTGGTTAAATGCCAGACTACTGTGTCACTATCTACCATCAAACTCTTTTAAATTGAAGAACAACTCTTTTTCTTTGTTGAGATGTTCACATAACAAAAATTATCAAGACTAGAATCCATGGATTTTTCCCAGAACTGTCTTAGATTGTAATAAATCTTGTGATTTCAAATACTCTGCAGGTTCCCTACAACCTGTTCCTCTTTTCCACACCTCCATTTAGTAAGCTTCTTTGTGAGGATTTAGAAGCATTCCTTATAGCACACTCCATAAAATTTCCTGTGAGAATCAAATGCTAGAAAAGGAATTTGGAGAAAGCATCAGGAATATGGTCGGCACATAAAGGACTAGAATTTTTATGCTTATTCTTTAGAACACTTTTTCTTATTCAAGACCAACTTATTTTTATGGGCATGAGTCCTAGCTGGCAATTAGCCAGCATTCAGTCCATGGAAAACTTTCTTTTTGAAGAAAGCAAAGGAGTGATCAGTAAGCCCCAGCAGTGAGGTTAGCTCAGTTGGTTGGAGCATGGTGCTAATAACCCTAGGTTTGAAGGTCTGATCCCCATATGGTCCATTCATTTAAGAGTTGGACTCAATAATCCTTGTGGGTTCCTTCCAGCTCAGAATATTCTGTGATTTATTTCATCCTTCCCGCTATTGAAGCAATTACCCTTCTACATCTCCTGCTTCCTAGCTCATGCCAAAGACTGTGCAGAGAACATCATCTCTAACCAAGACCTGAAATTTCTTCACTCAATTCTTGCCTTACACCAGTTTTCAGCAGGATAGAAAACAACTATAATTTGAGATAGGGGCTTTAAGTAGGACATCTGGTTTGACTTGCATCTGGAAGGAACAACAGTTCAGCCAAAAAAAAGTTAAAGCTCTTGTGATATAATTAAATACATCTGTGAGAAGAGAGATATTGAGTAATATGAAAGGTTCAGTAATATTGGGCTAGGAGGACTCTCAGGAAATGAGGCAGCTAGTCAAGACTGCCATGAAGTCTGGAGAAGAAAAAACTGTATCTACAGAATGCAGATTTCTTATACATACTTTAATTGAATCACAGAAGTGAATGTACGTGCCAAACAAAATGAAAACGGATCCTTTGAAGAGTCAATATAAAGATGCACAAACAATAGCCATCAGAAAAAAAAAAAAAAAATTGCTGAAATTTAATTTAAAAAGTATGAAGATCAAAATCTTATCTAGGAAAATATTGTGATTTTCTGGTACAAAAGTTTGTCCATAAGAACTTGCATAAGATCCTTTGGAATATTATTGCATGGCAGTCAATATTAAAGTGCCAACCTTACCTTTCCTATAATCTTTTTAAGCTTTCTTGTCCTAGGTAATCCCTTGAGGTTCTGCTACAAAGTCAGATTGTCAAAAACAGAGGTGCCAAAATTCTGTTACAAGAGGACCAGGATATAAAGGAAGATATCAGAGTGCATTTACAGAAGTTACTCTTCTTAAAACTTAAAAACTGAATTTCAGATACTGAGTATGGAAATAATCAAAGGAAAATATCCTATGAAGAAGTACTGAAAAGGTTATGGCCTTTACATCATCACAAACATGTTCTGGCACAAATCCTTTCAAAATATATGTTTAATGAGTAACAGTGAGAGAGCAGCTGAACAAGATGCAACAAACTTGAAAGAGCAAATGTGCAAAGGGCTTCTATCATTAGTATCCCTTGATATTAAGAATATTAAAGGTCCTTCAATGCAGTTTTCTGGAGAACAACATAAACAAGTCTTTCTGTCCCTCTGTAACAAATGGAAACTTTTTAATTTTTTTCTGTAGCATTTAGTTTTATGTAACCAATCCAGTAGAACCGACCGAATCACACCTTGTAATGTACTTTATTATTATGCTTTACTAATACGTCTGTAATAGAATCCCATGAACATTCTGTTTGGGTTTTTTTGTTTGTTTGTTTGTTTTGGTTTGTTTTAAATAGCAGGATCCTGGATTAAGCACATCTGCATGTTGAGAGAATGATTCAAAACAGAGTATATAGAAAAGTCTGCAAAGTCACAGTTGTGGGTTGGTAACCAGATTATGTTTATATTTGTAACTTTTATTTGGCCTCTTATTGGACTCACATTTGTCTCTCTCTACACTCTTTCTCATGAGAGTTCAGACATCACGGTTTGATTTGTTCTCTATTTGTGCAAAAAAAGGCAAAGTATGGCTGGGAATGATGCTGCAGCAGCACTGACTAGGATCTCTGAATGCTTTAATGTGATGCCCAGAAGAACTTGCTTCTGGGAACATCAGGCAGAGAAATAAAAAACATGAGTGATTAAAGTACATTTCCTCTTTGGAAAGTTATTGTATAAACATGGAAGTGCTTTATCCAACAGATGTGTAAACTTTGTGTCTTTTGAGCCATTTTATCTGCTTATCTAAAGAATATGATTTATTATATTTTATTCCCATGAAAAAGAGCTATCAAGGGCATATATACAAAGTTAGAAATAAGTTAATCATGACTTGCATATGATTAAAATATTTTTAACTGAGGGAAAACTCTGAAATATTCACTACATACACATACTACATCCTAAGCATGTAAGCAGTCCCAGGGAAATCATTGTGTAAGTATACATTAAGCAGTGTCTAGGGAAACATTCAAATATCATAAAAGAGGTTACTGGTCTGTGTTGAAGTAGATAAAGTAACAACTTTGGAATGCAGAACAGTTAAAACAAGTCTCACATGAAAAACATTTATACTGCAATTAGAAAAAGATACAACTTCTTAACAAAATAAACTGAATAAATCTGAAGAAAAAGAAATAAGAAGACAATAAGTATAAAAATTTGCAATACCATCTTTTAGACTGCAAATACACTTGCAAGTAACAAAATTTCAAACAAGGGTATTTTTCTTTTCACATTTTTGACCTTCTCACTATTGCACATATTGACGGACTGACTATTTTACATCCTCCTCACAAAGTACCAAAATTAGAAATGGAGGACATTGAAAACAACTAACAAACCAAATTGAAAACATTGAATAGGTCAAAGTCATAGACTTTGCTGCAATTCTTTCTGGAATATATGCAGAGGCAGAGCAGTCCATGTTTCATTTCTGTGCTAATCACTGTAAAAAAATCCGTGAAATGTCAGTCTATGAAAATATTCCCACAGAAAAATCATTTTGTGAAAAAAGGAAAGTGAAATTTCAATCCATACTTACAGAATTTACAATACACTTAAAATTAACTAATTCTTTAGTCCATCTCTACACAAAATGACAGGAATGGACTATTAAAACCAAAACAGACTGAAATTGATAATTTTCCTGTGTACCTTCCAAAGAACTGTCAAAGCCTTCAGACAGAAGCCTCTTCTTATTGGGAATACTGAACCCTTGGCTACTCATCCTAATTAAAATGTAATTAGGTAAGTGTAATTAGGTAATAATACACTCAAAACACTTAGCCTGTTTTCCACAATTGAATCCACAGTTGAGCTCACTATGGCATAAAATTCTGAACTCAGATCTCCTGACACTAATTGCATCTTCACCCCAATTTAATCTGACGTGTAGGCAGAAGCCTAGAGCCACGGAGAGTATTTATAGTATGAACTATGAGAGAGACTTGGGAAGAACATCCATGACCCATGTGGTAGATGTGAAACAAAAGCAATGTAAATAGTGGCTGCTACAATGAGTATCTACTTTATAGAAACAAATCTGATAATTTCAAGGAAAGATGAAATAACCCATTTAGTCCTTGAGGCTTCCTATCACATGATTTGAGCCATCTGAAAGACAGATATGTCTTTTAAGACAGTCTTTTTCACTGCCTCTGTAGTCAACAAAAAGAGGTAGGAGATCAAACCATCATCCATCTCACATAAGTATAAAGTTTAAACCAAATGGAAGGAACTGCTTTCTTCCTCAACCTGGACTACCAAGAAGATCTGGCAAAAATTAATTTTGGCTAGATGCTGAGGTTCTAAGATCAGTAAAGTGACATGGAACCTACCTCTACTTCAGAAAATATCTCCAGCTACTACCTCACCGTCAGCTTTTCATGTCTAAGGTAATAGACAGAAAATGCTAGACAGCCTAAATCAAAGATCATGTGACATCTGTCACCTCATCAGAGTTTCAGGTTCACTGAAGTGACCCTCAGAAGTCCATCACACAATACCCTTCCCAAACCAGTCACATCACTGTCTTACATTAGTTGCAGTCTGGCATACGTGGAACAAACCTCAGGGCTAAAGGAACACGTATGTGTATGTGCATGCACACACAAACACGTCACTGTCTGTTTGCAAATATCTGTAGTAAAAATGCCCAAGCCCTCAGGGCATGCCAGGTAGGCAGCTCTGGTTAACACTGGCACCACCCACAAACTGCTTCAGACTGAAGAAGCTGTCATGAGCTCCATGGTCAAAAATTCCTTCAGGGCAACCTGCTACCTTTCCTGTTTTCCTAGTCTGTGCAGATATGCGTGTTGTGCATGCCTAGAGAAAAGCGCCTTAATGATAAACAGCCATTCCAGTTTAATATATGCAAAACTAGGATGCTGGTGCCATTCAGACAGGCTACAAAGAGCTGCTTGGACAAATGAACTCATTTCCCACCCAGAATAAATGCAGTCTCTTTTATATTGTGTCATTCAGCTTCTGTGAAGCCTTTAGAGACTGCTGAATTTATTAGTAGTTGCCAGTTATTAATGTGTCATTGGAAGTGCAGGATCATGTTTTCTTTTTCCTGACTGCAAGTGCCTTTTCCTACCCCTTTATCATCCCACACACTCCAGCCTGCTTCTGTGGGCCGTTCTGAGCTTTGGCAATTATTGCTAACATTTAAAAGGGATCAGCACCTGCCTACGACAGTTACATCATGATCTGCAATGATAAATGGACTCCTAAAGAAAAATATATGTTAAAAAAAAAAAAAAAAAAAAAAAAAGCCACTCCAACATGATAATCATGCTTATCTCAATAAAAGCATCTTGTTAAAGATGTTCTAAAATTTAAGTCAATTACATACTAAGATATTAAAGGAGAGCAGACAAATGAAAACAAGGGTTTGTTTGTGATTCTGCTTTCATGTGAATAATGCTCAAAGGTCAAAAACTAGAACTAAAAATGATCAAGTATCAAGAAAAGATATCTTTGTACTTTTTGCCTTCTCCAGGATGTCAAACAATAAATTCACCTTAGCTAGCCTTAGTTTTTATCATCCCTTGAAAATGCAATCATACATAAAAATATATTGATAGCAAGCACGCTGCTCACTAATTAAATTTAGAAACCATTAGAAATACTTGACATTAAAAGATTTAAATTCATTTTGTGAATCCTAATGAGTACATTTTTTAATTTAGTATTGTGTGTATTTCTCTTTAAGATCTACTGAGGATAGGGAGCATTAAAAAAATAATTGCCTTTAGACCCTAGTAGATTAATGTTTTGTCATGTTTTACACTGTCTGTTTTGTATTCAGCTCTAAAGTTGTTTTCCCCTCTCTGAATCATGTATTGATAATTCAAATGTAAGGTTCTAACTGTTATAATAATGAGAGCAATATAAGTTAATCACCACATTTATGTCTTTTTTTAATAATCACATGCCTGAACAATCTTTTGGTTAAAATTACAGCTTTACACCATTTTCAAGAAAAACAATATCCTAAAGCATATCCTGAAAGAATAAACAGACATATTCTTCTGTGACCAATGGAAAAGTGGATAAAAAAATATGAAATTCTGTTACATTTTGTAATATATTATTTTAATATTTTGTCTGAATGCTTTTTTTGAGATATTTAAAAACATAAAATATTTATGTTTTTAAATATCTCAGAAAATCACTACCAAGCAGAATTTAAATTGCTATACATTTATGTTTCTTTCAAGTAAAAAATAAATCATAAAAAAATTGCACAAAGTCTTTTATTAAATTAAAAAAAAAAAAAAAAAAAAGGTAAATTTTCCATTAGTCATACCTAAGAGCCTCTTAGGTCTTCCTCTTTGAAGAAACACATTAAAGGGGGTTAGAGGTTTCACAAATAAATTGGTTGGCAAGCAATATCAATGGTGCCCTAGATTGACCCCATCTATAATTGTTTGCATATCATTGCAGTAAAAGCAACAACGTGTTTAATCTCTGTGTGTTTATTTTGATCTATATATGGACCTTAAAGGTCAATGTGATTTACTCACATTTACTGTTGTTTATTAAAAATGCTGAATAAAGTGATGGAAAGGTGTTAGAAGGCATTTGCAATTAGCAAAGAAAATGACAGTCTGCACGGAACTGCTTACTCACAGTTTTATCACAAGGGTGTTTGGGGTTTTTTCTACTCTATTTTCACAAAGCTTTATAACTCACAGCTTGAGAGAAATGCATCAAAGCATATTTTGCCTTCAGTAAATGGGTGAAAGGACTAATCTTTCCTCCCTGGATCTTACATGATCATGACTGTTATAAAATTATGTGAGTAGAGAACACAAGGAATACAAAATTTTTCACTGTCCTCGTTTTGGGTTTGGTTTGGGTCTTTTTTTCCTGGGAAGTTAAATGACATTGCTAAAATTACTGGACTCTTACCAAAACTGAGGAGGAATATCAGAGTACTCCCTAAACATCAACCCACTGAAGCAAAATATTTATTATTCATTTCAAGGGATTTTGGTTTTCTCTGTACACCGAAAAGATTTCTGAGCCACAAAACCTAACATTCAATCAGAGAGAAATTGCTCAGCTTTCAAATTTAAAGTTGATCCTACTTTACTATTCTTACTCAGTCATTTTACTGCATTAGGAATTTCTAAGTGAAATTAAAATGAGAGGAGAAATGAACAGTAGAAGTAAGAAGTCAGAACAGAAAGCATGAAAAAAAAAGACTATGAAGACAGAAAAAACAAAACAAAACAAAACAAAAAATAAAAAAATTTAAAAAAAAAAAAAAAAAAGACCAAAAGCAGCAAATGAAAGTAGGAGGAAGACAACCAGTCTTCAATTCAATATAACCCATAAGCAAGTCTGTAACTTTAAACACATAAACAGAGGAGCAGAAATCCAAGTCCCATTCAAACCTTTGAACTAACTTTATATATACCCCAGATGGAGCATCTTGCTTAACCAGTTCCTCTGAGAGGAACAGATAATGAGAAGGACTGATCTGAGAAAACATTTTTCCACCTCAGAAGCTTTGACCAAACCCAATTGCAATATCACATTTGGAGATAAAATTTTTAAATGAAGAAATTGCAGCTTTTTAAAATAGATTAATGCCTATTTATGGCAAAGCAGTGCTTAAGGAACATGGTAAACATTTATTGTCCTAAATCCAGTAGTTTCTCAAGAGAAGTGGCAAGAGTCATTTTTTTTAGAGATTAGACTGGGCCATTCATGAAAGTAATACAAAAGTGGTCATAAATTTTCAGCTGAATTGTGACAGAACTAAGAACTCTATGAAAACATCATTTTTACTGAGCTTTTTTTCTGCCACAAGTACCTAAACAAGGTCTTTCACTTCGGACTTTGTGATTCAGCATCAAAACCAGCTGATTTACTGAACCCAGTCAGAATGGTTCCTGACAGAAAAATTGCATATAAAATCCCTATTTTGCAGCTGCTCCACAAACGTGACATTTTGCACACAGGATCTCAGGATCATACCCTGCAGCACTGATAGGAAGACCTGGAGCAATGCCAGCATCCTAAGGCTTACATTTTATTTACATCTGAAGATAGTCAGAGTAAGAGTTATTCTCTATCATTTCCTGGCTAATCTCCTGCATACAAGAGCTCTGGTAAACTCTTAAGAAAGTTCCTGTTGCCTATCCCCTCATTAGAGCCCCAGGACAGCAAAACATTCAAGTTCAGCATTAAGCAATACCAAGAGGTCTAAAATATATTCTGAGGTGCTCTACAGTACCAGGACTTGAAGCTGAAGCTTTTCATGGAGTCAAGAGATTTCCTGCCCTCAATCCCTGTTGTTGAATGCCCAGTACTGCAAATCAGCTTAGCTGATTTCACCACATGGTAAATGTGGTGCATATTTTCTGTTTGTTACTTTACAGGGAGGATTTGTCTAGCAAGTGTACTCAATCATCTCACTTGATATATCTCCTATTTTGCTAAATACCATGAGCTACCAAGCAGTCACTCTGAGAATTTGTGTCTCCTCAGGATGCAACAGCATTGTAAAATGCCAGTTGCCTTTTTTAATTTGTTCCTCTAAGGGACAAACCCCTTTTGGCCACTGGTAAAGCTTGATTCACTACAACCCATTTAAACCATGTACCCAGACCAGAGAGTTCATGCAGTCAGATGCAGCCCTCCCAGCTAGAACACAAGCTTCACAGGGAGCTAGGTGAAAAATTCCTTCTACCATCAGTGTAAGCAACTCCTACCTTTCATCATCATTCCCTCAGGGGGAAAAGGGGCCCAGACAATCTGATGGATGTTTAGGTACCACAGGCCTGATGCCCAGGAGCACACACGGGAGTTCTTTGCTGCAATCATAGACCTGGAGCAGAGAGCAGATGAGAAACAGATCAAAAGCACTGCCCTTTGCATGTCACATTTCTGTACTCTCATGCCTCTTTCAGACTATGTTATCCAATACACTTAGATATTTGCAAGTGGATTTTTAGATAGAACTAGGATAACCACTGCTTTATCTATGAGCTTCTTGAACAGATTTGATTACTATCAGGACAATAACATGCCTGAGAGAAATTATTCATGAAAATGCATATTTTATTTTGACCAAAAAATGTGATTGTCATATCCAGTTTACTTCCTTACTTACAAGTCAACAGTAAATAAATGGACCCAATTAATAATAAAAAACTGCAAATTATACCAAATCAGTTTCAAGCAATTAATATTCATCTTTTTACTTCGTGCACCTTCTAGCAGTTTGAACCCAAACTTTTCTTGGAAAACAAAAATAACAAATATTTGAAAGCAGGCAATTATCTTTTAGTAAGACATTCCTTATCCTACAAAAATACACTTGATATGGTTTTAAAAATAGATCATATAAATTTTAATGGAAATATTTCATCCAAATTATGTTCTACTAGCAAAGTTTAATTTTATTGTTTATATGTGTCTGAGTAACTAATGCTTTCTTTGCTTTCGGAGTGGTCCTATTTTGAAATATTAGGTGTATAATTGCTAAGTGTACTTTCCTATTTACAGAAAAATGTCACTAAATATCTCCTGTCCATCTATAAGCTTTTGGCAAGAGTTGATACAATTGTAGTATAAGGTGATTAATGGAAGGCAACTAAAGGAGTAATTAATCAAACCACATAAGAAAGTAAGAATAAAAATGATGCAAAAATGACAAGAATAGTCTAAACTCCTTGTGCTTTGGCACCAATGAAAACAGACCAGAGAAAAAGGCTAAAAAGTTCATGAATGTGCTCCAATTAATCTGTATGCACACTGCAATGCTCTTTAGTTTGGTTCATTTAAATCTGAAATTCCCTTCCCTGTTGATGTCAGCTAGTTAGCCAAGATGGTGCATTACTGTTATGATCACTGCAGCGCATATAATTTAGATTTATCTCTTTAGGGACTCAGCTCCACCCCCTGCTAGCTAATATGCTCACCATGTTTAATGATGCAAAAAATTTCCCTGAGTACAGGTTATTTATCTTTATCAGGGGCTGCTTTTGGCTGGCTGTCAGTTATCAGCCAGAATATTTGTTCCTAAATGGTTTGTACTCATCCATATTCCAGGGCAATTCTGAGGCCCATATTATCACTGATGTTTGCAATAAAAGTGTTTCAGTTCTTCAGATACACCTTAGTAATACTGATTTATGAGTCTGGACTGGCTGTATTTCTGATGCGGTGATATGAACCCTGAAATATCTCTAACTGTCATGGAAGTGAAATATCTATCCAAAATCTCAGAAACAAAACCCACTTGTAGGGGTCTTGAAGACATATGAGGAATGAAGATATTTCTTTGAATACATTTTGAGGGGAATGAGTTGGAGGTGTGCTTTTTAAACTGAAGATCTGTAGAAAATAAAATCAAATTAAGAACAGACCAATGAAAAGAAGACAGATGAAAGTGTGAGGTAAAGGACCACTGAGAAAGAGACAAGTCTGGACAGAAAGGCAGGAAGAATAAAAGGCAAGAAACAAGAAAAGAAAGAACTTTGACTGTCTGAGTGAACACTTTGAGCCTATAAGATTGAAAATAATAGTTGGAAAAGCAGAAAACCTAAGTTTTTCACTTGAAAGTACTTGCCTGCACAGCAACATGAACTAGCTCCCAGCTTAAAAGTGAGACGCAGATATCCCAAGTGAAGAAAGAGTTCAAAATCCTGAATGTAGCTCTGCAGCACAGACATGAACATTATGCTAGAGTTCAAAGATGAGACCAGTGAGTCTGGCAAGTAAGAAAGAATAAAGACATGAAGTAAGCAAATTTCAATTTTTTATAGTTTTGACTAGGATGCAAAAAGGGCAGCAACTGCATGTCAGATTTGATGTATACAGTATAATAGGCTGGATTTTCTTTTCATGGCATGCAAACATCTGTGGCACAGAGATTTTCAAGCTCACAGCAACCAAGCCCATTCCAAAAGTGGAAGCAAGAAAGCCAGACGCGCTCTCCCCAGGGTGGCATGCTGAGATAACCCAGCTTCACTGCTTCCCAGACCTGAGCTCATGCCTGAGCTATGCTGGAGGGCCACACCAGCTTGTTCAGTGCAAGTTCAGGTGCCTCTAACATACTGCAGAGAGAAAGAAGAATTAATACCCCAATTTAGATTCCTCACCTGTGTCTATAGATACAATAATACTCAAAATCATTATTCACTTCTCACTATCTGTGCACCCACTTGTTAAGGCAGAGTAATAGAATCATAAAATCATAGAATGGTTTGGAATGGAAGAAACCTTAAAGATTACCTAGTTCCATCTCCTTGCCTGACACAGAGACACCTTGCACATAGACCAGATTCTTCAAAGCCAGTCACACAACCAGAGAAGATGCCATCCATAATTCAAACAAAATTTGGTGTCAAAGCTGGCACATAAAAGGTTACCTTCAACTTAAGAACATGTATAAGTGTTCACTGAACAATTTTTATTCTGAAGCATTCATGTAGCAGACAGGTGTTCTATCTAGAGCCAGCACACGCCTGCTGCATCATGGACACAAAGGATTTTGTAACCACCAACTACAATCATTATCCTTTGTCTAGGCTTAGGAACATGATGGCCATTGTTCTGGCTGCAGTTCTGCCAGCAAAGAAAGCTGTCATTCAGGAGCTAATGGCATATAACCAGAATTCATGCCCTTGTCAGGTCTGCTGGTTGAATTGCTCATGTGCTTGTTCCCCCTTGTGTTTCACATTTCTCTGTGGCTCAGGTCCATATGAGGGTAAGGATCTGTGATCAAAAACATCTCCTCTGCCATGCTGAAGTAGGGGGTGCCTGCTTATTGAGGAGGCTATTAACAATAGTCCATCTTCCCTTAATACACCACAGAGTCAAAAAGTTAGGAACACCAGAAATAAAGTGAGTAACAAGAGAAGTTCAACAGAAGAAAAACCCCTTTATTGACTTCTGAGAAGGTAAAACACCTGGCCAATCTGAATACATCAGATCTGGATAAATTCCTGAATTCTTATGGTGAAAATGAAAATGTACCTTGGATACATGTAAAAGCATTGCAATGGACTGTCTTGGTTTTAAACTGTTTGCAACACTGAAGCTGTTACAGGTTTAAATTATTTATGACTTTTTAAATGAGAAAAAAAAGAGAAGAATGCCCTAACACTGTGTAAAATATGATTCATTTCCTTCAAAAGCCTCTTAAGTGTTTTCAGCTTACATCACGTACAAATGTTAATATCACAACCAGAAATCAGGCTGTAGAATGGAAATACAGCACACATTCTTGGAAGCCACTTTTGTTGCTTTAAGATGATATATTTGTTTGATTTCTACCATGACATGCTCTTCCTGCTCTGAAGTTTTCCAGAAGTCTGGATTAATGACAAAATTATCTCCCATATAAACTTTCACAATGATAATAACATATGCTGGCATAGATAGAATTCTGCTACAGTACCACTGAGTGCCTCTGAGAGCATGAAAAAAACGTGCGGCACTCAAAAAAGAACTTAATTTGTGTTTTATTTCCAGTATTACTGAGGTAAATATTCAGGGACTTAACTAACTGACGATTTAATGTTAATAGGATGATATTTAATATTCACATGCTATGATAAGTATTTGAAATACGCACTCTGTGGTGTTAGATAAATTCCCTATTAGACCCATTCTTGATAATGTGCATATTGTTTCTGAATGTAATTTCTGAATTATTTAGAGAGGACACGTTTTTCTACTGAGACATAAAATGAACTGCAGATTTTCTGCAAATTCTTATTACCATTAGGTCTAGACCACATTATGGTCAAATTATGGTGAAAACCCTTGAATAAAGTAATTTCACAGGAAGCTGTTAACCTGTTAAAGCACCAAGAAATACAGATCAAACTGAAATGAGTTTTAGTTGTATGCTTCTTGATTCAACTATTTAGATAATGTACTTTCATTTAGATCAGCAACTAAATGTGTGAAGGATAATAGCCTTTCTTGTGCAGGTATAATGAGACATCAGAGCAGTGGTACAGAATAGCAGCAAAGAAGAAGGGAAAAAAAGACGTTCTGATGCCTTAAGTTTTCTTGTGACAGACCCTTTTTTGAAAGAATATTACTATGGAAGTAGCAAGTATTTATGTCAGATACCTTCACGCAGCTGGAAAACATGAATCTGTCACCTGATGAAAACTGATTATGGGCCATCAAGCTCAGAAGTGGAAATTCTGTGCTATTGACAAAAAAAAATGCACAACATAAAGACAGGAAGGTATTTACGCACATGACATCTCTTTTCTTAAGCAAAAAATAAGCAAATTTTCAAGTTTAAATTTCTTGCCTCTTCCATCCTATCATAAAATCAGATCAAAAACTTCAAAGGACTAATGAGACGATGTAAACTTACTCTTCACTCTAAACTTCTTCCAACTATTTCTAATGTCTTCAGAAAAATCTAGTTCAAACTGGCATCTTATTTTCCAGTGGTAAAATATCTTCTCTAAGTACATTAACGTATATGAAAATAATCTGGGGGGGGGTTTGTGTGTGTATTTACGTTGCAGGTTAAGCGTGCATTTTTTACTTCCCTAACTCACTTTGTTTATATCAGATGACCTCAAAACAATGTAGAAATACTTGTGGCTTGCTCGATTTTTATCTTTTATATCAAAATTTGCATGCGTGTCATAGAATCACAGAATGACTAGTTTGGAAGAGACCTTTAAGATCATTGAGTCCAACCCATGCCCTAACACCTCAACTAACACCATGGCACCAAGTACCACATCCAGTCTTTCTTTAAACACATCCAGGTGACTCCACCACCTGCCCAGGCAGACCATTCCAGTAGTTTTTCATCCTTCCTGCTAAAAACTTTTTCCTAATATCCGACCTATATTTCCTTTGGCGCAGCTTAAGATTGTGTCCTCTCTTTCTGTCACTTGCTACCTGAAGGAGACCAATCCCCACCTGACTACAGCCACCTTTCAGGAAGTTGTAGAGAGGGATAAGGTCACCTCTGAGTCTCCTTTTCTCCAGGCTAAACAACCCCAGCTCCCTCAGCTGTTCCTCACTGGGCTTGTGTTCCAAGCCCCTCACCAGCCTCGTTGCCTCCTCTGGACACACTCAAGTGTCTCAATGTCCTTCCTAAACTGAGGGCCCAGAACTGGACAGAGCACTCAAGGTGTGGCCTCACCAGTGCCCAGGACAGGGGAAGAATGACCTCCCTGCTCCTGCTGGCCACACCATTCCTGATACTGGCCAGGATGCCCTTGGCCTTCTTGGCCACCAGGGCACACTGCTGGCTCATGTTCAGCTGCTGTCACCAGAACCCCCAGGTCTCTTTCTGCCTGGGCACTGTCCAGCCACACCATTCCCAGCCTATAACGCTGCAGGAAGTTATTGTGGCCAAAATGCAGGACTCGCCACTTGGACTTATTAAACTTCATCTTATTGGACTCTGGCCATCCATCCAACCATTCCATGTCTCTCTGCAGAGCCCTCCTAACTTCCAACAGATTGACACATGCTCCCAGCTTAGTGTTGTCTGCAAATTTAGTGATGAAAGACTCAATGCCCTCATCCATGTTGTCAATAAAAATGTTGAACAGAGCTGACCTCAGCACAAACCCTGGGGGATACCACTGGTGACTGGCCACCAGCTGGATGCAGCACCATTCACCACCACTCTCTGGGCCCAGCCATCCAGCCAGTTCCTAACTCAGCAAAGACTGCTGAGTGCATATACTACTCCAAAAATATTATCGATCTTATACTACTCCAAAAATATTATCGATCTTGACCCTGGAACAAAGAAAAAAATCTCGGGAAATTTAAAGAGGAGCTTTAGCCTGTTGTTAAAATAATTCCATACAGAAGGATTTTGATGAAAGGAAGTCTTTAACCTGGGACTTATGATCCCAGGTTATTATATTATCAGCTCTATTACTATATGACTGCTATTAGTAGAGCCAACAAAAATGCAGCACTTCTATTTTTCAAGATCTTTCAAAATTTTTCTTCACTTAAAATGAAATTAAAATTTCTATTTTTAAAATAAAATACCAGGTGGACTGCATTTATTTAGTTGCCTTCAATGGATTTTTTTTGTTTGTTTGTTTGTTTGATTACTCATTTATTCGTCCTACACCAATGGCAGTAAGTCATTATACATGATTCAAGGCAGGGCACAATGTGATGCACAATATACTAACTGTGCACCCATCCTGGTTTGCTAGGTTACATGAGATATGTGTGTAAATTTAGCATACCACATAGGGGACTATGTGTAAGTTATTCACAGAGATATTGTCCTTTTTGTAAACAGAAAGAACAGCTATGATACACAATCTGTTTAACTTAATTTATATGTTTACTTACTTAGCAATGCCATAGATCAAGCCCTAGGAATGCCTGTTTCTTTCAACTAACCAGCATGAGCAGTTTTGCACTGCTCTTGGTTTCGTGTCATGGGACACTTCAAATAATTTGTACCTTGGCTTTACTTTTTTATTTTGTATTTGAAAAATCATTACAAGAACAGCAGCTACACAGATATTTCAGATAGCACGCTTTTTATTTAGTTATTTCTTTTCTGTCTCCAATTTATGTTTCAATAAAAAAAGTTCAATGCTCAGTACCTTGTGCAGAAAGACAGCAATTAACTTCTGTATACTAACTAAAGGTCTGCCTATTTTAGTAGCCCAGGAAAATTGTTCCAGGAATATTGAGACCTGCTATTTTTTCTTATTGTTGCTTTTGCCATTGTTATTACAGGAGGCCAAGGTGAGACCTGGACCCTGCTTGGACTCAACACTGCAGAATAACAGACACACCAAGGCAGAACTCATAGCACTGCTGAATAGAGCAGACAGGAATCTCAAATTTTTCAGTCTCTAAGATGGAAGGTACATCTTTTTCTCTTGCATAAAGGATTTGTATTAACTTTTACCTACTATATTTCGTATGTGCTTTAGACATTGGGGAGGGCTATTATTCTTTTTCTTTCAAGGTAAGTATGACCAAAAAAGAAAAAATGAAAGACACAGCAAGACTCTCTAGGTAATTACAAGGATGTATTGCAAGCTACTATTAGCATTATGTCTTTTCTTTTAGGAAGAAAACATTGAGAGAAAAAAACATTATGGGATTTTTTTGCAAAATACTCTTAGAAGCTATGAGAGATACAAAACATCATAACAATGTATTAGAGGCAACAATAGGGTACAGGAGATTGTTTTGATAGATTGCATAAAATTGAAAACTCGTGCTCTTAGATATAGAAAACAGATGAAAGAATTATTTCTGTGTCATGATAAATACAAATACAAGTAAGCCTACCTGGCTAGCATTCCAAAGCTGGGAATAGGAAATAAAGGAGGACCTTCACTTACGACAGCTGATGTTCTGAAACCACCAACAGGCTATTTATCTATCTATCTTGTATGTATGTATGTATGTATCTATCTATCTATCTATCTATCTATCTATCCGTAAAGATGCATTGCAGGATATGTAATGTGACAAATTGAGCAGATGAAAGTGTGTTTTTTCTTTTGTTTTACTTTGACTGCTAGCAGTTAGGTAATATACTTACATTTTTCAGACCTATTGTACACAAACATACACTAAATATTAATTGTATCATGGGTAGAAATGTGCTTTTTTATCAAGTGTCCAGGAGTATACTGTACTTTTTGCTAGGATTGCTTGTGTGAATTTTTATATTTCTATTATCCACTGTACTTTCCATCCACCTTTCTTCATTGATCTGATTATTTAGCAGGAGGGTTTTGTGTGAGTTTCTTGATGCCTTTTACCCACTCTCACAAAATACTGATTATTCTTAGTTTCCACTGATGTGAGAAACACCAACAAATTCCCTGTCTTACAGGGGAGTTTAGTTTTTTTGGTGTCTTCTGTTTTGAAAGAATATTATTATTTCAATGCTTTGCAAGATCAGAGATCAAAGCCCAAAGTGTCTCAGATTCCACACATAAGGACACACCCCTCCAAAAGTGGAATTCATCCCATGGAAAATCTCCGTAATTTTTTTGTCATCCTGAAACAGAACAAAGAACAAAAACATACACTCCAAGGATATGCTAGAAGGCAATAAATGGTCTAAAGAAGCTTCAGTTTTTATGAAAACCAGTATCTGATACACATGGACTTTAAACTCCCATGAGACATTATGGCAGCTCGGCTAGGTAGAGGTTGTTGCTGGCAACCAAAACAAAATGGACTTTTAATTTTTTGGAGGAAGATTACAGTGCACCAAGTCATTAAAACATATTCTTCCAATAATGTTTTTAATATAAATTTGTATTTTCAAATGAAACTGATATTTTAAGAATGGAGTGTTTAGGAATGCATCCACAAAAGCTATAATTTGCAACAGATAGAGGCTACAATAATAAGAAAGGAAGAAGAAAAGCACACAAAGGAAATAGTCACTCAGAAGTTTTTCAGTATAAAGCATGATTCTACTCAAATTTTTCTGAGGTAACTGAGAATCTTTCCCAGACATTCAGAAATCTCACTGTATCATATTAATCTCTTTTGTTTCCTATTCATTTAGAAGATTTTGCATTATATTATTCCTTCATATACTGGTGATTTTGAGGTCTTCTCTAACTCTGAAATCTGACTTGAAGTATAAGACTGGATAGGAATAAAGAAGAAGTACTTCTTCTGGATATAAGGCAGGAATTTGAGTTCTACTAGAGTTTTCATCAAGCATAACCCCAGCCCTGTTAAGACTCACACTATTAGAATGCTTCTGCATATACATAAATAATAGTTGTGCTAAGAAATGCAAGTGTCAGAGATTTATTCATGTTTTGTATCCCCAAAGTAATGCAGAATACACAAACACTTAACTTAGTGAATTATGGGTCTTCTCTATACACAAAATAGAAATGCCACCAGAGAAGAACAGCAATGACTGATTCCAAGTGTTTCTCTAAAATAAAATGAGAAAAATCTAGTACAAATCACTCTGCTTTCCCCTTGTGCTTCTCATTGTAGCCAAATTACAAAACCATTTGAAGAGAAAAAAGTTTCTAAGTGTCAACAAAATTAACTCACTGCCTGTTTTGACCATACCAGAACTCCAGAAAGGGAAGGGATCTGCAGTGTCAGCAGCAAAATTCCCTGGCCACTGAGCATTGTGTGGGACCCCACTGTGGAAGCTTAGGACAGCCACTGCTTTCTGAATGGCACAGAGATGAGGTCTCGTCTCCCAGATCTCCAGGTTGCTTCTCTTCCTTCCCTTCCCATATGGGAAAAAACATTACTCCAACAAGGTCTTGTCTGCTATCCTTTAGAAACAATATTTGGAGTTATTTACACCACTGTGAAGCTTTGAAGAACTTCTGCTGAAGCATATGGGTTGATCTTCTCTCCTGATCTGTGAGCATTAACCATTGCCTGTGGTCATATTCATGGAGAGGAAGTATCCCTCCACAAGCCTTGTTAAATATCTGGCTCCAGGGATATCATGGCACTCTGAGGTTCCCGATCGCATAACTTTGTATGAAGCATTTGTAAGACATTTGAGATTCTTCATCACTAAATTTGCCCTTCCTACTGCACCACATTTTATTCGGATCAGTTAAGTTTTTGTAACAACAGGAGGCAGCACATTTTCATTTTAACCTTACGTGTCTTTTTTTTAGACCACAGGAAGCTGACAATAACTGTAATATGAAGCTTACTCCTACTTAGCCAGAGCTCCCAAAGAAACCAGTTGGAAATTTAGACTGTTAGAGAAGAAAGGGGAGAAATATGTTCGGAAGGAAATATATATGTAATGTGTGTAATTGGGCCTGCTTTCTGAAGTCATGCTCCCTCGTGCAATTTACTTTCACTCAAGGGTGTCTTACTAAGTGGCACTGTAACTTATTTTGGTGTTTCTTTCAGTAGAATTTAAAAGCGTTTATCATGCTGAAATTCTTAGAGCAGCACACTCTGTTTGGTGTCATTAAATCTCATTAGCAATCAACATTTAAAAAACATTTTCTCGGGGTTTTTTCGTTACTACCCATACATATAGCTTTCCCATAATTAAGCAGGTCTATTAGTTTCACATCGTGGGTGGGATGGAATTTTAAATAACATCCATTTCTTTCAGAAATAAATAGGAGTCTGAAATGAAAAAGTCCTCAGTTAGCTGGATTTTGGTATAAGAGTGAGGAAAAGGATGGGATGACAATAATGCAAAATTTACTGTGTTGTATTGCTGAGAAATGGTTGAAGGTTTTCAATCAACACAGCCTCAGCAAAGAATGATCCCTTCTGTGACAGGCTGTGAAATCCAGTCTGTGATGAACACAGATCTAACCTTTCAAGGAGGTTTTGCAGAAGGTTAATTTCACTCAAACACTGAACTCAAACCTGGATGTAACCTGCTGAAACTGGAACATGAGACTTGGAGGCCAGGTGGTTTTTTCAGCCCTGTTGCTGTCACTTCTCAACACACAGGACATTCAGCTCCAAGGGAAACATTAAGGGTTTAGATTTTAAAAAACATATTTGTTAACATACTTGTGTTGATGGAGATGGGCAGGGTTGTGGTTTCCAAATTCATTTCCATTAGTTTGAGAAATTAGGAATGCAGATCAGCCCTGCACCAGGATCTGTTTTGTTTACTTACAATGAGGGAACAGAAAGCCAAGCCTAACTCAATAAAAGCAACTAGCAGCAGGCATTTTCCTTCTTCAAGAATTCCCAAGCGTACAAGTCCAACAAACTCTGTACTCCTGAAGTCCTGCTCGTGCTCTAAGTCACATTTCAACTCTTTCTGTAAGTTTTCAGCACACAGAGAACACGTCTTGAAACCAATAAACCAGCCCCACCTCGTGTAACCAGGGAAATCCACCAGTTGACAGATCTCTGAACTCCTTAGACACAATAAATAGACACAAAGTAATAAATATAACAACAACCAAACTCATAGTGCTAACATAAAAAAATGTTCCTATATGATTATCTAACAGTACAATGAAACTTGAGGGACTACTTGTGCTACAAATTCTTACACACAAGAAAATTAAAATATAGATGAATACTTGGGCTTAGAGCAGAAAATGCTCAAATTCTGCTAGTTGTTTAAGCTCTTTGACAAAGCACACTCTGATTTACACCAGATTTGAGCTTTCTTCACCAGTAGGAAAAATCGTTGAAAGAAAGAGGGAGGTTTTACCCTTGTGTATCCTACAAAGAAAGACGGAGGGTTTACCCTTCTGTCACTTTGGCAGTCCCCTTTTGATAAGCCTTCTTATCTGGCATCAACATCAGAGCTGTATTCATCGTTGTCTCTGTGCTGAGCTGTGTAAGGGGAACATCTGATTGCAGATCAGTCAAAGTGTTTACTTTTTTCTATAGTGCAAAAGCAATAAAGGTAGTTTCTAGAACTACACAAATGGTGCGTGCCTGGCTGGAAGGAACATGGAGATCTGATGATGGCACCAGAAAATAAAAGTAATCCTCCATGTTCTGTCTAAAATATTAATTGCTTTGCAAGTTAAAATTGCAGTATTTATTTGCTTCTTTTCTTAACAGGTCCTTTACTTAACAGATCCTTCTTTGCTTAGCAGGTCCCAGTCAGCACCTGCTGTTGACTGTTTGGACCATGATGATATCTCCTTAATTTTAAACTGCTGCCATTAACTTGCCAGCTTCCGTTTCTTTCCTGACCATCATCATTTTTCCTTCCGTTTTGTCTTCCTCACTGGCAGTTTGGACCTTGGGACTACTACAATTCTCTCCATAGACATCTAGCTGCAGGAGAAGTATATATACTTCTGCATTGTAGGGAGAAGAGGAACACTTGGTGGGAGGTTCAGACCAACCAAGTGTCTTCCAAAATGGAGAATGTAAGACTTTCTTCAGATGAAATCAATAATGCCTCTTCTGTTGGCCTTCCTCACATTGTGGAAAGCACTGGTCTCTCCCCAGGCAGCAGACGAAATATGTAACAAAGGGCGCCAGATGGGAGGCAGGAATTTCCATTTCTAGCCAGTCTACTGCGAGAATCCTGCCTTTCCTCTTCTGAAAAGTCTTGTCATCTCTCAAAATGCAGCTGGAATTTCACATATCAAAAACAAGTCTGGACTGCTGATAGGTGAAAATTGCAAAGCGGTGGGATGATTCTGTGTACAGTGAGCCTACACATTCACTGTGCCAGCTACCCCCCTGTCCAGCATTAACTCCAGGTCTGATAAGATGTGGAAAGAAGTGGTGTGCGTTATCAGTCAGTCAACCTGCATCAGGCTCAGCATGTGTTAAAGAAAGGGCTGTGATGGGAATTCTGACAACTTTAATCAATCTACTGCTTCTCCAGACTTGTTCCTACACACGCCTGCAGCCCTCCTGCTTCCTCTGTGGCTGTGCCAAGCCTCAGATTTCACAGCGCCAGCCTGTAAAGACCATGCTGTTCATCATCCATCATGAACTCATGAGTAGGGTGTCCTAACTTCTTTACTGTACAGCTTTGAAATGGATCCTGTAGCGAATAATGACTCTCCATCTATTTCTGATCTGATCTAAAACACATTTCTTTTTTTGCTGTACATCTAGTTTCCATCCCTGCTTTCCATTTTATTTTTAAACTTTACCCTGGAGCTCCATATGGCGTATTAGATTAAAGCCATTGCACAAAGAAGGCAATGCATTTTGTTGTACGGTTCTCTATCCCACCATATTGAACTGCTATGAGAAGAAGGTATTGTAGAGGATAAACAAGGCAAAATCTTCTTCTAAGCATAACTCACATTCTCTGCAAATCTGGAGGCGAGGAAGTCATAGTCAACAGCCACATTGGTTAAAAATTCTCTGTACGACAGAAATTCCCAAAACCAAGTTAGGCTTCAATTAGCAGACAAAATTAATGCCTACTATAAAGTACCTTAATTCAGTTCAGAAGAACTTGGGCCAACATTATCTAACTTCAAAGATATTTCTACAAAGATGAGCTACAACTTGGTGACATTTATTATGGAACTCCATAGAATAAGAACAAAGACTCCGCTTTCCAAACGTGTATCACAGAAGCAATTGTATCACCAGCAACATGGATAGGAGGAATAAGCTTATACAATTAAATAAATATGAAATCTTTCAATTAAAGTTAAAGTCTTAGAAGTGTGATTTCACGAACAGTTGGCAAGAGCTGCTGTATTTTTAAGATAATAACAATCAATTCTTCCTGTACAATAAAAATAGTTATAAGAGAAAAATCACTCAAAACTGAAATGTAAGAGGACAAAAGGTCATAAATTGCAATAGAAACCCCTAGGGAATCTGAAAATGTATAGGGGTTGGGGGTTTTAAAAAATTGTCTAGCTATTGAAGAAAAATATTGTATTAACAAATGGACAAATGAGACTAGAGCTATCCCTCAGAGTCGCTTCATCAACCACAATCATATGAAGAATCCAATGTACCTTTTTGAAAAGTAGTTGAAATACTGAATCTGCTAAAGCAGAGAACAAGCCTTTGTTAGCTACTTTTGAAGGTCATCAGTAGCTTTTAGTGTATAGGACGTTTTTACAACAATTAGATCAAAACTCAGATTGAAAATGTTGGTGGATTTCATAAGTTAGAATGACATCAATAGTTGACTCCTAGAGGGCACTGCCTGGGAACAAGGGTTTTATTCTAAAAAAATCTCGCTTCCACTTGGAGCACCACTGGAAACGCACATTAATTTTACGTGGTAACAAATGATTGTTTGTTCATTTTAAATTTAAAGGACGTTTGAAGAAAGACAGCTTCATTTTGGTCACCTTGGGTGTTGAAAACCTGAAAACCCCTGTTGCTTGTGCAACTCCTGAGCAGTCATGTGGATCCTCATAATCAAAACAGATGCACATACAATGTCTTTGGCATGACTATCCTTATACCATCTGTTAGGCTAAGTTTGCAGCTAAGAATATATAAACCCAACACTAAGAGGCTGTAACTTCAAAACTGAGGTGAACCTCAACAAGCAGGCCTTCAAATCAATGCTAGCATGTCCTATCTGTGAAAAAGAACTCATTTTATAGTGCTCACAAGCTCCATTAAATGGCATGGCAAATATAAATGTTGTGGATATCAAAAATCTCAGGTCCTTTAGACAAGAGCAGCATGCAGAATACAAAATGTAAAGATTTAAGGAACAAGAAAAATTCAGTTTGCCCAACAGGCGTGCCAAATTTTATTCCTCTTAATATCATGTGAGCAGGAAGGAAAGTAATTATTATTTTTCTATGTGACACTAATTCCTTTCGTAATTGACAGGCTGAACAAAGGCTGCACATGTTTCATTTGGCCAAAAGGCTAGTTTCTGTTTGAGAGCACAATAGATGATTCATTCTTTCAAAAAACAATCCTGCAAGAAAACAAAGAAAAATGTCATGTTGCTGAGGTGCTAAAACAACTACTGCTTCATGCACAAACAGTACCTGAAACACTGTCTTTTGTTACATTAGCAGGATATATATATTTTAACAAGACTGTTAAAAGGAAGTCAATTTCCTCTATTTACTTCTGATTTTAAACTGAAAATTTTCATGTCACCACATTTTACTTCCTGGAGTCCCCTCCCACAACAGTTTTCTGTTACCTCTGTTAGCCTTTGGCACATGTACTGGAGTGTGTAATGTAGACATTACATGTAAACATGCCAAGCCAGTGGAAAGAACTGAAGATCCTTGTTAAAACCAGTATGAACTCATGTTAGAAAGGCAGGGTAGCAATAGTCAGTTCTGGCAATAAGAGTGTCTCTATAAAGTTACAAAAGAACTTCTCTCCTCAGGGAAGAAACTCTCCTCGCCCATTTCTGCAGACATGGATTACCTTGCACTCATGAAATTTTTGTCCTTCAAGCTGAGCCATTAGAGGATGAATCAAAGAGTTGGAGATTAAAACACATGTTACAGATAGTGGGTAACATGTTAAAACTCATAAAGCAGGTTGCTCACAACAGCCAATGGACTAATTTTGTTCAAAGTTGTGTAGACCAAAACAAATTTCAAGTGTAAAAATAATATATATTGGAAGCTGAGTGTGCCATTGCAGAAAACTGAAAATGGCATCATTCACCCATAGGTCTGAGAGGTTTTTCCCCATTTGCTCATGTGCCTTTGAAACAGTTAAATCTGCAACGTTGTCATCATATTACAATGAAAAATATACTTAGGGAATTAGATGACAGAAGATTCAGGTTAGTAAAATCTGTGATTACAAAAAAAAAAAAAAAAAAAAAAGCATAGAGGGAGCATATATATATATATACATATATATATATATATAGTATATGGGCAGGAGTAAAAAACTTACTTAGGGTGAAACTAATTACTTGGTTGTTTAAGGGATTAAAGACGTAAAGGATTGGGTAAGATTATAAAAATAAATGTATACAAGTGGCTTCCAAGTAGGGTGACAGTAAGACTTATTCAGCTGCAAAGCAGTTCTCAAATGAAGAGATAAAAGGTTCACTACATCCAGCCTTCAATCATCATGCAAAGAAAAGCACTAGCAAATAAAGAGAAGGATTAATTTTCCTTGGTAAAGAAAAAGGTGTGGTTTCCTTACTGCAGTATTAGGGAACATCCCCTATATTCATTATATTTCTATTTTTAAAAACTGACATACTCCATTTTATAAGCATGAAGTTCAGCATGCTTAACCTTGGTAAAAAATGGTTTTATTGCACAGACCTAGCATAAATTTTATTATTCATTGCTATATTTTCTTCCAAAGGAGTAACACACATCCAGCAATACTGCATATATTACCACACACTGCATCACAAGATAGAAAAAAAAAAATTTCTTAGATGCCTTAGCTTTTCTTATTAATAGGATATTGGTCCAAAGATAATGCGTATATATATTTCTCTGCTTCCTGTTATGTGTCACTAACACTGAAAATAAATATGATTGAGCATATTTGAGCAAACTTCTGTATGCTTATTAGACAAATTTTCTGACCTCCTTTTGACATCATTGTTTATAATACAGACAGTTAATCTGTTCTTATTTTTGCACATAGTAACCAAAATCTCTTTCTGCCTGAGGATCTATCCAACAGTCAATTTCTTAGGATCATATTACTTTTACCTGATGAATGCAATTACTCATGGTGATAAGTAACACAGGCTACACTCTAATTTTAAGGTGTGCTCCTTCACTGACTTAAAGACTCTATGGACTTAAGGTTCCAGTCTTCATTCTAGCTGACAGCTTGCTTTCGATTTTATTCTGCCTACAGAACATTGCAATTTTTCCAGAAACAAAGGAATTCTTAGAAAGCACCAGTAAAGCTAACCCCATCATTTCCTGACATAATTCCTCAGAAATCACCATTTTTCATTACCATTTTTTAAAGTTTTGGAATTTTCATGAAATCCTATTTAGATATTTTCAAAATCATGGAGGTGCCTTTTCTTGTTCAAAATAGGAGATAACAGAATTAACAATTATGTTTTCAAATGAGAAGCATCATACAAAAGCTAAAGAACTGAGCTAAATGAAACATTTTGACAGACCCAATCTGATATTCCTCCCCACTGGATTTTTCAGTTCACTCTTGCAAAATATCAGTTTTCCAGTTCCAAATGAGACAGTGCCAATATTAAAAATCTTTCTAGTCCTTCTCTAACTCAAGCTGTCAAGTTAATATTGTAAATAAATCAGTAGGTCTCCAGTGTCTCAGAATTTATTTCAAGAGTATTGCCTCAAATATTTTTTAACAACTGTCAAGACTTTGGCATTGAGAAGTTGAAAACTGTTCATGAACTTGGTATGTTATGCACATTTCCTGGAGTATGAAAGATCCAGAAGCAGTGTGATCACATTAGCACAGTGTCACATCTGAAGAGATAATCCTCTCCGGTGGGTTTATTAGTTGAAGAAGTTCCATATCATATGCACCCTGCCTCTGATTTCAGAGAAAATATGACCAGAGACAATGAGGATTTGCCCTCCTATCTTCCTCTTACACTGTGTCTACCTTTAGTTGCAATGTACGTAGCATTAGCTGAACTGGTCATAGCTTCCATTCATTGCCTTTCTCAAGCCTTCTCTATCAAACTTCTCACCTCAACCACGGTCCTGAAAAAAGTCCATTCCTTAGTAAGGTTGTTCAGTATCTCCTTGTGCAGCTGGGGGTTTTTGAGCTAACAACATCCCTTTTTTCTTGAGGAATTGAATAGCAAGACAAAATTGCAGTATCATGATGGGCAAATCTCAATCTGTTTTAATAGCAGCTTTCTGCTCGCATTTTTCCTCTAAAATATAGATTCACCCTGCTTCCTATCCAGGATACTTTAAAACACTGGAAATAAGGTCTATAGAAAATCTCTTCTCTTTCCTCTTTACTCCCTAAAATGGACACTTGTGGTTCCAACTCATCAGGTCACACTTTGTCTGTTACCTAAGAAGGCTTTCAAATAACCCTGGCTTAGGCTGAAGCTTCTTTTGAAAGAAAAATCAATAAGTTGCTTTATTTTTTAAAGTGTTCTAATTCTACCATTCACAGTGTAAAGAGTGGCTGTAGGTAAAGAAAAAACCTTCTTCTCCCCCTTACCTCTACCAACCTCCTACTTTTTCCCTTTTGCATGCCTTTAGCCTGAGCTATGGAGACTTCAAAGACTTCAAAGGCAGCTGATACTGCTGCTGGGGCTGACACTAAAAATGCTGGATTCAGCAGAGAATGCAAATGTTATGGATCATGGAAGATCTTCATTTTTTCAAAAGAATGGTGTCTTTTATTAATTTCAAATGAATTAAAAGGAATATCCAAAACAAGCAAAAAACGAAAACAGAAGAGGAAAAAGCCACAGAAAGACAAAGGAATTAGTGTGCAGCAAATAAGTTGAATTTTCTGCTGTATTCAGCACACACTAAGAAGACAGGACATTAGTTATGGCTCTCTCTGTGTTTTCCTCAAGCTAAGGAAGAGCATAATCAGTCGGCAACTATTTCTTAGGTGCCTCTGCCTGTGTGCATCATATTCAAGCTGGCTCCTAAACGTTGGCCCTGTAGCTGCCACAGGCTGTAGCACAAGGGCAGAGAAGCCAACAGAGTGTACCAGAGGGCACTGGAGGGTCATGGTGCTGGAGGAATCAGAGGCAAAGCCATCACAGGCACAGGGCTGTTTGCTGTGCCACTGGCAAGGGGCTACGGGGAGATGAGGTGAGCAGCTGAGAGTTAAGTCACAGGCAAGCTCACAGATTAACTAGGGAAAGAATCTATCTTATTTCTGTTATGGATTCATTACAGATCCTGGGAGAAAATCCTATGAAATAAGTTAAGCAGCCCTTTGCTTCTCATGTGTCAGCCAAACTGTCCCTTCCTAACTGGTTTCTTGCCATCTGTGGTGATCCCAGCATCAAATCTGCTCTGCTGTGTGATCTAACATCTGCTTCAGAGGTCAGAAACTTGGTTAACAAAACATGCAGTTTCTACCATTCATTAGGATTTACTGGTGGAATTATCAAAATAATCCTAAAATGATAATGTTTTATTTATAGAGCTACCTGAAAGTCTAGCAGAAGCTCCTGAAAAATTCATTAGGTTTGGATATCATGTGAATTTTATTTCAGGTTTTATGCTTTAAATGCAGCATCATAGCTTTTTAACTAGTGCATATTAGCTGTAATAGGCAGGCAATGCAATTAATGCAAGGGGCTCCACATCTTTTATTACAGAGGATTCTGAGGTTTCAATTTTGGGATTAAACAATTTAAAAAACCACCTTGAAAGGGTTTGAGTAAGAGCCCTTCAAAATGAAAAATTATTTTCTTAGCTGGTTTTGGATGAACTACTCTGGTAAAAAGAGTATTGTTTAATTTTCATTTTGAATTAAAGACCTGGAAAGCTGAGTAATACACAGGCTAATTCTAACCTAAGCTGTGGTTCTGCTCTTCTGAGTGCCATAAAAATGTATTAAAAGAGGAATTATTTTGTACACTGTGCTGTACTTCTACATTTAATTCTCAGTAGTCTATAAAATCACTTCCAAGATAATGAAATTACAAAAGAATTTTAATTTCATTTTCAATCCCTTATCATCACAAATTACTAAGAGAAGATGGTCAGAAGACTACTGCTACTCTCCCTCGTCTAATGACCAGGGATTTTTGACTGAAATACCTGCAAAAACTTTTGTAGGTAATTTAAATAAGACATAGTGCAGAAGATCCTGAAATATGCAGCTGGATACATCAGTTTACGCATTATGAAAAAACTCCCGTTAGTGAGGATTCTGAGTGGAATAGGCAAAACAATAGTAAATTGTCAAAATAATAACCAGACAAAACAATAATAATAAATATCATCACAGTAAGGGTTAAGGATAAAAAGACAAAATAAAAACTAACTATGTTATGATGCTGTTTCATAGAAAAGACAAAAATCCTGCTTTTCCCTGCAAATTGTAAAATATTCAAGGGTGAGCTTTAATAATCACAACAAGACTGTGATTATTAAGTTTTGGTCCCACTTCCAGTTACAGTTGGTACAATTTAGCCAATGACTTGTAAGAATAAAATGTGTAAAGACAGGGGCTAAGTGACAATAGAGGAAAAGAGGAAAAAAAACCCAACATACTCAGTTGTGTAGACCTGGACACAGTCCAAGCCTGCAGCTGAACTTTCCCACAACCCTGCTCAATGCTTTAGGTTCTGCCTCCTTTAAAAAATAGAGAAACTAAACCAGATAAAGGAGACAAGGGAAAATATAATGGAAATGTGTCTTGGTTGTTTGTTTCAGAAATAGAGCTATACCACTCAGTTTTGCAGTGATTTATACCAGCTTAGCAGATGTCTACTCTAAGCTCTCATACCTGTTCCCAAATAACCTGTGAAGATAAGTCAGAAGTGCTCTTCTAGCTGGGGACATGAATCATATTTCATTTCTTGCATAATACTTCTGCACTCTGTGTTTAACAAGTTTCTGTCCTTATTTTATTTAGTTTAGTGCAACTTTTTAGGCTAACACAGATAAATTTATGAGTCACATTTATTTATGCCCCTAAAACCACTCTGTTGTGATGTATGTGATGGATACTGAAAGAGAAGTGATTCCAGAAGCTGCTCAGGCGTCTGTGTATCCGTGCCAAATTCCACATTATATTTATCTCTCAGCTATCGCCCAAACACAGGCTCAGTTCATACTAAACACGCTTTGTGTTTCCACAATATTTTCTTTTAACTACATCCATAAAATACAAATTGCAAATTACCTTTACCTTCTGTCACTTCTCTTTACCAGCTCTTCTCCATTTTCTTTCTTTCTTTGCTTTATTCATCCTAATGTTGCCACACTGTATAAAAGTTAAACTGAAGGAAATTCTGCCTTTGGGTGTAACTGCCTTTTCCCTCCACATTTAACATGGCACAGATTAAATTACATGCCAAGTGATCCCATTATGCCTTATGGGAGCGAGTTCCATTATTGTTTGCAGAAAGCAATGGCAAGGTGAATAAGAAGTGGAAGTGATTTGCCAAAAAATGGACCAATGATGAACAAAATCTTTTAACATCTACAACTAACTTGCACAGTATGACACTTCCATTCAAAACTAAGGCCACTAACAATAGTATTGATTCAGTTTTAAAGATATAACCCCCATGTCATTTTCTCACCCCAAAGAAGCCAAGTCCTTCAGAAAGATTGACAAATTTATTTGGTTTAATGTCAAAGCAAGCAGACATCCCAAGGTTCTTTAACAAATTTATGTAGGTTCCCCTAGGAAGAGAAGACCCTCTGGGAGATCTAAAACTGCCAAATAAAATTCAAGGTTGTTCACAACTAACTTGCATTAGTCCAGAAAAAATCAGGGACTAAGTAACTTTTTAAGACATTAGTCATAGATGGGTGTAATGATTTAAGAGACATGGATTTGAAGAGTGGAGTATTTTGTGTATAAAGAATTGGCTGGATGATCGTAGCCAGAGAGTTGTATATTAACAGCTCTTTGTCCAGGTGGAGTCCCATGATGGTTGATGTTGCTCAGGTCTCTGTCTTGGGACTGGTGTTCTTCAATATCTTTATGAATTACATAGACAATGCAATCAACAGCACCCTCAGCGAGTTTGCAGATAACACGAAGCTGAGTGGTGCAGTTGAAGGAATGCCATCCAAGGGAACCTGTACAAATGTGGGAAGAAACAGGTCCAAGTGCACAGTGCTGCAGTGGGTCGGGGCAATCCCAGACATGAGTACAGACTAGGAGAAGAGTTCACAGAGAGCAGAGAAGGACTTGGGGGTCCCTGTGGACATGAGCCAACAGTGTGTGCTTGCAGCCTAAAAAGCCAACCCCATCCTGGGTTGTATCGCAACCAACATTGCCAGCAGGCTGAGGGAGATGATTCTTCCCCTCTCCTTTGCTCCTGTGGGACTCCACCTGCAGTGTTGCATCCAGCTCTGGGATCCCAATGTAGGAAGATCACAGACTTGTTGCAGTGAATCCAGAGGAGGGCCACAAAGTTGATTATCCAGCTGGAGCACCTCTCCCATGAAAAAAGGGCTGAGAGTAGGGATTGTTCAGTTTTGAGAAGAGAAGACCTTACAGCACCTTCCAGTATCTAAAGGGGGCTTTAAGAAAAGAATGAGAGCAACTTTTTACATGGGGATATAGTGATAGAATAAGGGAGAATGGTTTTGAACTGAAAGAGGAGATTCAGATTAGATGCAAAGAAATACCTTACTCACAGGGTAATGAGACACTGGTTGCCCAGTGAAGCTGTGGATGCCTCATCCCTGGGACAGCTCAGGGTTGGTTTGGATGCAGCCCTGAGCAATCTGATCTAGTGGAAAATATCCCTGCCTATGGCACAAGGGTTGGAACTAGAAGATCTTGAAGATCCTTTTCAACTCAAGCCATCCTACGACTCTATAATTAAACAAATAAAGATTTTGGGTTGGGTTTTTTTTTTTGGGGGGGTTGGTTTTTTTTTGTTTGTTTGTTTTTTTGGGGTTTTTTTGGTGGTTTTTTTTGGTTTTTTTGGTTTTTTTTTTTTGTTTTTTTGTGGTTTTTTTTTTTTTTTTTTTTTTTGTTGTTGTTGTTGTTGTTTTTTTTGTTTTTTTTTTTTTTGAAATGTCAAGAAGTGGTATAGACTTCTGTCAAAGAGCTTTTCATTCTCAGATCAGTTCCACTGCAAATGAACATCTGGCCTGGCTGTCAAAGACACAGGGATTCAATAGGAAACGCATAACCAATAGGCCAGGTGGCTGGAAGAAAGAAAACCAACTAACCAAACAAAAAACCCCAAACTGGTGTGATCTAGGTATTAGAACTAGGATTATAGGAGTTTTGTCTGTAAGCCATGCTGAAAGTATTTTTATCCCTGTTTGCATAGGGTTGGCACTCAGTTCCCAAACCTATACTTGGATGGGATTTTAATGAACCACTGCTTGAGCCAGATTTTAAAGACTTATAATATCAATGTTTGTTGCAGTGTGCATTTTGGGGTTTCCTAAAGTTTTGTATGTCTTGTTATTATGTTTGTAATGGTTTATCCCTACAACCCCCCATTCCAAATTCCCTGTAGCTTTTCCCTGATAATAGACAGGTTCCCCACTCCCCTTTTTGTCCTTAGATGACCCTGCCAATGCCCCCTGTTCTTAGTCACTTCCCTCCGTTCCCTAAATTGGTTCTCTTGCCTTGCCCGGGAGATGCCCCTGGTGTTTAATGGGCATCCAAAGCCCCAGAGAGCTTACTCTGCACAGAGGGCTTGGGGTTGAATAAATCTTCCTGTTTCCTCCTATTTCCATGCCGTAATGACATTTCTATCTGAGGTTCAGACCCACAAATCTTCATCATATGGTGGTCAGGAGAGCTAGCTAGCTGGTGAAGAAGCTCAGAAGAAACCATAAATGTTCTTGTTATTTTTTTTTCTTGTTTTCATAGGGAGTGAAGAGCTGACATTCCCCCAGTTATGAACATGCGAATCATCGCTCCTTTAAAAATATGCTGTTTCCATTTCAGATATAAAGTTTTATATTTTCTGAGGTCTCAGGTAGTTGTTAGGAGTAGTTAATACTCAATTTATATTTTTGCACTCATTAAAAAAAGTTTTAACATAAATTTTAAGTTGGAAAGCCACCAGAAAGCCGAAAGATTATTATGTTTTACTTTCTGCAGGACATCACCACAGAAACCTCTCAGAAATTTCTGTTTGAACTGTACTATATGTTTCAGAGGGACACTCAATCCTAAAATAAAGGGTCCACATGGTGGAGAATAAATCACAGTAAGTTATGTCTATGTTCAACTACCATCAGTGTTAAAAATCAGTTCCGTGCTTCAAATCTAAATTTGTCTTGCCTCAGCTTCCAACTGCTGAATCTCATTATGTATTTTACTGATAGATTAAAGAACTGGCTATGAGAAATCTGTTCCTCAGGTAGGTACTCGCAGACCAAGATCAAACTGTCCCTTAGCCTTCTTTTCAGCAAAATAAGGAGATGAATCTTCTTAAATTTCTCAGTATGAAACATGTTTTCCAAACCCAAAATCTTTCACTGAACCGCTTTTAATGCTTCTCACTATTCATAATGCTTTTAAACTGCAGCACTGGAAGGTTTTCCTGTGTGAAATTATCAGTTGTGCTGACAATAACTATTTCAAATGTAATTATTATCAGGGCCTTTACAACCTTTTATGTGTGTATATGGTTTAGAGACATCTGAAGTTCAACAGACCCAGACAGATAAGTTGTAATGCTGTTAGATGCTAGTTTGAAGCTAACCATAGAATATTAATCTCAGCAAGAGGCTTGTTGTTTTATGTTATTTTTATATTTCTTGGGGGATAGATAAGCAAATATGTTTGGGAGACAAACATATACAGGGGAGGTGAACAACTGTGCTGCTATATATTCTTTTTGGTGCTGAAATTCTGACAATCCACATTTAGGCACAGACAACAGAACACGTAAGAGAAACCAGAGTAAAAGATTGCCTGTTTTTCCGGTAAAATCCAAGGGCAAGCTGCTTGAACCACAGGTAAAGAAAAGATAATACTTATGTTTGATCCATGCAGCCCTCTCCTCTCATTGCTGCTGCTCCTGCTGAGGAAAGTGTCAGCTGCTTCACTAAGACAGAAGGAATTTTTACTCCCTCTCTTCACCCGCCTAGTATTTTCCTCACAGCTCTTCATTTTAATTAGGTTATCTTACCATCATACAGTTTTGCCTACATGTCTGGGAAGCTTTGAATCAGATAAAATAAAATAAAATAAAATAAAATAAAATAAAATAAAATAAATCTGACGGAGATGATAAGCGTCTTTAATTTTTGCCCATTTTTTACTTTGTAAAAATAGTTTGCAAAGAAAATAGAAAAAAATTTCAGTTTTGAAATTAAAATAAAACAGAGGCTGTGGTGTATTTTTTCTTTGTCTCCTTTATCTGTTCTGACAGAAATTGTGTTCTTTCTTTACAGTGACAAAATTAAAATATAGGTCATACTAAGTAGGTCCTTATCTAAACGGAAAGGACAATGTCTCTCAGATACAAAAAGAGACAAAAACTCTTTTAGCAAAAAGTACTACCGCCCCAAGAAAAAATGCATATGTTGAGATGTCAAGACCACACACAGTTTAACTAGTGCTGTGGTATTGATCTTCACAAATGTCTGTGGCCTGTGCCAGCTATTCCTATCACTGCTAAACTTTGCTTTACCCTCTTGAATTCACTCCTTCCCACCTTTATTTGCACTTGTCAGTGAGAGAAACAGTAGCAGACAGAAGGAAATTGTTTGTGTCATCTATATCAGAGTTGAGCTCAAGCTCATTTGTATTCTCAGCTAGGTACTTAATGGGCACTTGAACTTGAGGTGTCATGGTTCTCTCAGTGAGAGTCCTGTGGTGATCCCCTCAGTTCAATTCTCTCTGTTCTTTTGTTTCTTTGTGAATGAATCTGCAACAGCATCAAAATGTAAATTCCTGAAGCCACGCAATTCGAGGAAAGGATTTTTACTTCTGTCACTGGACACAGCAACAAATACACATCAATATAATCAGGATTTTTAGTGACCCAAATCCAGCTCCACTACTCCAGATCAGTGCAGTAATTTCAAAAAGGCTAGAAAACACCTTAAAGGGAAAACAAAGGGAAGATACTAAATGCTAAATGTTCAGCACAGTACATGGTAATTAACTTAGCCATGCAGTTCCCATTAACGTTAATAGGAATCAGATGGCTAGATCCCTGTGCTAAAAATGAAGTTTTAAATAGATATCTGCATGTGTGCCAAGCACAAAAATCAAGGTAGCAGAAAATCTCGGTGAGGAAGATACAAACACTGAAGACACTGAAGGAATCTAGAGAGGTTACAGAAAGACTTATAAAACCGGGGCAAAATTGTACTATGAGATCGTTTACTGGAAGTAGTTTTCTTACAAATTGGATAAGGTTTTTAGAGAGCAAAGTGTGCACTAGCTGAGAACAGAAGTCTTCAAAGGAAGGGGAACAGCTGTGCTTATGCAGAAGACACGAAGAGAATGGGGGCAGGCTGTGACAGGACCACACAGGAGACACAGCCTTGATTTGCTGCCTAGGAAGCTCCACAAAGACACTTAGTGGTGGAACAGAAAACGGCATGGCTATACCTGCTGAATTTATAACAGGCCTGGCTTATGGGCCTAAACTTCTCCAGAAGACAGGGATAATTCAAGAGCTGCTTACTCCCTGTGGAAGCACGTGGCAAATATGTACTGCAACATACACATTTCTCATTAAATCTTCAGAAAATAGAAGAGACATTCAAATCAAAGACCTGAAATCAACTGACTTTTTCAAATTCAAACCAATATTATGCTGATATATTCCTTATACATAAATATCAAAATTAAGATGATAAAGAGATGCATTTTTTTTTTTAATTGGAGGTCAGTCCTGCTGAAACAAGGGTTATCTAATCTACAGTCTGGAGTTATATTAATGTTGTTGATAGTTTGTTATGTACAATTGTTACTAAAACTATATTGTATTAATTTTCATGTAATAATTAGGCCAAATTTAAGGTATTTGCATTACTAGATGGCATCAAATAATGAAAAAAGGCTCAGGGTCTAAAGAATAAAGACTACTCAGTTGCCATGACAAAGTGAGAAATCCGTGCCCAAGTCTGGACATTTATTGACTCAGATACACAAAGGGAAAAGAATCAAAACAAAATAAAGAGTCTTCTGAAACTGAAATAGAGTTTCTGCACGAAGGAAAAAAAATAATCAAACTGTATCAAAACGCTTTTTTCAGAGACAGGATTGTGGATACACTCTCTGATTCTGTCTAGGAATCTTTCTTCGTCAGGATGAAAGAGTTAGTTCTGTTGTTCAGGTATGAGCTGTGAATGATAGTTTCTTTTCCTGTCTTTGAAAAAGTAGTCAGACATGGTTACAAAAGGGAAAAAAGATATACAAAGGTGAAGGAAATATGGCTTTTATTGATGTTCTCAGGCTTCATGGCAGCTGTCAAGTTACAAACAGACCATTCTGGGCTGCCAAATACAGCTGGGATGCTCTTACTCTGAACTTTATCTTGCTGTTATCATCAGAGTAGGCTGATCAGGGTACTGTCCTTGCCCAGCCAGACACCCTCAGACCACTTTTTCTTGCCTTTGGGATGCCATGAAAGGGTGGAGAGGGTATTAAACCTCTTATAGGCTCTCAGCATAAGCATGGGGCAAACCCTGTTCTGATGCAGTCGCATATTCAGCACCCGCTCTACACCTCCTCTGAAATCACCCCGTGTGCATTGGCCTGTGCTCAGCCACAGCTCCAGTGATGAGGCCAAGCCTTTTATGAACATGAGTGCTGCTGCTTTTATACCAGTAGATTAAACAGGTTACTGACAAATGGCAAGGCACAGTGCAAGTACCTATTCCTTCCCCCCCAGCCCCCCACCTTCCCCCAAAATGAGGTGAGCACCCCTGTACTGCTTTTTAGGGACAGTCCCAGGGCTGTGTTATCTCTTCAGCTATGTCCAGATATTGTCAGTGAGAGCATTAACTGACCCTGGCCAGAGAGAGTCCTGCCACATCACTGCTTACTAGAACAGGCAAAAAAAAGTGACTGGTTGAGGGATCTGATCTGGAGAGTTACAGGCTGGATGCCACATGCTGGCTGCAAGACAGCCACTGCTCAGGACCTTGCTGTAAGCCCTTGAGTTCCTTTGGTCATCACTGCCAGAGGATTTGAACAAAGAATAATTTTGTTACAGCTCTGAATTCATCGCGGTACTAAGCTGGCTGTATAGTGAAACAGTACCTCTGAAGACAGATACCCGAATATCAAGATCTGTAAAGGACTTCAGTGTGGCAAAACTGAGCCATGCTTTATGGTGAAGGTCCTTGGTCTGTTCTTTCCAAGACATCAGGATTGGACTCTCCAGGAGCACAAACTCAGCATCAATTCAGAATACTTCTTTCTTTACCCTCTTTTCTTGCTCCAGTAACCCTACATTAAATTCACCCCTGTGAAAGACCAGGACACTCTTAAGAGTGCAAGATATGCAGTTTTAAATTCAGACTCAGATGTCATACATTCTAGGGCAGGTGCTATGTAGAAAATGCGCAGCTCTTTCTCTATCTGGGTCTCTGAAGAGAGGAAAGGAGGTAGTGAACCAGCACAAAGGAATGAGGTAGTACCACAGAGCAGAAGGATGCTTTTGTGTTACATAAGTGCTAAATTCTGGGATTAAGTAATTTTATGAGAAAAGTGGAATTTAAGACACCATTGTCATTTCTGAACATTCACTTCTGACTAGCTTTGACTTCCTCCCAGTCACTGTGTCCACTTTCTCCATTTGTTGCACAGGGCCATGGGTGCTCATGGGTTCTGTGTATTCCACTCCTAAGACTGCAAGACTTGCTAACCCTGCAAGGCCTGTGCTTCTCTGTGCATTTGGGTCTGACGGTCCTTGCTTCCAGTTACCTCTCAACTGAGCAGCAAAAGCCATTTAACAGACCAGTGAGCTTGGTCCTTTCAAGTCAGTCGGAAATGAGTTGCCCTCAGAAACCATTCTTCCCTTTTGTCCTCTCATCAGGATTTTGCAGTTATCCTTTTTCAGTCCTAACTGTGGCTATTTAGAACTTGGGGCTTTTGTACTGATATGTCACTGCCACAGAAGTGGGCAGATTTGATTATCTTTCTGATCCTTGTGAGTAATCTCATTTCAAACTTTGACCTCCCACAGGCACCTGCTCCTTTTGACATCAAAGTCAGCTCTTTATCACGGAAGTAGCTTAGCCTTATGGCAAAATTATCGATTGCAGATGACTTATATGCTTTCCCTGCTGTGTTTTATCAAAAGCTGATCCACTCTTTTGTTGCTTCTTTTGAAAATTAGGTTGAATTTGTTACTGTCTCAAGTAGCTGGCTCCATGCTGGCTTATAACTTCTCAGGAATTGTCTCCATCTTTCTTCTTTCTGCATGTCCAGCTTCCCTTCCTTACACTCTGCACCACTATTGCTCAGTGCCTCAAAGGCAGGATGACGCATTGCCCAGGATCCCCCTCTTTCATCCCAATTTTGTGGTAGGGTACAATTTGTGCCCACCGTAAGTCTCCGTCTGTACTCAGCAGATCCACTCTCTGGAAAACAGCCCTCCTGTGGGAGAATAGGTGAGGAGTCCCTCTAAACCTGGGTAAACCATTGGCTTCACTTCCTTTCTCATTCTCTTTCATTTCTTTTGGATGCACCACAGGGCCAAATGCACGTCATCACCGGTATGAGCTGTCACTTGTGACACAGACATCCACTGCTGTATCCGGTGGCTAGTGAGATAATGTTCCATTGCCATATACACAAACATCTCCTAGAAGGCTCACCAATATCTTAAATGATAATTTTTCACAATTGACAAGTTCCCGTTTTTTAGACAATAGGTCTAATTCATCTGGCTGTGATCAGTTCCTTTTACTAGTAGAATTTTCTTCTATTTTGGCCAGAATCCAATCATTCTTTTCTGGGGCTAATGATGCGTTGAATGAATGTATCTGTTTACCAATGCCAACCTCTTCTATCAAATAAAATTACTTTTGCTACCTTCATGTACTCAACAATTTTCTTAGACTTTTCCTAAAAGGGTAATGACAAGTTTGATACTGTAAGCCAAAAATGAAATAACTACCTTATGTTCTAACTTCAAGATCTTATTTTAAGTAGTCTATTCTTCTAGTTTTAAGAAATTGCTCCTGACAGCCTTTCCCCTTCAGTGCTTTATTCCATTCAATTTCACTTACAACATTCTGCCTTCTTCCAAAGTATTAGGGAGTAACTGACCATTGAGCATAGACTCTTCAAATCAAGGTTGAGCTGCAGAGCAAAACACAGAGAAAGGAAGCTGGCAACATTTTCTGCCCCTTGATATAAAAGGGCTCAATGTACTGCTTCCCCAGAATTAACTCAAGCCCACATCTCATTTAGAATTTTTCTCTAGTTATTGGACTGACATGACTTTATAGGGATGGCTGATGACATTGCACAGGATGAAATGTGAGCTATGGGAACATGAAGCTTCAGTCTGTACATCTGGCAAATAAGAACTCCATAGGAAGAACTGCCTGCCCAGCAAGTGTCACCTGCTGAGAGTGATACTACAAACCATGGCCCCAGACTCCCCTAAGTCTGGCTATGACTGCTTAATTTAGTGCCTTCATTATCATCTGCACTTATTGTCAGAATGCAGAGTTATAGTTGTTACTGCTTTGACTTCTTTTTTCTTTTTGTAAAAATGCTGATGATATGATGTTACAACAATTGAGATTGCTGAAGTTTTAAAGAATAGAGTGCAGTTAAACAATATCTTTCAAAGGTTTTTTTTAAAATAAGCCATTATTGTTATGCTCAAAGGCATATAAACAAAATAAAATAGCATGCTAACAATAAATGGAAATATTCTTACTATCTCAAATCCCATAAAGCACATGTATAGATGCCTACATAAAACTGTGAAATACCTCATTTTTTGAAGAAATGGGAGACATGTTCAAGGACTTTTTAGCTAAGACAGATATCTATGAGAAATGATGATATTTAAAAAGTTAACATTTATGTGTATTTATTTATAGAAATAAGAAGAAAAGTATAAGTACACATATGTGCACATTACTGGGAATCTTTCCTCACTGCTCATAATGTGCTACTTGTTTTCACTGAACAAAAATTCTGTCAGAATAGAGTCTATTTCTACATACAAATACAGCACTCTGAACACTGTGTCCACTCTTTGGTGGTATTTATGTCTCTGATACCTGACAAATGTAAAAAACTGAACACCATTGACAGGAAATACTGCTTCCAAAACCTGGAAAATAAAAAAAAAAAAAAAAAAAATCAATTCCAAAATTGATACTGAGAATAGATTTTGAATCTATCTTACACATTAAACAATTTGTGACACTATTCTAAACTTGTTTTTTTTTCATTTCAAATTCTGTATTTTTTCTTCTCTTTTAAATTTTTAGTAGTATAAATAACACAGGCAGAAGACACAACCATCTCACTAGGATCAGCTTTTGAGGGTTATACTATAATCACATTCTGACATTTAATACGACACACATAATTTGAGACCATTACAATTCTGGGTCAAATCCAAAACTGATTTATGAGAGGAAAAGTTAGACTCTTTATACATAATTGTACCCTCAGGAATAAAACAAAGCATAATAAGGTGATAAGGTGTAAATGAGGCTAAAATATATGTTCACCTTTCAGGTTCTTTACAGCTTCAAAGCCAAACCCATTGAAAATATGGAAAATTTTACTGAATTTGGTGGCATTTGGATTCAAAATGATCATAAAATACTTTCTACATTATTTGAATTGAATCAATTGCATCTAGAAAAAAAAAAAGGATCCTAAATTTTTTAAATTATCCTACCCCATGCACACAGTTAAATCTGACAAAATGATGAGGTGACAGATTTTTTCTCTTCCTCCCTCCAGGTAAGAAGTTAAGTATAACGGTCATTAAAGGACTTCAATCAGGCACTTGATGGATTTGGGGACAGATACCTCCATTTGTATAATTTCCATTTCCCTTTGGATTTTTTTCCTCTGGTCAACTATACTGAAAATTATCAGCTCACACTTCAGTTTCCGTTATGACATAAAAATCCAGGCACAACCTGCCAAAGTCGAAAAATCCTATCTTTGGTGGTATCTATTAAGAGGTACCTTAAAAACACTCTGAGAATTTAGCATCCATCAGCAGCAGTCACCACCAGCACTGCTGCTCCCACTGGTGCAGACATGGACAGGTGATGGCACCACAGCCAGAACAGTGGCCTGATCAATACATGCTGACAGCACACCTGTGGTCACACGCTCATATTTGTTGTTGGTCATGCTGGCTCACAAAACCCAGAAGACACTGATAATTTTATCAGACATATTCATATTTCTAGCAGCTTAATAGCTCTCCATAAAGTGCTGGTCTACATCGTCCAGAACTGCCATTTGCAGACAGGAAAATGAAGTGTCCTGCCTTCAGAACATATTCCAGGTTTGCAAACAACCTCAAACTGATTAGTTTGCTAAGGGTAGATGGCCAAGCAGAGGGTAGCCCCTGCAAAACGTATGGTCTCATAGTATACATGAGGCAGATCCAGGTGTTTTCTGGAGACTCAAAGGGTTGGCAGAGAGGTCCCCTGTGATGGCTCATTCCCACCACTACAGTCACCATCTCTTGGTCAGGGAACTGCTTAGTACTCTGTGGCAGGACTGGAAGAGAAGCAGTAGGTAAGAAAACGGTCCTTGTGTCTGTGTGTAAAGCACGGTAGGAGCCAAGAGCTGGATAACATTTACAGACAACAATCTCAAGACAAAGTAGCTCTCACTTCCCAGTCTTGCAGAGTGCCATTTGACATCTGCTTTCAGCAAGGCTTTGGTCCCTCAGCATGAGATAGCTGATCCCTGCCTTTGGGCATTTCTTCATAGTGCAGTGAATCACAATGCGTGCTGCTGAGGCACTGAAGTTAAGAGTGCTCAGAAAACTAAAATAAAAAAACCAGGACAGTCCAAGTCAAAGAGTTATCAGATATTTGGCTGACCTTTGAGCCAGTACCTCTGCTCTGTGCTGTGTGATCAACACTAACTCTACTGATCACATGTAGCTGTGTCCTATGCAATTTGTAAACACAGTCACAAAAAAAGGTCATATAACACATTTTCATATTTCACGTAGTTTCAATCAGATAGCATCTAATTGCCATTATTCTTCTAAGTAGGTAAAAGAGATTTCCATATAATGTTACAGAAGAATTAGAGCATATGACTAAGGGGCATATTATGTGTTATCTATGTTTGTTATAGATATATATACATAAAATTTAACTGTCATAAGAGTTGGGTCTAAGACCTTTAACCTATTCCTTCTGCCTTGGTTTTCCTCATGAGAGAATTTCCCCTTTTGGAGATAGAATAATGATTAACTTTAAGAAACGCCCTCTTCTTTGAACATAAGTTCAGAAAACTGTTGTTTAAACATTCTCAAAGCCCTTGAAGCCAAATAACTGATTCATTCTGGCATTTTCATCATCTTTGAAAAATCTAATGAATGCTTGAATAAAATAAAAGTCCTATATTAGCATTTATTTTATCTAAGTGCCCTGAGAGTGAAAATTAGTGACTTCCATTAGTGACTCAACTTTTCCTTAATTCAATTCCCATGTTTGTCAGCAGCATTGAGCCTCCTTATATTGGCATGAGATGCTGGCTTTTTACAAAATTATTCTGTGATAAAATAGAGTTGCCAAGGTTTTGTACTTATGTTTAATTGTTGACGACCCTTCCTCTCCTTGCACTGAAAACACATGTTTATCCCAGCCTAGCCATTTTATCTGAAGGGCAGTACAACCCTCTAGGATGCAACACTTCCCACAGGTGCCTTCCTCCCTTTTTTTCCAAGAGATGTCATTACAGAGACTTCCTCTTCTGTGCAGCTTGCACTGCTGCTGGAGAGTAACCCAGAAGATTTGCTTGAAAAGCCTGATTTAAATTTTTGCTTTTATAACACCAGATATCCTCTGACAATTAAATTTTTTAAAGAGTGCACATGTGTGCACATATAGTGCATGTATGTTTCTTTTGTCATTTGCTGTTTACTCTGCAAAAAAACAAGTGAAGCTAATCTAGTTCAGTAGATCCCGTGCCTGGTTCTCAGGCTGAACTCTCTGCAGACAGAGCCAAATCAAATGTCTCATGGACACCAAATACCCACTAAATTGACTAAGGAGGATTTAAGAGTGCATTTTAGGGGAGTTATCAGCTAGCCTTCCTTAATTGGCCTCCTTAGCAGTCCATAATCCAATATTGTGCCTTTCACAGGAGTCTTTAGTCTTTATTTTATTGGCAGACATAAAACTCCCTTATTCTCCAATGATTCCAGGATCACAGGAATCCCAGATCCTCCATTCCCTCTACTTTGACTGAATGTTTTATACTGAATTTTAATTTTCAAAGAGTAATCAGCAAACAGACAAGATAATAATTTTAAATGTTGGCTGGGGAAGTGCACATGGATTCCTTGCATGTACACATATAGACACGTATGCTGTAGCATTATAAATCTGTGGCGTATATTTTTCCAATTTTAGCACTCTATTCTTAGTCCGCAGGGATTAGGAGAATTGAAGAGAAAAATTAGTCTGGTATATGTGGCAATCTGCATCTACATTCCTATAATAAAATCTGAGTCTTTAAGAAATAAGCTATTAAGTATCATCTTCCAACAATATTTTTGCTCATTATTTATTATTATAGGCTGAATTTCCTTAAGGAGGCTAAAAGATTTTGCTGTCAAAAATGTCAATTAAATTAAGAAAAATGTTTGCACCTAATGCTAGCGATTTCTCTTAAATTCTTTTTTTTCATACATAATAAATAAGACACTATTAACCAATGCTGCCTAGCATCATTGTTTGATTTCCCAGAGGGGCATGGTGACAGAACTGACTCTCATCTTAGGGTGACTTTCAAAAGAGGAGGCAAGGTTAGTGACCTTACCTGAGTGTGTGACTTTAGACAATTAAGAGGCAAGGTAGATAAAAGTTTGTTAAATGAAAAATGGATGGCCTTTTTCCTTACAGACTGGAATACATTCCTCTTGATGAGAAAGGAAATTGTGATGGGAATCTGGGACATCCTGAAATCTTATTGCAGGAATAGGGCTCCTGAGTAGAAACTCATAGCAAGCCAGAACTGAGCAGTAGCTCACTGCTTATTAAAGTGTTAGTGGAGTATTGAATTCTAGGAGCAGAAATTACTCATTTTTGAACATAATTTATTTCTTTTGAGGCAGCCACTGACCCTGAATTTCCACTTGTATGAATTTTGGATTTGCTAACTGAGTGGGACAGCACTGGAGTAGTCTATTTCCCTAATTTGTGGATTTGTGTCCAGTGATTTCAGTTATGTGTTTCTTCGCTTATTTGCTTTGATTTGCCTCAAAACGTGATTCCCTTTGGGGTCCTTTGACTCCTGTCAGCTGAACAAATTGTAGCCCTTGTCTCTTGCTGTAAACAAGGTACAGATAAAATGTTGCTTCCCAAAGCCAACACACTTAGAGATACCACATTTGCCTCTTCCAGAATGAAACTGTAAAAGGTAAAATTAAGATTTGATTTGCATTTCTCAAAATTATTTCTCAAAGAGCAATGTAATTTTGGATTCAGAGATTTGGGGTTTTTTTTCCTTTCTGCTCTGTACTAGCTCAAGCCATCTGGAAATGGAAATAGGAAACTGGGGGGTGGTTCTCTTTTATTTTCATTTTTTAGTAGACTCTGCTGTGCTGGCAGTATTTTCTCACCTTATCAAGTAATCTATTCTTACAGGTATGCAGACTTCCATAAATTTTCTCTACACAGAGTGAAAGGGCTCATTAGTTAACTGAGTCCTGCCTCTTAGTTTGAGGAAACACAAAGAATAAAAAAGACTTCAAATAAGCAAGCACTTTTGAACAGGAAACAGGTGAAAAGGAATCTTTAAAGTATTTCAGATAAGCTCCAAAAACAAAAGCAATATAAACCAAGATGTCTTCTGATTTAACTTAGAAAATAAAAAAAAAAATGAAATCTGTTGAGTAAATAAATGAATAATAGAATCCTGCATCTGCAGTCTATCCATCTGTTGCCCTGTCTCCAGCTGCAGCCACTTCTGATGTTCCTGAATGACATGGAAAAAAAAAAATAAGGGCAAATGAAGACATGAGCCCTGAGAATACATCTGCCCAGTGCATAAAGGAAATCTTTTCTCTTCACTGATTCCCTAAAGTCTTGATAAATTTTGGTTGCAGTGGTTGTCTTTAAACAGGGTTCCAGGTGTTATGGGCACTCTTGGAGTTATGCATAATTTATTATCTTTTCCCTGGTTCACAGAAAGAGGACATGAATAAAGGATTCATACATTTATAAGCATTAAGATCAGAAAGTACAAAAACAACCATTCCACCTAAGTCCCTGGACCTACTGGACACAGAATTTGGCCCAGAGGTAGGTTAAATTATATCTCATAGAAGGATTTAATTATGTATATCTTTAAGGATCTCAATCCATGTTGAATCACCCCTGTCCTGATCCCCCTCTAGCCCTTTTAGGGGACTGTTACTTAGCTTAATTATCCTCTCTGCTAGCAAGGTATGAGTAACTTCAAGGCCTAATTTGTCTAAGTCAGCAATAGATCTTCCCAGGTCTTTGTCAACAGGCTCAAAAATACCCTGCTATTGGATCTCTTTCCCATGTGTAAGCACCTAGACATGATCAATCCACCTCTCTGTCTCCTCTCAGATAAACTGAAGAGATTGAACTCTTTAAGCCTCACGTAGTACAACTTGTTTTCCAGCTGCTGGATCAAACCTCCCAAACCTTTCATCTCCGCCACTGTTATTAGGCTGCACCACTACCTTGGAATGTGCAAGAGCTCTTCAAAGGATTTTAGACTGACCATCTGATATTCACACTGAAGCACTGTCTGAGGGGATTTTGATATTTCTTTTGATTCAGCTCTTGGCTTTAAGAAGCTGATGGCTATGGAAGGTTTAGGGCTCAGTAATGGCTTTGCCACAAGCGTGGGGGAGAGCAGCTCACTGCTATGGAAGGCAGATGTGCCTCCAGGTTTCTCTCTGCTATGCAGAACATATTCCTGGTACCATTTTCTTACTACTCTGTCCTAGAAAACACAGCAGTGGATAGATGAGTATAAGGAACAGCAAAGCTCTGCTTACACTTATTAAAATCTATTGTACAAATGAAGAAGGGAATGCAGCAGCCCCCAAGAAGTCTCTCTCTTCTACAAGTTACAAGTTTAATTAAAAAAAAAATGTAGTACGGGGACAAGAACACAAATGCAGAAATGTGCATACAAACATTGTTTGAATTGCAAATACAAACAAGTGCAATCTAGATCAACAATTTTCAAAATACTTTCATACTAAATGAGGGTATAATTTTCAGTGACATTTCAAATCATTCCCTTTTGGAGGGTGTGCCCCAGAGTCCACAAATATGGACTGTCACTCCATGTCTTTCCACTGATTTATGTGAATTCTAATCAGTTCCTCATTCTATGAGAGTTTAAACTTTTAAAGATATAATTAAATTCACTACTTTGTGCTATCCTCTGACACCATTTCTGTATGGGATGGGGTGCTTATGAAGCTCATTTTACAGGACCTTCTAGTGAACTATAAGCTAATTTACAAGTAAATAATGCTATAATTTAGGAAATGGTTGACCATATATCCCTCCAATGTTTTATACACTTTTCAAAGGCTGAGTAGGCTTGAGTCAGAATAAAAGTGATTGAGAGCAATGAAATGCATTATGTGAAAGTTGCTGTACACTTATAGGTTTGTCACTTAATAAAATTAAAACTATAAAAATAATTAATATAAACTAAAAATAAAATCATGGGTCTCATCTTTCTCACATCCTCATTGAATCCAGATATTAAATGTTGACAAATAGATCAGTGTTTCTCAAATAAGGCTATGATTACAGATACATTATGCAAGAAAACAAAATAGAACAACTTCACACAGATCAGGTCCCTTGCTTGACAAGATTTTAATATACTTCTCACATGCACAGACTCACAGTAGCAGCTCAGTGCCATGTTTATTTCTTCACCTCACAGATGGAGTATGTTTTTTTCACCTTTCACATGACGCAGCGCATCCCGAGAGAGATTTAAACCTCTTTTTCCTGACTCCCATGTTCATTTATCAGCATCTGACTTCATTATTTTCTAAAGTCACCCCTGAGAAGATACTTGGAATATCAATTTGTAATAAACAGCAAGAATTTGTTGCTGTCAAGGTGTCACAGTGCAAAATAATACATGTTTTTTCCAGACACGTCTGAAGCTTAAGTAACCTACCCAACAGTCCTTAGCCACAAGGAAAGAACCATGTGTCACCAGCTCTGCTTCCTGTGTTTGATATCTCTCCCCTCAGCTCTCCCATTGCAATCCTTTGAGGTGCTTATTCTACTTCTTGAAGAACACTGCTGAATCTGCCATATTCAAACAGTGTGATTAGCATGTGAAACCTCAGTACTGATAAAGTAAATGCTTTCTCTGCACAAACTTGTGTTGCTGACACCAAAGCCCTTTTCAGCACAAAGGAATATGTAAACAGAGAAAAGGAAATCAGTTCCCCCTTTTTGTCCAGCAGGATCTCACAATTTCCAAAGTTCTGTCCATTGCTGTCTTGTGAGTGCATGAGTGCACAGGTCTGAGCAGCATGAGATGGGACTGGAACAGTGCAGGGCAGAGCTGAGGGTTTGTCCCAGGACTAGGTGCAAGACAATCATATGCCCCCAAAACAAACCAAGAACAAAATTCACAGGGTCATGCAGAGGGTCATGCAGTATTTGGCCATGAATCTTCTTGAGTTCTTGTCACTGGCTATGGCTTGGAGGAGTACTTGTGCAGCTTCCAAAACGCAGCTGGAGATCTGACCTCCCACTCTCCTTTTAATAAACAAAGGCAAATTTAAGTCCCAAAATCACAGATGATCTCTGTAAGCTGTAGTGTAGGAGTTCTGAGTCATCATCTTCCAAAGTCGCCCGCATACAGTCCTACCTAGTGCTCCAAATGCTTTATCTTAACTCACGCGCCATCAATTCCTAATACTATAAATGGAATAAAATAAACCTTTGATATGTTTGGTCTCTATAAAGATTGCAGTTTCCTGGCAAACATAGTAACAAAGTTAGCTTATTACAGCAGCAGCGACAGCCGCATAACAATTTGCATTCTAGATCCATGTCCTCATTTCTTATAACCTTCAGGTGTTCAAAAGAGGTGCCTCATACTGAGCTATTAATTCCTTATTTAGGCACCTTGACTTTAAATGTACTGGGTACCTCTTGACTCTGGTGAATGTCAAATAACATTCAGATTTAGAATATTGCATGAATTTCTATTTTTTTTCAGGTTTCTGGGTCTGCCTTTGAAGGAAAGGCAACCTTTTATATATGTTTGTGTATATGTCTGCATTGTGCTCAATAATAACACTAATTTAACCCTTCTAATAAAATCAATAATAACAACATTAAAAGGAGCTGGGGGTATGGTGTTTTAAAAGAAAAACAAACAAACAAACCTGGAGGGAAATGGCGAACCAGCTATTAAAAAGTTACCAGTGTTTAGGTTTCACAAGAAATACAAAATTTCCTGTTGAAAAAAAGCCAGGTTTATTAACAGCTGATTTGCAATACAAACATGCAGACAGACAGGCGTGCATTTATGTACTTTATCTTTTACATTTCAAGATTTGTCAATCACATTAATGTTTACATATTTAGCAGTTACTTTGCACCTAATGTTTTCAGACTCAGATTTAAAAATGCAGACCACAGTTTTTCTGTTGAACAATGTTTTTATTCCTTTGTTGCACACAAGAAACAGTCTTCTCAATAAACTACAGAGTACTGATATTGTGGCTTTACAACAACCATTGAAGGAGTAAGGTTGCACTTTCAGGTGTCCCGATGATAACATAGGGTTAAATTGATTTCTGAAATAGCAAGGGCCCAACAACAGGGATCGGCCCCACTTGTAACCAGGATGTTATTCCATGCTATTGTTTTAATTAAATGAAGTATAAAGCATAACTTTGCACAGGTGGTAGGGGGAGAGAAAGGGGGAACCTTGGTAGAACGCACAGGCCCTAAAAGAATAAAGTTAGGTCAGGAGGATCTGTATTGATATAATCATTAGCAGGATGCATGCCAGAATTGTCAGTTGTAATATCAGTTTGGTAACTAAATATGATTATTTTCTCTAACCAGAATCTTGAGCAAGAACCACACAGACTATTTGTTCCTCGGGATGGAATCAATGGAACAATGGGGTTTAATGATTAACACGAATCCTTATGTAACAAGAAAGGTATAAAATTGTAACCATAAAGCATGTTGGACAAGCCGAGATTTGGGTCCGGACCCCCGGCTTCCAGAGCTCTGAAATAAAGCTTCGCATACAATTTTGCGATTGTGTGTTCTTTCCTCGACTAACACCGATGCAGAAAGGGATTTGTCATGTGGATCCTCAACATAAGGATGTGGACAAAAAATTGAAACCATTTGGGAGCTAATGAAACTCTTAGGTAGATAGTAGGGGGAAATTCTCAACGGCTTCAGCACAGGGGAAGAAAATAAATTGCCTGAAGTCACCCAAAGAGCTGTTACTAGGAACGACAGATGAGAACAAAAGGTTGAGTAGGCAACTGAGACAAGTTTGAAGAAGTGGGGTTTTTTTATTGGAAATGTCTTTTAATTGCTGTCTTGTCTGAATCCTGACAAAGAGGCAAATTAAGGTATTCAGGGTAATGGAAGAAAGAAAAGGATTGAAGGAGGATGAAAGGGAAGGAGTGTGAGAAAATACCATGTATCTGAGAAGGACTGAGGCGATGACCAGGTAAGTCTTTTCAGCAGTGCAGAGTTCAGTGCGGTCCAGATGGAAGATCTCCGAAGGCCTTTGTATTGCTCAGCTCTGAGCCTTATTTTCTTTTTTTTTTTCAGAAAACATTGATATTGCTCATTTTCTTTCATTATGGAGGGTATGTTTCCCTACTCCTTAAGCCTGTTCTGAAATAAATACCTCCTAAAACATAGACTGCACTTCATTTTAAGTACTGCCAGTTCAAAAGTTGAAGTCTTTTGCAAGTTAGGAGTTAAATCCAAGTGTTCAATTAATATAAGGCTCAAATTCTGATTAAGTGGCCTGTAATTCACCCTTCTGCCCTCATATTCATTTTCTAAGGATAATTATTAAATAAACATCCCTTTTCAACTGATTATCTTTTCACTCAAATATGATGTAGGGCTTTGGTAACTTTATACTTAAAATGAAAACAAAAAGAAAAGAAAATAAAGAACAGTAATTTTAATAACATATATTATACCAGCAATATTTCATAGAATTAAAAATTGTAATTTTTGGAAAAGGGTTAGCTTGAAATATATTGTTTAAGCAAAAAAGAGGTTTCTGTCTTACAGAAATGGTACTCTAGGAACAGAGTAGAACTCAGCTGAACTTAGGTATATGGCCAAGTCCCAGGCATTTAGGATTAGCTTAAAATACTCCAGCAAATTTAAGAACCCTCATAGAGTATTAAGACTCACTCAGATTATCAGTGATAAATTTGATAAAATAGAAGGAAGAAACTAAAAAGACATGTCTCGGGTAGGGAACTTATTTCTTGCATCTTGTACTCTTTTTTTATCAAATAGAAATATCAAAAGCTTTCTGAAAAACAGGAAGTGTGCAATTTCTTTCACAAACATACATCTTTGCTTTGTTTTCTTATTATTGTTGACAGAACCCTTCATTATGCCCTTAAAGAATCATTTTATGTTTATTTGTACTGTCTATACAGATTTGGAGACTTGTTTTATGAATTGCCAGAGAGTGATATCTTTTTTTAATAAAAGTTTATTACACTTTGATTGATTTCCCTGATAGTCATTTGTGTGTCTGAGTTATAGAAACTCATTTTTGTTCTAAACTCCAAATTACTCTAACTAATGTACCAGAGGAGCGCCATAACTGTTAGCAATTGACAATGCAAAATGTTTCAAAGCTTTATTTGTCAATGCAGATGCCCTGGAAAAATCATTGAGGGCTGGTTTGCCAGGATCCTTATTTATTAATTCATGGAGGTTTGCAAGAATAAGTCATGAGTGTGAAGCAGCACAAATGTGAGAGAGCTCAGCCACTTGATAACATTACCACAAATTAACAAATTACTGTACATCTTCTGAACGATGGTGGGTATGTTAAATGGATCCATATGCAAGCATTTACTAGCAACAAATAAGCATCTATTTAAAATGTTAACTTACCTTAGCACACGTTGGAAGACACTTCCACTACAAACCAAACATATTCACATTTTCCAAAAGCTAAAGGCATATGTAAATACAGTTCCTGTGTCTCTGCTGATGTTTTGTAACTTGATAAGCACCAGTAATTTGAACACATCTCAGAAATACATGCAAGAATGCCATTTTTGGATTTTATCTCTTTGAAACTCTCTATATTATTTACAATTTTCTGAATAACAATAAAATTGCATGCACTTCACCACTTGGCAAGTCAATTTTCTTCTCCTGACAAAGTCCCTTATTTAACTCAAGTAATGTTCTTTAAAAGTGTCAATGTCTTTTTAGTGGGGCAGAATGGGATGAAATTAAATGTTTCAATGAAACCTGAGGTGTGTGCTATTCCCTCAGTGCTGGTCCTGCTTCTCATACTGCCTATGGGGACAGCTAGATTAGACAAACACACTGAACATACTCTGTAGAGACTTCATCAAAACAGGTTTGTCTTACCTTGTATTGCTTCACCTACTCTCTGAACAACGTATCACGTCTCAATAGAGACCACAATGACTGATTATTTCGCAGCTAGACATTCATGCTCACTGAAGGACATAACTGAGCTGGCAGGCTTCATCTTGAAGAGAAGGAAATTGGCAACACTCGTTCAGCAACCTTTGGTGAATGGTGGCGAGGCAGCGTGACTTCAGCTGCTGAAAGGACAAAGCTGCCAGGCCCTGCTAGCAAGAGATAGGAATTAAGCCATGAAACTAAAGAACAGCAGAGGAGTTGGAAAGCAAGGTTACTCTGTTCTTCTCCTGTTGAGATCATCCTGGATTTTAATTCCCTGTCCTGCCTCCTGTGCAGCCAATAGCAGCCATTACACATGGTTAAAGCAGATTTTTGTACAGATGTGCTGTCCTGAGAAAGAACACAGTGGGCGACCCTGCTGCCTTCCAATTGTGAATATCAGAAGTGCTCTGGGTAATCTAGATTTGAAGTCAGCTTTTCTTTGGGCGGTGCTCAAGCCATGTTATGTCCAGAGGCCCCTTCCAACATAAACTAGTTCACTAATCTGTGAATCTATTCCAGTCATCTCCCTCCAACATTTGGCACCAAGAAATGAAAATGGCACTGTGCGTTGACCTGTGCTTACCATAAAAGTACTCCAGCATCAGGAAGGAAGACAGGAAGACGGGGACTCCTTTTGAATAGAGCTGACACGATTCTGGTCTCCCTAAGAGGGAAGAAATCACAAAGACTGTTCCTGAGAGCAGTGAGATTGCCATGCTACACAAAACACATCAGATCATCCAGTTCACTGTTTTCACATAGCTTTGTTTCTTTTTCCTTTAAAGGCTCTTGCTTCCATTGCTATTACACTTAATTCTCCCTTCATAAGGGAGGTGATACTCAATTATACAGCATTGCTGTAGGTAGTGCATGCCCTGCTATTGTGTGCAGGCACTCCTATGCTTTCTGGGGCTTCCCAGGCACTCCAGAGCCCTTTTTTTTATCCACCAGCCAGCATTTGATACAGAATCTGGAAATTATTTAGCTGCCAAAAGTGTACAAGGGAGGTGGGAGACAATCTGTCGGCTTCTGCTAGAGTAAACACAAAGAACCATTCTCTCATCTAGTAAAACAATAAGATTAGTCCTTTTATCATTAATTTTTTTTCTCTCCTTCACTGCTTTGTAAACACTGCTTGTATGACTTTGCCTCTTATCGTCTGCAAACTGAATCTGCTTTTGTTGGAGCAGTGTCAATCACAAGGGTTTTCCTGCTCATATACTTAGCGATATGACTGATTGAAAAAGAAGACAGGCTTTCATTTGGGTCTGCAATGTGTGACCTAGTCACTGTTGGAAATATAAGGGGGGGAAAGAAAACAAAGGGAACAATTTGGTAAAATACAACCCAAAGTTCACTTGCTCTGTCAAAGAGATTAAGATTAAACTGAAGGAGGTCAAAATTATTAACATTTAGACTACAGGGTATATAAGAAGTCAGTGTTTCATTAGATACTGGCTTTCTAATTGGAGAGAAGCTTGTTTCTAACTCTTTATGTAAACACCAGCATTAGCAAAAGCTTGGGTGGTCTCAGCATTGTAATCCAGTGGACATATTTGATCCACATCTGTCTGAATAAAATGTCCTCGACGACCAAACTTGCATTGAAATTGTAAATATGTCTCTTGATTCCCTTCTGCCAACTGTGACAGCATTTGCAAAGGGAAAACTTCACAGTGATACTCTTTAAATTTGTTTTCCCAAATGCCAAATTCTCCTTCACACCATACACTTAGTTACAATCTTATTTATGTTCAGCTCTTTGGACCAAGCAAAAAGATTACTGCAGCCACCAAGAAGGAACACAGACATGACTTGATTGTTAATTAACTTCCATAGCAAGAGTGACTCTTGCAAAAGCAAGTTTATTTATGGAATATCGTTTGCATTTTCAAGTCACATTATTCTCTGATTTTACAGGGCTCTCTATTGTTTCTTGTCCTAAATTGAATGGCAAGTGAAACAAGAGAAAGTAAATTAGAGATCAACCAGCAGGGTTAGCCATTGGAAGGTGATTTGGTTAAACACACTGACCCAAACAATAGCTCAATGACTGTGTTTTAGCAGGTTTCAAGCAGATCTGGTGTGGTGGGCTGACCCTGGTTGGATGTCAGGTGCCCACAAAAGCCGCTCTATCACTCCCCTTGTCATCAGGATAGGGGGAAGAAAATAAGATGAAAAATAACCTCATGGATTAAGACAAAGGCAGTTTAATAAAGCAAATGCAATGCATGGAAGCAAAGGAAAAAAAATATTTTCCTATGAGCAGGCAGTAACCAGCCACTTCCTGGGAAGTAGGACTTCAGTATACATAGTGCTTGTTTTGAAAGACAAGTGTAATAACAAATGCTCCTTCTGCTCTTTTCTCTTAGCTTTTATGGCTGAGCAGGCATGATATGATATATCCCTCTGGTCGGTTTGGCTCAGCTGTCCTGGCCATGCCCCTTCCTAAAATCTTTCCCACACCCAACCTACTGCTCAGGGAAGAATGCTGAACTTGAATCACTAGGTTGGAAGACACCTGTAGAGGGTGGTTTCCCTGGGGAAGAAGAGAACCCTGGAAAAATGCCTTGGGAAACCCCATTCAAAATGCCATAAGCAAGAAGCTTATTCATATGCTCTCTATGTAAATTGTTACTAGAAAGTTCTTAGTCTTTGTATTACCATAGGCTGATTTTTGGTGCAGGAATTTTAATATTCCTAATCATTTTCCCCTATTGAACCCTTCCCTCAAACCCCACCTTAACTCCCCACACACATCAGGGTGCATAAATACCTGTGTCTGACCCCAGACTCTGCCTTTTGCCTTTTGTCTTTGGCCTCTTGTTACTGCCTTGGTCTAGTTTGCTCCCATACAGTGGATGCCTTATTGTTTGTAATTTTGTGTTATTAAAATTGTTTTTCAGACAACTGGATCAAAGCTTCCTCTCTCTCCATTAAGTCACCACAGGGCTGAGTCTGGAGGAAACTCAAAGGGGTTTGATTGTCAGGGCTCAGATTCCCTAGGAGTTTCAGAGACCTTTAAGATCATCAAGTCCAACCCATGCCCTAAAACTTCAACTAAACCATGGCACTGAGTTTCACATCCAATCTTTTTTAAACGCATCCAGGGATGGTGACTCTGCCACCTCCCCAGGTAGATGATTCCAGTACTTTATCACCCGTTCTGTAAAAATCTTTTCTTAAAAATGTTGGATAGATTTGATGCTGTGTGAGCCCTGCTGAGCTGTAGCCAAAACACGGGTGTCTATTTTCAACTCCTTTCTAGCTACCAACACAAAGCACAGAACTGTGAGGGTTGTTACTGAGGAAATTAATGCCACCTCACCCAGACCCAGTATGCCTGATAATCTCCCACTGCATTAGCATATTTTCTGAGGATTAACATGTTTTGGTTTGGTGTGTGAGCATCATAACTAGCAATCTCATACAGGGGGATGGATGAATGGAGTGAGCTTGTGGTCTCCTCCTCATACACTCTGTCATTATTCTCAGTGTGATGCGCCAGAGCTTCATATCCGTAAACCCTGCTTTCCACAGGTTGTACTGCTACTGGGGGATAGGCAAACATTCACAGAAAAAGGATCATGCAATGTTTGTACTGGAAATAATACTTAGAAATTTATTTTGGCTGCTCTGCTAAAATTTGAGCCATAGGTTTTTTCTCCCAAAAAGTGTGGAAGCTGGAATGGGCTGCGTTCAGTGATCTGTCCCACAGAAAGACTGTTACCATGAACCTTCCTGATCATTGGCCAGTCTTTCATCCACTTAGTGTGATTTCTTGCATCACCAGAGGAAGCCTTACATCTAAAACTTCAGTTTAGTCATCATCATTTTGCAGTGAATAAATACATTTCCTTGCTCAAGCAGCTACAGCCCAGGATTTTTACGAACCTCTTTGAGCATAGAGAGCAGCCCCTCAGAGTGACACATTTACTAGTGCTATCGCCTTAGCTTTTAAAACCTGTTGCAGTCCTTTGATATGAGGAAGGCAGTGTGTATGAAATTCTCACCCTCCTTTTGGAGCACAGCCTCACTGAGTACAGTCAGGGTCATCAAAGCTTTTCAGGCCCGATTGCCTACAAGTTACATGTGGCTGTCTCACCTCTCTGACGTTCCATGTTTTATCTTTTCACCTACCACTGGTCCATCACTCCATGCCTACTGGCACAACAATATTGTCACCATGAAAAGCATGACTAGTCTGCCCAGTTCTCATTTGGCCAGATGCTTGTGAAAGCAGGAGAGTGCCACATTACTATCTCATTAGTTAATCCAGTTGGCAATGCTAAGCACGTTAGTCTTCTAATGGAAGAGATGGTACAAAAATTTTTCAGGGAGAAGAGTTTTCTTCAAACAGATGAATAGAATCCTGTTATCTTGGAAGGAGCTGGACAGTTTATATTCAGCTTTTTGAAAGAAAAAAAAATAAAATGTGGCAAAGACTGACATGTATTCATGAAACATTTCTCATGAAAGAGCCTACATTTTTCATCAAAAAAGTAATTTCACAAATCTCCATTCTCCAAGAGATGTATTTGTCTGAACATTTAGAGACCACAGAAAATATATATTTTATTGTTATTAATTATAGTGACAATCCTAAAGCAAAAAGGTCATTTTATGAAAAGCAGAGGGTTTTGTAGAGAAATACATTTTTGACAATGTAAATTAACTAATTCTGTTGAACACTGATCTAATTTGAAAGACGAGATCATACCTGCACAAATATATATATAATAGGGCTTCCAATTAAAAAATACACAGGTGCATTCTAAATGTTTAACATAAACCAACCAAAGAGGAACAGAATCATAAGTAAGGTAGCTCCAAAGTGTTCTAAAAATGACCAAGCAGAAAACAAATACAAAGAACACAATCCAAATGAGATCATCTTGCCTATCTCAGGGCACAAAGCTGGCTGTTGTTTCTAACTTTGACTTTAACAGTAACAATATAGCATGAGATCCTAGATCCACCAAAATTAGCAGTGTCTCCTACTCTAGAACCAGTTTTCCTGGTTTCTAGATATATGTGATAGGGAAGCCTGACTCTCTAATCCACCTTACCATCTGGCAATCTATTGTTGAGAGCAACAAGAAAGCATGAAAAGATGAGACAGGCGTTGTGCCCTTTTTAAAATATCAGTTGGGGTGGAGGTGTGTTAAACACATTCCACTTGTTATCCATTCCTTTCCCTTGGGAAGGATTCTTTGGAGGGCTAGTTCATCTATCTAAATTCCATTTAGTCATGAAAACAGGGCAGAAGAAATATGATAAAACTAGGAAATAGGCTCAAAGACATAAGTAATTCTTAGTGTGTAGATTGGTGTCTTACCAAAGAGGTACAAAAAGGCATGGGTTTGTGTGTGTGTTATTAATGCCTTCTGCAAGTAATTATCTGAAGAAGATGAAAACTATCTCCTTAAGTAAGTATCCATAAAACAAGAAGAAAAATAAACCATGCAGTGTCAGCACTTCAATACAAATAGCATGGTTTGGAGTTTTCATGCCATGAAATTAATACATCCTTGGAATAAGCCATAAATTATAAGTTCCTTAAAAATTGCTGCATCCAACACTTTTGGAATGCTGTATCACATTATTTTATCCTTATAGATGAAAATAAAATATCATAGAAGTAGATTTAGGGAATCAGCAGTAGTTTAGATAAAAGTGATCATGATTTGCTTCTGTTTGTTATATATAATCAGAATTAAGTCCAGACTAGTAATATGTATATTTGATGGATTACAAAAGCCAATTTTGCAAAGCTGAAAACAATTATGAGCTAAATCATTTGGGAGAAAGAAATTAGACAGGAAATGTGGATAATAACTGGAAAGTGTTTAAAAACATTTTACCAGAGGTTTAAAAAAAAGAATGAAAGCTAGACTAAATGTTGACTTGCATAAAAGTGAAACAGCTATGTAAATCAAAATAATTATACAAAAAAGGCATTTATTAGAATGTGAATTAGACAGAAGATAAGAACTACAGAAAATTAATAAGGATGGAAGCAAGAAGTAAGTTTTTTCATCAGAGTTAAGGATAACAGAAAGATTTGTGGTCTTGACTACACACAACTGTAGCCATCTTAATAATATATGCAAAAATTGGTATATTCTGTAAATAAATCTGATCTCTCTTTGAAGAAAACTTCAAGAAAAAAAAAAAAACAGACAAAATCAGTTCTGCTATAAGAAGACAATGCAATGCTGTTCATTCCAGTAAAGCAAGAGAATGTTAAATAGCAATTTAAATCACTAGACCTGCATGATTTACAACCAAGAGGTTTTAAAAAGCTGGCTGAAGAAAATTCCAAACCATGGATATTGCTTTTTGCTACATCTGAGAACACTGGAGATGTTCCAAGAAGGACAGGAAAAAAAAAAAAAAAAAAAAAAAAAAAGGTGCCAATATCTCACCAGTTTTATTTTTTAAAGTTATATGTGTAACCCAGGTGATTGAAGTCCTTTCAGCCTGAGCTGAAAGGATAAAAGAATGTAAAAGCTAATAGAGGGCTAGAGGTGTGTATGTAATTAACCTTAAAGCAAAATGGTTTAGCAGAAACAAGAAGTTCTTATAAGCAAAGAACTCAGCATATTTACTGGCCTTAGGAAGCAAAAAAAGGCAAATGTTTCCAGACATATAAAGGACAAGGTGGGCCAGCAAACCAAAGTCTTTGAAGTCTGCAAAGAACCTGCGAACAAAAGTAACAAACAACACTGGCATCAGAAAAGTCCATGTCTGACAGAGCCCATACAGACGTGAATAACCTTCCACACAGAATAAAGCACCTTTGAAAAGTTGATCCTTCATCTCTTGTAGCCACACTTTTTAAGACCCCAAAGCTGGCAATTTTTGTAAACCTGTCTCTTAATTTCCAATGTCCTGTTTTCTAAACTGGTACTCAAGCAAGGTTTTCCTGACCCAGAAACAGGGTAGAAAATCTTCAGTGAAACTGGTACTGTTTACTGAGGGTCATTCAGCACAAAGGTATTTTCTGTATTAGTACAATTCTGAAAGAGTGAACCAGCTCCTAACCAGGTAACACAGCGAATAATTGGTACAACTTGCTAACTGGTTAGGGTTAACTGTGTGTAACATTTCCATTGATTTATGACTGTCAGGTTCACAGGTTACTTAGATTGTTCAATTTAGCACTTTTCCCCAGCTTTCAATTGAACATTTTGAACCAGGTGTTCAATGGATTGATCGATACAAAGTACAATAGGTCTCTGCACCAGTCCATAAACAAAGCTGATTTTTATAGCCTTAGTGTGATTTAAAGCTTTAACACTTTAAACCATTCTGCAGCACTCTTGCCATGTAAGCATATGCTTCTCTTCACTTTCCTTAATTGACATCAGATTGTGACTTAGCAACACACAGGGCAATGAAGCTGCCGTGCGCCTGTAGAGCCTGATCCTGCAAATGTGTGTGCCTGACACTGCATGCAGGTAAGTAACTTCTCTGATCCCAGTGAGGCTATTCACATGTATAACCCTGTTAAGGAGAATCAGTCGTAAGGCAAGGACTGACATTTGAATATTGAGCTTTGTGGTTAGGGAGAGCTTTCCTAGCACTCAGAGGCCATGGGGAAAGGCAAATCTCATTTGCTCAATGTGACTTATGCAACTTGCACGATTTCTCCCTATGCCAAGTTCCCTCCTCCCCATAAAAACAGACTCATATGTTCACCTTTGCAGCCTGCCCCCCACCTTGTGACTGTATATATCAGATGCAGTTTTGTAGGGGCTTATGCTCACTTGCCAGCTGAACTTGACTCCTTCCCAGTTCAGGGAGGAAAAGGCAAACGTCAGGAGAGGAGTGAAAAGCAGATGCAATCCTCAAGGGTCCTCATTCTGTAGACCCCTTACTGGATGCCAAACTCTAGGTCTGCACCATAGCATTTGAGTGAACCCACTAGATAGGTCATCCCCCACTGCATGATTTGGCCACTTATAAGATCAGCAAAAACTAGGGTTTCAAGGATTTGGAGAATGAGCACCTCAAATCAGGTTTTGGGAAGGATCTCACCCTCACTGCTGCTTGGAGTGCAGATGGCAGAGCAAGGAAGTCTCATCAGTTATGAAGCCAGGGCTACTCTCATGTAGCAGCTGAAAAGGAAAGGGGTGTTCCCACTTTCTTTCCTCAGCCTGACCTGCTGTTCACACAAGCAAACCCATCACATTGTTCCTGAGTAAGTGCTGCTTGTTTGGCTGACCTTCGCTGGAGATTTCCCTAGTACAGCAAGTCTGTCTGAGTAAATACCCCTCAGGCATGTGGAAAACGGGTAGGGATAACAGATGAAGTCAACACATGGAAGAATTTACTGTCTTACCCGCAGGTCAGAAGCAGATCCTCCTTAAGTACTTAAACAACTACAAATGTTTTCAACTCAGTGTTGGTATAAAATAATAATGAAAATAACCAGTCCTCCTTTCTTTTAAAAAGTAGGAAGAGAAGGGAAGTGGAGGGAAGGGATAGGGGGAAGGGGAAGGTGATGATGGGGGAGGATGGAGAAGGGGAAGAGAAAAAAAAAGGATAGTTCTGAGCTATCACCACAATCCCGCTTTCAGCTCATGCTAAAAGGCACAGAAAATGTGAAAAAGTTGCACAAGTCTCAAAAAGCAAGTCTAATGACTACCACAAACCAGGATCTTTTAATATCTGTTGAGCTGAGTGTCACACACTACACATATTTTTGCATTTAACGCAGCTTTAAATAGTATACATAAATGCATGTCATTGAGCAGTGACAGGAGAATCAGGCAAGTACTTTTACTTTAAAAACACCTTCCTTCTGTGTTGCTATTTCACCTTGAAAAAGTGCCATATTCAGCATCCCAGACACTGGACCCTGAGCACCTTCCTTTGACATCTATCCCTGTGGATCAGCCTCTTTGAGCCCAGCAGAAGTGTTTGAGAAGAGGTCAAGTTTGGCCTCAGAGGGTGTATTTTGAATCAGCTTTCTTATGTTCTTACTCCATAAAAACCTGTGAAAAGAAAATGAATCATGTTTGGATTTCTGTAAGAAGCTGCAGATTATGCAAACTATTTTCTGATACATTATAAGGAGAAATGCTTTCTTTCATAAATAATGTATTTATCTAAAACTGTAGCCAAATAAAAGGCTCCCATTCCTTAGCAGTTAAATACAGAAACTGCTGTAATTTATAAACTGCAAATGAAAAAGTAACTTCTTTTATAAAGATACCCTCGTAAAGTAGATCTTGTTACAAGAAGAAGTTGCTGTAAAATACAAACAGCACTAAGAGCAGAATTGTGTATGTCTCAAATGAGATTTTACCTTAAATGTTATTCAGTAAATGAAAAGAATCATTAAATATATTACAAGCTATTACTAGAACAAACCATCCAAGTATTTTTTATTGCCATCTTCTTTTACAAACTCACTGAAAATTTTGAGGGAAAGAGAAAATCAAGAAACAGTTTCATAAGGAATGAACATATTTTTGCTGATGATTTCAAAGCCAGTACAGCTACCACCAATGACCTGGGTGAGGTCCAGTGTTGCCCCTCAGGCACTGTAGAACTGGACAGTTGAGTCACAATGAGTCTTCAAAACAGTGATGTTCACTTTATCAGAAAAGGAGAGAGAGTCTGATGATGGTTTAGCCATTTTATTGTTGCCACTGTGCCAATCTTAACTTGCTTGGATCAAGTGAAGATGCTCCTTCTAGAGCTACATTGGCACCCGTGCAGTGTTGGTACAGTGTCTAGCACAATGGGCTGCTCTTCAACTCTTAGAAATCAAAGACACTGCAGTTCTGCTACTAATTATGATGAGCATGGATATGTTGGTTTTCACTCAGGGAAAGGTTGCTAGATTGTCATTGAGAGAAGTAAAAGATGGAAAAAAAAAGATACCACAGTAGTTTACTTTTAAAATAAATTTTAAAATAAAAATTGCTGTAATAAAATAGAAGACGGGTTTTTGGGGGTTTTTTTTAGTGTACAGACAGTTGCACATGAAATTATTTATAACCAATTAACACCATTTGACAATGCCATTCTTGATCAAAATTAGAATAATCATATTTACTAATTCAAAAATTCACAAATTAGGCCCTTTGAAAACTTTTGTACAAACAACTTCAGACCCTCAATTTCTAATATTTGTTTATGAAGTTCATGAACTTCGTTTTTTTTTTTTTAATTGTTCTGCCATATCCCTGAAAAACCCCAAACTATTAAATAAATATTAGGCCAACCTATGTCCAGACAACAATTGTGAAGTTCTGCAAAAATGGTCTTCTTGAAACTCTTCATTATTAGGACACCTCTGATAAAAAATATCTGCCCTGAAATATCTCAAATCTATTAATGTCTGTTATAAATTTTCCCTTTCTGCACTGGAATCAAAGATGCAGAACTGCACCTCAAGGAACTGAATTCCATAGCCAGGTAGCTTAATTTGCCAATCCATTTCATCCATAAAACATAGTCTACACACATGGATCACATTATAGGGAATTCAAAGGTGAATGAAAAAGAGCAGCTGAGTGAATAAAAACAGAGCATGCAGCCATATCCAGCAAAGCTTTTTCTAAACAAGTACAAAAAATCTTAAACCACCACTCTACCAAATAGTCTCAGTCAGATACAAAACTGCCCGTATTCAACCATAAGCAAGGCCAGACCTTCTGAGGCTCACTGTTACAGAAAGGTCTCAGCTCCAGAAAAAAACAGTGGCTTGTTAAACAAAATGAAACATTAGCATTTAGACATTGACAAAACAGCCTGGGATGAAAACCTGCCATAAGTTCATGGCAGCTTCAGATAGAAAACCCACAAATAGATGAAGAGCCTGTTTTAATTACTCACCAGAAATCTGAAAGAACAAAGTAACTCATTTTATAATAGCATTTTCTGGAAAAAAAGGTATTCCCAATTCAAAGAACAGCTGAAGAAAAATTTCAAGACAACTTCAGTTAGAAAAATCACAGTTGCTACTTTATAAACAGCATTTAAATGATGTATTCAGAAGGTATTCCTAGGAAGACTGCATCTGCCAGTAAACTCTTCCAGGTCATATGTAGAGCACTGGTCAAACACAAGAGCCACAAACTTGCTGAAGCCTCTTTTGCCTTTTATTAAGAGAATGACCTTTTTGAGAACTATAGAGCAAATTAATTTATTTAGTTTCTGGTAAGACTACCTCAACCCTTGTTTCCCACATTACCTCCTGCAATGGAAATGTTACCTTGTCATGTATACAGTGCAAAGAGCTTCAGGATGGTAATGAATATGAAGCCAAGAATATTTCTCTTAGTGGCCAGTTTCCAAATGTGGGCAGGCAGTCATATGCACATTCACTAATCAAGCGTCCCTCTTTCCACAGGAGGCTGCTTAAAGAGATATATGGTAGTAGAATTTGTGCTATGTTGCTCAGGGAATAGGCAACAGATGGAGGAAATTTAATTCCCAGGGCCTATGGCTGCTAGGGGATTCCCTTGTGCCACTCAAGTCTTTGAAGTAAAAAGAGAGAAAGTTTCTCAAACCACAAAAGGAAAATTTTACTCCCTACTAACTTGTCTATTTATTTTAAAAAACCCTTTCAGCAGAGAAAACACTTCTCTGCAGCAGATATAACAGCTGCCCCAGATCTGTGGAGGAATCCCATGGTGTACTCAGTGGTTGTCCTGCCAATTTCCTTTTTAACTAAAACACAAAATGATGGGATGCCAACCACAAGAGAGCATATTATTCTGATGTTCAGCACTTACGTGTGGAGAATATTAACTGACCCCTTTTATTGATTAATTGCACCTTTGAATGCCATTAGGGAAAGGGTTAGGTTATAGTTTCCTACTGAGTGGGACAGGCAAGTGGCACAAAGGGCTTATAAATCACCCAGCTCACAGGGGCTCCAGTAGCCATGTAAATGTATGGATGTGGACAAAATAAAAGTTAATTGCATTGTTAGTCACATGAACAGAAACACACAGACAAGTGTTACTTTGAAGAAAACAAACTAATTTTAATCACGGTAAATACAGTTATTATTGATGGCAGTTGGCTGCTGGATTGAAGCATCTCACGCTGCTCAGTCAGAATGCAGGAAAGCCAGCAGGACTTGGCAATGTAGCACAGGAGTCACCAGCACAAAGGGGTCAGGCCAGTGTGGCTGTCCCCAGGCTGTGGGGTGATGTCTGGGGACATAGCAGTCCATTCTGAGTAGCCTCCTGCAGGGCTGTCTAATACACTGTGAGCAACCAAAAATTCAAGTATGGAGGATGCTTCCAGGAGAGGACTGAAGACAAGTCAACCGGAACCAAAATCTTCTTGTCCTTTTTAAAGCCATAGGGTCTGCTTCTCTTCTCTCCTCTGGACTCTAATTTCCAGTCAACCTCTAAGAGAACAAAGGAAGATAATATTTAAGCTATGATTTTAGCCATGCCAGAAGAAAAAGTGACCAAAGTAGTGCTGGGGATCTTTTGGCTAACAGAGCAGTTAGCTGCTCTTTTGTTGACTCAGCTTAAAAAAGTAAAAATATTTGTATTTATTTTAGGAAAACATCAAAGGACCATCCTTCCAATCCTGATTATAGCCTCTAGGTACTTGCAGTGATTACTGCAATAGCAGCTCTTTTTTGATCTGGCTGAGCCAATAGCTATAAACTTACTCCTTGGAATAGGGAGTCTAGCTTCCTTGTTATTTCCTCTTCCATCTCATCCTGTCAGAGAGTGGAAAGCAGTTGCATCTCTAAAATCTCTAAAAGTCCTTACAAAGGCTCATTTATTTGCAGGTCTCAAGTCCCAGTGTGGAGTTGGAAGGGGACGAAGGGGAATTAAGTTGTGTTATAAATATCCCTGCCAGAGGAGGAGTGTGGAAAATTACATAGCATTAAGATATAATCTCTCCTCTATCTTTTGACCACTGTTCTCACTTCACCTGCTCCATTCCCTCAGAAAGAGGTCAGCCCAGCTGAAGGAAGGTGTTTGCAGGCTGCATCAATCCAAGGATGTGAATTGGAGTTACAACCCCTTTCTGGGAATCTACCTTGAGGTGCTCCCTGAATTTGCAGCAAAATTTCACCCTAAACACTGCCTCCACACTAAAGTTCATCAGTGGTTTAAATTGATGGTTTCCACCAAAACTAGTGCAAACCCCAACTTGTGGCATAGTAATCCTCCAGCTGCAGGTGGGGAGAGTGCTGACACACATCCTGTGAGGTCCTGCACACTCTCCCTTCACCCACCCTTGTGTCCTAAACCCACAGAAGGACAGCCAAATGCCTGGTACTGAGGGCATGCAGCCCCATCCCACTCTGCACAAAGCAGCAAAGGTCAGGGACAGATTCTCTCGGGGAGAATCTAGGCAAACATTTAATGCAAGGAAGCATGCAACCTTGTGGCTGTCTCTATGCAGAGATAATATTTATCAAATTGTCCCTTCTCTGGCAGAGCCTAGCACAGGGGCATCCCCAGGCTACAGGGATGATCTGGGCTGAGGAGAGAGGGACTGTGGCCACAAGAGAGGTGAAAGCTGCTTAGTTCCTTCTCTTACATGAAAATTAACTTGCATCAGAAAAAGGCACGTGAAAAGGGAGTGCAAATTACCCTTTCATTTCACAAACAAAAAGGGAGAGGCAAGACAAACTATGCTGCTCTCAGGTCCAAATCCTTTCATGTATACTTCCTGGGGCAGTGCAGTTATATGCCTACTTAATAGCTCAGTCTAGCTCCAGGTAGGTAGTCATTAGTTTTCTTGGAAATTTTCTGGCAGTAAGATACAAAAAGAGGGTAAATTTATTCAGTCCTTAGTGCTGAAGTATATATAGAAAGAGATGTATAGATAATGCCCATATAAATACAGATCCAGGGGTACACACCCATACAGTTTAATAAAAATAGATCTTTAGATGGTACTACTTTCTGTAGGTTTGGAATGGAAAGAAAAAAGAGGGGGACATATGAAGCTCAGGCATAATTGCCATGAATAAATGTTAATGCATAGGGATGAACTTTTATTTTTACTTTATACATATTAATGGGCTGCCTCTTTGTGAAAGAGTGACATCAGACATTGATAAATTTGACAGAAGTGAAAGGAAAAAATGGTTGCACTATTAGGAACATTCCTGAGGTGGTGTTGAACGGTGTCTTTGATACATCAGCCTTCACTCTCTGAGCACATTCGTATTAACTTGTGTGTACATCCAGAATTCAAATGAGCTGCTCCTTTAGATGCTGACTTTTAGCAGCAGTCCCACCAGACAGGCTGGAATCAAACCTACAGTTTCAGAATGTGGCAGAGTATAATTTTCTCCATACAGTTTGTGCCTGCTGACTCTCTCAGAAGATTAGAGAGAGAGGAAGCATATAGCAGGTGATTAAAGATCCACACAAGGCTGAAGAGTGAAAAAAAAAAATCTTTACTGAACACACTGCTCCAAGTACACTCCCTATGCTAAGAGATCTATGCAAGGCTGTGTTTATAATATTGCTGAAAACAGAGATTACAAATTTCTTGGAATATATTCACTTAAAGGCAAGTGAGGGCTAACCACTGATGCCTGAGTGCCTCAAAAATGTCTGAACACTGGTGCATTGCCCAACATGGATCCTCTTTATAACCCTTCAGGAAACCTCTGAGAAAACTGTGCTACACACCTGCAAGATATGTATTTGTCTGGAAACATCATACCAGAACAGTAAGTGTCTGAGAATCTTACAGTAAATCCAGCATACACAGGTGCATCACATAGATTAGGATTCACAGTGGGCCTAGGAATAAATAAAAAGCTGAAGCCATGCATCTTTTTCTCATTAGTCCGTGGGTTTTAAAACTAGACATCAGGAGGCTGGAATTATAAGATGTTAGTTAATACTACTGACACACATTTCTCAGCAGCTTCAAACCAAAGGGAGCAGAAAAAAAAAAAAAAAGGAAAATATTTGGAAGTAGAAAAGGAGGCAGCCATGGAAAAATTATTGCAAAAAGAGAAGAAAAAGAGATGAATAAATATAAATGTGTGTTAGATTATATATATTGCTCTACTAGAAAATTTTGTTTTGAAATCCGGTTTTATAGAAATTTGGGCTATTCAGTGAGATTTCTGTTATAATGGCTGCTTCCAAAAGACAACAGGAAAAGCAAAATTCTTTTTTAAAAAGTAAAGTATTGAATAAACATTTTCCCCTCCTTTGCCTCATTAACATGCAAGTACTCTCTTTGGAGACAGATACAAAAATAAGAAATAAATATTCACCTTTCTATTTGTCACAGAGGAACATAATAGGGTTTTTATCCATTTTTTATCCAGTTAAAAACGTTGGGTTTTCTTCCTCTTTTAAAAATAATAAAATCTCCTTTTGTAAGCAAATGTAGGACATCATCTATATTTTTGCTTTTTTTTTTCAGATGTCAACCATAAGACTGTTGGCAAATTAATTAGCATGTATAGCCAAGATCATGAGTAACAAACTAGTAACAAGCATTAGCTCTTCTGTGCAAAAAAGCCCAAGCATTTGAATCTATGCAAGACAAACAGATTTTATCAAACCTACTGTATATTTGAATCTCTCAATGCCTAGTATCACAGCATGCCTAGTAGTTAAAGATAATTAAAGTAATAATACACACCTGTTAACTGTGGAGTTATTGTGCCTAGCATCAGGCTGCCTAGAATTACTAACACAAATTGGCTGAAGGGTTGAAGATGCAGTTTTCATGTTCCTGCTGGCTAAGAGAAGCCTCATACCCTCATTCTGTTTTCAGTGAAATAAGGCAAGAGCCTTCTATTTCAGAGCAGAGGCCAGAGCCTAACAGACAACCATCTTACTGATCATTTTCTTCTTCATAATCAGGTGGACCAATTTTCCTCTTTTTCCCCTGCCAGAAACAAGTGAGGTTTTATAAATGTCTCTCTTAAAAGTACTCCAACTGCTTACTTGTCTTCTAAATTGCTGCTAAGTGTTTAACACATCTTGTACCTTCTCTTAAAGAAGCAAATATCTGCAAGCCTGTTCAAGATGAGCCCTGAGTTTTCCCTCACCCCACGTTTTCAGCATCATCAACATCAGCATTTTAAGCAAGCATCACTGTCTAAAGAGCAGATTGCTTCTGCATGACAGAAATGCTCAAATACTGTGCTGCTATTCAGCAAAAAATATATTCAAAAACCATAGATAAGCAGAAAGACTTTATTTAAGAGCTCCTGTTTCTAGAAAGCAATATGCTTACTGTAAGGAGAGAGGTGTTTTATTTAACTGGCAATGACCACTCTTACTCTGAGCTGGCAATAACCTGCAGCAACAAATACATCCAAGTGTTTTATTCCTCCGTGGATACTCATTTTCCTCCTCTTGCAGATACATTCTTTCTATGTGTCCAGTGGCTAGAAGCCAAGAAACTCATTTTACGCTTGATAATTCATCACTAATCAGTGCTAATCTGTTTGGGAAAACATGTATGGCACAAGCACAAAGAGAATCAGATCCGTTTGGCTGCTTTGTTGGTGGCACAACAACCAAGAGCAGCTCTCTGATCTCTTCCATGGGACCCACACAGAGGTTCACTCACTCTTGCAAGTTGTTCCACACCAAGAAATCAGTCTTTTTGACACCTGGACATTTAAAACAGAAGTAACAATGAATTCCAGTGCAATTTGGACCAATTCCACTATTCACATCTCTGAGAGTAGTAGTCACTACTAATATAAATTTACCACTGCAAAGCTTGTGGGAGCCTGGCTTGCTCCTACTGACACCTACTCAAAAAAAAAAAAAAAAAAAAAAAAAAAAAAAAAAAAAAAAAGAGAGAGAGCTTTGTAAGGCAGGTACACATCATGCAAGCTTTGCTTTGAATTTATGGTACTTGAATTTCTATTGGGCAGATATCCATCAGCCCAACATTTTATATGGGCAATGATTACAAGCAAAATTTATATTGCAGAATCATGGAAAATGCTGAGTTGGAAGAAACACACAAGGATCATTGAGTCCTACTCATGGCCCTGCACAGAACCATTCCCATTAGTGACACCATCTGCCAAAGAGTGTCATCCAAATAGTTCTCAAACTCTGTCATGCTTGGTGCTGTGACCACTTCTCTGATGAACCTGTTCCAGTGCCCAACCACTCTCTGGGTGAAGAACCTTTCTCTAATATCCAACCTAAACCACCCCTGACACAATTTCTGGCCATTCTCTTGGATCCTATCAGTGGTCACCACAGAGAAGAGATCAGTGCCTGCCTCTCGTCTTCCCCTCAGTCTCCTCCAGGTGCAAGTGACCTCAGCAGCTCCTCATATGGCTTCACCTCCAAACTTTCACCATCCTCATAGCCCTCCTTTGGATGCTCCACAATAGCTTAATATCTTTTGTTGTGCACCCAAAACTGCCCCAAGAACTTGAGGTGAGGTGGGCCCAGTGCTGAGCAAAATGGGACAATCACCTCCCTTGCCCAGCTGGCAATGCTGTGCCTGATCCTCCCCCAGGACAGGGCTGGCCCTCCTGGCTGCCAGGGCACTGCTGGCTCATGTTCAACTTGCCAGAATCCCCAGGTCCCTTTCACAGGACTGCATTCTCCAGTCCATATGAACATCCAGGGGCAGTCCACAAAGACATCCTGAAAATTGCAGCTTCTCCGTAAAAACAACTGTAGACTGGGAATCAAATGGAAACAAATACCCCAAACTTAGTGAAATCTAACAACACTTGGCTTTGAAACTCTGGGAAGACACTCAGACAACAAATATTGATTTTGCTTCACACAAAATAATGTTTATGTTATTGCTGCAAAATTCCGTTCCCGATATTTTCCTGTAGGCGTTGAGCCATATGTTTCTGCGTAATACAGCAAAGGCACAATTAAGCTCCTCTGCAGGACGGTGCTCTGCCAATGCCAGTGCTCTCCCAAGCAGGAGCACTGCAGAGAGGGGAGCCAAGGCACACACAGGCTGCGGGCACTCCTGCGTCTCGCCCTCCATCCGAGGGCTCAATTTGGAGCCGAGGCTGCTGAGGCATGTCTCAGCTCAGCTTGACGGCTCCGTCGGGCGCTTATTCAAATGTGATGTTGTCCCAGCCTCATCTGGAATGCCTGCATGACAGCATTTCCCACTCACCCATTTTTTTTTTTATTCATTAAAAGTAAGACAGTGCCAGCCTCTGAGAAACCTGTCTGTAAAATAAAGGTCTGCATTAAAGCCATGTATGAAAAACTATCTTCCTGACAAGCAGTTGCTATTTGGAGGTGCATCTATCTCTCAGGGAATGGGTTTGGTGCCAGCAACAGAGAAACAATCCCATACAAACAGCAACATTAGGGGAATCTTAAGGCTGAAATTTAAGCACTAAAAAGACAGAGTGCACCTCAGGAAAAGCTAGATTAGCTACCTTATCACTGCCTGCAAGCATACATACAATATTACAGCCCTTAATTAAACAGACATGTTTTCCCTCTGACAGAATGAATCAGATGGTCTTCTAGATTTTCTGTGTTTGGCATATATTAACAATTTGTCTCTTTACTGTGTGTCCATCATTTAATTAGCATAAAAGCCCCCTGTCCAACGTTCACTTGGTCATCTTTATAACATATACTCCTATCTCAAAGGTACTAATTTTAATAATTTCATCAGTACAGATGTATAATGCATTCCACAAGACATTTTTCTCTTTAGAGACAGATGTACTTCTTAGCAGTAATTCATTACTTATTACCTCGCAAGCTGTTTTTCAGACAAATAAGCTCACAGTTCCATTACCAGTATCTTTTAATGATGTTTCTGTTTCAGATTGCTTTATCATTGGAGTCTAATCCAAATTTCACTGAACTTTCCCATTAATTTCAATGAAAGGCTCTGTTCTTCATTTTCCAAGCAGCTCAAAGCACATCTCAGGAAAATCTGTATACTATTTATTCAGAAAGACATTTTAAAATAGAAAGCAAAATATTTCTATAACATTAAATTGCTTCTCTAATGAGCAAAACATCCTGCAGAGGTTTTTCACTAGTTAGCTGAGAGCACATCCTAGAACACAGTAAGTGAAAGAAACCTGCATGTTGAATGATAAATGAGAGCAGGGTGTTTTCAGAATTACTTCAGAGGGCAGCACAAATGAGTTTCATATGTAGCATTGCAAAATCATCATGTTGGGCAAATTCGAAAACTTACTCAAAATGGTAATGTTAAGACCGAGAACAGATAGCATTACCAAGGGTGTTGGAAGAACAAGGTGGTCTCTGGATCTCTGGGTTATGCACCACCTATTCCATGCTCCTAAACACAACAATGAATCTTGGAAGATTTCCTGCTGGGGGACACAGTCTGCAGAGAGACATAACACTGAAAAGCAGAGTCTCTGTAGAGTGACCCTTCCTTTATTGCACACTCCTGAGGTTCCACTTGGATTACTGCATCCAGCTCTGGGGCATCCAAATTAAGGACACCGATCTGTTAAGACAGGTTCAGCAGGCTACTAAGGTGATCAGAGGGGGCTGCAATACCCCTCCTGTGTGAAGTCAGACTGAAAGAGTTGGGGTTGTTCAGCCTCAAAAAGAGAAGGCTCCAAGACCTTGTAGCAGCTTTCCAGTACATAAAAGGGAGTACAAGAAAGCAGCAGAGGGACTAATGACAAGGACATGTAGTGATAGGACAAGGGGAAATGGCTTTACACTGAAAGAGGGCAGGTTTAGATTAGATATTAGGAAGAAATTCTTCACTGTGAGGGTGATGAGGCACTGAAACTGGTTTTCCAGAGGAGTTGTGGACGCCCCACCCCTGAAAGTGTTCAAGGCCAGATTGGATGGGGCTTTGGGCAACCTGATCTAGTGGAAGCTGTCCCTCCTCACAGCAGGGGAGTTGGAAGTATGTGATCTTTAAATTTCCTTACAACTTAAAGCATTCTGTGACTCCACTGCAACTCTCTGTACTCAGCTTTTTTCTGGTTATTGGTACCCTGGACTTCACACAGCAAAGGACTTACTTAGGTCTTTGAGGACCTTCTGAAAATCCTACCTTATTTTATAAAGTCCTTGATCTTGTGCATTTTACAACCACAAACCTCTCCTATCACACCCACCCATTAAATTGAGTGGTACAAACTATGAGCACATGTGAAAGCCAGATAAAACTGGGATTTCACTTTGATAAACATAGCAATCAGAAAATGCCAAAGGGGAATAATTCATTTAGGCATGAAGCCAATATCCCCCAGTTCCGTGGTCTTCCTTAATGGTTATAAGATTTCACTCCTTATAATATGATTCACTGTTGAAAAGAATTCAAAAACTTGTAAAGGATATTGAGAACTTTGCTGTGTAGAAAATCCACTCACATCTTACCTCTTGATTTCCTCCTCTCACTTTTCTCCAAACTTAAAATTTCTGGTAGTTTTTGCTGTTAAGTACATTTTCTCCAAACTTAAAATTTCTAGTGTTTTTTGTCATTAAGTACATTCTATGGTTTCACTGATTTGGAAAGTGTAAATGGAAAATTTGAAAAATTAAGTATCTTAAACATTAATTTAATAACTATGCTTTACTAAGTTAGGAATATTGAGTACTAGTTCCTCATACTTCATACAAAGAGAAGGGAAGAGTTACCCAAAGGGCACACCATGATGGGGACAGCTATGCTTATCAGAATAGTAAAATAGTGAAATACTAATTATCTATAATTTATAGGTTTTTCTGTAGGGTGGGACTGGTAATTGACCTCCTGGATATTAGAAACTGAGAGGGCTTGTTACACAACTGATTTTCTCTCCTTATTCAAACTTATTCTCTATAGTTTATTCTGTAATGATTTATTCAGCAGTTTATTAAAACATAAAAAAGAAAAGGACTTGTCATTCTTTCCTGAACTTTCAGAAAAGGATGAAGAGATTTAAGCAAGAGAAAAAAAATGAGATCCTGTATTCCTTACTTATCAATATCAGAAACTCATCCTAATAAGGATTACTCCTACACTGACACCACAGCTCTTCCTGTTTTTCTATAAAACTATTCACAAGTTGCATATATTTTCATATTTGATCTGCATTAATATTAAAATCCTCCTGAAGTTTCTGGAAAGATTTACATGTTTTATCATCAGATAAATCCTTTATTATCTTGTACCAAAAGTTCATTCTTCTTTAAAATGCAATAAATATTTAATTTGAACAAACAAAGCAAAAGCAATTAAGGAAAAGAGGTACCCTAAGACAAAAAAAAATCTGGAGATTGAATTCACAACTGCGTTCACTGCCTGCATAAGAATTTCTAGAGTCAATACCAAATAGAAAAAGAAGTAGCAAACACCAAATTTCATACGTAGAAGTCAGAAGAGATAGCAGGGTATTATCCTCCAGCATTACATTACCCATGCATTGCAATATTAGATGGATGAGTAGCAGAAGATACAGGATATTGCTGTGGTAGCTGGAGACAGAATGCAAGAGGCAGGTGGCATGACAGGACTGAATAGAGAACAAACCCTCCAGTAACACTGGCTATAGGAAGTGGTGAGCAAAACTCAGTATCTTTGGGATTTTGTTTCCCAGGAGCTAGAAGGTGTTGAAAGGTTTTATTTATTTATGGTCAACCCTTTGGAGTTGTAAATCTCACAAGAAGTTACTCAGCAGATCAGACTTCTCAAGAACATCACACCTTGTGTTGCTTCAGCACCTCGCATCCACCTCCCAAGAGATATGCAGAGGGTTGCATGGAGGGAGGCATTAACAAGAAAACAGGGGGAAGAGAGGAAGAACAGAAGCTTTTCTTTCATTTGTACAAACATACTACAAGAAAAGAGTGAAATAGATTTAAAGGGAGATAATTTTAAGTGTTAGGACTTTTGTCTGTGGCAAATTTCATTGTCTTTAAATAGAGCCTAGATCTCAATGACTATTTCACTCAGAAATGCCGCTGGTCTCACTCTTGATCCTCTCAAGCAGTTTACTCCTACAGTAAAAATATAAAAATCTTCTTTATCTTATTTGGCTATCTCTCTGTTCATCTCTGCTGTGGCTTGCGATCCCCATCTCTGCGCTATCTGTCAGTGAGACAGGCCAGGGAAATACAGAACCACTGGTACTTACAATGCTTGAAACTCCTGGATAAATCATTAGAGAACATGCTATAGGGAACAACTTCACAATGACAAGGAAATAAAATCAATTTTATAATGTCTTCTCAAATTCTTGTTTCCATAGGGTCAATCCTCAGTCATTCCCATAGAAAACTCTACCCAAGAGGGAAGGAAAGAGAAAAATTGTCTGAGGCTTCCCTCTGAGAACATTTGAATTCTTCCTCAGAAGTGCAGGAATTTTCTCTCCATGCTCTGTGAAGCAATGGTGAGGGGATTAGTCTACAACTCCATTAAAATTTCCCAGAGCCACAGGGGCTGTGCAATCTCTAGCCCTTTTCTAAATGATAGTTTGCTCAAAACGCCTCCTGTAACACTTGAAATATAGGACAGGTGTTACCACTTTAGCTACAGACCCACACAGAGAACCCAGAGACAGAGGAGTGAGGTGGTGCCTTGGGGTCCACAAATACTCTTACTTCATAAAGTATTTAAAAAAAAAAAAAAAAAAAAAAAAAAAAAAAAAAAAAAAAGGAGGAGGGGGTTCCCCAGGTGAATATGATATGAAAAAGATAGGTTTTCTATTGGCATTGTTACTTTAGAGGGGAGTTGAAAGTTTCCTATTCTCCAGCATTCAAACTAGCACTAAAATATTGGTGCATCATGCAGAACAACACTCAGCTTTAATACAGATCCTCTTCTCATATAAAAAGCCACCAAGAAACTCTGTTTCTAGGATTTCTATCTACAGAACACATAATCTTTAACCTGTCCCAAGTCTTCCTTGCTCTCAGAGTTTGTTTTGTGTGATATCCTTCTCCTGCCATTTCCATTTAAAAGTAAGCTCTTTTACTTCCTCCCACTCCACCAAAATGCCGATGTGTCACTGCAGCTAAAAGTAAGGAGTAGTCACTGATGTTGTCATATTTGTGGAAACATTTTGCAGATGACCCACTATGCTGACAACCTGATCTGGTACTCGCATTTCCTCCTCCTTTGCCACTTCCCAAAAGTCAAAGTAAGTGGACATGTCCATGTGTCATTCTTTGTGTGTGACACTGGTTTTCAGGATTTTTTTCTGTACGCAAATAGTTTTGACTGAGGTAACTGGCTTTTGTTTTGAAGACCCCAGGATTAATTTTTCATTTCATACCTGTGAAGAAGGCTAAGTTCCATATCAGTATCATTCATCAAATCCGTGATTTCATGAAGGTAAAATGGTGGGTATGAATCTTATTACCACAGTGATTCCCTTGAGTCTCTGTGGTGGAAAAAAAAGGCATCAAATCATATATGAATAATTGCTGTGGTTTTTGAGGTCCCTCTGTTCTACTCATATAAAAGGAGCATCAGCAGAAATTCATATCAGGTCAGGTAAATTTAAGGGTGAGATCCTCAGCAGATGTGAATCACTATCACTCTAATAAAAAAAAAAGGTCATCATTAATGCCACTTTGAGATTTGATTCTTTGATTCAGGAAGCATTTATCTTACTGTGCTCATCTGAATTTATGAGGAACCTGCACTTAAAAAATAAATTGCATGTGAGAGTCAGGAGAAAGAATCAGCTTTACATGAACAATTAAATGTGGCAAAACTGTGCCAAACAAAATTCAGAGCTCTTGAATTGCTAGGTAATTTATTTTAAAGAACATGGAAAAAGGTGTTTCACTGGCATAAGATGTTGTCTGGAGACAACATCAAAGCCAACATAATACCCCTGTTGTTACAATTCAAAAAAAAAAAAAAAAAAAAAACAAAAAAAAAAAAAACCACCTTTATCTGCAGTTAAAAAGACAAACTGGGCACATAAGAAAGGTAATCCAAAATCTAAAATTAAATAGTTTGCTGTGTCCAGTTAAATTAAATGAGTAGTGGAACAAGCTAAGAAGATACAGTATTTGTTTCATGGCTATTAAATAGATGGCTATTGGTGCTTGTTATGATTATGAAATCACACTTCAGATGCTCACATCTCCACAGTTTTCAACTCTTCCAAGAGTTATAGCTCTGGAACTTCTCTATAGTACAAATATACAGCACAGCTTCTTGCAATTTCCTGAGACACTGCACCTGTAATATATTCATGCTAATTGCTCCAAACTCATGCATATAGATGACAAAAGAAGCTGAACGGCAATTCAGCTTTTTCATGCAAAGGAAACATAATTGTTTTATAATATGCTGTAAGTTTTAAACCTGCAGGTTAAGTATTCATTTAATTATTTAGGGAGAGGTTGTACTTCTACTCCTCTCCATGTAAAAGAGGCAGCCTACCTCAGTATCATGCCAAGAAAGGGTCAGGAGCTCGGATTTCAAGTTCTCCTTCCTGTCCTTCTCCTTCCTGCATCTCTCCCTTTCCCTTTATTATGAATGCAGTATTGCTTCTACTGCCTCTGTTCACCCACTTACCACTGATATTTTCAGAAACAAGTTATATGAGCCAAATATGTTGATGAGCAAATAGATGAAGAGGGGAAAAAATGTGTTTCCTGAACAGGCAACTTGTTTCAATACAGGTATTACAAATCTCCTAAATAAGACCATTTACTAATTAAGGGATTTTATTTCAGACTCTATCAGCAGAATGGCAGGAAAAAGAATGGTTTTGATACAAAGTCAAAAGATTTTGGGTTTCTGATAAGAGAACTACTTACCTCTACAACAGCAGACCTCTAAGATATATCAGTAGCTACCAAATTTCTCCTTTGGCTCAAAGCATTAAAGCCTGCATTTTTCAAAATGGAAGAACCAATTGAAGATTTACATCTGGATTTGTGTGCATGTGTGTTCCAGTAGTTGTAATATGTTGTCTGCACCACGCAGAGTCATTAGCTTTGTCTAAAAGTACTTACTACATTAAAAAAATCATCAAATGTTATGAACATGGCTTAAATTTTCAAAAGATTTTAAGCTATTCAATGGTCCACTTTCCATTTGTACTCCGTAGGTAGTAATGAGACTTACAGAATTAAGCAATTCAGCACCTTCCTCATAGTTCTGATCTCTTACAATATTCATTTTTTTTTTCCATGGATAGGCACATAAGTATGGGGACAACAGAAACCTGCTGAGCAGAGCATGGATCAAACTATCAAGAAATACATTTCAGCCAGAAGGAATAGTGCTCATACATGTCCAGAGATATAAAGTCTCTGTTCAGAGCCATTAAGCTCTATGTAATCTCAGCCACTTGCATTACACCACATCTACATTTTTAAAGAGGTAATGGCAGCTCAGGAGAGATTTGGAGTTAGGTCACCCTGTGAGGGCACAGGGGACAGGGTCCAACTCCTTCCACTGCCCAAACAACAGCCTGAACTTGAATTCAAACCAGCATCCCAAGACAGAATCCCAACAGTCAGCTTTCTCTGTGGTGGAAAAATTCTCTCAGATACCAACACAAGAGTTTTTCCTCCTCATAGAAATAATTTGATATGCAAAATGCTGAGGTAAGAAAGAGTATCTTTAACACCAGCAACTAGGAAATGTATCTAAAATGGGTGTTTAACTCTGCATCTGATCAACTCCACTGCTCCAGAGCAGGGATCTGAACCTGGCTCTTCCACCTTTCTCTCACAGCTACATTTACTTTGAGAATGTTGAAACCATGCTGGTAACATCAGGTCCATATCAAAGGCAGTCCCATTTTGAAGGTTTCAAGGTTTTAGCCACAGCAGCCCTTGAAGTAGATCTCAATATTTAGGTGAGTTTGGACAGCAAAATCTTGAGCATATGCAAACTTAACATGCTAAACTAATAGTCAGGAGGTAAGTGACAGCTGAGGAGTAATTATTCCAATGGCACATGAGTGCTGGGACAAGGTGATGCCTACGTTCTGCAGCAGATTATGGTGACAGAAAAGCTCTGAGCTGACTTTCACAGTACATCCACAGAGTTCAGCACAGCACCATGCAGAGACAGTCGCACAGGTCTCAAAGGCAGCCTAGCCTTTTCGCTATGGCAGAACATGCATTATTAAATTCAATCCCTGTTTCTCAGCAGAGCTAATTAGTTCAGGTGCAGCTCAACGCTGCTATAATTATACTCCATCTGCTTCCAGAGCTAGCTAGTTTGGGTGCTGAGAGCTTGGAAATTTCTCTGCAGTACCCCCTCATGGGAGGGAGCATGATACTATTATGTCCTTAGGCGTGAAAAGAGATGGATTGACGCTTTGGTCTCTTTGATGATGCGAGCCTTAGCAGCCTAAATCCTGCCGAGTTAAATCCTCTCAAGGGACAGATTTTTAAAGATGTTTAAATAGCTAAAGCCCCAGGTATGGCCCCAGTGAGATTTTTGAAAAATGCCTCATAAGCACTAAGTGTTTGTTGGTGGTAAGTGACTCTGTATGGCAGCACAGCAGTAAGTGCCCCATGTCAGACACCTGACCGAGGCAGGCTGTTGCTGGCAGCAGCCCACAGTACCCCGTCTCTTACCAAAACTTTGTTGTTCTCAGGTTGGCTCTGCTGCCTTGCAATCAGCATGTAAGTGCTAAGACTCATTTGGCTACACAGAGAATATCAAGCCTGTCTGCTTCTCAAGAAACAGATAGTGACAACTCAGATGAATGCTAATTTAGCACGCAGTATTTGCTCGCTTTAAAATGAAGCCTTGATCCAAAGACTACTGCAGTGAATGGACTATCTCTCCTTCATGTCAATTCATATTGGATCAGGCCTTGAATTTGTGGCATGAAGCAATTAGTATAAAATAGATTAGGCAACAACTTCCTTTATTCAGTTGTACAAGTTTTTTCAAGATGAACTGATTGCCCACATTTGTTTCATACAGGCAGCTAAATCATCAATACCAACAAGACTGGCATTAATCAACAGAATTACCTCCTCACTCTCACAGGCATTTAGCTTCATATCACTTTACAAAGGCTGTCAGGGACCGTCTGTAGCTTCAAGTACAATACAGCAGTTCCACAGCATGTTTTTCCAGACGCTGGAGTCATCCATATGCATTTGGCCTGCAAGCTTTTCAGCAGCACACCCAAATGAGAAAATTTCCAGCGACCACATGAACCCTGCAGCATGTTCTCCCTCCATCTGCTTTGTTTAATCACCCATCAGTACACCTCGATAGCATATATATGTACCTGTGAATACATATATATGTGTCCAGAGAGTGTGTTCTGCTTCCATGTGTGCTGTGCGGGTGTGACTGACACCTGCATTTAACAGGATGGCATCTATGTGAGTATCTGTGTCATTGCCAGTGACAGTGGCAGTGACACAGATGCTCACATACTTGCTTATTACTTTGACACACCACACTGCTGTCAGTGCCAGCTCTCCCAGTATTGCTCTCTCAGCCTCTGCTTGCTTTCTGCTTTCCAGGGGCAGTGGCTAAGGCTGCTGAGACTGTTAGATATTAATTGAAACTCAACAAGTTGCTACTTATTTAACCAATATGCAGACATTATTTTGTGAAATTGTTTTAGAAACTGACAAAGGGAGCTGCCCCACATCACTGCCTCTTAGGAGAAGAGCTCTGTGTTTCTGCTCTGGTTCAGTTATGGCTGTCTCACTGCCAAGCTGCTCTCTCAGAGTGCAGACTTGCCTTTTCAGACATGAAATAATTACTTGTTATATATAAAGGTTGCTGCCTATTACTTGTGTATATTCAGTGAATTCAGCCTTGCTGTCCTGCCTCTCACACTGCACTGCAGCTTTGGACCATGTGAATGAAATGCTGTGAGAGGTGGCACCCAAAATGCCTGTGTGAGCCCAGCCCTGTGCCCCAGCACAATAGCCATCCCCACCAGCACCCTTTGCCACCCCACAGTGCTCAGCTTGCATGTTCCGAGGAACTCTGCCTCTCTTAGACAGACTCCATCAATGGCAGCAGGCTGCCGCAAGGCAGATCAGACTGAAAGGCAGTAATTAGTGAGTGAGGTGGTAAAGAGCTGGTATAAGGGATTTTTGCCCATTTCTGTGCAAGGCTAGCAGTTTAACTCAAAGCATCCCCTGCAGTGGTTTAGGTTGTTAAAGCCCAACTGTACTGAAAAGAGGGAGGACTCGCAGTCAGTCACAGTAGAGAGGCATTTTGAGAAGCTGTCTCCACTCAGTTACCTCATCTAGGCTGGGAAGTCTGTGAGTGACTCGAGCCTGTGCAGTGTGCATTTGAGCAGGTTAGTGAAAACCACTCACAATTAAAAATAACCTCCCTGGTTTGGCACTGGCAGTAGACAACATGTCACACAAATGCTGAAGTTCAGCTGAGAACCAGAACCTGAGAACTGAAAGTCAGGATGTGGCTAGGGAATGAGCTGGATGCAATAAAAAGGGATCAGGGAGTTCTCAGGCCTGAAGCTCAACATTAAGGTGTGGGCCAAAATAAAACTCTCTTCGATATGACCATAAGTCATTCAAGAAGTCTCATGAGCCTCACAGATTGCAACTCTCCTGATGACCAACAGGTCAAAGGCAAATGCAGCAGAGGCAAAGGGAGTTTTCCAGAATTCAGAATTAATTTTTTCTTTGCCTTTTTTCCTTGGTTCTTCCTTTCTTTCTTTATACTTTTGTAACCTTCTCTCTGTGCAAAGAGAAACATTGACATTCCAGTGTCTGCTTTAGCTTTAAATTTCAAACTTTCAATTTTGATTTTCCAGTTCTCATTAATATGTTACAGATGACTTATTTTATTAATTGCCATCTATTTTACTAGTTAATTTATTTTTCTGGAAAATAAACACTTCCCTGACCTGTTCCAGTCTTGTACTAATACTTAGCCAAATATCTTAAGGCAGTGAAGGAAAAAACAAACAGCTGAACATCTGCTGAAAAGGTTACAAGGGTGAATAATCTTTAATAGCTTCTAATGAGCTTCCAGAAATATACTGCATAAAGACCAATGAACAGATATGAGTTCTTAAACCCTTACTTGTAAGACCATCCTGCTCAGTTACTTCACTCACTTACAGGCAGGAGTAAATTCAGATGCAGAATATGTTGCCAGATACCTTTAAAATGTGCCTTACAAGGACAAATCTCTTTCTTTAAGCAGCAATTAATTGTGCTCAACACCACCCCCTGCTTTTTATGCTTTACTGATGCAACTCACATCAGGAAGACAGGAAGGAGTCCCTGATCATAGCTGAAGCTCTCCAGCATTTTGATTCATCACTTGTCTGCCTCGGAGCTCCACAGAGGCAAACTGAGCGAGCACACATAGGACCTCACCTGCAACCTGCATCCAAACGTTCCTTTGGTGATGCAGGTCAGCTCTGCCCCTGGGAGTGAGCATTAGAACAACAGGCTCAGAAGTCAAGGAGGGCATCTGGCAGCTGTACAGGTGTAGAAAGAACTGTTGCTACTATTTCCCAACTTATTAGCCAAAGCAGTGGCATGGAGGTTGCTGAAGAGTTTACCCTTCTCTTTGTCTTGCACTTCAATTTCTCCTCTTTGTGCTGCCCTCAGCTCAGCCACATACACCTGCCTGCCAGGCTCAGGCAGAGCATATAAGTAAATGCAACACAAGGAAAGTCAATAGAGTTTCACTCACTCACAACAGAAGTGAATTTAGCCATAGATCAATAATGAAAAGCACAATGTTCCCTACGTGCCTGTTCTTGCAGCTGTCCTTCATCTGAAGAGTTCAGCCCCACTGAGAGAATCAATGTATCAATAGAGAGTAAAGTGTGTTTTCAATAAAACTGAAAATGCAAACATATTCAGCATTGTATGATTATTAATTTCCAAAGTTAGACACAGGCTTTTAACAGTTTCCACTAAGTCTCCAAATGAAATTTAAGCACTTGGATAATAATCAAAAATACTATATTAAAATTCTCTCCTCCATTCCTCTCCATGTGCAGAAGCAACTTGGCATATTCCTAGGGCAAGCAAGGATACACTCTTGACTGAAAGCAATGGTGCTTCACTGCCTCTTATTTCTGGGATAGCCCTAAGCTCATTCTGCCACCTTGTGTGATCAACATATAATACAGCACAGTCTCATTTTCAGGTCCATATTTCTTATTCTACTCCATTAAGTCTCACCTCTTATTTAGTACTCCTCAAAGCTGGAAGTCTGTTAAACTATGTGCAGATAGCCACTCATCTCTGATAATTTTAATATGGACTGTCAAGATGAAGCAAATTTGGTGTTTCATTCGTACTCATTCTCCCAAAAAGCTACTTAGGTTTATTAGAGCAGTGAATAATTCTTATTAATTATATGATGCACATTCTGTTAGCATATTGTTAGACTGTGTTTCTCTTGAATTTCATTGAAATTTTTTGAAAAATTATGCCTGTGAATATTTTTAGCTGGTATTATCCATTCAAAGCAATTTGTTGAAAACAAAAATTCAGTTTAAAAAAAAAAAAAAAAAAAAAAAACCTTGAGCTGTGTGACTAGTCACTCCTTCTCTTATGGCCTATTATTTCACCTTTATAGAAATAGTTTCTTTACATTTAACCTGACTGGAAAACTGTGAATGTTAGAAAAACATTTGGCTTTCAGTGCAAAATGTCTGTTGAAAGCAAATACAAAGGTAGTCTTTCAGAAAGTGTCCCCACTGCTTTCTCAATGTTTCTAATTTCTGCTGCTGCATTCAGTCGTGACATTATGAAGAAAAGAAGTTTTTTTTAAAAAAAAGCAAAAGCTTTTAATGAAAACCCTAGTTAAAGCCTGTAGGATAAAAGTCTTTGTTTTGATTAGCTGAATGAATTCAAATATCTTGTTCTGGAAACAGGCAAAGCATTCCTCAAGTTCATCTACAAAAAACGTCTGAAGCTTTAGTTCAGACTACCATGAGAGGCTCCGCAAGGGATTCACACGCCCAGGAATGGCTGCTGGTACAATGCAAAAATCAATAATGCTACATGAAGCTGTTACCTACAGATGTCATCTCTCTTCTGAGCACCAGCAAATGCCCATGTGCATCATAGGTACTGAAAAACATAAATGTGACACCAGCTGCAAGTGCAGAGGGACACTTCACCCTGTTCACAGACAGGCATTCAGCACATCCAGCTTTAAAATGCCCGTGAGCTTGTGTGTGCTGATCTGCTGTTAAGCAAAGGTGACAGAAGGTAAGAGGCAGAGAAAACAATTATCAAAAGCTCCTTCTAAATCCTACAAATGCAGATGTTGACATCTTTTATTGCCCTATGCTTTACAGATATAGGACTACATTTCTTATCAAAGTGAACTACAACTCAGACTTAATTAACCGGAACTGTGGTGCCTACAAGATCTATGCTAACAGCGCAGTGAATGCAGTCAAAGCAAAATTCATTCCTGTAGTCTGGTCTTAATGCCTTTTACACAGGGAAATAATTATAGCTAAAAGCTGATGTTTTCATTTCATACTTATGGAATACTTCTTACAGAATCTCATCATCACCTTAACTTGTGGCTGTGGTCAGAAAACTGTTTATGTTAATATCATACCATTTTACTCACCATATATTCTGCAAGTAATCAAATCATAGGGTTGATCTCCAGTCCTTCTGTGAGGAGAAATAATTGAGGCAGGAAAATTCATAGAGATTTTAATAAGAACCAGACAAAGTGTGTCTACAAGATACAAACTCAAAAATACATGCAATTTGCATGTCAGAGACAGCTTTAGTAAGTTTGGAATTTGGCAAAAAAATCTCCAGGCCACACAAACACACCCTTCCACAATTAATAATGATGTAATTTCAGAAAAAATTCTTTTGTTTCTCGAATTACCCTCTAAAAAATTTTGACCTTTCTTTTACAAGTTTTTTTACTAAAAGAATTAATAAATATATATATTTAAAGCCAAAACTGAAAATTTTGCCTCCGACTGTATGTTTCAGGTTGACCTAAAAAGGAAAATCATATTCAAGTATGATCGAAAAGTCCAGCCTTCAAAACATGTTATACACAGTTCTAATTTCAAAAGGCTTTGGCTCAAGTTTCAAAAGCACAGAGCAACCCTACAATGTGCATAATTATCCTGCTATAAGGGAGTATACAGTAAAGGGGCCTGTAAAGTTTGAATCCCTTTACAGGCTCTTGCAGAGCCCTTGGCAAGTCATTTCATTCCCTTATATCTCTATTTCCCTGTCTATTAAGTCAGAGCAATAATACCTACCTTCCCCGAAGAGGTGACAGTAATTAAGTCAATGTTTAGCATAGCACTTTCAAGATGCAAATCTGCATTAAAGTTCTAAGTACTATTATTATTATCATCATTATCATCGATTATCATTAGGCTAAAGCTACTGTTTAATTCTGTATGTTCTCATTCTGAGAGATACATTCAACTACCATTGTAAGCTAATTATACCATCTACTCTTAAGTATAGGAGTACAAAGGCATACCTTCTGCTGCATTTGCAGTCTGTTCCCACTTTCAAATTCTCTTTGTGTAAAGGAAAGTATATTCTTAACTAATGCCTTAAGGAAGTTTGCATGGTATTGCCAAATTAGCTCATTGCAATTAGTATCTCAGGTTTTTCTGCAATCCCAGGAAAATAGCAGTAGCCACAAACACAGTTAATAATGATGACTTTGTAAAAGAGAACTGGAGGCTAATATTGAAAGGGCTGTCAAAGAGCAAAAGGCTGCATTTCAAATGACCTTTAAATCCGCTGCGACTCCTGCAGAGGATAAGAGGTGACATGAGTGACAAGAAAGGCTTTTCCAGCTCACCAGACTTCACCAGGTCAAAGAAGTATTTGTAATGAATGAATAAATAGATAATTCATCCCTCAGATGTTTAGGCAACTTTTCTGATATGAGCACAGGTAGGAAGCAGGTCTGTAAAGCTGGATAGATTTCAGAGACCTGAAAAACTGTTAAAGAACCAAAGAACTGAGCCCAGGTTGCTCATTATGCAGTGCAGAAAGGAACAGATACTTGCCCACCAGGCTTCAGATACCCTGTGTATCTGTGGACACTATGGCTTTAAAATGCCAGTGTCAAAACTAGGGTTTCCTAAAATCATCCTGACTCAATTTCCTCTGGTTTTGTTCACAGGAACGTGTAGCCATGCCACCCTCCCTGCTCTGGAAAGATCAATGTGTGTGAGCTTCCAGATGTCTGGGCACAAATGTGGCCAACACTTGGTATACCTCAAAGCCTACCTCTGACAAGAACAGACACACACATAGGCACACAGTAAAGAGGTGGCATGTCACATCTTTACATGCAGCCATGGAGGAAACCACTCTTCTCCTTGTGACTGTTTATCAATTAGGATAGAACAGCATATTAGTGTAAATAAATAACATTTCAAATTTTTAAATTGTTAAATTGTTAAAAATAACAATTTTGAACAGATATTGAAATTTTACAACTGTCATCTTTGAAATAACCTCTTAAAGATGAGACATTTTATAATAACACAGTGTTTTGCATTTACACAATTATTCTGTCTAATGTTATCAATGCAAAAATATTTCTGAAGTCAAATAATTTAAAGTGCATGAAAATATTGAGAGACAAAGTAAATGTTACTTTTTGTAGGGAAGGAAATTGAAACATATATCTAACTAAAATCTGTATCCAATCTTACCTGGCTGGATGAGGCAAATAAGGGCTCACATTGTCAGTCCTGGCATACTACAGGTCTACCAACAATTTGAGGAACACTGTGGCTCCAGCCTCGTCCACATGACAGGGAATCTCTGTGCTGCAGGGAAGCCTTTTGCTGTGACCTGGTTCTCAACCACAGGACAGTCAAAGGCAACTGCAATGCTCATCAGGATCCGAAATGCCAGGCAAGCACTTCCCAGATAATAATTAAGAAGAGTCTGTAGCACAGGGACTAGTGGAAAGTCTTTCTTCTCCCAAAGACACCTTTTTATCAATTAACATGACACAATATCCACTCTCCTGCACCCTGGTTTTCCCTGTAGGAGGACATTCAAGAGCTATTTGCTCAACGATCTTGAGAAAAAAGAGATTATTGAAGCTTTACCAATGGAGAAGGGGTAAATTACTTCTCTAATGTCAAGACAGGGTTGAGAAATGAATGGACAATATTAAATGGAGTTATTACCTAAAATAATGGGGGAAAAGTCGTAAAACACACACATACATAGACAGTTGTTCATCTGCTCTTTGCCTTTATTTAGTGTAGTAGCATCCGAGGACAGCAGGGACAAGGAACTCTGCAGACCTGAGATATTCTAGAAACACGTGGCTTTATTCCAAGGGTCGTGGGTAAAGAGGGCCTGCCTTCAGCCACCAGCCTCGGCTGAAGCAAAGCCCCAAAAGAGAGAAAGGGGTGAGAGAGAGTAGAAGAGAACTAAGGGGTAGAAATGGGGTAAGAGTGGGAGAAAGGATAAGATAGCAGGGATAAGAGAGAGGGGCAAGAGAGGTAAAAAGCAAGAGAGAGAGGGGACGAGAGGGGAAGAGAGAGCGATCACCTTGTTACAATACATTATATCTCTTTTTGTGTTGAATATTCTAATTTACAGTGACCAACCGATGCAAGATACAAAACCTACAAACTTTGCATGCAGCCTATAAGAACTACTATATTACCATGTCATTTTATATTCTAAATTTTAAAGACTACTTTTCTTATCTACTTTTTTCCCTGATGCCTTAGCAGAGTGGAAAGGCTACATTCTTGAGTCTTTTTGTTTTCTTGTCCTTCAATTCATCTCCAGCTAATCACCGTTTTCCTGCCTTCCATGCCTACATCTCAAAGCTAGCTTTCATTTCTCTTTCACTCACAAGTTTTACATCTGCAGTATTTCTTACCATACAATCATATCCATAAGTCCTTCCTGTTCCATCTTTCCCAACAATTTAAGTCTTGTAGAAAGATATCCTGAGGTGAGGTGGAACTGGCTGTTGGTATAAATAACTTTCTATAATTTCAAGAAGAAAAGAGAAAGAAAAATGCATTTAAAAAAGAGAATTCTTCATGTAAATGGCAAATGCATGGTTATCCAGTGCTATCAGCCACTATAACCCAAGTGAAAAAGGTTTCTAGCTAAGCCAGTGTGGCCCCTCGCTAAAGCTCTATGCAAGGCATTTCTTCTTGTTAAAACATAGAAGCAGCCTAATTTTCCCTATATGAGAAATCCAAGGCACAACCTAGAAACATTATTTCTGTCAGGCAACTATCAACTGCCTTTACTTCTTTGTCTGGCATTCTAAAGTATATTTAAGCATTACTACACTGTTTTAAAAGCTAGTGAAAGGGGAGTAGGATCAGGCTGTTCGATAACATCTCAGATGGTCCTCATTCTTTTAAACTGATACAGCTGAATTTTGCCAGCTAGAAAGCTCTGTAATACCATCAACTTACTGACAAGTTGCAAAATATAATTTATTATACAATAGCATGTCTTATCATATATAGTATAAAAATATTTATCACTGTAGTTAAAAATTATGTAGTTCTAGTTCCCAGAGAAAACACAACTATAATTCCTCATTTTATTACTTCACTGTTTCTTTTTAATTAACATTTGAACAAGCTCAGAAGTGGATGGAATTTCAAGTCTAACCCCTGCCAAATCTTCAAAACCCCTGGGCATTTGTATCTATCTCATTCTGTTACTCAAAACTTCACACTGATAGTACTGGAAATTAAATTGGTCAATTTATTCATCACTGTAGCAGGGCCTAAACCTCAGCAATGTGATTGCCATCATGTCAGTGCTGTCAATGACCTGGGTCTTGAGTTTCAGAGATTGCCCCAGTAACACTCGATAATAAGTGGCAAAACATTATTACTTCTTTTGGTACTCATTATAGAAACATTAATTAGGGTGAAAGGTAATCCACTTCATATGCTAAGTCATGGATCTTCTCTAAGGGTGGACAAGGGGGATTGCAAGAATAAGTATGTCATCGTGATTTGTTGCCACAAAATTTCCTTGAAGTTTGAATGAACGGACTACTAGAGGGCGTCACAACAAGGAAAAACATTCTTTTGATTTAAATCATCCAGGTCTGGCCTGAAAGGTCACCATCAAAATGAAAACACAACACAGAAATGGGATGAGCTCTGACAAAATGTCAGTACAATTTATGCAGCCCACTTTTTTCCATTATCCTGTTTTGAATAGTTTATTTATTTTAGGGAATCACTCCATGGCTCACACACTGCAACTAGTTAAAATTCATGGTTCCTTTTCCACTCCATCCCAATTTTCTCTCCCTTTCAAGTACTGTTTTCATAGAAAAAAAAAAAATTAAAAATTAAAAATTAAATAAAATTTAAAAGAAACGAAACCACCACACACCAATTTTCTGCAGTTTGACTCCTGTTGCAGAAAAGCATTAAACTCACAGCCAGGAAGCTGTTTTCCCCTTTCTCAAGTGCTTTTGCCGTACCTCTTTAAGCTCTGCTTTATCAGTTGCATAGAGTTCTTTTTCTTCATTTCAAAGAGCACATTAAACTCTCATTAACAGAAAGGGGAATTAAGCATGCACAAGTTAGAAAAATGAATGAAAAAATTCTGCACTAAGTAAAGAAACAGGATTCCCCTGACAAATATGTATTCACTAAGAAATATCACTGCAGGTAACAAATAAACTCCCTTGGCTAAGTCAGATATCATTTCCAAGGTTTTCTCAAAGCAGGTGCTCCCTTGCAGACATTTCAGCAGGAAAGAATGGGTTCTGCTCAGCCTGGGTTTATCTTGAAATTCTGGACTTCCATGTTCACAGAACAATAATGTTTGAAAAAAACAAAAATTTAAATTAAATCCCACACCTCATAAGGAGGTATCTCAGGGGCCAGCTACTGGCAGGGCTGGAGAGAATGCTGCTGCCAAATGGAAAATGTGATCTGGCAAGTGGACCTGAAATCTTAGATTTTGAACTTGGCAGATCTGAAAAGTCTTGGCATTTGGTTACAGGTACTGGAATGCAAAGCTTGCAAACAAAGTTTTACCCCATAAGAGTATAAAATGCACCTTTAATATGTATAAAGCAAACTTCCATCTACCCTTCTTATAAACAGCCCTGGTATGTTTTTTTCAGTATGAAGCAGCCTTTAGAAATCATTGATTTTGCCTAGATATCCTATATTCATTTGTCTTTCTTTTGTCTCATATGGGCCCCTATGACTTTTTGACCTTCCCATAAATTTTAGCATCATTCGGAAGGTCAAACAGTCAGGCAAAGCAAAAATGGATTAAAAAAAGAAAGAGCTCCAGTGGATTGAGAATTATCATCATAAGCTTATTATATATTTCAAACGCTGCAGACTTTAATGGCAGTGAGCTTTTAAAAGTTCAGCCACTGCTTTTACTGGTATAAAGGGATACTGTTATTTTTTCCATCTGATTTTTAATACCACTAATCCAAAGAGTTACCGAAGTCTTTCTGGAGAGTTATACAAACTATTTAAATTAATTTTCATTAATTTAAAATATTTTTAAAATTTAAAATATTATTTTTAAAAGTTTCCTAGTGTTCCCTTGTACCCTTGATGACAGGAAATAGTCACAACACTACTTGCCTCTCTGTGTTCATCTCGGCCAGAATCCTCTCTGTGTCTTCTGGTTTCCTCATTTTTCTTCCCCCTTCCCCCCTGCCACCTTTTTTACAAGGAAGAGAGGGAACAGACAGTACTGGCAAAGCACAGCTTAGAAAGCAAATAAAAATGTGGTTGCAGTCTATGTAATGGCAACATATTATCACTATTAATATTGTTACTGTCATCTTTACCAGCATTATAGCTAGAGCCCAAGCATCTAAGAGACACAACTGCTTTCATAAGTCACACCTCTCCTGCAATTTGCTTACATGCCATTAGTGAGTAATTTATCCTCTTAATATCTTATTCAGCTATTGAGAAGTAGGAGTTAGAAACCACAGAAAAGAAGCCAAAGACATAAGGTGCAAAGGAATTTTAAAAATTGTTCTGTAGCCAAGCCAATCCACCTTGGGCCCCGCATGTGCAGAAAGTCTCCAGCCCATGAATCATCTATATAGCATGTTGCGGTCCACCGTGCAAGCTGTAGAGAAACACATGCCAAAAGCTGATCTCCAAAGCCTCAGACAGATTAGTCGGTATAAATTATCTCTTAGGATGAATTATTCTGTCTTGATTTGCGAATTTGACACTCTCTCCATTTGTAAGGTGTTTCCTTCATCCTTTGCATGTGTTAGCATAGTACTAGAATACATTTAAAATCACAAGAGATCCATTCCCATTAGTCTGGAAGGTTATTTCATGTAAGTTTTTCTTTGTTTCTAAGTATTCTTTTGTCCACGTTTTTTCCCCCTCATATATCCTGAAAAAGGAAGAGAAAATGGCATAAGCACTGTATAGTGTTTCAGGCTTTCTTTATTTCTTTTTCACTTTTACCTTTACAAGACCACAATATTACCATTTATTCTTCTTCTCATTCATGTGAAACTACATTTTTTAAAACTCCTCTTTAGATTTACTAGATAAGACATACATGCCTTCCAATCAGAACTGTTTATTGTCAGTGAGTTTTAGAGGTAAAAACCATGGATATGTGGTTTTTAATAAAACAAAAATGAAGTTTTATTTCCCCACCCCCGAGTTCAGCAAACCAGAGAAGCCCTGTTCTGATGCCTGGTCTAAGCATGCTGCCGAAAATGCACTATGAGCATGGCTGGGATACCACAAAGGAGAGCACAGCAAGCTTCTCACACCAGTCTCCCAACGATTCACAGGTGATTTGGGATTGAAATCCTCTTCTCCATCTCTCTCCTGAGGATTTCCCTTTCATGAGAGAAATCTCCTGCTGGTGCAGAACTACCGTACTGGAACTCACACTGTACCCCTCCTGGCTGCTGGGCTAGAGGGAATGCTCTCCAAGATGATAAACCGATGTCTCCAATGACGATTTCACTCACTGGCTCACAGGCACTAGTTTAAAGGAATGCCTAGCTACAGTATCACATATCAGCAAAGACTACTGAGAAAATAATGGGCTTTTAAAAGAAGACATATTCCATAAATTATCTGCAATCTGCTCCAAAGTCCTGTTACACTTGACAGATGTTCAGCCAGGCTGCAGGTAAATCCCAGAGTTAGCCAAAGGCATTGGACTTCAAGGTCTTTTGAAATTCTGAGTTCATTTCCATGAGAAGAAAAAATACTATTTTATTTTCACTTATTTATCAAGCAATGACTTGCCACCATAATCCCAAAAGAAAGTATAATTGCCAGACTAATGAACATCAGGGACAAATGGCCTTGCCATTTAACAGTTAGTCTGCTGCTCTTTAGCGAAACTTGGTCCTTAAAAAAGGTATGCCTTCCTGAGATTTCCTGAAAGCCAACATCACAGTGAGGGAGACAGCAAAGTGAGCATAAAAAATAACTGCACAGGTTGGTGTTAAATTACCCAGTTAGTCAGACAGACTGGAGAAAGTATGACTTTTTGAGGAAAAAAAATCACAAGTGCCGCAAGACAACTTACTGACACAAAAATAGATAAATGTACCACAAGAAGATAACTTGGCACTATCACATTTCATTCTTTAGAATCTCTGAACACCCTAAAATATCTAAAACACCCTGAAGCCAACACTGGGAAATGGAAGAGTTTGACAAAGAATTGAGTTTGCTCCCTGCTTCAGCACATATAAGATCTTGTACAGGACCAAGATGAAAGTCAGCTGCTGCAGCAGACCTTTGATGCTGCCTGTGCCCTCCAGTGCAGACACATCCGTGTGCAAAGGCAGCTGCTCTTCACAGACAGTCGTTCTGGACTTGCATGCATAAGTTCAGAGGCAGAAGCCCATAAAACTTTGTCAACCACTTCACATGTTCACACAGCATAAGCTGTCTGGTAGATTTGGCCATTGTTTAAGACTCTCTGAAAGCAGATGGAAACATGATGTCTTCTCACAAGTTTCGTTCCCACATCACTGTCACAGATGGTGCTCCCACATCTTTGAAGAATAGCTCTTCTTTCTTACATAAGCAATAGCAGGATGCAAACCATTCCACATTACTGCTGATATAACTGATCTCAAGCAATTACTGCTGAGACATTGCAATGTTCTAACATTTTTTGCTCTCTTCCCCTCCCAGAACAATATTCTGTTTCTCCATTTAATCCTCTTCTACTCAAAACCAACAACAAGCAAGAAAACACGCTGAAACATCAAGTCAGCTATTTATCTATATTTCCTTCTCAAACAATTCATGTGCCCTTACTGAGTGATTCTATGAATGCCAATGTTCACTGAAAATTAAGGAAATATTTATTTCACATTATTTGATAAAATATAGCACTGTTCCCTGTGGGAGATTTTTGTCTTTTCTTTTTCCCCCTCTCCCCCCCCCCACTAAGAACAAGTAATTGGATGATTCTATTTCAGCCTCCTGAGGACTCCTTCCCCAGATGTGTGTAAATAATAAATCAAGCACCAATGGAAGACAACTTGGTTCTCAAAACAGGCATCTATATTTTGGTATCCAGAATGTCATACTGCATTTGCACTGTTGTTGCTGTACATTTGCACCTCTTGAAAAATATAATTTTTTATACAAAAAAGAATTTGAAAACCAAGAAAAAACTGCTTCCTAGACATCATTTACATTGACCATAAATTTGCTAAGGAAGCATACATTTCAGCAAGCTCTAAAAATTGAACTGCCTTATTACCACAATAAATAAATCAAAAATTCATGCAATCAGTCAGTTGTGCCTGTTCATCACCATCTGGAAAACTTGAAGTCCAGTCCAGACAAACAACCTCTGGCCTCTACAGTGAAGTGCAGCCCATTAGTTATCATCTAAGCTTCCCACACCTGGCTGCTGCTGGAGCAGGTTGACTGCATTTTTAACACACAGTACTTTTCTTTGGTCTCTTCACAGCCCTCCCATGAGCCCCAGAGGGTGCATGCCAATAGTGTACTATGCTTTTGGGGTTCACTTCTTCAGGTCAAAATGTCTGAAATGATAGGATAGCTACATTATGGTTTGCCACAATAGAGGTATTATAGTGAGATGAGTATGCCACACATATCAGAGTGTGTCATGAGAGAGAATAAAGAGATCAGAACACAACAGACCTTCTGGGATGATGCTGGAAGTCTGCAGAGTGGTGAAATCCAAAGTCTCTTTAGTCTTTCCCCTGTTGGCCACAAGGCAAAATATCCTTAAACACCCAGGTGAATATGGCCAGAAAAAATTGTTTGAAAAATCTTCAGAGAGTACCCTGGGTGGAAATGTCTGTGAAGGACCAGGAAAGCTGGGCCCTGGAGCATCCTGGGGAGTTATTTTTCAGTCTTCTGGGAACTTTGAAATCAAATGGGAGAGAAGAAATTTTAGAGGGTTCTACTTATTCTGACCTTGTGGCTCATGAGAGTTTCACTACTGGAAAAATTTCTGTTATAATCCACAATAAAAATATTATTCACTTGTAATTACATGGGCAATTTGCCTTTGCTAAGTTCTGTTGTACAAAGAACAAATAAAAGAAACAAAATAACCTAGAAGTTGCCTGAGATATATTTAATTATATAATTTTAGCTAGTTTCTTCAAGTATTTCCAATGTGTCTTTCCTGATTTATAAAGAGGGATATTCTGATTGAATTTCTTCCTTTGTTGGCTTTTGTGGCTGATGACAATTTTCTTTAGGGCCTGATCAAACTCCCACTGAAGTTAAAGACTCTCAGTAACATCAATAGGATTAATTGAGATTGTATAAGTGCTGAGGATAAAATTTAACTCTAGAGTAAAAACGTAACTGCATTGTGCATACACCTGTGAAGACAAAATTTTCTGCAAACTTCTGAAAACCAAAGATATATGTCAGATACTCATACAATATAATTAAAATGATACAGTAAGTGAATATGTATTTCTAAAAAGTTGACTCTACTATTGCTAGATAGACAGATAATTCAATAGATACATTGAATTCCCGTGGCTTAAGGGACATTCTGTACTTCAGATCAAAGATCAATAGAAAAATCTGATTGTATTGCAGACAAGATTAAAAGAAGCATACCCACTTCAACAGGTCCCCTCTCTACCCTCATCTACAGAGAAATCTTAATAGGTTTTGTACAGAAAGTTTAACAGGAAAGTCTGAAAACTTCTTCAATTCACGCCTGCACTGGCATGCAGGTCTGAGGTGATGGAAGGAACAGACAAATCTTTTGGGGCAGAAAGCTCTCCAGCAGCCAAGGACTGGCTCAAGCTAAAGGGCAGCCTTGAGAAAGACTTGTTACAGAAATATATCCTTTACACTGACAGACTTGAGAATGTGCAAGAAGCTGGAAAAGAAAGGATTTTTAGACAAATTAAACATGCTACTCCATGTCCTAACTATTTGAGCATATAAAAGAAGAAGGGTTTGTCTAGACTTAGAAATCTTAGTGCAGTGGATCGGCTTTCCAATGGGTGCAGCTCCGGCCAGCCCTGCCGCCACTACATCCAGGGGCCACTTTGCCAGAGGCGTGGGCAAACTCGACAACGGTGCGGATAGTGCGCAGAATAGAAAGGCGGGACTCTCAAGGGGTGCAACAAGGGGATGCGTGTCCCCAAGGCAGCGCTCCGAAGAGAGACGCTGGCCTCAAGATGGCACGGCTTTTTATTGAGTAGGTTCGGGGGTGGGATCGCGTGGGACCAATTAAAACTCTTTGCCAACGTATAATGAGGGGATGCACAACTTTTGAACCAGTAACAGGTAACTTGGGGAGGAGGAATACATGATGAGGGGGTGGGGAAGTTATATAACTTAAAGATTGACAGGTAACCGAAAAGTGGTAAACAACTATTATGGGATGGGGTTACCAGGACAACCAAGATTTTGGCGGGAAGGTTTGAGGGGGGGGGAAGGAAGGTCTGAGGGAAGGGGAGAAGGAGAGGGAAGGAGAGGCCATCTTAAACAATAGTAATAAATACAAAATTATAAAACACAAATTATAAAACCAAACTGGAGCAGTAAAAACCCAATTGGAATTGAATTTAAGCACCACCACATCTCCCCCTTTTTTATTTTTTTGTGATGGCTTTTGGTAGTGTCTGCTTGGGGGATAGATGTTTTGTTCCGTGAGCCACCTCTCGTCATCAGTCTCCGGTGAAGAAGTCCTCTGGGTCAGGGTATTCCTCATCTTCCCATGACGGGAGCTGCTGCATCTCGATCTTCTCGACGGGAGGAACACTGGCCCAGACGTTGTTCACGCTGAGTGACGAGGTGGCTGCGGTGATGGTCTTTTTGGTGGATCTTCGGATGATGCCAAATGCAATTCCAATTATAAGTAACAAAAACAAAATTAGGAGTCCAGTTTTTACTGCAGAATTGACCCAGCCTGAGAGTCCCTAGTTACCAAACAGTTGGTCAAACCAGTCCTCCTGGGGCTCTCAGTTGGCATCCGACTGGGCTGTTCTGTAACTTAAAGTATAACAAAATAAATTAATTAACAAAAAGCCAGTGAGGAATGGGGAAGGAAGGAGCGGACCTCTCTTCCTCCGGACTAACGGGCTTCCTTTTTCTTCGCCAAGTGACATTTTTCACTTGATGATCCGATCCTTTGGAGGCCCTGGGAATGTAAGGTTTCACCCACTTGGCCGGCACCCATTTAAGTCCGGTGGGTGTCGATACGCAGGCGTACCCGCGACCCCAAGTGATTAAATCATGTGGACCTTCCATTCTCATGGTCTCCAGGTCCTTGACGAGAACTGGCGGTTTAGACTCTAATTTCAAATTTGGGTTCCCTCCAAAGTGCCTAATTATTGGGGGATTCATCAATTCAAATGAACAATTTAGAAAATTAATTGTGTATAAGGCCCTGGCTAATCGAATTTGGGGTGACTCCAATTTTAGAATTTGTCCCTGTTGATTGAGGACTCTTTTGATGTTTTGGTGTGTCCTCTCCACAATTGCTTGGCCTGTCGGGGAGTAGGGGATGCCAGTCTTGTGTTCTACTCCCCATTGCTGGAGGAAGCTGCGGAACTCCTTGGAAATATAGCTTGGCCCGTTGTCCGATTTGATGACTTTAGGGATGCCTAGGAAAGAGAAGGCTTGGAGAAGGTGTTTAACAACATCCCCTGCTTTCTCCCCTGTGTGGGCGGATGCATAGACTGCTCCAGAAAAGGTGTCCACAGACACATGGACGTACTTCAGCCTCCCAAACTGAGGGACATGAGTAACGTCCATCTGCCATACCTCGTTGCTGCTCAGCCCTCGGGGGTTTACCCCGGCATGCAAGGTTGGGACTGCATGTCGCTGGCAGCTGGGACACGTCGCCACAATGGCCTTGGCCTGATCTCGGGTTAGTTTGAACCCTCGGACCAAACCTGGCACATTCTGATGGAACAGTTGGTGGCTGAGCTTTGCCTGCTGGAAAACGTCAGGCAGCGGGGCCTTCGCGACAGGGGCAGCAAGAGCATCAGCCCTCCTGTTTCCCTCCGCTATGAACCCTGGCAAATCCGTGTGCGACCTGGTGTGCATCACGTAAAACGGTTGCTCTCGGTGGGAGATCAGCCTTATTAGCTTCGAGAGCAACTTAAACAGAGCAATGTTAGTCACTTCTTGGAGAACTGAGTTCTCCGCTCTGGACACTACACCTGCAACGTAGCTCGAATCAGTTACCAAATTAAATGGTTCAGAGAACCTTTCGAAGGCCCTGACGACTGCGGCCAACTCAGCAATCTGAGGGGATCCTTCCACCTCAGCAACGTCAGACTCCCACTGCTGAGTCTGAGGATCTTTCCAAGTCACCACTGACTTGTGGGACCCTCCGGACGCGTCTGTGAAAACTGTCAAGGCATCGAGCGGTCTTTTGCTCTGAACACTCCTTAAATTTAATTTAAATTGAGCATCCGAATTAAAAATTTTGTGGGCAGGCCGATGGATTGAAATTTGTCCAGTGTAATTGTCCAGGGCAAACTGAAGTGCTTCGTTCTCTTGAAGCAAGTGCTCTAACATTGCCTTTGAAATTTGGCCCGTACTCAACCGAATTGGTACGTGGATCACCTCAAAGTCGCAGCCAGCCAGTTCCCTAATGCGGATTCTGGCTTTCCGGATTAGTTCAGCCATCAACTCCTGTGGGCGTGTCATCCTTTTGGACCTGTGATGGCTGAGAAAGACCCATTCTATAATAAGAAGAGGATCTCTCCCGCCTCGGTCCTTCCGGGGTATGCTGGTCACCCCATTGTCCCATTGGAATATCATTCCATGGAGGTGCGGCAGATTTCCTAGAATGACAAATCGGAAAGGCAAATCAGCATGGCATCGATTTGCCTGTCTGGTGGACATCAACTCTTGAACCTTTTCCAGTGCTTTCTGTGCCTCCGGGGTGAGTGACCTAGGGGAACTCAGCCCCTCTCCCCCTTTCAATAAACTGAAAAGAGGTGCTAGGTCCTCGGTAGTGAGACCCAGCCAAGGCCTCACCCAGTTCAAAGCCCCACACAGCTGGTGCACATCCGCTAAGGTCTCAATTTTGGTTTTGATCGCCAATTTTTGCGGAACAATGGTCCGCTTATTAATTTCGAGGCCAAGATATTTCCAAGGTGGCATCTTTTGAATTTTCGCTTCCTGCAACTCAAACCCTGCAGCAACCAGTGCAGCCACTGTCAGGTCAAGCGCATGCGTCAACAGGTCGTCGTTGGGGGCGCACACGAGCACGTCATCCATATAATGAAAGATGACGGCCTGGTGTGCAGCTGCACGCACGAGGGTCAGCAAGGAAGACACGTACCACTGGCAAATGGCGGGAGAATTTTTGACTCCTTGGGGAAGAATCCGCCAGTGATACCTCTTCCTCGGGGCCTCTCGGTTGGTGTTAGGAACCGAGAACGCAAACCGCGGAGCATCGTCGGGGTGGAGAGGAATTTGGAAAAAGCAGTCTTTAATGTCAATTACTGCCAGATTATAATTTTGGGGCAACATGGCTGGGGAAGGCATCCCTGGTTGGAGAGAGCCCATGTCCTCGATAATTTCATTAATTTGTCTGAGGTCCTGGAGAAGCCTCCATCGGGTCTTATCCGATTTCTGTATTACGAACACCGGGGTGTTCCAAGGAGAGGTAGTCTCCTCTATGTGACCCTTCCGGAGTTGCTCTTCCACGAGCTCATTCAGCGCCTTTAACTTTTCCTTAGAAAGCGGCCACTGCTCCACCCAAACTGGAGAATCCGTTTTCCAATTCAGTTTTTGGGTGGGGCGCAGTTCAGTGACCGCAGCCTGAAAATTTTGTGGAGGGTCAGGGAATTCAATTGTTGCCCCCCACTGGGCCAGGACATCTCTCCCCCACAGGGGTGCTTTGTAATTCAAAACAAAGGGCTGGATGTTCGCCAATTGCCCATTGGACCCCTTAATTTGCACCATGTGCTTTGATTTTTTCGCCAATTGAAGGCCTCCAACACCCTCAACTTGCTCCACCACTGTCTGCAACGGCCAACGTGACGGCCATAGGTGTTCTGGGATCACCGTTACGTCCGCCCCCGAGTCAAGGAGACCTTTAATGATGGTGGTCTCCCCGCCCACCCTTAATTTGCACACCTCCTCAGGTCTGTCATGTGTAATGTACACGACTGTGCTTATCTGGGGGTGGCAGGTCCTGCAGTCGCCCTCAGGACACACCCTTTCAGGGAATGATGGTATTGCCTGGGCGACTATCTGTCCCTTTGACAGATAAATGGGTGGAGTCGTGCAGCGAAGCCAGAGTTCAAACCACTCGGGATCCGCAGGAGTGGTTTGGGGAACAATCTCGATCTCTGGCGGGGTATGTTTACAATCCCCCACGACTACATATGTTGTGCCAATTTTGTGCCAGGTACCTCTATTTTTAGATACCGCCACGCGGTGCCATTCATCATCACGGATCCACAGGGCATCAGACAACTGAAGATGAAAGGGCACTCCTTCGCTTGTTGTCGTCAAGGACTTTCCTGTGAAAGGAACAGGCACATTCGGGTCAGGATCATCAGGTGAAGGACTCCTCAAAGGGGAGTCTCTTGTCTTGTCCGGTGAATTCCCTCTCAGAGGGCTCCTCTGCTGCCTCTGGGAAGAAAAAGTCAAGTCCGTTAAAATGTCATGTCCGGTACAACTCAAATCATCATTCCCCATTCCTCCTCCCCCGGCTTGGGCCACCCGATTGGGGTCATCGCACTGGGTGGCTCCGCGCTCCCTTATTCGTTTTTTTGTTGGGAGCGTCCTCCCCTCCCATTTCCTCCTCCTCCCTCTTTGGCTTGTTTAAATTCCTGAAACTCCCGTCTCAGGGGACAAGCCTGCCACCAGTGTCCTTGCTCGCCACATAAGGCGCAAGGCCTGTCAGCTGAATTTCCAGATGGACGCCTCCCTTTTGGTACCACGGCCGCGTTGTTCTGATGGATGGTTGGGGTCTCTGTGGTTGCTGCATTCACCGCTTTCCGTCGCTGTTCCGGCCTCTCTGGCTTTGCTGGCGTCATCAGGGGGACCACCTCAGTTACCACCTCGACATAGTCCTGTAATGTCGGCTTGGGAATCCGTGGAAGGGTCAGCATGGCTTGTTTGCAGACGTCATTGGCATGCCTGAACGCCAACGACGTGACCAGCCTCTCCCTTGCCACTTCATCCTCTTCCTGCTGCTCTATGGCTACCGTTAGCCTTTCCACAAACAGCAGGAAGTTTTCCTGAGGTCCCTGAAAAACATCTGAATACGATTCCATGGGGCCGGAAGGCCGCATGGTGGAAAACGCTTTGACAGCAACCTGAGCGATCTGCTTCAACAACGGCTTTGGGAGGCTTTCAGCTTGTTTCTGGGGCATCGCCCATTCACCCTCACCCATCACATGTGACAGCGTGATCCTGTTTCCATCATTGTCCACAGCTGTGTCAGGGTCTTTTGACCACCCTGGGAGCGCGTCCTGCAAGTGCCTTTTCCAGGTTGCAAACCAGAGCTGATACTCAGTTCTGGAATGCAAGCACCTGAAAAGGTACTTGATGTCATGGGGGACAACCTCACTCCCGGTAACTTGGCCATCTAACAAACCAAGGAAGTACGGACTCGTGCGGCCGTACTCCTTGAGGGCCTTCATGAGTTCCCTGACAACATTCTGGGACAACTGCTGCCACTTTGCCTCCTCATGCCCTCCCCTACCCCTCCTGTAGGTAACTGGAGCGATGGAAGGGACATGGGGACCATCACTTCCTGGATCCCACCCCTCCCCCTCCTTGCCCCAAGCGTGGGAACCGAAAGAAGGGGCGTGGGAACCGGGAGGCAGTGGGCGGGACTTGGGCGTCACCAAGGGGAGTGGCCGAAGACGGGAGGGGGGCGTGCCAGGGTCTGGGAAAGGCACGCCTTCGGAGGAGTGGTTTTGGGAGGAGACTCGGGAGGAGCGGCAGGTGGGGGGGTCATAGGAAGGGGTTTCAGAACAGGGACAGCCTCGGGGAAGAGTGGAAGGGGACAGAAAAGGGTCGGTGGGAGAAAACTTGGGGGACTGGGAAGGGGAAGGGAACGGGGCCATGGCGGCGGCGGCGGCGAGCGGCGCCCCCGGCAGCGGGACGGCGGGCAGGGCGGACAAAGAGAACGACCGCGCCATGCGGCCGCCGCCATTCCGCGCCTCCGCCGCGCGGGCACCGCGTGCCTGCGCCTCTGCCGCATGGCTGCCACGCGGTTCTCCCGCGTGGGCACCGCGTGCGCATTCCACGCGCGCGCAGCGCGCGCCTTCCGCGTGGACGCCGCACGCGCCCGCGGCATGGAAGCCGCATGCGCCTGTCGCATGGGCGGCGGGGTCTCCTTCCGCATGGAAGCCGCGTGCGTTTGTCGCATGGGCGGCGCATGCCCGTGCCACGCGGTCGCCATGCGGCTCTTCCGCATGGACGCCCGCCACGCGGTCGCCGCGCGGCTCCGCGCCGGCGCCTCCACTAACACTGAACCGAACTCGGGGCTTGTCTAGGGAGGTTCGGGGAAGGGAAAATTCCTCGGGAGCGTGGCCAGTGCTCTGTCGGAGGTCCCGGGCAGACTGCCCTGTCTGTCCCGGGCGGGGGGGTGGCATTCTGAGAGCGCCAGGGCTGGCGGGCTGGGTTATGCCCGCTGCGCCTCTGAGGATGCCACAGCGGGGAGAAGGGGAGGGGGACACAGAGCGGGAGCAACGGGGGGAAACAGAGCTTTCTCCGGGAGACTGCTCTTTCTGCACTCCTTTCATGTTTTTCACGGCAGTTTGAATTTGCCGCGACCAGAACAGGTATTTCGCTGCATTTTTGTCCCCGGACGCAGCTAATTTGGTAAGTTTTAAGATGACAGGGCTCCAATATCGGAGCTCCGTCACAACTTCCGGGTTTGTTTTGGGAAAGTGCAGATAGAGCGTGCGCACAAAACGCTTCAGTTCTCCCTTAGAAAACTTAACATTATTAAAACTGAGAACTCCAACAAAACAACGAAAAACGTCTTTCTGTTCTGCCGAGAGCCTGGCACCCATTTTTCCTTCCAAACCGTTCCGCAACACAAAATAAACTAAAAACCGAATCCCAGCACTAAAAACTCCGGTCAGGCAGCCCCCCCCACTGCCTCCGCCCCGAAGGTGCCTCGTAAAACAAAAAAGCCCCGCTTTAAACCCCGTCTGTGCCCGTGCGCAGACAAAAAGCGGGGGTCTCCGCGCCGGGATCCGCCGAGTTCGCCGCGCCTTCCGCGGTCCCGGTCCAGACCGGGAATCGAACTCGCGTCTCCCGCGCCCGGGCCGGCAAAAAGACGAACACGGCGCCGCTCCCGCGATCCCGCGAACCCGGTCCCCCGACCGGGATTCGAACCTGGGTCGCCGCGGTCAGAGCGCTGAGCCCTAACCACTACACCACGGGCTCTGCTGTGTTGCTCCCGCTTCGCGGCTTCCCGATACCTGCCGCGGCGCGCCCCTGTCGCTTCCCCCGATCCCGAGCGCTGCTGGAACCAGCTCGGAGCCGCGGAAACTCAAAACATAAAACAACAAAACGAAATAAAAACAGGAACCGAAAGTAAAACCCGAGAGAGGAAAACAACCCCCCCCCGGGCGCCGCGCGGCTGGGTCCCCCCAGGACAGTCTCTCCTGGGCTGGATCCTCCCTTTTTGGGTAGGGTGAGGGCAAGGGGCTCACTCGCTTACCCGTCCCTGGTTCCTGCGTGGGTACAGCGGTTTGGTCTGGGGTAAATCCGCACTGAAGAGGACTTCGCTGGGTGCTGCGAAGCTACCCTCCTCTCCCTCCCGGGAGCGCACCTGACCACCAGGAGGCGCGACGACAATGAAAAATCCGTAAAAGGTCCCGATGGACCGGATTCGATCGCGACGCCCTCAAACCGCGTGCGCCGCGTCAGAGCCGCCGCCGTCGAGTTGCCAGATGTCCGCCCACGCGTGACAGCCCCGCGTTGGGCACCAGCTTGCAGCGGATCGGCTTTCCAATGGGTGCAGCTCCGGCCAGCCCTGCCGCCACTACATCCAGGGGCCACTTTGCCAGAGGCGTGGGCAAACTCGACAACGGTGCGGATAGTGCGCAGAATAGAAAGGCGGGACTCTCAAGGGGTGCAACAAGGGGATGCGTGTCCCCAAGGCAGCGCTCCGAAGAGAGACGCTGGCCTCAAGATGGCACGGCTTTTTATTGAGTAGGTTCGGGGGTGGGATCGCGTGGGACCAATTAAAACTCTTTGCCAACGTATAATGAGGGGATGCACAACTTTTGAACCAGTAACAGGTAACTTGGGGAGGAGGAATACATGATGAGGGGGTGGGGAAGTTATATAACTTAAAGATTGACAGGTAACCGAAAAGTGGTAAACAACTATTATGGGATGGGGTTACCAGGACAACCAAGATTTTGGCGGGAAGGTTTGAGGGGGGGGGAAGGAAGGTCTGAGGGAAGGGGAGAAGGAGAGGGAAGGAGAGGCCATCTTAAACAATAGTAATAAATACAAAATTATAAAACACAAATTATAAAACCAAACTGGAGCAGTAAAAACCCAATTGGAATTGAATTTAAGCACCACCACATCTTAGTACATGTGAACAGAGAAGACATCCTCCATTCCTAAAGATTCAGACATTTGTTGCTGGTCAGTTGTTAAAATTACATTTAACTTTCTAGATAAAAAAGAGACAGATTTTGGAAAATCATTTTAACTGTTCTCTTTTAATACAGCTTGAGACAGCCAGAAGTTTCTTCATATGTATTTTCAGAATTAGATCATTTTGCAAAACATAAAAAAGAATGTGAAATGTAAAAAAATAATGAAATGCCACAAAGTCATCAGAAAAAGCATATCTAGATAAACCAAGAGTAACATGGAGACATCTTTTCCTATGATAAGGAATCAAGCTAAAATATCCCAGATGTATACTAAAGTTTGTAAGCATATCCCAAGTGCAGGTTCTTTGTTAATTCCATTGTTACAGGAAAGTGTAACTTGGCTGAGAGTAGGAGCACCTGACAGGCCACTGCAATATGTCAAACCACTGTTGTGTAATAAAGTGTCCATGTTCAGCATATATGACTCAGTCATCATGCTAACAAATGCAGTCAAGTCATGGCAGAAGAGTCTGTTTAGAATAAGACAGAGGCATTTTATTCAAATGCATCACTGCCTCAATGAGAAATGCAACATGCCTAAACTTGCACCTGCAAGCTTACACTGATTTGCCAGAATAATTTATCAGTACATACATCAATACAGTCCTATATATTTGGGAATGCTCAAGAGAAACCTTGGAGTTTGCCTCTTGAGAAGACAAAGAGGAGAAAGAGAACCACATGACCAACGAAGAGCAGTATGTTTAATCTGAGGAAGGGAAACTCCAGCAGTGCTATCATCAGGTAGACAACTTCATGAGAGAAATTTGTTCAAGTGAATAATTTTGGTATAGATCTCATTCTGGACATAATAATTGTCTAACATCATGCACTACTCTTGCCAAAATCAGATTATAAGAGCATTTATTTGAGAAAGGTGCTTAAGTGTGCTTAAGCACAAACTAAGATAAGTTTAAGCACTGTCCTGAATCAGGGTGAAAAATAACCTATATCCTCTTTTGTGCATCTTTAACACTTTTTCACTGTTCTCTTCTTTTATTTTCATTATAATAGTGCAGCACTGGATCACCTAATGCCACTAACAGCTGTGATCCAGTGACACAGACTTTACTTAGAAAATGCCATATGCCTGTTGTCTTCAAAAGATTTCAGGCTCAAAATATATTTTGACAAACTCCAAGCAGGGGTTCAGCTCTCACTAGTACACTGGCTGGCTGAATTCATAGATGACAAAAATAACCCAGTCAGATTCCAGAGCCTCCAGCGTCTTCAGTGTTTGAGCTAAACAGTTTGATATGGAGAAATAAACAGTGGGGGAAAGAGAGAGAACTGGAAACTTTTCTCAGTCAAATGAATTCCCCATTATTCTAGACATAATACAGTTTGCTCTGTTAAATATGTTACAATCCATCTATCTTTCCAAGTAACATTGTCACAGTACTTAAAGTGAAGAGTTCTTTTTTTCTCCATTTTATAGGGGAAACAAGAAACACAGAGAGTGTAACCTCAAGTTACGCTGAAATCTGTGCAATGTGTAGGAACCAAATCTCTCCAGTCCCAGTCAAACTCTTTTGACATGAGGTGTTCTTTCTCCAGCTGGTAGCAGGGTTACCAAACACAGCTAATACCTATTGGCCATGTCTCCATTAGGAAATGAAATGGGAGACAGACTCCCCTTCTGCTTCAAGGCCAGCTAACACAGTATAGTTCCTATCTGCACAGCCAAGTTCTTGTACCCAAAACAGGGAATTCATGTCCAAGCTCTTTGCCAAGAGCACTAACTCCCAACTTACATACACACTAGTGTTGCTTGAGAGAGCTCCTTAGCACAGGCCAAAATTCTGACAAAACCTGTGCTAACAATGTAACAACATATACAACTCCAAACCAGAGTCTGAGGCTATTCCCTGACCATCTCTGGCCTGTTCCTACAGATGTAGTCTTGTTTTCCAGATATGAATTGTTTGGAAGCTTTGTCTGTTGAGAACACATAACGTTTTAAGGTCTCTGCCAACAAAGCTGGACTGCAAGCATTTCCTTTTACTTTCCAAAGGTTCCTACTACTCAGTGAATTCTCAGTACTATCATAGTCTGCACCAAACCTTTACCCAGTTTTAATGCTCAGAAAATGAGATACATCTTGAAGTTTCATGCCCAAATCTAACTTCATGAGTAAGATATAGCACTAAGACTCTATTCTGGTCTTTTCTGTCTGCAGCTAGAAAGTTTGGAGACACAAAAATCAATGTCCTATTGTTCAGAGATTTCTTTTTGTATGTTTCTTTGTGCACTGGAGGGAGAATATTCATTTTACCTCCTGCTTGAAATGCACTATTTAGTTATTCATTTACTAGCCTAAGACAAAGCTAAAGTATGACATTACTGTTCTAAAGTGCTATTGACTACCAGTACAAAATGAAAATATATAATTGATGAAAACATCAGGATCCTATGGGGACTTACAGTTCAAACGGTTAAAAAGGAAATGCTGATCTCTTGAAAAAAATTGATCTACATGCAGCCAAGCTGAGCTGAGTCTCTAAGCAAACTGGGAGAGACAAGACAGAGCTGCTTGTTTGTTTTTCATCTGTAGTAAAAATACAACAGCTGTAATTTGTAAGAAAATGTAAGCTGTAAAATGTAAGAAAAGAGCAAGTGCTACATTTGTGTAAAATCTTCTGTTTATTCTTCAGTTCATTGCTAGAGATACAGCTTTCTGTTTTGCAAATAAACTGTCTCGCCTCAGTTCCTCACTCCCAGGATTGCTGGGGCTGTGGCAAGCCTGGAAGTTGCATTCCAGTGATACTAGAAAAAAAGTGACATGCTTTGCTGCTGGGTATGCCCTATTACCACTTGGTAAGTAGTGTTGGCAAACCTCAGAGGCAGAGATGCATGTCTATCAGTGCACCTAGAAGGATGCCTTACTAGAAAGAAGGTTTTGAAGAGTGCTGGGGGTGGGGGGAAATCAGAAAACACTTTCCTCTCTTGTAAGGAGGTAGACACCTGGTAGCTAGCGGGTGCTGTTGCTCATTGCTGTGGATACATTCAGATGCTGTCCCACCTTTCCCCAGAAGTCCACAGTCTGCCTCAGGAGCAAAACACTCAAGGCTAGATTAACTCATCCCTCCCTTTACTACTGACTGCCTCCAAAATGAGTAACTTCCCTTCTTCTCTGCTGTGATTGTGATACCAGCTGGTTTGCATAGGAAAATTAGAGATGTTTTGCTGAGTTCTCAGGTTTTACCCACAACCAAGAGCCACAGATCAATAGGGTCTGCTTCCTCTTCCTTCTCAATCAGAAGTAGTTGGGAAAGGGTAAGAAAAGGGTGAAAGCCGTCATGTGAAGGAGTTTACTCTCTTGCTAAAGCAAAGATGATGTGATAGAAGGTTGTCACAGCTGATTCTCATCTCATCATTGCTAAGATGGTTGTCACCATATTTGACCTTCTCTCAATACTAAACATTCAGTCACTGAAGGAGAACTTGCTCTTCAAAGGGACTCCTTTCCTCCTCATTCCAGAGAAAGAACATAAAATATAAATGCAAAAATATATTTTCATCCCTTTCCCTTCAGCTGTCTCAGCGAAGGGCACACCTAGCATCTGTCATTGATTCAAGTGAAACACAACAAAGTGCAATGAAGAATATATTTGTATGTATTTGTTTCCCTTTGGAAATAAGAACATAAGAATGTCTATGTCAAGAAAGATGAAAGGTCCATCCATCTTAGAATACTCTCTGATGTGGTCAGTACCAAAAGTGTCTAAAATATATTAGGATAAACAGGAGGCAGCAGTTCTCCACAGCTTTCTGCAGCCTGAGTCTACAGAATTTCTTAAACTCAAGGTCATTTCTTTGTGTTCCATAATCCAGAATGGATGTTTCATCCAGAAATTTTTCTATTATGTTTTTTACAACCATCTAACTTTTCTCACCCATAATCCCCTTGGAAAAGGGTCCTGCAGTTTAATTGTATGTTAGGTAAAAAACTAAGTCTACGGCAATTATATAGTGAGAAACTCAGTAATTGCTCCCTATTCACAACTGCATCGCTTGCCATCACATCCCCATTCAGACACCTCTAGTTCAGGATGAAGAGTGTTAGTCTATTCAACCTCTCCATGTACAGAAAGTATTACATACCTTTGATCATTTCCACAGCCCTTCTTTGGGTTTGCTACAGGCTTTTTGAGATGGGTTGATCAGAGCTGAATACAATAGCAGAAAGGAACTCAACATGAATTCACACAGGGGCATAATCAGATGAGATATTCTGAAGCTTCCTAGAGTTGGAAAATCAGCATCCCGAGAGCCAAGTAAGCTATTTATGTTCTCAACACAACTCCAAGATAATGGAGCAACATGACCCCCAATTCTGCTGACAAAAATGGAAGCCTGATGAACCAAATGTACCGATCAATAACTTACCACTCATTTCATCAGCAGTGTATTTGTTTAAACAGAGAGAGTTATGTGCCTAAAGACATTGGTAAATTTAAACCTGAGAGACAAATTTGGTCGAGGTCAGAGAGGCAGCCTGTGGTGGATAAGGGAATTGAAAGCAGGTCTCCCATATCTCACATTAGCACCATAATCACTCACCCTCTCTCATCCTGTGTGCCCGTTACTGACATTAAACATTTTTTATCCATTGTATTTATCTGTCATCTCTGAAATCTTTAGTGTTTCTAGGCAGAATAAAACAAAACCTTCACACTTTTAAAATCAAAAGGCTATGTAATGAAGAGTGCCTAAATATTCCTAAACTGAGATATGAGTTAGAGGAATGTATAGATTATGAGCTGCCTGCATATTCATTTCACTGCATTCCTCACTACTTTGGAAAAAGGGAGGAAAAGACATTATGTTTACTAGCTCTAACACTGTTGCTCTTGCCAACTGAAAGCACTTAAATTCCCTTCCTACAGCTGCCCCTGCTGCAGACTTCTGAAACAAAGAAAACTGAAATCAAAGAGCGTAACAGCTACCAAGTTGCTGCTTTAAAGTTTAGCTCTGTATTTAAAGGTTGCAAGGTTTGAAAACGTGCCATTAAAATATACCGCAGGCATCTACTTGAGTAGAGTTCAGCTTGCACATTCTCCCTTCTATTGACAGCAACGATCCAGAGTCAGGTTTTTTCAATCAGGTTAGGAATTCACTGTTCAATTTACCAGGTTTGCTTTTGGCCTGAAAGAGGTCATATAAATTAAAAGCATACCCCAATAAGACACAAGCTTTGATGTCTAATAGGGGTTCTGTGAATTCATTATTTTAATATTTTAGATTTATAATCAGAAGGCTAATCATTTTGCTGCACTATACGTAATACGTTTTTCATGGTCCCTTTCCCAGCTTTCTCTGACAAATGCTATACTCAGATCACGTTCATTAATACTGGGGATGTTTTTTAAGCCCTAGGGTAATAAGATCAGGGATGATTTGAAACACCAGCTTTCCTAGGTATTAAAAATATGGTTCAGAAGAAGTTGAGGGACTTTTGCATCACTTGAAATATTTATCTTTAATAATGTATCAGCATAAATCTCTTGAAAAAATTACTTTGAAGGGTGTATAACATCTAGCAATGGAGAAACAAACAAAAAAAAAAAGGCTGAAGAAAAGGGAAAGAACTAGTTTAGGAGAAACTCCTCAAGGTGGGACTTGGTACAGAACATTCAAAAGTTCACTATTTTGAAGGAAATTGCTATCACAATTTAAAAGTTGTTCATCCTCTACTGTCTACTTATACAGTAGAGCAACATTCAGCTCACAAGCTCACAAGCTTCACAACATTCCCTTTTGAGTAAAGCAATGAAAAAAAAAATCTCTCACATTTTTCTAATCTTAAAAATCTGGTCCTCCTTTTGCCCAGCCAGTCTACATGGGTAGGACAAATAAAATAGCATGGTCTGTCTGCTTTTCCACTTCCTTGACATAAAATGGTCAGAAAACTAGCTTAGTTGAGTAGTTAATATGAGTTGACATTTGCATTGCTGAAGCAACAAAAATCAGGGGGATGATATCAGTATCTGAAATTCAGGACAATCATCAGATATACCAGAGTCACAACCTGTCCCCAATAAAGTATGCAAACTTCACTTTAGTTCTTTCATATTAGATCCATCACACTCTCAGCTAGGTCAGCAGTCACAGGACAGTCATATTTTCAATTGTTCTGTAGTATTTTGGAATTAATTAATTAGACATGGAACAGCAGAGTCAATCCTCAATTCAATTTTTTGGAGTACTTGCTTCACAAATACTTTTTGTGCTTCAATTTATTTTTGGAGAAGATCTAACGTGCAGAATTTTGCCTTCTGATATTTTCACTACATAGCAGCTGAGCAGTGACTGAAAACCACTCCATGTATGTGTAGCTATACATCTTCCTGAATCTCCTTTGTTCATATTACTACAAGCAAAGGTACCCCCTACTTGTCCCCAAAATTTTTAGATTTGCATTGCACCACTTAGGATTATCCTTAATTAGAGAGAAAAAAAATTCAGGTGAAATTTTTTTATATATTATGGCTATTTTTCCTTATAACATCTGTCATATAGGGGGAACAGAAAGAGAAAAGCAGGTCTGAGACCAAATCACTGATGACTTTAGAAAATTAAACTCTATCAACAAGATCTTTCACTGAAGGATCTCTCATTTATAGCATCTAATGGACTCACTGTCTATGTGATGCTCTGATCAAGACATCCAAGCTCATTACTGGTAAATGATATTTGGAAATATACACATCCCCATTTTCCTTGGTCATGGCTTATGTACTATATTTGGTCATTTTATGAATGTGCATTTTCATGTGAACAGTGTTAATGGGGTGAAAAAGCTCCTATGAAGTCACAGAAATACAGAATGGTTTGGATTAGAAGAGACCTTTAAAGATCATCCAGTCCAAACTCCCTGACATGAGCAAGTGTTGTAATTCTCCAGGGTAATTATATCGGGCAAGGACACTTTTTAGTAGTTCAGGTTGCTCAAAGCCTTGTCCAACCTCACCTTGAACACTTCAGGGAGGGAACATCCAGAACTGTCACAAGAGGACACAAGAAGAACCACACTCATCCGTCAGGATGTGAGATGAAAAGGAAAAGGGGAAGTTTATTTTGGGGATCTCAACTTATATAGTTTTTGGGATTTGGTCAAGGATTGGGGGTCAAGGGGAACACCCCTCTGACCCCAGTGGTCAACTTAGAAGTCCATCAATTTGTTTTTCTCTCTGGAAAGGAATGTATTTACAAGATATCAGTTTTTATTTTTATTACAATGCATGAGAACACTCCAGTTCAAGAATGAAAACATCAGAAGGCTGAAAAATCAGGGCAACACACAACTACTCTAGGAAATTTGCTTCAGTGAAAGATACTCACTAAAAATTTCTTCCTTATGCCCAGTTTAAAATCTACCCTCTTTCAGTTTCAAACCATCATCTCTTGTCATGTCAGTTCAGGCCCTTGTAAAAACATTTCTCTCTGTCTTTCTGATAAGTCCCATTAAGTACTGAAAGATCTCGCCAACAAGAGATGGACATTTTCATGCCGGACAACCCCAACTGACTCAATCTATCTTCAGACCAGAGGCTCCAAACCTCTGATCACTTCCATAGCTCTCATCTTGGTCTGCTTTAATAGGTCCATGTTTTTCTTTAAATATGTCTTTTTAGATACTTTAAAACAATTACTTGGTTTTGGAAGGACAGAAATCCCACACCTTTCTTGCTGGAATTATTAAAAGTAGTAAGAATAATAGTATTAGAGTGGATTAAAGCCTTATCTGCTAGTCTAGAACCCTACTTTAGTGTAGGAATATACTGATAAAGAGTGCTCCAACAAGTGCTATTACACTACCTGGTTCTGATTAATTAATGCTAATCAATTTTGCATTTTTAGCAAAGAATACTTTTGAACAGAAAGAGTTTATGCCATAGGTACTCAGAAGATGCCATTAAAGGCACCCATATTCTTCTCTCTAAGCAGCTTATTTTTAATTTTTGGAAATTATTCCTCAAAGGTTGCCATTAAGGGTTGAATAGGAGGAAAGACAAACCATAAGGATATGACATGTATCTTTCTTTATAAAATTAACTAGACAGTTGGGCAAAATGACACTCAAAGTGAAAGAGATATACTTAAGAAAGGCAACACAATTATAAGAAATTAATTATTTTCATCAGCATCAACAGAAGTCAAAATATGAGAGGTTTTAAGCTGCACTTTTTTGCTGACTTTGAACTTGATTAAGGAGAAGGATAATCAACAATGGAAATTTTAAATCATACTCCCCAAGAAATTAACAATATATCATCCAGGGCCAGGTCATACTGACATAATGTTTTAATGAAATTCAGTTGTGAAACTGGAGAATAAAGTACAGAAGTATGTCCCCTTCTGCTTATTGAAAGTTCTATTACTTTCCAGCAGAGTGACAAAAGACGAATATCAGACCAAGCTTTATAAGGGGCCACAGAGGCAATTTTGGAAATTACAGACTAATGAGTCTGATTAACACTCCAGAAAATTCATTTGCCTTCTAATTAGCATAAAATATAATAGAAGCTAGAACAGGTGAGCATATGAATAACTGCAACATGCTGGGGCAGAATCAACATCATTTATATAATTCAAGAGAAAGAGACTTAAAGGGCATAGTGAAAAAACAATGTTTCAGTAGGTATAATGCAGTGTGCATTCAAAATAAAAGAAAACCCAAACAGAGGCTTTAAATTAGGTCTTTCCACAACAGTTATGAAGATAAATTGAGGTGGCACAATATAAGAGAGAAGACCTTTCAGGGATTAGTAATAGTTTGGAAGACAGGAAACAACAGGTTGGAACAAATGATTTCTTCTCAGAAGGTGGGGAATTTGGCAGCACAAGTACCTCAAAAATCAATGCTGGGACCAATATGGTTCAATAAACTAATGATGAAAGTAAAAGAATAGTGAGGTCTGACCAATTCTGACATTGGCCTTCTCCACTCTTCATGGTAGATTCAAGAATAATAAACCTGGGACAGGAAGTACGAGGTCTTGAAGCACAAGGGAAGCCACTTATAAGTGATGAAAACAAAAGAATTAGTGGAAAGAAGCAAGGCAAGAAAGAAGAGTGAACAGGACTGGAAGTGTTACCTGACTGGAAGTGTTACCCCTGTCTCAAGAATGGGTCATTTCTAATATGTTAGATCATCCTTGATGGATGTGGAGGGAAACTCTCCAAAGAAAAATAACTTCTACAGCATTAGGAAAACATACATTTCAGCTGATTCAGACTCCCTTCTGTCAGGAACTTAAACCTAACATGAACCTTTCTTGCTGCAGTTCATACCTATTGAACCACACCATGAATGCAGAGAACAGGTTGCTCACAGAAGACTCTCACATTTTACAAGTTTATTGTCATAATCTCACATTTATCATGCAATGAGGTACTCTAGACTAGTTCATACTCATAATTCTCCAGTGTGTCCTTACCAAGGCGAAGCAGAGCAAAAAGATTATGTCACATGACTTGCAAACTTCCTTTAGTTTATAGCTCTCAGTGTAAAGTTTGTCCTTGTGTAACAGCAAGACATTGTTGACTCTTGTTCAGGTTGTTATCACTATATTCACAGACTCTTTCCTGAAGGACTGTTGCTTAATCAGTTGTTTCCCATCCCATATTTGTGTAGGCGATTATCACTGCCTAACTGAATATCCCTATTGATTTACAGGTTTTTATTAGAAACTATTTCATCATTTCACTGAGATAATTTTGAATTTCAATTTTGTCTTCCAGAGGATTTGCAGTGCCTCCCAGCTTCATGATAACACCAAGTTCAGAACATTAGTAAAGTTCAGAATAAACACTGACCAGAAAGTGCCCGAAGAATTCTGGCTAGAAGTGTGTTTCTATTTAGACAATAACCACAAAGTGTTAGTGTATAGATGTAACTATCAACCAATACCAATTTTATTACCTCCCTTCTGAACTTCCATGAAGACCATGTTTTTATCTAAAGAAGAGATGTGTTTCCTGCTTCTATCCTATCCATGTGGATTGTTATCACACAAAGATACAGAATTTCTTCACTTACTTTTTTCCTCCCAAGTCTTTTATTGTTGTTAAACACCTTTTTATCTTCAAGGTGAATGCAGTACAAGTTTTTTCATAAGTTGTTAAAGAATTTTTCCAAACTTAAACGAAGGCTTCTTTTTCCCTTTTAGAAATATAAACATTTTCTAGTTTTTCAGTGATTCTTTGTTGTGGTTCTTTTCAGTGCTGTGGTTGTCATCCACGTATTAAACATAAGCAGTGGTATTTCCAAGTTTAAATATCCCTTGGTGATGTTGGTCAGTTCCATCCACCTGAAGACACCTAACATTTCTAAGACCTAAATTTCTTTCCCATTGTAGACTTGAACTATACCTCTTTTTACAATTGGTATTAGCTGTAATTTCCTTCAAGCAGTTTACAAAGACTGATGCAAAAAGGACATCACAACCCCCTAAGTCTTCTTGCCCTCTTCTTGTAGCAGTTTTACTGCATAGGAGAAAAAGAAACTTATAAATTTGGTGTTTCCCTTACTAATTACATATACATGGAATGATTTCCTATTACTCCTAATGTCTTTTGCCAGGTGTATCCTATTCTGAGACATGTCCCATTTTTTGTCCCATTGTACTCTGTTACAGCCATCCTTCAGTGCTGAATCTAACTCAGAAGTTTTGTGTGTGTACGCATAAGCTGGAGGTCAACAGCAGCCTCATCATCTAACAAAGGAGGCTTCTGACACACTTCTTGTTATGCTTTTTCACAGCTGTTTTTTCTGCCCATGTCATTAGTACCATCTCTTCAAACATACGTCTCTGTATTTAGGTTTTCTTACTTTAAACTATCTGTTTTCTTGCTCATCTACTTCCTTCCCTTCCTATATAAATGCTACCATTTTTGTGGTGGTTTGAGCCACTCTCCAGATTCCCATATCTCAAACAGTAATATTGTATCTCTTAATTACTTCTTCCATTGCTTTTACCATTTTTCAAAATCAAAAGTTTGTCACTTCCACTTGTGACAAACTTTTAATCAGCAATTGCTTGAAATTACAGTAGGAGTCAACTCAGACACATGAGCAAATTTAATGGGACAGTAAGTACAATTTCCAGGGAGGTCATGACCCAGAAATCTGTTGGAATCCTCCTAAAGTGTTAAAAAGCATATGAAAAATATACTCCAGAAAACACTTTCTCCCCTGCCCCTTTACACAATTCACCACAGGCAACTCTCAAACACCTCTCTGGGGATGCAAAGGAAGGCCCCTCACGATATCAAGAATTAATTACTAGTTAAGGGCTATAAAATTAATAATATTAATTATTATTATTTATATGAATAAATTGTCAATTTTTATTTTTCAGGAAGGTAACCAGTGATGGTTTACTGTTCTAATGCTAATTCTCCTGAGCACATTCGTGGGCAGGTTACTTAAGTTTTCTGATTATTCAAAATCACTCACATGTGAACTGACTGTGAAGAGATGCAGGAGATACCTGTTTCAAAGTGAAGAGGTAATAACACACCAAATGAAATCCCGTCAGTATATACAAAGCAAAGACCAAGGAGAGGGAAATAACCACACGATGTAGACACACCAGTGCATTCCAAATTAACTATTATCACTTACGAAGAGATCTTGCATTCATCTCAAAAAAACATCATCTTCATGTTCAGCAGCAGATTTAAAAACTAAAAAAGGGACCCCTGGGCATCAATAAGAGAGGAAAAATGAACAAAACAGGCAACATTATTATGTAACTATGTTACATGGCTACACTCTACTACTGTACCTCATCCCCCCAAATTAAGGACAGCAATTGTTCATGATGTCTTATAACCCAGTAACTAAGGAGACCTTAATATCAAAAAAAAGGTTTAGAGCATCTGAAAATTAAGAATTGTCTGCATAGGTTCTATAATGGAATTTAAAGTTTGTTATGGAACAAACTCCACCATTCACAGAAGAAATCTCCATCAAAATGATTAGATGCAACAATGCAAAGCAACCCTTGACTCAAGGATCCTTTAAATTCTCAAGTGCCACCTGAAGGGAATTTATACATCGTTTGTCTAACATTCTTTCCCTCACCATTGACACAGTTAAGGCAAAATAATAGGTAGATCTTATCTGATGCCGCGCAACTACCTTTAAATAACTGGAAATATGTGCTATTAGCCTGTTCGTAATTTCAGTATTGTAGATTGGCAGTGTAGCACATTCTACTTCACAAGCAAAATAGAAGGGTCTACTCAGCTGGAAGAGTTCTTTTTATTAGTACACCATGAGTGAGTTTTCACAGAAATTAAGTTCTTGTTCCAGAAAAAAAAAAAAAAAAAAAGAAAAAAGAAAAAAAAAAAAAAAAAAAAGAAAAAAAAAAAAAAAAAAAAAAAAAGACACAAAGAGAGGATGGGATATGAAGTAACCAATGTAAGACGGATGGAATGTAAGACTGTAAAAGCAAAGATTTGGGCCAGTGGCACCAAAAGGGTGAAAAATACAGAAGACAAAGCTGTCTCCTCCACAATTGTCCTCATCTGATGCAGGCAAAGAAATTAAGGTGGTGGAATAGGAGTAGCAGGAGATGGAGGCTGTGAGGTGAGGACAGAAGAAAGACAAGGAAGGAGGGTGGATACAAGCGATGGGGCGAGAGTCACAGCTGAGTGGCAGGGGAACCATTACAGCTAGCACTGTATACACATAATAAGATATACCTATTGCTAGCTTGCTGGATTTATACAAATATTGCAGAAACATGAGGCTCCCAGTGGAAGAAAAAGTGCTACATTGCCATCTAGAGCAGAAAAAGGGAAAATATAGGAAAACATTATATGAACACAGCTGTTCTGGGATGTTGAAAAAAAATCCAGTTAAAACAGAGAACTGTTCGGGACTTCTTTAACCAGGAAATCCTCAGGATCACTAAGGATGCTTTTTGTCAAAACTTCACATGAAGGGGATCCCCCAGTCACTACAAGACCTGCAGATGAGCCTCAAATTATTAGTCAGAGAGAAAAAGAGCCACAGGGAGAAAATGCTTGATTTGACAAGACAAATCTCACTAGTGTGAGTAAAAGTACAGTACTTCTAAAAGTACAAGATACTTCCCAAGCAGTTTTGCAAAGACCCATCCACTGAGGGTTTTGTTGCTTGTTTTTTAAACTAACCCAAATAAATCAGTTTGGGTCTTATAGAATATAATAAAAGAGTATTCCATTTCTTAATCAATTTTCATGCCCTTGATATATTTTCTCTGCAGCAACATAAATTCAAACCTCTAAGTGCTCATTATTTAGAAACAACAATAAATATTATTTCACTCTAAAACAGCTATAAGAAAAAGTATTAAAGAAATGGATAAGGAAAACATTTCAAGGTATTCTTCACAAACTCAACAGTTTTACAAACTAACTTCCCACCTTGCAAATTTTAAGATATGTAAAAAATCCAAACTAGGACAGAGTGTGAACCATCAGCCAGCCTAATTGTCCCCTGAATTGCACTACTACTGGCTGAAGCCTTATACCTGTGGCAGAAATGCAGGTGTTAGAATGAAGAGGGTTTTACTTGTCTTATCAGTTTGTTAGACCCTGAAATCAGCAAAGCACACCTTCAGTGATAGGACCAATTAGTAGCAGGGTGACAGGGGGGAAAGGAAGGTAAGAAGTGGTGCTGCCCCTCAGAGCCCTCTCCTTGCACTGTCACTGCAATGCACAACGAAAGCGTGCACCACTTGCAGCATATCACGAAGCACAGCAATACCCTTAGGTCTTTAAAGCATCAATATCAATGCCAGTCCCTACAACACTCAATTTACAATATGACAGGGCACCTGGTAACTCCAAATTGTTTTGCTGTCTTCCCTGTACAACCTCTACAAATCTGGTAAGTCACAACAGTCAGAACTGTTTGTTTAGGATGGAGCAAAAGCAAAATTGAATTAGTTCCTGTTATTAGAGAAATTTGTCCCAGAGGAAGGTGTTGAAACTGCTGAAGCAAGAAAGTGAGAGAGCATTTTATGGCTCACTGCGTTATGAATGGTCTATGAATACACAGACAAAGTACTCTCCAAAGCTACCAGAGTCCAAGATATGAGCTCCATGTTTGATTAAAATATTATAAATGGTCAGACACACACTCCTGTTCTGTTCTCAAACAGTTTATGACTCCTTTCCATTTTATAGTACTCAGTGGCAAAGTTTGCCTAGTCTAGGCATGCACTGAGGCTCTGAATGTTTACCTTAGTTGATTCTAGCTGACATGTTTGAAAATTATTATATCCATTTGTTCTGCTAGATGTTTTGTCTGCCTTGCTTATATGTCTTAATTTCTCACTTCACCTATTATTAGCCTTATGACTAAAGGCTTTAATTTATTCACCATAGAACTTTTACAAACGTTTTCTGTTATTCATTACACGTTGTCTCCATTGTCTCCTGCTATCTCTAGGGTGTAGTAAGAAGAATTGAATATATAGAAACTTATACTATATATTACCTCATATGTCTGCCTTAGACTTTAGCTATTGAACTTCAATGCACTTTAATACAGCAGACCTTCCCCTACTGAAATTATTCAATCATTAAACTTTAATAGTTAGTGTGAGTCCACATAGAATCAGAGTGCAAAATCAGGAATGTTAGCAGATACAGACAAATGTAATCAAGACACATCTTAGTACCTCTAAAAATATGAGGAAAAAAATACTAAAATAAGCAAGACAATCCCTGCCTTCTTTTAATATCCTTCTTCTGCCTTGGAATTCCATCCTCTGTTTTCCTCTTCTAAGTTTGTTTTATGTTCACAGTTTCTTCTGCAAGTGTTTTTATTAGCACAATCCTCACACAGGTAAACCCTAATTTTGAAAAAGAAATTATATACAAATCAACATATCACTTAATAATTATGAGTTCACACTGACATACTCTCATTTCTGGACATAAAAGAAAAACATCTATTACATGTATGAGAAAAATTTTCATTGTCCTTTCTTCCTAAAAATTCTCAGAATTCCTGTCAGAATTTCAATGGATTTTGACTCCTTGTAAATCCATTTCTATTACTCTTAAGCAACATTCTTTAGAGTTGCTAAATATTCAGATGTTGTCTTAACAACCATCTCTGGTGGATTTCACTATCATGACTAGAAGATTCAAAGCATGGCCTTCCCCTCCAAAGCAAATGCCTCTACACACTCGCCTTTAAGACCTGCTATCTGAAATTTATATCTGTATAAAATTCCCCTTCTACAACAGGAGAATAGCCAGCAGGTATCCTCTGCAAATATTTTGTAAAGGAATCACTTAAAGGAGAATTAATTTGTTCAGATTCAACATTGAATGGTACAAACCAAAAAGAACACATAAAAATCTTAATCAACCTAAAAGAATTGCTATACATAGTAAGGAAGCAACAAGTAAAAGTCAACAAATCCAAATTCTGACAGCAGGTCCTCTGATCATAATTTTTTTTCTGTGACGTGTAGTCTTAAGCTTATTTCAGATCAATTTTGTATTAACAGGCCATGAGAAACACCTGCAGCTCTCCTTCTTTTGCTACCTCTTACAATTTGACAATAATAATATCAAAAAGTAAATGTTTTGAAAAGGATCTGGAAAAGAACAGAAGGCTAATTAAACCAATTTACAGTCTAAAGCAAAGGTTAAAATACAGTTTTCCTTGTATCCTTATAGACAAATTAGGGAAAACAGCATCAAAACAGGATCTACACAGACATGCTACAGTCAGTCAGATAAAAATGCAAGTGGTATATATAAAAAAATATGAAATTAAAGGCTTGCTGATGTTAGGAAAATGCACATAACAGACATAGTACCTTACTGACTTATTCTCAAGTATCACTGTGAACTGCTAAGATTTTTTTTTTTTTTTTTTTTTTTTTTTTTTTTTTTTTTTTTTTTTGGAAATAGCTAAAAGTCCAACATCTAAGAGTAGTTCTTGATTTCATTCGTGCTAGGGAACTGCTTTAGGAAAAAAGATTACCTCCTTCAAAATTTCTGACTAAGAGACCACCTAGTTATTGTGATGAGTACTTCTAGCTAACCTGCAAGTAGCAAGCTTCTGGAAGCTAATTAGAGAGCATGTCATAACCACAGCTGTCGTAATGAGACACACCTACTACTTCTTTCACATTACCTCAAATAGTACTCAGCTTCAGAAATCATTCTTTCATAAAAGGATAGCAAAACCATTTCAGTCTATATTCATATCACTAAATCTATACAAATGCACTCTAAAACATTAGTAGTGCTCATTATAATCATTTTACCAGCCTGAGCATTTTTCACATAAAGCTCTGAATTAATATCTGCTCTCCCCAATTATTCTTCTGCACCTTCAATAACTGCATTCTGCAGAATTTGTTTAGGTCTTTTCTATTTCAAAAAATGGAATATGGCTCATTGGAAACTAAAATTGCCAGGTTAAGCACCACCTTGTATTTTTATGGTTTGCATGCATGTAATGGGAATGAGATTTATGTCCCTAACCTTGAAATATTCTGAACCAATTATTTACTTAATATTTATGCTAAATTATCTATGATTGCAGCACTGACTATGAAAGCAACCAGAAAAAATTCTGCAGGTGGCCTGTAAAGCTAATTTTGAAGTTAGCTGTACTAAGCTCATGCAGTGGTCTTACAGAATATTAATGTGGTGTTATAAACTACAGTACCCTCAGGGTGTTCACCTGCCATGGAATTTAATTTACTTCATATCTCATCTAATAGACTGAATCTCATCTATTAGGTAAATATAATGTGAATAAGTTTCCTTGTTTCTCTAAGGAGTTTATAGGTAAAACCTGGAGAGGCATTCCCATAGAATCTTCTACTGCTATAATTAGCTTGAAATTGAGCTATTGTGCCCTTTTCTGTACTAAGCAATATAGAATATACAGCCTGGGTACATAATAACACCAAGCCCAGAACCGATGCAGCAGCTGCATTGCTCACGCAACAGGTTTGTGTTCATTCTCTTTATTGCAAAGAGGAAAAATTAGAGCAAGCTCTTGGGATTTGAGCCAGAGGCCGTGTCTCCACTCTGCCAAGAACTGTGCCAGCCAGAAGCAGCTCTTCCCGGGGACAGCAGTATGCTCTGCCCTTGGTAGCTTAAGTGGCACATTCTCCTAAGGAGAAAGACGTCAGTTTTGTAGGATTATGTGAATGGTTTAAGTTGCCTGAAAACAAATCTGGTATTGTCTGCCGACAGCACGTTGGCACAACTTCAACAGTGGGAGAGGCTTCAAATATGCTTTGTCCCTCTGCACTTCTTTCAGTGTCTAGTGCCTGGCTGCAGCAGTGCTGTGCAAGTGGCATTTGCTCCCAGTGCATCCAAAGCATCCTGAAACAGCAGCTTACTGGCAGGCTGATAGGCAACTCACAGCAAGCACATTTTCTGGAAAAAACTTCAAGGGGCTTGTGGTGTAGAGAGGAGCAGGCTTTCCCACTATATCTTCTCATATTAAAAACTATCCTGGTAAGAAGAAGACCATAGCAATTTTTGTTCCTTCTACTCTTGCGTAGGACCCACTGCTGCATAATATTGTACACATTTGGTTTATTCTTCTCAGCCTGGGTTCACAACAGGGTTGCTCAACCCCAACTTCACTCTTACAATTCACTCCTTCCTGCTACTTTGTCTGTCAAATGGACAGACGCACACACAATATTTTAAAAAAATCATAAGAGAATATAGCTTTAGCGATATCCCAGAACAAGCCCATTTACCATTAGGCTGTACTTCTGTGCATAAAGTTCTGTCAGCATAACGCCCAGGGACTGGTCCTTCAGAAAAGCTAATAGGGGCAGAGAATTTAGGCACCTGACATGGTAAGTGTTCTCATTCTGTGTATGTCATTTATGAACCCGACTTAGTTGTTATGTCAGACAGAGGAAAAAGATATGCAGGATGCATAAAAGCAGAAAAATGTGTCCCAAAAACAGCTTTAGAGAGGGAGAATGAGAAAAAGATAGAACCCATGGGCAACTTAAAAAATAAAAAGTAGATGTTATAGTTCACTGAATCAAATATGACATTATAGCGCAGAGGAAATTGAATTCATCTGTACTCGATAAGGGTGGCTTCATTATTCACTTGTGTCTTTGCTTAGTTGTGACACTCATGACTGATGAGACCATCCCCATCTCATGAAGATAAATTCAATATCCGTAGTATCATTCTAATATATTCTCTATATATAGAGAATGCATTTAATGGATGGTGGTGGGATATTATTTTTATCTTCACAGACTCATGAAAGGAAGGAGCACAATTTCCTGGAGCTGACACTTCAAGCAAGTTTATATGGCCACCTTTCCACAACTGTGTTGAGGGTGAAAGTGTTGTTATGAGGACATAGGAGAGAGGGTAGCACAGAGGTTAACTTTACTGATTTGTCATCTAAGATCTGAATCCAGAATTAGATCAAAATGGAGCAGAGATTTAGCTACTGTATCCTTATCTTGATATTTGTCTATGTATGGGCATACAGCTATCATAATACAGTCAATTAGAAAAAGCACCACTGAAATGGGTGGACATTAATCCAGTGCGGCTCACTGCTGTAACTTTTCTCCTCTTTCTCCATGCAAGTACAATTTTCCAAAGCAGTGAAATATTTCTCCTTGATGAGGTCTCTGACTCACACCTCCTCCCTCCTTCGGTAGCATCATATGCTCATACATAGTTGTAGCAGACCAGTTTAGACAAGTGGAAATCTTGGAAGATGTTCATAAGAAGTGATCCCAGAAGTAATGTGATTAATAAGTCAAGCATATAGGAGGAGGCCAAAGGTAGCTATCATAAATTTAATTTACTACACATCTGTAAGTTATCACAACTCTGTACAGTGTTCACATGTTTGTCCATGAGAAGGATTTCTCCTGTTAGATCCAGAGGGAAGAGGGAGACATCAAGCCAGCACAGGTTTCTAAAGCGCCATCTCTGCTCATGCTGCTGCTAATGCAAACACACACCCACGTACACCCAGTACAAAGTACTGGTACAGCTGGCCAGTCCAAAACACAGGACTTTCTGTTAGAAAACTTCTGTCTAGATGGAGACAGAGGTCCATTAATTTAGTATTCATATGCTCACAACAAGACAAGTGAGAAATTTTACTGACAGGTAAAAGAAATATCGAAGAAGAAGAGTCTGAAATAAGCTGCACACACAAAATTTTCTTTCAAATCCCATCATTTGGCAGCTGGCATACATCTACTGCATAATGATTTATATAACTTCAGCATTGTTCAGTTTGTCAGTGTCTTCATTGCAGCCACTTTGAGAGTTCCATATGCAACCATTAAAGTCTGCTTCAGGCTGAAACTTGGCACACAAATGCACAAGGAAACTAAAGTAAGAAATAGTTAGTTTAATTTCTAGAAAATTATTACATATCGCCTCTTCTGGAGTATAGAATATGAGAAGTTGCTTTGAGTACCATATGCACAAATTATTAACAGAATTTTCTTCTTGTTTGGTCTAAAACTGTAATTATATAAAGCAGATATTTTGTCATCATCTATATAACAGAACAATAATTTGTTAAGCATACAGCAACATTACTTCACCAGATAATCAGTACAGCAACATTACTTCACCAGCAAAGAGGTATTATGCAAAAAAATATGAGTTGTATAACCAAATAAAATGCAAATTATAAGGTTTTCAATAGATAACAAGGAAACAAACGGGGAAAGTGACAAAGCAAAACAAACAAAACCCGCAAAACAAATCCTTTGGGTTTTTTTAATTCTACTATGTGCAAATATGTAGTAAGAGTCTAGTGACCTGGTTTTATGTACAAAGAGCCCCTTACTGATCATTTCAGTTACTTTTCATTGCTGTGTGTCGTGATTCACAAAAATAAAGCTGTACATTAGTCTCAGATTCCAGATGAATAGTAGAAAATCTATTTTTACAACTAGAACTTAAAGAGCTAGTTATTTTGTAATTCAGTGAAGCCAGGTTAATTTACACTGTTTAAAGAACTGCCCCGGAAGCTCCCTGTGACATTTCTAGTTGGTTTTAATTAAATTTTACATATGTCTTATTTCCTCTGATGTTCAATATAAAATTTAATTGATAAGATAAATAAAATATTATTAGGTAAACTCATTTCAAATGGAAGTATCACTTTCCAAGTGATCAGACTGTCCATCTAGCTAACTCCCCATAAAGGCTCTATTCAGACATGTTTAATATTGACGTTACACTTTTTATTAAAGATTCTCAAGATACCAAGGAATTTTGAAATCTTATACACAAAAATATTTGACGGTATAACATAAAAAAAAATATAAGCATGCAAAATGCTTTTTTTTTTCTCCACACACATTGAGTTGCAGACTTTTCCTACTGTACAGAATAGAATTCCTCATGCAGTTGAGATAAAAACAAGTGTTTAAACTTAATTAAAAAAAGAAATCTGATCATAAAAGAGAAAGGTATGGTTTATACACCACAAAGCAGAGAAAATAGGTTGTCTCATTAGTGACACTTTGATCAGATTCTTCTGTATTTTCTCATTTAAATGTGTCCACTCCAGAGCAGAGGAAGCATCCCCCTTGCCTCCCCACAGCATGCAATTCAAGCTCAACAGCACTCCACACACGTTCACTCCCCCAGTGCTACACAGGTAACACAATTGTGGTAATTATGGCATGAGCATGTCCTATGAAACGGATACTAGTTCATTAATTAGAAGATGAACGTAATTGATTATTTCAACAGCAAGGCTAAACACAAGGGTAGTCCCACAGAGAGATCTGTTGCGGGAGATCTGTCCAAGGTGTGCCCTTGACTTCGTTCCTTCCCCCAGGGGTGACTTTAACAGAACACAGCCTAACGAGGTAATAATTACAGATTACTATTAGTGATAGCTAAGTCATTCATGACCTGTTCCCCTCAGCAAATTGCTCCAGAACTGATGTGTATTTCAGAGGCTGTATTTACCATTTACAGCCATCAGCCAGACACTTTGACAGACAATTGACACATTGAGGCCGTTGGCTCTCTTTTCTGATGATGTTCTGGTCAGATAATGCCCAGATTCAATCTCACCTTTGCTGTTGATATGTTACAGTGGCTTGATAAGTGTGTGTTATCATTTCTCCCCTGGTGTGGCAACAGAAATCTTTTGAACAAAGGAAGACTGAGCACTGAGAGTGAGACGCCCCTGTTTGTGCCACCTTCCTTATCACTGTCACAGAGCACAGGCTTACCTAGAAGGCATGTTGAAGATGAAAATGCCCTTGGGTAACTTGTTAACAGATATGCAAACCAAGCCCCTGCATTTTGGCATTCAGACCCTACACACTTTCTCAAATGCCATTCTGTGTTAACTGACAAACCCCTAATTAGGATCACCAAAGGCCTAATTACAGCAATGGCTTAAACCAGTCCATTCATGTTTTTTAAAAATGCAGCACTTTTTGTGGAAACACCAAGCCAGCACTGTGAAAATGGAGCAATCGTCCTTCTTTCTCTCTCGGCTTTTCACAGGCTGATTTAAGAGTTATTGCAACTGGCTTGATTAAAACATTGTACTCAGTCCAGATCGTAGATGACCATGTATCCTCCTCCAGAGAAGGAAAACCAAGAAGCTTTTCCTTACCTCATTGCATTCCTAGTTATCTCTTACCCTTGGCAGCCAGCAGCTCTTGGCAGCCCTCGGGTCCCCTGAGCACAGAAACAGGTCTTGTGCTTGGCAGTAGAGGCACCAACACCACTGTGGAGGGCAAGGGCAATGACAGAGTCCCTTGCCACTTTTCACGAGGTAAAAGCAGCTAGCTCTCACAGTAGAACAGTATATACACCACATCTTTTCACATGGAAGTGCTCCCTTTCATGATTATTGCCTAGTGAACCAGCCAGAGTTCATCCAGAAATTTACCAAGAGGGCTGGGGGCTTAAGTTACCAGTTAAACCCTGGGCTGTTGTGGGATGGTAAGAGGGCACTGATCTCCATAAACATATGCTGATGGATGTGTATTGAGGATTCTCTCTGTAACCTTGCCTGAAATGATTAAATCAATACAGATTCTTTGATATGGACACTATAGACAATAACAATATTAGTCTCAATAAAATGATACTGAAAGGAGAAATCTTTTTCAGTTTCTTTATTTGATTAAAGCGTTTCTGGCTCAATGTCTCCTGCATAGTATCCCATGATGTAATTGAATAACGAGATGGAAACAGAAAGCTGTTTCTAAGTAAGTGAATACTTCACTGGGGCTTTTGTTCTTATTTAGTACTGTTTAACAATTCCTTCCATTCACTGAACATGGATGGCTGAGAAATCTGGAATACACACTATGCCTGGGCATGGCTATACTCCATAGTCCATCGTGTTTGGAAGCACCTTTGTAACAGATAAGAATCCAAAATGGTAAAAGTAAACACTTAGGTCAAATTCCTCTCTTCCTCAGACACACATATTAATTCCAGAATATTTGTACGTGCCAGTGGGGAAAAAAAAATCTCTTAGTCTTTTTTTTTTATTGTGTCAAGAAGTCAAAGGAAAACAATTGACAACTTGTGTGCTGCTCACTGTTGAACTCTAAATGTCACTATTGGATTTTTTCTTTCCTATATAGTCTGCTTTGTTCCGGGTAACTGATGATAACAGTGAAAAAAAATAACTTCCTCAGTTTTAAACAGTGCCCTGTTGAATTAGATTAATATTATATGTTTATTAAATAAACTGACAGCATAAATGAGTATTAATATTTGAAAATTAAACATTTTGAATTAAATCCCTGCTGCAAGTGAAGCCAGTAAGAATAGGGTCAGGGCAAATGCACCTAAGGGAAGCAATGATTTGATCTACTGATGGAACGGATGCAGATGTTTAAGGATATGGTCTTTATTAAGCTGCTCCTTTAGTCCACAATGAAATCTAACTTATAACACAGAAGAGGATGAAGAGATAATTCTTCTCCTTTTAAGCAAGCTGTAAGTTATGTATATGTCACAAAGACAAAAAACAGCTTGCAGTCACAAAGATAAAAAACAGCTTGCACTTTTTCCTTATTTAACTACTATTTCTAAATGTCTAGTTTCCAGAGCCTTGCAAATCCACTCAGCAAAGCTGGCTACAACATTTGTTATATGCTATGGGTGATAGATATAATCCTATAATTTCCAATGCAATAATGAGAGGTTTAATTTTCCATTTCTTCCCTCTGTGAGATGGTGTCTGGCTTTGAATTCTCATTTATGTCTGCATGAGTACACAAACCTGATCTACATCATTGTGAAGTCAATACCTGCTCCAACTTCTTTTTTCATTGTTATAAAGCAAAGCCTGACCTGTAATTCAAAGACATAAGAAAAAGTTTATCCCATCAGGAGTCTCTCTCTTCTTTACTTTAAATCTCCTCTGATACGAGGACTCATTGAAGGAGCTGTTAAGAACTGTATCAGTTAGTAAAAGGTTGCTTTCTTTCCTACTTTGTGACATTCCATGAAAGGTTAACAATAATTTTAAACTCTGTAAACCAGCACATTTGCAAACTTGCTAAAATAACATGCTTTTTTTTTTCTCCTGAAAGACAGAGAATCCCTATCAAATGTGAGACTAATTCACAAGGGACTTAACACAGAGAGAAGCCAGAGCAGTTCCTGCCCACTGCCAGGGGCTGCTGGGACGTGAGAGCTGGATGATTTCCACCACCAAGGGAGAAGAGGGGGAGGCAAGGCAAAGGGCCAGGAAAACAGTCTTTGTTCTCTCCCACAGAGAAGATAGTATGGAGAGCTGCTATTCTCTTTTCTCACTAAGGAGCCTTTCCATTTTCCAGCTACCCAGAAAGAGCTTTCTTCTTTTCCCCTCACTTGTGAGAGTGTGGAGGTAGGTTTGTGTAGAGCTACAATAAGTAGCAATAACTTAACAGTAACAGCTTATTGTTCAGTATTTTCTGTCCACAACAAGCTGAAAACCTCAAAAGTTAAATACAAAACACACTTACCCGTCTGTCTTTTTATTGTGCTGAGAAATGGTTGTAGCCTTTTACAACACAGAGTAAAATGTAATGGCTTATCTTCAATGCTTGGACTCCCTTTGAGTATATCAGCCAGCTGGGGCTGTCTGTGTTTCACATGCTTGTGTGTGAACACCAGTGTGAAACTGCCCATTACAGCGGTGGAAAAAACAGACCAAAATATTTTTTTTTCATCAAATATAGTTTTATGTGTGAAAAGGTTCTCAAAATATAGTTTTCCAATAGTAATGCCTTATTTTAAGTATAATTTTTACTCTTTTTTTGGGGGGGAATGGAGGCTGGAGGAAAGGAGGAACCACAAACACATGAAAGCAAAGACAATTAAAAAAAGAAAAAAACACACACAAAACTATTTTAGCCAAAGGCTGAAGATTTTTGCAGGGAAATATGAACATACTTAGTTTAACTGAGGCAAAACATTTAAGCATTCCCATAAGCAAATGCTTCAGTTCACTGTTCAATATGATCCTAGTAAGCTGTCACAACACTTCATAAGAACTGTATTTTAGGAGCCAAACATCCCCATTTTCACAAAGCAACACACTTCCTCTGAACTGCTTTCCAACCACAGTTCCCATTTTGTACTGCAAGAAGTCCCTGAAGTAATCTGTGCCACAGTACAGACAAGGAATGCTGACCCATTGAGGTGAACAAAGTATGAGCTATTTGCACTTCAAATGGTGGGAAAATCACAGTTGTGCCTTAGAAAAATACAGTTAAAAAAAAATTTAAAACTACAGTTTTTAACATCGAGTTGTCCCAAGATGATACCTCTTGGCTTGGTTAAATAAACAGAGACACTGTAAGTCACATTGGAACAACTTGAAATAAATATTTTGTATTTTCTTTTCAATCAAGGATTTTTCATGTTTTAAAGGAAAAAATGCAGTCTTCCAAGAGCAGTAGGGACATGTTTTGATAATCTCTACTATTTATATCATGGGTCAGAATTTGTACTAGTTTATTCTGGTACAAATTTGGATTAAATCTAAAATACAATTGTGGAATCAAATTCTGGGCCATTGAAGTGACAGTGTATATTTTAAACACAAAACTTCCATTCTCAAGTTTAGTACTGTGGCCTTAACTGCCACTACAAGATGTCATACATACTGGCATGTCACAAAAGGTCCCTGGGATACTCTACTCCTCTTCCAGCTCAGTGCAGAGCAGTGCAGAAAAAACCTTCATTTCAAACTCTTTACTATGCCCTTGCTCATACAAAATTTTCAGGGTTTCCAGTTTATCCAGAGAAGGATTTTCAAGGAAGAAATTTTGGTATGCAGTTGAGAAAATCCACACACCCCTTTAGGTAGGTATGTATGTATGCATGCCAACTACATTAATAAAAAAAGGACAACTTTTACTTCACAGTCTCCCACATCTGCATAAGCTTTGTCTGCATAGTTTTATATACCCATTCCTCCAAGGTAGTAGAGAAATGTATTTATGCCATTTTATATGAGATTTCCTCTGATTTCTTAAAGCCACAGAAGCCACAAAGCAAATTTTTGGATTCCTGTTTTCCTTTTCATCATGGGTCAAATGTCCCTTCAAATCCCATAGCTCTTTGTGAGGCAGTTTTGGTATGCTTGGACAAAATCAAGAACAAGTAAAGTAAAACACCGTTTTCCTGAGCATAATAGATACTTGCTTATTCTGGAACAACTCCATACATTATTAAAACCATACTACTATCATAATTAGGTTAAAAAAAAAAATAAACCACACAGACCTATGGTTGTAATTATGTTTATCTTTATGTAATATCTTGTTATCAGTACAGCTGCTGCCCTGCCATTAAGTTGCCCGGTCCATGAAAATTTACTGACAGGCACTAGTGAGGGATGTATACACCAACAAAGTTACTCATCCATGCTCCAGCCCCCACACACCCTCCTTGAATTATTTCTTTATTTCTGTAACACTTTGTTTGCTATTAGGATTATGTGATTTATTTGTTCAGATTGGGAAGTCTCTTCTTGATGAGCTGCTGTGTTCAGTAAACAGCCCCCGACAACAAACAAGGATTTAAATAATCACTGCGTAATCAGTAGGCACCAGCACACTGGATCTCATCTCTTCAAATCCAGGTAGCTGTCTGTCAAAGCACATCTATCACACTAAAAGTTAGGTACTTAGCTGCATCAGAAACATCCCACTCACTCTCTAAGGAGTTTCAACGAATTTACTAGAAAAGAGTTATGGACTTCCTGGGTTTGCATGGATTCTGCTGCAATGTGACAGTCAAAGTTAGCATGAAAGTCCTAAGCAGCACAAGGAGTAAAAAGACCAGAGTACTGAGCATTACTGACTGGCTATCCCCAGTCTGATTTGTGCCTGTGAGGGAACATTAGAACAATCAAGTAATAGTCCAACAAAATTTGGCCCAAATTAAACACTTTTCCAGCAGCTGCAGTCAGTATCTTTTGGGTTTGGCAGGTACATGCTTAATTGATACAAAGATGCCCAGAAGCTCTCAAGGAGGTCAAATAATAAAAGCAACCTCTGAACTACAAGGTGCATGCATAGGTCAGTGTCTGAGTCCAAACAATAGATGGACACAGGTTATTCACCAAGTTCTTTAATGTGAAAGGATTCTTACTATTTAATCTATAAAGAGGATGTCAAGAGTAGGTAGAAGGAAAACATGTTAGATGAGATAAAGAAAATCCTGACTATCAATAAAGAAAAAATGGGCACTTAAAGTGATCACTCTAGAGCATAGAAAGTGATTTTTAAATTACTTATCTGATTAGTGGGAGCTAATCTGTCAAGTAGAAACAAATTCACATAAATATTCCATAAATTAAAAATTCTCTTGTCATTGCAGCTGCTTTCAATTGTTGGTGGAGATTTTTTTTCATCAGAAGGAGACAGATTATTACATTGATTTCAGCCTCCAGAATGCATTTGCTAATTATGTAATTTTAATTGTCTGGCATTTTTATTTGTATGAATTTCAAAGGTATTGACATGAGTTAGAAAGAAAATCCAATCTCAAATCTGAAAAAGAATCAGCTGCAATCCTCTGAGGCAGTGTACTAAAATACAAGCTGAAGCATGTGCTTAAGCCCATATATACTCAATAAAGTGTGTAACCTGTGTTTCATCTTGCCCCTAATGGGACTTAAACAAGTGCAAAGCAGCAAGTGAATCTAAACCTCTGTCCTTGTAGCTGTTGAAGGTGTGCACTGTGCCTTACAGAGGCATGCAAGAAGAAAGACTCAGGGATCTCATCTTATTAACATTTCAAGAATTTGTCGCTCAGCTGTTGTTTGCTTTCTCTGACAACCAAATGTTTTGCAGAACACTTTTGCCAGCTACAATCTGATTAGGTATCACCTTTTCCATAACACTGCCAAGCCAGTCAAACTCTGGTATAGAGAGGGCCTAACCTTTTGTAGATCTCATAATAAACAACTCCAAGTTTCAGGAGAAAATCTCTGATAGAGAGCCTGACTACAGCTTGTAAATCAAAGCACTCAGATAAGATGTGAGAGCCAGACCTCTCAGAGTTGATCATGCTGACAGTTGGGCTTTGAATTCTTACTTTATAAATCATTTCCTTACCAGGCATCTGCAAAATCAGGATTTGTAAGCCAAGAGGAAAAAAAAGAGGATGCAGTTTTATTTTGGATTTATTAGTATGATTTGTAAATCTTTTCCAGGACTTACAGATCTGATTTAAGATTTGTTAATCCCATTTAGGATATGGAAATTTTTTTCTCTACTTACCATGTACTGAAATGCCTCAGTAAAAACTGAACTAAAAATTACTGGTTTAAAAGATGGTTTATAAATCAAAGGTTTGCAGTTAAGATTTGTTGGCAGGTTCTATAAACTGCACAGTGCATTTATAACTCAGCCTCTTACAATGGCAGATTTATAAATCCAACTTGCAAATTGTCAGACAACTGTTATAGGCTCAATTCTAATCTGAGAAACAACAGATGTGCTTCCCTGTGTTTCAAAACCCTGTCCTTTTCCATTGCCTGCATCCCCTGTGGCTATCTCACTTGAACCAAGGAAGAGAGAAGGGCGGGGAAAAAAACCTCCTGTAGCACCATCACCCTGCCAGGCAAGGAGGGAAGGATCTGGGAAAGGAAAAACAGGAGATGAGATGAGGGTTACAGTTTCTGTGTCCTGCTGCACAGCCTTCTGGAGCAGCCTGAGCTAAAAGCTCCCTCCTGCAATTTTAGCTGGTACCTGGAGGCATAAAGAAAGCAGGTAATCCAAATTCCCAAGCTTCCAGATCACATGCACAGTGAAAAATTAAACTTCATATGCAAAATTCTGGAAAACTGGAACTAGCAAGAGAAAACCAGAGCAAGTTGAGGATTTTTTTTTTTTTTTTTTTTTTTTCCCGACAGTCCCAATGATGTGTGCCTGTCTATCTCAGATTACAACGGGGAATTTCTGGGAGAAACCCTGGCCCTGTGATGGCAATTATCCCATTGATTTCACAAGGATAGGATTTCACCCTATGAAAAGGGCATTGGCCGGATTCACAGGAATGCTCTCCCTGCCCCACATCACCCTGGTCACAACAAGCAGCTGTAAAGTCACATCTCTGCTGCGGCAGCCGCCTCCCCCCAGGGAGGAGAGCAGGGAGCCAGTAGCCAGGGCTGTGGCAGCGTTCTGAGGCTCCAAGACCCTGCCAGCAGCTGTGTCTGCCCTCCCCACAGCCCTGCTCACGAGGAAAGTGCAGAAAGCAGCATTCCTCAGTAATTACAAGAAAATTTACACATGTACTGGGAGTTAGTACTGCTTCCTTTCAGGCAGTTTTACAGTAGCCATCAGATTTTATCCTGAAGCTGAGAGTAATAACAATGAAATAATAGCACTATTAAATAGCACTATTTTTCTCCTAGAATGATTGGTTTTTATACAGTGGGAAAACTGTTTTTGATAAGCAATGGCTACTTCTAGATCCTATGCAGGAGGTACTAAAATACATTAATGCTTTTTGACTTTTTCTGAGTGTCAAGCTTCTTTGACTTGATAGCTTTAGAAAGTGACCTAACATATTTTATTGTCTACTGTATTTGAAATTTGTTTTATTGTCTATTATATTTTGAATTTGAAAGTTTCATCAGTGACCTCCTGTTCTCTATTATTGCAATGCTTTTTTCCCCTTGAACTGCTTGTTGTCTTGGATTCCTTACAAAACAAAATAAATACAAAGATTCTAACAAATATAAATTTTGTGATTTCTTCTTTCATACCGGCCAGCATTTTAAAGTCAAGGATCCAATTATTGCAAAACTCAGCAAATATTCATGAATGTGTATGTGTGTATATATGCATATATGGAGCTAAATTTTCAGGTACTTTAAGTACGTAGAATATAAACTGCATGTTCAACTGACTCTAAATACTATTACAAGGGGAATTGAAGCAAGCAGTGTGATTAGAAACAAGAAAATTTGCTTTCACAGCTTTGCACTTAACTGAATACTCAATTCCACATGAAAAATATAATCTGAAATGGGGGATGGAATTGGGGGGAAATGGTTAATATTCTATAAAATGCTAAGTCAGCTCTTTATATACTATACATTTAGAATGTATGAAAATCAATTATCCTGAAAACAGATGTCACTTTTTTTCTTTTTAATTGTGTATTTCAAAGTACAGAGCCTTACTCTCCTCTTGTGCATGTGCCTGACAGACATAGAGACCTACAAAAGTTTGGCTTTTTCCCTTGTGTTTAGCGTATATGAAAAATGGTAAGAAGAATATATTTGCAAGGAGAATTAGTCTGTGGGAGGCCTCTGAAAGTCAGCTCTCACATCAGAGGTGAGGAATTGTAGCTACAGTTGGAAAAACACTATAAATAATTGTTTTAAGAAACAGATGGTACAATTTAATAGAAATTGGGGTTTTCCACATAATTATCTTGCAGATGATGAATGAAACAGACCTTTACAGACAGTAGCCCAACTGATCTGTTGCAGTGCTGGAACTCACTGTTATTTTCCTCGTTCCTTCTCTCCTCTTCTTTGAGGAACAGAAGAACAGTTCACCCGTTTCAATAACATTCAAATTTAAACTCAGCCCAGAGGCTACTTCTAGATTGAAGGCAAAAGGCACTTCTTAATGTGCCCTGCCATCCCAGTGTTCTGACTGTCCACCTCAAGACACAGAACAGGTCACATCCACCTTCTTGAATTTCCTTTAAATGGAGAGACACAGGAGGGACAGGGATGTCCCCTGAAGCACTGTGTGGGGCACAACAGGACCTGGGAACTCTGGGACCCAGGGCGAGAGCCAACAACACAGGCAAACTAAATAAAAAATAACTACACCCTTATAATAAAAATAAAAAATATTTACAAAAAATATAATTACACCCTTCTTTATATAAAAAATAATTACACCCTTCTTTAAGGGTGTAAAGGATTTGTTCCTAAGCTCTCTTGACAAAATCAAGGAAAATAAAAGGGGTTTTCTATAGCTGCAGTACAAAGAGCACATTGCAAAATCATAAAATCTATAGCATGAGGAGAGGAGTAGGAAGTACAATATTGTGGCTGCAATTGTACAGTTTTATGGAGCAATGAATTTCAGCTCTCCAGAGGAACAAACATCTAACAGTGAGCATCTTTTATTTAAAATTTAAGTTGAAAGATTTAGGCCTAAAATTAAACTGAACATTTTCTAAAATTCTAAGTGTCAAGAGCACCATCTGATCTACTCCACCATCAGCAGAGGTAAAGGTCAAGGGAGTACAAATTATAGACAAAAGTAGTGGCAAGACAGAGAAACTTCCTGGCTTGCCTGTGAAGCTAAGACACACACCTACCATGCTACCAGCTGCTACCAGCAGAGAAGCAGACCATAAGCCTATGGCCTTCGTTTTTCTGTTGTAACAATACCAAGCCTAGCAAGAAAAACAACTCTGCAAGGAACTGAATACCTTCCACACCTGTCCTACCTAAACTTTTTTGCTTTATCAGTCCACTCATTTCTCATTTCAGAAAAATGAAGTGACGGGTTTACTACAATTAAGAGAAAAATCTCAGATCATCTAGGAACAGTAGCTACACAGTGCAATATACTTTTGCTATGGAAAAATCCATACATTGATCCTTACTTGAATTCAATCAAATTCAAAATTTAAAAAAAAAAGGAGAAATACTAAGGAAAAACTGTAAAATTTTTTATGTATATTCCTTCACCAGCAGTGGTAGAAGTAAACATTTTTATTGAAGGTTTCAAAAGCTATGAAATGAGGCAAAAGTGTCCTAATTAAGCTTTGATAAGTTTGTCATTTACTCTGTTAACTTTTTTCCAAAGGTCACTTCAACAGGCATGATTAGACTACAGCTCCTTGGGAGCAGTGGAAATTAGCTTCAGTGTTTGTCTCATTGATGAAGTTCTGAGTATGCTGGTGGAATTGAAATAAGCATATGTGCTTAATAATAAGCACATGTGCTGCTTGCCATCTTGAAAGGAAAATCTTCAGCTAAATCATCTGATCTATTCATCTGCAATCCTCTTCCCCCAGAGGAATGGATAAATAAAAACAGGTCTCCTGAAAGTGTCTGAACTTCAAGTAAGAACTACAAGGACATGTTCTTCTTCTGGAAAGCACTGGACAAGTCTAAAACACCCCATGCCTTCACCTTTCCTCCTATAGGGCCTCACATGGGTTTGATAGTAAAGATGCCTCACTGTTCATCAACAGTCTGAAGCTGGCCAAGATTTAGGGCAAAAAGCTCACTGTCGGCCTGCTAGCTTATATTCACTTTTTTCTTCAGGGCAACACTTAGTCTGGAGAACAGGAATCTAACATAGGTAAAAACACTACTGTGCAAACCCCGAAGTAGCAGGGGAAAGGCTCTCCCTTCAGCCAGATATGGGACTGACCTCAGAGTCAAAATTCTATGTGAACTGTGATTCTGTCTGAATCTCAAACACTAGTGTCATGAGACCTTTGGCCTAAAAAAGGAAATTCTGGATTCTGGCAAGTCTGTCAAAGGCCTTGTTATTTATTCTGTACCATGGTTTAAAACAAATGTCCTGTCTTACACAAATATGAAAGAGTGCTGTCTAATTCAACTTCTACTCATACCATTACAATGCCGTTGCTCTCCTGTTGCTGAAAAACAGCTCCAAAGTCAGATGTGGAAGGCAGATGTACCTGTACATTTAAATTCGTTTTCTTGGGACCTCCCAAGGAGTTAAATACAGTTTTCCACTGCTCTTCCCAGATGTGAAAGGCTGGAAGGATTGCTAGCTCAAAACATTTCAGCTGTATCCCACCCCTCAGTGGCCACCAATCCCAGACACACTGGAGTCAATGTTCCACATCCCCCTCCTGGAGCCCCGGTCCAGCCTCAGAATGGTCAGATGACTGGAAGTCCCAGCTGGAGGAAGGGCCCACAAAGCCAAAGGGTATTTAACCCAGGACATGAGGCAAGCATGTGTTTTGACCCTTCTACCTCTTGGAATTTCTATCAGCTGAACACCAGTGGAACCAGGAGTGGTACAATGCTTGTTCTTTTCTATACTTTTTTTGTCTATCTCTTTTTCTCTCTCTTCTAAGCCCCTCTTCTTGGAGCTTTGTGAAAGGTAAAATCAGATGTGCTTGGAATTTGCTAAGTTGAATGGGCTAAGTTGATGCCTTGTGAAGCACTTTATGTTGATTGAATGTTGCTCTAAACTTCTGCCAAAGCCCTCTGATTTTCTGAAGTTGCCACTGAAGTTCTTTTTGCTGTTATGACCTCTTGAGAATATCTTACCCATATTTCTCCTGTGCATCTAACTCAGAGTACATAAAATACTCTAAACCCTTGTCAGAGGCTCACTGTGTGAGTTTTCTGGGGCTTTGCACCAGGACACCAGAGAAAAATGCTGGAACTCTGGCTCTTGATGAAGCATGACCAGATTTCTATGGCTTCATAGGTTACTCTGTCAACTTAGCCAACCCAGTCCATAATGTGAATGCTTTCGGTGCATTCCAGCCACAACTGCTGACTTATTTCTCAACAAAAAATAGACTGAACTATGACAAGCTTAAGATTTAGCATTGAACTTCTAGCATTTTACATTAAACTGAGTTGGATTAAAAGCACAAAGGTAGTTGTGGCAGAATAACTTCTCAGATCATCATCATTTAATCGTGATTACTTGAGCCTCACTAAGTGATAACTCAAAAGTTTGAAAATACTTCAAAAGTTCCACTTTATTGAAAATTGAGAGAAAATACTTTAACCATTACAGAAAGTAAAATGATAAATGGATCAATCTTTACTAGAAAACAGTAGTAATTAGGTCATACCTCATTTCTTTATTAGAAAAAGGCTTTGGTGTTTAATCATCATTACATAATCATTTAGTCTTCTCCAATTTCTGTCTTTATAGATATTGTAAACTTGGGCTCTGATGCTTCAAGTGGTTATTTGCAGGAGGAACCCCATGATCAGCTGTTTGAATCAACTACATGATCCTTGCTTTATACCATATTTTCATTTTACTGTCTGTGTTCATATGATAACACAGATAAAACTCCCTGAAGGATTCTAAGAGAAAAGTTCAAAACAGAAATGTCATTATATGAAGACACTGCTACACAAATGAGAGAGTCTGAAATCACTAGTAAGACACAAGACAAAGCATGGCCTAGGGCATAATGCCATCTTGGAGAATGTCCAATCGCCCTCTATTGTCTGAAGACAGATGTGCAATTCACCAGATGGACCATGTGTTTGCTTTAGCACAGATCAGTATTGAACTACTCATTTTCTGAAATAAGCCTCTGAAATCCAAAAAGAATGGGAAACATAATGAATGAGTTCTAAGAGAAATAAACAATGTCAAATCCTCTGAGCCTATGGTTTTACTTCATGACAGACATTGTCTTAAGCCCATTTCCTCTTAAAGGAACCCAGAATGTTCTTATTGGCTGGTAAAAAGCCAGTCAGCAGCCACTTATGAGGTCAGTAATGATAAAATCGGTAAGACTTACTCTAACAGGAATTTTTCTTTCCCAAGACTTTGAAAATTATTTTGCCTTACAGCAATTACTACAGGGAGGAAAATGAATTGTTGCCTCTGTCAGCTTCCATAGTGAGACAAGACAAGTTCACACTTCACCACCTGATAACAAATAGCTCGCAGTGAAACACAAGCTCACCTTCTCTTCAGGGGTGTTGAACTCTTCTACGGTTCATAAGGAAAAGGAAAAGCAAGTAAAAGAGTTAAATGTTTCCAAAAACACAAAGACATTTAAATTGGAATAAGAACAGCTTCATGATGGGGTGCCTTTTCTTTAGGCATTTTAATGCATGTAAAACAAGTTTCCTTCCTAACCACAGGCAGTAAGACCTAAGGCCAACTCAAAGGTTTAATGACAGCCCAACACTATATTTTAGAAGTGGAAATGCTTTACTACAGTCTTTACCTAAGGGTCCCCACTTGAGGAATTAGAAAAATAGCCAAAGGAAACTCAGTGGGACTGATTTAATAAAAACATTAACATAACCTCCCAACCCTTGTCTCTCTTTCCCACATTTACCTCTTTTTGTTAAACCTGATGGAAAACATTTGGTTGAGCCTCTAAGTCTCCTTCTGCTCACACGACTAAAACTGCAAAGCCTCCTGAGCAGCCCTTCAAGCCATGTAAGCTCCCAGCATCTCAGAATCAGCAGAATGGTGCAACCTCAGGACTCTATGCAGTGAAAATCACCTGCCCAATCCCAATATCATCATTCCTAGGTCATTGCAGCTTCTTTTTCATTTACTCAGATGCTTTATAGTTACCACATTTATCCTCAGGTAAGATAAGAAGCAATGTGCTGTTGTCAAAATGAGTTTCTTCCTCCTTTCTGCAGGTACATTCACTCAGCAACACAGTCCTGTCTTCTCAATTTCAGCAGCCCTGGTACACTATGAGCTCTTCCCCTCTCCTTTCTTTTCTTTTTTTTTTTTTCTTTCTTTTTTCTTTTTTTTTTTTTTCTTTTTTTTCCTTTTTTTATTTTTTTAACCTTTTTGTTGAAGCTTTTGCTAAGCATAAAAAATTTGGCCATTCATTGTGCTGAAGCAAGGGAAAACTGATAGCAGTGATGGAATGGGGAATGCAAGAGCAGAACTACCGCTTCTGGCATCTGGAAGCTGCTGGAACAGCAGTTATCTTGTCAAATAACACACTCTTTCAACTTCATTCTTCCTCTTTCAACTTCATTCTTCCTCAGGTTCCATTCATAAGGTGTCAGATAACTATTTGGTAGTTAGAAATTAAAATAAAAAGGAGGCCCCACAAGCTCTGTAGACAAGAAACACTAGAAGAGATTGACAGTACTAAATAGGAAGTTGTCGGCAGCCACTGAAAAGTATAACATAACATAATGGATCCAAACTCCAAAAATTCTCCTTTCTCAGGATGATTTTTCACAAAGCTCCTGGTTTTCTGTTTCCTACACCACTGGCTGAAAAAACATTAACCTTTTGAACTCATTCTGCTAGCTGAGCAATAAAAAAGGAGGAGGTGATCAGAGTCCTCGCAACAGAGCACAGACAACACTTATCATACACAACCATATCGATATGCATGGGAGGATGGCTCCATGCCTCCATGAGTGGACACAGAGGATGTGTCCTGTAATAACATTTCTGGCAGAAAGTGCCAATAAGAACAGGATACATGTCTCATGGACAGAATGAAAACAAAAACTGAACCAAAGAAACCATAGGGCTTGATGGAAAGAATTAGGCACTTTTATGACCCAACACATCCCATCTAAAGTACATGTTGGAAACTGTTCTTGTCCTAAAATTGACTGTTTTTCTCCATTAGGATAAAGAGAGATTATGCTGGCTAGCTTAGGTGTAGTGGTTTATATTCCAAACATACAAGAGGTACAACAACTGTCCAAGTTTGTGACATTATCCTATGGCAAACATGATGTGACTTAATCTAGGTTGGAGCTCCATAAGCATACCCAAATACCTTCACTTTGCATTCCTTAGCTCTAGGTTTCCCTTTCTCATTCACATCCCTGTGTCCTTCACCACAGCTCCTTCTACACCATACACTCCTCTCTCCCATTTCTGTTCTAGGGATGCCTCCTCCTTTACCATTGGTTTTCACTGTATTAGAAGTGTATCTGCATTCTTTTTGTCAGCCTGTCTGCAAGGAGATGTGAGACATATCTGCTACAAATCCTTCTAAACTAAAAATAACTAATCTGTGATGTCAAGTGACTAGACTCTGTGACTCAGGCAGTGCCTTCTGAATAAAATCTTTTGTTTCAGGCAGAGAGCAGATTTTTCGCGTTAGTTTTCACCTTTCTGTTATGGAGGGCCAGTATGCACTGCTAAAGCATTGCAGCATTACCAAAACCATAAAATATCTATTTATACTTAATATCCTCTGATTGCCTTGTAACTGTAAAAGTAACAAAATGGCAGTTAAATGAACAGAATGAATGAATTTTGAACAGACATGGCTGAGATGTAAATACAGGTGTTGTTTTCTGACAGCTTCTTACTCTGTTGCTGTCCTAGTCTCAGCACTACAACCCCAATAAATATTCCATATCATAAGCTAAGTGGCCATTACAACCTACTCAATATAGGCAGTAGTATGTACTCTTTATATGCAATATACAGAAAACTAGGGAAAGAAATAGGGAGGAAATTACATTTGGTTTTGTATTTAATAGAGTGATTTTCTTTATAATGCTTCTCTGGAGCCCATTCACTTTATCACAGGTTTAATTTACATCAGGAGATAGTGGGAAATCACTCTGCTCCTGAAGGAGGCCCTCACTGGAATCTTCAGCCTTCGTGACAAGGTGGCATTTCATCCATTTTAAAGGGCATCACGGGAGTGCAGAAACTCTACTTTGAGACAGCCTGTTCTGATGGCCAAACTTCAGAAACACTTGACACACAGCTCTGTGCCTAGGAGCATGTGAATATTTCTAGTGCTGTTTATAAAAAGCAAAGCTGTGCTAAAATGCCTATTTGCCCCCTGCTGCTTAGCAATATTAAAGATTAGAGCCAATTGTTTTGTATACTGAAGAGTCTATAATGGCTTCTAGAGAAGAACATGTCAGCAAACTAGATAAGGTTCCTATTAAATTTTTGTTGCTGTGGACTGCTGACTTGGGTCATTATACACTTAAATTGAGTTATTGTCATTGTTATATAACGAAACAGAGAGCTTTTTGCCTCCAGTAATGTAGCATATCTTTTAAAGAATGAGCTCTCCTGACTGATTTATAAAATAGGTCTGTTTACATTACAGTACCAGGCTGCTGGGTGTTTCAAAGTGATTTACATGAACTGTCCTATGAGTTTGTGCATATTTTGAAAGACAAATAACAGAGTCTTGTGTGAACCTGCTTCCAATAATCTTTGAAATTTATTGAGTGACAGTGAAAGATACAGTAAAATTACAACTCTCCTTTCTCCCATAATCTAAGAATGTTTCATTCCAAAAAAAGTGTGCTTAAAGATTTGGGGGGGGGGGGGGGGGGGAGGTTAATTCCTAATAATTATTTGTTCAGATTTAAAAACAGGACTTGTCCTGTTTTCTTCATTCCAGGAATATTTTTCTTTTAAAATCTCAGGAGTTTATTCTTAAAAACAGTTAAGTTAACACTTTTAAATTTGAACAAAGATTGTGAACAGTGGAAAGAACAGATGACCATAAAAATTAACTACTTCAAGCTACTTTATTCAAATTAAGTATACTGGTGGGAGACACCATAACCATTCCTTTTCACTATTGTCTTTGCTGGAGCCAGGATTTCACTCTCCAAATTTTCAACTGTTTTTTCCCCTTAGATGCATCTAATGGCAGTTCAACACAGGATGAAAACACCTACACATATGCTATTTTACTTAAATTTTTTTAATTCCCCATGTGAAGTCTCTGAAGAGCTGCTGTATTTTAAGAGAAATTCCATGGTGAGTAGTAAAGGAACCACAATCAGTAGATGTAGGAATATCTGAATGGAAGACTTTCATTCCCAGAAGTCTTAGACAAGAATATATTCAAGCAATACAGGCTTATGTTAAATACTTCCTGAGTCTACAATTTGGCTAAAAAATAGGTCTTTCTGTTTTCTCTCCACTCCCCTCACAGTCTTCCCAGCCTTTCTCTGTAGCTTTTCTGGCTTCAACTATCTTTTACGAACACAGGTCACTAGGGTTGTACAGTAATAGTGAAGATCGCATCCAGTCACATCCACTTTTCCTTCTCTCTGTTAGCAGACACATCCTAGAATTGAATTTTCTTTCCATAGCATTGCATTATTTCTGCTCTTTGTGTCATTCTTTGATCAAGCTTTCTCTTCTCTCTGTTCTAATGGTAAGATCCCAAATCATAGCAGAAAATCTTTATATGATGCTTATATTTCAGATTTTAAATTCCATCCTCTTTCTGTGACCACAGTTCACAAGGTCATCCAATTTTTGCCACTGTCATATTATGATCCTCTTCTGCAATAATGATGCCTCCTCAATTTAAACCATAAGCAAAATTTATTTGGGCTCTAAACATTGAGCCTTTACACAGACATAAATTAAAAGATTGCAAGACATATATTCTAATAATTTCTCCGGGGGAAGCCTAACAATAAACTCCCACTACCCTATATCACAAATATGGCTATCTCCTTTTTTTAGACAGTTCCTCTCCTGATAGGTTGGGGTTTTTTTACCATCCTCATTATCAAGTTTATCTAATGGGAAATTCAAGCACTATTTTATTGCAATTCTGATTAGTTAAGTATACTGTATCTGCCTTGAAAATAATTCATTACGCTAAAGCATGTGAGAGGATATGCTTGCAGATTTCTACTCTGATAAAAGGTTTTTTACATTTTATCCAGACCCTCAATTGTTTTGATATCCTTAATTATTATTTCTCTCAAAATATTTTTTTAACTTTATAGTATTCAGCTAAATTATATAGGTTTCTCTGATTACTTTTCCCTACAAACAGATTCTATATCCAATATAGAATCACTTTGAAACCAAGAAAACCACTGAAAAAACTGTTATTGGATCTGTGGTTCTGTGGGTTCATTTTTCACAATTCTTCAAAAACAGTTATTTACCTTTTGCCTTGAAATCATCAATTTCTTTCACTTTGGAAATTCCTAGGGTACCCCTTAAAGTGAACACTGATACAGCTTCATTTCCAGCATATTTCCCTCCCTTTCCTGGGACTGAAATTCTAAACTCATTTTCCATGTTGGATTTATTTACAAGTTTCCTTCACAGACAAGTCTATGAATATCTCACTCTGCTGCTCTCCTTGGCCAAATCCCTTTCTTTGGAAGCACTTCTCTCCCATTCAGACTGAGAACTCTGCAGGTTCTCCTTTTTCTGTTCTTTCACTCAGACTGAAAGACAGCAGGGCCATTCAATTCAAAGTACTTTTGTATTACAGTCTTTTGACAACCATCTTCATGCAAAATCAAGTTTAAAATAGCATCAGCATTTGCTAGTTCAGTCACTATTGGGGAAAAAAAATGAAAGACTGCTTTTATAAATAAGGTGGTGATCGACATTGTCACAGCATTTTTTTTTCTAATTTATCCTGGATAAGCTAGGATTTAGTTAAATTAGTATGTTTCCAGTGCTATTTATCATTTTGAAATCAATACCAGACCCACAGGTATAGCCAAATCAAGGTCTGATCGTCCATTGCCAATATTACAGCTTTTATCACCTTTCTAAAAGTAATTTTGACTTCAAGTTGGTTTTACCCACTGTATTTGTTATTTGCTTTGGTTGGAGGAGTGTTGTGTTTATCATAAGTTCTGAGTGAAGGTAATCTCATTGATTCTGATCATTTAGACTCTGAATATATCCCTGGCCCATCCACAGCCACCTCTCTTTCATCTGTGATATTCAACTTCATTCTGTACACTAACAGTTCTAATGCCTCCATTTTTTGGCCCACACTCCTTGCATTGATATTTCATGTATTGTTGCCAGCCTTAACCCGGTATGTACCTACTCAGAGTAATTCTTTTGGTTCTAATTTTTTTTCCCACTTCCTGATATTCATGTAATAAACTTGTAATTATTATAGCAAAAGTTCTCAGACAAAGATTATACAGGTGTCTCAGGGTCGTCATCTCTTGTCATTTAACAGTTTGAAAAGCTTTTTTCATTTTTGCAAATCAGAATAAAAGTATCCTAGTTGTTCAAATGAAATCCATCTGCAAAGAAAAGATTTTTCTTTGAATGTGTTCTGAAAATACCTACCTTTCTTTGATCCATGATTTGATCTCTGTTACTTTGTCATTCTTTGAGCATCTTTCAGGGATATTGAACAATCCCAAATGGGCAAAGTTGTAAGAGATCACACTGGGTCATCAGGTTTAACCTCCCTACTCAAGCAGAATCATCCTAGAGCACAATTCATGGGATTGTGAGGGACACACCACAACCTCTCTGGGAAATCCATGTCACACACACAGTAAAGAAGTTCTTCCTCATATTTGGGTGGAACTTCCAGTGCATTATCTTCTACCTCATATTTCTTGTCCTATTGTTTGGCGCAACATTTCATTGAAGGTCACTCAAATCTTCTGGTTTTGATTGTTTTGATCCATTCCTGGATATGTCCAGCTGAATCTGGATATATAATTTGTTCTGTAGTGGAAAACAGGCAGCCATTCTTGCCCTACTGTGTGGAGACTGCTCAGCATGGTATGGAGAGCTTGAAATCTTAGCACTAACCATGTTTGAAGAGTGTACAGAAGACCAATGTGTGAGGGTATTAAATACAGTTTAAAAAAATTTCCCTTTCTTTAATGCCTAGACAGATGCTGGGCTTTTTTGTTGTTGAGTTTTGCATTGCTTGTAGGGGTTTATTTATGGAGGTTGCTGAACACCACAAAAATTTAAAATCCTGACATAATCACTGGCATTTGTCTATAGTGACAAAAATAAACCTCTCCAATATGCCTACTTCTGTGTGGCTTTATATTTTTCCAGCAAGCATTCTCTTTAGTAAGTCTCACATTATTTAGCATTGCAGATTCTGAGGCATTCCCATCCTATTCATGAGGCTAACAGATATAATAAGTGGATGCATCTGTAGTTTTAACAAAAACTTCTGGGGTTCCATGAATGGTTTTGAAGTGCAAGTGGCAAAATATTCTGCAAGAGTCAACAACATATAGCTCGTGTAAATTTTAACATTTACAAAAATATATAAAAGAACTAAATGGTTGTGAACTAGGACTTAGTAATTAGCCTTAATCCATCAATATCCATTGCCAATGACATCTCCATCAAGGGATCCACTTAAATCAAATGACCTTTCTTCTGGCAAACACTTCTGCAGAACCACCAGCCTTAGCAGCCAACCATACCCAGGTTTTACCAGTCCAGAGGCAGAGTGAATGTGACACAGGAGTTCTTCACTGAGAATGAGTTTCACAAGAGTGCTGAGCTGGTCTAACAGCTTCCTACCACTAAAAATATGGTTCAGCTTTCCGCTTTTTCTCCATCTCAGCTGTGTGTACTTACCACTTCCTTTGTGCTAGCTCCAACGGTTTGACGACTCAATTCAGCTCACTCAGCAAGCAAAAAAAGGGAGATAATTTTCTGCCTGTTGAATAAGCTGACATGTCTCATCAAGGGGTCAGACTAGCTTTAGAGACAGCAAAAGAAAATGCACAGGATCGCACAGCCAGAGTGCGATGGGGAAAAGAAGGCACAGGATCTCCTGTGCTGGTAAATTAGCACAACCATCTTCTGAAATATATATATTTCTTGTCATCCACACCTCAGCACCGAGAATGGGAGTGATTATGTCTGTATTGTCAGATTTATTCCAGGTACTCTACTTTCCATACATCACCAGTTGTTAAACTCGGGCAAACACCTCAAGAGTTTGTCTGAACATAAACAAAACTCTATTACCTAATCAGTAGAAGAAATATTCATAATGTTCACATCTTTCTTTCCAACAGGATAATCAGATACAAGTATTCACTTAATAATTTTCTTCTAGCTAGAAGCTACATTCTCTGATGGTATGTGAAGAATTTGACCAATCCAGTAACATAAGATCCTGTTTCTTAGCTGAAAATTTCATAAAAAATACTTGAAATATTTGCCTAATATTAGGCATTGTAAGTAGTGCTGGCTCTGGTAGTAGTGGTTTCATTTGTCACAAAGACAGCACAGGATCACACCCAGCAGCCTAGAAGTGGAGGTACTCATAAATAAACATCCTTTCGTGCCACACACCTTATGTGCCACACACCAAAAAAAAAAAAAAAAAAAAAAAAAAAAAAAAAAAAAAAAAAAAAAAAAAAAAAAAAGTCAGGGAATCTTAATTTAGCAAGTTCATGAAACAGTAATAAGAAAATACATCCTTTGTTCCTTATTGCATTTATTACACAAAGCAGAAGAAGTGGTCCCTAAATGTGAGGCTTTGAGTTGTGTGTTCAATTTTGAGCCCCTCACTATCAGAAGGATATTGAGGTGCTGGAGTGAATCTAGAAAAGGGCAACAAAGCTGGTGAAGGGTCTGGAGCACTTGTGAGGAGAGTCTGAGGGAGCTGGGGTTGCTTAGCCTGGAGAAAAGTAGGCCTGGAGGGGACCTTATTGTTCTCTACAAATACCTGACAGAAGGGCATACCAGGTAGGAGCCGGTCCCTTCTCACAGGCAGCCAGGGACAGGACTAGAGGAAACAGCCTTAAGTTACCCCAGGGAGGTTTAGGCTGGAATAGTACCAAATATTTCCTCATGCAAAGTGTTGTTAAACATGGAAACAGGCTGTCCACAGAAGTCCTAGATCACTATCCCTGGAAGTATTTAAAAAGGTAAGGATGTTGCCCTTAGGGGCATGATTTAGTTGTGGACTTGGCAGAGATGGGTTAACAGTTGGACACAATGATCTGAGAGGTCTTTTCCAACCTAAATGATCCTGTATTTTATCTGTTGATCCACAGCTCACTGACTGTTGTATCTCATGCTTTTTTTATTAAGAAGCTGCAGGGGAAAACTGTCCATTAGATTTGTGAGAGGAGGTTCTCCTGGGTCAAAGAAAACTTTCTGTAGGGAGTGGGGGTCTGCCCCCAAGCACACTCACTTTTTAGATTCCAGGAAAAAAGAAGAGACTCTGGGGATCAGGAGCAGACAAACAGCTAGGGTTAAGATCAAAGACAAAAAATTCATATGGTGTCTACTGTAACTGGGAAGACACTAAAACTGAAAGCAGAGCTGGAGGAAAGGACCTGTCCTTCAAGGAGCAATGATTAAGAGAAATAGTTGTTTTCAAAGCTTTTTGTTTTTGTTCTTCTGTAGCAGACTTCAATTATCTCAGTTTCAAAACTAATGTATTCAATGCTGGTCCAGTAAAGGTTTTTGTTACTCGATGCCCTTTTGCACCCACTGGAGGAGAAAAGTGCAGGCAGCTCCTCCTTAGTGTTTATTGTGCATTCTGTCTCACTTGGATCAGCGGGCTGTGCCCACTGCTAACCACCCCTGCCATCTCCACAGTAAATCCTGTCAGGCCAACCTTCCTCCTGCAGAGCAGCTTCTGCCCTGTCTCACTGTGACTGCGAGCAGTCAGCTTCCTTCGGCACAGGACCTGCCCATCAGGGAACAGCTTCTTTGCCACGTTCCACAGAAGCAGTTCCAGCTTTGCCCTGCACTCTGCAGTTAAAACCCCAGCCTCTCTGTGCCAGACAAACTGATATTTCACTCAAACCCAGGGGCTAGGCATTGCCTTTATCTCTGCATTAAAGGTGCCTTTATTCTTTTTAAATTAAAAACTCTAAAATATTGATTCACGTCAAGAAAAACTACAACAGACATTCTAAGACTAATTTAAAATATTCAAAGACTAAAAACTTTTTCATGAATAAGCTTTCTGCACACTTGAGAGCAGAATATGACATACTGAACACAAAAGTAATATTAATCTTTGATAAAGACGAATTTCCCAGTCAGCAAAAATTTGGTGAAGTTGTATACTTTTTACAAAGAAATTAAATCACCGAGCTGCTCTGGAATCCTTTATAGCTAATAATTAAAAATCTAAAATCTTCTTTTCATCCTGTAATAAATATAGCTAACAATCAAGATAGATGAGACAAAACTAGAAAGGTTTGTTGGATGATTTAAGTTGAAGGAGTTACTACATCAATATATTGTACTCTGAAAGGGCATGCATCATTAAAAAAGAAGGCTTTATAATTAATATGTTTTCATACAACCTACCTTATTTCCCCTGAGATCACTAACCAAACCCTTTTAAAAATCGATTAGTTCAAGCACTTAGCCTAGTACCACTTTAGAATGTAGCAAGACAGATATTAGCTGAATTTAAAATTACAGCTACTTTATTTTTAATTACTTTCCAAAATGCCAGATTTATATATTATCAAATACATTTCCATGGCAGAACTGACCACTAAGCATTTTTGGACAGGGCAAGAAAAATTAATTATATTCTCTCTAAAAAATTCACTTAGCATTCATAACACCTGCATTGTTGTCAGGGATAATAAATATGATTAAACTTGTATAAATTTCACTGTATTAACCAGTACAATAACTCAATAGCTTTGCTGAACTGAGCTGATATTATACATTGCAACACTGTAGTACCCAAGCATAATGTAGGCGAGTTTTAGAAAAAGTTATGAGTTCCAAAGGGAAGAATTGCAACCTGCCAAAGACAAATTCACTTTCTTAAGCTGTGAGTAAAAGGGAAATTTCTGGAACTGAGACATTTTAACAAAAATTTTAATCATACATCATGCACTGCTAAGGCACAACAATACAATTGTCCTGCTTGTGCTAATATATTAGTTCTCAGGGTCTAGCTGTTTTTCTTAAGAAGAAAATAAATTGTAGAAGAATATGGTTTGTGCTTTGAGGCACTACAGTTGGCTGAACATGGGAGAATTTTGCAGTATCCCTATGCCATTCCACAAAAGGCTTATGAAACAGGAATGGTGTTTGGTCCATATAACAAAGTCATACTGCTAATGATTGACACCTGCATCCTGAACAAACAACAAAACATAAGTAGCGGCATTTCCAGGTAAAAGATATTTTTCTTTTATTGAGGTGAAGTTCCAGACTCCAGAGAACTGTCTAGACAGGCAATAAAGCACCCTAAACATCTCTCAGAAACCTGGTACATGGTGCATGCCACTGGTGGGGACAAGAGGAGCTGGTCCTGGAGATCCCTTATGGATGCTCCAGTTCATCCAGTAGGAATTTGCTCAGTGCAAGAAAAGGAGATACTGAAAGCATAGGCCTGATGCGTCTCTGAAGTTAGAGTGTGCAAACCAGAATGTCATGGCTCACCTAGATGCAAAGGAAGGACTGTGAGTATCTGCAGAAGACAATTTCTCCTGCTTCTCTTTTACAAAAAACATGCCCCTCTCTATGGTGCTTGTTTCTCTGTCTGTCGACTACAGGTGAAGTTTGGATGATGAGAAAAGGTGTCTTGCCTGTATTTAGATAATGCTGAAGGAAACCCCATTCTGAACTAAATTTTTCCAAAAGGGTATGCAAGATTGACTGGAGCAACATCCAATCTCTCCATCTTAAAAATATAGTCCTTAATAATCAGAGAAGAGTGCTTGAGAACCTCAGTGCTCAAGTGCAGTGTAGATGATGTGCAAACAAGAGCTAAGAATGGGGATATGTGGTCTTTGTTGTCAGCCCAGTCAACAAGGATGCATAATTTAAAAACAGTGGAGCCAAAACTGAGGAATGAAGATGAGGTGACAGATGTGCTTATTAGAATGTCTGGTCAAACTTGGCATGTCTCATTACTCATTCCTAGATAATGTTCAAAAGTTACAAATATCATGAAAGGAGAAAAGGACCCAGGGACACCTTGAGTCAGCTGATATGAAAAGGGTAAGTTATTGAAGGAGGGTTGCAAGTAGAAGAACATATGCAATGATGCCAAGCAATTCAGAGGATTAGGGAAAGGCTGATGTGTAAGAAAACATTTGCAGGAATCTGAAAGAAAGTTTGAAAGCTTCTTATCCTTTTAAAAAATCCATCTCAATTAGTATAACACCCCTTTGAAGTGCCACAGCAAAGAATATTTTATGGTGAGGCAGATTCCTGCTGCTGTCTGGGGAGACCGTTGAATGATTCCTTTATTTATGTCATGGCCACAAGGAGGGAAATCAAAAATACTTCCATTCATGGGCAACACATCCTACATTACTTGTAAGAGCCATTTCTGAGGCAAAACATTCAAATTGCCTAGTAAGACATGGTGATGCCTTATGGTAATTCATTAATTTAAATTCTAGGGATAACTGAAATAAATTATTACAGGGACTAGTTAAGCTATAGGAAACTGATTTAAAAAACCAAAGATTAAGTCTTGCTTCAGTTTACACAAGCATTTCTTCACTCTGTTTTGTAAGACAGACTATGTATATTGTACCTATTGTAGCTGAGCATCTTTTATCATAGAGAATTTGAATACAATGTTGACAGAAGGAAAACACTGCATAGTAAGTCCTGTTTCCTGCAGCACACGGACTCAGATCATTATCACCAAATTTTAGTTTTGTCCTGTAGCCAGGAAAAGGAGGGTCCTGATTTAAGCTTTAGATAAATCCACATACTTTGGTCCTGCATCAGAACTTGGTGCATTCCTCATGGAGTTCCCCAGCTCTGGGGAAAATGAAAGCCAAGGATATAAACTTCTCATCTGAGTAGTAAAGTGACTGGAAAGTCAAGATATTTGTCTCTTCCTCCCATGTGGGAAAGCTCCCTTAGTTCTTCTTTCCTGTCTCTTTCCCTTCCAGGCTGGAGAAGAACACAAGACACTACAATTTTTTCCCTTCTCAAGGAGTGAGTAATGTAAGGTACCATGGGAGGTCCTGTGGAGTAACAATTCTTGGGTGCTTAAAAGCAGGCAGACAGAAATGAGATTAGGGACCAGCACTTCCTTTTTCTAAACCTGTGGTGAAGAAATAATATTATTTATAAAATTACAGTGCACATCCATGCACACACACACGGACACACACACACAAACCATGGCAAGGGGCAGAGGGAGTTCAAAAATTAACAATGAGCCCAAAACCTAATATACTGTTTTAAAAAGCAAATATTCATATTTGGGGACCAGTCTCAAATTATGGGGCCTGACTCATGTTTTTTGAAACTTTAGTATTAGCAGCACAGCCCATTATGCTGTAATTACAGCACTCTTAATTAGATTGGGAGATTGCTCCAAGATTCCTGAGACAACTCCTGTAACAAATATAGACACCCTCAAGGCAGTCATATACATTTATGGAAACAGCAATTTTAATAACAGCTATAAATGGATCAAGTGGATCTGATGACATCATCATAATGAAAAAGTATTCTTGAAACCACTATACGAAAAATTATTTTAAAAGTGGCTCATTCTTGGTTTTTTCACTACATCAAATCACAAATGTGATTTAAAATCACTCTTGAGGGAAACAAAGATTGTTCTTTCACTCATTTGTACAGCACACTTTCTGAATAGAAGTTTATAAAGAAGTTGTGTTACACCAGGAATAGTTCTGCACACCCTTGTTGGACCAGTAGGAAGCTGTTAAATGCAACCTTGACATGACATTCTTTGCTTCATTTGCTCCATGCATGAGGTTACTAGTTTATATGATGAGATTTTAAGCACATTCCTGTATACATTTCCTGTTTTCCACTTCTTTCATAGTGTCTACTTTGCTAGACAAATTTAATTTGGTTTTAGCAAATATGAAACAAAGATTGCATTGCCTTGCCAAATTCCCTCCTACCAAATTACTGAATTACTGAAGGCAATCCCTGTTTCAGTAGACCTTGGTTGTTTTGCTTGACCTCCAGCAGGTGTCCAATTAAGTCTGAAAAATTTATATGATATTCCCTTTCCATTGATAGTTCTAGAATTAAACTGATGAGATCTCTAGAGAAGGATCATCAGTGTTACACCTTTCATCTTTAATTACACTGGTTGAAGATGAATGAATGTACCAGAAGGATCCCAGCTGGGAAGTAGCACGCTTATTAGATAGTTGATAATTTAATATACACTCTGAATTCTGAATATTTTCCTAAAACATCTGAAGAGTTTTCAACATATGACAAAATCGTAGTACTTATTCAGCTGAACATTGACTGTGCTCTTTTCCTTTTAAAAAATACTACTCAGATCCAGGCAAAGAACTGTGACTGGCATAGAACAAAAAATTTTAGACAAGGTGAGTTAAAGGTCCTGGTTAATACATTCAATCTGTAGTTTCTAACAATTCTATATACATCTAAGAGAGCACATTGAGAAGCAGAGCAGAAGACTCCTAGAGGATTCCCTGGAAAAAGAAGACTGAGTTCCTCTGCTCCAGCACTGTAGCTCCAGCTCCTCCTCGTATTTTTCTTCTGAGAATGCTTCATTGAAAATGAAATGCTAAATGATTTCAGCTTCAGAGTGAGTCACAGCAAAACAGACTTGCTAGGTAGAATCTGTAATAGAGACACTTAACATTAAGTCTCAGCCACTAGAGGTTGAGAGTTACTTGTCTGGACTTCTTGTAGACTGTTGAGAGAAATAGATATGGAAATAACTCCTTTCACCTTCAGAAAGAAGTAATAAAAGAGATCAGATAATACTGCAAAAGTACCATCTTTAGGGGCCAACATGAATGCCACTGAATTATTTCAGTATTACACTCTTAAAAAATATTCAAGTCTTGTCCAAAGCCAGATGCAGTTAAGTAAAAGTACTAGATTTTGTTCAGATATCTCAAGCTAAGTAAGAACATTGTAGAAGAATGCTCTGCGGAAGCAGGGATACAGCAGCACATAACTCTTTACATCTTTTATATCTTTTTACAGAGAGATGGCTTGAGCAAGGAGAGTTTGCCCTTTGTTGGAGCAAGAAGGGTCTGCTGATTTTAGTGTTGGTGAATGCTGACATCAGTTTGGCCAAACCATCAGACCCCACCACAAGGGGTCTGCTCCCTGAGGCTGGGACCAGCAAGGAAATACAAGCACTGATACAAAAGTGAAAGTCAGAACTGTTCAACATTAAAAAACAAAGAGCTGCTAATATTTTATTTCAGCACAAAGCATTTTTTGCTGAGTAAATCTGACAAAACATAATCTTAAAAACGTGTATGACTGACAGTCCATCACTTTATACCATGTAAGGACAGTCCTACTTTGCATGGTGAGGCCATTGAGCATACATCCCTAAGGTGTCTGATGGTCCTTCCCTTGAGTGGGGATGCCCCTCAAGGTTACTTCTTGAGGGTGAGAGAAAGAGACTTGCCTGCAGTCATTAATAATTGTTTTTTCTAGTTTTAATATAATTGTTTCAATATAATTGCATTAATATAATTCCTTCAATGTTGCTTAAAAATAGCACTATACTAGACGTTATAGGATACTGTATAGTAAATAATTCTGATTAGGCTCTTTTTTTGTCTAATCATTATAATTTTTAATTAACTCAAATAAATAGTTTATTTATATAAATATATAAATATATAAATATATACGGTCATCTTTAATCCTGCTGGACAAAGTTTTATAAAAGTTCAATTGCACCTGTAAAATCACTTAGCCATAAACTGTTGACTGAGCCTGTGGAGATCCAGTTTCACCAAAGCTCCTCTCTGAGAGGAGTTACAAAAGTAAGGAGGTCCTTCCTGCACCTTGTGCCTCAATGGGAGGACTTCTCTAACAAATTTTGTCTGAAGCTCCCATTCCACCCATAAAAATCACATCCACTTGTTTTACCTGAGTAAATTCACTAGCACACAAACAGTGCCTTTTTCAGTTGTTCAAGGCTTGCCTTGGAAGGGACAAGATACAAATGATAGTCTGGCACCTCTCTGTGTCCTTCTAGACTCCAGTGCAGTCAAACTGAGCTGCTGCAGAAAGTATATCCTCCACAACAGAAACTAAGTCTCAGGTCTTCTACTTACTTCTATTCAGGGGTAGGCACAGCACAGAACGCAGACGATTTGAAACAATTATATGGGAAGACTGAGTAGTCCTTCCACTAGGCATATTCCTATGCTGTATTCTTATTTTCTTATTAATTTGCTGCTTCTTGATCAGAAGTGAGCAAACTCACAATACCAGGCAAAATCCTGCTTAAAGATCACATACATTGAACAGAAACACATCCATTGAGACTAAAAAGAAAGTTAGAGGTGATAGCACTAAGGTCTCACATTTTTTTGATAGGTTGCATGATTCTATAAACATCAAATACAGCCAGTAAAATATTCTTTTACTTCTCTTGTACAGAAATTACAATCTTTTCTAGCAATTATTGGCTAGTACGATCGGCTAGTAGTAAAAAAAATCAGAAAACATTGACTTTTCTTTCTGGCTCTGGAAATCAAAAAACATTGTGACATTTCAAAAAATATTGTGAAGTTTGCTCCATTTAAATTCTGAAGAACTCAAAAGTAGATATTGTCCTGTGCCATGTTCAAAGCAATCAGACATAACATTCATAGTTACTTTGAGAAACATGTAATGAGACCCTACATAGACGCACAGCAAGATTTACAGAAACATAGGCACACAGTTACAAGTGCCTTCCACTTTTTTTTTTTTTTTTTTTTTTTTTTTCTATACAGAAAGAATCTATTCTGCTATTTTGGATGCAGTCTGTTATCAATTAAAAATGTTTTACAGCTCAAACCCAAGATCAGCCAACGAAGGGGCTTAGTAAATGTGTTATTTATATAGTTATTTGTTAAAATGAGCTTCATTGCATTATAGAATGTTAAGACAAATTGTTGTGCCCTTTAGATTCATTATAGATGACAAAATACTAAATAAATCTTAAATAAGTATTCACCTTTCATCATACAGGAACATAAATGGTTAGATCTTATCAACAGGGTAGTCTTTTTAATCTTCCTTTATTAACCATAAAAAAAAAAATTTGTTGTTTATCCTGCCTTCTTTTTAAAAAAAGTCTGATAATTCTTGGCATGGCAGGGGAAAGTTAAAGCAGATCATCTTTCAAGTAAGGAGCAAATCAATCTCTGTGAAGGAAAGTCTAACCAGCCTTACTGACTCTGGCCTGCCAGGTGCTGTCTTACAGGGAGACTTCAGTGAAGTATCAAAGGCAAACCAGCTCTTTATAAGAGTACTTTATTGTGCACAAGCAAGGAGTGCATTATCTTATCATCTGGTTTTATAACTTCCTGCTTCATTGTGCTGCAGATTAAAAAAAAAAAAAAAGGATATAAATGTCATCTTCTGTGTCATTAACCTAAAATCTATTAGAATTTTATTAGAAAATAAGTAGCAAGACAGTACAGCTACATTTCCTCCCTTATGCTGTGCTAAATTGCTTGTGAAAGTGATATATTATGACTCTTACTCTACATCTATTGCAAAACATGGAAGAGAAGCCCACATACTGTGTACATTAAATGGCAATGTTAAATTGGCAATGAAGAAATGAGCATCTCCCTAAATCTCCAAACAGGTTCTACAAATTTCCCTTTTGAAGGATAAAGATAAATAAAGAATTTTTTTCCACTAGGACTAAACAAATGATACTAGTAAGTTTCCTTGTTGATATATCCAGGTCACAAGGCATTTAACTTTTTTTTTTTTTTTAAGATACCCTTTTTTGAAGAATAACCAAAAAAGAAAGTGCTCTTGTATTTCTCTGCTTGGGGCAGGAAGTTCCTTTGCTATTAAAAGTCAGAAGTCTTCAGAAAGAAAATAGATTTCTGAGGCAATAATTTAGAGGCTGTGAAAAGTTATTAAGGTTTCTGCAAAACAGAGAAGGTGTCAGTTCATCTGGGTTTTTAAATTATACATATTGGAAAGCAGAATTCAGGAGGGATTCAGTTTATTCCTGATTACTGGTCAGCACAAGGTTAAATAAAGAAGCAAGTTATGTGTGCATTTCAGGCTCCCTCTTTGAGGGTCACTTTTACCCCAAAGGGAACACACGTAGAAACTGTAAAGAGTAGATCTAAAAAGGCAAAACAATACTTCAGCAAGTGGCAGGCTTAAGCCTCTCTTGGGAGCTCTTTGCTCCCAAGTAAACTTGGCACCTTGAAATGTAGCCATTCTCCCAGGACACAGGTAGCCTCTGCAAAAAGCCCATTTTTAATTCTCCTGCTCCCATGGCTCTGGATAGTGATGACAGTCCATAAAGCATCCATCTGCACAGAAGAGCACCAGCAGAAATTAAAGCTCTTCATGCTGGAAGTGCTGTTGCAGAATATGACCCATACAACATTGGCTGCTGCTTTCCAGCCTTTGGAGGTTTGAGAATGTGTGATGGGATGGGGATTTCAGAAATTGAAGCAGCCTGCAGGTACGAGCTGAACCAGCATATTTTCAATCCAGTCTCAGTTCAGTTTAAACTGGGACTAAAATCCTTCCAGCATGGGTCTAACTTCAGGTCCATAATTAAAGTGATTGGGCCCAACAATCCCTCAGAGCATTTAACACTGAAAAAATGCTGCATTTAAAAATAGGAATGTGACAAAGGCATGTGGCAAAGGTAAAGCATCCAGGCCCGGCTCAGCCAGGAGGATAGCCCCTGCTCCCCCAGCAGCACAGGCACTCTTCACACTTGTAGCACAATGCCATAGGGTCCTCTTACCACTCACATCTGACTTGAGAAGATGGAGAGGTGCTGCAGCACTGCATGGGTGCTGCTGTGCTGCAGAAATCAAGCAGAAGCATGAGAAAAAAAGAAGCTCTCTACTACCTGCGTACAACCCAGATGTACAGAAACTCATACATATTTCTACAGTGATGCAAGCCACAGGACTGCCAAGGTTCAAAAGAGATATAAAGGGCTCTGCTGTATAAAAACGCATTGCTACCTGTTGTAAAACAAAGAAAACCAAAAGAATAGAGCCAAGTAAGCACAAGAAGTACCTGAATTGATAAGTACCCAAATTGATAAGTACCCAACTACCAAGCATAATGGTCTCGTGCCCATGGTGCAGAAATGAGGGTTTTTCCTGCCCACACCATGGTAGGAGAGGGGCAGAGGAGGGTTAGGAGCAGGAGATGCTCTACATGATATGGCCTTGTATACCCTAGAAAGTTTAGACAGCTCCTGTGCTCAATAGTACACCAGCAGAGATGTCACTTAACGGTTAACTCAGAATTTTCACATAGTAACTGTTTGCTGGTTCAGTCCCAAACTGACTACAATGATTTCAAAATTAAACTTTTGTCTCTGTCTCAGGTTAAAAAAACCCCCAAGATTTGAAACACTTATATGCTTAGAATTTGTGCTAGGTTTCACATTCTGGTTGTGAAGAAATGAGGGGATAAATACTCCCATATATGGAAAATTACCATTAAAATTATCCATTAAATTTCCATAAAATTATGGAAAATTATTCATTTTTCTTGACAGTTAACAAATTATACCTGACTCTCTTTGTCCAGAGACAGAAAAAATAACTAGATCTTTAAAAGTCCTGGTGTTGCTGCCACTGTCAGAAAGGCTGCTGGTGAGCACTCTTCATCAAAGGATATTTCATGTCTGCATCCACACCCTTCACATTCTGCTGCCAAAGCAATATCAGGCTGGGTCATGTGCCTTCAAGGCGACTTTAATTTGGGAACATTTCTTCAGAAGGCAGTAAAAATTATTTACGTTCTGCCTTACTAAATCAGCATTTTTGGTATCATTTGTGTCAGTGCCAACTTCCTCTCATTCTTCACCTCTGTTCTGGTCTGGCTTTCCCCTCCCTTGTGTGCTCCTGAATACTACTTGCATGCCAAGAAATCTATAATGATGAATGTAAAGTTTGTTTGGCTTATTAGAGAAACTATACTATACAGCCTCCTATGTAACCTACACTAAAATTTTTTCTAACATTTGCTTATATCTTTCATGAATAGGAGTAATTTTTCTGAATAGGATACTTCCTTTAGAAATGGCACATACCCTAGATTTGGGGAATTTTTCTCATTACATTTTTTGCCTCAAGCAGTTAATGCCAAGATGACAGAAAGTGGCACACTGTGACCTCTCTCCTGCCAGGAGGAGGCTGAGATGCAGAATTTTGGACTTGGAGCAAGCACTCAAATACTGTATTGATTATTTCACACTGATTACTGTTCTTTACTTTGTCAACTTTTCCTATCCATGTGCCTCTTCCATCAAGATAAATTATTAAACAATTCATTTAGTTTACTTGAGGGCTGTTGGTTTGGTTTGGGGTTGTATTCCCTTTCTCAGAAACACATTCAATTTACCTTGCAGCATTGTGCAGCAGAAATCACATCACAATTTCAGGAGGAGTTAACAGGCAAGAATGGCACATTATTCATATCTCACAGAGCTTGAAAATAAGTTGTTATTCCTCACTCTCAAAGGGACAAACTGTGCCATGAGAAGTGATTGCTGAGATATTCCAGTGCTTCTGCAGACACAATGGTGTGAATGTTTCCAGTGTGGCTCAGCAGACTGTCTTCACTTACATTTACTCCCAATGCCAAACACACAACACGAGGGCACTAAAGTCCTTTCAGATGTTGATGACTCACACTCTTTAAATACATCACATGCCCTGACAAATCCACCGTCCCATAGAAGGCACCAAATGCCATTAGATGAAGCAGATGTTTCTAGGCAACCTGACCATGACCGTGAAGTGACCCTCATCTATTTTGGATTTATCAAAACCATCAAAGGCTGCTGCTCCTGCCAATAAGACTTGGGACAGGCAATTCAAAGAGGTCATTATATAATGACCAGCTGCCTGAGCCAACAGAAGTAGAAAATACTGCCTACAGGGGATTGGGGCTCTTCCTGAGGGAAGAGGAGCCCTTGGGAGCCAAGGGGACACAGGACAGCCAATGTGCTCTTCTACCAGGGTGCTGACCCACCACATCTGAGAGGAGGGAGCCTGGTGACTGTGACAGACACCAACCAGCCGGGGACCATCAGGCAGGGTGAATGAGTCACACCTGGGGTTTATGAAGGAAGACCCTTTTGGGAACAGGGGGAGGCAGGGATGGGGACCTGACTGGAGCACAGGTCTGAGATCCCTCCAGAAAATCCTATCAAGAAGTCAAGACAAAAAGACTCTGAGAAACCCCCAACATTTCTCAGTCAGGAGTGGGAACCTGTATCGAAATGGAACTCTTTATCTATAGGCAGGGTATGTATGGGTGATAATGGCAACAGAGGCATTTGAATGCTCTTATGGCCCTGACAGCATCCTTCCCCTTTTAATGGGCAGTAAACACCAAGGTCAACCAGCCAGCTTCCACAACGTTTTCTTATTGTACACACATGAGAACACAGATAATCACCAACAACATGAGGGTAGCAACTCCAGTCAGCCACCTAACACATCATACTAAATCTGATACCAGATATCAACCAAAGTGTCAAAAACACACATTAAAGCAAAGAAAGGCCATTCAGCCTTTCCAATTTTATTCCAAAAACATCCTGGCTACCAAGAACTAGCAATCCAACATTTTTCCATAGAAAATCCACAGCCCACTTACTAAGCAAACACGCCCAAGCTGCAACCATATAAGTACTGATAATGTCAAAATGACAATGTGAAATACAGAGGAGGCAGTACTCCCAGACATTTTCTCAGTAACCTATCAGGAGTGTTATATATGAATTATGTTGTGAAACAAGAGGTTAATGGTGAAAAAAACTAGCTGATAAAGAAGCATTGTAGTAGTTTATTAGAAATGTGGGCTGTGTCAAACCTCTTGTTGCAATTACAAATGGAATAGCTTCCATAGCTATGAGGGAGAAATGAAAGCAGCTGACTGCACAGAAAAGACACTTTATGGAGTGTTCAGGCACTAAGAACTTCTCAACCAACAGTCCTTTTCTGCTTGACTGCTATTTCCAAGTGCTTTATATTTTGCTTTCAGAGACTTACACGATCAAAGCAAGGAGTTAAAATGATGGTTCCACATCAGGCAAGTAGCTAAAGGTAGTTTTCAATACCTGTATTAGGCACATTCTCTTTCAAAATGTATTAATCATCTAGTTTACCAAATATAGACCGCAAGCAACTCCAAACTATCAGTAGGGAGGAAAATGTTTTGATACCTAACATATCCTGTTGCCTTTGAGAATTTTATAGTGTTTATGGTACCTTACCAATTCTGGAGTAAACAGGAACAGCTCACAGGGAAAAAAAAAAAAAAAAAAAAATAAAAGGCAATTAACTTGGGCAGCAGACCCTGAAAAGTGCAAATTTCCTATAAAATCAAGACTGATGCTGTCACTGTGGAGGAAGGGTGGGACTGCCTGGAGCAGTCAACTCCACAAGCTCAACTGCTCCCTTGTCTGTGGTCTGCATCTCCCCCTGCTTCCTCACCCTCTCTTCCCCATCCTCTCTCTCTCTCTTCAGAAGCCAGTTGTCCTCCCAGGAGGAGGCAAATCCTGTGGTGGCCAATGCTGCTCAGAACACCAGAGCAGGTTCTCGGAGTGACAGGCAAGGACCACTATGCTGAGTTTGGTGGAAATCTGCTGATGCAAAAGCAGCCTTGAGTGATGCCACACAGCATGCTGCTGTAGCCCCAGTAATAACTGACTTGGCAAATTTCTTTTCCAGACAATCTAGCTCAGAAATGGCAAACAGACCCTCTTTCTGTGCTGTTTACCTGCTAGGAAGCAGGGAATAAATGAAGCATGCACGTGCATGTGCACAACTTTTGTATATTGGGAAAGTTACCTGTCCTTCACTTTCTCATTTATTAAACTCTTACCTTGACAGGTTCTTGCACACATGCTTGGACAATTTTTAGAAGTATCATCAATCTAAGTACAGCTGACTTGCTCTCTCACCTCCTTATTCAGTCTTTGACTGAACAGTTTCTTTTAATAAATGAGTGATATGGCTGGGTGTTATCAACCTACTGTAACATTTAATAGATATTCATAACATATATTAATCATGAGCAAGTTTACAAAGGATTCAATCCTGCAAGGTGTGGAGAACACTCGATTCTCCTTGAAGCCAGTCAAAGCAGAAAGGGTGAAATTTTTGTCCTTCCAGTTTCTGCAGTACAAATACCAAATCTCCCTTCTGGACATTAAAAAAGTGAGTGCAGCTTTCTGAAGGAATGCATGAGCCATTTGGTCAATTTGTTTTGCCAGTACCCTGTTCTTTGTGGACAGAAAAATCTCTTTTTGTTTTAAAATTTATTCTACAAACAAAAAGCCTTCCATCAAATTTATCCCAGGTACAGAAGTCTGCTTTTAGCAGAACTTTCTGCATTTTCCCTACTTGCTTTGAATCACAGCAATACTGCTTGGCCTATAAATATCCAAATAGAAAACGGCAGTGTTCACTTTCTTTTCCACATGCAGAACTCACAAAAACTTCATAAAAAACCAATCAAGTACGTAAAGACAATAACACAGCTTCCTAAAGTCTAGCAACCTATTAAAATGAAATAGAGATTTACAATTAAGATTAATAGGAGACAACTAGAATGAATTTCAATCACTTTTATTTCAAATGCATGTGGGATCCTGTTCATCATTTATATGAAATTATCAAATCTAACCTCATTAGTGTTACTGCTTCCCTATATTGGGATTTTAAAAATAAAGTTCCAATTCCTAACATGAAATAGAAAGAAAATAAGAATGTTTAATTCTAGTAAAATACAGTTTGTTGAGAATTTTTTTCATAACAGGAAGATGACAAAGCTGCAATATACAAACTCTGTTCACTAGATACCCACCAATTTGTCTGGTTTGTTTACAGATATATTCTTGCCCTGGCAGCAGTTCAGCCACTTCTTGACATTGCATTGCTATGTTAGATATTTCACAACAGATTACAGAAGATGCCACCCAAATTCTGTATACCAGAGGAGATTATGTTCTTTTCTCCCAAATGGCATCCCAATTCTGTAGTTCATATCCATCTTGAAAACTGATTTTCAGTACCATCTGCAGACTTGCAGCTTGGGTATGGTAATATGTTTCTTCACTTTCAAACTGCAGAGGTTACAGGTAAGGTCTTATTTCTCCACAGATTATATCGAACATTATATCGAACAAGCCTTTTATCTGAGACGACGTCTTGACTACTGAGCACCTTTGTCATAAGCAGTACTGAGTCATAACTGGTCAGAAAATCTAGGTGAGTTTTAGTTACTTCATTCTTCTGAACATTTCTGAAAGAATTTAAACGTGATAAGAAGAATATACTTTCTCTTACATCACCAGAGTTAGTGAAAAATCACTGGAAAGCAATTGTTGTGTCTTAGGAATGGCACTCCCCGATTTAGAACCTTCTCCATCCCTCCAAGACTTTCTGAATCCAGACACCACTTGCTTTTTCCTCACTCTATGCCCTCCTCCTTCCCCCTCTGGGGATGGAGCTCAGAATTGGAGGCACAAAAAGGTGAAATTTACAGGCTGAGATAAGAACAATTTACAGGAAACAGCAATGAGATAAGATATTGAACAGTAACATCAACAACACTAATAACAAAAAGGTATAAGACAAAGAAACTATTTACACAGAAAAATCGCAACAAAATACCAACCTTCAGGCCCAAAATGTCAGTCCCTTACTTCTGCCCCTTGCAAGATAGTAACAAATAAGATTATGTCCCCCCACTACTAAAATATTAACCATTTCCTGCCCAAAACTAGCTCACCAGCACAGCTGCTTACTTTTCCAGACAGCAGAAGGTTGAACCTAAAACTAGGTACAAGCCTAGGAATGCAATACTTGGGCAGCTGAAGGAGGTTACATTATGGCCCCTGACCAGTGTGACTAATTATATTCAAAATATTTTACTTTTGCTTTTCCTGTATTTATATGTTAGGCTCATTTGTTTGCAATGTTCTATGTAATAATTGCTTTGCCTCCATAACTCATGATGAAATGTCAAAGTAGATGATACTGCAAACTAGCAGAATATTCAACAGACATGAAGAAGATTTTCTTCACCCTCTTCAGACATATGTAAATGTCTCCTTCAACACAATCTAGGCTATTTTAGGGATTCCTTACCTTTAGACATCCTTTCAAATCTCATTATGCAAATCCAGTATGCGACACATAAGCAAAAAAAAAAAAAAAAAAAAAAAAAAAAAAAAAAAAAAAAAAAAAAAAAAAACCCTCAAGTGATTAAGTGCAAAACCTGAATTCTTTTCAAGAAGGAGATGCCCAGTAATAGAAATTAGAACTGTTAACTGAGAATCAATTTTCCAGCTGTCAGTTTAACAAACAACAATGGAAGTTTTTTAATCAATTCAGTTGGCTACCTGATGTTTCCTTCAACAAGAGGCATTCTTCTCATGACGCGTTACTGGAAGGAGGCATGACAAACCCCATATAAATGAGCAGAATGTCTGTAACAGGAGACATCCTGCTAGCAACAGCCCCTGGCATATCCCAGCTCTGATGCCCTACAAAGAGGTCAAGCAGGAAGTATTCAGTGCAGAGTGAGAAGAGGAAATGGGGAAATTATAGTCACAGTGAGCAGAAAAAAGCAGATGGTGCCAGTAGGCTGTAAGATTGTTGATTTTGGTTTGTAATTACAACCAGCAATCATTTTGAACCACTGCTAGTTTTTTTTAATTAGTCCACTTTGATTGCAATTACCAGCCAAAATCAACAATCCTAATAATAGAGCTCTTCTGATAAAATGGTTAAACTCCCAAGTGTTTGCAACCAGACCTTACAAACCTGCAATTTAACAGGAAAACTTATTAACAAGAAAACTTTTTGGATCATAAATTGTATGCCAATGTAATCATAGCCTAGAACCATGAGAGTAAGAAGGTTACAGTGAGGACAGTTGAAACTTTCTTTTGGAAGCTGAATTATAGTCAGCAAAGGCAACACTTACCAAAGTGCAAACAATTTCATGCACAGTTTTGCTGTAGAGCATAGTTTAAGGCAAATGAGTGTCTCAAGATTAATCAAAGCCTAAGGTTTTCCAAAGCAGTGAAATTTTTTTAAAATATCATGTTGACTTCTAACTTGTTGGAAACTGTGTCACGTATACAGTAAAACTCATCAAATTTCTTAAGCATTTGCAAGTAGGGCAGGGGTATTTTGAAGTCAGCACTCAGCCAGCACCACAGGCTCACGCAGGATGCGAAAAGTCCATTCTGAGCATGTGAGAGGTGACCATGAGCACATAAGTGGAAATCAAGTCAAATTAATCTCTTTTTTCTGCTAAATAACAACTTTCACCTCACAGTTGCTTTTGAGTAGGAATCTCATCTCGAAAGGAAAACAAAAACAGACTCAGACAAAAATCATACTTAGAAAATCATACTGAAATTACCTCAAGAGTACATCTAATCCTACTCCCCACTGAGCTATACCCAAGCCATGTTCCCACAGACAAGTTCCTCAAGTGGAGATTCCACAATCTTTCACAGACTGGGATAAAGTTTTTCTGTCTTTGTTCTCATTATATTATTCCTAACTTTCAGAGTGAATCCTCATTACATCAGTTAAAGCCTGTTTTTTCTCATTCTATTAGTAGAATGTGAAAGGAATAGTTTCCACCCTCCTTTAAGGTGTGCAAAGAGTGTTGTGTTTCCTGCTAATGTTTTTCTTTGTTTACTTAACCATCTCAATTCTTAAGCCTTTCTTCATAAATCACATTTTCTGCTTCTACAATTGTTGTTTTCATCAATCTCTCCAGCTGAGCCAGGTATTTGTCAAAAGTTAGTACTCAAAACTGGGCATAATATTCCAAATGAACCTTTACCAAAACTTAATAGACCAGGAGATGATTTCAAATACCCTGCAGGTAATACTCTTGTGTAACTATCCTATTAACTCACAACAAAATTACTTTTTTCTTATCCTGTTCAGTAGGCGATTCACTGTGACAAGAGATTCAGCCTAACCTCTTATTCTCCAATGAGTAGGATACTCAATTATCTAGCCTCTTATTCTCTCTCTGTGGATGTAAGAAGATTATTCCTGTCCAAGCATAATATCTTGAAATTCTTCTTGTTGAACTGCTGCCTTAGACTGCATCTTTAATGTGTCAAACTCTTTCTCAAGACTAATCCTGTCCCGCAGTATGCTCCTTAAATGTTGGTATGTTATGAAAATTCACAAAAAATACTGAAAAGTCATAGTGAGCTTTAAAAAACTTTTTAAATGCAGTTTTCCAAAGAGAGTGCAACTAGTCTTATTATAATTAAATCTATGGTGTGCTTTCTTAGCTAGTTTATGAAATGTCATGAGAGATAAAATCAGAATTTGTCAGGAGAAAGCAGCATGTCATAGCCTGTTTCTTTTCTATCTATAAAGGTAGTTATTATTTAGTTCCAGAAAGAAATTAGATGACTGATATAAACTAATTTTGGAAAACCTGTAATGGCTGTTAATTCATCTCCTCATCATCCTCCAGATCTTTAAAGATACTTCAAATATTTGTTCCAGTATTACTGCAGAAACTAAAGCCTAGCTGACTAAAGCATTAATTCAAACAGCTGGTGTGAGAAGTGCAAGGTACATCATGGTACTTTTGAGTGTAATTCTGGTCAGCTGGAGTGAGAGGTGCCCAAGAATCTGACTTGCAGCATCCACTGGCATCTAAGGTTTGTAGTGGAGCTCGTGGTTATAAATGTTCACAAGTGGAATGAGAGCTGGGATCATGTCACATGCCAAGAAGATCCACCATCAAAGACATCAGAAGAGCAGACAGCACTCTAATGTATGTAACAGTATCATCTCCTTTCTTCTCATGTGCACATTGGAGGTCAAATGTAGACAGAAAAGTGGGGTAATGATGCATTCGGTGGCTTTACTGCACCTTGTGAGACATCCCACCCTGTCATACCTACCTGCAGCTGCCCTTGCTGCACCTGCGGATGACTGTCAGCCTGCTTTTGCCTGAAGCTCCAGGCAGACCTAAAGGTGGACCAAATGGCTCCTGTTCTATTTTCTTCTCAGTTCCTCAGTCTGTAAATAATGAATTCTTTCTCTCCACCATGCCTCTCCCTTTCTCTGTGCAATGCAATTGGAGCTGTGTCAGGGCAGCTAGTCCTTTCTTTGCTCTGATTGAATAATAATGAAAGGATGGGAAACAAAGACTAGCAGCTTTTGAGATTAATCCCCCCTTCTGTTCTCAGCTGTCAGACTTACTTATTTTTCTTTTTTTTCAGCTAAATCAGGTCATTATACTACAAATCTTTACTCTGAATGAAAGATTAAACTCAGGTATTTTATTTTCATCAGGGCATAATATTCAGCACAGAATAATTGGCTAGAATTTCATCTGGATATTTGTATGGGGCCTCCTATCAAATTCCACTAAAACCTTACTGACTCTTTCCATTTTTCTGAATTCCTTAGGATCTTACTGTAGTAGACTCCTGGCAAATGGAATCTTTCACTCAATTATACTTATCTCTACATCTGAGATGTCATGTTTTCATGAAGCCTCTTTAAACAATCAAGAGAATTAAAAGGGCTTCAGGGTTACATTGTAATAAAAACAGTAATAGAAAATAAAAATATCTATAACCTAAGTGTTTGTCCTTGAGATAGCATTTTTTTTCTACAATGAGAAGGAAAAAAAGAGGAAGGGAAAAAAAAAAGAAGCAGTAAAAAAAAAAAGGCTTTCAGACTACATTTGACTGCTTTGAAGCCAACAATAAACTTACCACAGTTAAACCAGAAGGCCAACAAGGCATAGGGTCATCAAAACCAAGGCTCATTGAGTCAGTATGCTTGTATAGATGCTATTTCCACTTTGTCAGTACAAAAAGTGCTATATTGAACAGAGAGAACAGAGCTCATGCTGACATAAAATTAAAACCAAAAAACATCAGGTCTATTGTGGTGATCTCCTGAAGCAGGCAGGTTTGCTATACATTAGTAAACTCTCTGGTGTGACTATTTGATTTACCTTGATGTTTTTTACTTTACTGATTACTTTATTGATAGTGTCTTTTTAAAAAAAGACATTTCACAGAGGGAATGTATTTCCTCAACTGAGAAAAACTGGCTTTATGCCACTTCTACTCTACCCAAAATCGACCCAACAGTAGCTTTGAGATTTAATTTAAACAGAGAGAAACAAAGCATGATAAAAGCATAGGGCATAACAACCCAATATGGGCCTCTGCTAACATACAAACTTTTGCTGCCACAACAAATCAGAATATTTTTAGACTTAGTCTTTCTGTTCATGTTTTGCTTTGTTTTCTCTTAAAAAAAAATCTCAATTTAGAAGTAAAATACTACTATAAAATTCTCCATAAAAGCTAATAAAGGGCTTTTGGGCTTAATGGGACTGACTGATTTTTGGAGCCCTTGAAACATTATATTAATGCCTAAAAATATTTATGAAGCATTTCAGGTTATTTCTCCCAGAGGTATCAGATTTTCATAATATAAAGGTCATGGGAAGAGTTCATATCAGAACAGGTCCTGCAAAGGCCTATTCTGATATGAATATTGTTGATTCCTTTGCTCTTATGAATGTATAGCATTTCAGACACATTTTTTAGTATATGCACTGCAAAGATAAGTTTAGTCCTTGTGCTCTATGATACAGGCAGTCCATTGACTTTGGGCAGGAGAATCCTAATGAGAATTGCCAGAAATACTGCTTGGATCAGCAGTGGTGCGAACAACTTTGAAAGGTACAAGGCAAGCACTGTCCTCTGAATGTGGAAATGTATAACTCACCTCCTCCTCAGGTTACTCATGTCTTGTCTGATTGATATCCTTCTGGGGTTTTTCTCAGTTTCCTCCTTTGGTTAAGCTTAGTTTCTCTTGCACATACCACTGCTGGGAAACAAAATATTCTATCATGAGAAGCATACAACTAGGAAACAGAACAAGTATAAAGTCCCAGTGACAGCAATGGCAAAGTGCTGCCTGAAGGGTGACGCTGGGCAGGGACTGGAGATTCAACAATGGCACGCCAAAGTCACTGGTCAGGTAGGACTGTGGAAAGCCTTCCACATAGACTACCAGCATGCATGATCCTAAAAGGTTAAACCAGCTTTTACATCTGAAGAAATGAGGGCCTTTATCCCTACTGAAGCACAGAGAAGAATAAGGGAGGAAACCAGGATGGGGACCTGAGTAACCGAGTGTAGTGGAAAGTGTCACTGCCCATGGCAGGGGAGTTGGAACTAGATGATCTTTAAGGTCCCTTTCAACCCAAACTATTCTGTGAATTTTATATTACTCTGAGCTGGATAAAAGCACCCAAGATATCCTGAACCTAAATAAGCACTCTTTGGTTAGAGCAAGAGCAGGTTGCCCTGTTTTTATCCTGTAAGCAAGTCTAGGGACAATCCTGACACATTTCAATGCAATTGAACTTTCAAATGTACCCTAGACACCAATAGATTGCAGTAATATTAACAAACTGCCCACCAAGCTCTGAAATCCTATAGAAACTCATGGAATTTGTGGACCTAACAAACTTCTTTGCCTTTGAACATCTCAGGCAGGCAGGCAAACATGATGCCACTATCAAAAATGCCAAATCAAATTTAAACACTACTGAAAACTTCATAAAAGTCAGTGAAGAAATCATTCTTTTGTTTATTATTAATGGTTACAAGATAACCTTTATTTATAGTGCCTTGGGGACTTATTCAATAGGATGTAGTGACACTGATGAGAAGGATTATTTATTGTTTATACAGTTGCTTAAAGATAAAGGCACTGCATAAATACTCTGGAAAGTATAATTCCATGAAAAAGCTCTTCATAATGCATCAAAATACTTCCTGCATTAAAGTTATTCTGGACTCACTCTTTGCATCGCAAGCCACATTTGCAATGCTCAGAAGGCCTGACTGTATCCTTTATTACACAGTATCTGATATGCAGTCAATGTAAGAAAATTATAGTTTCTATCTGGTATTCATGTAGTGCCAATAATCTGCAAGGCATATTGACATCTTTTGGAAAACCAAGGAAACTGTGGGCTTGTTTGACAGAATTTAAAAAGAAAGTTTCAAAAAGTACATTAATGGGCCATAGAACTTGCATTCAGAAGTGATAAAATGATATGATAAGGACTACATGAAGAACAAAAACCTCCCCATTTTGTGTAAGCACATTAAAATATACCATGTTGTTACTAGGTAGTGCATAAGCTCAGAAATATCTTAAGTGATAAAAGACACACTTTTGTACATAATTTCCAAAACAAATGTAAAAGGAAACTTTATGCACCTGAGAGGCAGGTCAGACAACACAGACAATGCAGGTCAGACAATGCAAAACCTCTGGTTATCACCTCTTCCCTCTTGTCACTGGCACCCCAAGCAAATACGTCGATCACAGGACAGTTTCCACCACTTCTGTGCTCACTTTACACCAAGACTACCAAGAATAATGATTTAGTGATCAGTTGATATGACCTGTAACAGAACAATTCACGCTAGAAACCATTCACACTGGAAGGACCTGATGTTTGCCCCATGAGCCCTTTTGTCTAGTGTTCTGTGCATTAGCTTCTGTGAGAATTTGGCTTATTCAATTCCCTTATGTCTTTATATGAATATGAATTTTTATATATTTGAAGACTGTTATACCAAACAAATCATTCTCTATCATGTTTCTTTTTCCTCTCCAGGTCCCAGGGTCCAACTTTTCCCAGAGGTAATGTGCAGTCTAAGCTAGTTTACCATGAATCAATAACCTTTAATCAATAGAGCACCTCTAGAAGTTGATTTTAAACAGCTAAAATAAATCTGTCTCAGGAGGCACCCATTCCTCTGCAGAGCTGGCTGCTCAGACCAGGCACCTGATTTCTGGTGTCCAGCATCAGGGAAACTGAGTACCACCATCTCTGGGGTCAACTGAACTAACCTACAGCAGTACTTAGCCCATACCCTATTACTGCTTCAGAAACTAAAATGTTTGGAAAGCTGAAATGCTGTCTTTCTGAAGCCAGTAAATTAATCATAGAATCACAGTATGTTTAGGAGTTGCTATGGATCTTAAAGAACATCTAGTCCCAGTCTCACTGCCATGTACATGGACATCTCCCATTTAACCAGGTTGCTCAAGTCTTTATCCAACCTGGCTTTGAACACCACCAGGGTTGGGGCATCTGCAACCTCCCTGGGTTCAAAGAGGTTTTTAGACTAGTGTCTAAATACACCTCACAGTGAAAAAATTATATCTTTTTTAATGGAGGATTGGGAGAAAAAATGTTTTTTATCTTGTGGGAGTCATGGGAACAGAACAAAGAGCCTTTTTGGCTTTTTCTGCAGAAAGCAATCCCCAGTGATATAAGTCCTCAGAATTTTTTTGTACACTGAAAAAGATTTTCTGTTAAACTTTTCTGGGCAAATCCATCTGGGGTGTATTAAGACAAATCTAGTTATACTGATCTATTACTTCTGTCTGAGCACTTAGTTTTCTTCAATTTATAAACAACGTAAGGGAGTAGGAAAATCTTTAAGCAATGAGACATGACATACTATACCATGCTGTACTGTTGATTAATGTGTATCCCAGGTGTATGGGGAGTAAGATAAGTGCCTACACCATATGTGGTGAGTGCATTAATCAATATTAACATGTATTAACAGGTACAGAGAGAGGGTACTGAAGAAGAACTGATTTTGGAGCATAATCCTGCTGTGATGGCAATGGAGGATTGAATCTTGTTGACACGAGGAGTCAGCCCAACCTCTGAGACTATGATTTTTAAAAAGAATATTAATTTGATGGACTCCACACCACAGAATGTTGCAGAAGCTAAAAGCTTACATAGATCCAAGGAGAGGCAGGGCAAGTTCACAGATCAGGAAATTTTTTCAGGCTGTAAATTTAAAGAAGCATCTCCAGGTCAGGAAGTCTCTGAGCTGCAAATGATTGGAAACAGGGAGAGTGTCTAAGGAAGTGTCATGTATTGTGCACCCTGGTTTTTATCCTCTTTCCTAGATACCCCCTTTGATGGTCATCAGGGACTGGGCAAAAAGCTAGAGAGCCATGTGGTACAACCCGATCCTGTGTTTTTATAGTCTGGTGGTTTATGTCCTAAATTTACAGCGTACAATGAGTCCCCAGTAAGTCTGTGCAAGTTGTTCAACATTCAGAGTGATGCGGTGTATGCAGCTGCATGCATACCTCCATCGAGCCACTGAACAGCATCAACACTCAGGGAACTGCCTCATTGATAACACTGGCAGGAATTCAGCATGGTCTTCTACCGCAGAGACCTGGTACCACCAAACATGTGCAGCCAGTGACGCAGCACCTCCCTTGTTGTTCTGGGGTGACTTTATGATGCTTGTATCCCCAATCATCTGTTCTGTTTGTGCTGTTCTGTGCCTTTAAGGCTGGTTCTGAAAACAAAGAAGAAGAAGCACAGAGTTTGTTTTGATAACAGCATTCACTCCTCTGCATTCCTGCTCCGGGACTCTGTGTTCAGCTGGGGTTCAGACAGACTGTGGGACAGAGATTTTTTTGCTTTTAGTTCGTTTAGCTAGCTGAGGCAGAGAAGCTTCCCAGACTGGGGATTTTTTGCCTTTTTCTTGGGACTGCTTAAACCTGCTCTGGACTGAAAAACCCAGAGGAGCACCGGGAGCTGCACCTGTGGCCCAGAGGGATTGATAAGGGACTGAGTGAACTGAGCTACCCACAGCAAGGACTTTCTCAATTTGTCATCTCACTCCAGAATGAGAGGTTTTATTGTCCCATATTATTCATTCTTTATGCTTGTGGGCACTTTGTTTGTTGAATAAATAAATTTCCACTTTTCTTTGTGGAGGTTTTTCCCTGGACCAGTTGGGGGGAGGGGCCGTTTGGCTCTGCTTCCCAGAAGGACCCTATTTGAGGGTTTTCTCCCAAAATTGCCCTAAATCAGGACACTTGTCAAAGCTCTGGTGAGGCACAGATCCTTGAGAGATACTGCCTGCCTGAAGGTAGAAAACCAGCCAAGAGACGTAAGTCACTGCAGTACAGGACACTTCAGGAGCCCCACAGCACCACTGCTCCAGACGCAGGAGAGGACTGGGATTTTCAGGAATGAGGTAGCAGCTCTTGCTCTCCACTGAGTTTAGAAACATCCCCATTTTTCACCCTGCCAGACAGAGACCTTTTAACACAACTGCCACGTTAGGGAAACTAAAGAAACAACAATAAGATATTGCTTATTGGAGCATGTTAACATGATCCACAGCAGCCTCATTATGACTGTTAAACTTTCACTGAAGATACCAAATTAAACGTATTTTATAATATATTTAAAATTAACGTATTTTAAAATACGTTTAAAATAATATTTTTTTATTTATGGCCTCCTCCCTAGCCTCTCTGTTACTTCCAGCCCTTCCTACCAGCACAGGAACCAGAGTGGTTCAACAGCCCAACAGCCAAACAATGCTGTCAGCTGCCTACTTTCAAATTAAATTAGGCTTATCTAATGTTTCTAATTTAATGTATTAATGCACATGACAAAAGCAAAGATTTTGGGTTGGCTTTTGTCTGATTCATGTAGTCCTGTGTTTCAAAATCTTTTTTGAGATGCTGAGGTGGCTTTTAAAATATAATTTCAACTGATAAGTTAACCAACATATTTGAATGCTGATCACTCCCCAGCACCATAATTTTGAATTTAAAAAACCTTCTATTTTAAAGGTGAAGAACTCTATAAACTGCACACAGCAGTAAAACATCTCAGCTATGTTTCATCTTTTGTCTCCATTCTAGGCAATATGAGGGAGCATCTGTAGCTTACATTCCAACACAGCTATTAGGATCTGGCCCTGTGTTGATCAATAAAGACCTCACGACTTTACACTTCAGTTCCAAGCCTTAACTACTCAGTAGACAGCCTGTAATTTCAGCAAGGGAAGAGAGCGCCTGCAGGTGTTGAATTAATGCACCATGAAAGCAGAACTGTGCTGTGTTGCAATGGAGCTAAAATCAGGCTTGCCTGGTATTGCTGGCAGTATTCAGCTCCCAGTATATTTCTGACTTTGGATACATAGGCTACCCAGTAATTTTGTCACATCTTGAAAATAGAGCAGACATAAAAGTCCATTTAGAGTCTTACAACCATAGGTCATATTTATCATTTGTTAACAGACTATTGTGTTGTGAAAGGAGCCTGCTTCTCCAGTCCCACCACTGAAAGTTTCTTTTGTCTCACTAAAACGCTCAAAAAGGAAATCAAAACCAAAAAAAGTCACCAATTTCTTAGGAAAACAATGTAAATTGTTATACTAACCAGAAAAAAATATCCTCTGTAAAAGTCAAACTTTGGGAAAAAATATTTTGAAAGAAAAATGTTTAAATTATAATTTTTAAAAAATTTTGAAATCAGAGCTGAAACATTGTAATGAGTATTTTCAATGTCACTGATCCCACTGACTTTGGATGAGAAAACTGACACGGCAGTGAAGAAAAGCCATCATCAATGCAGCTGTTTTTTAAGCAGACACCTGCTCAACTATGCCTCTGTGGGTCACATCTAGTTGCCAGTCCATATGTGTGACATTTCTGAGGCCAGATTGCAGTTTCATCTCCCAGTACCTCAGTAAAGCTGAGAAAATTTAGATGTCTCACTAAGGCCATGTTGACACCTGTCTCTGCTCCTAACCTGTACCACTGAGCCACTCCATGGGGAGAAAGAGGAAAACCTTCAGTACTGAGGTGGAGATGAAGACGTCTGCTCAGTATTTCGAGTACAGCTGCTCTGTTCCCCAGAGCAAGTTTTCAAGTCCTGAGTAGATCTAGTCATCAAGGTGAGGTGATGCAGGCAGCTGCCTCAGGCAGCAGGCTGCCAGGTGGAAATCAGCCTTTGCTGTGACTACAGCTGGAAACATGAAGGGCAGCAGCTACTTCTGGGTGGGAGAATGGGGAGCCTTATTCAAGAAACAACTACCATTCCCCTCTTCCTCACAGCAATGATAAATTAGGGTCCCCAAGGGTCTCCCTCTATTTTCTCCACCTTGGTTTTACCTCTCTCCTTGCTAAGAAATCTCAGATGTGAAGAGACAGAGTCTCCCCAGGTAACTGCTACAGATTTTGTTGTCCCAGTGAGTGATACAGCTTATGCTACCTGTGACCTTCTGCAAAGCTAGGCCAGGCCAAAAGTTCTAGTTAACAAATGTGCTCATTTGTTGCCCTGATTTTTCAGCTTTCTGATGTTTGCATTCTGGACTGGAGTTTTTTTACACATTTTAACATAAACAAAGTAGATTGTTTTTGCATTCTTCTCTCTGATGAACTTCTGGCTTGACCAGTGGGGTCAGAGAGGTGTCAACCTCATCCCCCAATTGCTGGTCAAAGTCCAAACTCTGTTTAAACTCAAATCCCAAATAAACTTTGTCTTTTCTCATCTCAGAACTGGACAGTGTGAGTGTCCTTTTTTCGTGTCCATCAGGTGACACTCATTCTCTCAGTCCCCTAACATGCACTGGAGTTCACAGCCTTCTACAGTCAGAACAGCGCAGGTTGGAAGAGGTCTCCCGAGGTCACCTTGCCCAATATCCCACTTGTTGCAGGGCCACCACAAGCATTAGACCAGCTTTGTCCATCTAGGGCAAATATCCAACAGTAGAGATCACACAATCTTTCCAAGGAACCTGCTCACAAGATTTTTCCTAATGACAAACCTGAATGCAGTCTCTCACTGCTGCCCCTGGTTGTATGACCTGCCACCACTGTCAAACACTGTAGTTGTATCATCTTTGTCACTAGCCTCCAACCAATCTTGGTCCAGATACAACATCACCAGCCTGGACTGGGAAAGAGTTTATTTCCTTTGTCTACACACCACACTCTTCTCAACATATCCTGCATGGTATGCCTCCCTTTCAATGAGGCTGCATTGTCACCTCCTATTCATTTGGGTATCCACCCAGTCTTTTTCAGCAGTTACCACTTGGACACTCAGCTCTCAGTATTATTGGTGAGCTTATTTTAAGCTGAGGAGCAGATCATGAATTAAAATATGCAAAACACATCCACAGGAGTTCAAAAATAACACGTTTAGTTCCCATTATCCACTTGTTCTCCCTTCTGTATTTACACTGCCCACACTAGGCTCTGCCCCATGTTATTATTAAATTCAGCTGTTGGAACTGCCAGTACCAAAGCATTCACAGATGCTTTCAAAAACGAGCTTAAAATCATGATGTTCCCAAATGTAAATGGGACAACTACAATTGGTTTGATCATTATTTATACGTGTTCATATAGCCAGAGTGTATATGGGGTGTAGGCAGGGCAGGGATGGAGTCCTCAGTATATTTCCCTGCTATGTCTACACAATCAAGAAGTGCCGCCCAGTAAAGGAGGATTTTTTTGGGTGAAATGGTGCTGAAGACTCAGCTTACACTTTACCAGAATTTCAGGGCATTTTATTTCTGACTATCTCCAGTCTATTCCTATGGATTTGATCAGTCATGAACAAAGTGAATTGGGTACAAACTGAGAGCACACCTTTCATTTTACTTTTATGTACTCCAAGATGTCTCTACAATGTGAGCCGAATATTGTAAACTGTAAAGATTATGATTTGTGCTCCACAGGTACTCTTCTGACTTGAACTAAAATGCTAATGCAGAGATACTTGAGTTTCTTCTTTGTGTACTTCCTGACCCTATTCTTTGTCTCTCAATACCAAGAAAAATACAATCACTTAGATTGAAAAATGCCTTAAGATCACCGAATCCAACCTTTAACCCATCACTACCAACTCCACCACTGAACCACATTCCTAAGTGCCACATCTACACGCCTTTTAAATACTTCCAGGAAAGGAGACTCCACCACAGGGCAGCCTGTTAAGGGAAAGGAGAAAGGCAGGTATTGCATGAAAAGTGCTTGTGGTTGAACAAAGGCATTCAGACTGAAAATAGTAACTCACGTCTATCAATGTGGTTTCATTTTACTTTCCCCAACTTGAGCTTGGTTTGTGCCCAATTATTAATTTTGCATCATTTAAATGGAAACAAAACAGATAAGAATGTTAAATATAATTACAGAAAATGCCTTACTCTGAGGCCCTGAGAATCACTGTGATTAAAAGAAAATTTCAAATGTTCAATACCATTTTCTTTATCTCATGCCTTCAGTTCAAGAACCATTATTATTTCCTTCTTTGCCTCACAGCTCTCATTGCCCCTTTTTTGCAGCATATATCAGTGCAAGCTTAAATCCTTCCTGAAGCATTTGAAGGTTGCTCAGTTTATTTACATCCAGTAGTACATTAATACTTTTCACTGCACAATATGAGGTCTTAGCTAATCCTTGGACACTAATTGAGTAGAATAGGACAGTTACAACTCTCTGACATTGCTTAAGTTAATGATCTGATACTTTACAAGACAAGAGACATTTCAATAATAGTTTTATTGAGCAATATTAACAGAAGTGTGTTGTTCCACAGTGTCCTCAAGCAAAGCCTTTATTGGCACATTAATGGTGACATAATGTCCAAATCCATAGTAAGAGACACTTTTTATTTCTATAAAATACAATTATGGATAGCCTAAAATTCTACATTAGAAACTTATAACCATCCCACTCTACTTGAAAGTCCTGTCTTCTGTGGGAGTGTATGGATAATTGCTGCATGCAAATCACTTAATATTATTGACAGATTCTCTATGTTTCCAGCTGTCTGTGCTAGAGAAGAGGAATATCTGGTGGAAATGGGATGAATTCATTTGCTTCTGAGATACTGAAGTATCTGGGAGGCCATTTGATATTAGAAAGAGAGGAAGGTAGTCAGCATTTTGAAAAATAATACTTTTTCAAAGAAGTGATATTAGAGCATTTCAAGTCTATGTGATGAGTGCCGAAGAAAACCTGGTGAGGAAGGCAAGAGGGAAGGGAGCTGGGAAGGGCAGGTATACTCTGCTTGAGAGAGTCAAAATAGGCCAGTTGAACAGTCATGATTCAAAGCTGTTGAAAAGCAACTCACACCTTATTCACGCAGTCTACTGGACCTGAAAGGACTTTTCCAGCCAAAGCTTTTCTCAGCTAGAGGAATGCTGCACTGGCCCTTATGCATATGGATCAAAAGATCAGTTTCTCACACAGATCACAGCCCAAATTCAAAAATAAACTTTTCTTCTCACAATGGCCATATCATTTAGGTCAAGCTGAATGCCAAGTATCAATAAAAAAATGCAGAATTTTCAATTTTAAAATTTTTTCCTTGTCAGATTGCCAAGTGATCCAACCTGTGTCTCCAGCTCATGTATACAGACACCCTTTGTGAAGCTGCATATCATTACAAACAGCTATGGTCAACCAACTAATGTTATATAATTTGCAGCAGGTGCAATAGGGTTATCTGGCACAGTTTAAGGAGTACTGATGAAGAGAGAGTATCTTCTGCTACATTACTTTAAGCACCCAAACAACAGAAAGCAGAAGAGAGTACAGTTCAACAAAATCTTTCACCTCCATCTGCCTTTAGCATTAGGTGTATTTGCCTGACATGACACATCCAGGGAAGGAAACTGAGGTCGTGTATGATATAATAAAATTGTGAATTCCTCCTGTAAAGTGCTACGTCAGACCAGCACTTAGAGGGTTCTACCTCAGGTGCTGTGATGGATTTCTCTGCCAATGGCATTAGTTTATCTCTACTGATAGCAACCTGAATTGCACAACACTCCCTCGGTGTTAGACACCAAAGCAGTCAGTCTTATAAGAGGCAAACACACAAGCAGTCTGATTACCACAGAAAGATAGAATCATAGTATTGGGTTTGGGTTGGAAGGTGAACCTGACTATTCAGGTGAACCTGAATCTATGTCCAACCTCCATGCCATGGGCAGGGGACACTTTCCACTTGACCAGGTTGCTCAAAGCCCCAACCAGTCTGGTCTTGAACACTACAGGAATGGGGCATCCCCAAATCTGGGCAACTAGTTCCAGTGTCTCACTACCCTCACAATAAAGAATCTCTTCCTAATATCTAATCTACATTTACTCTATCACTTCAAAGAGATATTTTGGATGAGCTTTGGACCTTGTAGTAGTCGTCAAAACTCTGGCTTGCAAGGGCTTTAAGTTTTCAACTTGTTATCTTTTATAGTGTTTTCAAATAAAAGCATCAGTCTGTGAGATGTGGAGAGTGTGCCCATAACCCACTGAAGCAAAAGGCTTGTGAGGCATTGCCTTGTGTGGGGGTGCTGAAATGTTATCATAAGTTTCTTAGTTGTAGGTTTGATGTGATTTGGACTTTAACCCTAGCCTGGTAAAGTTCCTGTCTTGGATTGTGCTTATCAGAGGTTGATAAGAGTTGCCAAGACAACTCTAATCCTCTGCCCTGGGTTTCGATCATCCTATTGTATTTTCCCCCATCCCATTGTATTTCTCCCCCACATGTCCAGCATACCCCAGACCCCAAAACCTTCAGGAGAGGTGTCTGACAGGGATTGGTGGGTCTCACAAGACCACATCCCAAATACACCTGATTTGTTAATGTTGTGTATTGCATTTTGACCTTACCCACCTGGCTTTGTGTGATTGGTCTTGTAACTTGTATCCACCCCTGAGATTTTGGGGGAACAAAAACCCCCTGTAACCGAGGCCCGGGGTCACTCCCCAGAGGCACAGGCCTGGAACCAGGGGCTGCCCCCTGAGTTACCCGAATAAAACCTTTCTCCCTGAGCCTCCGGAGTGTCCCCTCTTTCGAACCACGGCCGAGACAGCTAAGGCAAAAGCGCTGCGGAGCCAAAGACCCACGCAAAGGTACTGTTGGGCGTATCACAGCTAGCAGGGTGGCCCAGCTGACGCTGAGCTGAACTGAGAGACAGATACGCGAAGCAACAGCCTTGGAAGAGTAAGACTCTATCAAATCATCCAAGCAGCTTTTAGTTACATAGAGTTCTGGCACCCTGCTAGATCAACAAATAGAAAAAGCAATAACAACCATCCCAGCTAATAGGGTAAAGAAGCCTACATGGCAAACACTTCTGCCTTTTCTTCTGTGTTTTGCTGCTTTCTCCCCAGGAACAAATTATTTCCTGTGCCTACAATTTTCAAGAGAGAGCCTTGGAAACTGTGTATGATGCAGCAAAGTTTGACAGCAATCCGGCAAGGTGGGCAGCTGAAAAAGGAGGCAGAGGCAATCAGGGGAGAAGTGCAGACAATTGTTCCACAGCTGAATTGTAAGCCTGCGCTTGCAAACTAAAAAATCTATCTCAGATAATTGACATTTATTTGATTGAAACAGCAGGGTGCCCTCCATCAGAATGGGGGGAGACCATATGGAACAACAGTATGAGTGGAGATAATGTTTGTCTGCTGAGTGTGTCAATGTGTTTAGAGATTATTCAGCGGGCTCTAGGGATTCCAGTATGGTAATGTTTCAGCTAAATTAGAATCAGATTAATTGCTCTAATCTAATGGAAAGACAATGTTTATCAAATTATTGCTCCTTCACTACATGATATTGTGGTGTCATTACTCTTTGTGTTAAAAAAAAAAAATAAATAAAAAGGCTCTCTTGTATCACATCTGCTCGTGAGTGCTGATTTCTGCACAAGAGAGTTAGTGCAGTTTATAACTCTATAAAGAAATTAATGAATTAGAGTGAAAGTTTGGTAGAAGACAAATTCTTCACACTGTGGGCAGACCTGAAACTACAGTAATTGGAATGACTTTGCCTTCTTTCAAACTTGGGCTTTTTTTGGAGAGACTTTATTTTTCTTCATATTTTGATACTTTTTTGCCTGTTTTAAATTTTATTTTAGTGGAATGAGCTTGTTTTTTTTGTAGTAAGTAGCACTAAAACTGAACCATATAGGAAAAACATTAATATTTTCCTCATTTTCTTTCAGCTTATTTAAGTTGCATCCAAAAAATGTGATGAAATTACTAAAAAAATTGAGTGTGTAGATAAGATGCCTAAAATCCTTCAGATATACTTGCCATTATTTAATGCTTAGGGTCATTTTAGATCAGCTGTCAAATGCAAACCGAGAGGAGATACAGAGCTCTTCAGCTACTTTAAAACAAAATGGAAATCTGCACTTCTGGTAGCACTACACTGCAAGTGCTGAGTACCTCAGAAAGTCAGATACTCCTTTAATCTTCCCATAGCCTGGTTGGTGCAATAGCCTCCAAAGATGTCTTTTAAAAGCTGACTCCAGGTTTTTACCCTTGGCATTTTAGAATGCTTTCAGTATATGTTATACATGCTAAAACACATTAAAGTATTAGCCCTCTTAAAACTTTATCTAGTTAGCAAAATCCTCAAAAGCATGACCTCTTCTCAAAAGTGCTAATAAACCCACCAGGTACACGCCTCCAATCTGATTTTCCACTGTGTTGCCCTGACTTGGTGCTACTGAAAAGCACTGTGACTTTTTCACAGGACTTTGTGTATCACATCAGAACAATATAGAAGACAGTCAGGCACTTTGTCTCAACTTAATTTATAATGGTGACACTGTGTTTGTGAGGCATTCAGGCTACGGGCTTAAGAGAGCACTGAACAAATATTTTCTAGGCTTCTATAGTAACTAATCGTTTTTCCTGCCTTAAAAGGGTCATATATCCTCTCAAGATATATTTCACTGAAATTCTATTTAATAAAAGTGAATACCTTCGTTAGTCAAGTGTTCATAATGCCTATTAAAACACATCGTTTATAAAAGTGGGCTAAACACAACAGCAAAAGTGATTGAACACTGAGCAGAAAGCACTGCTTATACATTCTGTTCCCAATGGCTTTCTCTCCCAGGTACAATTCAGCACAAAGATGCCAAGTTTTTAAGGCCAGGACTTATGCTGGCAGGATATTTGTTGTGCTAATATTCTAGGATTCAGTGTTTCCATAAGCCATTTTCCTCCACATGCATTTTTCTCAGACATATACAGCCAAGTTTTCTGGCCTTTTGCAGAGACAAACTCTCCTTCAATCTTTCTTATTTGTGGGATATTGGAAGTTCATGGCAACTCTCCCGCATAAAGCTTTGAGCTTTAAGCCTAACTTTCTAAAACTCAGATCAAAGGTGTAATGACATGTGCAATGTAACTTGGCTGCATAAACCAGATGCACTCTGAAGCCTTGATGACAAAGCCCTAGGCACTTGCTCTTTTCCGAGTTTCAATGCAAAGCTGTTGTTAAACCCTTTTTGGCTACTCAGTTTTTATATAACTGTTTGAAACTAACAGACCATCTGCCCTCTTTCCCAGAGTCTTCCCACTACTTTTGAAATGAGTAAGGCTCCAGAAAGAACCATGGTGGACGGCAGACAGAGACTTAGTCTGTCATCACTTGGTGCTTGGATCTCACTTCGTACCTTTTGTTCCGAGAGCTCCAGCAATCGCTTCCCCGTTGTTTGCCCTGCTGTGGGAGCTGTGATCTGCCAGCCCAGCCACTCCCTGCCGGGCTCCTGAGTTCTGTACAGCACAAAGATCCACACTCACGTCATGCTAGCCACGGAAACACACTCCTCACAGATATATATAACTTAAGGATGATGCAGCTTGCAGAGGAATACTGTGACTCAAACACTATTCAGGAAAACTATACTAGTTTATCATGGATCTATATGCTTTAAAATACAGATGGCTGATCTAAATGCTTAATTTAAATATATGACTTATTCATGATCTTTAAATTATCTGCTACCATTATTTGGAAAAGATTTAAAGTAGCTGTAGTCCCACATGGGAGAAATGGTAACATGCTGTCGGGAAACCTTTGTTGGTAAAATACACGGATTTATCTGTTTTGAAGCAAATAAATGTTGTACACATAGGACACTCCATGTGGTAATGAATTAGAAGATTTGCAAACTAGCAGCAGGGGATAGTGTTTCTGAAGAAAAGTCCTTTACTAGAATCGGCAGGGTACTTCAAAATTGCTATTATTACTATCTATTAAAAATCGCAGTTTTAAAAATGCATAGAACCTTCTACAAAAAGATTAATGTTATGGTTTATTCCTTGCTCCAAAAAATTTAAAACACAGTTCTGCCTCTGGAGACATTGTTGCCATACTCACAGAAGCCTGAAGGACCCACCAAAGTCGACAGAACTTGTAGCCTATGATAAAGAGCATGGCTGGGCATTAGTATAGGCAAAATAAGAAAAAATGCAAGAAAAAACAGACATTCAGATCTGAGAATTTTGACCCTGACTGCTCTTATAGTCTGGTTTAATTGCACTGTATGAAATCCTGCTATCATTGGGAATCTATACAAGTTTTATCATCTATTTCAATGCAAATTCAATTGACTTCAAGGAAGTTTCCCCAGTTTGGTTTGTGTGTGTGCATATATATATATATATATATATATATATATATATACACACATTTTAAACAAACAGCATGAGTAAATTTTGGAAAATAGAATTGTTTACTTTTTTGATTTTGGCAGTACAGTTTACCTGCACTCAATCTTTGTCCAAGCTGGTATGCACTAAGAAATTACACAACTTATACCTCTTTGGTTTATATACCCAAGCAAAAGTATAGGAGGAATATGCCCAGATAATTAATTTTGATTGAAGTTTTATTTGAAGTCATCATTCATACACGCATACAAAATTCATTAAAAAACATAGTCTTCGCTATAGAAACTCAGAGATAGCCTTAGACCTAGGAATGACTGCAGTGAGAGGAGAATAAGGACTACCACCCTACTTACTTTCCTGTAGTATTTCTTCATTGCTTAGGAGCTGTACCAGCAGAGCAGAAGCCTGTGATGGCTTGGTAAATATCTTACAACTTCAGTATTCAACCATGGCATCTGCAGGGCCATCACAAACTGTTGCATCAACATGTATGAGGACATGCATTTTCAGTTACATACAATTTTTTAAATCTCTGACATAGATATGTAAAGTACTAAGAAAACAGGTTATATATATGCTACACAGGCAGCAGAGTATGTTTACAGCACAAGGGCAACTTTTCACTGTTCAATAACTCAATTTTTATCTAATTATTGCAAATTATAACACAATTTCTGAGCCAACAACATTGTTGTAACCGATTTTCTGCTTGAGCTGTAAAAACACTAAAAAAATCTGAAACTGCCAAGCTCATGTGTGTAATTGAAAAAAACCACCAGTTTCTGGTAAACAAAATGTGCCAAAGTTTTTCACCTGGAATAAATTATTACAGGTGTTAATAAAATCTATTTAAATAGCTTTCTTAATACATGAGAAACTGCTCAAATAGCTCTGGATGTGGCTCTTTAGTTTTGTTTTAGGGGAGGCTTGTAACTGCAGTAGAAATAAAGCAACCATAGAATTCAGGATTGGTGGCTCCTGTAAAAGGATAAACATTGCTGTTTGTCATAGCTGCAGACTTTGAACAACCCACTTGTACTTCTCATCAATGTCTCAAAAAAAAAAAAAAAAAAAAAAAAAAAAAACACCACCCCACAAAAAAAAACCAAAAAACTGAAAAGAGCCCACAACACTTCTTCAATTGATTTGCCCTTTGTCACTGTCACAGATATGTTTTCCCTGTTTTGACAGGTAGTTGTAATTCTATTAGTAGCCCATCGACTGCCCCCTGAAATCAATCTGTGTTGGGCTAGCTGGGTCTTCCTAAATGAGATGATTTATTGCTTCTGCCAGCAAAAACAAAAAAAAAAAAAATTAAAAAGAAGAAGGGAAAAAAGAAGGTCTTTTGCCTCCATGGTGAACAAAGTACCTAAATACTGTCTGAAAATGAATAAATTTTAGTTTAGCTGCTGGCTGTCCCAGTGGCAGAGGAGCTGTGACCTCTTGCCAACAGCTTTACTGAGATGCCTCCTGATGCTGGCATGTATAAATGATTGTCAATTTCCCTTATTCATTTACCTGACTGCCTCATGTATAAACTAGAACTCATTCACCCTAAATGTCCTCAGCATCAATCTATCATGTTTACCTAATTTTGTGATTTCTCACTGGGCTGCCCAACTGCCTGACACTGGAGAACCATTTGAAACCTATTCAATGCTTAATCACGGCTGCAAGCAGAAAATTGAGGCACACAGGTGCATTAACCATTGTTGCCATTCTAGTTTAGGTCAGAGAAAGAGGTTAGCATCATATTCATCTTATGCAGTGGCATCTGACCTACAATTTACCAGGGTCTAAAATAATGTCCTGGAACTTTAGATTCTAACCTAGAACATTTTTAGATTATCTCCTGATATCTGCCTTGATTGCACTAAGTCTTTTTTCTGCATCAGAAAAATAAACTACTTTTCTACTGGCCAAAAGGGAAATTTATGCTGTTTCAGGTTGTTGTGTGGAACTTTTCTATTATCTGAAAACATGAATTTTTGACTGTGGATACAAAGAGATAAAGAATATTTTAATGTACATGGTTATCTTAACCAAAAATCAGTTTCTAGCTGTTTTTTCTAATAAGCTGTGTAATCAAAACAGAGATTTAAAGAAGGAGAAATACTTTTTTTTTTCAAATTTAGTACCCCCTACTTTTTACATAATGATAGTCATTCATTTTTTCATCAAGCATGTGCAATTTGTTAATGAATCCTGAACTATTTTTCTTGTGTACTAGAAAGGGTTACAAAAGTACAGAGATGCTGTATTCTAGGTGGTCAGCAGAAAGTATGCTCACCCACCCAAAATGTTACAGTAGTGATTTCTTTTTGTCCCAGTCTTTCTTCCTTCTGACTCATTTTAAGATCCATTACGGATCTAAGAGAGCATCTTAATGCTGACTCAAAAGACCCAAGGGGAAAAAAAAAAGGTAACCCAGCAGCTGTGTGACTTTAAAAAAGGAGAAAGATGCCTAGAAGAAAGTACACAAGTATGTACTGACAATAAAGGTAGAAAATTCAATAATATCCACTTGAAATGGAGCAAAATGATACTGCTGGAGGTGGCTATTATCATTAATATACTATACTTAGTAAAGAAAGGATATACCAAATAAAAGACTGGGATGAGTAGGGAAAGAAGAAGCTGTCTTGCAACACCTACATCAGAAAAATTATCTAGGACATTTAGGCTTTATTTAGTCTTTTCAAATACTAAAGCCTAAAGAAAAACACAGGCCATTGCTCAAGATAACACCTTTTAGAAAGATACTGGCAGAAAGAATTTGAGCAAACTAGCAGAAATTTCTCAGGTAAGATTCCAATGAAACATCTCAGAAAACAGTGATTGTAGTACTTCTAGATAAAAGAAACATTACTAGTGAAAAAAACAGAGCCTGAAAACCAGCAGCAGGCAAAAAAGGGGTGCTTTCAGGGCAGGTTTTGGACAGGATCACATCATCGACCTTCATCCCACAAACACAAAGCTCCCTTCTGGCAAGACACCCACCTCCAAAAACATCAAACTCAAATTCCCTGAATATAGAGATGACAATGGGATCTAGACGAGATGACTTTTCCAATCTATTCCCTCCCACCATAGTTCTTTTCTCTGTGGGTGTGGCCCAGGCTATGATTTTGTCAAAAGACAGGAAGACATTTCTCACCAGGACTTGAGGTTGGGATGAGGGTTCTCAAAAAGTCTTCAAACTCCTACTTATTTTAAAACTAAGCATTGACCTTCTTCCTTGAATTTTTCATTGCCAGATGTAACTAATTTTGTTACGGAGCATGTTGACTGCCAGAGAGAACAGTCAGTGAGAGGTTCTGGATGAAAGTGGATGGGGTTACTCATTATCATAAAAGAAGCTGTCCTTTTGAGAATCTGTGGAATCCAATATTACTTGCAGAGGAAACCATTTGTAATACTGATAAATGTCAACCATACATGGGAGTCTCCACAGAAAACAAGGACTTGCTAGCCCTGGCAGTTGCCCATTATGGCATTTGACACTGACTTCAGCTGAGTATAAATATATAATAGGGTATAAAGAACATCGGCTTCTCACAGCAAGGAGACTCAGAGTTGAATTTACAAAAAGCAGGTTCTAAGGGAGACTCTGTTGCACAAAAATTTCTTCCTCCTTCCTTCTCTTTTCCCAAAGGATGGGATCATAAAGTAAACCTGTGTTTTTTCCTGTCTTGGAGGTGTATGTAAGGATAGTAGGCTAGAGAAATGTAGAGAAGAATACACAAATGTGAAGATACCAGCAGGGGTTGTCAGTCCAAGGGGTGGAAGGAAACTTTAAAGTATCAACTTTACAGAACTAAGAGGCAGCAGGTTGAGTAAATGAGTAAAAGGGTAGGTGACAAAAACAGCAAACTCTACCAATACCTGAGACATCCTTGCCACAAGAGGCATCATCACACGTCCCTGAACAACAGGCTCCTCTTATAATGGTGAGGCTTAAAGAGCAATTCTATCTAACCTGTGGATCTGACTTTCACCTCTATTTCCTGCACTAAAAGTGGCATTCATCTCATACTCATACTCATACTCATACTCATACTCATACTCATACTCATACTCATACTCTACATAGCAGACATGAGTATATCTGAGTTTATCAGAGGAGTTCAGAAAGCAACTTGTTTGGCCTTCTTTTGGTCAGATGAATGAACTCCACTGATGATCTTGGTTAGATCATCAGTGACCACAACAGCAAACTTGACACCTACTCAGTCATGGACATTCCCCCCTAAGATCGGACAAATTAGTCAAGCAGTTCTCTGAAAGAAAGTGCCCAAGCTCACTGAGTAGTGGAGACATGTCCTCTTAAGAGATTTTAGACTTAAGTTAGAAGTCCTAGAGAAAAAAACTTGTTCGGATTGGTAAGGAAACAATGCAGAAAGTGATTAATGGGGAGCTAAAATCACAGTGTTCTTGATTTGCTTTGCAACACAGACAAATCCTCAAGTTAGAACTGCAGTAAACCTTATAGAGCTTTTGAAGGGAATAGTCTGTTTGCCTTCACTGAACTGAATCCTCAACATACAACAGCTAATTAAAGACTCCAAAAGTCTGTAAATACTTTGGCAAATATTGATATATAAGCCTGCAATGCTCACTTGGCTAGTTGGCTAAATCCTGCCTCATTTACTTCAGTGATGCTGCAAATGACTGGTGATCTCATCATCTGAAACTCCCAATAAAACAGCTACTCCAAGATGTATGAAGAGGATCTTCCTGATATAAAAATAAACAAGGAAAAATGGAATCACTCACTGTACATGCCTACTGTTGCAGGGTATCTGGGAAGAATATTTCCCAAAACCTTTTTCATTAAAATGAACAATAAAACAAATTATCTAATTCAGAGCTGAGTCACAGCAGAGAAATATTATCAAAAATTGGACTCTCCCAGAGTAAATGCATTTACACCACTTAGACCAATCTGTCCTAAAATACTTACAACATGGTTAGTTGGATACTTACAGTCTGATTCCTCGTATTATAATGTAAGATTTACATCCTGAGGAATATTTTTTCTATGTCTTTTTCTAATTCACAGTGCCACTGGAAGCATATATCTAGACACTAATTTTTCAAATTACACCCAAAGTCTATGATAATAACTATGATATCAATTTTTATTATTTTCCTATCCACCTGATAGGTTTACCCAAAGGTTATAAATATAACACAAATCAGGAAGCAAAGGTACATAATTAAGATGCATCCAAAATACCCTGTGCAGCAAGCAAATATTTTCTTTTTAATTATATTATTACCTGGGCTTATGTAACTAAATTGCTACACAATTCCATATATAATTGATTTTCCAAGAAAAGTATTACTGAAGTGATTCTGTAGTTCAAAACAGCATGAACCTAATAATACACAAACAATTTCTATCTCACAACCTATAGTGCTGCATGGTATTTGTATGCTTAAAAAAACATTCCTTCATATTAACAGTAATTCTGAATGTAACATAAAACTCAATGACTTTTTTTCTCTTTATTTGTTAAGAAGAATACTGACAGTGCCTCCTGTGAGGATATATTTTGTAGGTTCTTTTGCAGATTATGAAAATAGTTGTGAGGAAATATTTGGATAAAGGAAGACAAAGCTCCAGGTAGCAATAGGTTTCACACTGAGTTGATAAATGCAATTAGGGATCAGAAGGATGAACAATTACTTCAGAGGAGTTTTGATACCAGAATGCAATATCAGATGATTAGAAACCCGGAAAAATATCATATTTTTCCTATCGCAGACATATCCAGCAGCCTCAGCACAAGTGAGAAAACCATTGTGCTACAGCAATGGATACTGCATGCCCTGAAGTGTTCATAGGTTCAGTAATCAAATATAAGCCTAAAGAAATACCTTGAGATCTTGAGAAACTAAAAAGCTGCATTATCCCAGCACAATGCAAGGAGTACTGTGAAGAGTTAAAATGAAGAAGATTTGAGAGATATCATCCTTGGCCCAGAGAATTTGAGATGGGTGAAAACATTTCTCCCCATGCAGGAGAAGAGCATGGATGCAGATGACACCACTACAGTTCTGATGAAAGGTGCATGCACTTCACAGCCACTTTTAATGAAGGAACTCCGAATGTTCCAATGCTAATATCTTGCCAAACCAATTATAGCAATATCACAGGGTTTGTGTTACTAATTGCCAATATTTCTTGTCTAATTGATTCTCAGAGAGCAATATTGCCAGCAGCATTCCACCACTGCTGTGACATGCTGAGCACCTGGGCACTGCCAACTGCCTGAGTTCCTGCACCTACAGAGGATGCTCAGCCTCCACCAGACTGTGAGGCACGGAATGGGTCTCTACAGCCCTTCAGAACTGAAGATTTTGTTTTTGAAGAAAAATTAAAATGAACATGGTAACTTAACCTCTGATTTGGTCTCTTTCAACTTGAAGAAAAAATGGAATGAGGTAATAAAACCTGTGCTGATTAGCTAAGCAACACTAACTCAGTTTTTGTTTCCATTATATGACTAATAGTCTCTTCTGAACAGGTTTGATTCTTTTATCTGCTTGCATTAGAGTCAATTTGTGGTATGAGATTGGTATTATTTATTGAATGCTACACCCAGCTACAAATTTAAAACTATGAAAAGCTTCTATGAATTTAATTACACTAGTGTGAGACACAGTCTTGTATAGATGCTATAAATTAAGTTTAGCAAGTATGATTGGTGTGGTGAATGGTTAAATGGAGGTACCAGATCCATAAAGTTTCTCAGTCATTTCAAAAACTTTGTGGATTGCTGTTTTGACCTGTGTTGACTGAACTTTTTGAACTTGCTTATTTTATGCCAGTATGCATTCAAAATCAAGTCAACTTTACCTAAATATGTAAGGCTAACCTAAGACTGAATATGTTCAGACTCGGAGGCAGGTTAGCATTCAGTATCACTGAGCAATGTGAATTCATGTTGGTGACTCTAATATATTTGATGCTGCAGAATTTTTTCTCATCACTAAAAATACTTAGTATTCCAAAGGGCAGAATAAATTTGATAGCAACAAACATTAGCAACTTTTTCTGTTTTGTCTAAACCTATCTGCTCTAAGTGCTACAGACAGTTTCTCTCCTCCTGTTTCAATATGTAATTGACAGCTCAGCCCAATGTCCTTCTCTATCTCTTGATTTTTCCCTGGCTGCTAATAGCATACACCATTTTATACAGTCTCAGTCTATTAACCAAGTGCCTGACCTTGTGGGATGCTGAACACCTGCTGGAATACATTCAGTGCCTGTAATTCTCATTGATTTCATTAGGAGGAGAGAGAATTTGCTCTCTTCCAGGTCATTTAGGCTGACCTCACTCATAAAGACAGAGCTCATGGTGGACTCCTGCTGTTCCAGACAGTCAGACCAACATCAGAGGTACTGCTTCCAGAACATCCAACTTAGAACTGATGCCAAACAACATTAATTGACAGGAAAGAGGAATTAGGAGCACAGCTCCTCTTCATTCCTTACGCAGTCAGTGGAGGGAAATGTTAAGAAGTGCCCCACTGGGTCTCACCAGTAATCCATTTACCCCAGTATCATGCTTCTGACTTGCACAAGAAGAGAGACACTACTAAGGAAAACACACAAGCCAGGCTGTTTCTACCGCCTTTCCTTTATGTAGCTCCAGCACCAACAGCTGTTGGTAGGTATGTCAGAAGGAATGTTCCTACATCTGATACTGTCTTCTAGATCCAACAGTGGAGGGTTTGGTGATAACAGTAGTTTGGTCCTTATCTTATCTTGTACCCAGTGACTTCAGAAACCTCAGTCTTACCCCCCAGCCTTTTCCTCTGCAGGTGAAGTATCCCACATCTTCTAACCCCCTCTCATCAGGCAACTGCCCCTGACTATTAACTATTCTACTCACCCTTGTCTATATCATCCCTAGCCCCTCTATTCAAAAACTGGTGTGCCTCATTTTTGACCACTGTAAGCACTTCTGGCCCAGTTTCAAGAATCAGGGGGTTCTTGAAACCAAGCCAGAAGTGCTTACAGTGGTCAAAAATGAGGCACACCAAAGGCATAAATGCAAAATGGTGCCTTCTGCTTATTCTGAGTGATAGAGGATCTGACCTGCAGAGCTTTGTGTTTATATGCCAGTGACCTGAAGCAGCCATGTACATCCAAGCCAGTCACCTCAACCTCCTTTTAGGAAGTAGGTCCCTTCAGGCATGAGTTATCTGATTTTAATTTTCGCCTATTTTAAGATCAAATAAACAGTACCTCCTAGGTGCCTGCTCCTTCCTGCTGCCTGAAAAATTGAATTACACAGATAAGGCAGTTATGGATGCCTGGACTATGGTTGTGCTCTGTTGAATGTAAGAACCTCTTCTGGTGTGCCTCTGATTTCCACAGCCACTCCCTGCCCCTTGCACTGTGATAGAGGGAGAAGCAATCTAAGGGATGGGGTCCTAAACCATCCTGCAGTGAATGAAAACTTGCTTTAACCCAGGCAGCAGGTGTTAGAGAAAAATGGGGGATGTTCATCTAGGCTACAGGTTTTCTGGGCAGGCGTGCCATGGGCCAGGCTTGGTTAAAGGGCAGGGAATACAAATAAACAAACCTCTGCATTTGAAGCATTACGTTTGCAGAGTGATGTGAATGAGAATATAAACTAGTGATAAAGGAATACTGAAATATGCTCTGATGAAGGCTGCAACTAAGAACAATGAAAGGGAAAAAGACAGATGAATAACATTTTCTTTACTTTGCCCTTTCTGGAGAGTATGTTTTTTGTTTCATGAATATTTCTAGTTTATAATAAAGTGTAGGAAGTGACAGAGAGAAGAAAAGGTTGAGTGCTAACTGCTATATCACCTATTATTTTATATTCCATTCACTATTGCAAGAGAGATTCCTCTTGCTTCAGTTTATATGCATAAATTTGGCACTACTCAAGAAAATAATTTTGTTCAGTTTAAAAAAAAGAAAGAATTAGTACATGAAAAGATAAAAACTACTGCTACACTCCAGTTCAGCCTTGTTTAGGTATCCTTTAAGCTTGAGCAGTGAATTAAACTCTGAAAGACACTTCATGTGTGATTTATTAGGCACCTTGCTTTGGTTTTAGTGAACTTTCCTATGAGGAAGCACATTATAATCAACTTTGGAAATTAGAGTTAGTCACAACCTCTATGGAGATACAAGCATCCCTTAATAATATTTACTTACTGACTTATTTATTTGCAGTTCTCAAGGTAATAAACTAATAAGCTCCCAGGAGCCCTGCTTGCCCTGCCTATTACTCCTGAACAGCTTGGGGCACCCCATCCCAGCATTCCAGTCACAGGCCTCATTTCACCAAGTGATATCACTAACACCAGTAATATCATAGCTCAGGGAGCTGTCAAATGCTTCCAGATCATCCTCCTTGTTCCTCAAATGCACTTCTAAAAATTCATGTCATGCCAGTATTACTGCTTTTTCCCATCTTTTTGACTGATGAATAAATATTTTAGGGAGCCTACTCTTCAAACTGTAGCAAAGCTGACATGGACAGTATGTAATTATTGTGGAAGAAATGAGTGATTGCTATCAATCTGTCCTTCAGTCTATAAACAATTAGAGTAGTGAGTGAAGCTGCTGAATCTGCTAATCATATGCTAAGTATTCACATTTTCTCTTCTCTTGTTTTCATGGGGTTTTTTTCCCCGCAGTTGTTACCTGAAATCAATAGGGTTTTTCCACTGACAATTGAAAATACTCCCCGAAATGCCCTGAGCTGCTATGCAGAAATTTCTTGCTATAGAGAAAGAAGAGAAACGCCAAGCTGAGTAAAGAAGTTCATTTTGTTCAGGCAAGAAACAAAGTGCACTTTTTCTTTCCCTAAACAAAGCATTTTTAAGAGCAGGATAGAGGACACTTAAATCAATAACCATTAAGAAGCACAAAGCTGCTAAGAGAATATATCTTTGGAGAAAGAAATTATCAGACTCGGCACAGAAATTACTGGATGAAATTCTATTTATGCAGGAGGGATATAAATTAGATGATCCTAATAGGCCTTTTTGGCATTGCAGACTGAAAAACTATGAAACATGAGAACAAAATAAATATTCCTCATCCCTGCCACAGCTTTTACAGAACGTTTCTCCAGTGACAAAAATACTTCACTCATTCACTTACTGCATTGAATTTATTGTTTTCCTACATTAGTTTATTAGTTATTAGTGTAAGTTTTTCAAATTGTCAAAATCATGTTTTTGATTACTTAAATTCCAAGTCCTCCTCTTCTTTTCAAAGTGAAACATAGAAAAATGTAAACACAACAGCCACACCAACAGACAGCTTTGCCAAGAGCCTGAGGCAAAGAGGATATAGAGACAGGACAGGTAAGTAACATTACTGGGAGTAAAGGATGTTCAGTAGACCTGAGAGTAACCTCAAGAGCCTGGAAGCTTCCCATAGGAAAAAGAGAACCACAATCAACTGGATTTGGGTACAAGGAGAGTACCCAAAGCCCAGGAGGCAATAACCTGATCCTACAGATGACCTTGGGAGTTTTGCTGTTCATTGAGGTGAGCTATATACCATTAAATTTTGAATAACTGTTTTAATTGCCACATGAAAAGTGTTAAAACATGGAACTAGATTCTGCCTAGGTCAATACTAAAAGACTTATATAGTCAAGAAAATATGCAGTCTCAAACATCTGGAAATCTCACTCTCTGTCCATCAAAAACTGGATTTCCAAGGTCTTCATAAAAATTCTATTTTTCTGTGAAAGATGGAGGGACCATCCCCTGATGTGAGTGCTCTAGAACTGCTACAAGAAAATGGTCTATGACATCCTACAGCCTGGCCTGTAGAAGAAGGTAAAACATAAATGGTCTCTGGTGGCTGTAAACAGTTCATTCCTTCCCCTGTTCCCACACCAGTGGGTTACCCTGCACTTGTCTCTAGAGCTAAGCAAATACTTGCAGGCCTACCTCAGGAAAGGCCATTTCACTTCCTATGGACAATCCCCAGAGGATGCACAAACACTCCATACTTTGATTGGAACAGTTCAGGAGAGAAGTTTTCCAGGAAATGCTCTCAGTGCTGTGCTTCTGTGTAGCTGACCAAGCATCAGGAGACTTATATCAATGTACAGATATCAGTTTAGCTTCTCTAAGTTCCTCTGCATCTTAGGGTTAAGAGCACTATGACATAAGCTTCACATTTCTTCTTAAATTCCATAAAGGATATCTAAATATATGTAATCCCTCCAGAACATGATGACACAAAAGATATTGCTGTGCTCAGAGTCTAAGAATATATTGTCTCTCTTCACTGGTAATACATCAAAATCTTTAGAATTAGAAATAAAAGCCCACTTTTTTTATTTTTTTTTTTTTTTCCTTCTTATTTTAGGCAATTTACTTGCAAAACACAAACCATGGATCATTTGGATAGGAAGAGTGCACCATTCTGGGACATAGCATTTTCATGCCATAAATTGCATTCCAAAGCAAATGAAGATTGAGATATCCTCACATGTAAGAACACTGTGATGTGAATGAGTTCATCACAGATGACGCCTAGTTCAAGAACTTGAAAGAATAATTTTTAGTGGAAAATTGACTATTGGAATTTCATTAAGCTCAAAATTAACACCATTTATTTCCAAATAGTATCAATCATAGTTACTGTAGTTCTGCTTCTGATTGCTCTGACACATTCACCACCCATTTGGAACCTAAATAGAAGCTTAACATGCTTACAATTTTTTGTTGTCAATTGACAACGTTATTACTGAAACAAAACAAAAATTAAGTTGCAGCTTGAAATTATAAAAAGCAATAAAGTCAATATTTCAGCCATGGTTAAAAAATCTGATTACATACAGGTATATTATCAGAGTGGAAGTAGAGGCATGGGGAGACAAACAGCATCTAATTCCTTCTGTGAAACAACTGCAATAAACTTCACTGTAGTTATACCACTGCTAGGATTAGCCCACAAACTTTGAATTAAAGTATGAACCACACTCTGACAACATTATTGTAATTTTTTTTCATTTTAATCCTTGATGAGAGAAAGAAATTGTACAGACTCCAGGAGCACAAAAATAATTGTTGCATTTATGATTCTCCAATTACGGCTTATGGGGACTGCTTCTTAGCCATCTCTTTGGTCTTATGAAGGGTTTATAACAAGACTTTTGAATAAAACAAGTGTTTTCAATAGCACCAGTAAAATAATCACATACTTTTGTAAAGGAGGAATTTTCATTTTGCTTTGATTCATGTTACAACTTATAGAGAATCAACCTTCTATTTGTTCAGATAGCTTAATCCTCACTTATGTTATTAGTTTAAGTGGATACAAAGAAAAAGCCCTCCTAGGACTGGTCTTTACTATTTTCACTTCTCTCTCTAGCATTACTGGAAAGAGGCGTACTTTAAAAGGAATGAAGTCTTAAACAGAGAAGAAATGCAAATCCTGTTGTATACTCTGCTCAGCCTGAGCTACTCTCATAGGGGTCCAGGCTAGAAAAATATCTTCTTTACATCTCAGGGTAGGGTGATACAGTAAGCCCTGAACCCAGTCACAAGTTATCATATGTCAGCTGACCCCTTGGCCAGGTCAGCAGGATGGGATTGCTAAGGGTTTCAACATCCATTTGCTTTACAGTTGATGCTGACTCCTTCAGCAAAGCAGAAAAATAAGTTGTTCGCAAATTTTCCCAAGGAATGATGCTGATTCTCTGCCTGATCTAATACACTATTTTGCATGAAGATTCGATACCCAAACACAGATAAAAACAGGAATCAAAATGTAGAACTGGCCAAGATTACATAATTTAATCATAAATTACAAGATTATTCATAAATCATAGATGCTATTATATATGATGAGTTAATCTGACTTTTCCCCACAAAACTTTAACAACAGATACCTATACCAAGTCTATAATGTCTCAGTGAGCTATAGCCTGTATCTGAGAAAAATATTCACTATTGATTCAAAGAATCAGGCAATTGAAAAGGTCATATTCCAAGTTAAGTAGATGGATTAATTACCCTCAGTACTAAAACCACACATCTTGTTTGTTAGTCTTATCTTCTGACTATTGGATCCCATTATGCTTTTCCACTGCATTAAAGACCTATCTCTACAAATATCTTCCTTATATAAGTATAAATAATAATCAATTCACTCTAAATATCCTCTTTGGAGAATCAAAATACATGTAGTTTCTTACATCTCTAAATTTATGGTATATTTACAGAATTTAAACCTTTTTTGTTGAATCTTGGTGAAAGATTTGTGACAAGGGCCCTAAGATTTCCCTGTTTTTCAGTATCCTTCTTGAACGTATTCTGGCCTGATTTATTAGTAGTCCCATAAATATCTCCCCAAAACTGAACAATGTGGGACACCAGTTTCCTGTTCATCCTTCATATTTCTTCCTTTCACACCTAAACACCGTGTTTTCCCTCTGTCGTTGGCTCTTTCCAGAGAGCTCCCCGTTCAGTGTCTAAGCATACCATTGCCCTTTTTTCAGCCACACATATTTTAGGATATTACTCTAGATTTGGGGGTTTTTACCACAATTGGCCCTGTTTTGCTAACACATGAGTTGTTCTGATGAAACTCTGCTATTAAAGAGGCACAACTCAAAGAGCCAGATCCCAACCAGTATCAATATACAGAGCTCCCCTTGCCAACCCGTGGTGTGACATCAGCTGACACAAGTGAAAAATCTGGCCTCATGCATTCAACACAAGGCATTCTTAAAGCCATTTCTCCCACTATCCTTCACATCCTTTTCAACCAGATAGAACAGAAAGAGGGCAAGAGTTCCACTGGTTTCCCCCCAAACACATCTGGAATGTAGGTAGATGATCTGCTTGTCATGGTGACAATAATTATGGAGACCTGACCTGCTGACATGGAGGCCCAGTTAATTGCCAGGAAAGAAGGATACTGCAGATTTCTGTCCTTTAGTGGAGTGAAACATTGATTCTACCTAGCACTTCATCCATCATGAAGAAAAAGTCCTAAGAGAAAAAAATAATCTAAACTTATATCATACTTATATTTGTGCACTCCAGTGCACAATGACAGGTTTTCCTCTTTTATCCTGATAGTTATTTAAGTTCTAACAAAAACACATTTTTGCAACCTGGCTCTTTCCAACTTGCTAACTTTTTCAGCTCTAGAAATCCTTTTGGTTAATAAGGGTCATCAGCAGGGACTAAAGAGGGACAAAGAGGGATTTTAATGTGAAATCAGAGACAGCAATGAGAAGCAAGACACTTGAGAAGTCTGCCAATGTTCATGCCATAGAAAATAATGGACCTACATTTAAAAATTATAGGCCTATTAAAGCACGGAGATATTGCACTAAAGGTGTTAAAATAACCAATTAAACATGCAGTTTTACTCCTGCAAAAATACAGAGCATTTCTGTGGAAAAAAATACCACTGTCAAGAATTCACCATGACTGCTAGAAATCAAAATAAATAAATAGCTTTAATTGGAAAAAGAATATTTGAAACCACAGTGCAGAGTTTTGTGGGCAAAGCAAATCTGTTAGCCAGTCTTTTAATAAGTCCACATTGTACTGGATTCAATTTAGCTTTTCTGTGAACATGGACATAACCTGTTAATAATTTAACACACCTCTGGTAAAGCAGGAATGCAGTAAATAAAAGGTAAACTAATAAAACAAAAGCAGTGCTTTGTTTTTGCAACTAGATGGTAAAAGAATGGAAAAGATTGCTATCACAGCAAAAATTCTAACAATGTTATACACACAGAAATCACAAGATCAAAAATTTATGATTCCAAGAGAGGAATTAGCTTTATCATGTAGCATAATGCAAATGACATGCTTTTCTTCTGGAATGGTTTTTATGTAAAGTGTGTGCTCTCAGTCCAGCTCAGCAGCATTGCTGTGGGAATTTAATGTTACGAAATTCTTCACTGCATTTCACTACAACTCTTTCTCTACATTTATTATTTTCTCTAGACAGAAGCAGTGCATATATTATATATCTTCTGAACACAATTGAGGAACATGAATACAAGGTCAAACCAGAGCTTTCACACACTCTGTTGTAATTATTGCATGTTAGTGCAACAAAATTTAATGTATTTATTTGAATGAAGAATGAGCAATAGCTCATAGCCCACTCATCAAGGGTGGAAATCACTGGTTAATCTACCTTGATAGGTTGTGCTCACTGATTATTCCAAGCTTTGCACTGAGTGAGGGTGAGGGAGGCTGTGGAGCACCAGCCCACAGAGGCATGAACAGCCAGCTGCCAGGGTCACCCTCTGCTCTCCTAAATGTCTGTCTGAGCAGGCTCCTAGGGCTAACCCAGCCCACAGCGCTGGCAACCTGCACTGGGTACATTTGCTGCATTAGCAAGAACAGCACAGCCCTGTTGGGCTGGACCAGCTGGTGAGGGACCATGGCGTGTCTGCTGAGGCTGACCCTGCTGTGGGCAGCTCCCCACACCTTCCCTTCAGAAGGGCCCTGGGGGGCTCTCCCTGAAGGCAGCAAATCTGCTCCCTCCTGACCCCTCAGGGCACTGGGCTCCACCTGAGTCAGCCCAACAAGCCCAGACACTGACTGACCCCTTTCCTGGAGATGGGGCAGCCTCCCTGGGCTTCATCAGTTCCCAGCATTCTGTGTCCACACAGCCTGGCCACCTTCCTCACCTGAAGTTCCCCCCACATTATTTCCTTTGCCCTTCAATCCCACTCTTCTCTGTCTAGAAGCAGCTCACAGGCCCAGGAAGGTTCCAGCTGCCAGCACATTTCTGGCTGCATTTGTCACACTCCAGCAGCACTGTGGGTCTGCAGACAGACCCCTTTTGAACAACCCCGGAGGCCAGTGCTGCTCCAGCTCAAAGGAAAGGCAGTCTGAGGAGCACAGCCATCCTCTACGGGATAATTCCCCTATTTGTCAAGCTCTCGTTACCTTCCTTCCATAAATCTTTCCAGTTTCCTTTCCACAAACAGTGGAAATTTAAACTGGGCCTGCCTCCACTGTTCAACTTCTACTGAAGGCAAAACTTTGAGTTTATTATATTCTGCCACTTGAGAAAAGCAAGGATTTGAATACTAAATAGAGTTCCATAATCCATAGCCATGTAATTGTATGTTACGCCAGTAACTTCTGTTAACAACAGAACTCAGGCAGAGGCACCAAGCTGACATGGAGACAGAGGCTGCTGCTGGAAAATCAGGGGGGAAAAGGATGTTTAGGAGGAAAGGAGGAGGGAGGAGAGAGGAATGTCACTGAGAAATATGTGAATCCTGGAAAAGCAGTAACAGAGAGCTGCTGGGAAAGTAAGAGGCAAAGACAGACTGGTCAAGGAGGCTTTGTGGCAGGCACTATTGTAATGGGATTCCTGGAAGAGCCTGCTGGAGTAGGTGGCTCATGGCACCCAGAGAGACCTCAGAAGGAAAACACAAAGACTGCAGCACTATTTTGGTAGTGTGTTCCCCTGAAAGTCTTACCTACACTCAGAGGGAATCTGTGAAGTTAAAAAAATCACTCAAGTGTATCATATCTTTTTTGTGTCATGCACATCTCTAGCAAATGCGGAAGAGTTTTAGACAACTGGCAGTGCAGGGGCACACAGTAGTAGAAAGGCAGATAAAATCTTCGGTGAGGAACTTGAGCAGGGGCAGAAATAAGCTTGAGAGCTACTGCCTTCTGACCTGTCCAGCATGGAGTACCCACACAGGGCTGTGATGTGTTCACTTTCACCAGGATGCAGGTGCTGTGGGAAGATGGTGGGGCCAGATGTGAAGACCCAGCAGAAAAGGCAGGATTTTCTCACAGAGTTGTGAGCCTGGCCAGGCATCTGGGCTGAGCTTTGCTACAGGGTTGCAGATTCTGTGTTTCCCATATGGTGATAAGCTCACACAAGCAGCAGTGAAGGCACTGGAATATGTCTGCTTTTCTTATTTCCTTTATACTATATGTCCCTTCTCATTAAACATGAGAGGATCACATTTCCAGTTTAGGATGCATGAGTGAGAACAAGGACAGAAAGATAAGAGAATTGTGCAAAGCCTCATCTCTCTGCTTTTTATTACCCTTGTCATCTATCAAGAGACTGACTGCTTCTCTTGCTTTTGCTTTTTTTTTTTTTCTTGTTTTGTTTTCCTCCAGCATATTTGTAAATGTTATTTACTTATTGTCACTAGCTCCTCCAGGCTGTCTACTTTAATTTTATATCCCAAATTGTGACCGGCAGCATTTTGTTGCTGCTGCTTTCTTTATTAATTTGTATCTTACTACTCCAGCAACAATAAACCGTCTTCAACCCTCACATAATTTGTGCTCCATTTTGGATCAAAATCTCACAGGAATATTGACAAAATTCCAAGCCTAGCAGGGCTGGGAAGGTACTGTGGGCATTGCTATGGCATACCCACACTTCTGATTCAAGTCCTGGGCCCTTCTACACAGAGGAAAAGATTATGCAACAGTATCATTATCAGCACTATCACATTTCTCATCACATCACTAAGCATCATCATCGGCATATTCTGAAAAATTTTGCTAGCATTTAGAGCTTCCATAGTTCAAGTATGTTATACAGACTTAAAAATAATGCTTTACCCTTTAAGCACTTTGGACAGAAAAATTTTTACGAGCCTTGAGCAGTTCAGAAAAGTTTGCCTTGAGCCAATTTACCATGCAGGGTTTATGTCATCAGAATTATTATTCTACTCACGTGACTGGCCTTGCCAAGTTTCTCTAGAGTCAACATGCCCATGTCTATGTACCACTGAAGTGGCTTTTATCTGTGAATATGGTTATGGGATTAGAGGCATGACTTTTCCTATTTAATACCCTGATTCTGACAGTTCTCATTCCTAATTCTCCTAATTTGGACCATCACATTATCTACAACCAGCCTGTAAACCTGAATGTAACAGTCTGATTATTAAAAAATATTGAAATCATCTTCTCTTTCCATACTTCATCTTCTTTAAATACCCACGTCTCGCCACAAAATTTGTAAGAGAAATCCTTAGTCTTGTCTTTGTGCAGTAATGCTAATAAAAACAATAAAATACATACTTTTTGTCCTGAAAAACTTGTTTGTGTGTGCAGAGTAGGTATTTATATCATGGGATGCTTATTCATGACTCTTACTAGTAATAATGAAGAAGTTATATTCAATGAAGGGAAGTTCTCCAGACATATTTGGCTAGAGGGATCCCCAGAAGGCACACAGTATTGCAGCAGCTCTGGACTTCTATTCTTTTTTACTAACATGAATTGAAACTACAGCCTCTACAGTACAATATATTACATTAAAACATAAAACAGATATAGCTGAAGGGAATAAGAGGAAGGAAGAAAGGTCAGAAATCTGTGATATTAACCCAAAAGAATTAACTTGTTTTCAAATGTGTTTAATTCCAATAGGCTTGAGTTGCCATGTTTGAAAGCACCACTCTTATTCTTAAAGGTATTAGTCAGGGTACAGGAGCTGCGAGATAAAAATAAGATTGGATAAATGTGCCTGTGGCTCAGATCAACACCCGTTAAGCAAAAATCTGCCTGTCATTATGCCCGCTTTGTATGCCATCACTGTTGATCCCTGAGTGCAAGGATTCATGGCATTATCACAGCTTCCTTCCATAGACCTAAATGCTGGCTTCAGCACCATTTGTTTTTATATTATTATATAGTAGGAAAATTGAACGACTCACACTGCCCACACACACTGGCTGATGCATTTGTACTCAGCAGTCAGAGCCAAAGGTTGTCTAAATGATACACAGAGTGATGCTTTGAAAATTCACGATAAAATGAGATCTCCCTCTCATTTCTAAATTACCGTTCTTCCCACTTGCAAATGCATATGAGGCATCCACACTAGGAAACAAGCTTTTTTGCTATGCCAGGGCTGACCATTCAAATGAGGACTTTTTTTTTCCATCACACCAATTTAAAAAGAAAAAAACCTTCTCTGTAGAATTTGTTGCACTTGAAATATATAGTGAAAACATCATAAAAAGGCTATTAATGACTATTAACTCTTAGGGGTTTTAAAGAAATTTCTGTAAAACACTATTACACTTTTATTGAATTTGTTCAGGTTTTTTAATAGATTTTAAAGCTAGAAGGGACTACCAAATCATTTATTCTGACCTCCTGTATTACTCATAAAATGGCATCCAGTTAGTTCTGTCTTGAGCCTATTGCATTTGTCTGAGTCACATACACCTTTCAGTTTCAGCTCATTCATTCTGAGGGATCCCTGGGTAGAATTGCCTTTTCAAAATGTGGATGGAAGTCACATTTGAATTGGAAAGAAAGGTATCCTGTTGCTGCTTTTTTCTAGAGAAAAAAAAGAACAGAAATTATGAGAAATACAATTCCTGTAAAGCATTTGAAAACATGGAAATATTGATTACCAGGATTCCTCTTAGCAAGTAAACTATAAATTGTTATCTGCTGTCCCTTAAGCCTTAACAGTTTGTCCCATGGCCTGAACTAATTATAGTGATCTAATAATTAAGTCACAATTTTTGAAACTAACAAGTCATAAGACCTCTGGTATTTTTGAGGTGTCTCCTCTGGTATGAAACAAATTGCATCCCAGAAGTGCCTAGTTTTCTTCATTAATTAATGAAGAAAGACAATTAGCTCGTTTACAAACAGCTGTGCTTGGGCAGATGAGTCTTATTCACAATGACTTGGTATTTAGCTGTCAAAAGGAACAAAAATTAGAAGACCATTAGGTAGCATTTCTCTGCTTCACATAAAGCTCAGGGGAGCTTGGAAGGACCATAGGGATCTTCAATATAGTGAATATGAGAACCTGGGATAAACCGCAAATTTAATCTGTTAAAAGATCCGACAGGTACTGCTGTCCTGCCTAGAAGAAAAAGTCATGAGGAACAGTCTAAAATGTTGCTGATTCAGAGTTAGAAGCACCTAACAAGTACCAATGAGAAAAATGCTTAGCCTTCAACTAAATTCTTAAAAGACAGGGTTCTGCAGGAAATAATTCTCTCTCAGGACTTTGTTAGCATCTATGTGCACTCATGAAATGGTTGGACCAGACAATACAGGGAATAATCCAGCAGTGACACACAGCACAATGCAGCCGCACTATCCACCACTCTTGGTCAGATCATGGCTGCACCTTTGTGGTGGCTGAGCCCACTGACAGCAACCCCAAACTGGTATTGGGTCATACACCATTGTAAGGTGGAAATGATGCCAACAGTGGCCATCATACCTCTGCTACCATTAAGGAAAATGATGGGGAATGGAGAAAGGCAAATATACTGGCCTCTCACCCTCACAAGCCAAAAATAGCTTGTACTTGAAGAGTGACTGGACAACCTGAAATCTGTGAGACACAGAGAATTATGTTGGAGGCTCTGCAGCAGATTTCAAAAAGTTTTAGTTACTAGTTACTATACAATAACATTTCTTTGACACTGCATACCCACATTATTTAGTTGAGGTTTGGACTTCTCACTCACACCAAGCTCCCAAGGAGCTATATCCATCAATAATTCTTTCTTTTATCTCTGATTGGTTAAAAAACTCCATCCTAAGCAAGTCCAGCTTAGTTATATATGCCATCATCAATTCCCATCTGGATTGTACCAGTGCGCTTTATTTGAACATGAAGTAATCAGACCTCAGAGATCCTACTAGCTGATTACAGTGAACAAATTATATTACTTTCTCCACTGACTCCACAAAATATTGAATTAAGCTCAAGATTGCAGTGTTTATATTCAAAGTACTCCCAGGACCTCACAAACTCTGTCACAATGAAGCCTTATGGTGTAAGAAGAAAAGTTATTTTCCTGAAAAAGGACTGCTTTGTAGTCTAATTTGCAGCTCCTGGATTGCACCAAGCATCTCACTACTTCCTCCAAAGTGTATTTTATACTTACCTAAAAAATTAAGGATTTTACAAAAAACAAAGCTCATGAACATCCACCCCTTTTCCCCAGGGGTGAACTGGGAGAACAAATGCTATTTGTGGCAGCAAATACTTCAGGATTTTGATGACAGTAAAACTGCTACCACAGTGAATATGTTCTAAATGTTGCCAAAACAATTGTAATCTTCAGATGGATTAATAATCATAGAAATTACAGTAATTCTTCATAATTTGCTACTTACTATTCAGCTACTCTTTTCCTGACTTTTATTGCAGTTAGAGCTCTGGAATGGACCAGAGAAAGTATATATGCAAATAATCTCTTCTATTCATAGGGAAATGAAATGGCAATATATACTGTGAATAACTTGCGTCTATCAGAAGTCACAATTTCTCAGGTAGACACAGGAAGGACGGATTTTCCCCAGTTTACTCCTGCTTATGAAAGACTCATTTGTCCCTGTTCTCCACCAGACCACTCCTGAAGTTTAATACTAACCGAAAGATTAAATCTGTAATAATATTCTTTTCCTACAAGGTAGTGCCCACCAGGAATAAAAGATTAAATCATGTTTGAGCTTAGACAACTGTTAGCACACACCACAAGAATTCTTTCCTGCTAGTTTTAATGATTCTGTCCAAGTGTTTACAGAGCCTATTTCACAAAAGTACTAACTTGCTTTGCGAGTTTGCAAACCTTTTGTATATAAGGAACTGGGGAAGGGGGGAAAGAGAGAGAAAGAGGAAAAAACAATTTTCCACACAGATGTTGCCCTGATCTTTTTCAGCTTTCTGATGTTTGTATTTTTGTAGTGGAGTTTCTTACAGTTTTTCAGATAAATAAAGTGATGTTTACATACCTCTTTCGAGGAGGGACAATTGCTGGACTTTTAGTTTGACCAGTGGGGTTGGAGAGGTGGCAACCTCATTCTCCAATCCCTGGTCATTGTTCAGAATTTATGTATATTGAGGTTGAAAATCAACTGGTTCTTTTTTTGCTCTGACAACTAAGTGCATGAGTGTCCTTCATTTTGTGTCTGTCTAGTGACAAAGATGCAAAAATTTTTGTGTCTTTAAGTGAAATACTGGAATTAGTTGTGCAAAGGGGTTTTGGGGAATTTGCAAAGATCATTTCTCCCAAAACAGATTCTATGCTTTCCTCTTGTTTTTAAATCACCTTTAGGAGAGTGTTAGCTCCAAAGGCTGGATTTCAAATTGTCCAATGATGAGGGGCAAAGCAGAGTGACTCTCTAGTGGGGAGGACTTTAAGAGGGGGACCTGGTAGCCATCAGAGCACAACAGCCATTAACAGCTCTTTCCAAAGAGCCAAGGCAGGGGAACAGCAAGCATTGTCCCTGAAACCAAATTCATCAATGTCAGTGTCGTCCTTGCTAGCTCAGATGCACAGCTTTCAGCTGGCATATTTATTATTAATTATTATTAAATTTATTTATTTAAGCGTGCTTTGCATAGATAGACACATTGTCAGTCACCAAGGACTTAATATCTAAATTAGTTAGGACAAACAAACACGAGATGAAACAACACTGTAACAAAGAGCATGTGAGGGGATTACTAATGAAGAGAGAAAGCGAGAAGTAATTGTTTGAAGTGGTGAGTTGAGTCTTTGAAGAAGAACCCACAGATTTTAAAACCAGTGATTATTATCATTAAAATAACCTAGGACAACCATTTCATATGATGCCAGAAACAATCTGTAATGTCAAAATGGACATTCACTCAAATATTTCAACTTAGGTCTTGAACCCACTTCACAGGTGCAATTCAATTCCAAGCCTATTCACCTCTTTCTGGGATTATTTTGCTTCCTGAAGAATTAAAAAAATACTCAGAAGACAAGGACAAAAAGGTGTTCCTGATATTGGAAAAAGAATCCAAATTCTAAAGAGCAAGAAGAAGAAAAAAGAAGGCAAGGGAATAAATGGAGCAAGTGGATTTAGAGGGAACCAGGGTATGCCTGCTCAGGTGAGAAACACATAGAGTGATCATAGGGTAATTAGCCTTACAGGCTTTTAAAGAGCTAACTATTAAAAGGGCTAGAGGTAGAAAGAGAGTGCAAAATTAATAATACATGTTCAGAGTAGCTGAGAAGGATAATAACTGTATCAGCAAAGCACCACTAGATAAAACAACGAGGAATGAGTAGGGCATGAAGGCCAAATGAGATCTAAAATGTCTTTGGCTCCTTAATAAAGAGGGGCTTTTATCTGAGGTCTTTTCCATTTCCAGATAGAACAGACCAGCAATTTCTATCATTTATTAGATAAACCAGAATCCATTCTTCAGTGGGTGACTAGATATATGTTTGAATTCTTCCAAAAAATGATAAAAGTAGAAGAGGAAAGTACAAGGACTCCCAAGCTTTGAAGGTCAGCTTTTTCACCCTGGAACATCCTGTAGACTTGGTTAAAGCCATGGATATGAAGAAATTACAGGCAAATAAGAGACTTTCCAAAGGTCATTTTATTGGATCTACTCCCTCTTAAGTACATTATTAAAAGATTTCTTTTCATCTTGATCCTGCTGTCCCCTTTGGTGGTCATCTCCAATTGACAACCCTTCAATTTCTCTCCATAATATGAAAGCTGTGCTTTAGTAGAGGTTCTCTAAAGCTCAAAATGGCTCATAAAACATGGGGTTTCTTGTTGCTTTACATCAGAGTCTGCAGATGTTTCAGAGTGCATGTGAGCTGTGTCTGGCCTGTGCAGGTGTGAGTCCAGCTTAATAGTTTTCTTAGACTTCAGAAAAGGACCATTTAGGAATAGAAACCAAAACTGGAAGCCAGAGGGCAAATATTTTCAACATCTGCTACTCTTTGTGTGATATTCCTCTGTTTTCAGAAGTAGGATTCTTAAAATTATTTTGTATGGCTTTGATTCAATCTCTGAAGTGCATTCTATAACAAAGAAATACTGTTACTGGGATATAGTGTCATGGGAAACAAGATTCTCCGATTATAGGGCATAGGGACACCTCCCTTTCCTGCTTGTAGCTATGTAGCTCACTTTTCCCCCTGCAAAGATGACTTGCGGCACTGACAGCAAATTCTGACATAGAAAAATTATGTTGGAAAAGCATTTAATCTCTTTTCACCTGTTCTTTATGAACTCTAAGTCCTGGAAACAAGAACCATACCCATGTTATTAAATATCCCCACTAGCAATTCTGTCTGTGTACTACCAGCAAACCACTTCAGTGTGACTCCTTCGAGCACATTTCTCCCATCCTGCAGTCTCAAGAGCCTGGCTAAGACACATGCTTATTCTTGTTAGATCTCATTCAAGCACATTTGAGGCATTGCTACCAGGTCCAGAACACTTTTCCCAGAGCACTGGATATATTTTTCTCTCATGAAGAATTAATATTATTATCTACATCAAGAAAAAAATGGAAATCTAAAAAAAGCCCACAGAAAGCGTTATTTTAAGCATGCACATTTGCAGGAAAGTCCCAGAATTCAGGGAACTTCTTTGTGATAAGGGAAAATAGTAGGAAGAAAGAAGCCTTTATCAACAATAATAGATGGAGATTGTTCAAAAGCAGAGCCAAAAGCTGAAAATGCTGACAGGTCATTTTCCAAGTAGGTTGCACAGACATCTAATATACCATAAATTTATGCTTTGAGAAGATATAATCATAGAGAAATTCTTTGCTTGGGATCTGATGTCTAAAGAAAAGGCGCCCATTTGTAAATGTACAGAATGTCTGAGCAGAAGTGCCTTGTGTACCTCTTCCTATCTTTCTCTCATGTTACCTCTGGCACAATATTATGACCATAATACTGGTAACAAATCCCACAGATCTGCTTTGCAAGCACTACTTGCCAGGAGACCAAGGTCCTTTCAATTCTTTTAGCTCCTCTCTTGTGTTTCCATGTCTCCCACACCCTTATCTCAGTGTTGGAAAGCCACATACTCCACAAAGAAGAGCATCTCCTGTTGTGTTTTCACCCTAGCAGGACCAGTTCTATCCTCTGACCTAGAGCCCATGAAGGGCAACCTGTGAACATTGACAAGTCCTGCTTGTGGACTCAAGGCATTCACTCTCTCTCCATACAGGTTGTATGGTGTCACATGGTTGCATCTCCTTAATTTGGGACTTGCTTTAAGTCTCTCACTTTCCTGATCCACATTGTTGTCCCTGGCCTGTCATGGAGCACAGGAACTTGGAGTAGATCCTGTTTGAAAGGACGATTTGAAAGGTAACAGCCACACTCAGCTCTCCAATGTACTTCTTCCATTCACAAAAAATAGATAGAAAACCCAGATGAAACTAAATAACTTATTCTTAGAAAGCTCTTAGATATCACTAAGGCATAGACCATTGAACTTTTTTTTTTTTTTAATAATAGTTAAATGTGAGTCTCCATATGCCTTTTTTATTATTTAATATAACTGGAGCCCATTTTGAGGTCCCTTCCTGCTTTTAAGTATAGATTGTGCAAGACACTTGGTAACTTGTAGAACCAGCACCTGTGTGGCAACTGCTTTATCAAGCTGCCTATGGTATATCCATGCACAGAGGGTGAATAGAAACATTCACACAAAGAAACACAATGAGTGAAAAGGCTGGGCCACAGAAACAGCATTTTGTGTTTCTAAAATTGTGCAGAAACCTACCTGAGTCAATCCTTAGCTTTGAGCATAAGGATTATTCACTGGATCCCAGTGGCTGCATTGATACTGATAAATGCAATGGACCAAGGCCCATCCTCTGCTCTTGAGATCAATAATCCCTGCACAGAACATATCAGTACAGTTGAACTCTCTTATCAGTACAGTTGAACTCTCTTCCATGTAAAGTACAGGCTACAGCCAAACCCTGACAAACTCTGTCTGGGGAGTCCTTATGACTATGCTGACCATTTAGCAGTATGCAGACCCCCAGACCAGGGCTCGGGCTCAGGTCTCCCCTAGCCTCATTCCACTTTCTAATGTAAACTGCAAACTACAGTAGTATAGAAGTATAGACATGACCACCAAAAAGTTATCAAATGTGTGGGGTGCAAACATATAGAGCTGTTCACAATAGATCCTACAGACCTCTGCAAGCACCTGGAAGAATTCCATGTACTGCCACAGAGATTGGTCAAAATGATTAATGATGTTTTGTTCCTGTACTTGACAGTGGTTAGGTCTGTTTTCAGGAGGGAAAAAACCCCTGCATTTTCCTAAATACTTAATGTTTTTAATTTTTTTTTTTTTTTACATCTATAACTAATTGAAGGTACCTCTTTACTTATGTGTAACTAAAGGGGGGGGGGGGAAGATACTAATTTCTGAACAAACTTGCAACAGCTATTGTTTTAGTTAGAAAACAGAGGAGCCTGAAACAGAGTGGTTTTTTAATGCAATAAAAGATTAAAAAGTCTGAACAACAATAATGAAGATTTTCTGACAATCACAACTTGCAATAAAATTTATTTTCAATGAGAAAAAAAAGTTCGGAAAAAGCATATTTTAAAGAGTATTAAGAACATTGTGCAATGCCATTTGATTTTAACACTGAAACTTTCTTCTTTGCAAACAGAAATCTGTCTTTAAAACATGTGCAGAAGGGGGTACGGATATAAATCAACTACAGCCAAAACAGAGCTGTATAGTCAGTACCACAGTACCACCTTGTGGGGAAATAAAAATGGCTTCAGTATTGACTTCTTCCACTGCACAGTTTCAGGAAATACCCATCATATAAACATAAAATTTTAACTAAGACAAATGAAACAGACCCAGACATCAGCAATGTATGTGATGCATGATTTCTTCCAGTGTCAAATTACTCTTTTTGAAGAATCCATGTTCCAGATAATATCTTTCAGAAGTCTACTGTAAAAACTTCCTGGAAGAAAAATGTCTCCTTTTACATTTGCTTGCATTCTTTACTTGAGTTCCATTTGCTTCAAATTTATTTCTCTAGTTACACTGAATCAAGAGAACAATTGCATCAGGCATGTCAAATTCCACCCACACAAAACGCTTCATAAAGTTAAAGGCTATGACACAAACAAACTAATGCCAGGATCTTTGAGATGACTTTTTTTATTGCTTTTCTGCAACTGATGTAGATATTAGACAGTAATATTCCTGACTACATCTGAAGAAATAAGGTTATCAAATCCTTAGATCCCCAAAGGGAATTTTCATCTGCTTTTCTCCATTTCTTTCACATAGTGAAAGAAATTTGTATGATTAAGTAATTGCTGCTTGTCAGAAGGAATGGTTGCCCAGCCATCATATTTTAAGAGCTGTATTAAATGCAATTTTCACCCTTTCAAATATAACTTCTCTTAGCCATCTCTGAATTAATGTCCCTAATAAAGTCGAGCAACTAGTTCTTTCTTTCACAAGTTTGAATGTCGACCAACGGGGCAGGAGGGGAGATGGGGAGGAGAGTATTCTTTTGGGGATTTTGATAGGCTATTTTATATTTTCTTCCAATATAAAAACTAGGTTTAAACCTGCTTTTCTTCTTGCTGTGGAGAATCTGCCATTGATGGGAACAGTGCACGAACAAACTCACAAGAAATTAAACAAAATTGTATTCATGTTTACTCTTCAGACAGAGTTAGGTTGTGACATTTAGACCTCTAGAGTTTGAGGACTCATCCACGTACAGCTATTCTACTGGCTTTAGCTGGGCTGGGGTCAGATCCCAATAGCGGAATACACCTCACCTTACTTTAAGTAAGAAGTTGGGTGAGCAGCCCATACATACCTATCTAACATCATCTCAGATTCCCTGGAATATGCTTCCTAGACCTTCAGCTCCTGACCTGCATCACATTTACCAGCCCCATGCAGACATCGCAGAATCCCTGGGGGTAAATGGCTATTAGTAGGAAGCTGAACTAAGCCCTAGAAGTCTGATTGAAGTTTGTCATAGGGGCTTGCAGTAGAGAAAAAGACACCTCCAGAGAGTAATCCATCATATCCCAACATATTGGGAAGAAATGCCCTCTGAAGATGCCTGTCCTTACTGATCAAAGAAGGCACTTTGAAACCATCTAACTTTCAGGGAATCACATTTTAATGATATTAAACTGAAAGTTAATGTATAAGAGACTACAGACTTTCTCCCTACTTTTGCATGCTGACAATATTAGCATTCTTGGTTGTTGTTTGGGTTGCACATTGTACATACAATTTGTATAATGTGATCTGGCCTATAATGCATACATTATTCCAGGATACCAGTCAGGTCAGATGCCATTAGTGGTGGCAGTACCAGCAACTGAGGTCTGATTGCTAGGGATGGTTTATATGCATGAACATTGCCTCTGCACCCATCTGCTCTTTTAGGATCACATGCTCTCTTCCCAGTGAAGGCAGCATCTCTATTCTCCAAATAAGCATTTAATTTGCCAGAAAGACAGAAAAAAATTATGCCTCTGTGGAAGGAGCCAAAGCTGGCCCATTATTTCTTTTAGGAGAAACTAATAAGCAATTTTCAAGTTCCCATATAAATCTATTTTGAGAAATCTATTTTGTCCTTTAACACAGCAATCTATTCTGAGGGTGAAAAACAAATGGACCTGTAATAACAAAGGATCTGTCCCATCAGTAAAGAAAATATGTAAACAATCCAATAATAGATAGATTTGATGGACAAGTAGAATAATTTTTACTAACCAAAAGAATAATTAACCAATTAAAGTTGTACACGAGGTTTGTAAGAACTGTATAAAAGACAGTGTGCTGCCATAAGTGAGCCTTCTGAAGACTTTACTGTGTCACTCTACATGTCATGTCCACCTCAAAAAAACATGCCTCCCTCTCAACATGTTCTCCACCTCCACAAACCAACACCCTAAAGTCATGGCATCACACAAATTCGCCAAGTTCAATCTCCACATTCCCAGTCTCCATCACAGTGGATATGGCACACATTCCCTGAAGTAGATGTCTTTCTACAAGAGGCTAGCACCAGGCACACTGAACCTGGAGGGCCTGCCGTGCCACCAGGCCATCTATGCCCCACAGTCTGGGAGACTCACACACATTCTCAGATAAAAAAATATACAAATCCTGAAGTTACCATTTCAAGCTAGCTTTGAAGCTATGTCTTGAGTTTTCCACTACAAAACCATGAGATCTATGTTTTTGGGGTTTTTTTTACAAAAGCTCGTTTTCCTTCCTCTTCATGAGTAGGGACCAATGGACACAGATTGAGCTTCCCAAGAGGGCACACGCCTCCAGGTCTCATCAAGGTAAGTGAATTTGACAATGAAATGCTGAGATTATGCCAAAAGTTAGGCCTTAGCAAGTTAACTAGCTCATCACATCTATTACATTGATCTGTTGAAACAGGACTAGAAGCTTCTAGAGGAAACACAAAAAATTTTGGTGATTTATCACTTCCATATTTACTATTACTTTTGCTCCTATATGGTCTCATTTAATTGGGAGCATCATGTATAAAACAGAAGACAATGACTGTATTTCATTACCAAACAAGTGATACAATTATATAAACTGCTTACTTCCTTCTCCTATAATTTCATTGGATTTATTCTTCCACTGATAGAAATGTCTTGATTACAGATGATTTTGACTAATGATTTTTTAAAAATACCTTCTAGAAAGCAATACCGTCCTAATGATACATGGCAAAGCAGGTTAACAAGTACCTCTTTAAAAGAAGCAGATCTTTTTGATTTTTAATTTACATTACAGAACACTGACTTTCAGCATACATAACATGTGACTCACATATCAATTAGAAATATGATTATCTGGTGGCATCTTTGGGTCCTCTGTGTGCATTCACAGGCTGTTTTCCAAACACATCCACAAGCAACAAGAAAGCAGAGCCACACAGAGGACATGCCTGTGCATCCAACCAGGCTGGAGCTGCAGGTCCACACTCCACACTCGTGCCATTGGTTATTGCAAACCACACAAGAATGAGGGCACCTTCTGTGAGATGTTTCCAGCCTGCTAGCATATTCCTAGGAACATAGTACAGCCAAGATTGGAAGGAACCTTGAAAGATTACCTGGTCCAACCTTGTGTGGGAAAGGGAGGCTAGATGAGATTATGTAGCACCCTGTCCAGTTGTGTCTTGAAAACATCCAGTGAAGGGAACTTCACCATGAACCTGGATAGACTGTTATACACGATGGTTATTCTCACTGTAAAAAAATTCTCTCTTGTATCAAGATGAAACCTGGCACAACCAGTAGCCATTACACCTTTTCTTCCCTATGGAGAAAGAGACCTCATCCTCTTTGGAGAAGCCCTTTAAGTAGAATACTTGTGATGAGATTATCTCTTGAGTCTTCTCAGAGAGGAAATTACTAACTGCTTCAGACTTTCCTCATAAGCAAGTTCTCCATTTGACTGAGAGCTCTAAATGTTCCTTGTTTCTGTCAGTTCTAGCTGGTATGAAACCAGAAAATAAACACATAGAGCATTTATTTCTGTATCTCATTTAAATAGCAGAACAGATCTTCTAGAAGAAAAACTTTAAAGGTGAGTTCCTCATAAACAGGAGCTATTATGTGAACAGTTTCTCCTCTTACTTCCAGTCCACTGCTCCCATGCTTGGTGATACTCCAGCCACTTAGGTGTCTTGTATAAAACATACAAGACTGTAAGCTCCCTTTCCCAATATTGTTTAGAAATCACACCTGCAAAAATTCCCTTCACATGTTTGGAGTCATGAGTTAGAAGCTTTAAAATATGAAAGATCACTATATTACTTCTCCAAGAAATAAAATACCAAAAATTTCTCCTACTTCCAATTTCACTTCCTTTTTAGAACACCACCTTCCTCACACAATTCAACACAATTATTACTTAATCTTAAGAACATACAGTTCATTTCAATCTATACTCAGATAAAGAAATTCCATGATAAGAATTTGTTACATTATTTACACTTTTAATAGCACATTTTTATTCAACATATGATTAGAAGACGCCTCCTTAGGAAATTAATACAACACTTTGTTTTCACAAGTAGCTATGATAAATAAATTATTTTACTTATCAGGACCATCCAGTTAAGTCACTTGCCCCAGTTGCAAGGTATATTTACAGGTCTCCAATTTGCATGCATTAAAAGGGTTCTTGTAGAAAAAGGAGTTTCCTTTTACTTGGATATCACTTTCCACCAGTACTGTTTACCTCCACAATATCTTTATCTTTCCAATCTCTTTAAACAGAGGCAACATATATCCTTCTCTCTGTCTTTGTTTCGCAAGATTAAACATGCCAAGTTGTTTTATATTCCCTTCTGTGGTAAGCCCTCTCTTATCTTGACCATCTTTGTAGCTTTTCTCTGCAACTAGTTAGGTCTCATTTTTTCTTGGAAAGCAGCTGCCAACACTATCAAGCCTTTCAAATGAGGTCTGCATAAACTTTTATAGCTTTATTGGATATATCATATGGGATATATAAGCTTGCACTTTTTCTAGGTGCATTACCTACAAGACTTACAGTCCTCCTAAAACCAGTTAAAACATGCAGGTTGTAATCTTCTTCGCCTCTTCTTCGTAAGCCTTTTACAGGATAACAAAATGTTATGAGTTCTCAGATTAATTCATGACCATGAACTCTAATATTTTAAATACTAGCCTCTTTATTTCTCTTATCCTTGGAGTCATCTAATTTTTCCCATTTGATATTCTTATCCTTCTCTCTATTAACTATGCTGTCTCAACTTGGGTCTCAGAATCACTGTCATACACCTAATTCTCATATCAACACTGTTAATGAAATTACTAAGAAGCTTTCTCTCAAAATTCAATCCTGAAAAAAAAAAATATTAGTAACTTCATGCCAATACTTCCCTTTTTATAGTCTCTACTGTGTCCTAACCACTCCCCTACTTTCTTTACCCACTTTCTTCTAATGATTCTTATCATGTCCAGCTTAATTAATGATTTCCCACAAGACAATATATCAAATACATTCAGGATAGAAGAGTTCTACCCATTCTCCTTGCCTAAAAATATCACTGAATACATCAAAAATGATCTTTTGTTAATCTGAGATAATCTACCTTTGATTAAAAAGATGTGACATTTCATTCCATTTACCTCCATGCTCTTTATTATTCTCTCCATCACATTTCATTTCAAAGCCTACTGAGAGCAGAGGAAAAGACACTTAGATGTCTGGATCTGTTTTTGCATCTTTCTAAAATACCTTCGCTACTTTATAGCTACCTACATTTACGCCTCTCTCTAATGCATCTTCTATCAGCAATTTCATGTACTATACCTTTCAGACCTCTCAGTTCAAGATCATCCAGTCTTCAGCCATCTCTTCTTCTCTGTGCTAAATTTGTTACTATCTTTTTTTCCCGTGGCCACTTAGCCAAGCCCAGCTGCTGACAGCCGCAACGGAGAAAATGTGTTTGGTTACAGGACTGAATCTAGACAGCCTCTCACCTTTACTTTGCCCTTACTGCACAGTGGCTGCATTACTTGTCTTTCCTGGCTCTCTTGGTGGTTTAGACTGCTGGAAAACCCTAGGAGATCTAACACACCTCAGATTACGAGGTAAAATAAGGTTCAGAAACAACTGTGATCATTTGAGTTTCTGTAATATTCATACAATAGAACTTTGCCTTTTACCAAAGTGAATAAATTTCTTGCATAAGCTCAGCAAACTGAGGTTGCTAATTAGCAAAGCAGCTTATGCATTGATTTTGCAAGGCTTTTTTCGTGGTTTTTTTTAATATATGCATTTTATCAAAATAATAGGGAACACCACTACTGAAGGAATTAATAGCTATTTAGAAGATTTTACATACTGTGGGGAAGTCTTCCCAGAAAGCAAAAGAAGCAATAAAAATACATGAAGCATGCTGGGGCTGCTATCTCAGTGTATTTGGCAGAAGACACCCTTGTGCTGTTTTCCAAGACTTTGCAAACCATTAATGCAAGACATAATTGAAGAAATCATTGAGATTCAAAATGGAATCTGACATACATAATATTGCAACCTTCTCTTGGGAAATATTAATGTACAAGCCAAAGCAGTTGCATGAGAAGAGTGGATTAGGCAACAGCTCAGCCATGCTGAGACACCGAAATCTCTCAGTATCATAACAGTGATTTGTCCTCACAAGATATTTCCACTGTACCTGCACTGGAACAAGCAGTGGGCTCCTCTGGGATGCCTCCCAGCTGGGACATGAATTTGTGGGGCACATGTTTTTCATATTGTTCTCCATATTCCTGTCACCAGGAATCTGCTCTTTAATCACAGAGGGTTCCCGCAAACTGAAATAACATAACTTCATACTTACAGGACAATATTTAACAGGGACAAAATAGAGTCAGACTTGGCAGAAACATATTCTCGTGCTTAATCTAGAAGAAAAATATTTTTTGTTGTAGGCATTCCAGTTGTAGATACCATCCAATATGTTCCACCACCATTTTCTAGTATCAATCTTCAATCGCCCAAAGTGAGACATTTTAACCAACTTTTTAAAAATTGCATATACTGAAAAAAAAAACCCCCACAAGTTTAAGTCTTTTGAAGGAAGAAATCACTTGGTTTTTTTCTAAACTAAGTTAGCAGAAAATAATGCTTGTTCACTCTTAAAAAATATCAGAGTAATTTTAAGGGAGCTAGACAAAAGGTAGCCAGGATAATGTATCTGTGCCTTTGCCTGTATTCATGAAAATGTGTCCAAACTCTAAGCTGTACAATTCAATATTATATTGAGTAAATTTTCATTAGGATATGCAGATATTAGAGCTAAATCTCAGTTCCATTAAGCTGTCCAGGTAGACTTTGTTTATATTTTGCATCAGACTTACTGCTGCCTCTTCTGAAAAAACAGAGCCCTACACTCTAGGACAGGTGTGACAAAGAGCTCAACAGCAACTGAATTAGGTTTGAGTGTGCACACTCAGGCCATGGTACCCAGATGTTTCCAACAATCTTTAAGTGATCACCTTTCAGGCAATGTAACCACTTTCCAATGTTAAAGAGAGGCTACTAAGACCCAGAATGTGGACTTCTCAGGTTCTAGGTGTTTCTTCTAAACACAAGAGCAGCCTTCCTCCAAGATAAGCACAGCAGGTGCAGCTTTTCTTTTCCTTTTTCTCCTGTATTTGTTGAATAAATATTTTGGGTCTGTACAACCAATATCCAGTCCACAAAATAGCTTATCATAACTAATTAAGAGTGTGTCAGTCAGGAAAGAAGGAAAAAAAAAAAAAAGTAATATCAAAATTACCACATCCTTTAAACTCCTCCTGATCTTCACAGCAGTGACATTTTGATAATGATGATGACTCTGCCTTCACAAAGAAAGAGCTCATTATTTTTGAGATACTTATTTCCACATCAATTTCTGAAAGGAAATGAACCTTACAAGAAACTATAATTGGAATGCTTCCTCTGCTGTCTTAATACCCATCAACAAAATATAACAAAGGTAACAGAAAAATCCCACCACTGAAAAATAGAAGACTGCCATTTGCTTGATACATACCCTCAAGAAAGGTCCATGAAACATAGCAAAAGGCCAAATATTCAGTTACATTTACTGATCATGGGTAAAGATCATCAACTGCCACCCTCTAAAGCACAACCACCCACTTGGCCATCTTTCTAAAAAGTTCTGATGTAGTTCACCTTCCCCAATGCATATGTGTCCAAAAAAGAAACAAAATTTTAAGCTTTTGGCCTGAGACCATGCTCATGATTGCAACTAGGTATCAAGACTAGCAGTGGTAGATTTTTACACCTCCCTTTTTTCATTCCCACCTTTTCCTTGGCTTTAGTTGACTTAAGGGTTCCTTGTCTTGATCTACAAGTGTTTAGAGAACTGAAGCAATTCACCCAGCAATATGAAGCCAGTATGAACCAGTATGAAGATGTATGAACCAGACTGAAAGGTGTCTAGTTTTCATTGGACTTGCAGTTTTTAATACCTCAGAAATCCATATTCTTCATCTTCCAATAGTCAATATATTGCACACTCAGCAGCTGAGAAAGTTAGCAGTTGGTTACATAAGTGATACATTTTCCTGTAAGAAGTTGTAAGGTTCAGGTATAAACATGGTTCTTTATTACTTGGTTCTTGGTCACAGCATTACCGAGATGTGCACTAACAGTGGCTTTTGAGAAAACAAAAATCAAATACTTTACTGGGTATAAGGGGGTACCAGGGTCAGTATGAACAACCAAACCTATAAACAACCTGAGAAAATAGGGGCTCTGAATAACCACACTGCTGGACAAAGCAGGTATTAGCCAGATTTTGTGGTACCTGTAAACTTCCCCTGTCTAACAGAAGACTCTTTAGATCTTTCTAGACGAAACCATATCAGAAAATCAAAAAGCAGTAGAAACTCTACACATTCAGCATACAAGTCTGCTCCCCACGTGCACATACACATAGATTGCTTGGGCAATGTAATTGCACCAACCAGCCCTGCACACAAGTTTCATCTTGCATGCAATAGAGTTGACATGTACTATGACTGCTTGGCTAGGATTTCTGGACTGGTGTACATCTGAAAATCCTGGACAAATTACAAAAGCTGACAGAAAAATACAAGAGGGGAGCAAACAACCCATAATGGCAACCTGTCACAAAGTGCAGCAGCTCTGATTGAGGTACTTTCAGTTTGGCTTTTTTAACAGCTGAGCCACCATAAGATTAGGTCACTGCCCATATCCATCTTTGATATTTTTTCCTAGTTAACTGTTTAAGTGGCTTTCTCAGGCTAGGTCTGTAAAACAGATCTACCTACATTTATGAGACTTTGTGAGGTACAGACATTCATTAGCATGCTAGCAGAGGAAGATCTAGAAAAGCTTACTACATCTACTAAAATTACACACTGTTAATAGTATTGTACAATACTATTAACTTTTTTTTTTATATAGCCCAAAGGCTAAACAAATCAAAATGAAACACAGCTGTTTCAGGGGAACACAGCGGTTTCATTCACTCATCTTAGCACTGATTTCACACCATGGACTGCCCTGAAGCATCAATCTGAGAAATTTAGCAACAAAACACTAACGGGGTGGATGCTCCAGCCAAAAGCAGAAGCAGGAGCCAGCCCTGGCAAAGAGTGGGTCAAGACAGCCTTGGAGAGGGAGCGGCTAAGGCATATGTTCATTCCCGAGTCCATCCCTTTATTACTATGTGTTTACATCAACTGCTCCATCACTCTCTACTCCACAGCCACCCTCAGGCTTCCCCTGAGAAAGCACCGCTGAAGAGCACAAGGGCTGCCCTCGTCCCAAGTCCCCATACAATACCTCCTGCCCCGGAGAAATATATGCATATACACAGGGAAAAGGCATGAGCAAAAATTGGAGGAGGGGGAAGGCCGGCGCCCCCGCACTCGCCTGGCGGTAACACGCGGACCCGGGATGGGGCCGTGGCCGGCAGGCGCCCGGAGCGGGGAGCGCGGCCGGGCCGTGCCCTCTGGCCGGGCCGTGCCCTTCGGCCGGACCGTGCCCTATGGCTGGGCTGTGCCCTCCGGCCGGACTGTGCCCTCCGGCTCCGGCCGCGCTGCCGCCTCCCCGCGCCCGCCGGCGCCTCCCGGCCGGAGCACCAGAGGAAGCGGGGCCGGCGCGGCTGCTCCCCCTGGCGGCGGCGGCGGCGGCGGCGGCGGGACGGGGCGGGGCGGGGGCGGTGCCGCCAGGCCGTGGCCCCGCCGCGGCCGCCCCAGAGGCCGCTGATGCCGGCGCTTCCCTGCCCGCCCCCGCCCGGCGCTCCCTCCCTCCCTCGCTCTCTCGCTCCGTCCCTCCCTCCTCGGCCGGGGCAGCAGGAAGTTGCTCTGATGTCAGCGGCGGCGGCCGCGGCGCGGCTCTGAGCGGCTCCCCCACCCCCGCCGCGGCCCCCTCTCCCGCTGCCGCCGCTGGGGCTGGCGGAGGAGCCCGGCTGCGGCCCCGGGGGCGCCGCCTTCTCTCGCCCGGGGACGCGCGGCCGAGACGGTGCGGAGCCGCGCAGAGGCCGCGGCCTAGGGCAGTCGGCGCGGCGCCCCGCGGGGCTGCGGGGGGCGCGGGATGCGCAGCGGCGGCGCCGGGGCCTGTGCCCGCCGCCAGTGAGGCCCGAGGCCGCCGCGGATGCGGCCCCGGCGGCGCCTGGGCCAGGCCCGCCCCGACCTGCGCCGGGAACCGCCGCCGAGCCCCGCCGAGCCCCGGCCCGAGGCCGCCTGGCGCCGGAGCCTCGCGTAGCCCCAGCCCGCTCTCCTCCCTGCGGCTAAAGAGGAGGCATGTCCGCTGCCGCCTCCGCTGAAATGATTGAAACCCCCCCGGTCCTCAACTTCGAAGAAATCGACTACAAAGAGATCGAGGTGGAAGAGGTGAGTGAGGGTCCCGCCGGCCCCCTCGTTCCTCGGGCGCGGCCAGCCTGGGCCCCGCCGGGCAGACCCCGAGCGCCCCGGGCTCTCCTCCCCGGCGCCGTCCCCCCGCTGCGGGAGGAAGGGCCGCCGAGGCTTCCCGGGACCCCCGCAGTGAACCTGACCGGGCCTGCTGGGCTCCCTGTGGATGCTGCGGCGGCTGGCACCAGCGAACCAAGGCGGTCTAGCTGGGAGCGGAGGTGCCAACTTACTGCTGCCGGCCCTGCTGCTGGATGCCTTACTGTGGAGTTTTATTTAAATGGGGTAGATTTATTCAGGACTTTAAAGTTTCACCGCCCGTTTTGCCACCCACGTTAGTATGGGTGGAAAACACAGTTGTCAAAAGGGAACTGTTAATTCTAATCTTTCTTTCAGATCTCTATTTCTCTGTGCCCCTGCTTTCACCTTCTGCCACCAAGCTGAGCCATTGTATATATAATGATCGTACCACTCCTAATGATTTTCTACAGTTCTGTGAGCTGTACGGATAAACAGATCTTTTTTCTTAGCATAGGCTGATGTTGCACTCATGGATATGTAATATTTCATTTGTGACCTGTGCCTGTTACCAGGAAGTTATTGTATTCAGTTACCGTATAACAAAGTTGGAAGAAAGGTTTTCTTCTGTGAAAATCACATCGAGAAATTATTTCAGGTGTACCTTTCATCTGTCTGGGGTTCCTGTGAAAGTAGAGTGGGTGTGATCTGGGGTGGCTTGTGTGCTTTAGTAACAGGCTCAGTAGTCTTTATTGCTACAGTGTTGTTTGACTCTCAGAATTACACAAAAATGTTGCTGCTGTTTTTTCCTTTGTCTCCTGCTAAATTCTCTACAGGAATGAAGTTGCTTCATGTAGATCCATAACGAGTTTGATGAGGCCAGCTTTTAGAGTCTGTACCTAACAGGCATCCAAGACAGCTGAAACAGTCTCTGTGTTTTTGTTTGTAGATTACCATCTTTCTCTTTCAGTGATAATTACCCTCTTTTCCTTAAAAAGCTTATGTGGAAGTGGAGTGTTGTGTTAGCTTTGATAGGTATGACAACCTGCATCTCAGGTTTTTAGAGTAGTTTGCTAGGTACTGGTTTGTTCATAATTGTACTACTGGGCTTGGGTCTTCTGGGGGTAGTTCAGGGACCCTAAAATCTGTGTTTCCATGGAGCACCAGGACACTTTCTGCTGTATTCAGGTAGTATTGAGGTAACTTTGGCACTCACCATAGCAGGCACTGGAAATTTTCAGAAGACAGTCTCTTTCCAAAGATTGCCTTTATCTCTTTCTATGAATTTGGCTATCATAAAGATTTTTGTTTCTGTAAGTCTAGTTGTTCCACCTCCCTTTATGCATTTAACTGTTCTGAAATGAAGGTATTTTTGTTGTTTTTGCAACACTTACTAATAGCCGGGAATCAAATGACGTGTTTTGGGAGAAATAGCGTTTCTCACCCAGTGAAGAAAGTTTGGGCGGGTTATTCATCATAAAAAGGTGCCCAGTGATGGCTCATAGGAGTGAGTACCACATCTGCTGTGTTAGACATAGCCCTTTGAATGAATAAAGTGCTATACAAATCTGTAATCCACACAACACCCTTGGGGAGGTTGTTAGCAAGATTTGTATTGCTGTTTTACATGGAGGAAATGTGGAGCTGCAGAGTGTGTAATTGGTGTAACTAGAGTTTAGCATTCTAAGGTTTACTGCTTGGAGCTTGACTGTGTCTCACACAGGTGCGCCTGGCAGTCGCAGAAACAGGACTGTCAGCACAAAAATGTGTCTAGAGGCAATGCCTAAATAGAAATTTGTTTAATGTAGTTGTTGCATTATTCTCAACACAGTATCTTTGAAGACATAACAAAACTCATGTGTTATAAGCAAGAGAACTCTGATAAAGTGTTGTTTCCATGAATAAAGTCCGGTCACAGCTGGCATAACATTTTGAATGTCCCTGTCCTCCCAGAAGTTCTTATAGGCAATGGGGATACCTTAGTGCTGAACACAGTCTAAATATCATTGCACAGAGGAAGAAATAAGACCTACTTTACAAGAAAACAGATGGATTGGAGATCATACTTAGACCTTGCTTTTCTGAGCTGTGGGTGTTGCCCTCTTACTCATGATGCAGTTTCAGCACAAATAGTCAACTTCGTAGTCATAACAAAACACACATCATTACTGAGGATTTTCTATGCTCTCACTTTAGGCTCAGAAGTTTTCAAGGATTTTAAGTGCCTGTAATATCTCAAAATGGTCATATTTATGCTTGGCAAACTTCAAATGTTTCAAAATGGAGTGTTAAGAAATCTACACTGGAAACTCAAATGCTTTTATAATCATAGCTTTGCTGTTGTATTATCAAGGCTGTCTTGTCAGCAGATAGCAGTCCCACTCTGCCACTGGTTTATTAATAGATGTTGAAGTTCTGGAATACTTGCAGGCCCAGAGACCTTGCTAATAAATATGAGGTCTATAACTGCACTTTTCATTTAGGTTTGTCTGAACTTTGCTAAGATAAAAACAAGAATATACCATCTTTCACTTCAGCTACCATGCATATGACTAACTGTAGTGTTACTCCCCACCAGTCAAACATGTCTCCACCTTCAGTCTGCCTTTTTGTTATTTCAGGTGCTTAAAAAGAAGTAGATCATAGAGATTAATTATTATGAAAGAGTTGGAGTCAAATCAGTATTGATGTGACACAGCAGGAGCATCTTCAAAACCAGAAGAGGAAAAACATAAAACTTGTGTTCAGCAGAAGTGCTCTCTATTTTACTCTGCAAGCTTTCAATTGTGAAAGTTGCCATTTTAAGTTTTTAGTAGATAGACAAATCACTAGAAACTGAAAAAAAACTCTAATATAACTGAAACCAAGTAAACAATAAAAAGCCTAATAGCCTTGTTTTAAAATCTCGTATTTAAATCTGGAACAACACTCCTGTTGTTTCTTCCCAGAGGAGTTTCCACATCTAAGCAACAAACAGACTTTAGTTTTTAATTGTTCTGGCAGCCTACTCCCCGCCACTCTTTCCTGAAAATTCCACAGGCTTTCCTCCCCCAGGTACCTGGGTAAGCGTCCCATACATGACCAAAATGTGGACCTTTTCATCACATGATGTGTGTATCCTTGGGTTGCACAGCCAGAGATACATGTTTGGTCATGTACACTGCAACCCTGCCCAGTCACTCACTGCCTGATGTAGACAAGTTGAAAAACTGATGCCATGTTTGCATAGTTGCAAGTTACTTTTGGATGGTCTGAAAGTAAATTATTTGAAAACTGTTGTTTAATGCTCTTACTGGTATGTTGCAGTTTACAGTGAAGTTTATTTTCAACAATCTATTTGGGCAGTAGTTAATTCTAGGAGAATTGGGCTAATGTTTTCTTTGAGATTAAGAGGTAAGCTTTATAAATACTTACTTTAGAAAATTTACTTAAGGTCCCAGCAACTAAGGAGATGCAATTTATAGTATAGCCACCTATCTTAGGTATTTTTGAAATAGTAGAATAATTTCATTAACTGACTAGTGCGCTGAGAACTACATGTGTTCCTTCCAGTTCTGGAACAAAACAGTTCAGAGGCAAGAGAATGAGCAATACAGCAAGGCAATTGGGTTTTGCTCTGCTTTATATAGTTAACTTCTAAAAAGTTAGTGAGATGCAGTGACTGATTATATCCATTTCAAGGTAAAGCAGATTTAGGTAAGCTGCCATTGAACATGGAGCTGTTACTACCTCCATTGTTTCTGTATTCTGGAGAATTGTCCCCAGTTATAGAATACCAATCTGAAAAACTGGAAGAAATTTGGAGAAGAACCAGATGTGATTTGAGATCTGGGATTGGTTCTCATGAACCAAGGGTGGTAGTTAAAAATCCATTTGAAGTCAGTCAAATTTCTCAGCCTTTTTCAGTAAGACTTCAAGGTGCAAAGCTGGGTACTCAAGAAAAGAAGGCAAAAAATAAGTACATGGTGAAAACGTATGCCAGTATTTTCTCTAATTTTACTTAAAATACATTTCTGAATTAATTCAAATACTATTTAGACTACTTAAATGTAGTTTAGTTACACCAATGGAGGATTCTTTTCATTCATTTACATAAGAAAATAGCTGAAGTGTCAGCTGGGGTGTGAATTTATAGCAGTAGTTATGCAACACAAATTCTATGTGGATAAAATTTACTGTGCAGTGAGTTAGAAGGTGGCTAATGAGCTAGTTAAACTCTTCATGTGGCACTTTACACTCATTTCTACACGTGCAGATATATTCAGTGAATCAGTCTGTGTCCTATAAGAGAGACCTATACTTCACTCTCATAAAGAGCACATGGGGAAGAAACCTCACAGATCTTCCTGTTCCAGTGATGAAAGCAAGATCTATATTTATGAGATAATAATAGAGATCTTTGTCTAATACCTTTCCCTAAGAAAAAAACTTAAACAACAGAGCAAGTTTCACATGTCTCTTATTTGTTCCACCTAGTGGCTTGTTACCAGTATTTTACTGGTTGCAGAATATTTGTTTTTTGGTTTGGTTTTTTTCCAAAGACCAGTAATTTTAGACAGTGCTAGTCCAGAAAGCTCATGTAAGAGTCCTGCACCCTGAGTGCCTCTTTACCCAACATCTTGTTTCTAAAATAATAATTCACTCTCTGGGCTGCTCTAACAGAACAAATTGATTCATACTAGAGCATCAGACAGTGGTTTTGTTAATGTTTTTAAATTGCTGGTAGTTGAGTTCAGTTCTTGAGACGGATATATAAAACCCTATCAGTGCGTAAAAGCTTTTCAGTATGCGATAAGCCAGAATGAAAGTATAACTTGATAAACTGTTATCTTTGAGATGCATGCATTTCTTGGAATTACTTGAGCTATCAAAATGCAGGGAGGTTTGGTTGCATGCTCAGAGCAAAGGAAGAATTTCTGGAAACATAATTTTCAAGAGCAGGCTGGATGGGGTTCTGAGGAGCCTGGTCTAGTGGAAGGTGTCCCTGCCCATGACAAGGGGTTGGAACTAGATGATCTTCCAACTCAAACCGTTCTATGATTCTAGAATTTCAGGAACATGTAAGATGATATTTTGATTCTTCATAAACATGTTCTAAAGAAGCTGAAAACAGAATTCTGTTCTTAAAACAGAACTAGATTCAGTTAGACAAGCCACTGAATAAAAACTGTACAGTGTTAAACAGCTCTAACAGATGAAACCCTAGATAGGGACCAACTGTATGCGTTTGTCAAGTAGGACTTGCCTGTATTTATTGACAATCTAAGTTGATTTTAATAACCAGGTTTTTTCAGGAAGAATTTTTTTTTCCTGTGTTGTTTTGCATAACTTCTAAGTTGAAACTTGGAAACTAAATCTAAACTAAAGGACTTAGTTTACTTCAAATTAATAGGATTGCTTACAGGGGTTTTTGGGGTGGGGGAGTGGAGATAATTTGGAGGTTTTTTCATTGCTGTATGAATCCCAGAAAGGAAAAGCGATGTTTAAAGTTGTGCTGACACTAGTACAAATAAACTTAACCAGTCAAACAACATAGCTGTAAGAATTGGCAGATAGATCCAAACTCCTTCCTAAAAGTGCTGCCAGGGTATTGGCCACAGTCATTTGTGGCACGGGGCCGATTTGCTTCAACCTACTTAATAAAGCGTAGCACATACTGAGGAGCCAAAGCTGGAATTTGAGGCTAGTTGAATGAATGATAGAAAGTGTAGGTATATATTTTTAGAAGCTGTAAACTGTTGTTCATGGATTCTTTTAGCACTTTTTAAAAAAAATTATCCTCCACGTGCCATACAGGCAGATATGTGAAAAACTGAAAATATTAGTAGACTTTATTGGTGCTGCTGGAGCTCTAGTAGACAGAGAGTAGAAGCAACTGAATTTTAAAATGTGATTTTGTTTTTTTGTATTTTAAAATGCATTATAGAACATTCTTTTCCCCTCTGTGTTGTGAAGTGTCTGGAGCCTGAGAGATCCAAACATTCACTTTGCATACATACCATTTCATTAGCAAATATACCAGTAAACAAAGCAAAATAGATACTAAATATAACTTAAAGTCTGTTGTCATTTTTGAAGCACCGGTTTTGTTGGGTTTCTGTTGTTGGATTTTTGTAACTGTCTTGCTTCCCAAAATTGTAAATGAGCACGTCATGCAGTAGATACTGCAAATTATGAAGTCAGTTGTCCAAAAAATACTACGTCTGCTAACCAGGGAGCTATTATATTTTATTGCTGTCTTATATATCCAGCAAGGTTTTTTTTTAGAAAGAAAAGCACTAGGTATTCAGCATGCAGAACTACCTTACATGGAAACTTTATGGATAGAGAGAAAAACTTTGCATTTTTGTGTTTTTGAGTTAGTAGAAAACCTGTGCAGTTAATGCAAAGTTGAAATTATTTCTTCCTATTTGTTAGGGGATTATAGTGCATCTAAATAAATAGAGATGCATTTTTCTTGTTTTAGTGGGGGAGGGGAAATTTTTGGTCACATCCCTTAGAACAAAATACATCCTTAAAGTCTTAACATATCTGCAGTCTCTATTTCCTGCATGATTTCTAGTCTACATAACTTAACAGTCAGTATAGTCTACATACTTACAAGTCAGTATCATGTATCTTTGTTTATGTACAGCATTTGATACTATTTGTACACAGAGACAGAGGTAATGCTTGTTCCAGGGTTCTTGTATGGTTCATATTCTTTAAATAAGACTCTAAATACATTATCTGGAAAACATGCAAATGCCACTGTCCTTCACCATGTCACTTTGTCACACAGTAAAATGTAACATTTTACTAATATGTATTTTATAGGTAGAAGAATAAATTTTAATATGCTTTTCAATCTTTGAATCTCTTTAAGTATTGCTTCCAGTTTAAAATGGTTTTGTGTCACGTACAGAGTGGTTTTTGACAAACTTAATTCTCTTCTGTGTGAAAGGTAGAAGCAGACTTGTTCTTACTCTAAATGTCTCATCTGCCCTGTGTTTTCTTTTTTTCTTCTAGATATATTTAAAGGAACAGAATCTTTTACCAAAATAATGTGTTTATTTTTAGATGATTTTCCAAATGTACACAGTGCTACAGATCAACTGTTGTTTATTGATTTGTTGTGTCAATAATTGCATTAACTGTGCTCCATATAATTCCAAATATGTACTATTGCCCAAACATATGGTGTGTCACCAAAAGCAGGGGACAAGGAGAAATGAGCATGAAGAAACTAAAGTTCAGGCAGTGCCTTCCTCCTGTGATATTAAGTTACTTAGTTCCAGCATGAGGTGTTGAAGGAAACTAGGTAGTGTTTAAACCCATTCTGACAATATCTAAGACTTACTCCTTTAAAGAATAAATTTAAGGGAAGAAAATTATACATAAATGGACTCCACCACAAGCTGCTTTGCTATGAGTAAGGTGCTTTCTCCAGATTAAGCAGGAAAAACACACTGAGTTTTCACATATGAGAAACTTCAATTTGTATTGGATCTATCATTGTTTCCGATGGTTGCTCCTTTCATGTGCTATCCAAGAGCCTGAGCTGCTTTAATGGAGGATCAGCTCTTCTGTTTTCCCTGTATCCTAGGTAAATACTCACAGTGTTCATGTCCTCTTCTCAAGTTCAACCCTCTGCCTAAGCAGGCACCAAGTCGCTGGTAAATTGTTATGAAACCTTGACTGCATGATCATTTATCAGACTGTTTTCACCAGCGATAAAATTTACATACCTGATGGTCTCACAACTTTCTATTATGTAATTAAGATTTAGATTGCCTGGGAAACTCTTCCTCTTGGTGCTGGACACTGATTTTTTTATTTATTTTTTTCCAATTATCAGTGGGACTTCTTAAAGTACATCCAATTCTTGGAAATTTTCCCCTTTTCAGCTAAAACCCAAATATTGTGATATTCGTGGCTCAGTGTAAAACATTGCACTGGGCAGTATACTTGTTTCTGTGAGTTTCTTCATAGAAACATCGTTAAAAAATACATCAACATTGAAAAATAATGATTTCTTTAGTATATAAACTGGAAAGAAATGTACCCGTTCTCAAGATGAAATTTGCAAATAGTCATGGATTTTTCTGTAGGGGAACAGTATGCATTTATATTGACTTGTGAGCTGAATACCATGTGGAATTAAATGGAAGAGATACATGGGCTTTCTTTTTTTTTATTATACATCTGAAAAATAAATATATTTAATGTATAAGAATATATGTACTATATATTGCATAGTCATAATATTAAAATCAAATACATAATACAAATATAGTGTGTTTGTACATATGGATATATGGAAGTCTTTTCAGCAGGGAAAGATACGACTAGCCAGAAAAAAAGTAAGCCTGACACATCACAAACTGTTCTAAGTGATTCAGGCTAAGTAAAAAAACAAAAAAGAAAATCAAAGTACTTCATTAAATTTTGAGACCAATCTTTTAACTGAGGTGTACACACTGCTTTCAAATAACTCTTTTTGTTTCTGTCACTGGATTAAATGTAACAGAGTTGTAGTTGGAAACTCTGAAAGAGTATGAGAAAAGATATATTAAGAAAAGGAGCCTTTTAAAAGGTGTCTCATAGAGGCTTGCACCATAAGGCAAATTGTATCCACCTAGCAGAATTAATTATATGCCCGTCTCCTTTTCCCTAAGTGGAAGGGAGAGTTCTTCCCACTCACTTGGGTAACCTGTTCGGATTCCTTAACAGTGTAGGGGAGCAGCAGATGTGGAACTGTATTGCTGCTGCTCATACACTTCATCCTGCGCAAGCTGCTCTGTGGCATTCTTCTCTCATTAACTCTCCTTAGTATTTCCCAGGTGCTTACACAGTGATTTTTATGTGCTCACTAAGCATTATTTCTGCAAAGTGCAGACTTACAGCACACACACTGACTGAGGAGATTTTCCTTATTCTCTGGGTCTGGTCATGTGCTGTGCAAGGTGGGTAGAGGCTTGTATTGGACAACTCTTGCAGCGGTAGAAGGTGGGGGGCCTGCCAACCCCAAGAAAATGGGCAATTTTATTCAAAACATGGTGTAAGAGAGAAAAGGAAATAACAAGGAAGACTGTTTAGGACTTTTATGTCTTAGAGTGACTCATTGTTTCCAATTTGTTTATATGTACTATTTTTGTAGGCTGCTCATCTATCATTCATATGGCTTGGGGTTTCCAGCCTCTCTTGGTGAATGCAAGAAAACAGTGTGTGTTATGTCAGGGCAAGAATTGAGACCCTGCACTTTGGCAGGAGGATGAGGTTACAATCAACAGGTCCTGTTCTTTAACAGAACAGAATGAGGCATGTTCTGTGCATCTCCTGTGCATATCTTGTCACAGACTCAGTCTGTGAACCACTGTTGTGGAAGGTAAAGATGAGATGGCAGGAACTCCTGGAAGGATAAGTGCATGCTGTAATGTAAAACATAAGAATATTTCTTACACTAATAAGGAGACCAGAACACGAAAGGGCTGTTGATCACCCTGGCTGTCACAGGCAGCTGTCTTTTATACCCATGTGAAATTTTTAAGAATTGTTAAGCATAATTTCCCTTTTTTGACCTTTCTTAATGCAAGATCTTGATGGGGTTTTTTTAATTTATATTTTTCATCTCTTCAAATTGGAGCCTTGATTTCCAACTTTCTCATATCCATCACAACAGTTTAGCAGGTCTTGAGTTATGCACCTGCAACCTTTTCCATCCCATTCCCAGGGGAAATCAGTTTCACTATTTATTTTTTTGGAAAGCACATAGTAAAAACCTAACCCAAGAATGGATTACATAAATGGTAGTCGGCCCCTTGTTTCTCCTTCCTTCTCCTGTTTCTCATCTTGCCTGCTTTGCATTTTTTGGATTTGGAGGAGCTCCTTTTCCTTCTTTGCCTGTGTGTGCCTTAGGTTCCTTCCTCCTCAGCATTTTCTTTTGAGCCTGTTAGTAACAACACACTTGTCTGTACTTTCCTGTAATGGCTGCAGTCACTGTTTTGGCAACACCTTCATTTCAATTTTACATCTCATGTGCATGTTTTGTCATTATTCCTGTATGTTGCCATTTTCCTCAGAGGAACAACTAAAAGAAGTGAACTTTCAATTGAACATCATGTGTAATTCACCAGTAAGTGAAAGTGACCTTCTTTCTATCCTGCTTTCATTTCTATACTTGATTTCAAAGAGCTGCTCTAAATAGTGGTGATGTTAAAGTTTCTTCACAGCGAAAGTTAAAGATTACTTGAACACTAGTATGCAGAAGCTGCTACCACTCCTTTTGCAAAGTTACATTGAAGAGTTTTGACTCTTGTCTGGGTCATAGTCACCAACTATGACTTTTTTTCATAGTTTTAGGCAATGTTAACTCTAAATAAGCTAGAAAGCAGACTTCAACAGAAACAAGGGAAGCTTAGTTTATAGATGTGGTGCTTTTTTGGAGGACTTGCAGGATAATTTACTGCTGTCACACTCTTGAGTTGTCTGTGAGAAAATGAACTGATAACTTTGAGCACACTGGACATCTTATCCTGATTTCATCATGGTCCTGTGCAGTTTTGCATGCATTTAAATTTCAGAAGTCTTAATTCCTGTTTTTAGCAAGAACAAGCAAATACAGCAGATGGTTATAATTTCATGAGTGAAACCTAAAAAAAAATGGGTCTCATTCCTCTAATTTTGTTTTGAGCAAATCTTGTTCTAAATAATTGAGATTATACTGTTCCAAAATACTGTCACTGCACATTAATAATAAAATGTTTTGTATGTGGGTTTTCCAATTTTTCTGTAAGTGATCTGTTGAGCAAGCTCAGCTAAGACTAGTTATGCTTTGATGGCATAGTATTCAATTCCTACTGCAAAACTCAAGCCTGTGTATCTTCAGTTTTCTAAATTAAATTTCTTTTCTGTTTGTGAATTCCCGCACAGTGAATGAAACCATTTCAAGTTTTAACTCTAGTGTTTTATATTTTGTTCTAGGTAGTTGGAAGAGGAGCCTTTGGTGTGGTCTGCAAGGCAAAATGGCGAGCTAAAGATGTAGCCATTAAACAGATAGAAAGTGAATCTGAAAGAAAAGCCTTCATTGTAGAGGTACAGTATGTTTGATGGAAAATACAGGGTTTGTTAGAGCTTTTTTTCTGAAATTCATGGGTGCATTTAGTGTACTAAAAGCTGTGTCTTTAGGACAAGATAAATGCTGCCTGTAGTACCCAGTTCAGCACTGGACCCTTATTTTGCAGAACAGGAGACCTGTCAAAGCACATTGCAGCTCCTTTAGTTTGCTTCTCATAAAAACTGAAAAGCAAGAGTGTGGGAGAGACAAGGGCACACAAGTAGGGAAATAACAGTTCTTGGATTGTGTCCCAGTCTGAAGTCAGGGTGCAACTGGAATACCCACCAAAGCCTTGGAGCTGATGAACACTTCCAGGGGCCACAGCATAGGTTCTCCAGTACAATCAGGTTGATACTTGAAACCATTCTGAGTTCTTTCAGCACTTCTAATAATTTGATTAATTTTTTTCTTATATATAAGTACATTGCTACCTTAAAGGCAATCACTTTTTTCATTCAATGTTTGCTTCTTTAAAAATGTCTTGAGTAGTTCAGATATATTGATAAACTTTCCAAGATACATAATATTTTCTAGAATCAAAAGTTTCATTTAAATGAAATATATTGTGACATGCTGCCTAGTATTTATTCAGTTATAAATTAGGATGTTCATGATACACAAAATATGTTAAAAACAAAACTCTTAAATTTAGAACTAACTAGTAAAATGTTACAGTAAAGGGCTAGAAAAAGCATGTTTGTAATAGGTCTTTCTGTAAATATTTATATGTTGTTCACTAAGATGGAAAGTTTTTAAGATTATTAATCTGAGTTTGGTTTAACGCTGAGTAGATCCAATCAATCTCTTGGGATTTTTGTGTTCAAAAGAGATCTGAGTAGATAATTCCAGAAATGCTTCAGTAATTACTGCTCTTTAGGAAGCTGCACAGTGCAAGCATCAGTTGAAATATTTCATTCTGATTTTTTAGATCTTCTGAAGTGTATAGAAATAACAGCATTTACTCCCTAGCCAGCATAAACTACTTTAGCAGTCTGTGTAAAGGGAAAAAAATTCCTTTTCATTTACTTCTACTACATAATGGTAAAAAACCCCAATGCAAAATAGTGCAATTGTCAATACAAATAGTAATAGGTTCTTGGAACTATGTCATTTTACTATTAAATTTTTTTGTATGGTTGTGGACTTAGGGATTTTAGAACTTTTGTCCTCTGTGTTGTTAAAACAGACAGAATGATTCTGACTTTTTTTTATTTAATCAGACAATTTTTATGTAGTCCCAAAATTGAGGGCTCCAGGAAGAGCACCAAATCTATAGGTGTCATAGTTGCATAGTGCTTGTGACTTGAAGGACTTCACTATAGCCTGATAAAAATACTTTTTTTAAAATGTAATTTCTTCAAACTTTCTTTTAAAATGCAGTTCCAGTTTGATACAAACCTCATTACATAAATTAAAATGCAAAAAGTGATGTAAGTCTCGTAATTTGTAAAATCATTGTGTGTGGTTATGCAGACATAGAAAACTGTACTTGCTGTTTCCGTGTATTAATTATAGCTATGAAAATAAAGTATTATCCTTTTTTCCCCATGGTTTGAAACTGTGTGATTTGTGTTGCAGCTTCGACAACTGTCACGAGTAAACCATCCCAATATTGTCAAGTTATATGGAGCCTGTCTCAACCCAGTAAGTTATAGCTTAGTCAGTATGACAGAAGGTGACTAGCTTAACATACGCAAGCATCAATGCACAGAACATGTCTTTTTTATTAAAATATGGGGGTTTTTTATTTTTCATGTTTTAGCTATAATAAGGAAATATACAGATGTCTAGGTTGGTTGATATTTTCAGGTATTTGTTTTTCCTTTCTACTGCTATGAAAGATAAATTCTTTCAAGAGCACCCCAAACCTGTTTCTAAACACCCATTATACTTCAGTTTGTCAAAATGTATTTATTACATATGTAGTTATATTCATATCTACAGTCATATTAATTGCAAATCAATACAAAAAGGAAATGCATTGTCAGCACAGGTGTCTTGTAAATCAGCTCCTGTTTTCATAAATGCAGTTTTCAGGATTTGCTTGCTTTCTGCCACAACTGCAAACAGTCTCACAAATTCTCTTAAGCAGAAAAGAGGGTACTGTGACAGGACAGATGTAGCCTTAGCTAATTCTTCTTTGGGCTATTTAATTGCTTAAAATAATGCTGCATCCCTTTTCTTTTTTGGTACTAGTGAAATTCTTTTGGCATGGTATTTAAGTAATTTTTTTTGTAAGCCACTAAAGGAATAAGGTAAAGGACAGTGAACAGTATTTCCTTTTTAAGTCTGAGGAGGAGGGAGGTCATTCTTTTATTTTCTAATTAGAACTGAGTGTAAAACTGATTTTTTTTACATGTAAATATATACATTTCAAACAGATGTGCTTTCCATTAGCTTAGGTATGGAGGCCTTTCAGTTGCTCTCAAAGAATTTCCCTTTCAGTTTACAAAAGCTGTTTTCTACCTCTGCATTGAAAATGTGTCTATTTTTTGTCCCCTTTCCTCCAAAGGTGTGTCTTGTTATGGAGTATGCTGAAGGAGGTTCTCTGTACAATGGTGAGTATAATCTCAACTTCCTGGAGTTAAAGTGCTAGTATTAGGGCAAACATCATCTAGACTACAAGTTGTTTCATAAATATATCTCCATTCTTGGAGCTGTTGAGAAGCCACCTGAACACAGTACAGGATCACCAGCTGGAGGTGACCTGTTTGACCTGCTTGGTGGACTTCCAGAGATCTCTCCCAACTATTATGTGGTTCTTTGAAATTCTTAAAATAATTTTAAGGCGAAGGGAGTGTGCCTTTTAAAACCTCTTTTCAGTTCACTGGTTTGTTCTTGATAGCAGTTTCTTATATTCTGTACAAGTAATTTAAGGTTTTCCAGTGGAACATCTGAAAACATTCTTCCTTAATTTATAAATTCCCTGGGCATTTGTTTAAGACTTTACCAGGGATAGTTGAGAACAAGCAACACTTTTTATACTGAATTGTAACATAAATGATTATGGAAAGCGTACTGAAAAAATGGGAAATATTTTGACATTTCTGTTATTTTAACAGTCTGCAGAAGGATATTTTTAGTTGCAGTAATGAGGTGTTGGTGATTACTTAGATTCCATAGAGCTTTCTGACTGGTATTTTGTTAACTCCATTGTATCTGTTGTAATATGCAATAAAGTTCTTTTTAGTTTGTGCCTTTGTTTTGCAGTGCTTCATGGTGCTGAACCTCTGCCTCATTATACTGCTGCACATGCCATGAGTTGGTGTTTACAGTGTTCCCAAGGAGTGGCATATCTCCACAGTATGAAACCAAAGGCTCTAATTCACAGAGACCTGAAACCACCAAAGTAGGTTTATCGTTCCTTTTACATATTTTCTTACAATTTGTATTTAAGATCATTTATAATAATTTTATTGCATTTAAAAGAATTACCTTTTAATTCGTAGTAACTTTTGGAGATACTGTATTCCAAACGAAAGCTGTGCATTTGAAACTTCAGCTACAGAATGACAGTTTATGATACAGAAAATTAACTGTATTCAGTTACTTTCTGTTAAACTGGAAAAATATTTTGCTCTTTCCCTGCATCGTGGAAGAGGATTTTATTAGGAATACGGCTTCTTATCAGAGGGAGTTAAAGTCTTCCAGTTTTGGAATGGTTGTGGTGTTCAATAAGAGAGCATTGTGGAGCGGGGGGGGTTGATTGGTTGTAAAAAAAAATGCCATATTAAATCTGTTGCATTTAGAGCTCTTTTGCCACATGGCCATCCTCCTTTATCCCCTTGTTCTGCCTGTTCCACTACCCCTGCAAGAAGCTCCCATCACTTTACTCTGAAACAAAATTTAATACTTTTCTATCTAGTTAGTTTGTTATCTGGCTCATTTTACAGCTTCAGATCTGGCTCCATAGATTAGATAGAAACAGATATTTGAGGATCAGCATAGGGTCATCCCTCTTTTTTGTGGTAATCTGCAGTTATTGCCAGATAAAATTATAACATGAAGCCACAATTTAAATCTTGAGTTTTCTTGTATTCCCCGGTTTTGATTTAGAGCGTTGTTCACATGTAACTTAAGTGCTTCCATTTAAATAAATAGCTGCATTGACTGACATTAGTGGGAGACTTGATTGTTCTTCTTTTGGTAAAATTGTTACAGTATTTGTTGGTTTTCTGAAAGCATCTGAAAGTCTTCTTTTGTCAATATATTCTTAGTGGTTTACTATGGCTAAAGGTATTTATTTAGAATCTAGTATGTAGAAATATTAATAACTTACAACATATATTGGATTACTTTAAAATATGTGATACATTCATATTAGACACAAATTACCTTCTGTATTTCCCATATTATAAAACAAAGTGCTGAGATACAAAGCCTAAGATATTCACCTATATTAGATAGATAGTTGTTGGGATTAAAAAAGAAAATCAGTGATCTGTTATCAGACTATTTTATTCTACAATTTTAATATCCTTTTGTTTGTTTGTTTTTTTGTTTGACAGTTTGCTCTTGGTAGCTGGGGGGACAGTTCTAAAAATCTGTGACTTTGGTACAGCCTGTGATATTCAAACACACATGACCAACAACAAAGGAAGTGCTGCTTGGATGGCACCTGAAGTTTTTGAAGGTAATAAAATTTCAGCATTAATATTACATTTTTTTTTATAGGGATGCAACTTTGAACTAATGTGATGTAACAATAAGAATATCATGTAGTCTTTTAAATAAAATTTACTAAAGTTTGAGGTAACAACTGAAAGAGTTTTGGCAGAAGTCTAACATTTTTTTAAAAATCTGTACCAGTGTATGCTGTCAAATAATTGTACAGAGGTTTAAAAAGCAGCACTGAACCAACTCTCTCATGTTAATATTAGACATTTAATTACGCGAAGATGTGGAACCTTTATTTGTCATTGCTGAGATTTACATAAGGAGTATCTTTAGACAGCTGCAGTTCCTTATTTTGTAAGTAAGGAAAATACAGCCAGAGGGCTCTTTCCCCACAATTTTGCTGTTTCTAAGATTCTTAAATCATCTCAAATTCTTCTGTCATTTAAATACACTGTCATTACTTTTCCTCCCTACTCTGATCAGCTTTTAACTTTAGAATTTCCCTGTAAGAGTCTCTAAATTGAACATAATTGCCTTCTTTTTTGATCCTCCATTTTCTTGTAACTCCCACTTTCATCTGCTTTTTGTGTAATCTAGAGATTTTATATATTTCCTCTTTCCTACATACTGAGGAACTTGTTAATACTAGTTAATTTGGTTAAGTATGCAAACAAGCTATTTCTTGGAGTGTAATTGGGGAAGACTGATGATACTTGATAATTAGATACCTATAATTGCTGCATGATTATCAAAAAAATAATCTCATAGATACTAAATTGCAGATTTAACACCTTTTAACCTGTCTGTACCTTAATTATCAATGCAGTTTAGCAATGGTTTGGAAAAGTCGTTCTCCTGCTTTAGGAAGCAGGTGTCCTTGATTTGATATATTTGGCAGGTGCCTTTGTGAAGCAGTGGTTTCTCAGATTCTGGATGCAAGTGACCTCTTTTCTTTTACTGTCCTTATTCCAGAGACTGTCCATATACAGTTTTAGGATCCCTCCCAAACATTACCTTCGGAACTTTTGTTCTGAAGGTACCATTTTCTTCCACGTATTCCTTAGTGTACCAACCCAATAACCCAAGGATTATTTGTTTCGGTCTGATGTCTGAAAATTTTCCATTATGTCATTTTATTTTCAGGCACTTCTTCTATTTTTTTAGCCAGGACTTCCTCTTTTCTTAACACTTATTATTAAATTAAATTGTATAAATAAGACTTTTTTTTTTTTTCTTTTAGAAATAAGCAATTGAACAATCAGTGTTAAAGCTAGATTTTTTTGTGAAAAATCTTAATCTAAAATGGATGTAAATAAGAGTATTGTAGTAAAGATTTACAGCTCATATCTGTGTGTTCCAGTTCCTCTGGTGTATTAATCCAGCAAAGTAGAACAAAGAAATCTTGTATTGCAGTTGTTGTTGGACAGCAGCAAGAAGTCTTCAGTTTACCGTTGTTTCTATATACTTTTAATGGAAAGCATTTACTGATAAATCAACAAATGATTATAAAAACAGAAGTATCAAGGAAAGGAAAGCATCTAGTGTGATGCATCTTCTACGATGCAATATATAGACTTACTCTTGAAATAATCATTAAACTACTAAAATAACCACATCAAATGTCAAAATTGTTAAAATTGTCTTTGCTTGTATTACTGCGTCAGAATTCAACAATGGAATAAAGGCTAATATTAATATGGTGCTGTTCTAGTACTAAGGTTTCTAGATTAGAACAGAAAAGGCATGAAAAGCATCCATTGCAGAACATGGTGCATAGTGAAGTAGTTGCTGTAATATTAAGATTTTTTCCCCCCATTTTAAATGTTAGGGCACCTAAAGCTTTGTACAGGTCAAATAATCTAAATTAAAATAATATGATATAGATCAGGATGAAGTAAAAGAGAGCAATTCCAATATCAGAACTCTCATTAGAAGAAACTTTTAAAAATTAAAATTGCTTTGGTAAAATTGGACAAATCGAGGAATTACTATGTCTATCAGTCTTAGTCTCTCACATAACGGAACAATACAGAATATTGTCTCACTTCTTTTGGATTCTCACTTTTCAGAATTAGTCCAAGACTTCTCAGCCACAAAGTAGAATTTTGTTGCTCAGATAGGGGAATAGCATTACTTTACTTTTCATAGGCTGTGTGTTACAGAAGTACTGTGACTGCATAGATGAGAATTTTTCTTCCCTAAGTGATCTGCCATTGTTTACTTGACTTTTTTTCCCCTGCATCTTTGAAAATAAGCTGAGTGATAAAGCTGACTATGGTTTTCTTCTTTGTACCTTTTGAACTCATTAGCCACATTCAGCTACTTTGATACAGGTATAAAGAGTTTTTGAGATCCACATTCTTAGAGAGTTTTGTAAAGTCCAAATTAGTGCCTTCACTTAAAGAGGGCTTGTGGTTCATGCTGCAGCCTGTTTCTTGTGTTTGTCTTGCAAACTGGCTGGACTGCAAGAACTGGCCAGAGAACAGGTTGTTTGTCTTGCACAGTTAGTCAGGGGTATGGGGGAGAGGAAATTGGCTCACAGGCAGTGGATGGAGCCTGTTGCAACTGTTGCTATATGGTGGGTATTCACATGAAATTAGACTTCTTTAATTCCACTGTTACTGAAATGATTTGTCTGAATAATGCCTTCTGATTAAGTATAAACAAAAAAAATCTCTGTATGCCAATTTTAATCCTTGTTTGAAGATAAATGAGCAAATCTCCTATAGTTTATATTCACACATTTATTCTCATATCATTAGCCATTCACGTATCTTACTAGCATTTGCATGAGTTACAGTTACAAAGCATACATTCTTTTTTTTTTGTAGCCTCTGATATTTATTATTCTATGTCACCTACGTGTCTTGAGCACCTTAGGAATCTTAGAAATACTGAACTTCTGGTCAAATAATTTTAATTAACTAATGACATTACAAAATAATAATAATAATAATAATAATAATAATAATAATAATAATAATAATAATAAACCAGGAGGAAATCAGATGGTGAGGAATTGAAGACTCTCCTGAATTTGTCCATATGGTAACTTAGAAGTTAACAGTTATAACTGTTAACTGTTAGAAGTTATGGTAACTTCAGAAGAACTTAGAAGTTCTTCTGAAGACCTGTAATCAATAAAGAGTAATGAGCATGACAGATGTTATGGGCTGGCATATTGTCACTAAGGCTGGAAGAAGTGAATTGAAGAATATTTAGAGGAAACAAAAATAATCAATTAGATCATGAATGCAACAGATTTTTGAGACCTAATAAGTTGTGGTTTATATTATATAAGGAAACTGATGCATTTTATCATTTCAAGATGACTCCAAGGATTGATTCCCAGAGAGGGGCATTCTTAACAGTCATACCGTCAAATGATTTCTGACTTAAATTAGCATGAATCAGCCAGCTGTAGAAAACTGGGGGTTTTGAGCATAATAAATGTGAAGTGAAAGTAAGTATGTAAAGCTGTTTATTTATTGGAGCAAGCTGCCCAGAGGAGTGGTGGAGTCACCATCCCTGGAAGCATTAAAGAAATGACTCAGCATGGCACTTAGTGCCACTTGATTAGTTGACATTGGGGTGTTTAGTGAAAGGTTGGATTCAGCGATCTTGGAGCTCTTTTCCAACCTGATTCTATGATCTGCTCAAACTATATTTCTTTTTAATGTGTTACAAAGAAAAGAGTCAAATTATATTGATGGCTTTCTTCCAGGTAGCAATTACAGTGAAAAATGTGACGTTTTCAGTTGGGGTATTATTCTCTGGGAGGTAATCACCCGTAGGAAACCTTTTGATGAGATTGGTGGTCCAGCTTTCCGAATAATGTGGGCAGTTCACAATGGTGAGTTGAAAATACTTTTCAACTTTTACTTTATTGAAAAATAATGCATTTGAAGTTGTGTGTACCTTTACATTTGCTAAACACTCTTAGCTGTATAGGTCTAAGTACTAGTATTTCTTGTTTGTGAAAGTACTGTATTAGTATTTCTATTTTGGGCTTCATTAAATATGTGTTTTTGTCACAAAGACTAAATGGTTAGACACTGCCACTTTTGTGTCAGTGTGGGTTTTTGAGTTAATTGGCTGCTACAGTGCTTGTAACTGGTCTATGAACAAAGAAGGATAAGAAGCTGTGTCCTCCTTATTACAACATTCCATTTTAAAAGTGATCTGAGAAATACTTCTTACGTGGCTGAATGATTTTATTACCTACATTGTATTTTTTTTTAACTGAACTATCTACAAGAAATATGTAATTTTAAGTAACTTAACCTGTGTTTAGAAATGTTAAAAGCTATGAGACCTCCTTCAGGGCCATTAGTCATTTCAAATGTTACTTTTGTTTTTCATCTGTGGTGTTTTGGTTTTGTTGTTGTGGGGTTTTTTTGTTTGTTTTTTTTGTTTTGTTTTGTTTTTTGTTTGTTTGTTTATTTTTTTCCTGCTGTTTGAATGGTTTTACCTTTATATCTGGGTACCTGCATTCATGGAACAGCACTAGGTACTACACAGAACAGATTTTCAGGAGCTTAGACTACGAACAGGACACATTGGTTGTGTTCAAATGGACTCCTTTCTTTAAAGCAGTGGTGTAACATTGGTCAGTGTAGTAGACTGTAGTATCTTCATGCTAGAGGTGTAACTTTTTTACTGCTGTGTTTTTAGGTAGCATGGCAAAACAATTTTTTGAGTAATGAAGTAATGATAGTTTGAAGTAGTTCAGTAAATGTCTGCAAAGAGTTTTCTGCCATTTGTGAGAGACAACATGAAAGCAAGCACCAACTTTTTGGAAGAAAAAATTAACAAACAAGCAATGAAAGCTGGTACTCTGCCTGAGTGTCATTGCTTCAGTAGTAAATGATAGAAGCATAAGGTGAGCACAGGCATATCCTATTCAAAGAAGAGAATGGGGCAGACACCAATAGAATCAATTAATATAGTCTTAGTAATGCACAAAGAGAAATGTTTGCAAATACCATTTTTGAACGAAGAAAGAAATTCTCCAGTTTTTCAAGGCCACTGAACATTGAGATTAGGAGTGATAAGTGCTTGCATAAAAGCATTAACTGTAAAACTAAGTGTAAATCTAGTGGTAAATCAGGAAGCCTCAGTAAGGTGTGGGAGTATACTTAAAAATTCCCTATCTGTACTTACTTTTACTTTAAAATTTTATCTTTTTTACCTTTTTCCATTTTCTTTTTCCTCCTTCGTAAGAAGGAAGTGTTAGTACACTTCATCTTACTTAAAACTATTGTGGCATTCTTACTTCATATATTACTTGCTCTGTTGAATATATTCTTAAATACTTACTGCTTTCTTTGCAGACCATCACTGTGTCTCATATATCAAGCACAACTGGTTGTCCATTAATTGTTCTTATTGAAATTGTAGTAAGAGGAGGAACTTGAAGTGAAAACCAGCTGAATAGTTATAGAATAGTTGAAGTAAAATGTTATTAAAAATTAGTATAGGCCATGAAAAAGTTACACAAAATCAGTAGTTCCAGTCCCTAGTAATTTTTCAGGATGTTCTTAGCAGCAAAATCAGCTTTCAAAAATCCTTTGCGATTTCTGAGTTATTTTCTTTTTCGTTGTTGTTTTTGTGGTTGTTGTTGGGGGACATTGTTTAGGTTTTTTTGTTGTTGGTTTTGGTTTGGGTTTTGTTTTGTTTTGTTTGTTTGTTTGCTTGCTTGTTTTTGTTTTTGTTTTTTCTGGTGAATACAGCATTAGGAACCAAAGACTGTTATTACTTGCTTCCCGGTTTGGCCTAGAACTTCACTCTTCAGAAAGAAGTACCATTTCATTAGCCTTTGTAACATGCTGTATTTAGTCCGTCTGTGAATGTATTCAAACCTGTTCTGAAGGAAAAGTTTAATTTTTTTTCTACTGCTGTTATGTAGTACAAAGGCACTTTACTTGTCAGTTTTTGTTGGTAAGGGAGAACATTAGGTACAAGCCAGTTCATCCAGACTACAATTAACTCTGAATTTTCCTTAGTTTATTTAGCAAAATACTGGAGAGAGATCAGATACTCTCAGTTGTTTCAGAGTCTGCTTAAAACATTTAAGGGTGTTTTCTAATCTCCATTGCAGGTACTCGGCCACCACTGATCAAAAATTTACCTAAACCAATTGAGAGTTTAATGACTCGCTGTTGGTCCAAGGATCCCTCACAACGGCCGTCCATGGAGGAAATCGTTAAAATAATGACACACTTGATGCGGGTATAAAAATTTATTTAAGTATTTTCATCATTTCTTAAACTCTTAAGCAGGGAAATTAATTTACAAAAGGTATGGTTTTTATCCCACTCCAAAGGTGGGCTCGCATGTTTTCTTTTGCTCCTCTCTTTATGACAAAAATTATCAAGTTATTGTAGTAGAGAAGGAAAATAATTTGTCTTTTATATATATATATACTGTCTTTGGAGGGGTATAATAACTCATAATAGATTTGAAAAAATTAACAGAGTCATAGGTGTATCTAATGTATTAAGTTATTAAAAATAATTGCATTCATTTATCTTCTAAATAAATGGGTATAAATGTAATACATAATTTACACTTAAAAATTATGAGGTACTATTTAAATAATTTAAAGACAATTGTTAATTACTTTTTTATAAAATAATTACTGCTTTTTCACAGTACTTTCCAGGAGCTGATGAACCTCTGCAATATCCTTGCCAGTATTCAGATGAAGGCCAAAGCAACTCTGCCACTAGCACAGGTACATTTGTGTAAGTTAGAGAAAAAGAGCAGCAACATAAAATGATGCAGATAGATTTTAACGCACATTCGTACATTGATTTTGAACTCAAAATGGAAAAGATTTCAAAAATCTTGAGCATCAGCAGACCCTATTTATTTTGTTAATGCCTCATACCACATCATATTTAGTCTTCTCAGTCAAATGGTTTTGCTGAAGTGTACGTGTAATGAGGAAAAAGCTTATAATAAAAGCTGTCTCCAAATGCCCATGTTCAATGTCTCCATTTTTTCCTCATGAGTGTTGCTAGCAATTGACACCCTTATACTCATGTGTAATGTTTATGAGTTGTCAGTTTAAAATTTTTCACTATTCTTGAAAGCTACACCTGATTTAAGTTGCAATCTCCACAATTTAAACTTGCGTTTCTTTTATGATAAGTTGTAGTATATACAGTCATTTAATATAAGTGCAAGAAGAATCACTAGAAAGGTGGATGGAACAAAATGTGAGCTAGACTTTGAGGAAGTTTTACCCTCAAAGAAATCCTTTTAATAATAAAAAGATCACTTAGTTTCCTCATTGTTTAGAGTACATTTTTTTTCCATTTAAGTTGTTTTTAATCTTGCATGTCTTCAGCTTCCTCTGCTTGGTTGGATTATTTTTTATCTCCAAAGAAATTGCTGCTACTTTGGATAAAGACTCAATGGCTACTTTGCAGTTTAGTGAACTTTATATTAACAAAATCTTTGCAGCTTTAGTGTTTCAATGACTTTACTGGTTTTTCTCCACCACATGATTTAAAGACGTAATTTATCACTTCATACTGTGAATATATATTGGCTGATACTTTTCATGTATTTGTGCTCGTCTATGGTTAATGATGGACTTTGTCATTAATTGTGAATGAGGTTGCTGTTGTGTTGTTAATATAACAGCTGCCCTAGCTATTTCAAAGAGAGGTAAAGATTGACTTCAGAATGTTATCATAGTATTTAGTTGCATAGTCTTTTTTCACTCCTCTTGCTTCTTATACTGATTGCCCTGTAACAGTTTTGCAATTGGTCTTTCATTAAGTTTTCAAAAGTGTTGCTTTAAAGGCAAGGTAGACTTCTGAGAGCTTTCCTGGGAAGAGATGCCCTTCAGTATTTTTAGTGGACATTCTCAAGTGCTTTTCCTTGTTACTGGTTTCTAGGTTCATTCATGGACATCACTTCAACAAACACCAGTAATAAGAGCGATGCTAACATGGAACCAAGTGATTTCCAAGGAGCTTCTACCAATGACACTATTAAACGTTTGGAATCAAAATTGGCACAGCAAATCAAAAACACAGCCAAGCAGCCGGTAAGCCAACATGTGCAATTTTGAACCATAGTAGCAAAATGGACATGGGTAGACACAAGTATTGTATCTACTCTGAAACATGTGTCCTCATTCAAAACAGTGCAAAATTTGATCCAGTTAGTTATAGGAGAAGAATATGAAAAGGGACGGAAAAATGTTGTATAATTCCACAGAGGTAAACTGGAAGGCTCTAGTAAGATCTCCAATGAAATGTCAAGAGTAGTTCATTATATTTAAAGGGATTTATTAGATTAAAAAGATAAGTTTGAAAATTGCTGCCTTAATTTGTAACCTAATTATTAGTAGGACATGCAAGGATTAAACATTCAGGTGAATTTTGAAAATACCTTGGTTTATTTCAAGTAGAATGCAAAAATAGAAAGATTCTCTTACAACAATACTGGCCTAATTCTGGTGATTTTTTTATCTGTGTGAAGTTAGATTATTTTCAAAGCTGCAGATATTTCATCTGTATATATCATTATTAGTTAAATTATTGCCATTTATTGTGTTATAAATTTTAAATCTTGTCACTTTGAAAATGCGCGTTGTAGAAACGTACTGGTGCATATTATGAAGGGGCTTCTGCAGAATTTTCTTTTCACCAAATGTGACTGTTAAACAGGGTGATCCTGGCCGTTTGAGTTTGCCCCCATCTCGTGGGAGCAGTGTTGAGAGCTTGTCAGATGTTCGCGCACGACCACCGTCAGCCCTTGTTTCCGGAGAAGCCAAAAGGATGAGTGCTGACATGTCTGAAATAGAAGCAAGAATAGCTTCCATCACAGGTAAAATTTAATGATGTTTGGGGAGTAGACTAAGGAATTGCAAGGAAATGAAGGAAAAAGGAAAATGTAAAACATATATAGTCTTACAGAAAGTTGACAACAGTAGCCATATGAAAATACTTAAGCTATTGCTCTAGTCTTGATTGTCCTTTATTAATTGTGGGGGGAAATTGCCTTTATTTATGGTTATACACTCAGCAAGAGGGAGTATTTTAATTGAGTATTTAAAAGTTTTTAGAGATTTTGTTGAATTAGATTTTTTACCTTTTTAAAAATGCATTATGAGACTTCTAAATATCAGTCTTATTCCAAATGCACAATTTTCTACTTTTTATCTGAAATAGTGTTATTTCATCTCTGCTAGCGTAATTATTTATATAATAACATTTTCTTCAGGGTTGTCTCTATAATATTTTTGAAATTAAGAGGTAGATTTAAAGTTCAGCATGTTCCCAAATAAGTTTAAAAATCTACTTTTACAGATTTCAGAATGAGAAACATAATTAGATTTTATTCACCAGGTTAAGAAAACATTATCTTTTGTTAAAAAAGCAGCTACAGGTGTTTTGACACGTTTCCTTCAGATATAAACTGTCGTTTCTACACCTTAAATCTTTGAGAGAATTAGAATTTATCTGTAAGTATAAATACATAATTTTATGGTGAAAGCAATTTTGATTTATCCCAGAAGAGTGAATTAATAAAAATATATACACTTGGCAAACACTTTCTTGTCTCTTTTCTTCATCAAAGATATTGCTTGTTAATATATGTAAACTTCATGTTTTAAGTTTCATATGTGAAAGTTTTTTGTGTTATGGCATATAACCACAGATTTAAATAATTAAACAAAATTACATTGGTTAGTTCAGGGTTATTTTGCTGTTTGAGTATTTTTCTACCAATATGAAAACTAGGGTAGCCAAGTAGCTGCAATTAATAAGGAGTTACATATCAAAATTCTGGCTTTCTTGTGCACCATGGCTATTTCATTTTTGTTCTTCATTGTGTTACGATTACTCCAGGATCTTGTTTTACTAAATACTGAGGTACTGAAATAATATTTATCTTGCCCTAAATTCTTTTTACTTTCATGTTTTTATTTTAAAGCCTTATTTCAAAATCCGTCTTTTGTATTGTCAGTCTTTGACTGGATGTGTAGCGCATCTCACCCTGAATATCTCTAAAGGTTTCTTAACACAGAAGGCAGCTGTGTGCTTACCTGGTAATAACACCATACTGGTTTTATTTTAAAACATGTCAGGACTCACTTTGGTCACTGGCGTTCTTAATGTAACTTTCTGACATTAGCAGAGATAACCTGGCCCTCCTTTGTACAAGTTTTTAATTTTCTTAGTTTGTGTTCTTTAAGTACATTGCTCTGAAATAATAATTACTATTCAGAATAATCTAAGGGCTCTTTGGGTGTTTTTTTTTTTTCTGTCATAACTGTAGGGTTTCTTTTTCTTCAAATAAAAGTGCATATTAAAACATACTATTTTTGGTTTGGGGTTCCTTGGGTATTTTTTTGCAAAATCACTTCATGCAGTAGTGGACTATGAGAAATGAGGTCAAGCATATCTGACCATAACTTTTTCAAAAGGAGGTGAAACAACATGTATTGGTTTTGGTTTCTTTTTTAATCTTGTTAACTCTGTGACAGAAATAATATGCTGTGAACCTGAAAAAAAAATCACTTGGCTGGGTGAGGATTTGGCTATTGTTAAATCAGGTTGAAAATTATTTAATATTGTTCCATCATCCTGTAGATTAAATATAAGAGTAAGTCATGTAATGCACATCGCCATTGCTTAGTGAGATGAGTATTCTACAGTTTTCTACCTTTGGAAAATGTATTCAGATTTTTCTCTAAATAGGAACAATTTATCTTAAACTACAAAAGTGGTAAAATAATAAAAAAAAGTATGATTAGATTTTATTTCGAAGTGTATAACACTTCTTGAACATTATTCAAAAATGAAAAAGCTGGTAGTTATATCAAGTTTTCAGTTATATCCAGTTTTCAAAACAAAAAATCTTCACTAGTACGATAAAAGAGTAACTGGCAGGAATGATTGTCAAATGTTATAAAATTAAATATTTTTTCAGGGGTAGATGAAATTTGAAAAAAGGTGATTTAAAGATACAAACGTACCTAGCTATTAGACTTTTTAGTAAAATAATTTGTACCCAACACTAAAAAAAAACCCATTAGTTAAGTTCAGGCAATCAAGATTTTTTTCTGAATAGGCAGGTGAAGTGAAATTATTTAATTTGTTTTCTGTTTGGATAATTACATTTGGTTTTCCCTTCTGTGTTGCCATGCTGCTTTCTGTGTTTGACTTTTGTGTTGCTAACTATAACTAATTACACCGTGTTGTAATGACGGCTAGTTCTGCATTTTTTGCTTTTTAACAGTTGCTTTACTATGTGTAAGCATGAGTGAAAGGCAATGCAGTTTATTCTGCATGACACATTTTTGCATGAACTCTAGTTTAACCAAGTATATGAACAATGCAGTATTAGGAATTTAATAATTTTGCTCTTGCCATTTTAGTGTTTTGCATGTGTATTGTATATGTGTATTTTTTCAGCCTATTCCAAGCCTAAACGAGGCCATCGTAAAACTGCTTCATTTGGCAACATTCTGGATGTCCCTGAGATCATCATACCAGGTATCGCAGACCAGGTGAACGGGTCAATTGGTTAAGATGCCGGAATAATGATCAGACTGCTAAAATACTTCTTGCTCCAGTTGCTTTACGACAGGCCCAGAAATTATCCCACTGAATTTTTCATAATGGTTACGAGGAGCATGACATTTTATTACAAACATACTTTTATCAGTAAATTATTCAGCCTTCTAATTCAAATTTATTTCTACTGACAAAGGACTTTTCCCCTTAACCATTTTGATGTTCAGAATCTTCTTATAGAGGAAAACTATATACGCAGTCTTGTGTTATTTGGTGCAAATGACCTTAATTGAAAAATTCTTGTCTAGGTAATTGTTTTGCCCAGATATTTGTTGGGTTTAGGCTCTCGTTTTTAATCAGATAATAGTAGAACAAAAAACTAAGATAAATTATGTGCAGATCTTTAAATCCATGTGATATTTGTGATTAAAACATTAACAGTCTCTGTAATTCTTATATTTGACTGTACTTTTCTAGGGCGAAAATGTGTGTGCATGAGGTACTGCTGTTGTGTTTAAGTTAATGCAAACTAAAATTACTAGGAGAAGCTTCTAATAGGAAAAAAATTAATATAGTCAGGCACCATGAATGGAAATATCATTTGGGACTTTAATGAATAATTCTTATGTATCCCAAGTCTTTTCTTAGTTAGCAGCATTACATTTTACTTTCTTTCATTTCATACTTCTGAAAGCCTAAAAATAAGTATAATCCATCCAAAACTGTGATAGGCATACCATTAACAGTATGTAAGTCACTTTAAAGTGATATGTCAGGGACAGGAAATGCAAGTTACAGTATCTAGAAATCTACTAAAAACTGTGGCCCTCCTATTCTAAATTTCTGTCATCTGAGGAAGTTTCCTTGTAAATCTTGATACTGTTAGGTATTATGAAGTTAAATGCAAAAATTTTGTACTAAAGTTTCTTTCAAATAACTTTATTGATGGTTACGGTAAAAATACAGAATATGAAAAAGTAGATTCCAAAGAGCAAAAGCACCCATAGAAAGAAAACCTCTTTGGCACTGAGGCTAACAAATTGGCAGAAAAGTTTACTAGAATAGCTTTCCACTGTAACTTTCAAGACATCCTGGCCTGCACTGACAGAAAAGAAATCCTGAGAAAGCAAGGAAAGCGAAAGTGAAGGCATCTCTCCAGTTTCAGTGTTAACTCGTGATGAGAGCCTGGTGAATAAGCTGTAATGAGTGCTGAGCTAATGAGTGCCCCTTGTCTCTGTACACAGTCTGAGCATAACAACATTGAAGCTTCCAAGAAACATTGAAACTTTTAGGCAATAATGAAGAAGTCAGTGAAATAAAATGCCATGTTGTTTTCACAAAACAGACTGTACCAGTCTATTCATTTCTTAGTTAGGTAGAGGCAGTCATTAAAAATTCTTCACCTAGTCTATTTTAATTGAACTTGACAGGATGGGAATTTCAAGATAGTTTGGAATCCATATGAAAGAAATAGAAACCTGTAGAAATAAAAAAAGGTATAGGGTTGGAAGAAGCGTATTAATGAGTTTTCTCAACATTTACTCCTAAGGTATTTAAGTCAAATGAGCAATAATAAAATTCCCTGTTAATGTTTATCAGAAGCAACTATTCATTAAGGGGAGGATTAGAGTATCACAAAGGGAGAATTTAGCTGTGACTGAATAGAAACAGAGTAAAATCCAGGGTCATGCACTAACAACAGTTTCTATAAATAAGGTGACTTGGGACCACAGCACATGCATGCGGATTAATCCCAGGTAGTATGAGCCACAAATCTAATGTACTTGTGAAAAACTGTGAAATCTTAAGATTCATTTCCAGGAAAGATAAAGAAACACACTATTACTGGCCCTTGTTGAGTTTGAATCAGGAATTGAACATACTGTTCTCGTCAGCCATATAAAACAAAGATATATGCACTCAAATAAAGAAGAGTTACTAGGAAAAGAGGGGTACAGAGAGTATAAAAACAAATCTGAAAGCATGGCTTATTTTAGCCCACAAAATAAAAGCTGAGAATGAATAATTGTTTTCTATAGATGAATCTGCAGCTTAAAATTAGGAAGAGAGAACTATTTAAGCTAAAAGACAGTATTGGCACTACAGAAAAAATATGTAAATTATCTGCAAATAAATCTGGGATTTATACTGAAAGTTTTCCGGTTGTCAGAACAGCTTTCCAGTAATAATCCCAAAGCCAGAAAAAAATGAGATTAATCATTACATGACAGAATGTGATCGTCTGTCCAGTAAACTAATTATATTCATCTATCTATTTCTCACTTGTTTCCTTTCTTTACTCCTCAGCACGAGGCTCACAGTTCTGGCCTCTGAATGCTTTTTGCTTTCTAGACCCCTAAGCTTCCAACCCCCCAAACCGTCCACCACCATTTCAATCCCAGCCAGTTATGTTCCATACTACTTCTGCCACAGAGCCAGCTCCTCCAGACTTCCCTGGGCGCTTCCCTCAGTGGGGCAAGCAGCTCGTTCCTGTCCTTGGAGCCGCACAAGCGTCGGTCTGTGCTGCTGCCTGGAGTTGTGCTGAGCACATGGTAGAGCAGCTGCTGCCCGGAGAGGGAAGCACCAGGCAGGCATGTTACCGTGAGTCAGCTGCTTTGTCCAGGGCTATTTTGGAAGTATGAGTACTACATCTGCTATCATTGGGGGTTTTCGTAATGTGTTGCCTCAATTGCATTTCGTCCGTGAACCGATTATGCTTCCAAGGTCGTAAAATACATACTTTATCAATTAAAGGTAAAATATTGGCAGAAAGGGAAGTTTTTAGAATATATATACTCTTCTTTCTAATTAAGTACAATCAGGATGAATGAATTATTTGTTTGTTTAAGGTGCTATTTTGTGTTATTAGCTTACCAAACTTAAAAACTGAAAAATGGGTCATATAATTCCTCCTTTGTGTAACAGCTTAGCAAATGAGTTTGCTCTGGTGGTATCCAGCAACCAGATAGCCTAGTGACATATCAATTCTTTTTCTTTTTAATTTATAGTATGTATAGTACAGATAATAAGCACTAACTTTATTTTTATATACATATTTATATGTAAAAAATAAAACCCCTAGTAAGTACAAAAGGTTTTAAGTATCTTTATGTTTAAAGAAACAAAAAGAAAAAAAAATCTGAATCCTAGTTTGTATACTTTTTTGATGGAAACCATTCAAGCAGCATCTAGCAAATATACCTACAAGTAAGCTTCTCTTCACTGGCAATGTTAGACATCTCGTGCATTTTGCATGTGTGCATTTGGCTTTGTAATTTTGTCATCTGAAACTCTGCCACAGCGTTATGATTTTTATAGCATTGACACTGCATAAATGATTACTCAAGATAGACACATTTTGCAGAGGGTCTTTAGAAGGTGGATAGGAATTATAGATGCTGTAGGTCTGCAGCTTTTCTATCTGCTTTTAAAATCAATGTATTCCAGAAATCCCACCCTTGTCTTCCCAGATCACTTAATTCTTCTGGAATTCAGATCAGTGTTTTAACTTCTTCAAAATGTCTTGTAACACTGTTACAGTCACTGATCCTCCTGCACTGTGAGAGAGGCTTGAGCCCTGTAGGTGTGTAAGGAAGAGAGAGAGCTGTGAGTAAATAAGAAAGTGTAAAAGGAGACCCAAGTATCTACTAAAGGGCAGGGAGAAGAGGTCATAGCTGGTCTGGATATTTGGCGGCTGGGTGGGGGTGGTGATCAAAAGCTTAATATGCTGTACAATTTATTTTTGCCTAGAGTATGTGGGGCAGGACGTGATGGAAGTTTCCTGTTCCTTTAGAATTTAATTTTAGAAAATAAACAACACTACGTGAAATGGGTTTTTCTGAGGCCATGAAGTGTATTTGTGACATTTGCTTTTTAATCTTAAAATCCTGTAAACCTCCAAAAGCCTGACACTGCATCAAGTTACTGTGGATTAACTTCTGTCCATGTACGAATCTCTTAGTTTTTATAATGGGGAAAATTGATTTTTAAATGGACATAGAGGTAAGAACAAGATCAAAACTGGGAGAGGAAAGCATAAAGAAGTACTCATGATCTTTTCAAATAAATATTTTTTGCTGTGTTGTATATTTTTCAATTGATATTTGTCTTGAATCTGGAGCAATAAGTATTTGTTGATTTGTAGTCTGTTTCTGCCTTGTTGAAGCTATTTGCCAGATGTCTGCAGTATTATACTAATTAAAATGGCATTGCCTAGTAGAGCTTGCTCTTCCCTCATGTTACTAACTTGAAGATATTTCATTTAAAGGTGTTCATTTTTTACAACAAGTTTTAGCCCCTCTTTCCCCCCCACCCCTTCACTTCTCGCAAGGCATTTTCTTTTCTTTCTTGCACCCCACCCTGATTATTTTAACATTTTGGCAGCCATGTTCTGATATTTCAGCAACACATGTGCTGGGTTCTTTAAATTCACAAATGTTGCTAATCTGAAATGAGAATTTCAGATATTTTTGCAAGCCTATTTCAGCTGAGCTAATTTTATAACAATGTTGTTGAATGAAATGTGCACATAATTTTGTATCAGTTGTGGGTGGATTGCACATATGTTGAATATTGAGATGAGCTGTGGCAGCCAGATGAAGTATCCACAGCACAGAATTCTATTAAATGTATAATCTTTTTTGTTAAATGATTACATAATGAAAAAGTTCACTGCAAATGAACAAGTTCAAACATTTTGACATAGATTTGTCATTCACGAGATCCCTACTATCAAAGTACTAAACAAACTTAGCCATTCTTGCTTAGGTAAGTATATACTTCCCCTGAATTTCAGAAACAAAATATCAAGACCACAGAACAGTTGCAATTCAAATCCATTTGCAGTCAGAGCAAAAAAGTATATTCCTGTTTTAGAGTCCTGCTCAATTTTCTCGTATGTTTGTTTTTTATAATACCTTCTATAAATTTTAAAACTTGATAAAGTGACACAAAGTATTTTTTTATTCTGTTTTGTGATAGTGTGTCCCTACATGTAATGCTACATATATTTAAAAACTTACAGGCTTATTAAATAATCAATATGAAGTAGTCTTACATTTTTGTAGTAACTGTTGCAATTCAAAACACATGTCAGGATAGGCTTGGGGTCATGGGAATGATGCTGAATGAGAAGTATCTAAAAGGTCAGCAATGTGATGCCTTTTGCAGGGCTTTGAGAGAGCTGTGTTGGTGGCTGAATGCGGGGCCGCTGGGCAAGGGGCTGCCACGGCTGCAGTACATGTTTCAGATGCTCCTTCCAGTAGCAGAGTTACGTAATGCAGAGCTAAGAGCAAGAATTTTGAGCATTGTCAGCTGTTACTCAGGACATTTTGGTGTTTCCTTTTGGACAGCTGACCTGCTCTCAAAAGATAATATAAACAATCACTGTAATAAAAATCAAAGTAGCCAGGGAGATTCTGTTGCATAATCTCCTTTTATTTTTAAGGAGATTTTGTTTCCTGAAAATGCCTTTGATTGCTTGTCAGTGCTAAAATTTAAACTGTTTTATGTAGCTGTCACTGGTGGATAATTGCGAACAGGTGGAAGGAGAAGAGGAAAAGATTACAGCATTATGCTTCGTAGGTTGATGGTGAGATGTGATTTAGCTGAATGGTCCCCTTTTCACACTTCTCAGAGCATGAGAACAGGACATAGTTTTATTCCTCTGAAGGAGACAGGAGACCAGAAGGAAGTGCTTTCGCTTCTTAGTTTTCTTGAGGGGAGTGGCACGCAAGCAGAAGTCCTTGCTGTGTTCCTTGAGCAAGCCAAAGAGCAACAGGTTAAAGCTGGCAGCCTGTTATCTTCGCGGTTTAGCTTTTAGAAATCCCCATAACGTAACGCACTTGAAATAGATGTCGTCATCAGCTCCTGCCCCGAGTACTAAGCCTGACCAAATACATGTGACAGAAGATGGTGGAGTAGAGTGCAGCAGCTATTCATGTGGTAGGAGTGGTTATTGTATTAGGATGTACTTTTTGTAGAGGCCAGCATGTTTTGAGTTAAAATTCTGCAGCTGTCTCTCTCTCTCCCTCTCTCACTTTGTCTCTGTGGATTTGTACAAATTCCAAGCTCCTCTGCAACAGTCGCACCCTTCTTATTTTGTTCTGAATATATTTCACTGGTTTGTTTTTGTTTTGTTTTTTTCCCAGCAGGAAACGGACAGCAGAGGCGCAGATCTATTCAAGATCTTAGTGTTGCTGGAACAGAGTCCAGTCAGGTAATGTCTTTCTCATCTCTTTTTTGCCTTTCAGTAAAGTCAGCACCAAAATCTGTACTGGGGAACCGATCTGGAAACCTTCACCTTTGATGCTTTCATAGAAATGATGTGGAAGCTTGGCAGACTATAGTGTTGTTTGTATTGCATTGAAATGAAATTCCGTGAGGGTAACTATGAATGAGCTCCAGATGAGAAGCATTTTCTGTATAGCTTATGCAGTATTTGTCACTTTTATGTACACATTTTTTTGTGTACCACTTAATTTGGCAGAGGACACATGTTACACAGGAAAGCCTTTTCATCTCTCTGTATGTAGAAAACAATTGTAATTACTACTTATTGTGTAAAACAGTTATATGTAGACTCACTTTCTGCATGAAAAGAAAAAGCATGTGCATCAGTATAATAAATGGTATACTAATGATGATTATCAATCTCTGAATCCTGTATGGTAAATTACGGGGATATCTCTCTATTTCTTGTGAAAGATTTACACCAGGGTGTTGTCAAAAGTTTTGTTTAAAAAAAAATACTATCTCAAAAAGATATTTTATAATAATATTGCTATTTGTCCGGTATTGTAAATGCCATGGTAACAGAAACAGTGGTATGCTACGTAACATGCTCCTAGTTTCATTTCAGTTTTAAATGTGAAAGTATAGCTAATGCTCCATTCAGATGTGTTTGTGGTTTTAATTGCTCCAAGAGTTCACAAAGGCTATTTGGTCCTTAGTGTGAATTGGAAATTTTGAGATCCATACTGTTATTTGAGTGTGGGATACTGGTGCTTAGCATATTCATCAGGTTTTCTTCTTAAACGACCTACTGCAATAACCTAAAGTAGGTGGTAATTCTTGGGTGGTGTAATTGTCAGGGAGATAACCTTTGATTTTTCTTTAATTCTATGGAGTATGATAGCCACAGAAACCTCATCAATCCTGTAGGTATTAGTAAATTTACTGCATATATCTATCAGAAAATAACAAGTCTACGTAAAACATCTTAATATCTTCAGAGAAAGCAGGTTTGTTAGAAAGAAATTAATCTCCAAAATTTAGGAACTAATTTAGCCTAGTCATTTAATTGTACAATTGAAATTATGCAAGACTTGGGGGAAAAGTTAAGTGACAATACATCAGTTATGCCAAATTGTGCTGATTGATGTATGAATATATTTAATTATAGCTTTTTTATTTAAAAGTTTTCATTCTGTTCATTTTAATGAATGGTTGATATTTCAGATTTTCATCATTTGCTTCATATCTTAATAACTATTATAATCTTTCTTTGAAAGCTGTTCTACTGCTTGCATGGGTATTTTAGCTAAATTGTCCTTGTGAAGAGAAGGATACAGAAATTTCGTTTTATGTCAATTTCTCCTGTGGGTCTATAGAAGTACCAGAGTCACGTTTTACTTTCTTGCTTGTGGTAATGTACATATTGGAAGTGTAAGCAGAAGAATTATAATTATCTCTTCTATCCTGCAGTTTCTTTGGAAACATTATGGTAAAATCTGGAAAATGTAATATTTTAACACGCATGAAAAATGCAGTTTTAAAGACATTTTTGCACTCTCTATATAAACAAATAACGAATTTTTATCCCCTTTTTGATGTGAGGAGAGATAGAAAAGTCTGCTGCAACTAAGGCTAACTTTTGATGTACACGTGCTTGTATATTAAAAAAAAATTGGAAAACAATGAAGAAACAGCACAATGTAATTATGGCTACATATTAAGATTAATCTTTATAGGTTTCTATAGGACTGGACCTCAGTGCCTTGATTTTTTATTAAAAATTTTGAACTGTTATCCGTATAAGCAATCTACAAGCCAAAGCGGAAAAAACATCTGAGTGGCATAGCTCTGGTCAGTTTACCCAATCTTCCCATATGCATCATACCATATATAGGGTATCCTTTCTAATGTGAAAATCCCCTTCCCCCTCCCTCCCTTCATTGCAAACATCCTTCTTCCCTGCATTCCATTCTCCCTTACACCCACTCCATGGCACAGCTTTTTCACCAAGCAGCCATGGCCCTGCCTGCCTCTGCTCCCTCACCCAGGCCCTGAAAGGCCCTATCCCACTCAAAATTGAAGGATTGCCTCAGTGCCTCTTTTTTGACTTTTAACTCTTTGACACAGTAAAGCTGATCAGAAATGTTTTTATTGAACGTATTTTTCCTGAAAATTGCTGCCATGTCCATAGAAAATAGTTCTGTTACAACTGCTGGTTTTAATTAGAAAGGTTTTTCCAATTCAAAATGGAATTTTTCTTAAGGAGAAGGAACACACTAGGCTTGTATGTAAATATTCAACTATATGAATATATAATATTAATTAATATACAATTAAAATATATATGTGCAAATAAATATTTAATAATATATATACCAAAGTTTGGGTGATTACCTGAAAGGGGTGGACCAAGACTCTTGGTCCTGTGTACCTGTTTGTTTTCATTTGACCAGCTTGTATGTTTTATGATTGTATGTCTATTTTATGTCAGTGTGCTCTTAGAAGAATTTTTAGTGTGGCTCGTATGGCTGACAATTATTATGTTTAACTTGTTGAAACACTTCAGGCACTTTAGGGTATTGCTCTTACTGGTGTTCTCAACAGCAGACAGTAATAGTGCTTTGCAGAGGGTTTAGCTACTCAGCATCAACAGTTTAAATAAGAAAATTTGCTAGGTCAAAGCTTTTCTATCTTTGGATCAGCTGTTTAAATGATTTGGTGTTGAGAACACGTGTTTAGGTCTGAATTTTCACAGATTTTAGCACTTGGTGACCTTAGACTCATCCTTACTCCAAGTGACATGAGCAGCACTAATGCAACTGTCACTTCTAAAGTCAAATGCTACCTTTTCATTTGTTTCTGACCATATACTGTGATGCTCTGTTAATTTCTTTCCTTTTTTTTTTTTTTTTTTTTTTTTTTTTTGTCTTGGAACTGAATTGTTTCTTCTGCCTATTTCCCTGTACGTGCACTCAAAACATTTTAGTGTGTCATCTCTCTAGTGCTGTTGCTCTTACCTGAACACCTTTGTAACATAGAAACAGATGTGCACTCTCTTTACTGGAACTACTAATATTTTTGGAGATTTGAAGGAACACAGCAAATTGCTATTTATGCGGCATGCAGTCTTTACAACATTTAATGTTTTGTAAGAATACTGAGAAACATCTAGCATAATGATCTGTAGGTTGTGATCTGATGCCCAGTGTGGTATCCATCTCCTTGCCTGTCTATCTTTTATTGGTTTGGTTGTTTTGTACTCATCTTTCACTGTACTATCATAAATACAAAAACTACCTACTTTCTCTTTTAAACATTTTATGGTTTGTTTTGGGACTGTTGGTTTTTGGGGGAGAGAGGGGGTTGTAACCGTTGCTAGGCCTTCATAACTCTTACAGTTTACTTTGAAGTGAAAAGAATTACTGTACTAAAGAAAACCATGTACTGACCTGAGCAGTTGAGAAGCAAGGTCAGAATGTACGTACCCATATGCATGCAAGCTAAGTGGGGTAATTTGGGGATCTGATATTACACAGATGAATCATTCTGTCCGTGAGACTGTGAAATTTGTCACAGAGGCACATTTGGGTTTTTTTCTCCCCTTTCACAGCAAGATAAAATTCACAGATGAGATGAGGAAACAGGACTAGTAATGATGATTTCTTTAAATTGTGTTGCCTGTTTAAAATAAAGTTCAGGGAGGATTATTCTTCAAAGCATGCCAGCTTTTCAAGACTGTAAGTCTTTGAGAACTGGAAGCTAAAAATGCCATGTGGGTTTGACCACCCGGCAAAGATGATTTGAGAGAAACCTGCTAGCAAGTCTTGATGAAGCAAGGATGAAGGGGTAGCAGAAACTGATTGCTAAAGTCCAGACACTGGTTTATCTGTCAGAGGGGCGGCTGTCCAGGTAGCCTAAAGCATCTCACTCAACACGTGCTCAAACACTGTAATGTAACCAGTGTTCAGTTTGGGAAACTGCCCTTCAGCTTCATAGTGCTTTTTATGCTTCAGATGTGATTCCTTCATTTCTGTATCTACTGGATTTCATGTAAATGATGATATCAAGGATATGTTTTTTGGTTGGTGAACCAAAACAATCTGGTAAAGCACTGAGAAGTTACTGTAACTAGAGCACTTCTCAGGTGCCCTTCACTATCCACTATACTCAACAAATCTTTTTGTTTAAAGGACTTTTATACTGTTACAAATGGTTTCTCTATCTTCTGATCTTTTACATCAGCAGGTTGTGCTTATCGTTCATATCTGTGGACACTTAACAGTAAGCTCAGCAACTTAAACCTTACTTAATGTCAACAAAGACTCCAACACAAAAGATTTTTCAAAATATCTGATGCCATCATCTTGAATGTACCCATCAGATTATTTCTACAGGTTATTCTCTTGTTTCTAGATATTAACATAAAACGCGAAATGTTTAATCAGCATCACAGAAGAAAGACTGCATTTGAAATCATGGATGTTCAGTGTGTAGAATCTTGTTATTCTTTGCATTGTTACTTGGCTGGAATCCTGAATTTTAAAACTTAAAGTAGGATATTTGGAAATAAATACGTCATAAAGAAATACAGTTTCTAGTTAATGTACATTTGAGTGCTTCTTTTGAAAAATTGAGTCATTTAATGAATCATTTCATGATAAATACACCAGCTTGAAAATAGTTGTATTTTAATAGCATCTTTTTACTTCATTTTCTTCTGAGAAATTTCCTGGGGCTTACAGTCTTAAATCCTTTACTGTGTTAATTTAATGTCACCGAGGGGGTATGTGAAATAGAAACATATACATTGTAAATAACATTTCTGGAAAAGCAGCTTAGTAGAATAATGAAGTCTGTATTATGTTTTTGTGCTTTGGTAAACAAAAGGATTGGAGGAGTCAAACAGTACATGAAAAAACATCCTTCAGAATTTTGGTTTAGTTCTTAATTTGCATCATGAGGGAGAATGTACTCATTTTGTGATTGATGTGCTTCAGTTGACTGATCCTTTTTGATTAAGCTCTTTTTTCATGTTTTCTGAAGATTAATCACATAACCTCTGAGTTAACAAAAGAACCAGAAGAAAACTCTAGATTAATACATGGTAGTCTAGTGCAGCTACTAAGCTCTATTCCTTTAATTGAATGTAGTTCCATTCATTGATTCAACGTTGGAAATAAATTTTATTTCCTCTTTATGTTACCGAGCTGCTAGATTTCACTGAATGATGGTGCGAAAATCACTAGACATATTAATAGGATTTTCTGTAAAGATCTTGAACATATTGTTCAGCACTGCTTTTTGTTATGCTGAATAGCAAAATTGTATCAATTTCTTTTACATCGTAAAGAAGAAATGGGGATGAAATTATCTCTGCAATGCACGTAAAGTTGACCAAACTATCAGGAAAGCATTCAGGGTAAAAGCTTGGGGAGGGGAGAGTATTTTTGAGGATTATAGGTTCAGATTTCTTCATTTTTTTTTTTTAATGAACTACTCAAAAAAATCATCTGTTAACTTGTCATTTTGTTTTATTTTGTCATTTCAGGAGAGTAGAAACAGCAGTAGATCATCTAGTCCTAGTGTGAGAATGATCACTACCTCGGGACCAACCTCTGAAAAGCCAACACGTAATCCATGGACACCAGATGATGCAGGTAAACCTTTGTTGATTATGTAATTTTTTTGCCTGTAAAAAATTAAAGTATTTATTTGATTGTGGTATGGGGCGTGTGCTCAGACATTCATAGAAGTGAGAAATTAAGACAATGATTCTTTTAAGTTCTGCTTAAGTCCAGTCATTACATTACTGCCTTGTTTTTCACATATGCTTTAAGAATACTTTTTTATAGATTGTTAAGTTACATGAACTTGTAAGCATTTTGCTTGTAAGAAAGTACTGTAAACAGTGCTGATAGTAATATTTAATGAGGATCTTGTTAGCAGTGTTTTTTTACTATAATGTGGTTTTGGGGAATTAGGGGAATAGACATCTTGGAACATTTTAGTCTTGTCCATTTGTATTTTGAATACACATTTAAAGATTTCATTGCCCCAACATCTGGAATTAAATGTTATGTAGGTGAGTATCAGCTGGAGTAGGTTACTTCTGTTTACCACCTCTGTTGTAATTTTGCTTATGCAGAATGTAAATGTGCACACAAAATTGCTGGTTTTAAATGTACTAACATGTATCTGTAGAAACATAGTAAATACTTCTACTGTAGCATCACTGTTCTTTTGTTATGAAATAGGGTTAAGAATGAAGATAATTGAATAGTTCAATTTGATTTTAAAAGTCATTATGCATTCTGTTATAAAAAGAACCAGTTCTGGACTCCAGGAAAAAAATGGATCCCCAGAAATTCCATTTTAGAATATAAATAAAAATTACATTTTTGTTACCAAAATGTTCAAACTTAAACTTAGTCCCAAGATGGTATTTCACAGTGCCTCAAATTCTGTGATCTTTTTCTTGTGATCTTTTCATCTGAATGATCAGACTCTTTTCCTCTAACCAACTGCAAAATGGAAACCCATGTGGTGACTGACTCTTGCACAAGGATATGTGTATATATATATAAATATGTATGTATATTTGCACACTTGCATTTTACCAAATATAAGGTGATTATGTAAGATGTGCTTTCCCCCCTCTGTCCTTGTTAGTGGGAGGACAACACACTCTTGTGTTTTGCTTCTCTGTTTTCTTCTTTCTGTCCTTTGTTGCTTTGCCTGACCATAGTCAGTGCCTTGTCACTCAGCTTCCCCAAGCCCTTGCCCATGCTGCAGCCCACCCTGGGCCCTCTTGTGCAGCATGGAACCCAAGTTGCTTTAGGCAGTGAGAGCATTAACAGGAATTACTGCCTCATGTTGGAAGCAAGCTCTTACCCAGTCAAGGGTTCATTGGGAACTGAAAGCTGCAAGTCGTGAACCAGTGCACCAAAAGTTTGTGCCAAGTTTTTGGTCTTAAACGCAGCACAGCACTGGGGCTAAGAGTCAAGTATATCTTCTGGCCCACAGAAATCACTCATCTTATACTCAGGTAAATACAGAATGTGCCATATGTATATTTTTTCTTGCTAGGTTTATGTAGGCCATGTTCAAAGAATTGTTCAGTTTCTGAAGAGAGAAATAATTTTGGCTTTTTGTAAAAGATGATACGTTTTTAATTTAATGAAGCAAAGTGATAAAACAAGGATGCAGCCGAATCTGGTCAATCAAGGAATATTGGCAGTTCTGTGACACGGTGCTGAAACACTCGGGAATGTCACCTAAAACATTTACATGTATTGATATATTTTTTAAGCATTGCAATGGTTCCTTCATTGTCACAGTGTCCATATATGGCAATAGTCTAATGTAGGGAAGGATTTTTCATGTTGACTGCATATAAGATACCGTGGGGATGAAGTCTCTGGTTTTAGGGTTGTTTTCTTTTTCTTTTTCCTTTTTGTTTTTACCACCTTCCAGTTTCCTTACAAGCATACACTTAACCACTTTTTCTCCATTCCCACCCTCTTATTTCTGTTTCCTTTTGAAGCTGCTCTTGGAAATAGCATAGTCTTTGAGGGCAACACCTTAGTTTCTCTACCACGACTACTCTGTGGCAGGTGCTTTTGGGGTATGGGTAAGCAGCCCCTTTTTTTTCCCACCTACCCTCCTCCATATAACCCTCTAGTAGCAATTATGCGGCTGTAAAATCAGTAGTTTCTCCATGTGTCTTTACTCCTGTGTCTTTTAAAGCTTAACAGTAACCTTGTGATCCCCAGATAGTGGGCTACTGAAAGATAACAGTGCAGAAACATACTAAATCTGAAATGAAAGCTCTAGAGAAATCCAGAGTAACTGCAGTGTAAGAAGAGAGCAGCCATGCCCAGGAGACAGACTGGTTATTGGGTTCCTTGCTACCCACAAAGTATCTATACAGAGCAGAGAAGATGCTCTAGAGCATGTTGTGAGGAAGATACTTAGAGACCTCACTGGGAGCAGGTTTCAAAACTGAGCGGGAGGTTGTGCTTATTTTATTTTGGCAGAGCTGATTTGCACAGCTTCTAATTTTAAAGTCTTTAGATGCATGGGCTGGCTGGCTGATCCTTCATAAACAAGAATGAAATAGCAAATTCTTTATAAACAGAAATTATCACAAACTGTACAAAAATAGTATTTTTAAAGTCTGTGTGCTGTTACGTGGCTTCTAGAAATTTAGGTTGATAACCATATTTATTTTTTCTTGGTAAGATAGACCATACTTTTGATGTTCTTAACTATCAGAAAAACAAAATGATTCATCTGCCTTGGGACTGGAACGCTGCTATTTCCATTTGCTTATCCACATTCAGATTGTGTATTGTGAAATTACTTAGACTTCTTGTTTTTGTCCTGTAAGAATAGAATTAAGTCTTTTTAAATACATTAAAGTTTTCTTGGTATTGTTACAGAGACCAATGGGTCAGATAACTCCATCCCAATGGCATATCTCACATTAGATCATCAGTTACAGGTAATAAATACACAGTTTATTAGATTCTCAAGTTTGCATTTCATTCTAACATGTGACTTTGGGGCTGCAAAATATAGTGCCACATATTTACCTGGGTTTATGTTCTGTCTAATTTTTGACCGAGGCTAAAAAAATATATTATGTAATCTGAGATTGGTTGACTCAGGTTTGATCAAGCTATTAAAAACAAGCCCTGGGAAACATGATCCCTAAAACCAAATGTAAGCTGAGTTTGGCTGTCAAAATAAGACATTATTTGTATAAGTGTTACTGAATCAAATTGTTGTATACACTTTATTTTTTATGTGTGGGATTAAACATTGCTTTGATTTTTGTGGCAAGTGTTAGATTAAAAACCTCAGATTTGAGTAAACTTTGACATCACTGCAGTAGTATTTTCCAGGGCATGGTTTAACACTTATTTTTAAAGGCTTACTGGTTTTTAAAAGACTGTTATAAATACACTGCAGAGACATTCTAACACAGTATTTACTAAGATATCAGTTCATTAGTCTTTAACATGTCTGATTTATTTTCAGCCTCTAGCACCATGCCCAAACTCCAAAGAATCTATGGCTGTGTTTGAACAGCACTGCAAAATGGCACAAGAATATATGAAAGTTCAGACAGAAATCGCATTGCTGTTGCAGAGGAAGTAAGTGAAATGTGTTTAACCTTTTCTGTTCTTCTGTTTGTGTCCTATACACAAAGTCTGTATATAGCAATAAAAATACATAATAAAAAGTAAATAATAGTCACTGTGACTATTATTTCTGGCTTTATGAAGTAAAATTTCATAGGGCATAATTATTTTCCAACCTTAAATTCAGAAATACTGAGCTGCTTAGTACAAATTAAATGTTTAGAGCAGGTAATTGAAAGTTCAGATCAATATCAAGACTGTTCTTCCAGACAAGTCCTACCTAAGGTCATGGCAAATCTCTGTATGTAACAAACTGGTAATGTTTGTTTGTATCATCTCAAATGAAATGCCTGAACTGTTAAAGAACCTTGGAATTTAATTTGCTACACTGTCCATTAAACTATTTTCAGTTGTAATTTATAGATAATTGCTTAGGTAACAGATTCTAGAGTTTTGGGTAATATGTCAATGTTACTCGTTTTGCAGTTAATTTTAATCATATATCTGTTTTTTGTCAAACACTGCATTTACAACAATATTATCAGCATTCATCTTATATTCTTCTGCCATGGGTTTAAGACCTGATGCTTAAAAGCTGTTACATACCTTCTCCTTGTGCACTGGAAATAAACTCTTTCTTCTTGCTTTGCTTACATGTATGAGGAAAGCAGCTGCACATATTGTGTTAGGTCAAATATCATGCTGATTCAGAATTTGAGTTCATACCAAGTTCTGTTTAGTTCTGTTTCCTGATGCTGGGGACCAGTTCGAAGAGGTCATAGTCGCACACTAGACCAAATAACCAGTGTCTGACCCACTGCAGGAAAGCAGCTGTTTAACAGAGAGCTTGCCTTGGTGTTTGTGGATTAGCTAATGAGCAAAATGCATGTGTAAACCTTTGTAGAGTAGAAATAGCATACAGAATGAGGGAGAAAATGTTACTGTAAGACTGGACTCTATCACTTTGAGCTTAGTATTCTGTGAACAATTTGGTTTTTTCGCATGTAACTGTGAAAGTGATTGCATATGTAACTAGGATTTGATGGGGAGATAATGATGCTAGAGTTAATTCCTTAATTTTGATTCTATTTATTTTGCACCAATGGTCAGTAAATTATTTAAAATATATTTGTTTCAAAACAGTTAGTTCTCTACTTTTAGATTCCTACCGTTTTGGTGGGGTTTTTTTACTCTAGGAAGTTTTTGTTCACATTTCTTTGAAACTGTTTTTTCTTAGTCAGAATGTAATTGTCCATAGGCATTTAAACAAAAAAAGATGTTGTGATGGATGAATTTAATGCTGGTTAAGGTTCAACCCTCATACAATTACTAAATTTTCTTTAACTAATTAAAAACCATATGGCAGCAATTAATTAACATAAACTTTTTCCTTTGCTGTTCTGTTGCAAAAATATTGCTGTCAGCTTGCCTTCTTGTCACCTCATAACAAAACAGTAAAACAAACTGCCACATCAGTTTTGCAGAAAAAATTATAACAAGATTATCAGTTTGTTTGGGCCTATAAAATATTTGCTAAAAAAACATGTTGAACACTTACAGCATAAGTAATGTGAAATGCCAGTTACAGAAGTAATTTCCTTGATTCTACTTTTCCACTGCTTTAATAAGTTCAAGTACAGATAGAAAATAGCACTTCACTAAAAAGTTAAAAAAATAACTGCAATTTTGTATTCTAAGTTGCCTTTTAGAGATTTAAAGTGTACATATAGATACTGAAAATTGGAGTTGAATATATTTATGAAATTTTGTGTGGCTCCTTAGGTATTTTACTGTGACCTGTAAAACTACATCTGAAAGACATTATCTAAAGGACAGTTTTAGAGGCTGAGGCTCAGTCTCTCAGCTATTTTAAAGTTTAAATGTGGATTTGATATGGAAGGGAATTTTTCCCCAGACTACATTAAAGAATAGCATTCTTTTGTCAACTTCTTTCGCAGAAAATATCACCAGCTGTGAGTTCAGATCAATACTCAAATACTGATTTGAAACATATGAAGTCATCTACACAGAAATGGGAATAGAACATAAATGATGATGACTTTTTTTTTTTTTTTTCAGACAAGAACTAATAGCAGAACTGGACCAGGATGAAAAAGACCAGCAAAACACATCCCGTCTAGTACAAGAACATAAAAAGCTGTTAGATGAAAACAAAAGTCTCTCAACATACTATCAGCAATGCAAAAAACAATTAGAGGTCATCAGAAATCAGCAACAGAAGCGGCCAGGCACATCATGATTTCCTGGGACCTTTCAAAGGAAAAATATGCACAGAAAAGACTGATTTTTTTTTATTATTATTATTGTTATTATCCCCTATTATGACAGCTCATGAGTGTTAGCTTCTTGGTGTGATCTGTACTTGTCTGCTACACTTAACATCATTTAATTTTCTTTTTCCTAGGTGAAATCCAGTTCAACAGGTTAATTGAATAGGGTGAAAAAACAGTAACTTGAATTAACCAATAGCCCTCAATTTAAAGCAAGAAGAGTGGCTGTTTGCATGCTCCTTGTGTGAAGGCTAGCCTAAAAAGTGTTGAGGAGGCTGCTAAATTGTGAGAACTTACTTTTAGTTTTTTGGTGTTAACCTCAGTAAGAGCAAAAAAAAAAAAAAAAAACAACTTTCCTGTTTAAGAATGGTTTTGTTCCAGTGTCTCATCTCAAACTATTATTATGATGATTATTTTCATAATAAACTGAAACATGCACCAAGCTGCAGAGGTGATGTTGGCTGACCAGAGTAATTCATGATGCATTAGTGATGCCTTTTACCTGTAGGCATAGTGTATTTTTTCCACATGCAAAATGGTAGGCAAACTGATGCTGGCATTCTTGGTTCAGTGCTTGATAGCCCTGCATTTTGACTAATATGTTTCTTGTAATCTTGCATTCATAAAATATTTGAAGTAAAAGGCTGTATTTTGTTTACTTTCTTGGGGTGAATGACGTGCAGTTTCATTTAAATACTGGCCAAAAGTTAGGAAGGTGATTGATCACCGGACAGAGTTGTTTCCTTGTATAAAAGAGATATAATCAAAAATATGTAAAATCGTGTTTTAAACCTTTAAATTTTTTGTCCCTGTAGAATCTTTGGAAGGAAATTCAGAAAGAGAATTAATATAGACCTTGAAATATTTGCTCCCTTTGTGGCTTTACTCCCTTACTGATTTTGTTTTAGAAGCTTTTTTTCTTAAAACTTATTGGTGAAAGGCATTTACTATAAATGTAAATAAATTCAGATAGGGAGAGAAGAGTTTTGGGAAATGACTTTATTTTAAATAACAAATTATAGAATGGAGTTGAGTATGCAAATAGTGGAAACTATTAAGAAAATTAGGGAAATAGCTTAGATCTCTATCAGGAATCTCAGTTACTGCACTCATTTGAACATAGCTCAAAGGAAGTTCATCACAGAATGCCTGCTGCCTTTGTGACTGAAGAATTGCATTTAATGAACTCGAGTGGAATATGTGATGCTCAATGTTGTTATTTATCATTATTACATATGAGAAAATAATTACTTGTTTACACTGCAGATTGATTATTTGGATTATGAAGTAACTTTTAACTGATACAAAAATGAGGCACTTCTATATAAAATGATAAATTACTCCTTACATAAATACATAAGTTGCTGATGTTCTCAGTTACAGGCAGGGTTTTAGTAATACTTTTTTGCAAAGTTAAAATAGGAAATTGAAGTTTAGCTACTGAGCCCTATAAATAAAAGAGAAGTAATCTGAAGTTTGAAATACACTTATTTCAAATGAATGGTTACTAATACCCATGAGCAGAACTTGAAAAAATCCTAAGGGGAGAACCTCACATTCTTTCTCTTCCTGCCTACTTGATAAAAACCATTAATACTGTTGTGCTTATCTGTGAACAGCAAAGGGGACAAACAACTTACTGAACATCCTGTCTTGAAAATAAATCCATTGTTGGCAAATCTTTGGGAGTTAGGAACCTTTCCCTCGTTTTATTTAAATAAAGCAAGGGTTCTCATTCCCAAAACCTTAACAGATAATTTGATTAGTTAGCTGAAACTGATATTGGGATCAACTTAAGGGCACACATATTTATAGCAAAATGTAATTGGGGGAGAAAATAACTCTAGTATTAGGAATAGCACAAGTTATCCAAAGCATTGCTGTTCACATACATCTGTCCATCTACCAAAATGGAGACACTCAGTGATCAGCAGCTTACTTAACATATGCTGAAGTATTAAGTAGAGCAGGATAAATACTAATGTTCAACTTCAGAGGTATTGATAGTTACATACACAAAATCATTTCACAGGACAGTTTTTACATTTTGCTGTGTAGTAAAAGAGATATGCTTAAGGTAAATCAGTGTCGTATGTGAAAAGTCACTTTATGGCAAGGTTTGAATAATGAAACTGAAAGCAGTGATAAATTAATGGTACATAATACAAAAGTAATTTTTAGCAGTTGTTTATGATTTTTTAGGGTTTACATTTTAGGGTTTACATTAGGGTCTCAGATTATAAAATAAGTGCTATGCAACCATGCACTGTTGGCTTCAATCAGTAGTTGGTTTTATCACTCTTTTAATTTTCAAAGGGAATTTGGAGTTTGACTTTTTGCCTTCCAATTGTCCTTCTCTTAATTTTACAAAAATTTTTAAAGATACTTGCCCAGATTTCTCCCTGAGGTTTTCCACGTGAAAAGAAATGTTTATCGTAAAAAAACCTACAAGGGTAAAACAGCAGTTTGGGCTAAGAAGAGTTTAACAGCTTAATTTTCAGTGACCTTTATTGTTTTCATAAGGCTCTTGTTTTAAAGTTGTTTACAAATGTACTTTTATTTTTCTGTCAAACTATTTTGACTGTTCAGGAACTTTTTTCATGTACTCTTCAGTTAAAGCTCTTCCTCTGATAATGGAGATGAAACATCTAGTTTTGGCTGGGCACTGCCTTCTCAGAAAAGGTAACAGGCTCTGCTTTTTGTTACAGTCTCTGTTCTGTAAGATATTGTGTAATTGAAGTATGCTTCTGTATACTATGCAGTTCTTCCAAAAATGCTTTTTTAGGCTTTTTGGTTTGTTATTTTTTCTGACAAGGAGTTCAAGATTGTAATTCAAAAGTTGTACATAAAATGGCGAATGATTTCATATGATTCAGGAATGAGCAGTGTGACTTTCTGTTACAGGGTTTTACTGCTTTGTCAGGAGTCTAATTAATAAAAGCTGAGAGACTTCCTCAAACATGCAGTAAATGCCCCAGCACTTGCCAGAGCATCCGTGATCTCTCATGGAATCCCACACTGGGTGGAAGATAATCATCATGCAGTTGTTCCCACTGCCGAAAAAAATTCTTCTGCTATGAGCTTGTCCCTTCCTGTATGCAGAACTAGGGTGTAGGATGAATAGTCTTACTCATAACTGAGTATAAAGATATTTTAAGAATGCCACATCTTCCTTGTGGATGTTCTGCAAAGACATAAGTGCTTGTCTTCTGTTGTTAAGTTCAGAAAAATTCCATTCCCTGGAACTTTTCTCTTGTTCATACTGGATTTTACAGCTTGAAAGGTTCTGTTGCCATACCAGAGAGAGAGACGACCCGCAGAAGTGTTTCATTGCCTGCGAAGAACACAAAATTGTACTTCAGATCAGTTCTGAACTGTTCTGAACTTGACCCCTTTCCGGTGCCCTGCTGTAACTTGCGGGGAAAGTTTAAAAAAACAAGGGTGAAAAAAGGTGTGGCACAGCCAACTCCTCAGAATACAGATTTCCCTGGTTGATGAGGAGGATCTTGGGAAAGTAAACCCGTGTAGATGTACATGCAAATATAAACACGGTGTTACGTACTCACATGTTCTTACCTACTTGAAAGGAGGGCACAGCTAGGTGGGGGTCAGCCTCTGCCCACAGGCACCAGCAATAGGATGGGGGACACCGTCTTAAGGGAGATTTAAGTTGGACATTAGGAGGATTTTTTCACAGAAGGGATGATTAGACATTGGAATGGGCTGCCCAGGGAGGTGGTGGAGTCACTGTCCCTGAAGATGCCTAAGGAAAGACTGAAGGTGGCACTTGGTGCCATGGTCTGCATGATGTGGTGGTGTTTGGTCATAGGTTGGACTTGATGATCTCAGAGGTCTTTTCCAACCTCATTCATTCTGTGATTCTGTAGAAAACTGCATATATCAAGTCGGAATTGATAGATGTTTTCTTTTTTTCCAAAATCAGAGCTTTCTTTAGTTTTTATTTACTTCAGTAGTGTCGCTAGATGTGTGATATTCTACACCTGTGAAGATCACGTTCTCTAGAGGCAGATAAATAGAGGTGTGAGAGTGCATCAGTTATTTTCTGTACCACTGTAGCAGTTTCCTGCTTCTTGCAAGGACAATTCACCTCTGCCACTCAACTTGGAGAGGTTTGCTACAAATGTTTGAACTTTGAACCCACATCTCTTTGGTCATGGAGCAGTACTTAATGAAAGAGCAAAACTGAATTTAAAATAAGTAGTTTTAATTTTTAACTATTATTAAACTACTGTCTTAAAATACTTAGAGCACTGCTAATCCTAGGGCTTTAGCCTAAACAAGCATTAATGAAGAAAAGATTTTTGTTCATAGCTGTGTGCTTTACACTAAGTAGCTAAAAATTTGAGATACTCTTAAGGATACAAAAGGCTTGTGTCTGCATAATTCCACATAGTTTGTCAGTATTCCCCTTGTAACCTGAATAAAGGCAGTCATGCACTTGGGAACCATTTCTTTTTACAGATGGATGGAAAGGAGCACATCATAGAATCACAGAATCATTAACATTGGAAAAGAGCCGGTGGACAACAAGCTGGCTATGAGCCAGCAATGTCCTTGTGGTCAAGAAGGCACATGGTGTCCTGAGGTGCATTAGAAAAAGCATTACAGATTTTGAGAAGTGATTCTTCCTCTGTACTCAGTCCCAGTGAGGGGCCGTGTCCAGTTCTGGGCTCCTAGTACAACAGATGGAGCTACTAGAGCAGGTCCAGTACAGGGTAATGAAGATGGGACTGGAGGATCTGTCTCATGAGGGAAGGCTGAAGTAGGTGGGCCTATTTAGCCTGGAGAAGAGGTGGCTGAGAATTGATCTCATCAATGTCTGTGTCTGAAGGGAGGTGAGAAGAGGATAGAGTCAGGTTCTTGGTGGTTCCAAGCAATAGGACAAGAGGCAATGGGTAGAAACTGATGCACAGGAAGTTCCACCTGTACATGAGGAAGAACTTTAGTGTGTGGGTGACTGAGCACTGGAACACATTGCCCAGAGAGAGTGTGGAGTCTCCTTCACTGGAGATACTCAAAAGTACTTGCATACAATCATGAGTAGCATGGTCTAGGAGACCTTTGGTGGCTGGACCAGGTGACCCACTATCATCCCTTCCAACCTTACCTATTCTGTGAATCCCTTAACACTGATGTGCAGTCTGGTGGAAATGTGTTGGTCTTCCCTTTGCCTGGTCATGCTTTTCCCTCTCATGGATATGGAACAGGAAAAGCAATGGAGCAACTGCACATAAACTGCTCTCCGGTGGTTTTTAGGCAAAGGACCAAGTGGCGAGACTTGCATTCATATAACCTAAGGGCTCAGTATGTGCTGTGGAACAAAATCTTGGTTAATACCAGAAAACGAGAAAAAAATTCCTATCTGTAGGTAGCTTGAAGATTATATAATCTTTACATTTTCTCTGTTCAGAGGATGGTGAGGCACTGGTGAAGATTGCCCAGAGAAGCTGTGTGTGCCCCATTCCTGGCAGTGTTCAAGGCCAGGCTGGAGTGAGTCTGAGCAACCTGGTTGAAAGGTATCCCTGCCCATGGCAAGGGGGTTGCAACTTGATAAACTTTAAAACCTCTTCCAACCCAAACCATTCTATGATGCGGTGGATATGCAAAGAACTCTGTCTAGATCTGTTCCCCTTTCTCATTAAGAGTAGCAGTGTGGAGGTCACAACTGTTACCACCTGAGTCGTGCAAAGCTACATGACTGACCTGGTAGCTCCTGCAGTGTGGAAAGAGGGGTGGCCAAAAAGGTGCTTAAGAAAAGGAAAACACTTCATGCAGCTTTGCTGCTGTATCTATACAGTCGTTGGTTTAGACTACTCAGATTTTCTTCCAAAAACGGGCAAAGTTACAAAGATTGGGCTAAAAGAGGGAATAAATTGTCCTATCCTTTGGGGATATCTGTATTTGCAAAGCCACCACTGTGGAAGTATTCCTGTGAGCATTTGTGTTCTCCAAGGTCCCAGAGAAACCTGCCTGTGCCTGTCACTGGAGTTCTCCCTGAACAGATGTCTCCAAAAAGTTAAACCAGGTCAGTGCCGCTCTGCTTTGCAGCAGAGCACAGTGCAGTGGCTGAGGGTACAGGGCTGGTGGTGAGAGCAGGGCTGCTGCTTTTCATCAGCAACATTTAGCCACCCCTCTGGGTGTCCTTGGCTGTTGGCAGACACCAGAGCTGCTGTGAAGTGTGAGATTAAGGGTGATAGTTGTATGCTTATCAAAAACCCTGGTTCCAAAGAGATGGCTGAGGAGGGGTTTTGTTTATTTGTTTTGGGGTAGAAAAAAATGCAGTGAGGACCAATGAGAGTGCTGTATCCCACATCTCTGGAGCAGGAAAGTACACCTGTAGCTTTGGCACAAGCCCTTCTCTGAGTGTGCTACCAAAAGAACCACGTGGTGAAACAAGTGATAAAGGCTTTCATGGTTGCTTCTCTGGGTGCTCTGAGTTCTCAGACCTGAAAGAAAGAAGAGGAAAAAGAGGGAAATGCCTTAACAACACAGCTGGGTAGTTGAATGTGGCTGGTTAATTGATAATTGTGCATGTTATGCCATGATCCCCCAAAAAACTGCTAGAGGTCAAACTGAGTTTTCAATTTCAGCTGCTTTAATTCAGTGGTTTTAGGACCATGTAATCTGCACCTCCTGGATAAACCTCAGCCTTCACCTGGCTTTTACAGTTGAGTTTGCCCCTCTGTAAAGCAGAAGTTTTTATCTAAATATTCCTGGAGCAGGACCTCAGGTAAAGAACATGATATCTTTTTAATAAAATCCTATTGTGGTAAATCACAAAAGGTGCAAAAAATGATAAAAAGTAAGAGTCTAACTTGGTTTTAATAATCTGAAAACTCAGATTTTGGTGATTTTTTTTTCCTTCCCTGGTGCCCAGTCCCAGAGTGAGAAAAGATGCAAATGTAACCAATTGCACACAAGTTTTCTATCCAGCTCCTACAAGTTTTAGGTCTCTGTCAGTGAGGTTCAGTGAGGGGTCTGGAGCACAAGTCCTCTGAGGAGCAGCTGAGGGAGCTGCTGTGTTTAGCCTGGAGAAAAGAAGGCTCAGAGGGAACCTTATTGCTCTCTACAACTCCCTGGAAAGGAGGATGTAGCCACGTGGGATTCAGCCTCTTCTCCCAAGTAACAAGAGGAAATGCCCTCAAGTTTAGCTGGGGGAGGTTTAGGTTTGAAATTTCTTCACCGGAAGGATTGTCAAGCACTGAACAGGCTTCCTGGAAAAGTGGCTGGGTCTCCATCCCTGGAGGTACTTAAAAGCTGTGTAAGATGTGGCGCTTAGGGACATGTTGGGACTTAGGTTTAATGTTTGTTATAAATGCAAAGGCAAATTTCAGGTTAATAAATGACAATTTATTAATAACAGAATATCGAGCACCTGAAAAAGAGAAAAACCACAAAAATAGGAAATTGTCAGCGCGCGCTGGGTGGATAGAGGTCCGCACCGATGTACCAGACGCCCTAGTCCACGCCAGTGCAGCTCTCAGTCCACCGTTTTATAGGAATTTTCTGCCCTTAGGCAGTCCAGGTGTCCAAGGTGGGTTGAATAGTCCGGATTTCTTTTCGATGGCCCTCCCGGACCTCATCAAGTCTAGTTGTCTCATTCCGGGAAGGCTCCTTTCTTATGTCAATTCCAAGGGTCTGTCTTATGTTGATTTCATTCCGCTCGTGGCACCAGAAAGTTGATGAAATTGGCATCGACGTCAGGAAGGAATTTCTCCTTGCCTTGGCGAGGAAGCGATTCTTATCAGGGTTGGCCAGTGTCTTTTGTCTAAGTTGATGACCTTCGTCCTGTCTTTTCAACTGAGATTAGCAGGCTGAGAGAGAACGGTTACCCTTCTATTGGATTTTACAATTTTACTTTAGCTTTGTTTCATTATACATCGAATTATTATTTTATACACGAATTTTTACCCTATTTTTATCACAATGTTGGACTTTGCAGTGCTGGGTTAATGGTTGATCTTGATCTTTGAGGTCTTCCAATTTGAGTGATTCTATGTGTGATGCTATGTACTGAGTTTAGATAGTTTCTAAAGAAAGTAACAAAATATAATTTTAAAGAAGATGATTCTAGTGAGGTTTAGGCCTTACTTGATTTATTTAGGGGCAGATTTCACAACAAGTGAGTGATTTTTAGAATGTCTTCATCAGGTCTCATGGCAGGTGTTGATGTTGGAAGTTTTTAACCAGCACTGTGCCTTCCCTGGCCCAAACAGTTGCTCCTAGTGTGAACATTGAAATTACTGAGGGAAAACAGAGCTTTGGGATCATAGAGAGTAAACCTAGTTAGTTTGTTTCTGAAATCAAACAAAATGCTGGAATCTCAAAAATTTACAAGAAAAATGGAAGAAAATGCCAATGAGTGAAATGAATTTGCAGTCACTTTGGCATGTTAATCCGGATGTCTAAAAATGTATGGCAAGGAGGTAAATCATGTATTACCCTCACACCTGTGCAGAGAGATGGTGTTCCAAAAATTTTGCTTTTGTCCTGCTCTGTTAATTGGTCTGAGATATTGTTAGTCTCTCAGAGAACCAGGGCTGGCTAAGACCCTTTCAGTGTCAGAGAGGGATGGTGCTGTCTCTACTCTCTATGTGTGTGGCTACTCTTCCCATACCAACCATTTTCCCAGAGCTCAGCCTTGGAGCAGGTAGCTGGAGGGCTGGTAGAAGTATTCACAAAGACACTTCCTCCCACTTGCTTCACAGGTAAGGGAGACACATATTCCTCCTTGGTAAATAAAGCTGTGAGCCTAATTCAGGGTCCTGAAATGGATGGTGCAGAAAATAGGTCTCTCTGCCTTAAAAGTGAAGATACACAGGTGGATACAGGAGAGATTACTCTCAGATGCCTTTAGCATGTGTGAATACCTCAAGACATCCCCAGTCATCAGCATCTGCCATTGAGGAAAATCAGAGATAAGACTTACACTCATTTTGACCCATCTGTTGTGTTTCTGCTGCTGAGCATTATTTTGGACTTTAAAATCTTTTAATAGCCAAATATATAGTTCACCAACACTTCTCATAGTATGACTGTGTAGCATAACTTGCCCTGTTATTTGGACCAAGGCTAATGTTTGATTTATAATAGCCATTTTTATCTAATTACCCCTAGAATTAGTATTATCAAGAGCAGCAAGGCTGTGCATACCCTTTGTATGTCTGCAGGCAGGGTGGACCTGTGACAGAAGGAGAAGTCTCAGAGTCACCAGAACCCTTCACCTCAAAGAGCAGCAGGGTTGATAACTCGTGGCAGTGATTTTGCAAGGTTTATGCCTACAATCCAGGCTAACGTCGCTAATTCACTCTGTGGTTGCCACTCAGCAGACAAATTAATGGCGTGAGTCATTGTCAACTCCTACTAAATAAACCAGTGAACTAGAGATGAAAGGCTCTGTATCCAAGTTGTTTTCATTAATTGCACTGTGGGGCAAGAGTAGATTTAATTTCAAGGACGGGAATATTAACCTCAATTCCTTTTCCTTAATTGAGTGTGGAGAAACAAGAGGCGTAAGCAAGGGAAACAGAGAACAAGGAAATGGGTCGTTAGCACTGTCATCTGGCCTCCCGGGCAGCAGCGCCTTGTAAAAAATGTCATTGCAGCAACCAGGAGGCAAAAGCTTGTTTGGCAATGCACAGAGCATAAGTAATAAGGAAATTTACATTGGTGATTGAATTTTCACCAATTTTCCACCATATTTAGATGTACAAGTCTCAGCATAGGCTTATAACAATACACCAGTAACTGGAGCCCATGTTGTAATGATCCCTAAGGTAAAAACACCAGCAAAATCCTGCAGAACCATCTCCATGGGTGATGCTGACTCCATGGGAAGCCTTTAAGAGGAAAAGATGTGGTCATTAGGCCCACTTTTATTACTGATATATAACACTTGCAAAGCATTTCTCACCTGAAGGCTTCAAATTGCTTTCCAAAAAGGATGATTACAGGAAAAATAGAGGCCTCAGGAAGTACAGCTGACCTTCCAGGAAGGAATAAGAATTTGGGAATAAGATTCATATTTCCTGCCAGTCATTCTGATAATGTATGTGACGGGCTCCAGTGATTCTATCACTGAATAATTATCAGGTAAGCAGCACAGTTCAGGAGAGGTTTCCTGGATCTAGCCAAGCTAGATCCAGGAAACATTCTTTTAGCTAGCGAGGATTGGGAACTTTTTTAATTACTCAACTCTTTGAGTTGATTAAGCTGATACAAATGGAAGTAAACCAATTACATAGCAGGTCAACTGTTGTTGTGAAAGTGGGATAGCAGTGAATGAATGAAATGGTACATCTTTTGGGTGTGCATAGCAGGGTGGGTGATGAAATTCTATCTTAGTATGAGATAAGGTGTCTCCTACATAAAAAAGCCTTTAATAAAGGCTATGAATTTTGGGCTTGCTACTAACTAGCTGACTGCCTAATCTTTTTCAGGATCATAAATGTTAATGAAATAAAATCCTAAGAGACAACTTTCTGGTAATTCCTCAAGAAACTTTATGGGTCAAGGGGAAAGTAAAATATTCTAAACCAAACACATTGTTTCTTATTAAAAATTCTGCAAAATAATTTTAAAATTAAGGTATCATTTATTGTTAATGGAAGAGGTTAAAAGATATTTATTTGTTATACACTTCATGATCATTGGTTGGTACAAGTGACTGTGCCTAATTACATTTAAATGATGTGCAGTTAGGAAAGAATGTGTCTAAAGCCGTATCTCCACATGCAGTGCTCATAAGAACAGAGAATTTCTCACCAAGCTCAAATTCTATCTTCTCTGCTATTTAGAACACAGGAAACATAAGATCATCTTTCTTTTACGAATCTAGCAGTGATTGCAAAGCTGTAAATAAAAATGCAATTCTTTCTTGCGATGCCCATGAGTGAGCAAACCAAAATTAAATAAATAAATGTTTCCCTTACATCTGCAGAAAACCTTTAGGGCTCTACAAAACAGTAAATTGTGAGAGTCTCTTGACTTAGCTCAGTTACACTTGGTTCCCTGGAGGCCCATCATTTTGATGGGTGGCCTACTTGGCTTGAGAAACCAGGTCAAACTCCCTCTAGTTGGAAAAAAAAAGTAAAAATAAAATATTAATACCAGAGTTTCTTGCAATAATTCAAAGGACACAGCTGAATTCAGGAAGGTGCAGCCAGAATCCAGCACACTACAGAATGGCACTGTTCTGTGTTTACTCTCAGTGTATCATTGCTGTGTTAGTGAAGATCTGATTTATCATCTCTTGCTGGGAGAGTTGACCTCTCCTGGAGGACTTCTTTGAGTCCTGCAGAAATTTCTGTGCATGCTCAGCTTGGGGTTCTGTTACCCATTCTTGGCACTCCTGGCCTGGGAGCCACCCAAGGCCAGTGTCTGTCCAGAGGAACATGCCCACAACCTCTGCCACCTATACCCTAAACTGATTGAAAGGATCAGTCAATTTTTTGATCAATGTTTTCTTCATGCCCAGCTCTGGTTTCCTTTTTCCATATTATTCATTGTTGAAGCTTATCTGAGTACAGAGGCTTTATGTCACCCAGTACCTGTAATCTTTGTTGTATGACTGGGCATACATGATTTTTGGGCATACATGAATTTTAAACAACCTAATCATTGACCTTATTTGCCAATACATAGAGATAAATATATGATAGACACAGGTTAGCCTCTCAGTTCAGGAAAAGTGAAAAATAAAAATGCACTATTCCTTTTAATTCAGCACACCAGTACACAGAAGCAGGTTTTTTTCACTATGTAAGTGACCACAAGTGCAAGTAGCTTTTCTGCAAAATTTCTCGGTGTCAGCTTTGCAGTAGCCAAGACACAGACAGCATTTACGCTGGATCTGCAAGAAACTGCAATAAATTTGAAAAAATTAATTAAACAACACTGAGACTGCCAGCAGGGGCTAAATTACATCATGCTATAACCTGGATTTCCTGGAGGTGAGAGACTTCTGCAGAAGGAGAGCTGAGCAGCAGGACAAAGCCCTTTTTCTAAACGGTACTGCTCACAGAGCCCTTCAAACCATGGCATTCTGCTCTGTGTAACAGTGATGAGACCCTGAGTAATGACCTGGGGACAGAGAAATGGAGCCAAATAACCCTCATAATCTCTTTTGTGCAAGGCAATTTTTCCCTTGCATTAACATGCCAGAGCACTGAGGACTTCATATTTACTAAGACTTTTTTGTCTTGCCATTTCCCATGGAGCCGTGAATTTTGTACTGCTGAAAGCTGAGATTATGCAAAAAATATGGCCTTTTTTCCTCCCCCTTGCTCCCAAAGGAATATCAGTGCTTCTGAAGAAGCGGCTTTGCTCTGCAAAGAGAACACAACAGGCTTGGTAACTTAAAAATTTGATTGCCAATGAGCAGGGCTTCAGTTGTGTGCACATTTCATTTCAATGCAGTGGCCTGGGAACATTCTTGAGCTAATTAAAATACACTAAGTAGTCAGCTGGTGGTGCTGAAAGCTGCTTTACCACTTGGAAATGGGAATTGCAGTTGTTTCCTCCTTATGGTCCAGAATTGTTGAGAAGGAACATCACAAGGAGCCTATTCAATGCACAAAGTCTCTCTAATGGATGCAAAATTGTTTGGGGTTTTTTTGTGCCTGAAATCAGACATTGTTAATAATGTAAGAACAAGGAGAATGTGCTCTTGGGGAAAGGCTGGGCTTTGCAGCTACTAAAAAGAGTCTACTTAAAATCTAGGTTGACCTTGATTGCAGTTGGACAAGCTTGAACTCAAAAAAGCATTGGATTATAGCCATTGAGAAGCCTTAATCTCAGAGGTATCTGAAATTAACCTGTATTTACTTTAATAAATATCTTGTGTGTTTCTTTTGGTTTAGAAAATTCCACATTCAAAATAAACCCAACCAAACCACAGCACAGTACCTAAAGTCACAAAGATGAATCATTAGAGCAGTCTTTGAAATGACCAGAGGATGCTTGCACTATTTGTAGCAGCTGCTAAAGAGCAGAAGGACCAGAGCAGGGCTCTCCTGCTCCATCATAAGCCCTGGTGTGAGCCTCCATACCCATAGTGGCTGCCTGAAAAGTTCAAAAAGCACTTGCTGGAGTCCAGCTTCTAGTTTCAGCAGTGGGCAGGTCTCTTTAGAAGGCAGAAGCTGGACTCTTGCACCACTCTCATCCTCCTACCTGGCATAAAAGATGCAGATGAATCACATAGAAGTGAAGCATCTCTGCATTTAACTACATGCTCCTTCTGATTACCTTTTTGCAGCACTGCAACCTTTTTAAATTTACCAGCAATTTACCAGAATGTGACAGAGAGGAAAATGAGGTGTGTTTTTAAATTTCCTTCTTCCAAATGAGCACACAGTCTCACAGTCACCTATGAAAACTGGAAGGGTGGAAAAGTGAATTTTCCTTTCCTCATTGCAATTTCAAGAATGTATATGGAAACTATTTTGGTGGATCTGCAATCTGTATCTTATTTAAAATTAAAATTGTCCATTGAATAAATTTCCATTTACTCTAGCAGAGGTCTGGCGATTTACATCAGTTAAGAATCAGCTCATCATTTCCTTTAAAGCTACTTGTATCATTCTGTGGTTATGAGCACTCTACAAAGCATTTAGGCTGCATTTTTAAAGATTAAAACCCTCGACAAGCTTCCTCTTGCAAATACAAGTTTGAAGTGATATTTCACCATGAAAACATGGTTAATTTTCCCCTTCCAGGGATTTTAGTGAGGTTTAGTGCTATTTTATGTACAATGACCTGTTCAATAACATGTAAATGTTTCATCCTGTTGGTCTCCATGTCAGTGTTTGTTCTTTATATTATGTTTTAGTAAAAAGTATTATGACAAACCATTTTATTTAAACTCAGCATGCTAAACAAGGCTTTCCTGAAGTTGTGATGTAATATCAATTATTTAATAAGCATGGAGCTTACAGCTGAGCTAACAGTTATCATCTATAATAGATACATCTGCTTGTGTTTTACTCCAAGTCATGCACTTTGACCTTTTTTCTATACAAAAGAATAAACTGTTTCTGTGTCTGTAGAAACTATGATGACACTGTGTTTTTCCCTCTAGAGTTTGCACTGTTTCATTTTACATGATCTTGAATTTAAAAAAAAAAAAATAAAAAATTGCAGCAGCAGGTTTATGCCAGAAAAGAAATGCAAACACTGCTGTACTCTCTTGAGCATCATCACTATGATGTGAAGCTTTATATTAAAACAAATTTTGCACACTCAGACTGCACCACTATAAACTCCTCAGGATAATGTTCCTGTCAGAACAATTCAACTTTTCTAGCACATGAGACCATTTCTAATGAGATAACACTTTCTCAAAGAACCAGATGACTTAAGGATCTGAGCTCCATGCTCAGCAGCATGTTTGCCACCCTGAAACCTATGTTTCACTGAAGTGGATGGGACTTGCATTCCTAAAAGATCAAGTTGCTTTTGTTGGCCAAACCATTTTTATCTGGAGTAACAGTCCCATTTAAAAAATGCAGATCTTTTGGCAAATGTATCAGCAAAGCCTGGGCCACATTATTATTACCTCTTCTGTGGTCATTGGTGCTCCCAGACTTGGGGTGACACAGACCACAGAAGTTTGATGCCCAACTTCCCACAAGAGTGGGCATTGCTGAAAAGTGGTCCAGAGATCCCACAGCCAGGCACTGGGCAATGGGCCTCAGTCGCCATCAGCAGCTAGAGGGATCTGTCTTCCAAGAGCATACATTTATGCTTTCTAAATGGGACAAAGGCTCTTAAATAATTTGGTGTATGTAAAATTTTTTCCTGGTCCCACCAGAATTACATTTCAAAGACATATGGGGGAGTTCATGCTAGTAATGATTAAACAGACCTGCTTCATTTCAGTATTTGGGGGTATTTTTATTCTCAACCCACCCCTCTTTCATAACATGAAAAGGAATCTCCCCACTGGGAAGAAAATTTCCTAACCTAGTGCTCAGTACTGTGGTATTTTTGAGTTATATTTTGCATGTGGTCAGCTGAGATACTTCTCTGGTTAACTCTTAAAGGAGGATTCAGCCAAAGCTTCATGGGAGAACTCTTTGTTCCTTCCATGAACCTATCCTGAAGTAGATAGGCAATCTATACTTTTTAAAGAAAGATTGTTTAAACCAGAATGGCTGGAAGCACCTTAACTCTAGACGACTGGAAATCATTTTCTAAACCCTCTTATTCACTAAGAATCTTTTAATTCTTCGAAATCTAGTCCATTTTCAAGTAATTTTCTACAACAAATGGGACCAGCTCAATATGTTCTTCACATTTTAGTAATTTAAAAGGACATAACTGAATTTTATTTTAATCGTAATTGCAAACTCATGCAGAAAATGTAAATGCACACTTCCCGATTAGCTTGCAGCATAAACCATGGCTTCTATTAATGTATTCCAATTTGTAATTCTTTGCACAGTATGAGATTTGAAAGCTGTGATTAAAATTAATTAGGTTAAATAAAGTTTATCCCCCCTGAGCACTGCTATTTGAAGAAAGAAATAGTAAAACACTAGCTACATCTGGCACTGCAGGAGGCTCAAGCATCATGAGGCATAACACCATTGCTTTTTCAGAAGAGTTGCTTATGCTGCTTTTCTTGGCGAGGCTTAAGCACAATGTTTCCTCCTCTAAAAGCCAATTTGGAGCTGTTGAGTTACACTTTGCCTCTTTAAATGGTCTGGAGCTACAACATCTGTATGAGCATCTGACAAACCGATTTTTGTAATGCAGTGGTTGATGCTAATTTGCAAGTGGCATCATTCCCTGCCCAGGTCAGCATTACAGTGCTGCCCCACTGCCATGGGGAAAAAGTCTCACAAATTCAAGAGGCAGTAGAAATGTTGTCTTGAGGGAGCTCCCAAAGTTTCTGCTTGCTGGTGTATTTGGTTGTTCTTGAGTGGGTTTTTTGCCAAATCCTTTTAAAATTATTTTCTTACAGTGAAGGAGTATTTGGATAGAAAGGAGCATAAGTGTCTGGGACACTGAACTTTCTGGGATGGAAAGAGCGTTTTGAAAGAAAAGACAGTCATGCCTGATCCCCCCCTCCCCCATTCTGGTCCAGAGATTAGGACACTGGTTGCAAACAGTGTAACTTGTCTATGTACACCATTTTATACTCTGATTTTTGTTGCTCCAGAAGTGGCAGCTTATATCTCAAAATCTGGTCTTTTGACACCTGCTGTTCCTTCAGAGCAACTCATTAACTAATTGAGCAATCCTTCATCAGGTGAAGCCTAATTCCTTTTGCAATCAGCATGTATCACAGCCAAACTCTGTATTAGTTACTGGGTACTGAATATGCTTGACCTAATAACCAGTCTGTGCCAAAAGCAGGAAGATATTTTTGGAGGCTGATACCATTGTGACTCAAGACGAAGCCTTCATGCCTCTCTGACAAAGACAGGCTGTTCCCATCAGGGGAAGGTAAGGGCACTGTGCCAAATGACAACTCCTGAAAATGTTTTGCCCTGCCAGTCAGTGCTCCCTTTGCCTTCTCTTCCAGATGGATCTCATTATAAGCTGTACCAGTGGAGGACTTCCAGCTTCTATGAGCCACGTTCCCATGCCTGGAGTCCCTCTGTGTTTGTGTGTTAACCAGGATACAGCTCAGAAATTCAGTCAGATGGGAGAGTGAGGAGTGACAGGAGATGCATCCCTGTGGAGGGCAAAGCACGATGGGCTTAGCCCACAGCACTCACCATGCAAGCCAGCAGAGAGCAGAGAGGCATATTGGCACAGGGATGTTGTCTCCCAACTTAAGCCAGGACAAAAGTAGATAAAAAATTTCGGAGGAATTAAAATATTGAAATCTGAAGCCCACTCCAGGTCAGTAGTGAAGTCTGAGAGGAAGCTTTCACATAACTGTCTCTGATTCTGCTACGGCATCTGATGAGGAAAGAAATGGAAATTAATTTTGCTGTTGTTACCCTTGTTCTAGTCCAATATTTAAAAGGACAGCAATAACAAAAATTGTGGTGTCTTTCTCACCCAAACAACTTCACACTCTCACATATTTCATTGCCTGAAGTCAGACACTGTGCAGAGAACTCAGTCCAGGTGGAAGCCTAAGGCCAAGCTGCCACACGTGATGGAGAAACCACCACAGGCTGGCACCCAAGGATGGCTTGTTTCTGTTATTTTGATGTGAGAGCTGAAAAAGAAGAAATGGGAAATCCCGTTAAAATCAAAATGCATTACACTCTCTCTCTGACAGTAATTTCTGAGCAAGAATTTCTCACTCTCTGTGGTGGTTTTGGGTCCGAAAGAAAGGCCAGAGAATACACAGACGTGTAACCCTTTAGCTATGCAGCTGCCCAAGATAGTGAAAGCACTGCCACTGGGGTTGGAAAAAAAAAGGGACTGGGAAAAGAGACGGCTTTCCAATACTGTGTAAAGCCACAGGCTCCACAGGGTGATTCATGGTTTCCCAGGCTCACAAGGAAGCTCTGCAATCCCCAGGTCTGTCATCCTTTCAACTCAGGCCAGGGAGTTACACCCAGTAATTTTTGGTGCAGGCCTGTAATTTACCTGAGCTGCTACTCTATGCTTTAGCCAAAATGGCCGGAGGAATGGAGGGGGCATTGTTAGCCTTGGCACAGCAGCAGTTCTGTGCTGGGGAGATGTCAGGAAGCTGCAGGGCCCACCAGATGTGGTGCCTCTGGGAGGAGTGGGATGGAGAGGCAGATCAGGAGGCTGTAGCTGGCTGAGGTCAGCCATGTCCCCTTTGAAGGATGTTCATTCTACTGAGCACTGGTCTCGTTGCACCCTTCTCTCCTTGGGGCTGCTGTCACAGGAGCAGAGCAGGTCTGTGTCTGGCATTCAGCCAACAGCAAAGAAGAAACCATACATAAACCAGAAGCCACTTGATTTGCTTGGGCCAAAGTTCTACTTCCAATTTTCATCCTGCTCCTTCTAGCTGTTCCTTTATCCTCCTTTAGGTCTCTCTTTGGCACAACACCAACACCATGAGGACTCTTCTCTTCCTGCCCTTCTGCTTCTCCCTTTCACTGCAGCTGACACAAGCCAAGCAGCCTGGATTTGCTGATTTATTGGAGGAGTCTGAGAGTAGGGGAGGAAAAGTCATGGTCATTACAGAAAAAGGAAATAAGCAGGATATGACATGACACCTGGCAGTACTGGCAGCATGTGGGTAAGTGGGACTGGGAGCAATGCATGATGATGGATAACAATGGGAAAAGGAGAAGCATTGCATTTACAAGGGACTTCAGCAGCTGTGAAAGATTCATAGAAGCACAAAAAGTGAAAGATACCATGGTAAAAGGGGTGTCTGCCCCCTAGCATTCATTCACCCATTCATTTTAGGGAGCATGAGAATGGCCAGTCTGAGCCAGTACAAAGGTCTCCCAACCCTTCCAGCCTTCCTTTGATGGATGCTTAGAGAAACAAGGCACAGATGATGAGATCTTTCTGCTGGCAGGATGCCCTGGACCCATGTGAGTAGCTTGTGCTTTCCTTGAGCTGGAAGTTGCAACATAAATCACCATGTTCCATGAACCTTCAGAGCTTCTGAAGTACAAAATGAAACCAACTGTAAAGCATCTGGAGACCAAGATCTTTCTGCATGACACTTACTCTAGAGGGCTCCCTTTTGCAATGTACTTAGAGGAAGAAGGTACGTCATCAAGAATTAGGTAGAAAAGGCTTGTGAGAATAATTTTCCCATTCCTCCACAGGGCAATATTGTTTTGACAATTACATGTTTCCCTTGAGGAGGATCCCTTCATGCACACCCAGTGCAGAATTGGCTTTACAAAGCTAGATCATGAGTTGCTGAGATGACCACTAACTGCTACCTTATCGAGTGCTCTTACATGGGCTTCTGCTGTGAGCACTTAAAAATCTGGGGGAGTTGTTGGTTTGTTGGCATGTTTTGCTTAATTCCTGAATGGTGTATTCTGGGGAAAAGCCATTCCTCCAGATAAGAGATCTGCAGAAAGGACGTGACCAGCTGCCATACGGTAGCAGCATAAACTCTCACTGACCTGCATGATGTCATGGTCCCAAAGTGCTGGATTAGAGAGGTTGCTCTGCATGTGGGACTTTGCATAAGGAGAGGTTAATATGTTTCTGCTGGCCTGGCAAAAATTCATAACAAATCTGCAATTCTGCTTCAAAGATCACCATAAACAATTCAGTGCTCTCGTTAGTGTCTACACCCTGCAAATGTTTAAACCACAAGAAACCACAAACCGCAGGAAACCTGCGAACTGAATAAACAGCTGCTGCTCCAGACTCTAAATCAAATTTACAATATTCTGCTAATAGACAGACATTTGCATTGCAAAATCAGATTTCATATTGCCAATATCTATGTCACAATTAAAGTATAGCTGAGCTTTTAGGTGTTTAAATGAATTCATAATATACTCAAGAAAATTATGACTTCCATTAAAAAAAAGGAAGCTCTAGAATGTCAAAAGATAAAGTGGCACAGGATGTGGATGTATTAACATCTCAGGTAAATGGGACTCATTAGCTACAATATTTCATACTTTACAATATAAGGTATGCACATAAGAAAAAACTCCCTTGGGCTTTCGCAGCACATGAGCTCTCTGAGTCTTCCCCAATGTTGTTGCCTGACTTGTTTTAACATTAACATTTATTGTGTGTAATTCTATTTGTCCTCACACTGAAGAAAACATCCCCCTTAGTGCTCTTGTTCCCAGACTTGCTTTTGTGGCTGCATGCAGGGCAAGCAAAGAGGAGCAGCCATCTAGGGCACATCCACACTCTGAGACTGGACAGTGGGGGATGCTTGGGGAACCATGCTAGAAACAGAGCAGTATGAGGTGATCCTCCTCTTACCTCACAGTTACTTGGGAATCTCTGCAGAAAGAATGAAGGGTCTGAAGCTCCTTGGTGAGTCTTTCTGGTGTGAGTTTGTTTCAGTTCTTCCAAAATGTGTGACACCTTTTTGATAGGCATGTCAAGGAAGGGCAGGTCTTGTGAGATGTGCCAGTACAGCCCTTTGTTTGCCGAGAGGAAAGGAGCAGAGAGGTATTCAGTGAGGAATTGTTTTATCTTCTGGCTGATGAGTGAGTCATTCATTATAACAGCTTTGATCAGGCTGATTACAGATATCTTAATAAATAAAATGTTGCCTGAGACTGCTTTGAGAGCCCGACGCCCTCTCTCTCAGAGCACCCAGATAACCTTGTCCAGCTGTTGCAGTCTGCTAGGAATACTCCTGGAGTACACCTCAGCACTGAGGAGAGAGTTCTGGTGTGTCAAGACCTTGCTAATTAACCATACAGACCATGACATGCCCCTGCTCAAGGCCCTGCTCCTTGGCCACTAGAGCTCTCTAGCAGAGGTGTGGCTGTTGTGTCTGACCTTCACAGGAGGAGAGGTTGTAATCCCCAGAATGCCTGTGTTAGTCAAAGCTGTGCTTGTGTAAAAGGCAGAGTGGGTCAAACACCAGAGATGGTAGGTCACAGCACAGCTCACTGGTTTTCTTAGCAAAACCTGCTGAACTCTGCAGAAAGGGACAGCAGGAAGGGCCACAGGGGAAGAGATAAGCTTGGGCCAAAGGAGTAGTTGAAATTCCTGGTGTAGGTCTCAATGCAGGTGGAAAGACCAGCTAGTGCAAAGATAGATAAAACAGAAGAAGAACTTGTACTGGAAAAATTCAGCATACTCCTAATATTTCTACTGGTGATGTCCACACAACTGGAAAGAGACAAACAGAGCCGGGGAGCAGATTGAGAGTGGGGTAAAGAAATGCCAGGAGCTGTGAGTAGTGAGGAGCTGGCAGGCTGGAAGTCTGAGAAGAGCTGGGGTGACAGGATCAGAGAAGCCAGAGTCCTTGGTGAAGCCTTGAGAAGGATCAGGGGAAGGCTGCCCTGGAGGTAAGGCCAGCAGACAGCCAAGAGGAGAGGAAGGAGAGTATCCCCTCCATGTCAGGTGGCTGCAGATGGAGGACAGGGGCAGGAGACAGGCAGCCAGGCCACAGGCATAAGGTCACACTGACCTCTTGTTCTTCTTTCTGTCTTGTGGGAAGATTTCTCCTACAAGATTAGTCCCTTGAGAGCATTTTCTGGATCATTTTGTCAGCAGCCTGGCTGTCAGTATCCTACTAAGGGTGCTCACTAGCAGGAGAAGGCACGGCCCATCTCTCACCAAATGCCCTGACTCTGTGCCACTGGGTGGACCCTAGGGAGCATGAGGAGGGGCACAGCCAGAACCCAGCTCACATGCCCTTTAGTAAACATGTCCATGTGGATTTCCCTTTCCTGACACATTAAAAGTTCATATGAAATAGGAACTTGGATTTGAGCTCCCACCAGCTTTCATCAGTATGAACCATGCTAATTTTTTGTCTTTTCAAAGTTGTCCTCTGTAATTCTGAAATGAAGTGAAAATCTGAGTCCAGAACTTCACCTATTTTTTTAAGGTGCTCTAACCCAACATTCACCCTGAAGTCTGGAACTCCTGCGACTTCAGTGTTGAAGTCTGTTCCATCAGACGATATTCTAATAAAAAGTGTCAGCACAAGAAAAATACTGGAAAGTCAACCTTGGACACAAAGGTTGATGTTGCAAACAGTCCCCCTACTCTTGCAGCCATCCTGGAGAGAGCGCCATAAGCATAATAGCCACAAGGTGCCACTATAAGCATGGTTTTATATTTAGAAATAGGATTTAAAAGAAAAACAAAAAAAACAAAAACAGTGAAGTGTCAAGGTTTTCTAATTGGAAAATAGTCCTTTCAGTTGTAGTGCACTTCCTTTGTACAGGTCAGCTTTGCTTTAGAATTGCCATTTTCCTGGGCAAACTTTCTGTTACCTCTCCATCACTATCACCATCCTCACACACAACATAAAAAATGTACTTGTGTGTAAATGTGAGTACACCTTTGTGTTTTGCCCTTTCTGGGCCATTCTCCTCCTCAGGAATAGCTAAAGCAGAAATTACCTTTGGCATTCTCTCATGCGTCTTTCAAAAGCACCCCTCTGGCCTCCATCAGGGAGACATTCTCATGTCACCTCAGGCAGGGAAGTGCATTGCAGAATCAGCAGTGTGCTTTGCTGCATAGCATCATCAGCCCCACGCTCCTGTGCACACTGACCCCATTTCCTACAGGACAGAGAAGGACCATGGCTTAATCGGCTTTCACCCTTATGTCCCAAAGAGCTCTGCCCATTGCAAAATTGGGAATGGCCCAGGATCCTCTAGGTGAAGGAGCCTTTACATTATGAGGAGCAGCACATCTGCAGAGAGGGCAGGAGAGGTGGGATACACAGGCATTGTGCCAAGACCCCATCACCTCTCAGCCATTCCACATTGTTGTCCTCTCCCGTATTCTGGAGTGCCATAGGAGAGGAAGAGCTCTATCACAGGCTGTGCTTCTCTCCACAGGAAGAGGACTTTTCTGCACCCTAGGAGCCTCATGCTATTAAGGCATCAACCACATGCCCTCTCCAGCCCAGTGCAGAGGCCAAACACCCTCCCTCCACCCCAGAGTGCTGAGCAGTCACATCCGATGCTGCCACAAGCAAGACGCACCCACTGTGTCCTGATTAACCTCCTTCCTCCGCCACCTCACTCACACAGGGATCCAGTGGAAATAACACTGGTGATGAAGGGGGAAGCCTTGCCACAAATGACTGCACCCCAGACCCTGTGAGCCTGCAGCAGCAGTCACTGTGCTGATCTCCAGCGTGGCTCAGCTGGCCCGGTGCATGTGGATGTGGGGCATGGCTGTCCTGGGCCAAGCCACCATTCAAAGGGATCCTGGGGAAAGGAGGTTTCTCTTGCTAGCTGCCAGTGTTGCTAACTGGAGTCCAAAAAATAAGCAATGATTTCTCAGCCTCCATTAGCCATCTAAGAGGCATCCATTTTAAGACCAGACGATCCTCATCATAGATGTGGAGGTATCCACCATAATAGGTGGTAGATCTTGGGAAAAATGCTTCATCTTTTAAATTTCATCAGCATTTCAGATGATCACTGTTTCCAGTTGAAAAGCCAAATGGAAACTCCTGCTACTCACTGACGACTCACATCAAGTTTTAGAGCTGTTTTTGAAAAGTAGTAGGGGTATTTGGCCAAGAACTAGTCTTAAAGACTAAAGATTTTGATGGGTTTTCCCACTCAATAACTATTTCATTTGAATGCAGAGGAGGTCTGTGGGATTTAGGAGGAAATATACCGTCCTTACTAGCCTTGTACTTCTGTTTTGTTACCATGTTTTAGTTAACATAAAAAGAATAGCTTTCTTCTGATCGTTTTCTGGTTATTTTTAAAAACGAAAGCAGAGTTTTAAAAATGAGGCACTTTAGAAGTTTTCTGTTCTATTTTTACCTGCACAATTGAATACTTTAAATCCAGAGCTTTTTCAAAAAGGACATTAATAAAAACTGACAAACTCAAAAGTAGATAGGGAGAGCATCAGAGATGAGCATTTGTTGGGCAGACATAGAGAAAATAAGAAAAAGTATCAATTCTCATGTGAGTCCCCCCATTTGGGGCAGTTGCAGACACCAACAATCCTCATCATATTTGTGGTGGGGTTGGCTGCCTGCTTTACCCTCTAGAGATGTGCCTGCTGGAAGTCCCAAACCATTTGCAAATGCTTCTAAGTGGAACAACTATGTCTATTAAAGCAATGAAAACTAAGGGTTTTTTCCCCTGCACTCTTGGGATACTCTCTATTTTGGCTCATATTCAGGAAGGCAATTAAATATGTGCTAACTCTATGCTCATGAATAGTCACATTGAAATTTAAAGAATTACACATGCCTAAGTGCTTTCTTGAATGAAGCCCAAAGTTTGTATCCCAAAGAGAGCTAGAAACACTGTGGCTGAAAGCCACACACAGCTCTGAAGGCCATGTCAAGGGAGCTACAATTCAGCAGACGCTCCCAGGAGGGTGTGGGGAGTAAAGGAAGGGAGTCCAGATTTATGGATGTTGCAAAGGAAAACTCACCATTTTCCATTTGTAGCCACTGCCCTACAACTCTCGAGGAAAGTATATAGTGTTTTTCTTCCATTCCCTGTTTCTTCTTCCCCAGCCTGATAGAATTTAAGCAATACCTGATGGTCACTATTTTGCCAAGTTCTCCTATAGGATCCATCTAGTCCCCAGCCTTGATGCTGTGGAGTTTGTGTGAAGGGGATACAAAGACACCCAGAGGAATCTCTGCAAGGCACAGGAATTTGGTTAGACTGTTACTGACCTCTACAGCCTTACCAAATGCAAGTAACTCTCCTCATTTTCCCCAGCTAATGAAAAAATTTCCCAGGAATAAAAAGTGAAACTTCTGCAGGACAATTTATTTGTTATAATCCATGTTCACATCGGTATTCATAGTGTACTCTCTTGGTAGCAGAGCTGCTGTCAAAATAGAGAATCCTTCCTCACTGTCTGCCATGAAATCCAGTAGTTTACAGCCTTCTGCCAAATGACCTCCACTGTGACAGCTAAGTTTCCTACCATGCTAAGTGCCAACCCCAAACACACTGATGCAGCCCAGCTGCTTGTATGTGCTTGGGTTGGGCTGAATTAGCCAAAAACCTGAGAGAAATGGGGTTTGCTAGGTATCAAATGTATCCTGGCAGTATTACTAAGTGGTTTTCTGTCACTTCCCTTTTTGCTAGATGGTCTGACACCTCCTGCTTCGTGCAAAATACAGCAGAATGTCGTTTAGCACAAAAGATAGGGGTTTTTTTCCCCTGCAAAGTCACTGTGGACACAGTCTACCAGGAGCTGATGAATGATAATGTCACTGTGAAGGGACACTTGGGTGACAGCTGATAATCCACATATCATTGGGTTGGCTTTTTGGGGAAGAGTCACTGAAATCAGCACACCCCCTCCACAGGTGCCAATGGCTGGCTCGCCTGAAAGCCACAAATTTCTTGTGTGGCCTCAGACAATGCACCCAGGCTCCCACCACGTTCCTTTTCTCCATTCCTTTTTGTCCTTTCCGTCTGCAATCTCCATGACATCTTGTACACTGGGAGAAGGCCTGGTGCTATCAGGCCCTGTTCTTTTGTGGACATGGTGCACGCTGCCCAGTGGAAGAGGTCATGCAGAGAAGAGGTTTCAGACAAACCACTCTCTTCAGCTCTGCCAGTTGTTGCCCTTGAATTGCCTGCTTCAAGTCAAGATGCAAAGGTGCAGGATAAAAGGAGCCTAATTTTAATTCTTATGATTGTTTTGAACCATTGCATATCATTGATATTTTTTGTTTGGTATTTGTCCTTTTTAATGCAAAGACTTTAGTTTTATGTTGCACAGAAACATGTTTAGTAGAGTGACTTCTGGTTTCAATTTGGCTAATGGGTGTGAAAAAAGCACTTTCTTCATTTAGACTCATTCATTCACAGTTAAGAAATCAGTTGGGAGTGGAAGAAGCAGTAAAGCTCATTTCCTCTTCCAGCCTGTGACTAGAAGCAGGTGGGCAAGGTCAAGACATGCTCATTTTAGAAACATAAAGGATGTGGGTGAGACTTTCCAAACTGCAGCTCAAGCAGGTACAGTTCCCACTTCACACAACTGTCACTAATTTCGAGCAAGATGCTTTGGAAAATGCCATAGAGAGCTCATCTCTATCTTTAAGGACTTATATGTCTTTAAATATCTAATTTACAGTGAGCAATCACAGCCTGTCCATTAATTAAGCACAATTACTACTTCCCTTATTTAATGCATCCATTAGATGTAGGTACAAAATTTTTTTGCTGCTTTGTCTATCCAACCTTCCCCACTAAACACCAGGCACATTTGAAGCAGTTGGGGGTTTTGTTTTTTAATAGAAAATGTTGGTTAAATATCTGATTTGTGTAATTTTTATTGATTTTCCACTTCCACTCATCAATTCCTTGCCACTTATACTGGAACTATCAGTTCTAAGAAGTGTTGTCTTTTACCTTTTTCTCATATGACACTTGTGTGTCTACACGTACAGTCTTGCTCATGATCAGAGAAATTTGATGTTTACCCTACTCAATCATCTGGTCCTGTGCCTGAGAATCAGAGAGGGTCTCCTGGTAACCAGCAATCCACTACAGCAAGTAAACATTCATGTCCTCTATGACCTGTTTCTCTAGCAAGGATCACCCACTCTCAAAACTTTGGGGTTTTTTGCCAGTGCAAGCATAAAGCTAATTTCCTGGAAACCTCTGAAAAAGCAGACCTCAGCTGGTGTTCTGGTACCAAATGTAAAATTACTGCAAATGTTTTCTGGAGACTTAGCTGAGTTATGACCTGTCCTTTGCTGAAGTTCCCAAATTATTACCTGATCTGTAACCTAAAACTGGTTTCTGTGAGAAATAATTTCAGTTTGGGTCTTCACTGAGGTCTGAAAATAGTGGTCTGGCACAAACGTCCCGCCCATGTTACCAACCACAGTTTTTATATATAGCAAGAACTCCTGTGAAATAGATTGATTACAGTTAGCCAACAAGAATTATTTCTACCAGACAGTGAGATCACCTTGTGAGTGTGGAGACTGTTTTGGAAGAGGTTGGTGTTTTAAGCTTGCTTGAGGTGTGCCCACAAGTCTGTTTATTCTCATGTATCTTATGTGGTCAGGGTGGTGGTGCTGGAGATTTTCGTTTCTGAGCAATTTCTTTTAGTTTATTAAATGAATTTAGTTTCAAATGGAGTACTGGGTTTTCGTTTGTGGTGTTGCTTTTCCTGTTACTGTTGTTGTGGTTTACCGTCCACGCTGAGATATTCAAAAACTTCTCTTCAAACTTCACCAAACTTGTTTTGTGATTTGTGTTCTTGCAGTTCTGAGCATTTCTTATTCCCAGGATGCTGAGCATGGGCTGGGACTTCCTGCAAGAGGAATCACAGTATATACAATGCTGGGACATCACTGGAGGCTTGTGGCTTCAGCCAGACTCATTTCAAGTCCTTGTTGGTCAGGAACTGAGAGGATGTAGAGATCCAGACAGACAGGGCTTACAATAGCAGTAAGGCCTTCTTTAACGTATAGGCGTTGTTAAGGAGTTGCATTTTCAAATTGGCTTCTTCCCTATACCCAATAGTGTGTTTTAATTGCTAAAACAACCCATGGAGAAGACAAATTAATAAATAAATAAACAAATAAAGGAGAGATATCAGAGTCTTTCCCAGGCTTAAGCAATGGTTTAGAGGATGATGTTAGGCAAGTTTTGGTACTAATTTTCCTATTTGTAAGATAGAGATCTTAAGATTAATCACAGTGGGCCAGTCCCTCAAGGATGTCATGAAGGTTAACTCCTATTAGAAAGTATTCTGAGCTAATCAAAGAAAAGGTTCTACCCACACGAACATAGTGGGAGGCTTGGCATTTCTCTACTCAGCTATAGTGACGACATTTGAGATCGTGACTCCAGTTCCCAAACATGAGCAATATGGGATTTCAGCTGGGGAGGTAGGAGTGAAACAGTGCAAGAACACATCAGGAAAGGGACAACTGAGGGCACCATCTGCTCAGACCCTCACTGGCCAGCACAGCATTTCAAGTGCATATTTACATCAGTATATATTTCTGTAGGTTTCAGAAAGGTACCATTTAAACAGCACAAGAAGAACAGAAAAGCAGAAAGATGCCCCCCTTTCCTTTGACAGCAGCTCTGCTGTCAAAGCTGTGTGCTTGGCAAGGGCAACATATCTGACAAAGTCTGCTCAGATGGTACTTACAATCATAACAAGGTCTGCTTGAATAACATCACCTCGACACTGGGTCTGAGCCTCCCTCAGAGATGCACAGCTGGTTCTTCTGGGAATCTGTCCAGTGAGGTGTGCACCATGGGGTCACAGCAGCGGTGGAAAAGCTGCTGCAACCCAGCCACAAATGCCCCCAGCTGTGCCCTTTGCCTTACTATCATGTCATGTCTCTTGCAATGGTCCACTCTGCTCCCAGCCCTATATAATGCCAGTAATCCCATGGGCACCCACAGGAGTCCTAAGTGTCCCTTCATCACTCCTCATTTCAAACCCATTTATGTGTTGTTTGCTTGAAGATGGATTCATCACAGTTGTCTGTGATGACTCCTCTTGCTCAGCCCCCCAGCTTCTACCACTCTTCCATTTTCTTCACACCCCAGTCACATCCCAGTCAGTTTTACAGCACTCTCCCACCCCCATTGCAAACAGATTAACAACTCCCAAACCGACTTTTCATTTGTTTTTAATAGAGATGGTGAGTTCCCCGTGTGATAACTTTTGCATGTGTCATCATTATCTCTATCATTCTTCCCAGTATTTAAAAGCCTTTAAGGGTCTTTGCTTTATGCCAAAATAATTTTACCACTTAACAAAGGGAGGCAGAGCCCTGTCAGTTTTCTCTGAAGCTGAAGTTTGCTGCAAAATAAATATTGGAAACCACCAGCATAGCCAGTTCTTAATCCTGTGGTAGTCTGCAATATGTTCCAGTGCTCCATGGTCCTTATTGTTAGAAAATATTTCTCATGGCAAAATAGATCTTCCTTGCTGCACATTAAGCTTGTTACATGTTGTGCTATTGCCAGTAGGTATGGACAACATTTTTTCACAGTCTCTGTTGCAGCTATGTTTTACCTATTTGAAGACTGCCTCCTTCTCTTTTCTGCAGTAGATACAGTCTCATTTTTCAATTTTTTCCCCCAAGTTCACATTTACTAGATCTCTAATCACTCTTGTTGCTTTTGTCTGAGCTTTCTCCAGCATGTTAGTAGGGCAGCTAAATATATCACAGCTCTTCTTTGAGATTCAAATCGGTCTTTATGCTTTGAATTATCCCCAGAGCTCCCATAGGCTTGGTTAGCAGCCTATTCACCTAAATCCTTTGCTAAACCACCACTTTCTAGGATAAAGCCCCTATTCCTGTAGGTAAGCTGCCTTTATTTATCCCTAGCTTCATGGTCTTTCATTTGGCTGTCAAAACATGTACTGTTTAACTGACCTTCCTTTAACAAGTAATCCAGATCAATTTTTCTATCTGACCTATCCCTAATGCTTCTTTACCATTTTGCGTTTTTTTAATCTCCAGATCTTCAGCCAAGACCAGAAAAAAAACCTGTGGGACCCTGCAAGGAACAGCCCCCAGGGGAACAAACTCTCATTTATGGGCAACATTTAATCTATTCAGGATGGGCTCTTTTGACTTTTCAGATCTCATTTATTTTCACAGCGCCATGCACAGTGAAATCGCGTCTTACAAAACCCTAAATGTGTTGTGTCATCGCATTTACCCTTACCAAACCTGAGATCTGCCCAGGAAGCAATAGCAAACCTGCTATCTGGAAGGAACCTACAGCTTTCTTAGGGAGTGGCAAAGAGTTTGAGAAACAAAAGCTGATGTGTTGCTTGGAAAAGAAAGAGAAATGTAAAGGCAGGAAAGCTATTAGACATAGGAGGAGTGTATCTGTACTCATTTTGTAAAAATATGAATTCAGCAGTGGAACTGACTATCTAAATTGATTGCATCTGGTAAACATTAACTGAGCACACATTTCTGAACTGTTTGCTGCTTTTTTGATCCCACTGGGTAGTCGGCTTCTGATATTTCCACTGAACCATGTTTAATCCTGTTTAGCAATATTTTAGTGATAAGTGATAGCTCCACTTCCAGCCTTTGATGCAGATGATTATATTACCTCCTTCTCCAGTGAATGCAAAAATCCACTGGTAACTGGTACTATTGACGTCTGAGGAAGTCAGGGCTGTTATTGTTTCAGTGTTCAGCATGCTGCTGCTGCTGCACCCCTTTGATCCGTGGCCTTACGTGGCTTTTTAAAGTGGAGGAGGGTGGAGGGAGAAGGGTTACTGGGCTTGTAAACATTTCTATTACATCAGATTAGTTTCCCTGCCATGTACAATCTGCTGGTGTGACTCAGACTTTCACATTTTATGAAGTCAGTTATGTCTACTGGGACTACAACCATTCTGAGAAATTCTAGATAAATGTGAATTAGCTTTATTCTTATCTTATTACACAATGTACAATTGTACAAAAAAAATGCCCTTTTGTTGACTTATAGTGCAGATGTGCAACCACTGGCAGATAATGAGAACAACATGTTCCCTTCTCACCAGCTCTTTTATTGTTTGGCTGAAAGCCTTATCCCAGGTTTAGGACTAATCCATGCTCATTGAATGCATGGTGCTCTCAGCTGCTCTCCACCCACCTCTCAACTTTTCTTTTTTTCATTGGAACTCCACCACGGTGACCTGAGATAGAAGCCACTAAATAGCTGGAGTCATATTTCTCAGAGTAGATCATTCAATCACTTTTATTCTGGGAAATAGGGGATGCTTTTTTGCAGTTATAAGATCTGGGCAAGGCAATTTATTTTTGCCCCTGATTTGGTTTAGGGCACTACCAGTAGCATGGGAAAAGTGACAGTCATTACAAGAACAAATATCAATGTCTCATACAAAATAATCTGGGGCACCACGTGTAACATTTTCCCTTTAGGATATTCTGGGCAGGATTTTCAAACACTCCACGACAGTCCAAGTTTACAACTGCTTTGTTTTTTCCCACACACTTTCTTGCCAAATGTTTCCACAATTGTCTGCTATTCAAATCATTTCTTACTAGAAGAGTGGCAATCTTTATTTTCTTAGGGAATAAGCAGGGTTTGTGGGTTGTTTGCAGATACCTTTAGCAATTTCTTCAGCATTGGGGTAATCAAAGAGTGCTTTTCTTTTTGGATGACCTGCCTGCCTGCCTCACAAAGGCACATCACCATTTCTAACTTTTCTGGCAACAGTAAATAAGACCCAGGAAGTAAACTGTAGTAAACTAGCCCCAGGAAAAAACTGCACCCTATCCTTGAAGAAAACATGATGATGATTTGGAGGGACACCCCAGATACTTCCCCAGGATCCTGCAATGCATCAATGCAGCTCTGCAGCATGGAGAGTCAAAACCTATGTTTTTGGAAAGTGCAGGGTGGGACCTACAGACAAATAAAGACAGTGAGTGAGAAAAAAAAATCAGGAGATTGTGGATGATCCTTACCTTTTCTTCACACAGAGTACAGGACATCATCCTGTAATTGCTACTAAGCAATGAAGACACTAAAAACCATACAAGAAACTCTTCAAGATACTGACTAGATCAGCCATCACAGTGGGCTGCAGCTCAGAGGTATCTGCTAGCGTCATGCAGAAAAACCATTGCCACACACACACCAGGATCTCACACGGGGATGGGAAACAGGACAAGAACACAAACCAAGAAAGAAACTTTCATTGCCCTGAATGAGTTTCTTGGTCTTTCTTTCTGCACCTGTATTTAATCCCACGGTCACAGCTTGTTTTGAATGCAGAAGCCTCCGGGAAGACAACCCAGTGAACAACTCTCATTTCCTTCAGGAGAAGGGACCTTGGTGTGGGTGGGAGGTGAGGCAGGTGCTGACAGGCTGAGCCCTCCAGCCAGTGAAGCCCTTTCACCAGGCTACCATGGACCAGTGGGCTGTGGGACCAGTCAGAAAAATTTTATGACTCAGAGGAGTGTGTCAGCGCAGGGTATGGGCCTAAAGATGCTCTATTTGTGGAAAAGCATTTTCTTATTAACTAACCAGTTTTTGACAAGGTTTTTACTGAAACAACAGCCTCCCCCAGGGCAGGTAAATGTGACTGTGGCAGCAGTTAGCAGTCCCCGGGGCCTTCCTGCATCTAGGATACAATTAGATCCATTTGTCTGCAAATGCTTTAAATATTTCAGCTGGTATGCCATTAAGGAATAAGAAAGGGTTTTATGTGAAGAGCAACTCAGAGCACTGCAAAGCAGCCAATATCACAGACAAGGCATAAGAATGATTTGAGATAGATAATGGTTGTGAGTAATGTTATAAATGATCTCATAGACTTTTTAGTTTTTTTCTTCTGTGAAGTAAATGACCTTCCTTCTCCCACTTAGGGAGCTGTGTGGCCATTACAGTGTGAAAAATGTTCCTCTCAGTCAGGATCACTCAGTACACTTTTACTGAGGTCCACTGGATAATTTTAATGACGTCTGCTCATTTTCACTCAGCTCTTTCTTGTGGTCTTGCCAAGACACAGGGATGATGGCAATGAACAAGATCTCTCTCACAAGGGTGCAGGAGGCTTCTAGCCTGGTCTTCTCTGATGTCTGAAACAGCCCTTTTGCACCTTTGCCTTTTCAACTCCAGATTCAGTGCTAGCGTTCTTATCGACAGCAGACAGAAGATTTACTCATATTACAGCTAAATTTATAAGCATCAATGAGAACCACAGCATAACATGATGAGACACTACACCCCTGCAGCAGCAAACAGAAGATCCTTCTTTCAAAGGTCTGATGGGCAGTAACATGAGCACAGCAGGCATGTGAGGATGCAAACAGTGGCAGTTCTCTGTGAGCAGGAGGCCAGAGAAAAGAGGATGTGACCCACAGCACCAAGGTGATGCTACCAAGTGGGTTATCAGTGGACATTGCACAGTGTCAGCAGCTGATCCAGGCTTTCTTCTCACCTTTCCAGGATGTCTTGCAGGTGCCACATCATTCACCCCTGTCACTGTACACATAGTCACAAAGCTGTAGTGTGGAGGTTCTAATTTGTGACATGCCCAGAGGCAGGGCCACCCCAAGATCCTGTCTTTACTCTCTTTCTGTGTTAAGACCATGACAAATAAGCTCCATTTGGAACAGAATCCCACTCAGGACCCACTTAAAATCTTTCCTTGCCTCCTTACTTTGTAAAATTTTCTTTCTTTCCATCTCTGTGACATGTGCAAGTGATGAGAAAACGATTATACCTTGATTACACCTTTGTTTTCAGGAGATACTGGCACGGGAGATCTCATGAAAGGAGACCTTGTGCCCTGGTCAGGTTTTATTATTCTGGATGTCTAGAAATGGATGAATAGCATGCAAAAGCCTTGCATACTTGTTATAAGTTCAGCATTTGTAATCATGTATTCAAATTGTTAGACATTGCAGCTAAAAGTCCAACTGAGACATCTTGAGGAAGAGCAAAACCCCCACAAAAATATTTCTGTGATACAAATTATTCAAATCTTAATTAGTCTCACCCATTCTACTAGTCAAAGCCTATGCGAAGGATTCCTGCGTGGAATAATATTCAGCACACGTGGCAACAATTGTGCCACTTCTTTTGATTCCCAAATTGCTATATTTACCACAAAAACTTTGTTTCAGTCAGAGTCCCTTTGCAAATGTGTTTCAACTTAATATGTCAGTTAAAGCACTCACAAAAAAACCTGAAGCCCTGCCTCCTTTTTCATTCAGAATTTGTTCTGGCAAAGTTCCCCTCAAGTCAAGCAGAGACACCACCACTCCGGACAAAAGCTTCACAGTCTGACTCAATAAACTTGTCATCTTCACATAAAGAAATGGATAAAGATGCAAACAAGCCATTGTCCTGACATGTCATGTAGCTTTTAGGCAGGACACTTTGTTGAGCCTCTAAGTGGGCCATCAGACCAAGGCTGGCAGTGATCGGTGCTGCTGAGCTTAAACCTTTAGTCGTGGTAGTCCTGCAGCAATTCTCAGATCGCCCTGCCCTAAGCAGCTGTGGTGGCCACACAGGAGCAGATGAAAACCCAGGTCAAGCTTGCAAGCCCTGACACATTTCTGGTGGTCACACCAACAGGCTGGTCTCCTGCCCTGCCCCATCTTGTAGCATGGTGGGAGCACATTTAGGTACATCCACCCTGAACACTGGAAACCTGCTGGCAAGAAACCCACAAGTGCCCGTCACTGCTTTATGGCCTCCCTGCCAGAACATAACAATTGCTTCCCGTGGCTTTCTCCCCTTTCTGTAGATAAGGTCTGAGAGCACTAGAATGTGGGCTGCTTGCTGGTGCCTGGTGAGGGTGGCTCTGGTGCCAGACTATGAGATGTAATTAAGACAGAGACAGGTGACTCCCATATGGTGTGGGCTGACCGGTTGTATGCATAGACCTCATGCTTGACTAGTAAATTATCACATCATATTTTCAGGGAGAGTAGGTGGTGTGCTCATGCCATATTAGAGTACACTCTGTGCTACATTTAACAGAATATTTCTTTCAAGTTTATCAGTGTTTTTCAGAATCTGTAGACCAAAATATCTAATGTAGCTCATTTACCTTATGCTCAACATCATTGAATATTGGTGCCTAGAATTTATGGGCATTCAGGGTGACAGATTGCCTGGATTTGAGATAGATGTCATTGTGCAATAAAATGTTCATGTTTGGAGTTGAAAAAGAAAATGATTTAGTGGAATATTGATTTTATTATGAGAGGGGGAATTACAAGTGGTGATTGGAGTTAGTCCAGCCAGAGATGAGTCAAAGCAAATGAGAAGATTCATGCACTTATGTTAGGAACTTAGTTTCCCTTACTTAGATAATTATTTATCTGTCATTGCAGAAAACTTTACAAATGCAAATACAATGTTTCTGTAAGATAGGGAAGGGTTGTTATCTTCCATTATGCTCACAACGGAGGCCTAGAGCACTCAGACAATACCTACATGGTTTGTTGAGGTTCCTCTTGAAGGCGACCACTATGGTCCAAGCTGTTAGGCACCCCATCTGCCCTAAGATCAGGAATATGGTTGACCATGCAACCCACCTCAAAGGGTCATTCTCACACTACCCCCATAGCTGACATGTTTACATCCTCTGATCCCAGTTCCTGTAAGTATAGAAATGTTAGATATCCAAACCCCATCAAGCCTTCAACTTCTCACTGACTATGCTACAATAGACTGATATGGGTAAGCAGAAAGGGATCTTTTGGAAAAGGGTATGATATAATCACCTGTGTTGGGATCAAACACAGAGAGCCCAGGGAGACTGCTCTCCCCTACACTAGGAGCTCTGAAAATTTCTAGAGGCTTTTTCCACCAAGCTCAGACCTGTCAAGCTCAGGGTAAGACCATGACCCTCACTTCTTTTTGCATAGAGGAGATGGAAGACACTGCATGAACTAACAGTTTGCCCAAGGCCCTAAATCAAAATAATAAGCAGATGTGGAGTGCAAAACCATTTTGCAATTGTCAAAAGCAAAACCCTCTGTTCTCTAACACAAGAAAATTACAATGATCCCCTGCAGAGAGGTTACTGCCAAGGGGTAAACCCAAAACCAGTCCACATTTAATAGCTTTGCAACATTAATGACTAAAAACAGCACTAAACTTTTACAAAAGTTCCAGACTTCCTCGCTGGGGAGTGCATAGATAATAGAGGTATTTTCATTTCACTTTTTTTTTTTTTTATTTGGGCCAGCTCAGATAAAACACAGACCCCACACTGAAAGACTGGTCACTCTCCATTACGACAACCATCTGGAATCCTCTCAGACTAAATGTGCCCAGGACATCACTGGTTTATGACTGAAATAGGCCACTGCAAAAGAACAGAAAGCATAAAACTGTAACATAACCTAAAGCTTTAAAATAAGTAAGAAATATAGTCTGCCCTTTTAGCACTTTTTTGGGGTCTGAAGAAGTTCAATAAATAAAGAATGAGAACAGCTAGCCCTTTCTGACTTACTATGTCAGGTGTCAAATCCAGATTATGAGCTACCCATCCATCTTCTTGGTAAAGTGGATCTGTTTCCATCATCTGTAAAAGAACAGAGATAGAACAGTTTACCATTAAAAAAATAATAAATCAAAGGGATAGCAAAATCCACCAAAATATCTTGGTCTTCCTCTGTGTCCTGGTAATATTTTTCATGGCGTCCTTTACCCACCAGAAGAGCTGCCAGCTCACTTGCCCAGCTTGGAAGTCAAGGTCCAACAGATGGGGCTGCCCCTAGTAAGAGCCCTTGGGCTCACAGTGGTAACACCAGCTGCTAACACCCATCCTGATGCACAGAGAAGGTGTGGGGATAACTTTGGCTTGTGCATGCATGGTCTTTGTACCACGAGGTGGTACAGAGTCAAGGCCTGGCAGTCACATTCCTCCTGCCTCCTGCCTCCAGCATCCTCAGGATTACCTGCATTGCTACTCCTCAGGGTCTTCCCTTCTCCTTGTAGTGGTGGTCTTTCCAAAGCAGCAATCCTGTACTTACTCTTTCAGTAGGAAAAGGTGCACCAGGATTCCAGACAGGCCATGTGCAGGGGTACATCTTGTGTCCATGCCGCAGTGGTCCTGTGAAGGCCACATGCAAGAACGTGCAGTTTTGTCAGTTTTCTCACAGCTTCAGGAGGACTCAGAGCAAACTCCCAAGAGGGTATTGCAGAACACTGTCTGTCTTTCCAAAAGTGGATGCTGTGGAGGGCATCAGAAGGCCAGGTTTCTTTACAGATTTCACACCTAGAGATGTTAATTGAAGTGCTCACTGCTTTGGCAGCTGGGCACCCAAGCAATGAAGAAAAATCAACCTTGAATTTTCCAGCAGGGCCACTTTAGTTAGCTTGTGTTGGATAGATGCTGAGATGGCTCAGGAGAAAAGCACAGAGTAAGAAGCTGAAATTCAGGTCTCTAAATGCAGCTGTCAGTCTCCTCATCTGGCTGTACGCAGAGAACAACCTCTATTTAAAACAAAACAAAGCAAACTTTTTCTTATCACCTACGGAGCAGGAGGGGGGGGAGAGGGGGGCGTGCTTTGTAACACATGGCATTGTTTTTCTTCCAAGCATAACAAAGGTCTGCGGCAGGATTTATTAGCACACCAACAACACTCTTTATTCAGTGCAGGTGAGAGAACAAAGCGGTGCCTCCCTGCCTGCCCTCGAGGACCTTACACAGTGCCTACACAAACATTAGCAATGTGTGTAGCTGTTGCACTGTGCACTTGCAGGGTGGAAGTGTCAATCTGATCTCCTGAAAGGGTATTTTTCATGATGCCTCATGACATAATAGTCTTGTAGCATCTTTAATTTAAAATAAAAGCTCCTGCAGAGGATTGCTCTCGCAGGCTTCCCGACCTGAAGAACTCAAGCGGGGAGATGGCATGCAGACAGCTATACCTTAGAGGATTCCACTCATGGCTCTTTCATTGTTTGTTTGACGGTAATGCAGAAAAGGTGCAATCGAGATCAGCATCAGTCGTGCTGTGTGTCACCCAAATACACAGTGAGATGTAGATGCAGGTCTGAAAATCTGTAGGCATATTTAACTAGATGCTTTTGATCTGTATAGCACCGTGAGGCAACAGCAACTCCCACTAGACAGATGAGCAGAGGCTGAAGGAGCCAGAGGTCAGGTCTGTGCAGTGTCATCTGCAGGCACATACACTGACACTATCCATTCTGAGAGTGATTTTAAATGGATTTTGGCCTAGGAACCCCAAAAATATACATTTGCATCTTTCTTCACACAGAAGAAAAGCCTGACCTAATTTACAGCAGGGACACACAAGCAACATTGTCAGCACAGGTATGGGGAAGAATCCCTGCAGGGGGGGAAAGAGTGGCTTAGGGTGTGGTGGAGGTCCCTGATTTGGCATTGACACCAGCACTGGGGTGTCTGCAAAGCTCAGCCTCAGGAGCATCAGGTCTGGATACCCCCACTGCTGCCAGGTAGCATATGTCCAATTACAGCTGTGTCCACAAGAGGATCAGGAGGGAGAGAAGGAGAATTAGAGGAAAGACATAATTGGCGCACAGGAACGCTGGTTTTAGGTACTGTCTGCCATTTCTTTTCCTCCTTTTATCCAATTTCTCTGGCATGAATAATTTAGAAAATTAATAGATTAAAAATTAATATATGCCACTGCAGAATGTGCATGAAGGCACATTGCAAGAGATTATCCTTCCCTATTCATACTGTGGGTCCAAAGCTGACCTTAGCTACCCCACTGGACTCAAACATTTTTATATTTTCCTCTGTGCATTTTGGATCCAACAGCTCAGGGAAAAATTAATAAAGCTGGGAAATGGAATTACCAGCCTAAAAACAAGACTGATCATGACTGTGACATTTCTACACTAAAAACTGAAAAATAAAAGCACAGAGAAAAGAAGGACTGACTGAAGGGGTACATAAAGAATTCCCCCTTGAGAACCTATTTCTGTGTCTTTGGGGATTAATTTAGTCAAGAAGGGGACTGTGGATACATTACAATGCCTGCTGTTTCAACTGAAGGCTATTCTAAACAAACAAAATCTTAAAAATACACAAAATCTTAAAAAATACACAAAGCAAAGACATAAGCCCAAGAGAGATGGCTTTGAAGTAGTACTTTCGATAACCCTGTATCTGGTACAAAAGTTTCTATTCAGCTCAGTTTACAACAGTTTAAACAATGCATTTTTAACAGGGAAGGAAAAGAAAAATAAGATATTTCATGCTAAGCCACATGATTAATGACCATATGCAAGGAATTGCTTTGCACTCACCAGGAAGGCAAGTTTTGTGATCTAGACTTTGGGCTTGAGAAAAGTTCCAATTTTAGTAGAATCTATTCAACTCTTATTTTTTGCAGGGTAAACTCCGTGAATACCTGTCAGTGTTCTATCTGTATTTACACTATTAGGATTCACATCACTGTATTTTCCGAGCTGCTACCGTATGTGAACTTTCATGAGAACTTTGTTTGTTATCTGCCTGATACGGATGTGGAATATTTTGGTCAGGGTGAGGCTAAAGTCTGATACAGTGCACTCAAAATTTTCCACACTACAGGCTGGCTTTTCTATGGCATGAGTTGATCAAATCTTTATTTCAAGTCTTTGCAAACTGATCAAAAAGTGATCTCTTCACTTTGGGTTCACCCTCTGCTTTTGTCTGGTTTTTCCCATATTCTCATTCCTTACCCCTTCTCCCACTTGCCTTTTATTTCCACTTGCATTGCAGCTTTCCAACTGCAGACACAGCCCTACAGATGAATCCCCTCCAAAACCTAAACCAAAACATAAATCACACAAGAAGCATGTAGATAATCTCATATTTGCTGCCATCACGTTATTTGCTGTGCTTAAACATAGCAGCCTATTTCTTCCTGGACTGAGAATTAGATGAAGGCACTTTGGCAACTGAGGTCAGCCGACTCTCCTTGTCTTTTTAAGCACTGCTTTGTGCCCCTTCTCCTCCCTGCCACAAGCACTGAGCATCCAGGTTGGAGAAACACAGGGCAATGGGGTAATCCATAGGCTGGGGGCCATGTCCCCCCATTGCCTCTGCCCCAGTGAGTTTCTCCCCTCTTAGAGAGAAATGTAGCAGCAGCAGCTGAATCAGAAGGTGAGGTCTCCATGTAAGGTCACCCCCTTATCACAAGGTGCAGCTTTTCTCTGCATTTCTCCATCACAAATCTTCCCCTGGGTGGCTTTTCAGGGCCTGGACCCCACAGTGTGGAGAGGTTGGAGCTCTGCAGCCATGTTGCATGGGGCAAGAAACCAGCTGCTCTTTTTGCAGTGTCTGGCATGCTCAGGTTACAGTTTTGCCTGCACTTTAATAATTTTATGAATAATTATTATTAATAATTTACATTGTCCCACTCCACAGTGTACACATTGGCCTTGTAGAGCTGTGGCTTGCAAGTTTCACCCCCCAGCACAGCTGCATTTTCTGTGGTGTGCCTGATCTACGTGTAATTCATGGCTCAGCTGGGATTTCTGTGGCATAAATAGCATTACACCATTATGAAATGACAACAGATGCCAGAACTGTTATCTGTCAAAGTGGAGCCTGAGAATGCAACTTCTACCAGACTAGCAGCAATTAGGTTTGCAAGTGTAACCAGATCCTATTGTTAATCCCAATTCTGTTTGGGCATCTGTAACAACTGGTTATGTTGTAAGACCACGATAGCTTCCAAGTAAGAAATCACAGCATTCTCATTATCAGCTGAGTGTTCATCACATCAGATCCATTTCTCAGCATTTAATGTTAATTACTAGCTTGGGTTTGTATTAACTGAGAGCTAAATGATGCAGTACTGCAGAAAACTATTAAGATCTGCGTCACATAGGCAAACATGACCATCCACTTCCAGAATGTGAAATGAATAATGAGTGGGTATAAAGGAGTTCTCAGAAACCCCAGCTGAATGCATTCAAGAGTAGTGCTTCCTCTTTAATGGGCTCTCTGCCAGAATGACACATCACTCTGCCTCACTGAAGTAATTTATAAACAGCCCTTCACAACACTCTTTTCTCTTTCGTGCGCTGCTTCTCCTCACAGGGATAGCTGCAGAGGGAGGATGCACCTGACAGTAAAATTCTGCATTGTTCAGAATAGCAAAACTCCTAGAGAGAGCAAGAACCTAACTCTCCCCAAGACTAAGCCCAAAAGAAAAGGGAGGGCAGGGTGATGTGAAAAGCAGAGTTACATAGAAGGAGTTGGCTACTGACCAAATTCCCAATTCTTTGAGGCTGACTTGAGTTTTCCACTCAAAAGCACTGCCTTGGTTTCAGACTGTAATGCAATATCTGAAAGCATTCTGTGTAGCTCCCTGCATTCCTGGAGAAAGCCAAGTCGGAGCTGGAGGCTGAAGTAAAGGTCTGTGAGGTTTGTACATCATTTCCCCCAAGGGACAGTGCTGAGGTGTATCAAAGAGAGTGTTTAAAGGGAGGGAAAGGAGCTTCTTAAAATCTCTGTGTACCTTCCCCTCCCTTCCTCTCTCTCTGCCCAAGCACGCTCCCATGCAATGAGTCACTGGTGGTTGTCACAGACTTGGGATCCCCACTGTACTATCCAGTACACAAGAAGACAGTCCTTGCTTACAGCACAAACATGAAAAACTAGATCCGGAGACACAACAAACCACAGGGTGATCTCAGCCATCTTGCAGGTCCAGCAAACTACAGACAAGATTTTGGCCTGCAGTGTTCAAATGAGAGCCTTCCTGAGACCAGGAGCTGGAAGAAAGGGAGAGAGCATTACACATAAAGATTCGTAATCAGGAGCTCCACCCAAGCCCGAGGAGAAAATAGCAAAGGTGCTTGCTTGTGGCTGATGAAGGTGGAAGTCAGGCTCCTGACAGTGAATGAAGTTTTATGGGCAGGGTGGGGACAGGCTGTATTAGAGCTTGCAAGCAAAGAGAAATTATTTCTGCCTGATATCACAAAGAGATGAGAGCCAGCACAGGAATGTGATCACCACAGGGAGAAAGGAGCCAGCAAAGAAAAAGTGATGATTGGGTGGTCTAAGCAATGGGCAAAGGAAATGACCACTGCAGCAAAGTTCCTACTGCAATAAAAATGTTAAGATGCTGGATGTTGAGACGTTATAAAGCCAGCCAGCCAGGAATCATTATATGTAGATGAGGTATGAACAAGAAATCTTTGAGGCATAAACTTGGCATGTTTTGTTAAGAGAAAATACTAATTACTTAGGTCGGAAGAAAAAAATGCTTCCACTAATATCTAAAAAACCTTGTGCCAGAAGGCCTGTTACAGCTTTCTCAGGAAAGAAGAATCAGCTTTTCTTTTGGATAACTTGCCCATCACTTACCTGCTTCAACAAAGTGATTCCTTTGTCCACTGACAGCTATTTATGTGACTGTTTATACATGGCCCTACAGACATTCTGTACTTGCAGTCTAGATGTGAAACTACAGGCTCACATCAAAAGCACAGACAGCACTGTATCAGGAAAAAAATTCCTAAACAGACAAATTCTAATCAAAATCCTTTAGCAGAACTTTAAGAGATTTCCCTGCCTTTAACCAGTTCTGTATTATGAGATACAGCACTGAATCCAAGTTACAGCAGACCTGCCAGAAGAGTGCTGGGAGTTACAAGGGAAGCTGTCCAATTGCACCTTTATACAGAGAAACTATGTGCATATTCTTCCTTGCTACAGTTTCTTGGGCTTTAATGGCCCTTCCCTGTTGTCCCTTTGAACATGTAGTACTTCTGCCTAGATGCGCTAGAGCCTCTGTTGCTTCAAAACCATTGTTGGTAATTTCCACAATTGCAGCCTTCTCCTACTGTTGGAGGAAAGGATGGCTTCTGACAATGAACTTCACATACACGCAGACAAGAAATGCATTGTGTGGCTTCCCACTTGCCTTTGTTTCCCTGTTTTGCAGAATTTGCTTCTCTCATCAACCTGCCTAGGGCTGCCAGGGACTAATGTTGCCAGTGTGATGTTGGATACATCAGTCAAATGCTGAGATTTGAACAGAGAGTATCTTCCTTTACAATTAAAATGAGCTGCTATCTGGGGAAAGGTAAAGCTGTCAACTCCAAGGAAATTTAACTTGCCCAGTAATCTCCTCCCTATTTCAAGGCTTCATGACCCCCATGAAAAGACACAAATTTTGTTAGTACAGCTTTCATAGTAATTCAGCCAAATCCTATTGAACTACTTGAACAACTTCATTTCATCTTCAACAGCAGACTTAGAACCTGAACACTTCTATAAATTGAAAATAAATGTGGATTAAATACCCAGCAGGGATTTCTCTATCTATCCCAAAAGCAACTCACCATTTTCCCTCCTCCTAGTAGTACCAACAACTTCTTGCTAGGAAAAATATACTAGAAACACAGTTGAGCTTGCAGCAAATGCAACAGGGTAAAATAAAAATGCAACAGCAGTGGAAGATAAAGAGGAAAGCATATAGAGTAAGAAAACAATCCATATTTTCACAAAAATTTCTGGTTCCATGCTTTCCTCAAAGAAGGACAAGGGACTTCACAAATACCAGGTTTTGCCTCCTCTCTAGGGCTGACTTCAGAGGCCAGTTTCCCAAGGATCTGTCCAGAGCCAGTGGAGAAAGGCAGGCAACTCCAGAAGACAATTAATGGGACCCTAAGAGACTCCAGATCTGGAAGGTCCTCAGAGCCCTTTTGCTCCAGCACAGCAGCAGACAAGTGACACTGCCTTGAGGCAACTCATCAGCCCCTCGCTTGATATGGTAATGCCAGGGAGGGAACCACAGGGAGAAAATGCAGCTCTTCTCTCTGGGTTGAGGGACAGAGTAGGTCTGTCCACTGGACTGAATGGTTAATCTCCATGGGCTGTGTCCCTCAAGGTGCCTCCTATGGCAACAAAACCAGACACAACCTTCTATCTGGAGAAAACAGATTTCTGAGGAACAGCAGCCTTCTTGTAAAGAAGGGATGATTTCCCATACACAAGTGAGGTCCTCAGGTTTCCTAACATGAGACAGCATTGTACAAGAGTGCTGCTCTGCTCTCTGCTGTACGGTGCTGCTGGGGAGGTGGCAGGAGCCCAAGCAGTGGCTGAGCCAACAGGCTCAGAGTTGTCCTGTACCCTGTGGGTCAGCTCAGTTAGATGGGTTGTATGAGAAAAGGAACATAGCCAAGGGCCATAGGCTTAGCTAGTGTTCCAAAAGGAAAAAGAAAAGGAAAGGGAAAAGCCACTCCAGTAGAGAAAGTTGATAACAAAGTTCATAATTAGGAGAAAGGATGTCAAACGTTTCAAGGCTCTTTGACTGTAAGTCACCAACCTGGAACACTTAAAGAAGAGTGAGTGTGGGTGTTCAGCAGAGACAGATGCCCCCAATCAGTAATTATCCATGCTTAAAAGAAAACTTTAAAGTTTGCTGCCTTACAGATTTCACTGGCAGGGTTACTTGTCAAAGGAAGTGCATATGCATAGTACTAATGTTAGTAAGGAGTGGGATTTACAAATGACATTTATCTCCAGCATTCAAAGAATAATAGCTGAGGAAGTGAAGGACGAAGGAGTGCTTGTTTGGCTATTTCATTACCCTGGTATTGTCAAAAACTAGCATACTTATCTCTATGGCTCTTGCATTCTGGACTGTGACAAATCAGTCAGAAGACAGAAATCTTGGTATATAGAGGGAGAGCTATATATAAATATGTGTGTGTGTGTGTGGGTGGGTATTCCAACATACGCTGAAAACATTTTCCCTGATTGTCCCTGAATCATTTCAATGATCTCTTTTAGTCTGGCTAAAAATATGAACATTGTGTCATCAAATATGGCCAAGAGGTAGTACTATCGTAGATATTGCATACTTACCAGCCATAAGTAAACAAACAAACCAAAAAACAAACCGGGAAAGATCAACAACAACAACAACAAAAGAAGAGTATAAGAGCATTTACACTGCCAGAAATCCTGGATGATGAGCTGAGGTATTAGCAGACTGCTAAGAATATTCCTGGACATTTCTGGCCCCTGAAAGAGCTTCTTTTAGGGTTTGTACTGTATTAGAGAAAACCTCCAGCCCCTGTGCCACAGTGAAGCAATCTCCCTCAGTTTTGCTCCTCTGACCTACTTAGTTGGGCTTGGACTGCTATTTTCATGCAAAGTATTTGAAATCAGCCTCATCATTACAGCAAAGAGCATTATCTCTCACTGTTTTCCATCTAGCCCCAAGAATAACTCTGATGTCAGTGGGAAGCTCTCTCTCTGGCAGTCGTCTCCTTGCTGCCAGCTTGTCAGATAAAAGGTCAGCTGGCTCTGCCAGCTCCTCAGACAGACCCACCGTGTGGGGTCCTCTGCTCACACCCAACTGCCCCAAGCAAAGCTGCCCTGAAGGAAGCCAGCTCCTTCTCTCCGCTTCCAAGATCCCACTCAGTTGCCTGTCCTCAATCACACCAGCCAAGTGCAGTCCTCAAAAATACACACTGCAGCAGTGCTGTGCCAGTGCCTCCTGGTCCAGCTGTTTCTCCTCCACAGCAAATATCCCACCCTGGAGCCCCAGGAAGGGGGAGAACGCCCCTATCCTCATGTCAGGGCTCTCCCAGCAAGCAGCTGGCATATGGCTTCCACATCCGTGCTCTTGCAGGACTGACATGAAGAGAGGGGAAGAAGGCAAAAAGCTGGGATTTAGTGCTGACCAGTAGCCTTTGGGCATGCAGAGGGAGCATAGGCTCATATTGGCCTCAGCAGTGAGAGCTGGGACATTTTGTCTGTTTCAGGAAATTTCTCCTCCAGCAACAATACAGACTAGAGTTCCTTACATGAAATCGCTCTTCCAGTGAGGATATAAGAAATTACAGGGTGAACAAGAATAACCCCCCAGGAGTCCAGCCCTGAACACACAGTCCTAGCAAACCTCATTCATATCAGTAACCACAATGGCCATTTTGCCTGAGGAAAGACAGAGCTAGGACTTCAGAGTTTGGCCCAAATCCTAGACTATATAAATAGATTTCTATGAATCAAAGCTCCATTATGTAAGACATAAAAATAAAAGAACAAATGAGAGGAAAAATAAGCTGAACTTCAGAGTCTGCAGTGAAGCATCATCTTAAGAGTCTGGGCACTGAGTCAAGACACAGATCTTTTTCTTTTATTTTATTTTTTTCCCCAGTTTGCCTGCTTTGCTTTAAAAGTGACTCATCCACTCGCTCCTCCTTTCACCAGCACTTCTCATGTTGTTTCAAGCATGCCTGTACATTTTAAAGCTCTACAGGACCATCCAAACTGCCTGATTATCGACTGCACATCTACATTTGCATTTCCAAATTAGAGGGGAGAAAGGGATATGCCCAAATGAAAAATGCCTTCAAACACTCGCCAAGGTTAAAAGAAACGTGGTGCGAGGCATGCTGCAGTTTACAATAAATTGAAATGTGACTAAAGGCAGCATGTGACAGCCTTCTATATTTAGAGGTGGCTTTTGCTTTTACAGTCTTTGAGATACCTGTCAGAAAAGCATCTATGTTTGTGCATCTCAGCAGAAGAATGAGCCCCTGAAGGTGTAGGAAATCTCCAACAATGGCTTTGTATACATTCCAGTTGTTGCTGGGGCATTTGTTTATACACATTGCAGGCTCGCCTCCCTCCCCACCTCTGGCACATTCCCATCCACTCTTTGCTTTGACCAGCGAGTATTTTTAGCTATGTAGAGCAGTGATTTCACCATTGGATCTCCTAGTCACACCTTTTCCACAAGCCTTTAAAAGAGAAGGCTTGAGAGCAAAACAAAGTGCCTATCATAGAAGTGCTGTGGGTATTATTCCAGTAAGAGAGGAGATACATATTCCATTTGCATTTTCCTTAATTTATGTTATTTGCATAGCCAAAGGAGTGAGGAGTCTGTGTTTTGTACAAGGCAAATCCACGTTGAACACAGTTTGGTCTGAAGGGTTTTCTTTTGTTCAGAGAGATTCCACTAGTCATATGTGCACCCTTTCAGCAGAAAAAAAAATTAAAAACAAGCCAACTATATATATATGCTTTTCTAAAAAAATCACCCTGATCTGTTGTTCTTTTGGGAGAGGTAGACTCTTTTTTTCTTCTTTTATTGCAGCTTTTATCTACTGTTTGGTAAATAAAAGCATTTCTTATGTGCACTTGTATTACATGCATCTCTTTAGGTTTATAAATAGTTACAGAAAATGATACTTTTTTCACAGTCCCCTTTCTAGTCTGCTTAAAGCCTTGCCTGACTGCTTTTAAAGAGGGCTTAGAGACATTTAGATAACATGGTGATGCATGCATGTAAGAACAGCACTAATAGTCTAGCTGGGATAAGCATTGGAGCATTCCCCTATTCCAGATTTCCATAAATAACATAAATTAACCTCCCAGCTATTTATATGCAGTACCAGCTACAATAGCCTTTTATTTCATTCCCTTTTTCTCACCATTTGCTAAATCAATATTCAGCCAACATTCTGGAGATGGCATCCATTTTTTTTTGCAACAGGCTGCACAAGCACAATGGATGTTGCATAAGTTTCATGGGAAACAGTCACCAAAATGTCTCACTGCAGCCCATTGCCGCTACTTATAGACCTCTCCACTGGGAGATTTGCAAAACAAAAGTAAGGCTTGTTTTACGAGAAGCTTCACATATTGTCATTCCCAACCAGGATGACAAAGTCTGCCACTGAATTTATGGCAGCTGTGAGACTCTACAAGAGTAAAAACATCTCTTTGCATAGGCCAGGAAAGGGATAAAATGCTCATCTTCCAGACCCTGCAGAGATTCTTGGTCCACAGCCCAGCTCTAGACCTATACTCTATCTTTCCAGGGTTTGGACATGGTATTTTGTGTGCTACCATAGCAACTGATGCTCACATATCTTCTAGCAGATGGCAGTTCCAGGAAGGAGGCCTGAAAATGTCTTTGTAGCAATAATTGAATCCCTTGGACATTTCAGAATGACTCTGTCTTCCAGGCTGCTCTTCATGATGTTTCAGGTATCACTGGTTGGCATGTGACTTCATGAAGTAAACACAGGGCAAACTGGGAGCTACCTAATCTGTATCTAAGTCAGTTGTATAAAAAACAATCAGTAGAAACTTTTTACAAAGCATAAAACAAGTAGATATATGGAAAAAAGTGATAGAGAAGAATCATGAAGGATGCTGTGCAGGGAAGCTGTGTCTTACAAATTTAGCAGTGTTTTCTAAAAGAGTTCACAAACGTGTAGCTGTAGGTCATTTGGTTCATAAAGTAGGAACAGATTTACAACAAGGTTTCACAATATCCCTTACCAAGAGCTCATAAAGATGCTAAACTAGGGGCAAAGTTCTCTCATGAATTAAAGTTAAAAGAAACAAAGAGGAGGAATAAACCTGGGAGTCCTGTGGAGATCTGTTCTGCTGGTGTCATTGAGCTTGTTCACTAACCACCAAAAAAAAAAAGGCAATAGAGAGTAAGCTAATGAGGTTTATTGATGATACTAAGCCACTGAAGCTGTAAAAATTAGTGATGACTGTGCAGAATCACAATCCAGTGCTATGATACAAAGCAACAGGGCAATAAGGTGTCAGACAAAATTTGGTGTCTATGAACAAAACATCTGTGCATAGAAGGAAAAGCAATCTTAAATTCAGAGATAAGTGATGAGTTTGGAGTTGCCTGTTAACCCTCAGGAAATCCTGGTCTCACAACAACCTTTTCTACAAACACATTAGCCCAGGGTGTAGCAGCACCGAAGGAGCAACTGGTATAGCTGGAACTATTAGGAAAGAAACAGAACCAAAAATCCTTGTTATTCCTGTATTTTGAAGCATCTATGTAGTTTCAGTCGTTCATCAGTCTTGAAAAAAACAAAAACTACACAATTACAATGAGGATAAACACACACCACCAGTGATTAAAATTATGAAAGAAAATATTCAAGAAGCAAGTAAACAAGCTAGGAGTCTTACACCTAGAGAGGTCTTACACCTAGATTAGGGAAATGAAAGGTAACCTTGAATGGCAAAGACTAGTTGGATGGGGAATTATTATTCTCTCTTTGTATACAGTAGGAAGTACACAGCAACACATCATGAACCTACAAGGTGGTAGTTTCAAAACAAAGGTGGCAATTTTTCACAGAACTAAGACACACTGAGGAATTAATTTCCACATGATGTTGTAACTGCCAATATTTTGCATGGGTTCCAAAAAGCAGCTGGACAAAGTTGTAGAAAAAGACCATCCTGAGCTATTCTGCATAAATGTGACACCTCCAGATCAGGAAATTTCTGGGTTAGAGATTGTCAGAAAATGGAAATATACCTGGCACCCTAAAACCATTTTCCTATACACTCTCAATGTCAGAGACAGGATATTGAGTTAGCTGGGGCTTTGGTCAGGGTAACCACAGTCCCCTCAATACTGCATCATCTGAGCTGTAGGAACTGATCTCAAGCAGTGCCAAACATGACCCAGCTTAGCACTTTTGACTGAAAGCCAATCTTCATCAGCTGCTTCAGATTTACCATAAATTTATAGGAGCACACATCAGTTATAGTACTACTCCCTCCTGCCTTGGCATAGTGTGCTCTCTTACTTCAAACTAAAAGTGGCAACTCACAGAAAGTATGAATTGAACCAGAACATTTCATATTAGGCTTCTTCAAGCCCTCTGGACCTTATTCTTTTTTCATGCTTTGTTTTCATCCGTATTTTACCTGAAATGTCATGGGGGAAATGAAGATCTGTTGATCCAATAACCACCCTCATCCATCAGCTCTTTTTCAGCCGGAAATTACTGCCATTTGGTCTGAGCTTTTCTCATGGAATCAGGAAGGGCCAGACTCTAAAGACTGGGTTCACCAAAAGTTGCACCTCGCTCAAACACAAGTCACATTGCAACCACTGCCACTGCTTAGAGGACTCAAAATTACAAGGCTGATAAGAATGAGAATCTGCCCCTACTGTACCAACTCCCTCTTTAAGAGTCCTATTTGGTTCATCTTACTGTGGCTGCTGTCCCATTAAAACCTTAAAGAGAACTCATAAATATAAAAATACCCAAGAGCGTGGCAGAGAATCCTGCCCTGAATAATTGTACTGAAATATTCTAAAAGGAACCTAATTTCCTTCTCGATAGCCTCGGTAATACTTTAAAGATAGAAGAATGAAAGTGAAGACACACATTACATTCTGTAGATGTACAAAAAGAAATCTTTTCTCAGAGAATACATCAGGGGAATATGTCTAAAAGGGCATATCTGTGAAAATATGACCTCTGATTTTGCCAAGGTCAACAAAACCTACTGCGATTTGCTTTGTAAGTGTCGGTCACACAAGTTAAAGCTGCCTCAAGGCAACTTTAACTTCTCTACCCAAATTCAACAAGACACAATGTTTTTGAAAGGTTTGCAAAATCCTCCTCTGTACAGAGGAGCAAGATTATCTGGTCCAATGTTTGTTTATGATTATTTATGGATCCAAACCAAGTTAGTTTTTTTTACTATAAATTCATTTGGACTGGCAGATCAAAAAGCCATTTAGAGCTGTTAATCTAACATGAAACAGGCTTCTTAATTTGAGTTTCCTGGCACATGCTGCTCACGGGTGGGTGCTGTTCTTCTCCTAGCCTCAGTGGCAAGAAGACCCTCACATCACACAGGCCTACAGCACCATTTGTTGAGAAAAATCTGTTATAATTCTGGGTTACACCATTTGCTGAATATTTCTTGAGTTAAAGCTGAGAAGAGGGGATGGGTCTTGCACTCTGCCTTGAATGCCTTTATATGGCTGCTCAGAGGCTGTCACAGCACCTCATAATCACTGTTTTTGGAGACAGAGATGGGCATCTGGGGTCACACCATTACCCATTCCTTCAAACATTCCTGGTTCCTAGTGTCAGAAAAATGAGCTCCCAACATCCTCTGCACTTGTGTTCACATGGGATTTCATCATTGTGCTAGGAATAGGAGGATTTCCATAGAAGGTTAAAGTACTTTTTGTCCTGAATGAAACTGGCCAATTCCAGATGTTTCAGGAAAAGGTGCCAAGATCTTATTAAGTAGTTGTGGGGTAGTGTGATGTTCAAAACAGTTTCCAATTTACCTGCTCTAGGGAGAGAAAGTAGTTTATCATCTGTGAGGTATTTATCTCCTTAATTTTTCCAGATATCTTACACAGACTAAAAATAGATATTCTTTTATTGATGTAAATGCCTAATAGTCCCCTTACTTTCTTCATATCTTGTAGCAAAGAACATGATAGATTGCTGAAAAAGTATTTACCTTTTACTGGAAATGGTTATCTTTCAGTTTCACTTTAGTTATATCTCAGGTATGTTATATGCATTGTTTGTGTGCCATAGAATGCTCTGTCCCCTTCTATTCACCTCCTGTCTAACAAGACCAACTTTTCATCAAGAAGTCTCCCATCACTTCAGTTGTTTTATCACCAGATTTCTGTGTCCTCTCTAGAAAGACTGGGCCACCTCCCAGTGAGCATATCTTACATGACAAATTTATAATGATTTTGCAGATGTAATTGGTATCACCTCACTCATTTTTTGTCTGAAGCACATTGTTTGTTTTCTGATAGCTATGGTATAGCATGTGGTGTCTCAATGTTCCTGTTTATAAAAATACTCACAAATCCTTCTGGTCTGGTTGTTGGTTTTCTAGGTGTTGTTTTTTTTTTTTGTGTGGGTTTTTTTTTTTGTTTTTTTTTGTTTTTTTTTTTTGTTTTTTTTTTTGGTTTTTTTTTTTTTTTTTTTTTTATTTTTTTTATTTTTTTTATTTTTTTTATTTTTTTATTTTTTATTTTTATTTTTTATTTTTTTTATTTCAGTTTGGTTAGAGCAGTACACTCAGTGACCTGAGCACAGTCCAGCCTCTCCCTGGTGATGGGCCACCAAGGAGGTTGAGCTCTGGTGAGGCATCCTGGCTGAGCTGCAGCCAGACAGGATCACTGCTGCCAGGAGGTGATGCTCCACTTCATCCTCACACCTCTACATTCCCACCACATAGATACACTTATTCCCACCCTGCAGCACCAGTGTTTCTTGGAACTCTCACTGAGCTGAACCAGGTCCTGGAATGAGAGGGAAATGAACATCAGAAACAAAGGGCATATTCTAATTGATCAGATAGCTGGGTCAGCTCCACAGTCAACCCGAAAAACAATGTTAGAAAGAGGATGAGAGTCCTGGTTGGCAGCAGCAGCAAGAGGAGGAGGAAGGGGAGAGAAGAGGAATGAGATGGCATCTGTCAGCAGCACCTAACCAACAGAGGACCCCCATCAAGAAGATAGGAAGAGGTTTGTGATGCATCTGCTTCAAAACACATATATCCAAAGACAGAAATACTGTTTAAACTACATGACTGCTAAAAGCTAAGGGCATGGAGAAGAAAAGTTCACCTCTCCATACAGCTGCCAGGCAAGCATCCCAGCAGTGCCAAGCCTCCAGAAGTGTTACACCACTGTTGCCAGCAGCCATCTCCCTTAATCATCTCATCCCTCTTTGCTGCTCTTCACTGCCCTCTCTTGAGTCATGAACCTGTGGTGGGTTGTGTACATCTGTGGCTGCAGTGGTTTCCCCTCCTTTTCAGAGTGACATATTTCAAACACTTGCTCTAGATAAGGTATTGGGGAGCTTCTCCTTGTTAGCACTTAGCCACACTGTGAATTGCCAGCCTACTCCTGCCCTGCACTTCCCAGTCATCGAATACAGCACCCCTGTTCCTGTAACTACTTCCCCTATGAACTTTCTGTCAGGGACTTCATCAAAGTGCAGGTACTCAGGATCACTGTAGAACAATCCCAGCCATGCCTCTAAGGAGTTGATGGACCTGTAGCGTTTTATTTTTGCTTTAAACTATTGCTTTCTCCCATGAGTTTCCTTTATATTCAGATGCAGAAGTGATGCAAAACTTCATAGGAGGGAAAAGGTGCACAGCAGAAAAAGATCAGATAGGGAGAATGGTTATGCAGGAATCCTGTGCAGCTTGAATTGTAGGAAAGTAATTTTGTCTCCTGCACTGGAATGTCTCCTGCTGATGGGTGCAACCCTTTCCCAGTGACTGTGAAAATCTTGATAAGGAAAGTGATGAGACACTTAGTGCAGCTAGAGCTCTAAGACTTGGGTTTGCCCTCCCACGCATTTTGGGTGGGCAGGCAAACCACAGAATGTCATCTGTGAAGTCAGAAAGCATTGGGTACATTTAATTACTACATTAGCACTTGCTAACTCTTTGAATGCCAAAAACTGGTTGTGGAGGGTTTGGGGTTGTTGTTTGCACTTTGGTTTTACCTCAACATTACTATTGGGGTAGGAGCTCACACATCTGAGAGCTGGAGTCAGCCCATTAATAGGCACTTACTGCAATAAACAGGTCAGGAAATAATTGTGGAAAAGCAAAGAGCTGAGTGGCTTTGGCTTATTCTTGGACTTCTCATTGTTTCTTATTCTGTATTTTCTCACTCACCAGGTTTTCTTTTCAGCAGCTTTCTATTTGCAATCATTTTATTTGTTCTGAAGAAAAATAACATAATGTAAATAAAAGATCTTTTCAGTTAAACAAGGTATTTCAGCCTTTGGGACTTAGGCATCACAGAAATCCCCTCTGAGAATCTGTGCTGACATTTTAACAGTGTGTTACTTACTTCACAGCCCATTTATCAGCAGCACCCTGATCACTGCCCACAGCCTCATCATGCATCCCATGGCCTAGTCACTCCCTTTCCCAGATATCTGAAGGAGCAGGCCAAATCCACTGACAACAAAAGCAGTCAGCTGCTACCACCCGTTTTCCCATGAGTGCACAGCCCTTGCACAGCCATGGGGCAACACTGCATGGCATTGGAGCAGAGAGGAATCCCAACATCCCAAAGAGACATGAGATTCTTGTCATCCCAAATCACCTGACTCACCCCAGTACCCAGTTGGTCACCAAGTGAAGCAGCTGTTTCAGACCTTGCTGTACAAGTTCTCTGGGAAAGCCCTGCTGGCTCCCAAAGCCCCTTCCCCTAGGACACACACTCAGCACCTCCAGGACCTTGGCAGAGCCACAGACTACTGCAGGCATTGCACAGCGCATCTTTGTCTGACACGATGGTAAACCACATGGCCTAATGACCCAAAAAATTGGGCGCTGTTTCTTCACACAAGAAAGGGAAATTATAGTTGCATTTGGCAGTTTCCTTGAGAACAAAAATCAAGGCATGAAGCTGTTCTGATGTGATCTTTATATTTGTGTAGGCAAATACCTGAATCAAATAGAGGTTTCTAACAGATTTAGCATCTTTCAGTTACTTTTCCATTCTTGGGATATCTGAAATGAGTCGGTCATCAAAAAGTTTAATGCTGGGGCATCAGTGACAAAAACCACCCCATCGAGAGCTCCTCTGTTAGTCAGCATTTCCTTCCTGATCCCACAACAGGAACCGAGGTATGTGTGCAGCAGGGCTCAGATTTGCCTTCCCTGTGCACATTTCTCTCCTGCTCACCAGGGAAGGTGAGAGCCTTCCCGCCACTCCTAGTGTGCTGCAACCCTGCCATCTGCCCTGGGGCCATGGAAATGTCCTGACACTGGGCGTCTTCTCTAAACACGCTCAGGCTTGCAGGATCTATATTGTCTTTCCTAACTCTGCTCCAAATGTTGTTGAATCAGAGGCTAAAGGATTGCAGTGCTTGTTGTTCAAAGCAGAATTAAAATACTACACAAGTTTGGGTTTTATTGTTGGTTTCGTTTTTTTCTTCACAGCAGATCTCCCTTTACCAAACTATTTAACTTTGAGGGCATTTTTGTTCTTTTATTTCCGCTTTAACTTCTGCCATGCATACCCTTGTCAAGCAGAAACTCATGCATTGGGACACCACGGCTTTACTCCTCAGGGAGTTGTTAAGCCTGATGTAAACACACTGTTGTTTTCATTTAGCGTATTGGTGAGATACTAAGCAGGTTCTGATCAGTATGAATATATCTTCTCACTGAACCTGGGGTAGATTTTTGCGCATGGATATCCTTTACAGGTCTTCGCTCAGACTTCTCCACAAACAGCAAAGTAAATGGGTATAACCACATCCTAAACCAGTCCAGAGAGATTTGTGCTGATGCAATTGAACTCGTGGAGGTTTGGGTGTGCATAAACTCCTTAACTGCTATTTCTGCAGAGTTGAGACCCACATTCATACATGTCCTTTTCTAGAGAGACTGAAGGTGGTTGCCCCAGAGAGCATGTTGTGGACACTGGTGTCTGCCCACATAACTTGTAATCTCATGTTTTACTGAGTTCAGCTGGCTTGCCAGCTCTTATGAGCTCTGAGCCACAAGAACATAGAAACAGAGATCAACAGCACCAAGGGCTGTAGTCTCTGACCAAGGAGAATGTGCCCCAGGGCAGGGAAAATGTGCAAAGGTGAGGGTGCATCAGCAGCTGTGGACAGGTTCACTCACCACGTGGTGCAGTCGGCTGGGCCAACCGTGTCACTTCCTCACCCCTGTCGTGCCTGACTCACCCACCCCACATCCATACATTATCATCCAGGACACTATCACAGTAGGAGCTCTTTTCTACACAGTGTCACAGACTACAAAGAGAAGATGAAGAGGAACATAAAAATACAGAAAGTCCATGCTTTTTCAACACTGACCTCATTTAAAAAAACATTCAAAAAACTCCCATCCCAAATAGCAGTGAAATTCTTCGCTAACTTTCTGTTCCATGCAAGTTCTCAAGCATTGTCAGCCTGGAAAACAGCTTGGTCTTCACCTGGCCCAGCCATCTGTGATAATATTTGGGAGTGCCAGCCATCTGCAGTGGGGCCACTGGCCCACAGAGATAACAAACATACACCAACCCCTTGGGATAAGAGGGTCTAAACCCCAGGGTGTGAGACCTGACACCATCAACAAGGTGTGCTCACTCCTAGTGATTGGAGTGCTGTTACCTGGGGCTCCAGATGCCATATGTGTCACCTGAGGTTGATAAAAGAAAAGGGTAGACAATAAAAAAGCCACAACACACACAGAGCATATTTTTTTCCTTGCAAATGACACTGGAGTTGTCAGGAAAATAGAGTGTCTGCTTATTATCTAATAGTTTCCCACATTTTATTTTCACTTATATCATCCTTTCAGGGTATCAAGTGCATAGAAGGATTTTGGTTAAATCATTCCATGAATGGGAATAATCAAGCTTCTTGTTTTTTGCTAAAACTTTTCCCTGCTTACTAGGAACTAGTTCCAGGACAGTATTGCTGTGTATTCCTTTTACATTTAACCTTCCTGTCACTCTAGTTTCACCACTGTGGGTCTGAAATTCATTCACGTGGAAGCCAACTGCAGACTGGTGGTTGTGTAATGTCCCTTTATTTTATTATTTAACCTTCTTTTCATCTTGCTCATGTACAGTATCTATGGCCGCATACATTCAGCATGGTTATGAAGAATCAGATCACTTTCTCTTCTTCCTAAGAAGGGAAAGAGAAAGGAAAGGGGAGATTTCATCTCAATCCCCTGGTATCATGCTCTGAGTGTTATTCACTGTGCTAATAACTGTATCAGCATGCTTATAAGCTGATATGCTTTTAATTGTTTTGCTCACTCTCTCATACACATGAAGTAAACACACTCTAATGGGTTCTGTACCTTTCATCCTTTATTTTATTGTTAATGGTATCTCCAGTAATATAAAATGACGAATGAGTGCAGTCTGAGAAAAGCAGAAAAATCAATACATATCCAGACTGCACATAAGAGAGGCGAGGAGCTGGGGCTGCCAGGCACTGCAATCCCTCTTGGGCCAGACGACAAGAGCGAGGCAGTGAGTGAGGAAAGGCACACCAGCAAAACACCTCCTGTGGAAACAAGCAGTGCCCTGGGCATCCTGCACACTCTGCTCCACTGTTCTACCTCCTGTTTATAAAGAAGGGGTCTACAGACACACCTGATGTACAGACACATGTGCAGCGTGGTTGTGAGCACAGCACTCTTGCCACAGCTGGGGTCACCCACAATTCAGGCTGCACACGTGGGTGGAGTTATCCAGTGCAAACTGGCTGGATTGTCTTCATTCCAGGCTCTCCCCGAGGTGAGATCCAAGGGGTCTTGAGGAATGAGAGAAGCAATGTAAGCTTTTTCCTTAAACTCAGAAACAAATGTGTCCATGCAGGCAGGGGCCATGCCCAAACTCAGGTGTGGGCAGACTCACGTGTGCTTGAAAAACTGTGCCCCAAAACATGTGATGGTGTTAGAAAGTGTCAAGTAGAACAGTGAAGCAGCTTTCTATAGCTTGTGAGGAACACCTGACAGTCCTCTGCAAGGCTAGAGGAGAGTGTCACACACATTCCACAGGAACACAACATCCCCAGTCACATTCAGCCATCAGCCAGCAACCATGTTAATAATGCACAGGGGTAGCCACTTGCCATATCCAATTCTCTAGACATCTCTATTTTCCCTACAGGAAAACACAGTTTGATCCCTGGCCATCCTGTTTAAAAAAATCAGGATTATATATATGTTTGGGGGTTTTTTTAAATTTTTTTTTTTAAAGGAACAGGAACAAAAATGTCTAACAGACACCAACAATTTTAATGCATTTAGGGAAATAACCCCAAAGGTAAGGAGAAGTACTGTTTGTTTTAAAACAAGAGCCCATCCTTCACATCAGGCTGTAGCCTGGAGTGCGTATGGTACTGCCAAGTTATAAGAGCCTGTAATGGAAATGCTGACAGACCTTCAGTACCACTGCAGTCACAGCCCTTCTATAAATAGACTGCAAATGCTTGGTATGTGAGATGGGTTCAAGTAGCCACTTGACAGACACTGGCAGTTTGACCAATGATTATTTCAGAAAATAATCACAGATGAGATCTGTTCATCTTTGTGCTCATTCTTGCAGGTGGTTTGGGTGCGTATCCTACCTATTCTCCAGTGCCAGATACAATGCATTAAGGATGCTGTTCTGGCAGGTACAATGCTGCCTCTCAAACAAAGCTGTAATATGACCTACTTTGCTCGGTCTAGTACTATTCAATAATAAGTGGCCTCTATTGAGTTTCTACATGTAGACAACATCAAACACATTTCACTGAAACATTTAGATATTGATTTTACTCAGTCTGGAAACTTCAAAGTGGGTTCTTTCCATGTCATCTTGAAAATGCATCCTCCTACCCCCATGCTATAGATTCTGTGTTAGAGCACGTGCATGTGGACTCCCTCAGCTGCTAGTCGTCCCTCTGCTCTTAGTTCCTAAATTAAGGGCAACTGTTGTGTTCCTATGTCTCCTAATGGCCATCACTGCTTTGTATAGTAACATAAGAGCTGTCTCTGCTGCTCGGCTTCCTTACAGTTAGCCAGCCATGGTTTTTTAACCAGAATGCAAAATAATGCTCTGATGCTGAATAGGAGCACTGGAAGTACTGGGGGATTGTTTAAAGTTTGTGAGCCTGTTTCTTTAGCTTCAGAGAATGTGTTACGTTTTTATCATGCCCATTCCATCACGTGTTCTGGGGCTATCCAGTTTAAATCTCCAGCTAAAAGCTCCATGGAGATTCGTTTATGTTCTCCTCCGATTGGAATTGCACTGTTGGTTTCTTTTCTTTCTGTTTTCATGGGTTTGGGATAAGATCTCAATCACCTAGGTAGAGGCCCCAGTGCAACAGGCATCTTTTGTTAAGAGCTAAAAAGAAAGTGAGTAAGGGCTGTCAGATATACTTTAAGTGGAGGAGGTAGAGGCTGAGCTTGTGTCAGATTTCCAAGGACAAGGTGATAGTCTTTTTCCTGAAGTTCTTGTAGCAATTTCAAGTGTGGGGAAAGTGTTCCCTTCCTGAACTAGTTTGTTACCTTGTTTTTCTGCACTTAATTACACTGGCGCCACGGTTCCATCCAAAGCCAGTTGCATCCTGAGTCAGCCTCATGCAGAAAGTGGTTGAGGGTCTTTAGTCTTGAAGTATGGGCGTTTAAATAAACTGTCCTAATAAGCTCTCCTGCAGCAGAAGAGACCACTGGCATCTTCTTCTCGGTCTTCATAGAAGACCAACTTCTATGCACTGGCATCAAAGCAGATCAATGAAATAGAGTCCTACCTAGGTGTGGTCCGCGTCCTTGCCATGCACTTGGGATTGGAAAAAATAATTTCCTGCCCAGAGTCAGGAGGTGCTGGTGTCCTCTGCACTCTGCCAGAGCAGCACAGACCAGACTCCTGTCCTCCTTATCTATGAGCCAATGCAGGTGTCCAAGTGAAACTTCCATGTGTCTCATCCTCAGATGCACTCTTCAAAGTTGTGTGTGGTATTTAATCAAGAAGAAAAAAAAAATAAAATAAAAGCAAGTAAATGTTCTCATTTAGGGTCTTTTTTGTTGGAATGTCTTTGTAATCTATTATTATGGTGTGCTGGGTATCATATTACTACTATTATTATTATTATTGTTATTGTTATTCTGTCTAGACTAGTATCATGAGGTCAATGGCAGTTATTTCCTTCTAGAAAATTATGAGTTAAGAGCACCACAGCAAATGAAAATCAGCAAGCGCCTGAAGCAAAGGAGCAGCAACACTCTGCTGCAGAAGGTCAGCTCTCTTTCAAACATGGCTTTTTCAAACTTTTGCTTCTTGATCAGCACAGATGGGTGTTCTTGACCAAGTTAACTTGTCATTTCCAGTAATCTTTCCTCCTAAAAAAAATCACTTATATTCACAGCAATTATTTCGCGTGAGTGTCATTTGTTTGAAAGCCTGAACACAGAAGATGATGTCATATTCCAGTAATACTTGAGGACATTTGAACCAAAGCAAGACTAATCACATGGGACACCTCATGAGGGAAATGTTTCATCTGGGAAGTACAGACAAGGTGGACAGTGGCACTACCCACCACCAGAGCCCTTCACAGCACCTGGGCTTCCTGGTGCTTCCCTCAGCTTTCCGCTCAGCCTGCAACAGATAGACTGTCTGGGGCCCCAAGCTTTGCATGGAGGCTGCTTTGGGTATTTCTGTGGCTTGGTAATGCCAAATGTCACCTGCTCAGTCAGCACTCCAGAGCACACAATTCTCACCACAACTTTAGTGACAGTAGATGGTTAAGCAAAAAAAAGTGCCAAAGGCAGAAAGGATGGGGTTGTTGTTTTAAGTCTGAACCCTCACAGTGATGGGGGATGTTAGAGCACTTTCAGCACATATTATCAAAAAAAAAAAAAAAAAAAAGACCACCAGTAAATTGGGACAATTTGATACTGCTGAAGTCAAAAGCTTCTGCTGTTACATTCCTTTATGCATCAGAAACACTTATTAACAATTGCATGTTTCTTTCAAAGGAGCACACACAATCCACTGTGGTTTAAAGAAGGTGGAGGAAATCCTGACAGAGAATAAAGATGAGCTACAAAAACCATAGTAAAGGAATGCCTCAGTGGAGATCACTTTTCTGCATCATTCCTGCTTTCCCCGAAGCTAAGCACAGTGCAGCACTTAACTGGGGACCAGATCCTGTTCATTTTTTCAAGGTCTGTCATCTTCAGTTTTATTCTTTGTATACAGCAATTGGGATTCTGTCCTACATGTTAAAATAAGGATATTAGCTAGCAGAGAGAAACCCTTCCCAAGCTGTGAGATAGTGATGGAGTCTGCTTTATGAATGCTAAAAGAGAGCGTGCAGTGTCTGGAAAACACTACAGTGACCTGCGGGGTTTGAAACCTGCCTATAAAGTTCTCATTTAGATGAGATGCTCTCAGAGTGGATAAGCCAAACTATGCTCTTCCTAAGTGTCTGCTAATAACCTTAATGGAGTGCAAAAGCACAGAGAGGCACCAAAAGGGATTTAAAAGCAGAGAGAGCGGGAAGAGCAGTAATGTCACTTTGTATATAAAATCTCACACTCCGAATAACAGAGGCGCTGAGGTAGGCAGGAACCTCTGGAGATTGTCTCGTCCATATCTTAAAATGAAACACTCCAATCTACACATTCACATGTACTCAAAATGGGACACAGACATCACATCACTATCATTTGACCAAAAGCCGTGAGGACCAAAAGCATTGCCAGGAAAAGAGGAGGTTGGAATCATAAGAGGAGATCTGCAAACATGCCTACGAGTGCTGGCACACCGGAGACTAAATCTGCTCCAGTCTCAGTGCTGCCTGACTTAGTGGTTCGGTTCTGTAGGAATCATAGCTGCAGGGCAGGAACTCACATTCCCCACAGGCTGAGTGCAGGGGATGAAAAGCCTAATATTGAGCTCTTGAAACACTGGCAGGGTGAGCAGGGAGTGAAAGTAGGTGGCCATTAGCACCCAGAGCAGACTGGGCAAAGCCCCTCAAAGACAGCTATATTCTGCACTCCTTTTGGAATTCTCACATGGAGCTGGCTGCCAAAACTTGCCAAGTCATTTTGTATAGGATGCAAAGAGCTTTCCTGCTCTGTCCCAGCTTTATCTGCCCATCAGCCCACAGACACAGCACCGGCAGGGAAAGCAGCTAACAGGCCCATGCATTTGATGTGGGCAGGCTGTGAGTGCAGGACCCTCACCACGTACACAGGCTGCCCTCACTTCGAGCTATGAACACTTCCTCTTTTGAGGACATCCCAGCTGTAATGGCCCATACCCTGCTGGCGGAGTTAGGATCCCACGGAATGCAAGCTTTCAAAGTGGTTCTCCAAATGAGGCAGCACAAGAGTTAAGCTTGGGCTTTGTGTGTGCTGGGGAAATACTCTAAACACTCAGGTGAGATAGGAGCTTACATGCCGTGTTGCTCTGAGGATTTTGTCTGCACTGTTTACAGAGACATTAAAGCAGCAGTTTCTTTTGTCAGGGCTGGTGGGAATTTGGTACTGCTCTCCCTTAGGGGGTTGAGAAATCCCACCCAGGAAAACAGAACACACCCAAAGATTCTGCCAAGCCAAGTGATGATAACGGAGGGGAAGACATGATCAAGGATCTCCCTGAGGATTTTGAGCACCCAAACTGCTGCCAGAATCTGCGAGGATGTCTCAGTAGCAGTCGGGGTGGGGGAAGTGTAGAAGCAGCAAAAAAGTGCATCTGGCTGGGCCAGCTCCTTTCCTTCAAGAGGCACAGCCAAGCTTTGAAAGAGAGAGAACAAAAGGCAGACTGGCGAGCAGGGGAAGAAAGTGCTGGAAAGGAATTTGTTGCTACAGGAAGCTCAATGGTTTGTCATAAAACAGACTGCAGTTCTGTTGTTTCCGTGTTAAACCCTAGAAAGGGGCAGCTCCAGCACACAGTGATTCTCTGGTGCAAAACCAGTGGAGGTTTGAAAAGAACGAAAGGCAACTTGAGTTTCCCAGCAATAGTAAAAAATAATTGCAGAGACCAAGCTTTTATTCCTTTTCTTCTCCTTCCAGAAATTCCCCGGTTTCATCTTTTTGAGTCTTAAACATTGATTTAATTCCAGGCTTTCCTTTAAGGGACAAGAAAGCGTGTAGCGGGCCTTCTAGATCCCAAATCTATGGCAACACTTCCAATTTTCATTACCAGAAATAGCAAAAGGAAATGAAAAGCAGGTGTGGGAAGGCTTCTCTAAATGATGCCAGGGCTATTCTTTAACCTTTACTGGAGGCAAACACACATCTGTGCATGCCAGGCTATTGCCTTACTGCCTAGTTCCCTTACAGTTACAAAAATCTGACAAAAGCAACCAAACACACTCAAGTTTTTCTAAGCATGTTTGCTGACAGCCCTTGCCACTGAAATATTTCGCTGACCTTTGACAAAGACAGTAAATAAGGTTTGCTAGGCCGTAGGGAGGAAAAAAATCAGGGCATTGGGGATCTCAGAGTTAAACAAAGGAAAGGGTAACGTGAAAACAACTTTGGAGATCAGTAGGAAGAAAAATAGGCATCTCATTTATCTCTTGATCACACCATGTCCTTGCTTTTTTGCATATATTCGTGATTCTTTCTCTGAGTTACTTGAGATGACTTTGGTTTGATCCTGCCAGATGCTGAGCAACAAGCCACAGCCACACTCAGCAGTTTGCAGAGATCGAGCCGAGATTAATCCCAGATTATCTTGGTGCAGCCTGCGAAAGCCGGTCGTTCTGTTTTTCATTTCTGTGGCAAAACGGCAAGATCCTGGAATTTGTTCCTTCTCCTCCTATATACCATTCTGTGAAGCAAGAATTGATGCCCTGGAGCTAGCTGTACACTGCCAACTCAAGCCTTTAAAATGAACACAAAAATCACAGCCCAGCCTGAACAGGGAAATGTAAGCCTGAACCTGGCCCCAGCGACAGCGGCTGCTGGAAAGGCCCCCGGAGGCAACTCCAGCACTGTAATAACCTACGTAAACAGGGATGGTGTTTTTCCTTTTTTTTTATCCTCCGTCTTGCTTCACTGGAAAGGGGTGGAAAAATAACTCGCGTACACAGTCATTTAGGCCCAGTCATGATTCCTTTAGAGCCTGTGCCAATGGATTTTAGTCATTTTCTGGCAAAGGTTTCCCTTTCAACCACAAATACTGAATAGTTATTGGGTGAGTCACCACCTTGAGTAATCTGATTCTTTGACCAGTACATGCTTGCTTCCTGTGCTGCAGAATGTCTTTCTTCACTAGAATATTTTAACGTGTGCCTTTTGTTCAGGGATTTTCTTTCCTGCAGTGGCCAGCGTTGTAGGGCTGGGAGTCCAGAGGAGTGCAGGGGAGCTCAGAGTTCAGTTTCCAGGGCAATTCCTGCTGCGGATCCCTGCCTATCTCAGGGCTGAGAAAGGCACCGTGGCCTACTGGCCTCCCCCAGTTCAAATCAGCCTGTGCTGTCCTTGGGAGAGTGGCAACCTTAGGCTTAGAAGGTAATTTTTAAGACAGAAGGCCTTTACTCAGCAAGGTCATAGCTGGAGGTGTCCTACAGATTTCTATGCAGGTTTATGAGCAAATTGTAAATCAGCCAATCCTGCAACCTTTGCCTTGTGCCAGTGTCTCAGCCAGCCCCTCGGATCAGAGCAGTCAGTGCCTGAGGGCTGATCTCACTGACTTTAGGAAGGAAATGTGAATAACAACTACATGGGATGGTGTTGGTGCAAACCATACCAGCTGGTGTTGGTACAAGCTTTTGCAAGGGTTTTGACCTGTTTTCCCTTTCTCATGTACTAGCTTTATAAGAAAACATACCCCTAAAAATCACATGGGTTGAGAAACACTACAGGAGAAAAATATTTCCTTTTGCCTTCAGAAGATGCAATGTTTCAGGAGAACTTAAACGCTCGAGGATTACATTGTGGTGAGTGTTCACAAGACACCTTTTGAAGAATGTTAATAAAATCTTTTCTAGCCCTTTCTTTCATGATTGCAGCTTTGTGTTTCATTTCCTATTTATGGGGGCCCATGCTTTCCTCAGGGCATCTTCTGGCCACTATTTACTGAAAGCTTCTTCTCTTCAGGGGAGAAAAAGAAAAGAGAGGCAGCAAGAGGGGAGGATTAAATTATACTCTGATATTCTCATGACAAGAAAAACAGACTATGATAAAAGTACTCTAATAATACATTTATGATCCTGGTAGAAAAATCTCAGAGTAAGATGTGTTTGTGCATTTATGTACATATAAGCACTGCTGACAAACAGAGCAGATCCAACTGTGGCTATGTCTGATAGCCCATATGTCTGCTAGAACATTAGATTCTCTCCTGACCTGATCTATATGAACACAGACTTACTAGAAGAAAACAGAGCTGTTGGAACACCCCTGAAGAACCTAGCTGGCTGCACCAGCACTGTCCACAATATGCCAGTCAATGGAGGGCAGGAAAAAACCCTTTTTGTACCTTTTTTTAGAGCTGGGGCTAAACATTTCCATGTTTGATGTGACACCAACATAATATGTTGTTGTCTCTGCTCTCATTGTCCTCCTGCCAGCTGATGTTTTTCCATCATTACTGTAGAAGGACACCACATTGGACTGGAAAGAACAGGATGATATCACCTTCTCCAGTTCTTCTCAGTCTTGGGTGCATCAGGAAGAGCATTGGCAGCCAGTTAAGGAGGTGATCCTGTCCCCCTGCTCAGACCTGGTGAGGCCACATCTGGAGTGCTGTGCCCAGTTCTGGGTTCCTCAGTACAAGAGAGACCTGGAGCTCCTAGAGCAGGTCCAGCAGAGGCTACAAAGATGATTGAGAGACTGAAGCATCTTTCATTCAAGGAAAGGCTGTGGGATCTGGGCCTGCTCGGCCTCATCTCAGTACATGAGATGAGACAACTAAAAGGAGACCTCACCAGTGTCTGTAGGTATCTGAAGGGAGATGTCAGAGGTTGGAGCCAGGCTTTCCTTGGTGATGCCAAGAAATAGGACAAGAGGCAACAGGCAGAAACTGATGGACAGGAAGTTCCATCTGAGCATGAGGAAGAACTTCACACTGGAACAAGAAGGCCACACACTGGAATAGTGAAATTGTTCAGCAAGAGAAATTGTCAAGTGTCCCTCACTGGAGACATTTAAGAACCATCCAGATGCAATCCTATGCCCTGTGCTCTAGGATGACCCTGAGTGAGCAGTGAGGTTATACCAGATGTCCCACTGTGGTCCCTTCCAAACTTATCCATTCTATGATTCCTTGAACTGTGGGCCTTTAAATGTTTCCTGTGATTGCAAGGTCTTCTTCTGAGGTTAGGAGGCAGCACGTGTGAACCCATGTGGCTTTTGAGCATAACCTGACGTCATACCTAAGGCAAACCATCACCAAAATGAGCAGTCCTTCAGCTCATCATCGTCCCCACATGTTACTCATGTCCTCTTTCCTCCGGGCTGCTGGCATTCATTTGAGATCAGGATTCTTCAAGCAACACAGGGGAACAAGCAGGGAGCAACACACCTTTTCTTCTGGGGTTAGTTTTCTCATGGCTTTCTGGCCCAGCCAGGTCACAGCATGGTCAGGCCAGCCAAACACAGATGGCAGCAGTGAAGGAAGCTGTGGGACCACAAAGAGCCAGAGACAGCAGGGAATTTTTTCCTGTATATAAACATTATGTACCCTCAATAATGTGAGGAAAGCAAGGTCTAAAAACATAAATTAAGCCTTAGGACTCCCAGGCACAGGCCCAGTGCAGGAGAAATACCAATTTCCTGCAATGTTTGTGGCTACCACTGCAGATAGGAACCAATCGGGGGTAATGTTCCAAGGCTCCAAACAGCAAACGTCTGGCCCTGATGCAGAGCCCTGAGTTACCAACCTGGCTCTCAATCCTTTACACCCCACAAGAGCTGCATCTTTTCTAACCCTGTCTCCATCAGAGCTTTGGTTGATCTCAGTTGTGGAGCTCAGCCTCCTCCCTCCTGAAGCCAGAAACAATTTCATCACCATAGACATTCTGACAACAGTGGGCTAAAGATGCATCATTCAGAAATGCAACTGATCTCATTCTAATGACATAAAGCAGTGTCAAAGCCATCACCACTGTGGTAAGCTGTTTCAATATCTATTTACCATCACTGCTAGGAAGGCACTTCTATTTCAAGGTTGAATTCATTTAACTTCAGCTTACACATATTGGATCTTGTTATGTTTTTATATATGGCATTAAAGTATCACCCTAGGTCTCATTTCTCTATGGATTTCTCAATGGATTTTAGTCATTTTCTGGCATAAATATCTATAAACACAGATCAAGTCACCTCTCTGCCTGCATAAGCCTTGTCTTTGGGCCTTGCCTTCCAGCCCTTGGGTCATCTCTGTTGCTGTCCTTTGAATTTCCTGCAGTATTTCATATCTTCCTTGAAGCATGAAAATGAGAACTGGTCAAAGTATAGTAATAGCTGTCGTTAATTCAAAATCACTTTCCTTCTTTTGTTTCATATTCCTTTATTATACATCTATGGGTTGCATTGGCCAATTTTTCCCACCACACTGCATTACATGCTTATGGTTTGGTAATTATTTGCAATGACCTCCATGTCCTTCTGTTCAGGACCACTTTCCAGGAAAGGGCTCTTCATTCTGTGCAAGTTTTTCAATCACAAGATAATGCAGTATGAAGTCAAATGGCTTTGAGAAGTACAAACATAGATATCGATGCAGCTCTGTGGACCAGTAATCCTATCAAAAAAGGGCAAGAGGTTTGTGTGATGAGATATACCACACCTGAAACCATACTGATTTATATTTTCTATTATTTCAAATGTAACTACAGCTTGGTTTATTGTTTGTAGGGTCCTGAATTCAGTCTTCTAATATTTTGACCAGGGTCTCATACTTCCCTGAATTACACCGCTCACCCTTTGCCTACATATCCAGCTTTTTCAAGCTCTGAGCACCTTGACCCATACCTTTCATCCTCGTGGCAATGTGTAATCTGAATAGGCTGATCTAAAATTTTGATCTTAAGCAGATGCTGTTTCATGTACATTTTTCTGTACTTCAGAGGTTTCTTCTCCCAGCTCTAACTTCATCTGAGTTGGATATATCCTCCTGCTCCGCCCCACCTACAACACAAAAATCTCTTTGAAAATGTCTGCCTTTTTGAGATCAAATTCACACACCTGCAAGCAGCAGTGGAGCCTTAGCTGACCCACAAATCTTTTCCTTAATATGATGAAGACACCTCCTTATTGCCTTTAGACATTTAGACCCAAGCTGTGCGAGTGACTCCTTCAGATCTCCCCATCACTGGGCAATATTAACAGTTTTTAGCTTCACTGTCCATCTACCCTTTCAGCTGGAAATCTTCCCAGCAGCGCATCTTCCCCATGTGACTGCAGAACCAAGGCTGAGGGATGCCAGTAGGACAGCAAAAAACAATTCTTGGTTTGAGGTAATGGCTCTTATATTACAAATCGTCATGTCACCAAGAAGCGTGAGTTTCTGGAAAACTCTCCCTTTTGAAGTTTCAAATACGTGTGATAGATGTTGGTACTTTCTTTACAAGGTCAATGAAACCAGGCTGATTTCACTGGTGCAGGCACAGCTGCCAATTTTTAGGTCAGTGATGATCTCATCTTCTTCAAGCAGAATGAGAACCAGTATGCAGAGCTGTTATATGTTCTCCTGATACCCGCACAGCTACTGCAGCACCAAGGTCAATACTAATTTAATCTGCTTTTGTGACTGCAGTGAAGCCACAGCACTTCTGCATTAAGAAATCATTCGTCATTTCTGGAAACTCAGGAAATGTTGCTACTGGCCAAGGGAGTCTAGTCAGTGTGTCCCAAGAGAAAGGGGTGTGTGATAATGCAGTTTTACTGCACATTACAAGGAAAGATTAAGAACGCGAAAGATAAGATGCACTTTAATAAATGTTCACTAGTACCAACATGTCTTTAATTCATTGCTTGAAAGTGTAGCCTATAACCTTTCAGAGAGATTGGTTAGGATCTGTAATGGTCTAAAAAGTACCAATGTTCTTAATGGACAGTGCCTTGGGTGAAGCTAATGTCACTGGTGCAGATCCCCACAACATATATCAACCTGGGATGCCTGACATCAGTGTCTTTTATTATTGTGATGTTGTCCTTCACTTCTGGAAAGCAAAAAACTGCTGTGGGATACACCTGTTCTTCCAAGAGCCATATGCACTGCCAGCCCCTTTGGATTGGTGCATCTTCTGTCTTGACTGGGACCAGCTGGGAGACCCTTATGGGCTTTTCTGAGGTTTTTCTGGGTTTAGACAAGCAGGATTTCTCCATTTCCCACTTCCCCCCTGTGTGTCCCTTCTTCTAGTTGGTTCTTGCAGGTTCTTTGTTCAGATATCTGATTCAGCACCTGCTGGTGACTCGATACCTCCAGATGTGACGATAACATTCCGGTTCTCCTGCTTCTAATCATGACAACTTGCCAGCCTCTTTCTTTGTTTCTCATGTTCCCTGGGCAACCTATCTCCATTGCCAAAGCTTGCAAGATTTGTCATAATACTGGCCAGGTCAAGGAAACTTCAGACGAGCATTTGTATTTCTGATCATTTGTGAGATTATCAGCTTTTTCTTTAACTTCTCTCTGTAGATCTTGTAGCTCCCACTTCAAGATGATCACAGCTAAGAAACAAATATGACGTGGTAGAGGTATAAGAACTGGTAATGCTCTTCCCATCCTGATCACAGCATTCATAGAAGAAAGCTCTCAAACTACCAGAGAAAAACCTCCTATATGAGATGTCTGTGTTCAAACTTTATCTTTTTTCAAGAGTTGTTCGAATAGACACTTCTACATTTTGAGTACAAGTTCTTCTATTTCTAAAAGATCTACAAGAAGTCTTAACAGTGTTTGGCAATGATATAGAGGGAGAAACTGATACTATTAAGGTTCTATGAAAAAAATGTTTTGAAAGGGATTAAAAGATAATTATAATGAGGATTATGAAAAGAAATAGTATTTTTTCCTTATTTTTAAAAATTCAATGCTTAATTCTCCAGAAAGAATAAAAAATACAGACAAAAGACATTTATACTGTATATAAGCTTAGCTATGAAAGATATGCCTACCTTATTTTTATGGTATTTCAGCTTTTGTTCTGGAGCTTTCAGTTTGTTTTTTTAACTACAAAGACAAGCTTTCTATTGTTGTTTAGCACATAAATGTACTTTATGTCGTTATGATCCACAAATCAAATAACTGACAAAGCTTGGTCTACAATAACTGGAAAGCATTGTGGTCCCTGTTCTGTTCTTACAGCTTAATCAGTGCAGTAATAGGACCTAATTCTGCTCCCATTCAAGTCAACTGGATTTTCACTGTGAACTTTTATGAGAGTAAGGTCAGAAAATATATTGCATGGAATTAAATACCTGGCAGGTTGGGTGTTGGTTTTTTGGGGTTGTGGTGTGTTTTTTTTTGTTGGGGTGTTTTTTTTGGGGGGGGGTTTTTTTTTTTGTGTGTGTGGGGTTTTTTTGTGTTTTTTTTTTTTTTTTTTTTTTTTTTTTTTGTTTTTTGTTTTTTGTTTTTGTTTTTGTTTTTGTTTTTGTTTTTTTTTTTTTGTTTTTTTGTTTTTTTTTCCCTTAAAACGCTAATCCTTCACACTGAGTTGCTGGGAGCTTCAATGGAAATGGAGAATGAGTTGCTTCAATCTTTACTGGCAGTGCCATGGTTTTGATCTGTATTACAAAGGATCACTGAACATGAAGAGGCCTGGTGGCTTTGAAAACCAGCCCCAGAGTAACTGTGAACATATTTTGCCCCACATCCCACCCACTTTCAGTCCATGCAGCTGCCTCACAAACAATTTACTCTTGGACTGTTTGGATGCACCTGGGAGCATCCTAGCCCACAGAGCAGGCTCAGGCAAGCACAATCCCTGCAGCTGCTGTAGAGAGCACACCTTGAGCCGAGGCAGACACTGTGCTTACAGACTCCCAGTATGGAAAACAGTCAAGTCTGCTCTTGAGGGTGGTGTTGGCATAGTCAATATTGTCTCTAGAGATTTCTGGGGATCTCTGAGTGCTCTCTGTGACCTAGTTCAGTTTCTGTTGCACCGCTGTTTGCCCATAGCATTACCGTGGTGTGGGTGGAAAGAAAAACATGTTGTCTGCCAGGTACAGCTGTTGGAAAGGGCTAGGCCCTCCCTGCTCTGAGTAGAGCATGCCTGCATACTTATAGGAGAGGCCATAAGGAGAAGAGTAGAGCTGGGCTGTGCAGCAATTAAGGGCTAAAGCTGCAGCTAGCACAGATCAGCCATGCTCTAGGGATGTTAGTGATGCTACCTTGCCTGTGCCAGCTGAGGATCTGGCTTCTGGCATCCTTCTTGTCTGTCATAAAGGCACAAAATGCAACATAGCAGTGAGCAAAATAACAAAGGTTTTTGTTAACAGCAAGGGTTAGAGAGCTGTATCAGTTTCTTCAATCGCTGACAGAGTCCCTGCTGCTGGCCTCATCACCTGCCTCTTTCAGGCAATCTCTTCTCTAGGCTGCCTTAGCCATCTGGTTAGATTACAAACAGAACAAAGCAGCAGCAAAGGAGAAGAAGGAGTGAGGGCAGAGGGAGCTCGTTCATCCTGCCTCCCCCCTATGCCTCCTTTTCATCCTCTGAATGTGTAAATCCTGGCTGTGGCCAAGCTCCTAACAAACTGTGTGTGCAGAGGTAGCCAAGGCCATTTGATTCAGCTCTATTGGAAATCTGATTTCTCGTTGGTTTTACACAAAGGTCTATTAATTAGGGCTGATAGAGCTTAGTAAAAAAATCTGCTTGGCTAGCAAGGGCACTCTCTCGTTTTCTCGTGCTTTTCTTAGATCTTGCCAAGATCTCAAAAATAGAGGGAGCTTAATTACAGTCAGTGGATTAATCTCTAAGGGAAAGAAATTGTAATTAGCTCTTTGAAATGTGCCACTTTTTCTTCTGGGCTTTCAGAGTTTGTCATTGTGTCTGTCTGTCCTTCTGTAGGACTAGAAAAAAGGTAATTCTGCATAGCTTTTATGCTCATTTTTCACCCCAAGCCAGAGATGGAAATGGCAAACTGACTTCATAAGCATTTCCAGTTGATTATTAAGAAACTTGTTTCCTCAGTTTTTCTCTTAAGTCCCTCTTGCTGCTTCCCCTGGAGCAACTCTCTGAAGCAGTGGTCACTTTGGGTCCTGCAGCCAAGGCTGCAAAGGGCTTTTTGGTGTCTTTTTGGACTCGTTCTCCCCTTCATGAGAGGAACAAGGAAAGCCTGGAGTTTGAGTGTGCCATTTCAAGCTGTTCATGTGATGGCATGAGTTGTAACCGCCCGTCAGTGATCGATGGGAAGGCAATAAACCCAGTGCCTCGTAGTCTGTCATTTATGTTCATGTTCAAGTAGGTTTGAAGGTGAACAGGGGTGTTGGGGAGAAAATCTAAAGCCAGAACAAGGCATTGCAAGAGATTTCAGTGAATTCCCATTTCTCACACATAGGAATTAGGCACAGGTTTAAAAATCACCTTGATAAATGAGGATGTGTCCAGCAAAGACAGCAAGCACTCTGATTTATAACAGTCATTGCATGCAGTCATGTTCCTGATACACAGTGCCTTCGCTGTTGACTTGGCATATATGTAAGCTGATTTTCCAGACATGTACATTGGGGTACATCACACTTTGGCAGGCAAAACCAAGCCCTTTATGTGTACACACTGGCAGTGTATCAAGGAGAAGAATAAAAAGAGAAAATTAAATACTGTCCTGTGGGGGAGTGAGCATGGAAGGATCCTTCAAGATGTATATCCCTTAATCCTTCTGCCTGTATTTCATCATTCCTCAACAGTGCAGTAAAGCTATCCCTTCATTAAAACCCTCAGTCCTAGGGAAGGTGACCCAAACTCCCCTTCCATCCATTTGAATCTTGCTCTGACAGCCGGTGACTAGTTAATTATTAATATGAAATATTTGATGGTACATACAGCAGCTGAACCCAGTTTAATGTATGCTCAGGGCGACTCTCTGAAGCTGAAATCAGCCATTCTGATGCTTTGGATTTTTCTACTGAAGTTTTGCCTTTTGCTTCCTCTTTTACTTCCCTGTCTTTCTTTCTTGTGCCTTTGTGCCTTCATGCTGAGTGTCTTCTTTCATCTCCACTATGAACTTACGGGTCTGCATTTCAATTCCATTCCTTTATGTACTGATCAGGCTTAGTGGAAAATATAAGAAACAGGACACAAGCTCTGTCTTCATCCAATCCCCAGAAACCCTATTTCTTTCTTATATCTGAAATGGTCAGCCAGTCCAGGAATCCACACTTTGAAACACTGCTGATCTCTGCGTACCCCTGGAGTCAGAGCTGGGCTATTAGCCTCAACTGTAGGCGAAATCACATCATCTAGAGTTAAACACGTGGTACGTGTGGTAAATACAGGCTTTAGAAGATTTATCTTCTGTCTTAGGGCATGCTTTTGGGATGCAAATCTCCTTTTTAGAATGATTTGCTCACTATGAGATTATGATTTGCTACCTGCATGTTTGGTCCACACACAAGTACATTGCAGAGGTCATAACTACCTGCTCACTCTGGGTGTGGCCAGCATTACAGAATCTGTGGCTTTAAAACTTAAAACAGAGGGATATCATCTGTTTGACTCCCGTGCAAGCTCTTCATCACAGATTTTTCAAAACAGTTTTCCTTTATTCGGTCAGATCACATTTGGCTACACCACTTTTATCCTTTTGTTTGGGTAGCATCTTCTTTGCTGATCAAGAGAATCTACTTTAGTTACTGTTCCCCACCCACCTACCTCCACCTGTAGCAAACTTTTTTTTCCACCTCCTTGCATTTTGCCCTTATGAGAGTCCTGAGCCATGATAATACACAAAGGCTGGGCCAATACAGTCCAGAATCCAGGCTTAACCTGGAGAAAATCCCTCTCCTGACTGGCAAGAGCAAACTCCAAAGTACCCCAAAATTATTTCCCTCTTAACATGAGAGTCAGCTCCATTAAAGCCTCTTTGAAAACCTAGCCATCAGACCATTCAGGAAAATAGAAAACAGCACAGCTACTTCCAAATAGTGCTAATATCAACTATAGCAAAGACACTGGAACTTGCCAAAGCCTGATTGTCTGTTCTTTCTTACTTACTGTACCTCCAACACTCATTTTATGATCACAAGAATACACACAGTAGTTATATGCTTATTATAATACATCCATCCCTCTCTAGGGAAAACTTGAGCATGTATTTAACCAATATTCTATTGCCTGCTGTAATTCCAGTTCATCTTAGGGACTTAGCAAGCAGCACACAGCAGAAGCAAGAAGCCCCATTCTCTGTTCCTCCTCTGCTCATCCAGCAGCCACACTAAATTATGCACGCTGTTTTTCCTGAAGAATCTGTTTAAGCAGCATCATAAACCAGCAGTATTTGCATCACCGAGACAACCTTTGTTCTACTTAGCACAAAGTAATACTCAGTATCTGCGTGCAAAAGCAGAAGGGGAGGTGATTTGAAAAGTATTTTGGGAGAGTTTAGAAAGCAGGATTGAGATTTTATTATTATTATTATTGGAAATGTGAACATCTTCTATCACATTAACTGACTTTACAGCAATTTATTTTGCTACTATCATAAAAGGAGGTAATGAACCATGAAGTTTCTTCAGGAAATTGTCAGCATCTGCCTGCAAATAATTTTCAAACACGTGAGCCATGAAGGAAGAACACAGTGATTCACAGAAAATTGCTTGTCCTCATCCTAAAGGAAAACCAGTCAGTGTCATTGGTGGTGGACACATTCAGGAGAAGGATCTAGTTTAAAGACATGTCAGTGGTATGTAACAATGGAAAATTTAGATACATGTTAGTCATCTCACAGATAAGATTATCTCCTTTGAAAGCATATGCTTCCGCAGCTGGATAATCATAGTGAAAGGATAATCAATAAAATGAGAAGAAATTCAACAACCTGCTTTTTATTCTCTTAGGGATCTCACTTTTAAAAACAATTACCTCTCTGTTATCTGTGACACCTCCTTTGTTCCTCACAGTAGGTGCCTAACACTAAATCAAAACTGAAACCCATATCTAATCAAAGATAATAGGAAATTTAAAAGATTTCCTTATCAGTTCCAAACACATATGACATCAGGTAGTAGTTATCTCAGATTAGGAAGATTTCTGGGTGTGATGCAGATAGAACTTACCTCACATCTCTCTAGCTTTGGTGACAAACAAGGCACTGAAGAATAAAGTAACATCCTCAGGTTGTGACATGCTGGAAATCTGTAGGAAATGGATTCTCCATGCTTATAGCCTTGTGTGGTCATTTATGGTGCATGGAGAATATAAAATGCAACCAGCTATATGTGAAGTATTTTATTCACACCATTAGTGGGTGTAATTGATGGTGCAAGGTACCTAGCAGTGAAAAGTCAAGCTCATGGATGTTTTAATCTTTAAAAGATTCCCAGTGATAGAAAAGTTGTACATTTTCTCAATTCAAGCTTTCATTTTATACAGTTAGGATATCTATCATTCCCTCTCTTGGGTCCTTTCTTCCTCGATGCAATAAAACAAACAGGATTTTTTTTTTTCCTTTTTTTTTTTTCTTTTACTGATACATTATCATTAAAAATATCTCAGACTTTGTTATGACTTCACAAAAAAATGGTCATTGATATTTCTCTGACTAGGAAAAAGCCAGTGTTTGTCTTCATAGTGAGTTCACTAGCTGGAGAAATGTCTCACTAAACTCATCACAAGCAGAGTTAGAATTCATTGATTTACTCATTTTCCCCTGTGCTCATCACTTTAACAGCTGAGCATTTCATAACTTTTGAATGGATTTGTCTCTGAAATAGATTGGTGAGGTAAAGAAATTTTATTTACTTTCATTTTAGTGGTGAAGAACTGAGGCAATGAGAGACTAAGTGACTTGTCACAGGTCACAAAGGAATCCAATAATGTATCCAGGAACAAAGACCAGACCTCTTTAATATCAGTCCAGTGCCCTAGTCACAAGAACATCTTTTTTCTCCTTTCTCCCTTAATAACCTCTAACTCATTTTGTCCAGGGATTCTTGCAGCAGTCTGTGTCTCTGTTCACAGCTTGCTTGCTTTTACCGTAATCCCATCAAACTCTCCATCCTTATGGTGCTTTCAAAAACATTTTATATTTATTTCTGATATCAATACAAACAAACAATCACAGTATTCTCAAAGTAGCATTATAGCAAAGTCAGTATGAAACAGATGGAACAAATAAAATAAGGTGATGAAATGCCACTCTAACAATAGTGAAAAGACAATATATTGCTAACAACACACTGTCTGCTGCTTCTCCACTGTGTGTGTAAAAAAAGCTTTGTTAACAGAAATCACAGCTAGTTATTAATCAGTATTATGGTTAGTGTTTGCTTTAACTTAGTTTTCAGCTGAGAGAAGGACATATAGCAATTCCTCCCAGAGTACCTCAGCAGCCTAAAAATGTCAGAAATACCTGGTTTCAGTTATACACTGTAACACTATTTCCTTGGCTGGGAAGAAGAGGAGGAGGAGAGCCTGCAGTATTAAGAAAAAGAGGAGGAGCACAGCATTTTGGATGCATCTTTACAGGCACCTATGCTGTTTTCACCAGTTACAGTCATGTAACTCCTGATGAAGTCAGTGGGACAGGGTATCCAGTGGGATGCAAAGCTGTTTTTCCAGTGCATGGATGATACAAATCATTCCCATTTCAGAAGCGAGGTAAAAAATGCTTTATGCTGGTATCAGTGAATAAGCATGCAAAAAGCCATGAAAAATTTGAAGGCAGCATTTATCTAATTGAAAGTGGAATTTCTCCCTGTTTAATTTTCAACATGATTATAGGTCAGGTAAAGGGTCTATTTTGTATCTCAGCTGGGATTCTTGAGGATGCCCACATTCTAACTCCCCAAAATCCTTACTGTGTTTGCATTCAATCTGCATTTAGGCTGCTGCAGCTTACAAATTCTCCAAGTCCTTCTAGTAGCAATCTTGGACTCTTTCTAAGAAACACTGTAAATCTTCAAATCCAGCCAGCTCTGACCGTGGCACATGGCTGTGGAGGCTGCTGGCAGGGGAGAGGCTGTCACACCAGACACAAAGACAATGTTCATTCTCCTCACCATCATTAGTGCAGCCCCAAACAGGCTCAGAATCTCACCCTAGTATTCTCTCTCTTTACCTAGTTTTCATCTCACCACGATTTTCAAGGTGAATACCATGGTTCTTCAGCAACATAGGCCTCAAGTAGCATCCAAAATTGTCTTGAAGGAAGGTCTAGACTCAGCTGGGATATTTAGAATTAAATGGTTCCTACTTTGTTTAGCACACATTCAGAGCTCCACTAAGTTTCAAATCAGCTGCAGGTAAATGTTCTAGCTCACACCTGCAACTTGTGTCTTAAGGGGAAATATTTCAGTGCTTGCCCCTCAGAAAAGCAGTAGTTTCATTCAGCTCCCTCAGTCCCACTCATGCATTTCCAGTGGAACAAGGAGTAGAATAAAAAGATCTCCCAGATTTACAGAAATGGTGTACAGGTCCATCCTGGGGTGACTTTATGATGCTGAACTGTATTCCCATTCGGTTGTTTAGCCCAGAAATAAGTTTTGTGCCTTTAAAACTAGATCCAAGAGCAAAGCAGTGGAATTTTTTCATGGCTATATTCAAAAACACAGAGATAAGAGTTTGGATCTCTCTCTCTCGGTGTGTGTTGTCTGCAGCATGGACAGGGAGTGGAAGAGAGCTCTCCTTTGCTTTTAGTTAGTTCTTAGCTAGCTTAGGCAGAGAAGTTCCCTGGACTGTGGCTCTTTCTTTTCCTGGAATTATTCAGACCTGCTCTGGACCAAAAACACAGAAAAACATCGGGACCTCATAGCTGTGGCCCACTGGGGCCCAGTACGCTGCATTCCAGCACCAGAGGGACTGAGGGACATTCAGTGAGCCAAGAAACACCCACAGAGGACTCCCTCTGAACTACAGAAGGACTTTCTGATTTTGCCATCTCTTGATAACAGTGAGAAGTTTTATTGTTTAATAATTTTTTTAAAATACTTATGAATACTTTGCTTGTTAAATAAACAGTTCTTTCCACTTTTCTAAAATGAAATCTTTCCCAAACCACTGGGGGTAAAGAGCCTCTTGAATTTGTTTTCCAGAGGGACCCCATTTGGAGGTTTCCTCCCAAATTTTCCCTAAACCAAGACAAGGTCAACTCTGTCAACTACTTTCATCCTGACCTGGCAGGAGGAGTCAGCACAATGAGTGGGACTGAAAGACAAACTGCTGGAACTGCTGGAACTACTTAAACTTCAGTATGTGCCAAAGGTAACCTGTTTTCTCCAGCTTTTTTCAAGGTCTGACTACAGAAAACTGGTCCAGAATTAGCAGGGGCAGCCCCAGTGTGGATGAGCATCCACACCACTCTGCAGCCACAGCCATATCTCATGGGAGGGGAGGGTGTTTTCCACAGCACTGCTGAAGGAACAGCCCCTGGTATGGCACTACTTGTAGATGCTATGGCAAAATCCATCAGCAAAAATTTTCCCGTGGCCATTCACTTCAAAAAACACATTTCTGGACAATATGAATATTCTTGTTTGTTGATCAGAGTTCAGAAAGATGGATGGGTTTTCCAGCTACTCTGGTAACATCTGTAACAGTCAGCTTTCATGAAGTGCCATAGGTTTTTAGCAGAAAAGTCCAGAAACTTTAAAAAACCCCAACCCCCATATAATTAGAAACACTTGTATTGGGAGCAATGGCTTTCTCTTGTTATGCTATAAGACAGAGAAACTCGTCTTTACATGAATTGCCAGTAACCTCTGTTTTTCTTACTCTTTTATACATGCTGTCCTCATAATATTTTTATAGGATGCAACAAAGAAACTATTTCAATAAAGCTTTTCTTTCTTCATGTACTGAGGAACTATTACTTTTCATTTAGCCTTTTAAGATATGACACATCTTTTGACACTTTCTGACTCCTGGTACAAGGCAAAGGCAACTTCTGAGCTTGTGTTTTGGTTTTCCATCTCTTTTTGATCTGTTTAGCTGAGCTCGTGTCAGTTGAGAAAGAATTTTTAACCCATACAATTCTGGATGTTGAAAAAAAAAATTGCTTTTCATTAACACCAGGACTGCTGCACTTAAGAGCTGCAGCAGCTCTCTTCCACCACATAGGACTGGACTCTTTTATCCTTTAGTGCTTTTTTGATTTGTCTATAATGTCCCACTTATTAAAGTTTTACATTCATAAGCTCCCTTTAATAATTTTCTTATTTCTTACTCTTCATGAACATGGTTATTGGGCTTGATCAATAACATAAAGCCACCTGCCCTACAGATATCACTAACTCTAAGGGTCTTGAGCTTCCTTGGTCTTTACTCACTTTCTCATCTACTTCTGAGCACAATCCACAAACACTCAAGTTGTCATAATTTTTTTTTTTTTTTTTTTTTTTTTTTTTTTTTTTTTTTTTTTTGAATTTTATATTCTCCATTAACATTTACATTGGCTATTTGGGATCTTTAAAGTTGAAACTAAACTGTCATACATTTGCATACAAATATACTCCCACAAAGGTGAATAAAGAATAGGCTAATTTGCACATTCAGATAAGAAAAAATTAAAAATATCAAATATACTTGTGTGAATAGACAAAAATACACATAACAGTTTTTGCAAATGAATCTGGGTTTGATAGGTTCATTTTTCCTTCAGGTTAATATCAAGACAACGTTTTGCCCAGTCACACCCATATTCATCTGCAGAATTTAGCCCTAAGCCACTTCAGATATAATTATTATCATTTCCTCCTACTTCCCTTTAAAATACTGTAGGCATAGTTTGCTTTGAAAAGAGATGAACAACTTTTTCCCATGAAATACATAAAATAATCCTCTACTTAGAGCAGTTGCTTCCTTTCACTCTCTACTTTACACAGCACATGTGGTTCTTATGACAAGAGAAAGGAAGAGATTATTTTCCTCTCCTTTTTAATTAATCCATTTTGTACCAAAGCTGTAAAAAGAAGGCAAAGATTACTTAGTCAAATTTTTTTCTCTTGTGACCTTCTCAGTGATAAGTAGAAACGGAAATTACTTGGAATTATAGGCTGGCTAAAGTAGTGAACTAGCTGTGCATCTTTACAGGTTTGTCTCACTGCTAGTTTAAGTCAGACATACAAATGAAGTTTGCGGTCCCATCCTGAGCCTCATTTGTACAAATCACAAACTCTCAAAGGGCAGTGCTGTAAATCAGCCCCACAGGCAGCCAAGGGAGGTGGATGGGTGCAGGTGCTGTGCTCCAGCCCTGCTCCTTGGGTCAGATAGTCTCAGTGTTTCCTACCAGCTTCACATTCAGCTCCACTCTCCTTGCCTCCCTCACCTCCCAGCCCACCTCGCTTCCAAAAATGCCCACTCCTCAAAAAAAGACTTTTTTAATAGATGAGATTGATACAGAGCCTAGAAGAAACCACCTGGAATGGTTAAAATGAGGGATTTATAAGCAGCTGATAGGAGGAAAGTATCTGACAACTTTAAGGTAAAGTTGCTCTTCTGGCTAATATCATCGTTAATGATAACTATATTAAAAAAATCAAATGCCTCATTGAAACATCACACTGGACTTCTTTATCACACTGAACTGAGGCAAACAAACCTTAATAAAAAAATTCAGAGCCTTTTTCAAGGCAGGAGTTCCTGTAGTAGAGTGTGGTGCATTGAACTTCAGAGACATTGCCTGCAGGACAGCACTGAGGGAGCTTTCACATAGACATGTTAGAAATTCTGACCAAACCAGCTCAGCACAAGTAAACTGTAAATAGACACTAATTCAGAGGGAGGAGAGGGAGCAAACAGCCAAAGATAATAAGATAAACAATACATAATTATTCAAATAGACAAAACATAAATAAAACTGCATGTGTGTCTCTGTAAGCCCTCCAGGCCATTACTGAATTAAGGACACAATTAACAAGGATTAAGACATTTTCGAGAAGCTGAATTTATTATTTACATTTGTTGTCACTGTAGTAGGGGATTTTGAAATTTATTGAAATGCTGATTGTGCTATTATGAAGATAAACATTTCTGAAAAGGAGGTACTGGAGCAAGTTAAGAAAACCTAAGCTGATGAAGTTAAAAGAATTCAGGAGTGTTCAGAAGCTAAGCTTCAGAACAGAGAGACTGGCAAGAGCATGCAATGTGGGAAATCAAGGGTGTTTCCCAAGACTAAAGAATTTCTCTCTTCCAAAATATGAGACAGAAAGGAAAGTAGGCAGGGTCAACTCCAGCACTGAGGATGCTCACTATGTGCAACCACAGACATTGTTAGTTTGGGGTGCAGAATCAGGCCACCTGAGCTGTAGCTCTCTCCCTCAAACCTCCAGGAGTCCCATTGATTCAAGGAAGAAGAGAGTGTCAGCAGGTTTTCACAATCCTTTGACAGAGCTCCACATAGTAGAGCAGTGGGTCAAATGACAAACTGTGGATTAGTACACTGCATTATAAATGGATTAAGCAATAGGAAACAAATAATCTTGGTACAGTCCGGTGTGACAACAGTAAATGCTAAACCTCTAATGTCTTAAAGGTTACCCCTCACATCTTCCCTTTTCCATTATGTTTATTTGTTCATTGTGAGGTTTTATGAAGAAATTGCCTGAAGTAAAAGGGGAACATTTTCTTTCAGCCAGATTCTCCTTGCCTCCACCACCATGGGATGACACTGCTAGGCTGAAGAGCTATGCCAAGGTTCATGCTACCACATTATACATTATTCCAATTTCTTACTATTGGGGCAATACACACCTTCCTGGCTGTGATTTTTCTTCTGCTGTGTCATCCTGCCACCTCAGAACCTGGTCTGGAAAGTGAAGCAGGAGAAACACAGACCACCATGGATCTGGTGCTGTTCCTCAAATGATTTTTCAAAATGATTTAGAGAGGAATGACAAAGTGTCACTGAAGTTTATGCACACTGCTAAGACTGAAGAGCAGCATAAATTATGGAAGATGGCGAGTGATTTCAGTAGATCACACAAATACACCCCAGGCATGTAAAATGTAGTCTGAGGAATACAAAAGAACATGCTGCTAGGTGAAATAACAGGTTTTTGACATGAAATGGCATTATTTTCACATCATGGTTTCAGAAAAATTCAGTATAGGTTGCAGAAGGCATTCCACACACCTCTCCCAGGATGTATGTAATGACACTAAGCAAATAAAATAGCATAAGCCGTGCTAGGTAAACAGACCAACACACTGCAGACAGTTTCAGGCTGCTGGATTTGGCAGGCAGTTTCTTCTGTGTGGAGAACATTGCAGAACAAGGGCCCTGATTTGAGTTTTGTTCTGTTGTTTGCCATAGCTGAAGCAGCAACTGAAGAGATCCTGGGAAAGTTGGTGGAAACAGAAGCATGGCTGATTTTAGATATGGAGAAGGGAAATACACATCAGCCAGCAAAACACACAATATGCTCCCCTCCCTGCTCATGCAGGCAGCTTGCTCCCAGCCCTTGCTGCACTCCCAGCTTGTCCAGTGCCTCTGCCTCACACAGAAGGGGTACACAGGATTCAAGTGTTCCCCATCCTAAGCCTGCAATAAGCCAGCATACTCATCAGTTTTTCTTCACTGTCTGAGCCCACTACCCAACTGCCGTGTCCCCTCCCCTCCTCCCTTCCCCACCTCACCAACCTGCCTCTCTTCTTGGACTCACAGCACTGTCCCTCACTAAAACACAAGGTGCTGCTCTTGGTCAGATGCTGGGGAGCCTCCACACACGGGAGCATCAAGCAGGCAGATCACTCTCTTGTGGGATGCCAGGCTGAGGCAGGGATGCCTCTTTGCTGGACTTTTGAGGCAGCGGATCCACACCAATATGGGGTGCTCTGCCCTACCCTCAGACTCCCATTCCCATCCTCCCTTTGCACATGTCCTGTTTTTATCTGATCTGGTCAGCCGGTTCAGGAAGTTAAGCTGGCAGAAAACTAATTCTGCAAAGAAGTGTGCAGCCACTTGAGGTTTCAAACTGGTGTATTGCAACAGGAGTGCCTGTCTTAGGGGCAAGTAGGAGGGAAGGGATGTGAAAACACAGCCAGAGGCGAGGATGCCACAGCAGCGGTGCTGTGAGAGCTGTTTGGAGCTGTCTCAGAAGCACACCCTCAGGCCCCAGTCTGCTGGCCACCTCAAAACTCAGGTTTGTCTTCCTTCACCTGTGCAGCAGTTACAGCCTCAGGTTGTGAAGGCAAAACTTTGGGATGAAAACCTGCAGAGTTTGGGCACCTCCTTGTTTAGGAGCCACCTCTCTGTTCAGCTCAGACTCACACCTTTAGGCTTGAGCACTTAGGCCCCATGGGAAGTAGTTAAGCCTATTTTGATCTCCTTTACCTTCTGATATTGCTGTTAAGGTCCATGTGCTGGATTTAAATAACCATTATGAGATGTACATAGCAGAAAACCACATGCAATGGAGAGAGTGCAGAGAGGTTTATCACTCTGCTGTAATGGAGCCAGGATCACGCTGCAATGATGCTCAAGGTCACACAAGATCATCAAAGGACGATTTGAAAGTGTTGCTTGCATTGCTGCCCAGGAGAGAAGAAAATCTGGACTAAGCTGGGAAGGAGAGTGAGTCTCACAGGCATTGCATGTTTTCACAGAGCAGTCCAAGCGGAACTCCTGCTATTTCATGAGGAAATACTGAAAGGGCAGAAAGAAACTGGCACCACTGCTGCCCTCCTTGAACCTTCTCTATGCCCTGTTCCTCTGCCTGCCACTGCACTCTTTCACCACAGTGGGAGGGAGGAAGCGTGGCCAGGTAGCATCCTCTGACTGCTGGCAGACCTCTCACATACAGAGGTGAGACACAGAGGAACCTATCCAAACCTCCTAGAAGGATAGAAAGGGGGAGCCACTGCCCAGTGCCAGCAAAAGAAATCTCTCAAAAGCAACCATTTCGCAAATAGGGGCTGGGAAAGAATTAACTGCTTCAGTTAGGCAGGGCTCAAGGGGAAGGGAGTGGTAGCTTGGGTATTTTTCATCTAGACAATTAGGTCTGATCCTCGGGGCAGTGGGTGTTAGGCCAAGGCTGGAAAACTTTCCCTAAACTAGCAAAGCACAAAGGTTTCATGCAGTGTGTGCTCAGCCCCGAGAACTTCCTGGTAACTCTCGGGTTATTGAGGCAGATTGTTGATTAGAATCCAAGAGAGGATTAGAAACTCTTTTAAGCATAAATAGTATTTGCAACTGTGTGAGTTAAGCAAACGGATACAAGGGAAATCAAACCTCACGCTTCAGGGCATAAACTGCTCTCTTGTGAGTCAGGACCAACCTTTTTTTTTCCCCTCCACACATCACATCTCATAATTAGTTAGGTGCTTGCTGTGGTTTTGATTTGCTCTGAAGCATCAGTTACTGGCCGCTGCCAGAGGCTGGATGCTGGACTAGATAGACCCGCGGTGTGTTTCTGTAGGGCAACCCTTTTGTTCCCATATTGGCAAATCTTTGTGGGAAAGCTTCGGTGATTCATGTCTTCAGCAGCTCCTGGTCCTGCCAAACATTGTCCTCTCTTTTCCATAGGCACTAAAGTCACTCTGAATTGCTACAGAAATAAAAAGGCAAAGTTGCAGGAAGGGTTATTTATCTACATGGTGCAGACAGCACTTATTTAGTAAATACAAAGATGCTTTTAGGACCTGTATGGGCAATTTTTTGCTTGCAAGAAATTAATTATTTTCTGTATTCCATTTCAGCTGCAAAGCCAAACAACTTCCATAGGGTTTTGTATTCAAAAAATATATATTTCTCTGTGTACACACATACATTTATGCACATACATATATAAATATAAGTTGGTCCAATAAAAAGGTTTGAATTACTAGCATTTCCTTACAAATTAAAGGCAGGCAAGGACCAGTAATGCAGGTGACAGAGCATGCACTAACAAAGTCTGCCTCTCCATGCTGCCTCTTTGATGTACCTCATCTTTGCCCCGAAGGAATTTCATTATCCTATGGTGAGCTGGTAATGAAATCTGCACTCAGAATCAAGCCGTCATAGACAACGATATCTTGACTCTTTGTTCTGTGCAGACTAGCTGTGTGTGGCAGGAATATGTTTCTATTTGTGTGTGATCTGAGTGTACTTTGAATACTGATCTCCAGATAAAAAGGATAGAGATCTAATTTGACAAAATACTAAATTACTCTATCTTGCCTTATCTAACAAAATTCTGATGCTTATTATTGTGATGAATATTTGGGGCGATGCTTGTAGTGTTCAGCATGTGTGAGAAAAATCTCTCTGTGGAGAACAACCTGGAGTGTCAAAGACCCTGATTTATAAAGAGTGCAGAGGGCTCTTAAGTACTATTTTTAGAACAATGCCGCAACAGATTTACACACAGGGAAAAAACCTTCCTCTACAGTCACTTAGGAGCAAAGTAGCATTTCACTGCATAATAATGAGGAATTAATTGTTCTTTGTCATCACTTTTTATGCAAATTGCCATAGAGCACTTGCCCAATGTGCATTTTACCTTTTAACAAAGCAAGTACTCATAACAAAATAGACCAAATTTCATAAGCTAAAGACAAAAGTAGGCTGTACCATACACAAATTGAAGCAAGCAAGGCTATTCCTTTGAGGAACTCCATCAACTTCCTATGAAAGTCCATTAAAAAAAAAAAAAAAAAAAAAAGGAACAAGGAAAAGATTTCTTGGCCTACACATCTAGTTTAATTAAATTAAGTTCAATTATCAGACAAGTGAAATTTCTTCACATGGAATTTGCTCATCACTCTTTGCAGCCTTTGTTTGTTTTTTTTTTTCCACTTGGTATAATCACCAAATATCACCAATATTTTGTTTCTTTACTGCTTACAAGATTTTACTATATTGTTTCGTGAGTTGCCAGTTGTTCGAAAATGCCAGTTGCCAGTCATTCTTCTTACTTATATTAAAAAAAAAAACAAAAAAACAAAAAAAACATTATCAGCCTTGTGTTTCATGTATGTTTTCACAACATCTACATTTAGACTAAACTGACAATTCTTCAGAGAAAATCAGAACAGAAATGGTTACAGAATAGCATTTCCTTTCACTGCAAGAAAGAGAAATACATAATAAATTATCTTTCTTCTACATGAAGCTTTAATTTTTTAGTCATTCTGCAACTGACATTGAAAATTTAATGTAAAAATTAACTAGATGGCAGACTGGGTCAAAATGTAGACATCCTAATGGATTGCCTTGTGTCAAAGCATTTTGTCCAGAAACATCTCAACATATTTTCTTTTTCCTGAGAAACACAGGAAGGATATCAGTGTGCCAAGAGTTTCTGTCTTGCATGTGCAATGAATTAATTCAGTGAACCAGCGGGTCTTTTCAATCTCCAGTTTCTACCAACTTCAAACATAATAGCAAGTTCCAACAGAGTCCCTTTTCTATTCATAAGCTATTCACTGCAAACCTTTGTAGTTCACAACTTCAAGTTAACATAGCAAAGAGCAGTTTTAAATCACTCCTGTAATCAGAGGTCACAATTATTTGCTGCAGCTACCAAATAAACCCTGCAAAAACACCACATGCTGCAAGCCAATGCACTCCGCTTTCACATCTAAGGGAGAAAAATAACAGAGGCTTGACTTCTGCCTTATGTGTTAACACTTCAGTAACACTACCTATTAATCAAAAAATAGTTGAAGGCAGCTTATAAATCCCTCTGCATGGAAAGAGCCATCTTCATCCTTACAGAAATACATTTTCTACCCTGGTCCTTGCTTAAGGTGCCTCCTTGAAAAAAGCAAAAGAAATGGATGTGAGAAGTAAATGAATGAAACAGATAATTAAATATGTCAGTGGAAAGCCAGTTTCACTGGGATCCCAAGCCTTTGGTTAGTATTAGAGCTAAAAGCAACATTAACTACCCCTGCAAAAGCCAAAGCCTTCAGTGTAGCACTGAAGCACTCCAAGCCCTCCACATCCTCTCAGATCTGCAGCATGTCAGAGATTTGGCCTTTAATAACAAGTCCAAAATACTCCAACAGCTTTCCTAAGGCCATCAGAGGCAAGGAGCTGTTATGCCAGCAGGGCCAATGTGTGCCCACTGAGTGCCAGTACATCTGCACCCTCTGTGCTCACTCCCAGCACTCCCACCAGTCCTTCTCCAGTCTCTGGTCAGACAGAACCCATCCTCTAGCAGCACAAGCCTTCTTATGCTCCAGTCATGTTTCAGCTTCATAAAGCACATATTATTAAACTACACAATGATCAAGCTTGCCTTTTAAATTGCACATTCCCAAGCATTGCTGTGCATCACTTCCCACCTCTCCCTCTGACGGCACACTGGGCACCTCGGACATCTCCCATAACAGAGTGGTGTGTGGACATCCCCCATAAGAGTAGTAACTGCTGGGCTCTGATAAAGCTGCTGGCTTTGCATTCTGCTTTGTCCTCCTCTCTATCTCCACTGCCCACCCCCAGTGCTCCAGGCTTCTCTCCCAGTCACACCAGCACTGCATTGTCTCCATGACTCCATCTGCTACATCCTGCATGACTCATCATCAGAAATACCTCTCCAGGTAAGGATTAAGCAGCAGTGTGCTCAATATTCCTCCTACTGCAGAGGCAAAGGGAGCACACAGCCACCATGACAGCAGTCCAGACAGCACCGAGAGAGACAGTGCCAGAGGCACAAGAGGCAGCCAGCCATCCAGTCAGACATCCCACTAGAACTGCCAGTTTTGAAGAAACTCCTTCTGACTTCCATAAGACAACAGCCAGATGTCCACTGCTATGGCTGCACAGTCCATCCAGGAAAAAAAGAAAAAGTCCCTTTTATAAGACGCACTGAGAGCAGAATCATGGGTGCTAGAAGGTCACAACTGTTACCAACTCAGTACGTCTGTGACTGATAATTACCCCTAGGCTTTTATTTTTAATAAGTGCATTAAAATTGATTCAGCCATTGATGCATCTGTATAAACTCCCATTGATGTTGAAGACTATGTGGAGTAGAAGAATCCTTAGAAATAGCAATTTCTCTCCACAGAATAGTGTTTTTCTTCTTACCTATCTGTTCCTTCCCAAAATAATGACTTTGAATTAAATCTTGCCAGATAACTGGTGGACTATGTGACATGTCAGAACTGCAACCTAGACTGCTCAGAAATATCTCTGAGCTCTTGAATGGAAAAAATTCTCCAGCCTGATATTTAATATCTAGAATGCAAACACCACACTGTCATATCTAGATTAACCTCTGCATGCCCTCTTTGTTCTCCAGGCCCAGATGTTTTCCTTCCCTCAGCACTGTTCAAGAGAAAGAAGCCTTTTTCTAATCCTCCTTGATTTGCAGGACAGCCTGGACAAAGCAGATGTTTTGTCTCCTCTCACAGTTTGCTGCAGATATTTTCACTTTTCTGGATAACTGGGTTAGGAATGAGGTCTACAGCCATGAGCTGTGCCATAATTGATATGGTGAAGGGATTTCCATGAGACAGTGGTGAAGGAATTGTCCATGGACAGGATTGTCTGATGATGGGGTGATAAATTATCAGGAGGACGGATGACCCTTATCAATTGGCCAAGTGGGAGACAGAGTGGTAGCAAGGTGTCATGGTTCTGTGCTGGCCTTGCACAAGATCCACAGCCTTTGTACTCTCTCTCTTTGAACTGTCCATTTATATGTGAAGTGGTTGCCCCTCTCCTCCACTTATGACAGCAGTAATGGAATATTTGACTACCTCCACTTCTCCCCCAAAGTGGAAGCTGGCATTTGAAATCCCTCACATCGCAGACAAGTCAATAGGCTTGCTCCTCTCTTCCCCAAAGCCAGTGACACATTTTGGCAGGCCTCTGCCTCTGACTGTATCAGAGTATACCCGGGAACACTTGTACCAAGTGCTACATGCAGTACTCTGCAGGTCTAGTGAACTTATCACCAGCAATCTGGGGAGAATCCATAACATGTTCCTCCAATAAAAAGCACTATTTGTAATTCTGTGTTTGTGAAAGTTCCTATTGAACTTGACCAGACCTACAGTGCTGAATTGGCACACTGCACTATTTGTGAATCTGTGCTTGTGAAGGGGACTAGACTTACAGTGTAACCTAAATCATTTGTGCATCTGGGATCTTAATGAATGCAAGTGGACTTACAGTGTCAAGTTGGTTATAATCAGAAATTCAGCTCAGCCCCACCCAGCCCCTCTGATCTCAGGGCTAGGTGAGAAGCAAGGGGGCTTAATTTCTGCCAATTTTCTATGCTCAATACAATAACTATAAAAGCCAAGTGTTGTTGAAAAGATGGATTACAAGGCTTTTGAGCCAGTTGAGCTAAAACAAGGTTTTGCCCACAACTGCTCTCAAACCATTTGACTGTGCTGATTCTTAGTGATAGGAGAACATGTGAACCAAGATTTAAATATGTCATTTCAGATGTCCTTGCTTTTAGAAGCAGATTCTGGGATCATCCTGACCTATGAAATCATGGAATTTGACACAGGTGACCTTTAGAACTCTTAAAAGAAAAAGTTTTATATTATATTTTAAAATACCATTCTAAATTCAAATTCTAAAATGTAACTCACAATTTGTAAATAATAATAAGCACACCAAGAAAGAAAAAGAAAGAAAGAAAAAAAAAAAAAAAAAAAAAGGCTGAAACCAGTGATAGAGCTGAGGAAATTCTCAAAAGGTGGCCCTGACTTAAAACAAAATGGGGAAGGACAAAGCCTAAACTCCAGGACTTGCCTTGGGCTGTGTTTGCACTGCTTTTCACAGCACTGAACTTCAAAGCACCAGCAGGCTGCTAGGGCTGTGTTTGCTTTGGGGCTAACGAATTCTGATCTCCAGTAAAACCATTGGAAAAAATAATCTTTAGCTCATTCATCCTACCTGTCTAGCATAGGTGTTGCAACTAGTTTTGCCAAATTAAACTATGTCAAACCTAAGCTAGGCGACCCCAGCAAGCAGGTGATGTGAACAGTTTACCTCTCTTTTTTTTTTTTTTTCCTTGAAAAAGATAAAAAACAGAGAATCCACTTAGTGACCACAGAACACACATTTTGGATATAATGTGTAAACCTTAACGATTCCCACCCCTCCCTGTTTCTTGACATACAAACAGTTCTTTATATTCCCTTTTTATTATGTTACCTGCATCAATTTTTTTAAAGGTCAGTGCCTGCAGTGTTTTCCTACCTTGCTTCCCGACACTATAATTTTAGTCCCAGCAACAACACTTCGTTGGTACTTCAATATATTTCCAATATTATATCTCACCAGATCTTCAAAATACCATGCCAGGGATCTGAAGCTCTATGCATGACAAATGTTCCTTTGTGGAGCTTTTGATGTGGTGTCAAGCCACGCTGTGGAGACACTACATTGTGGATCTTTGATACGGCACACCATGACAATGTCTCCTTCGTAGCTGTCACTGCCACTGACTCAGGGCATGCTGTGGGTACTGTCAGTGCTCCAGGAAACGTAATGCACCTGGGGTGTGGTAGGAGCTGTTTGTGAAAAGACATATGGTGCCTGTAGTATAATCAATAATCAACTGTGAATTTCTTAATCACTGCAAAGAAAATGATGCAATGTCATTAATTTTACCTGCATAACCCAGGAGAATATGTGCATAATTACCAATAATGACTTAGATCTCTGCGCAGGACCAGGGCTTACCCAGGAAAACCAATATTTTTCAACTCAAATACTGCAGGGCAAAATGTACCTCAGAAGGAAACAACTTCCTGAATTAAAACCTGCAAAATTTGTCCTCATTTTTCCCTTTTCACTCCTTCATTATGATTGTAAAGATCAAATTGCATAAGATCCACTAACGTGTTGCTCATTCATAGTCTTTGAGTCAGCGCGGTTGAAGCCAAGACTGCAGTACTTGTCTTTCCATAGCACTTTAAATTAGGAATTGCCTCTCACTAGGAAAAAAGCATTTGTTTTTATAAATACGTGACTGAAATACCTTGCAATACACAGAGCTCTCCAACAAGTGGCACTATTAAGACTATTCAAGTTACAAGATTGATATGCAAATGAGATCTCAGAAAGGGATGTTGGGACATGTTTTACAATGTTGGATTCACGTTAAAATCCTTTAAATTTACATATGAAATATGATTGAAATATATACTCATAATTCAGCTACTCTGGAAAGTTTTGTGTTATTCAAAAAAAGAACTACTTAAAAGTAGGTCAAGTGCCATAAGCTCAACCAGGCAGTCCTCTCCAAAGAGATGAAGTCATGGCAGTGTGGAGAAACCACCTAATTAATATGTTAGTAAAGGTAACATGCAACCAGGAAATTTGTCCATAGCTCTGAGCCAACACATATTGTTGAATGGGTGGATGCAGCCTTTTCTGGAGGATGTGCTGCAGCATTCATGGCAAATTATCTCTTAAGTATTCTTGGGTGAACTTCTAAATTCTACATCTTCACATTCATTCTTACCTTATTTTGTTGTTATTGCTTGACAAATTGTCTATTGTTTTGAGAGACCATACATGACGCCTCTTCAAATAATTCATATTTGTCTAGAATGTATGTTTGGCTGCATTGCAAGAAAAATGGTCCAGAAATAGTTACATATAGAAAAATTTAGGCATGAAGATAGTTGATTGCAAAGGAAACAATATCAGGCTCGATTTGTTCCTGGAATATAAGCAGTTTGGAAATGAATTGGGAAGCCTAGGCATTAAAATGTAAAATATGTGATATAAAAATAGCATTTTTAAACAGTAGGCTTCATTTGGTTAGTATAATATTCCTTCTGTATTTGGAAAACAACTGTCAGCTTTTCCCCAGTTTTCTACTGTTATATGGAGATACAACAGCCATAACAAAATCATGATCTGAGTGACAGACGGGAATGTGAACTCTGTCTTGAATTATGAGTTGATCACAAAATGATTAATAGCATTTGGGTACCAAAAGATGCACAGACCTACTTGGTGAGTTTCCAAGAACCACTTGGTGAGTTTTCAAGAAGCCTCTGTGCAGAGTCCCTGCTTAGCTCTACCTTCTTTCACTCTGTGCTGGTATCTCTGTCCTGCAAAGCATGACCCGATTCACACTGAAGCCACTGCCAATTTTATCACAGCACAGACTGAATAATAAAACCCAAAATGGACATTTTCACGTTACTATTCTTTTTAGCCAAATAGTAGCATTCATTTAAAAACATCAACCAGTAAGATAAATGGCAATTATTGTGTTGTGAGCAGAGCATACACGGTGTGCTTTGTTGAGTTTTCAGTTTGGACGGCTTTGACTACCTGGAGCCGCATCTCCTGCAGTGTGCTGTAAATAACAGAATACGTGCACTTTGAATGCAGTGGCATAACGGGCACGTAGTGTGCTAACTAAAGCATTACAAATGCTGCATGGCTTATTTTTATCTCTCTGTCCTTCTCATTATAGTATTTTTATCTCTCACGCCAATACAAAATTATTTTTGTGTCTCAGGGAAAAACAAAGCAACACAAAGACTCAGCCTTACTAGTGTATAAACATGATGAGTTTCCTTACACCCTGTGGGACTTTTTGCGTGCTTAACACCATATATGGCTGCAGAACCAGAACCTAAATGGTACTGGTGAGCAAGGCTTTATATTAACATCCCTTGGAAAGGAAAAGTGAAGTTTATGAGTCAAAATCTCCAGCGGGGTGCAATTCTGCAGCCACACGTAGCTAGGAAAAGTAGGGGCAAAATGCTAAAAGGAACTAAAGGCTTTCCACTTTACGTAAGTAGACAATAGCACAAAATGCAAATCACGTTTTTGAAAAGTGACTATATGCTGGCCCTGACATATAAAGAGTTGAATCTAGGTTGACAACACAGTTTTCTGTTGTTTAGCAGACTTTGAACATGCAGGTAGCTGCTGCAATTTCAGAAGACATCACTGAGGAAACCTCACAGGAACGGCTCCTCTCTAAAAGATACAGAAAACATAGTGTATCATCTGGCTGTAGTGAAAGGGGTAAACAGGGGATGAAAATGTACAACGAAAACTGACAAACGCAGAAAAAATAACAAACATGCACATGTTAATTACTGAACGCTTTTGTTAGCAGTAGGTCACCATCATTCTTTATTGACATTTACTGCAACTGCAATTTCTTTTTCAAGACCACTGACCCAAGAAAATGTAACCCTCTAGTTATCCAACGCCCTTTAATTAGAGATGTCTCCAGAGATAATCGCACTCACGGCCCCTATTGTGAATCATTTATTCTCCAACTTTCCTTTTTATCAGCTGTCTTTCATCTTTGTTTTTCTGTCCGAGCCCGGCTGAGTAACTCGGGCTTGCAGAATGCGGCTTATTCATTTACCAGTTCTCCCAACTGCATTTCATGTCCATTGACATTTGGGGTCTCGCTCAGAAGCACTGGCTGCCGGCAGCAGGATAATTTGCAGGAATCACGGCTTTCCACTTGGCCAAAGGAACCATGGCGCCAAGCCTCGGGGTGGGAAGGGGCTCGGATTCGGGGCTTCTCACACACACAGACACACACACACACCCGGGAGGAGGCGAAGGACAATCAGCGCTCCCGCGTCGGGAACACTTGTCAGGGGTTTGTTTTTGTTTTCAGTCCCGGGAGCGCTCACCTCCCCGGGCGGTGCTGGGCACGGCTGACTCATGACTGCCGGGCGCTTGCGGTCCGCACTCTGAGGAGGACGAGCTTTCTCCGGGGGGCGGAGCGCGCAACATAACGCAGGCATCAAAACGAGGCGGCCCTGCTGGGAGCCAGGGATGATCGGGATGGGTGTTCTTTGCCCTGCCCGTCACACCCTGCCCGTCACACCCTGCCCAGCGCCTGCCCACCGCCACAGCCGTCGCGGCGGGTCCCGCTCAGGCCGCCCCGGCCGCCATGGTGGCCCCTCGCGGCGGACTACGGCTCCCAGAGCCCCCCGCGGCCGCCAGCGCGAGCCCCGGCGCGGGGTCCGGCGGCACGCGCGCACGCACGCACGCACCCCGTCTCGCACACACACACACGCAGCGCCGCGGGAAGGAGGGAGAGAGCGAGCCCGCAGCGCGCATGCGCCGTCCGCTCGCGGGGAGCGGGGCGGGCGGAGCGCCGGCGGCGCTATTCCCGGAGCGGCCTTACGCCGCTCCCCGTGCGCAGCGGCCGCGGCGGGCGTAGGCGCGGCGGCGGGAGCTGCGCCGTTGGCGTAGCGTTGTTGTGAATGGAGCGCGCGGCGGGGCGGGGAGGGTGACGTCAGCCTGCGAATGTCAACAATGTAGCGATTGAGGGGCGGGGGCGGCGCTGGGCCGGGGCGCGGGAGGCGGCGGCGGCGGCGGCGGGCGGGCGGCAGAGCCGGGCAGCAGCAGCGGCCGCGGCAGCAGCAGCACAGCAGCGCCGCCTTCTCTCCTCCGCCTCCACCGGCCGGGCTGCCGCCGGCCCCGGGTGCCGCTCCGGCAACAACAACACCACAGCCGCCGCGGTGCCGCTCCCCCTCCCCCGCCCGCCCTCTCCACCCGCCCTCCCTCCCTCCGCTGCGGCTTTCTCTCCTCCTCCGGCCCCCCTGCCAGCCCTCCCCTCCTTCCCTCCCTTCCCCCTTTATTTTTCTCCGCAAGACTTTGGCTCTGGAAACAGCTGGTTCAAAGCAATCGCCATGTGATGATCGTCTGGGTCGGGGTTTTTTTTTTTCATTTGGGGGGGGGAGGGTGCAGGTTTCTGACCGCAGAGAAATACTAATAAGAATTTCCGAAACAACAGCAAGAGCAAGAGCAGCCTCCCCCTTTCCCACACCTCCTCAGCCGTAGCAGCCCCCCCGCCCCGGGCCCACTGCACCCGCCCTGCCGCTCCCCGCTCCCGCCCGGGCTGCACCGCAGGGGCGACCCCCGAAAGTTGCGCGAGGCGAGGTGAGTGCGCCTGTCCGCGGCCGGGCGGCCCCGCGGGGATGGGGACGGGACCGGGACCGGGAACGGGCGGGGGGCGAACTTTGGGGGAGGCCGGCCGTGCGGGGGGGCAGCGCGCCTTCTCCCCTCCTTCTCCTCCTCCTCCTCCTCCTCCCGGGCACAGCAGCAGCTGTTGCGCGGGGTCAGGCGGGGGGCTGCACCCCCGCCCCCGGAGCTCCGCGGGCCGTGCAGGCGCGCTTAGCGCTTATTCCTTAAAGTGGGAAATACGCGCGTTGCGTAACGGGGAGTGCGCGGCGTGTGTCCGTGCGCGCCCCCCGCGCCCCCCGCCCGGCCCCGGCGCCGCGGCCACCTGCAGCCTCCCGGGGCTACCCCCGGCCGGCGGTTCGGGCAGGGATGCCAACTCCGACAGCAGTTTGTGGGCTCGCTGGGGCGCGGGGCGCGGAGACGCGGGCTGTCATCAAAGAGGCTGAGTGTGAAACCCTGCCTCGCCTTTTGTGGAGCGGGCTATTTTGGTCATGCAGCGGGTGTCTCGCTTAAAGCGCTTCAGTTGCCGTGAGATCATTGTGCCCTTGTTATTGAAGCTCCGGAGTAAAACCCGGGTTTCAGTCTTCGGGAATAAACGTGAGGCAGGGACGACATCTGATTAGAAATACTCCTTAAGATGTTGGAAAGATTGGGAATTTACAGCGTTCCTGTTTGCTCTAGTTGAAGCCGTGTCAGTGTTTTCGTGATGAAAGCCCGTTTTCAGAGACTTTGGAACTGTCGCTAAACTTGTGCATATTTTAATTTTTTTTCTTCTGAGGCTTGAGCTGAAAACAAGTTGGGTTTGCTTTGTTTTTTTGAGCGAGGAATTGTCTGAGATTCTGCTGTAGCTGGTAGAATGCTCTGCAGTTTGGGGAGGGTGGTGATGCTTGGGTTAATTGACTTTTTCAGGTATGTAAATACTGAAATTTGAGATAATTGCTGAGATGAGATGGGTAGAATAAAACGATAAGGTGGTGTGTCAGGCTTTTACTGCAACAACCCCATAGACGACAGCTTCAAACTGCTGTTCTAGGAGCTCTACATCTGACAAATACAAATAAAATTCCACCTCACATGTGGGCTTGCTCTTTTAAAAGCCTCGTTGCCTTTTGTGTCCGCCCGCCTGCCCCCTGTCACCGGGGTCTGGGCAGCTGTGCGGCAGAATGGATCAGCGTTGTGCTTCCCTGCCGGGTACTGAACCTGAGTGTTCAGCATTGCTTTTCACATTTGACCCTCCAGCTTCAAAGGCTGTTCTGAAGGTGCTCTTCAAGGAATGGAAGGAAGCCGTGACTAATTGGAAAAGTAGAGAACTGAAAAATCAGGATCGTAGGTGTAGTTTTCTTGTTAGTTTCCTCTGTAACGCTGGGCGAAGCGCTCAGACAGATGTACCTACACCAGGACACAGCTGCCAAGGGGGCAAGAAAGGTCCCCAGTGATTTTGGAGATACGGTGGTTCTGAATATACTCGGGGATCTTTTGTGGAAATGCTCCATGGAAGCAGTGTGCATTTCTGGGCAATGCTGGGCAACTCTGCTGTGAGACTTGAGGTTAAACAGCTAAATTTTTTTTAAACTTTTACCATTGTGGAGAGTAGATGGGGAATATACACGCAGTAAATAGATGACTAATGCACATGCTGACAGATCCCGAGTTGTTCATCAATAGGAATTGTTTAAGCTCAGGTATCTCACACAGGGAAACAGTTCTAGGACAGGTACTCCTAGTCTTTTTCTGACCCAGAGGCACATCTGGAACATCTGTTGGTAGTAATGTGCATGCTGGCAGATTGGTCTGGTGATGTAGGTGGGATGCTTTCCTCTCTTTTCCTCTTGGCTTTCAGTCATTCATTTTGCAGCAAGAAAACATTGACTGTTTGCTCTTTTGTGTTGGGCAGGATGGGAAATCAGGCATAAAATGTGACTTTATGAGGAGATTTTGGTAAATCTTTGACATTGGAGAAGTCTTCAAATATGCATTGAAATAATAAAATCTCCATAATATATATCAATCTTACATATCTCTTTCTGCAATGCATAATAAAAGACAAAGAGAGCTGAAAATAAAACGCTGTATGGATGGTGTGAAGTGTGGAATATGTGACAGAAGTTGCTTGCCTTTGCTTATTTTAAAACTTTCGTTGCTTGATTTTTCAGTCTGAAGTGCCATTTTTTCTTAATGAGGTTGCAGTATGATTGCCAATTATTTTCTTTCAAGTTTTGTCTAAAGGCGTTGTGGAAAAAAGTCAATGTGTTTTATTTTTAAGAGTATAAATAGACATATTGTCATTGTGTGCTTGTGACATTCTTTTTGGGTAGGACTTCACATATGCACCGATAAAGAGAAGACTTCTCAGACCCCATAGCAAAGAGAGGTTTCTGGCACTAAGCTGAAAAAATGAGATGTGTAACATTAATATATGCAAAGTAATCTTTTCAGTAGTAATGACATTTTTATGTAATAAACAGTTGGTAAAATTGAATAGCATTTATTGTATGGCATGAACAGAGTCTCTTGTGGGTTTAATTTAGGTGGTATGAACATGGTTTATATATTCAAATCAAAATGTATATGCTTTTTTACTCAAAGGAATACTTTCTGAATGGCTTCTTAGTTTACACTAAGAATGTACCTGTAATGTTGAGCAGGTCTGACTTAGATTTGAAGGCATGTGTGCTTCTTTCACCTCTGGGTCTGAATTTTCAGCTCGGTTCATTTTGGGTGTGATCCTTGCGTATAAGGGTTTTCTGAGCTGAGCTGTTAGGGAAAACACACTAATCATTCCATTGATGTGTTGAAGAAAATTCAGGTTTAAACTTCATGCTTTCTCTGAGTTACTCCTGCTGCTTTCAGTGTTCCTGCGGGCTACAAATGCTTTAAGAGAATGTGTAAAGAGTGTTGTTCTGATCCTGATATTTGAGCAGGTGCCCAAATGATTTTGTTGTAGTAGATGAATGGGCAGTAGAGTTCTACTCCCAGTAACTCCCGCAGGATTTCCGGAATAGTGCTCAAAGTACTCATTCAGGTTGTTACAAAAAACAGTCATCATTCCTTTAGATTCAGCCAAAAGATACTAACCTTGGCAGCTGTCTGAATATTACACATTTATTTGAAGCTTGCATCAAGAAGATGTAAAATGTGTGAATATAGCCAGCTGAGTTGCAATGTGCTCATCTTGCTTTTTAGATAGGCAGAAACATCTTTGTAGTGGGTTGAAAAGAGCACTGCATACTATGCCACGCTTAGACTATGAATTACAATTTTAAAGCAGGCTAGCAGAGGAATGTATACAAATACTGCCTCTATGACCAGTGATGGACTTGCATCTTCTGAGTTACTAGAACTAATGATCAAAGAGCAACCACATGTTCAGAACAGGCAAATAAAAAGGAACGAGGGAATAAGTTCGGGAAAGCCCTCGTGCTAAGAGTTTACATGTGCGGCAGAACTTTGATCTGTCAAAAATTGGGCTCAGAAGACTCCTCAGCTCGATTGTATTGATCTTCATGCAGAAGGAGCCACAGCTACAATCTGAAGAACACCACCTGTGCTGCACTGGCATCTCAGCAGATCAATAGATGTGTCCCTGTTTAGCTTGAAAAAGACTGTCTGTAAAAAAGCTCCTAATACAGTGGGGGCTGAACTGCAGCTCCTGTGTGGGTGGGGGGGCCACCAGGCACACAGCCTCCTCTGTGTGTAACCCCTCAGCCCTCCGTGGCTTCTGTGTCTGCTCCCCCTTTGCTGTTCACACCTGCTGGTGCAAACCTGCCCTCAGAGTCAGCTGGGACATTTTGGACTCAGTGCCTCAAAGGAAACGGAGAAGGAGGAGGTGGTGCAGGTGGTGGTTGCAGGGGCGAGAGACACGGGGACCTGAACTATGCCTTTTAGTTTGAAAGATGACCTAAAATGGTCAGATCCTCCCAGATTTATTCCTAAGACCTATCATTTGCATACAACTGTCTTTACTATTTCAACTGAACAAGATGCTTGAAAAGCTATTAGGAACAAAAACATGGGAATTTCCAGTTTATCTGTAGTAGGAGTTAAAATAAAACCCTGAAGCTTTTTTTTTTTTCTTCTCCTGAGTGTTGAAAACAATCAGCCGGGCTGTGAGGGGTAGATGGGGTTTGGTGCACAGGTTCAAAAGGAGTCTCCCCACTAAGAAAAACAGGAACTGTTTGCTGCCTGTCACCACGCAGCTTCTGGGCTGTGCAGCAATTTTGTTTTTTGAAAAGAGGAAAAGCAGCTTAAATAAACAAAATGACCCTTGAGACTTAATCACGGCTACTTATTATAGCTGACATTCACTGAGGGCTTTTTTTTTTTTTTTTTTTTTTTTTGCCTTTTTTTTCCCCTATTCTTTCTTTAGTGATCGCTTTAAAATTTAAACCTGAACTAGGAAAACAGGAACTGTAGGTGTGGAGGTGTTCCTTCACCCCGATTTGCATGCAGGCTGTTTTTTATTTAGCGGGTAGGTGTGTTCGGTGTGTGTGAGAGCAATTGAACATGTCAGCAGTTTCCTACGAGCCGCTCTTGCTGACTCACGTGTCTGGTGCAGCTTGGAGCTACCCTGGCTATAAACTATCCACAATGGGAGGCGCGGGCAGAGAGACCGGCAGTGCCGAGCCGCTGTTCAAAGGTTATTTTCGGTTCTCCGGTCACTGCTTTGCTGTGGTTTTCTTCCCCAGCAACATCAAAACACACTGCCAGGCTGCCATTCCTCTAGGTGCGGAGGGTGAAGTGGAAGTTCACTGTGCTGTTGCAGAGGTTGCGCCCCAAGTGCATTCTGATGCTACTGATCAGCAAACTGAACCTCTGGGGTTTAGGTGTTTTTGTTGGTGTTGGGTGGTTTGTTGGAGGTTTTTTGTTTTTGTTGTTTACGTAGGGTTTGATTTTTTTTTTTTTCTTTTTGTGACTGGGATGTTACCAAAAAATCTCCCTGAGCATTGTTCCAAATTTGGGCATGGCAAGTCTAGCCTATGAATTGTGTTTTCCCTTTCCAAATGCAAGCTGTGCTGTGGAGTCTCCTGCCTTCCACCCCTTTTTATGGCATAAATCTTCTTTAAAGCCAGCAAGGAATTATGATTAAACTTTAAAAAGCCTGGTTTTAGCTATCTTTATTTTTCAAAATTTTGCAACTTCCTAGCCTCATTCTTACCTCCTGTGTGGCAATATCGCTGGCTGCTAGCATGAAAGGATTCCTTCATCTGCTCACGCTCTCGTACAACTGCGTCTTTATTTACAGACTCTATTCTGATTACTCATAAGGATTCTAAAATGATAGCTGCTGCTGACTGATGATTTTTAACTGATCTTCTTGTTGTGTTTTTTTTTTTTTTTCTTCCCTCCTTTCTTCTTTCTTTCTTAGCTGATCACAAAAGCCTTTGCAGAAGTGGAGTGAATTAGCCATCTGCAGTTCTGGATTTACTGTGAGGAAATTTAGATTCGTAGTTGTCTTTTGTGTATTTTTCTTCTTGTGGGTGAAAATGGAATGGGGTGAAAAATAAGCAGTCTTTGAAAGTGTGATAAATAAAATCAGCTGCTATAAAGCAGAGTTTAATAACAAGGTGAGTTCATGTCACTTGTTTTGTTTTTAGTCAGCTCCTTTGACCAGTAATTAATAGAAAACCACACTGAGAGCTTTATAACACATGAAGAAAATGGGTGTTCTTGGTTTCCGCCAATACAAATGACTCATCAGTATCAGTAGGGTTTCTACTTCTAATAATAAAACTGTGGAAGACCTTTACAACGTGTGGTTTTGGCCCCTACTCTTAGTGAAAGGTTGGAAAATATTACTTTGAGATTTTTTTAAAAACTTATGGAAGATTTAGTGATTTGCTATGCAGCAGTGAAAGATCTTGTACCCTCCAAAGAAAACCTACTAATACCACTACTTGCAGTGCAAAAGTCATCCCTTCTTCTGTCTTCTCAGTGTTTTCCATTTCACTGTAGATTATTGCCGATCCTTAGCCTCGATGTCAGAGATGCGCATCTGGAAAATATAATGTATTTATGTTGACTGGGGGAAGACTTGGCACACTACCTCCTCTTTCCGAGCTGCTCTTCTCTACCTCTTTTCCAATCTGGTGAAGAGAGGGACAATGAGACTGCTGAGTGACGTGTATTGCTGTTTCAGCTGAGGGTCAGAGGATCTAGAGAGGAAAGTAAACAGAAAATAGGAGTTGAAACATAAATGACAACTGTAGGATGTGTCTGTCACTACCTCGACGGAAGCACATGTCTTCCAGTACTGAAAGTGATACTGAAAAAAGTGCAAATCAGAAAGTGATCTGTTAAATTGTTTTATTTTTCTCTGTCTCTTAAAAAGTAATAGTTTTCAAATCTTTTTAGCCGTTTACCTTTTTGTAAAGTTTCTGCGCTGTGTTCAATGCAGCGAAGCAACCTCTGCACAAGCATAGCACATTCTGCTTTTTGTTTGAAAGTGTGCCTTGTAGAATGTGAGGTTATTTTGTTTTCATACAAACAGACCGTGCCCTTTATGGTGTTACAATATATCAAATTTTAATTCTCTTATTCAAGGTAGTGTACTTTCAATGGTAGTCCAATCAGTGTCTCCTGGTCTGCTGCATTATTTAGTGTTGCTGTTTTCAAGTTGCCTGTGTTTGTTACAAGGTTTAAAGGCTTTTCATGAGGCAGAGCTAGTATTTTCTTCCCTGTTAGAGTGAAAATTCCCTCATTTATGAAGCTTCCATGTTTACTTTCTCTTTTGTTGCAAAATTTATACTAGTAAGTTATTCCTTATAAGGATATGATGATTATTTTTTTCTTATTATTCTATTTTAAAAGCAGAGTGTGTGTTTTTAACAAAATCCACACAGAACATCTAGACTTATCCCAGCTCCCTCATTGTCAGCAGGCTTCTCTTACTACTAAATATTTATATATATTAATGTAGTTGGTTTGGGTTGTGCTGATATACCTTGGATGTGTTTGTTAGTTTCTTGTGTAACCAGACTGTGATGGAGAATCTTTGTTTTGTAGCCTCTAACTGGGAGTGCACTGAAAATAGAGGTGCAGAAACCTGTGAAAATAAAACTTTGCAACATGTGGAAATCCAATTGTTTATTACGTGGCAACAGTAAGACAGGTTTTATTATTTTCAGATGGATATAGCATAAAAGGCCAAATTCCAATTTAAAAGATTTATTTAGGGGCAATTATTGCTGAAGCTCACAGAAGAATAATTGGTAAAGACTGCAAAATAAGGTGTCCATGGTCATTCAGAGTTCAAGAGAATATAGATTGAGCACTCTTGAGTTTGTCTTGTCTTTAGAAAATCATGCCATCAGAAGTGTCGTGAGAGTTGGATCATGGCAAATGAATAATGTGTCTAAATCTCATTGATGTTTTGAGTTCCTGACTCTGAAATGGGATTTGTGTCCAAAATCACTGAGGACTGGACCTGTGAAGGGCAGCTGTCAGTGTTGCTGCCAAATTCAGGGCTGTGATTCTGCTCAGCATCTCCTCTCCTTGCCTTTGCTTGCCCTGTCACCTCATCCCACAGGGGGCCAACTCTGAGAACTAAATTGGCAGGAAATTACTGTCTACGTGTAGGGTTAGTTATGTGCATGTTACATTTGCTATGGAGTCTGTCAAGAACCTGGATAATGCATCAAATTAAACCAACCTTGTTAAAAGACTTGGAGCTGGTGATGGGGCATCTGGTCCTCAAAGTGCACTGACCGTCACTGCATTGTGCCCCATCTCCTGAAGGTTGTTCTTGTCTTGGTCTGGCAATGTGGTGGCTCTGCAGAAAACCAGTAGCAACCTGTGCCTAGCTTAACCTATAGCTTGGCAGTAGGAACTTATTTCCTGGGGCATGAGAGGTTTGAGATATTTATTTACAGTTTCTGTCTGCAAAAGACAGTTGAAAAAAGTTAGAGGAAAGCAGCACTCAATCAAATGAGTCTCCAGTGTTAATAAAATGCAGAAGTACTATCTCCTGCAAATATTCAAGTAACTGAAAGAGGGTAAGGTTAGATTAGATATTGGAAAGAAATTATTTATTGTGAAGATGGAGAGGCACTGGAACAGATTACCGAAAGAAATGTGGATGCCCCAAACCTGAAAGTGTTCAAGGACAAGTTGGATGGAACTTAGAGCAACGTGGTCCACTGGAAGGCATCCCTAGCCATGACAGGGGGTTTGGAACTAAGTGATCTGGAAAGTCCTTCTGACCCAAACTATTCTGTGATTCTGTAACTATTTTAATTCCTACCTGATTCTGGCTTCTGGCCTCATGCAACCTGGTCATGTCACTTATCTCCCAGATGTGATGAGCTCTTGAGAATTTTAAATCTGTTACATATGAAGAGTTGAGTAGACCTGGTGACTGTGGAGAATTTTTTGAACCATGTGGCTGCATTCCTAAACCCTTGGATCTTCTCACAACCTTTTATCACTCTGGGGATGATGGCAAGCAATGTTGAGTAACAGGTTCAGCAGATGACCTGAGTGACTTGAATTTACTCAGGTGAGGGAGGGAGTCTAATTTCGTCCTTCAAAATGAGAGGATGAAATTGAGAGCTGGTAGCACCTTGTGCCACTGGGTGGAAGCAGAAGGTCCTGGTTGACCATGTGCTTGTTGTGCTTTGCTGAGCTGATTCAGCTTTTTGACCTAGTACACATCAGTTTACCATTTTCTTAACCCTGGCTAATTTTCTTAGGCAATTTGATGAGTAAGACCACAGGTCCAAAGAGCAGCAGAGCTAGTGTGGGAAAGACAAGGGGGAGCAGTGAGTGTGCAGGTTGCTGAGGGGCCAACCCAGATCTCCTAGATTTGGTGTCTGTAGCCTCACCTCACCAGGCTGCTGGAGCAACTGTTGTTGGGGAAGGGGATAGCACTGCTGCCCCTTTCCTGTGTTCTTGATCAGCACCCCGGGGTGATTTTCTGCAAAGCTGAATGCTGGTTTTGCGTTAGGCAAACTTTTCACCAGAACCTGAGTAGCAAAAATGCAAAAACAAGTCAGGAAGCTTTTGGTTAGGTCCTCTTCTTGAGCTGGGAAACCTAAATTCTGCTTCAGGTTCTTCTTCTGTGCCTGAGGTACTTTTGTGTGTGGAACCTGTACCCTGCCAAGTGCTTGTGACTCAACTCAGCAATTTAACTTCATTTCCAATCCCTTAATTTGTTCCTGTAACTTATTAAATGTGTACCAAGGGAAAGTGTGGAGCGGAGTTCTTACAGAAATCCAAATTAAGTGATGCTGTGAAGTAATCATGAGGCTTGTCAAGAAGCTAACCCCAATGTAAAACTCATGGTAAATTATGAAATATATGCATAGCTCGTTATAGCTGGAAATTCATGGGCAATGCAAATTTAAACACTTTGCAAGGAAATGTTTTTTGTTTGTCTTTTCCCCCTTCTTGGTCCTCTTCATTTGTCTTATTATTAGACTAAAAGTAGAGTCAGTGATTCATTCAGTAATCTCTTTCTTGGACAGTTAGTCATCTGCCAATTTGTGTTAACTTTCCACTTTGTTCAGAAAGTGAGTAATGCTTAATGCACCAACCAGCAAATTCCAAGCTTAAAAAGCTGTGAGTATCATTCAGATCATCTCTAAACTTTCTCTAAAGTGTTTTTACCATTTTGTGAGATCAAAGTAAGGTCTGGCATGCAGTGTTGTACAGCTACAATCCAGTTGTTTTGACTAGCCCCAGTTACTAAAGCAAAACAAAGTTGCAATTGCAGTGCACAAGTACAAGCAAACCCGCAGTGTATTATTTACCCAGTGTAATGCTTCTTCTTTTTCTTCCCAAATACCACTTTGAAGGGGTAAATATTGCCTCTACAGTTCTTTTTCCCTCCCCAGATTGTCATGGCTTGTTAATTTCTATTATTTCCTACTTCAACAAATTGTGATGCTATCAAGGCTAATTTAGTGAAAATAGCTTGCAAGAAAAGTAGTAATTCGTATTAGCTGCCTGCTACAAATATTTCTGGCGCTTTTCATGATGACTTTTGGTAGTGAAAAAATATTGTGCTGTTGAACCGTTATCTGTATAGGACTTACAGCTTTAAAGTCTTTCTCTAGCAGTGGGGTAGATATTTTGATCTCAAAGTGATGTCAGTTAATTCTGAAGATGAACACAATATTTGATTGAATCACTTGAGAATTTAACTACTTTTTTTTTTTTCTTATGGAAACTGGAGTAGTGTAAAGAGAAACAAGGTCAGTAATGTCATAGGAGAACTTTATAGAACCAAAGTCTTTACCATCTGCTCTAAAATAGCATGAAATAGCTGACTGCTACATGCAGCAGCAGAGGAATTCAAAGTGCAGATGAGACTTGAGTGCTCTGTAGAGGGTGTGTATGTGCAGGAGGGTTGGGCAAAGCGGCAGTGGTAAACATGAATGCCAGAAGTGGTTTGCTTGGCCCCACTCTTTGCCTTGTTCCTTCCCCAAGTGCCTGTTGTCCTCCCCCATCACTCACAGTCTATTTGTTGCAGTGAAGTTGTCTTCTCTATGATTGTCCTTTAGTACTGGTGGTTTTAGGGATTTCCCTGTGTTGCCGTTCTGTAAATAAGCAATGCCAAAATTGTTGGAGAGGAAAGACTAACCTTTGGCTATAGGGTCGGTAGTCTGCAGCATGATGGGGCTGTAGCAGAGTTCTGTTGTGCTCAGCTGTTGTCAGAATAAAAAAATAATTTGGTCTTGAGGAAAAGGTAGAAGAACATCCATTTTCCCAGACTGGATTCCTAGAATCCAATTCCATTCCATGTAGATACTGAAAATATCGCCATAACCATGTTCCAGTGTGAAGAATTAGGGCTTCTGAAAGGTTTTCCCTCCCAATTTTACTTTGCATCTCAACAAGTTTTGATGGTTTGGTGAAGCTTTGGACAAGCAGACATACTGGGGATGCTTATTTGAACACTACCCTTTGGGATTTACCGGTTACCTGCACATTTTCCAGCATCAGCAGTGTTAGTTAATGCACGCCCCCACTGCCTCCCCCCCAGGATGTCTATGCCCACACTAGCATTGCTTGCATATTTCTGATTTAAACCTTCAGAGTGTTGTGAAGAAGCTCCTTGCTAGTTTTGGGGTGAAGGTGGGGGTGGGCAGGCAGAGAAGAGCAAAGGCTGAGGTTGGTGGTGCAGCTCTTAGCTCAAAGGCTCTTGGTGGTGCAGTTGAGTTTGGCGCATGCTGTGCATGTGTGACTCAAGCAATGGCTGATTCACTGCCTGAAGGTGGTTTGGGATTTGCTTGGTGGTTTTTTGTTTGTTTCTTTAAAGTAGTAGTCTGCCCAGAGGTGAGAATTAGTGCCCTTTTGTTGGACTGTGAGTAAACCAGAACTGTGAGAAAGCATGTCTTTGCTCCCAGCCTTTTGCTCCAGATGTCCAGCAGTCAATGCTGGGCTGCAGACCCAGAGCGCTGAACTGATGTTGGAGGAGATGGGCATCTGGCTTTCATGGGACTCTGCAGGGTTTGAGGGATAGCTTAATTGCCGGATTTGGCACTTCAGGTTGCAGGTCACCTGGATGGGGCAGAGAAGGCTGCAGGATTTACAGCTGTACTTAGTGACACCTGACACAACTGCTTTCTTTGGCTAGTCAAAGGTGGTGGGGTGAAGGAGGGATGACCAGGTGCCTGAGATCTTGTATGTGCTGAAACCCAGATAAGGGCAGTGTTGACTATTGCAAAGCTGAAATTGTATTCAAGGCATTTTTATCTGAGGAAATACTTATATATTTATGTGGGTTTGTCCCCTGCCCACCTTCCATTTGTTGCTTGAATGTAAAGTTTAGGTTGCTCCCAGGAAGATGGGCACCTGTTGCTGTTGTCCTGCACAGAGAGGTGCCAGAGGAGGCACAGCCTGGTGAGGGATCTCCCGGGTATTTATGGAGGGGTGTCTCCTGCCCCAACTTGCTCTGCAGGTGTGCTGTGCAGTCAGTTAGAGAAACCGCGAGTTGAAGGGTTCGCTGAGGTGAAACAGTTTACAAATAGTTTTTCAGTGTTTTTTTTTTCTTTATTTTTAGCTCCCTCCCCACCCATGGGTCCCTTCCCCAGTGGGACCCATGTAAAGATGAGATGTCTCAAAGAGAGATCATTGTTGCAGAATAGGCAAAGCACCCCAACAGTTTCCAGAGGATCTTTGGAAAATGAATTGCTTTCCCTGCATCTTTTTTCTGCTTCTTTCTTCTTTGGGGCTTACAGGGGTAAAACTTCTTTCTCTGTGGCTGCTGGGTTTTTCAGGGGAGTGGGGATGTCACATTTTTTTTTAATTTTTTTTTCTCCATTTGATATTTTTTTTTCTTTCCCTTAAAGACTGACCACTGATGAAAAGATGCCTATAGCAGTGTATTTGAAGCTGGTAGAGGCAGGGTGTCCTTCTGGCACCTGCAAGGAGAGCCCCCAGACCAGATCGTGCTGCCCTGGCACCAGTTCCCAGTGTCCCCAGTAGCATGGTCCCCATTGCCAGGCATCTTCTCTCAGGCACTTGGTGTGTGTCCTTTTTGCCCTAATTTTAGGTTATCACGGGGAGCGATCTCAACCATATAGCCGCATCTGAGCATGAGAGGAAATTTCAACATTTCTCTAATTTATTTTCCTAGCTAATGTTCAATTGCTTATGGAAAATTCTGGTAAAAAGGGTAAATTTTTTTACTGTGTGTTTAATCTCAAAACCACAACTCTCTGTACCTAGGACACAATAGTGGTTATGCCATGCTTACAACCTTTTTCCAGCACAGTGTAGGTGTGGGTAGGTGTGCATGCGGGGGAGAAGGGGAAAGGGCACGAATGTGATGGAGGGGTTCTCTTTTGCTCCTTGGTCTGCTTTTCTGGTTTGTTTTTAAATTAAAGAATGAGAAAGTAATTTTGTCTTGCTTGCAGAGGAGGTTAATCATTGCAGAGAGACCCAATGCTGGTACTCCACATATGTATTTTCACACGTGTCGCTGGCTGCGCGCGTACTTTGTGGCTGGCACGGCATAGCTGGAAAGTATGTGGGAGCATGTCTGCTTCCTCTGAGGCTGCTACAGGTGGTCGAGAGGGTGGGGAGGGGAGGAGGAGATGCTGGAGGCAGGCGAGGTATGACACCCATTTCCTTTGGCGTGTGTTGTGCGCTCCTTGCTGGCAGCCAAGTGGCTGCATGTCGCACCCGCGGTACTTCGTCTTTGCGCTTGCTGGAGGTTTATGACTAAGGTTGTGGTTTAATATGCCCTTTTTAGGTATGCGAAGGGTTTAAAATTATCTAGTGTTGCATTTTTTCTTTTCTCTTTTTTTTTTCCTTCGTGGCATTTTCTGCCTTTAAAAGTTTCCATAATTTTTAGGGGGCAAGAAGCCTAACTTCATTTTTAAAAGAGAAATGAAAGTTTTCCCTGATTACTCATCAGCTAAAAGTATGCATTTTTGCCTTTCAAGGATCGCTTTTTGAGACTAAATTTCATGGCTTGTAAGTTTTAAATGCCTAATACAAACTGTTGGAGAGCCTTAAAACAAAAGAAAAACAAAGCTTAAATACTTGGAGTGTGTGAGGAAACAGTCTCTCTATAGATGAGATGCCTTCCTTTTGCAGCCGTACCCCACGAAACTTGGTGTTAACATTTGCAAGTACAGATTTGTTTCCTTGTGATTTCAAAGTTTTTACTTGTGGGCTTGTAATTTTCCTGAGCTGTTCAGTTGCCTCTTAATGCCTTGTTGAATATTTGTTGAATGTATTGCATTCATATTGCATATGTAATTTGTATCCTCTTACATTTCAGATGAAATGCTATAGCCCAGCAAGCTACACTGGATACAATTGCATGTGCTAGGTTAGGCAGGAGGTGGAAATGGAAGGGAGCAGACCTACACATGCACACCTTGCTTGATGTAACACTTCTTTCTTAGCAGGTGGTTCTGCTTTGGTGCCTGCAATTCCTTTTTTCGCTCTTTTTTTCTTCATGTCCTGAACTGTCATGGAGCAGGATGTAGTTTCCACACTCCTCCTCCTTTTTTTTTTTTTTTGTCATGAAGAAAAGTGTGTTCCTATGAAGATACCTGGAATATTTGGCATCAGCTCAGTTGACAGGAGCTCCAGATACTCTGCTCCAGTGGAGCTTGAGCAAGTTGAACTGTCAGTTGTAGCTAATTAGATATCAGAGGTGCAGAGCAGTCTTTCTGATGTTTGAGCCACCTCCTATCTCCTTCTCAACTGCGATGGCTGTTGAAGGACCCAACAGTAGTTCTCCTCTGCATGTTTGATGCTTTAGAAAATGTTGATACTCAACCTTAAGGCTTGATGATACACGTTTTGAAAAGGAGTAAGTGCAGGGAAATCTCATGTTCCACAAAGATGTAGCAGGATCCGTGAATCATCAGCAAAGTAACACAAAATAAACTGATTTTAGTTTGGGAAAAGAAGCTGAAAGTCTCATGGCAGTTTGGCTTTAGCTTATCTCCTGCAGAAAAGTGCTGATTTGGTGTCTTTTGCATATTATTTGCTTTGCCATTCTTTGTAACCCAGCAATCCACTTACCAAAATCCATGTATAGATCAGGTGTCCCAAATGTCCTTGAGCACTGCAGGAGCTCCAGGAGCAGCTCAAGTAGATGGTTCCAGTCCTCTACGAAAGGATCTGCTGCTCAGTGGTACCTGCTGATGGTCCTGGGAGCTCAGCGACACCTGTGGAATTAACCCAACTCAGCACTGCAGGGTGATGGATGGTCCCTGCACTGATGGACCACTCATGGCTCTTGGGTAATACGGTCAGTGGGAATGGCCCCTGAATTGCTTGTACGGGAAAGTCTGTGATTTAAGGGCTGTGTGCAAAAAGGAACAAGACAAGGGAGGTTGAGTTGAAATAATCATAAATGTTATGTGCAGCTGCCAGGCTGGAATCCTTGGATTAGGAAATGAGGAAGAAAAAGGTGCAAAGCCAAGAAGCATCTGAGAAATGAAATCAGGGATTATACAAAGAGTAAAAAATGAAAAGACAGTCAAGGTCCAGTACTCTGTCACAATGGAAAGGGAAACACATAATTAAAACTCCTGTGTCAAAGTAGATAATGTAAGAACTAAAACCACATACCTGTTCTAATTAGCTGCTTCCTAAGTATCCTCACTTCAAAATTAGCCCCAAAAAGAGCTGCTTGCTTACAGGAAACCATATTTTTGACTAGAAGGTATCATAAAAAGATAGGGTGGGGCATAAATGTGCTTTATGGTATAAAGTCAAAGGTATGCTGCAGAGCACTGTGAGTCAATCCATGGTACTTTTCTTTTTCAAAATGAGTTCAGAAGGTATTGTGCTGTCAAGAATACCACACCAAGGCTTGAGCAGCTGAAAAAGTCACTTAGCAGTTGCAGGGAGCTTTAAAACATTTGACTCCCTGAAATAACGCAAGAGTTATTTCAGCACATAGAACTTTCCCACTGACCAGAGGCACGGCAAATACGGTTCTGATTTATATTATTTTTTTAGCAGTCCTCCTGGTAGATGTAAATGAAGCAGATTGAGATCTCACCGTGGTTGCAAGCTGTGGTAGAAAAATTAGCACCACAGTTTCCAATGGAAGCAGAACAAAAATGTAAAGTCTGCCAATTAAATTGGAAACAGCTCTTAATTTTCCCTCTCCTCCTCCTCCCCCAAAGGATGAATGGCTGGATGGAACTTCGTGTAATGACTCATAGTTTTATATGGATTAGTGTGAATATGTAGGTGAAGGAGATGCTGGTATCTGAGAAACTATAGTGTCTGGAAGAAGTGTCCTGGAACACGGAAAAAATGAACATTTGATCTGTTTCTCATGCTAAGTTAATGGAAACGTAAATGCAGAATATCTTCCTCCCTTTACTCCCTCTCTTCCCAGATGCGCTCACCAGATACAAAGGAGGTTTATGGTGAACAGAGAACATGCCTATTATGATAACTGAATTAGTCGCTTAAATAAAGGTATTTCCCTTGCCCAATCTGAAATACACATGGACAAGGCACTAGGAGCCAGAATTGTGGCACTGCAGACATCAGCAATGAGCATGCTAAGTTCTGTGGTGCTCTTTGTGAGGTGCTTATTGTTCTGATAGGTTTCCAGCAAGGAAAGAAAAGCCCTTCCACCTTTTTGCACTGTGCTTCTTTGGTCAGAGGACACTGGTCCATGCCTTACACAGCAGCTGGAGGAAAGAGCATCACACACATTGCTCTTCTGCTGGCACTGTGGCACACCTTGCTGCTGTAAAGCGATAGATAGGGCAGCTGTATTCCCATCTGGCTAAGTCAAAATCTCATGGCTCTGCAGCCATGTATAGCTGGTAGCTTGAGCTGAAAGTATGGATTCATCTGGGGCTTCTCCAGAGGACTGCCAAGTTTTCATCTCAAGACTCCTGGCTTACCCTTTCCTATCTGCAACCATTTACTATACATCCACTTGCATCAGAATAGCTGTTAAAGGCAGGTCTGGGTGAGTGATTGTCTCCCTGTGCTTGGCACTGGTGAGGCCACACCTTGAATACTGCATTTAGTTTTGGGACCCTCACGACAAGAAGGTCTTGTTTGTGGTGCCAAAGTGTCTCCACAGAAAGGCAACAAAGCTGATCTGAAATACATGTCTTAGGAGGAGCAGCTGAGATTGTTCAGCCTGGAGGCTCAGGAAGGCCTTTATTGCTGTCTACACCTCCTTGAAAGGAGATTGTAAACAGGTGGGGGTCAGTCTTCTCCCAGGTAAAAAGCAGTAAGACAAGAGGAAATGGCCTCAAATTGCATCAGAGAAGGTATAGATTTGATATTAGGAAAAATTCTTCATGGAAAGGGCTGTCAAGCATTGGAAAAGGCTGCCCAGGGCAGTGGTGGGCTCTGTGTCTTGAGGTATTTAAAAGATATGTATATATGGCATTTAGGAACATGATTATTTACTGTTGGACTTGTCAATGCCAGGTGAATGTTTGGACTTGAGGTCTTTTCCAAGCTAAGCAATTCTGTGATTCTAGTGAAACCCCTGTCCATGAAATGTTCAGGTTAGAGAAAAATAAAAAGACCACTTTCTTCAGAGACATTTCAAACTCAGTCATTTAGCCATGTTTCTCATAAGTGGTAAAAGTAAGGGATCAGTGTATTGCAGTAGAGAAGATCAAGGAGGTCGAGGAGTCAGAGGATGGACATGTGTTAAGCTGGAGTTGCTGCAGGTAATGCACAGTAGGGTCTCCACTCTCCAGTTTTGTTTACTCTTCTCAGTCTGCAGCAATGTCATTTGGTCCTCAGCAAAAATGACCTTCCACATAGAGTCTCCATTAATGGCAAAAGTGAAAGAGAAAACTGTTCTTACACCCTTATATGACAGTTATTCCTAAAATTGGACCTTGTTTAATGAGCTGTCCCTGTTGAGCAGTTTTCCAAAAGCCTGATGTACTTGGGTCCTCATTTTTAGATTGTTCACCATAGTTTACTTTAGTGTTTAGTTGTAGAGGCCTTGTTTGCACATCTCAAACCTGCAGACATGTATTGTGCTAGTGCAGCATTGTTCCTAAGTAAGAAGATTGGAAATCCTGGGGTCAGTTCTCAGCTCCCGGCCTCTGCTTTCCTCTGGCACTGTATTGCTCCTCTTCTCTGGGAGGACCCTGGCTATGGAGTCTCCTTAGTTCTCTGCAGGAGAAAACTTCAGTTTTCCTTTCAAGCAAGATGCCACGCAGGACTTACCCTCAGGGTGCCACAATACCCTGGGAACATTTTCTGGAGAAGGGGAAATGCGTTTACATTAAAAACACACGAACACCACCACTGAAAAGAAGCAGCTGCTTCTCATATAAGTGTGGGGGGGAATCCCACAGTGTCTTCAGAGAAGTAGACTTATTTGGTCATGTGCAGTATCTCAGACCTCCCACCATCGCATGTCAAGGAGGTCTGACTTCCATTTTAAAACTAGTACCTGGCATGGGATAGACTTATACTGAAATCTTATTGCCTAGAAACCCAAACATGGACACATCCAGAATTCATGTCGTTCGGTGTAATTTCTTGAAAAGAGTTTAAAGCTCGCAGTGTTTATTTTGGATCCCCCAATGCAAGGCACAGGAGGGTATTTTATGATTAATGAGCTTTTCTGCATATGTTTTTTTGTGCCTCTTGGCATTTAGTAGTCTCAGTGACCTAGCTTTTTATTTCATTTCTGTCTGGTTGGCATTCTCATCAGTAGTCTCTCCTGAGCCCGTCTCTCCTTGGCTGTGAGGATGCACTCCACTACTCGTACAGCTTTTCTGTCCCATTCCCACCATCACTCATTTTGTTCTCTGCTTTGGTTCAAAACAATTCCTGTAACACATAACACCATCATTGAAAACAGGATCTGCTTTAGATGGGGAGCAGCATTATACTGGAGTTTTTGGCCTAATCAAGAAGAGGTTCATTTGGGTATCAGGAGTCTGGCCACAGTACTTACTGCTCAGGGAGAGTCAGGTTTCCACCCCAGGCTGGCCCCCATGCACAGCAGGCTTGTGGTCCCAGTCACTGCAGCTGCTGTGATGACACTGAAACACTGGCCACAAGAAGAAGCACCCTTCACCTACCTTTCTCTGTCATCAAAAAAGGAGAAACACCAGGTAAAAGCACATGGTTCCTGGTACTCACATGAGAAACAAGTTTTTCCTCTATGGATCTGTGTGAATTTTATCAAGAGGGAGGGGTTTGGCTTAGACATCCTTCATCTAAGACAGTGTGAGGAACTTCTGACACTGAAGATAAGCAATTTATCCTTTCAGATGGGAACTTTCTCAACTGGTGGCAGGCTGTATATGGCACATCAATCACTCTGCCTCCCCTGGGGTTCGTCTTTGCAGCTGCAGACCATGTGCCTGTGTGTGTTGCATTCACCAAGGAGGTGGGGGTAGCTGTAAATCACTGAATCACTGTAGGGGAAATTATTTCCCTGGGGCAGAGGAATGTTGTGCTGGAGCAGAGGCTGAGTTTGGCAGGCCCTCCAGTGGTTCAGGGAACCCATGCCACTACTCTGTGGTGGCTCACCTGGGCTGGAGAAGGGACTCCTGGTTGTCAGGTCCCACTGAATAAGTCCTGCATGCTTTACAGCCACTCTGAAACCATCCACGTCATTTGCTCTGCTACTTTGACCAAGGTATGGAGGGGATGGGCAGGACATGTGGGGACAGAGGGCTGGAGCATGAGCCAGTGTCTCTGTTAGAGCAAGAGGAGGGAGATGGAGGACTACTGAAAAGTAAGGACATACTGCAGGTCAGGCAATAGGTCTTCAGGGACTGGAGCATGAGAAGAGCATGCTTTTGCTTCTCTGTCAGTAGGACTTAGATCTCCTTTCCTCCCGCTCTCTTACTCAGAAAGTAGTTAAAAAAGAAGTCATCTGATCAACGTGTCAGAAGCCTTGCTTGTTGCTTCTGCCCAGCTGAAGAGGCAACCATAATTTTTCTTTGTTTTCTTGGCTGTTGATGCGTGAGGGAGTTCAGTTTGTTTTGCTCGTATACAGCTAGTCTATCTACATAGTAAATATTTTTTGTCTTTCTCCAAACCCTGGATACAACACACCTGTTTTTTACAGTCACAGATGTGTGTTGATTTAGCTAATTGTCTTTAATGGAGGAAGTCAGCGAGTAGATGGAGGATTTTAATTTCTTTGAAGCCATTCAGGAAAAGCAGCTGGATTTCTATTCTGCATACGTCCTTATTCCATCCCATGCTTGACTAGTTTGGGAAGTGCTGTGATGAGCATCTTACATGGTGAGTTCTGTCACCTTCATGAGTGGCTGTATGATCATTTCAGAGGCTGCAGAAGAAAGTGTGCCTGAATGTCTGGGGCAGAGAAAGTGGCTCAGCTTCGTTTTTTTATGGAGGAAGTCATAGAGGTTTGAATGAGCTTTTTCTCCATCCTGGTGAGTAAACCAAAGGAATGAGGCTTTCCAGGATAGAGGCTGTTGGAAAAAGTTGCTAGCTGACAGCCTAGTGCTTTGGGGCAAAGGCATCCTACTCAGAGCTTGGTTTCCAGCATGGTAAGGGGAATAGAAGAGACAGGATGGGGTAGTTTTTCCTATGATTGACCAATGTTAGTCTTTTTACACCTTGCCCTGAAGCTCCCGTAGCTTTACTTCCTGAAGCTGATGGTGGGCTGGATCATAAGTGTGATCTGAGCAGGCATTTTCTTGTGTACAGTATGAACTATTATATTGACAGTATTTCCTCTGAATGAAGCATTTGGGAGTCTTGTAAAAAAATGTAAACAAAAAGTACTGCTCTGTGGGGAACACTTAGCTTCTGCAGAAATGAAAATGAGCAAAACTAAATGCAGTGTATTACATCCAGCAGACCACTATCCAGTATCCAGTGAAATAAATAAAGGGATGGGAGACACTGCATTGTCCTGTGCTGATTTAGGGTCCCATCTCCTCCAAATGGAGTAGAAGAGGTATAGTAAACATTAATACAAAAGCAGCCCTTCCCTGTATGGGACAGCAAAGACCATGTTTACAAGCTGTGATTCAAATAATGAAACAGTTTTCACTGTGGGTTTTTAGCAATTATTTTCTTTGTCTGGGAAGGGTGTTGTTTGAAAATCGGAGCTCATAAATATGTAGTGAGGCCTTGGTGCCCCGGGCACTATTATATTGCTCTGAAAAATGTATGGCAAAGCTGTTCCAATATGTTTCCTCTTGGATCCTGAATATGAGGAATATCACAGAGGGAGAATGGTAGGTCAGATGTAGCCTTGTTAGTGAAAAGTGGAAGATAATGTTGATTTGAAGAAATCACCCCTTGGGTGTAAATGCTTTCAGTAGGTCAAGCAGATGGCAGAGACTCTGGAACAGGTCACAGCATGGAAGTAAAGTGTGAATGTGACCAATAGCAATTGAGTCCAGCAAGGAAGGTATCCTGTTTTGTACTCATGGATTGTGCTTTTCATTTCTTAAAAAAACCCCAGATGTACCACTTTTAAAGTGTTAGACCTTTGTGTAGTAACATACCATTTTTCTTGGGAAATGTATCCATAAAAACATTGTTTTAGTGACAACAAGTCCTTGCTTGGGCTATGAGCATGTCTTGGATGGGTCGTATTTGTGCATAGAGTTTTATATAGCAATTGTCCTCTTTGCTTTTGTGGGTAAATTTTTTAGCACTAAAATATCGAGCTGCAACACTGTGCTTCATTGTTAGACTCCCTGACCTTTGCCTCTAGTTGGAAAGGGGGCAGGAAATCTTTGTTTCCTAAAAGCTGCCTGAAGTCACAGAAGAAAGCAGTATCCCTTCTGCTAGCAACATATGAAATGACCTCTTGGTGCAAATAGAAATAACTGCAGCCACATGAAAGCCATGCAGAGGTTTGGCTGTGGGAAGTCGGTGATGATAGGAAGCAAATTAACGACAGGGAACTGGATGGTAATGTTGGTTGTCAGATATGTAAGCTCATAGGTTGCAATAGTTCTGCTTATCAGGATCTGCAACCCATCTCTTCCCAGAGCAAGGGCAAGCCATGGAGCAGTTCTGTACTCACTGCTTCAGCACAAAGAGCCAGTTGTGAGCAAAAGAAAGGTGATCTTTCCCTTCCCAGGGAAGGGAAATCAAAATTGTTGCCTCTTCTCAACTCTTGGATTGTATAAGAGAACAAAAAGCAATGTAGAATAGTGAAGACAAAACATCTCAGCCTCTCTTGCCAGTTGGAGAATTGCTAATAATGTTTATAGTCCTGGAACAAAAGACAACAAAACAAGTTACTTAAGAAAAGAATCTGTCACTCTGACAAAAATAGAGCTTTCAGCTAGTTTTTTGTCTGAGCCTGTGTTTCTCCAGCCAATCAATCCTGTTACTGAATAAAACTCTGGAAATAAACTTAACAAGATTAATGTCTGTAACTATTTGTAAAACCTATGTGTTACACAGTCTCCTGAAATGAGATTATGTCATGTTTATAATACTTACTCATATTTTGTCCCCAGTCTGGTCTAAAATTGAATAGTTTTCATTAATTTTCCTTGCTTGTTTAATTTTGTGCTTAAACCAATAAGTTACAAATCCGCATGACTGCCCACTTATTGTTACACTCGGAATAATTGCACTGAGTCACTGTGCATGGACTCGGATTGCCAAAGGGTGTTAATACTTGATACTTAAGCAAGCATGTTTATCTGAGAGCTGGCTCATCAGTCTGTGGAATGCAATGTTTACTACATGAAGGTTAGCCTAGAATTATTGCAGTTAGGAGATGCAGCCTGTGCTCATTAATAATGCCTAGAATCAGTGTTGGTATTTTCAGGGGTGTTAGGGAAATTATCTGTTAAGTGTGGGAAAATAAATGCAGGGAAAATAAGTGTTAGGCTTTGAGAAAAAGAGGTTTGTATGCATTTAATATGGTCTTCCTAAAAGGTTCTTTTTCTTGCTTGTGTCTTTTATTTATCCATATACGTATCTGGTTTTTATCTATGCTCTGTCTTGAATGTTTTGTTTATCCAGAGGAGAATTTGGAATTATGCAAGCTAATAATCAATTCCCTTCATAAATGAATTATTTTTTTCATGTCCAAGTTTATTTCCAAGCCTTAGTCCAAGTGTTTAGTTCCAAAACTGATGCAGACTTTTTTTCCCCTAGTGCAATTTTCCTCTGTGGCAGAATAAAACCCAAGGAAACCGATATTTGAAATGCCATTTCACCTTCATTTATTTTGCTAATGTGTTTTCAGATAATTCAAATCCTGAGAAATTTAGTGGCAGCATCACCTCCTGGAGTGTGTTTTACAAAAGAAAAACAAATAATGAAGGGGGTTTAGGGTTTATTTGCACCTTCTGCTGAGAGGCTGTTCTCCAGTACTGAAGGAAGCAAGTGATGTTCTGCCAACTCTTGGCAGACAGGTAAGAGCAGGGAACCCTTCCTTGAGCAGATTCCCTGCACTAGCAGGTAAGCAGCTGCTCAGTTGTTCTGTGGAGTGTGGGCTGGGTAAAGCCTGCAGAGCTTCTCTTCCTTGAGCAGGGTGGATGATTGCACACAGGACTTTGTCAGAGCCTATACTTTGTTTTTAGCAGGAAAGTGCCATTTTCTTTACACTGCAGTGAGTCCATAGTTCTTGCTTTTGGGATTACCAGCAAAGTGTCAGCAGCAGGTTGGATGTTATTTTTCATGGGAGAAGCATCTGTTCAGTTCCTCAGACCGAGATGAAGCAAACTTTGGATTGGAAATCAGATGAGTTTGTCAGTCAGAGTAACTGTATTGTGGAGCTCCACGTGAGGAGTCAAATGGCACTTCATTCTTGGTAAAAACAGAGGAAATATTTATATGATGTACCACTCTTTCACATTAGGGGTATTTAATGCCATTTAGGACAGTAGCTCCTGACCAAGGTGGTTTTGTTAGCTGATTTCCTGTTACTACAATTACTTGGACTATCCAAAGGAGTCACTGTTATTCAGAGACCACTTCTGACAGATTAATGCTTTGTGTTTCAGGTGACATTTCTATATCCGTGTATGATAATGATAAATAATGATTCTTGTAATTTTTAACATGTGTATTGCAGTAAGAATATATGGGGGAAAGGACTGGAGACATCACAGTTAAAACTATTATTTTATTTATATACCACTCTTTGGTCTCTTGTTGATCTTTTACTAGCTGTACAAAGAATGCTTTTGTAAACAATATAGATTTGATAGAGAATGTAGAGGAATATGTATTATGTGTACAACAGAAGTTTACATTTTTTTCCCAACTGCATTGTACTTTCTTTTTAGGTTTTTAACTACTTTGCATTATTCTTAACAGCAATAACACATGGCGCATACTGAGATATTATACACATATCATTTGTTCTTGGGAACCAGTATAACATACGTGGGCGTCAACTGCGTATCACTGAGGTTTTTAACCAATTTATGATAGTTTTGTTCTGATGCAAAGCTTAAGTATGCTAGAACCAGGATTGCCGCCCACTTTAAATGTTGTTGTTAGCGGATAGCATTTATTTCAGTGACTTTAAAATCTTAACATTATGAAGTGGTTTTAAGAGGCTCTTGTCTTTTTAAAGCAACTTTTATATTCCATCTGGGTAATTTCTATCAGCGTTGGTACTGGAGATCAGTCTGTAGCATGTAATGTGGGTGTGGAGTTCCACCACATTAATTAATTCCACTGATCCCTCAAACCTCCTAGAAAAGTAGAGTCATCCCCTTTAACTGTCCAGGCAGGGTACAACTGCTGAACAGCAGTGTTCTGTCAAAGCTCTTGTTGATCATAGAATCCTCATTGATCCTCTGGAAGGAGTCCAGGAAGCCCATCACTTCGAGGAATACATGTGTCAGACCATATGACCTTACATAATAACCACATACGTGAGAAACCCAAAGGATGGGTGGGATGTCCACTGTGATGCTGGCTACTTGTGCTGGAGAGGTTTGTGGCTGAGTACCTTGTGGTTTCTTCAGCTTTCATTCATCCTCCTGCCTTTCTGGTAAAGCAGTTAGGCTGGGAGAATGGGAAATATGGCTTGTGCAGTCCACACAAATGTTTCTGGAGGAAGCTCATGGAGTCTTCCTGTTGCCTCCAGTCAATTCTTTGGCTGAAATTAGCTTGAAGATTAGAGGAGAGGATACAGCCACAAACGTGCACACACAAGCTTACAGAACAATGAACATACCCAGAGAAATTGCCCAGAGTAAATTTTTTGTGTGTCACGTAAACAAACAGATCATAAACGTTCAGCGCCTGCTTGTTAGGTTTGTTTGTTAGGTTACCCTGTGTTGCCTAAGAGCTTAAGTTAAAACGCTTACCAGTGGTGTGCTTGATCTTCAGGGATCTACTGATAGAAACAGGCTGAACCTCTTCACCCCTTCTTCTGTTTCTATATGTGTAAAATGGAGACTGCCTGCCTTCCCTGGGCTTAGAGAGGATTATTTACTCCTTACAGCCGGCTTTGGAGAGGAGAAGCACTAAGCAGGGTGATGTGACGTATGACTGCTCTGATAGGGATGGGGACAGAAAGGCACCAGGGTGCTCCTGGAGAAGGAGGAGCATCAGCCGGTGAGGGCAAGGTCAGGAGAATCCCTGCGTGGGCGCATGGGGATGAAGGGAAGGCCACAGGGACACTGAAGCTGCTTGGGGTTGGCTGGCCCTACTGGGACATCTGCAGCCTGCTCCTTAAAGCAAGCAGAGTGAGACAGGCAAAGGCAAAATACCCACAGTGTTTGGGTACTTACGAGCACAAACCTGTTGGATTTAATCAGCTTATGCAAAATGAACTGTACCTGGGACCTGCATGTGCTGGGCTTGCTGGGTGAGCTCAGGTTCTGGCATGGGTGTGTGCAGGTCCCTGCACCTTCCCTGGGCTGAGGGTTGTTGCCTTCAGGCTCCATCACCCTGTCCCAGGCCTCTTGCAGTGTACCAGGAAAGGAAAGCCTCATCACTTGTCGTGATCTAGCACAAATTTGTTTTTTACCTGGAAAACCGTGCTTGGGTTCTGTTTGACTACGTCAAAACCTGGTTCATGACAAGTTAACCTTATGTAGCAGAATTAGGAGAGCAAATGTTCACCTGGCTCTTCCCACTCAGCTGAGAATATTTCTTTCCTTGTGAGTTCTGTGCCATTCCTGTTAGTTAGTCCCTGTTGTCTCTGTGTTCACAGAATCAATTAGGTTGGCAAAGACCTCCGAGACTGAGTCCAACCGGTGACCAAATGCCACCAAGTCAACCCAGCCATGGTATTAAGTGCCATGTCCAAGTCCTTCCTTAAAACCTTCAGGGATGGTGACTTCACTATGTCTCTGGGCAGCCCATTCCAATATCTAATTACCCCTTCTGTGAAGAATTTCTTCATAATGTCTAACGCAGACCTCCTGTAGCACAGTTTAGGACTGTCCTCTCATCCTGTTGCTGGTTGCCTGGGAGACTGACCCCCACCCAACTGAAATTTCCTTTCAGGCCATTGTAGAGAGTGATAAGGTCACCCCTCAGCCTCCTTTCCTCCAAGCTAAACAATTCGAGCTCTCTCAGCCACTCCTCGAAGGACTTGCACCCCAGACTGTTCACCAGCTTTGTTGCCCTTTTCTGGACCTGCTTCTGCTCCTCAATGTCTGTCTTGTCATGAGGGACCCAGAAATGGACATAGCTCTCGAGGGGTGTCCTCACCAGTGCCAAGCACAGGGGAACTCTGTTGAGGGGATGCAGCCCCATGCCACTTGCTCTCCCCATCATATCTTCCCCATCATCTGCTTGAGGATCCTGGTTGCTTTTACCCCCTGCCGTGACTGGTTCTCCTCCCTGCCCATTCCCTTCAGTGTCTTTGGGGATTTATTTCCATGTAGTTGGGCTGAACAACCCAAACAGATAAAGCAGTGTCTGAAACTGGGGTGCAATGAGCTCCCACGCTGTGCAGAACAAAGGGATGCCCAAGTGCATCCCTGCCTTCCAGAGGACTTCAGATCTGTACATTAAAAATCAACTGGCTTCTCACATTAACTCAACTTTGTGTTGTTTTTTTTTTTAATCCTCCTCATCCTTCCCAAGTAGTAATAGTAGAAGAAAATACTGTAAATCCAGGGAGAACACACTTCTCCTTGTACAAATTAATGATCTGTAATAACTACTGTGTAGGAATTGATTTTCTGCAGTTAACAACTTCATGGTCTTGATATGATAAAGTAATAGAATTCTGCATTTTGTGTGTAACCCCTGCAGTATTTCAGGGCTGTGATAGAAACAGCCTTTATCATGCAAGAATAACAATCGTATTCCAACATTTTAAGGTTTCAACATCAAACACAAGAGCAACAAAACAAAAAAATCTGAAATTCATTATCCATTTTCATCTGAGTTTCCCAGGGCCCACACTGTAAGTATGGTGGTACTTCAAAGACCATGACAGTTCAGTTTAAAAAGAAAATTAAATAATGTCATCCTCTTGAAATATTAGCATAGGAGAAAAACAAAGGAAAAGCCTCTCTTGGCATCTGCATCGGTGATGGGTGGATAATTCCTTTGTCATTTTGAAGTTCTACCTAAACTTGCGACAGAAAACCTCGCACTTCATTATCATTAGGCTTCTTGCTGTCTCTTTTTGAAGCAGTTGGCAGGCTCCAGACTTTCCCCATGTAGCGTGAACAGGGAACCTCCAGCTCTCAGAGGCCCTGGGAGAATGCACAAGGAGTGAGTTGCATAAGGGCAGAGAGGAGCTGTGAGGTGTGATTCTGTTATAAATGGGCTTACTTTGGCCTGGGGGCTTGTTGCAGCAAGAAGCAGGGCTTGAAGGGTAGATGGTGTTTGTTCCTGATACAGAGAATGAGCCCTGTGATTCTGGACAAGCAGATAATGTCCTTAGAGTGCTTACTGCATCCTCCTCTGCATTAGCTGAAAGAAAGGGTAGAGCATGTAGAGAACTGCTGGTTTGCCTGGCTACACGAGTCTTGTACTCATTGAAGTAAACGTTGGTTTCTAGAGCGTACATAAAATCCACTCATATTCCTGAGTCTCTCTTCTGTGCCTCGGAAGAACTAAATTTGTGGACACGGAGTTTGGTCTGAACTCTAGCTAAGCATTTGTATGCTTAAACCTGCTGGCAGCCTGAGAGGATGGTGCTGGTCTGTTGAGGGAGGGAAACTGTATTGTGATATCCTGTTTTGAGACATTGGAGAGCGTGACCTCAGGAGGTGCCAGAAGAGACACCTGTGTTGATACCTACCTGGGTCAAGACAGACCTAGAGGGTGAAGTTGGCTTCCTAGGGCAGCAAGAATGGGCATGGATCAGGTGCTGTGATTCTCCTGGTTGCGCAGGTTGTGATTCTGGTTTTACCCAGAGCTGTTTCTTGAGAGGAATAGGACTTACCAAACCCATAAGTACCCACTGGGCTGACAGCAAGCTGATGCTGTTGATGCTTGAGTAGGGCTGTAGGGCTGTTACCTCCCCTTCTGATGGTGAGAGTGATGCACCCCATCCCTCCCTGCTTACATTATCAGCACTGCAGTTCTGCAGCCAGCTCTTCTCAGTGTGGCATTACAAGTCTATTCTGTTTTTATGGCCATGTTTGAAATATCTTCTTGCTTATTATGCAAAGTATCTGCTTTTCATCGCTACATCTTTTTGTGTGAATGCTGTGTTGAGTTGTCAGTATGTATTTAATATTTCTTAAATGTTACACGTTAATTGCTTCCAATTTTTATTTCTTCATCTCTTGGCCACTTCAGTATAAATTATTGTTATAGCTGCCCTTTTGTGAAATGTGTGATTCCTGTTCCTATTTTTCTTGTCAGTTTCATTTAAATACTTGGCATTTTAAGTAAACCTTCTTGCCTTACACATTTTGTTCAGAACAACAGATTCCCACTGAATCAAATACGGGAATTTATTTAGTTAATAGGGGAGACTGTGTTGCATTACTGACTGTAAAACAGACTGTTGTACCCTGCAGCATTAAACTGAGAATGGTGTGCTTTTTGAAAATAAAAGTTAGTGTGTTGATTCTTTTATATATATATATCAGGTTCTCAAAAATTTTATTACTGCTCTTCATGCAGAATTTCACCACAACAAATGACACGTGCTATTCCCCTAGATCTTAGCCTTTGTATAGGGAAAAGGGTACAGAATCTTCTTCATAGTGTCTTCGTGTTGTATGAAAAGGTGCTCCTTCAGAAGGGTAATGAGGGGAACTGGACCTCAGCAAGAAAAATGCATGAAGGTAATGTGTCCCTGACTCTGAATTTTATGTGGCTTTTTCTTCGGTGGAAGGGGGAGCTGCTGGAGTCCTTCTGAAATACTTCTGAGTGTCCTCATCCCAAAGATAACTCTGAGAGAGTGTAAAGGAAAGAGGATGGTACAAAGTTCAGAAGTTGCAGGGAACAGAGGAGGCAGTGACTGGCAAAGAAGACTGAATAGATGGTGATGAGTTTTATCTCAGCCCTCTTACAAAAGCTCGAATTCCCCTTGGATCTGTTGGTAACAGAGTGACAGCTCTTCTGAGCATGTCCTTTCCCTCTGTGTAGTGAAGGATGGGAAATTTTTCCTAGGATGTGTGGGAGCTAGACCAGATGAAATGAAGGGTGACAGGAAGGGTCCCTTCTGCAACATTAGTGTATTTTGTGTAATAAGACAACTGTGCTAGGACTGAGAGGTGCTGATGCTTCCCCACAGTCCCCACTTCTTTCCTGGCTGGCTGGCTGTGCAAATCCAGGTCCTACTGTTTACTCCATACAGAAAGTATTTGGCATAAAGGGGAGATGCACATAAAGACTTGTGTGAGGAAATGCAAGATCTCCCAAAGATAAGACAGAATTGTTTCTTAATGGGATTGTAGTACAGTATGCCATAATGGACCTTCAGAAAAGTATTAAAAGTATTTGCCTCAATGTCTGAATACTCTCTCCAGAGTGGGATTGGTCTCCTGCCTCTGCACAGCTGCTCTGGGCCAGGGCCTCAGGCTCCACTGTGGTGAGCAGCTCCTCTGCATCCTGCAGCTCGTCCCTTCCACTCTTAAGATGTTGTATTTAATTACATGGCCACTCGCAGGCTGGGATTTGACATTGTCTTTTGTAAATTAGTGTTTTGAAAGGAAACCAGTGGACTTTGCTGGATGCCCATGAGTTGGTCCAGGTGCTTGTTTCTAATGCAGACAGTAGCTCATTCATGGGCATAACCCTAAGGGGATGTAGTTGGCTGTACCTTTTTTTTAACTGAAAAAAATGTTTTTGTAAGTTATTTTAAAATGGTATTAAGTTAAAAAAAAATCAAGCAGGTGCCACATTAAAACATGTAGTGCATTTACAGTTTCACGGCATATCTCTGTTTTCTTCCCCTATATTATTGTTCCCCACAAAAGCAGGTGAATTCAAGACACCAAGCAAATGACAGATCATAATAACCTTGTGGTTCTGGATTATTCCTCAGGTTTATGCTGCTTTGGGATGCCTGTTGGTTGCATGCTGAATGTGAAAACGTTTATCTTAATAGCTGGAAAACAAAGAAGTGCAGGACCAAAAGAATGGGTTACTGTTGAGATGTCATAACTCAGAAATGAAAAATAAATATGCTAAAAATGCTTTACATTTCTTCATAAAATAAATGAAAACAATGCTAAACAAGTATCCAGTTATTTTTAGAAATTTCTAGAAAGCTTAGAATGCAAGGACATGAATGTGACAGCTACCAGCCCACAATAAGACCACATGGAAATATTTAATTAGGAGACTGCTTTCAGATTAGAGGATATGATTTAAAACCAACTTCAGCTTGGTTTTAAAATCAGTTATTTTCATCCAGCAACCTCCAAACACAATCTATTTTTGCTTTGTCTGCCCTGCATGCACTGAGGCTGGGAGAAGGCGAGAGGGGCACAGAAGCTGTGGGTATGTGCCCTGAGCTGCCGTGGTACTATGCACCAGATGGTCCCACCCTGCAGCTCACTTGCTGCTTATTCCCTTCAGTTTCCCAAGGCTTACTAATTTTTTTCTTCTATAAATCATGAGTTTCCTTTCCTAGCAATTAATCATTTCACTTATTTTTGGGTTCTATATTTAATCCTTCCCATTCATCAACTCTCTCGTGCGTTAATCTTCCAATATTGGAAGACATGCATGCGTTTCTGTGCCAGTTCAGATCCCTGTCCATATACACCAGTTTCCTCTCTTTGTTTGGGTGACCAGGAGCAAGATGCTCCAGAGGAAGGAGCAGTACTCCTGCCCCACCTTGAATGGCAAATACAACTTCCTGACAGCCTGTGGTATCTTCACCCCTTAGTTATTGGGTCAAGACTGGAGAGACATGAGATGTTTGTGTTCTTTTCCAGTGTCTTGCTGAGATGGGAAACTTATGTCCATTCTCTTTTTTAATCCAGACGGACTCTTGGCCTGCCTGGTATAAAGAGAAATCAGTTATTTTTGGGTAAATTGCATGTTGTATAGAATACTTTTTTTACATAGTGGAATTTTATTGGGGTGAAGTTTATTTTCTTCTTGAATTACAAAAAACGCAATCTCCTGTTTTATCATCCCAGTTTATTTTCTAAAACAAGTATTTTAAGCAGACCAAATGGAGCATGTTATCCAGAACCGGAGTACACCTTCCTTCCTCTTCAGCAGCACTAGGGCAAAGGTTTTGCTGTCTCCCTTTTTTTTGGGTCAACCATTGCTGGAGTGTCCCTGTTCAGAGCCCAGGTATGGGCTGGGCAAACTCTGGTCCTGTGCTGTCCTGCCACCACAGGAGGGCAACCCAAGCCATCCCTGGTGGCACCTCAAACTGCTGCTTTAATTGGAGAGGTGTTTGTCAGATGACTTAAAGGCCACCACTGCATCGATGTATTTCTCGTATGGGTTTTTTTATTGTTGTTGTTTATTTTGTTTGGGATTTTTTGTTTGGTTTGGGTTTTTTGGGTTTTTTTACAAAACAAGGTAGAGATATCAGCTGAGTAGCCCTCTTGATTGTAGATAGGACAAGAGGTAATGGCTTTGAACTGAAAGAGGATGGGCTTAGATTAGATGTTGGGAAGAAATTCTTTGCTGTGAGTTTGATGGAGCACTGGAACCAGTTGTCCAGAGAAACTGTGGATGACCCATCCTTGGGAGTGTTCAGGGCCAGGTTGAGCAACATGGTCTAGTGAAAAGTGTCCATGTCAGGGGACTTGGAACTAGGTGATCTTTAAGGTCTCTTCCAACCCAAACCATTCTGTGATCTATAAATAAGAGCTCTTTTGTTCCAAGATGCACCTGTAGAACGTGTGCAGACTGCTTTATTTTACTTATATCTATGAATTCTACAGAAAACTTTATAAAAGTCACATCATGTCTCTTAAGCCATTCTCCCAACCAGCCCCTGGCTTAAAAACACTTCATGAGAAGGATGAGAGGGTGTACTGAGGTATAGACACCTGCAGCATCAGTTGGAAAGACCTGAGGCACTTGTGTCCAGTGCAGTAGGGCTTCCTATGGAACAAACCTGGCCTGTAGAGCCCACAAGAGGGTGTGACAAGGGGGTTTATAGCCCTGGATTTGAATGCATGCATGCAATGCCTTATTTTTGGCAACTTGTGCTGCCAGCATCTCTTGCCATTCCATGATTAGTCAGACGTGTGGATAACTTCCCACTTCTCGACTGCAGGTTGATAATGGTGCCCTTTGTGGACTTGTGTGAACCCCTTCAGAGTACATAGTGTTGCTCTGCCTTTAGTGCATATACATAACTGCTCAGATAAAATAAATTCATAGTACCTCACTGCAACTGTCAGTTAAAGGAAGTTGTGCATTTTTCCCTTGAGTTTCGGGATGATTTTTTCTCCAGCCTTTCCTTCTTTGAAAGTCCTAGTAGCATGCTACTTTTTAGATCTCTCTCTTTCTTTACAGACAAGAAATCACTTTCTGATTTTTTGTGTTCAGAATTATGCAAAGGAGTTGCTGAACATAAACATGCAACTGTAAATGCCATAGAAATGTACTCTACAAAGATTCCACCGTTAACCACACCAAAGAAAACAAAAATGCAAGGTTATTCAAATCGATGTCACATGCAGGAAGTGACATTTAAATTCTTACTCATTTAAAATTAAGCCATCTTACCATTTTCCTCTTCTAAAGTGTTGAAGATTTTCCATAGGTTAAAGGGTTGTCTTGCAGGCCTTCAAGAATAAGTTTTTCCATTATTTTTTTTTTAGAGTCGAGCTGTAGGGCTTTTTTAAAATGATAGCATGCATGTGAGTGTGAGAACTATGTACATTTAATTGGTTATTTGAGAAGCTGTGCTAGAAGACTGACCTCAGAAGCATTAGGAAATGACAGTTCCACTGCTTATCTTTACAATTCATAAAAAGTATTGTTTAATTCTTGGAAGAAGAGGGTGTTTCAGTCTTGCTCAGTTTGAGTTTTTGTTATGGTTTGCTTTGCTTTTTTTGGTGTTTTTCCTTGTCCACTTCAGTGCCAGAATATAGCATTGAAACAACTGTGTGTGGTTTATGGCTTTTACTGTGAAGTTTTTAATTTTTTTCATTGCGTCAAGCCTTCTCTAAACAGATTTTCTTGAATCCAAGCAAAAAGCAAGGGCTGCGACGTGGAGCCAGTTTTGGCTGCGGAATCATCAGGGTCAAAATCCCTTGCATGCATACATCCAGTCTCAGGGGCAGTGGTCTTGGGCTTGTCCAAGTGTTGACCTTCCCCATTGCTCCCAACTGAGCTCTTGCCTGGATGGTATCTTGAGCTGTCAGTCCTCTCCACCACTGAAGTTGTCTAAAGAAGCATGTTCTCCTTACTTTTTGAAGGAGTGTTGCTGGAGGAAGCATCTTCCTCTTTGTTGGAATTGCTGATCCTTCTGCTTGCTGGTTGCACTGTCACTTGAATGCAACTGTTGGTGCTCCTCTGAAGCATGAAAGGACAATGCATTTGTTTTGTTTCTCAGGTGTCTGCCAGAAGTATTTGGTACTGCTGAGGTACCAAGATGTTATCTCAATCACTTTCGTTCTTGAGCATTTCTCTGTTGCTAAGATTGAAAAAAACATCAAATTTGAAGTATGAACTGTCTTTCAGTAATTTAATGTACTTTTAGCTGGTAAAATCATCACAAGTGCTAACTGGTGTAATTTTGATAGTTACTGTTGAATCTTGTTTATTAGACTATGTGTGTGTTCCTTTTATTTACTATTTATCCACAACATTGAGGAAAAACACGTCTTCATTTCCTGTATGTTATTCTGTCAGCCAGAAGCGTTTCCTATTGGAAGATGTTAAAGTAAGTCTATCAAGGAAAAAATAAATTAAAAGATGCTCTGTTAAGAAAAAGGAAAAAAAAAAAAAAAGCTGAAATCCTGTTAAATAATTAAGATGCTTTGGGCTCTACCAGGATTGACAGTGTTCTTACCATGATATACATATGCAAAAACTGTAAGAAGTTTAATATTTTATAGCAAGGATAACTCCAAACCCTAAATCTACTGGTTTGTTTCTATGGTAACAAATATTGAAATATGTCTAGCCAACACTGTAGGTTCCCCCTATTTAATTTCTGTCTATGGGTTCTAGGAATTCATTAAGGCTGTAGAATCCTTTTAAAATTGGTACATTCTGTTGTAAAATTCCCTAAGATTAATGCTGAACACAACTCTAAATTTTAACATAAACATTTCTTTGTAAGAGATTTCTTAGCAAGTGAAGGATTAAGAGTTTTATTATAAGACTCTGTGCATTGATCTGGTATTTTTGTTCTTCATTGGCAAGTTGAATTTTTTTTTTCCTGTGCATGAATACTGAAAAAAAAAGGAGTTTCAGTCTATAGATTCTGATGAAAATATTGAAGACTGCTTAACTGGAACAGTCTGGCTGGAAGACAACAATGGTGTGAAGTCATCACCTGCACACTTAAGCTAAGTGGTCAGAACTTTGTGGCCAGAGCTACTTTTAAGGAATCCTGTCCTACTATTAAGATTAAAATGATGATTTACAGGAAGTTTCAATATTTATTTCAATTAGTTGCACTTAACTTTTTGTGTATTACAGAGCATTTTTTAAATGTCTGATTTAAGCCATTTTGTGTTTGACATCTTCTGGTTGTTTTTCTTTTGAGGGCAGCCCGGCATTGTTGGGAAGTAATCGGCAGTGTTGGCTGTGAGATTCCATTTCCCCAGTGGTTACTAAAACCACAAGCACCTAGTCCCAGCTGTAAGAGGAAAATTTCGAAACTTTGAAGTGAACATCAGATTGATGCAATATTTTGCATCTGGTTGACTAGCCAAAGTTAGATGCAGCTGAAAGCATAAAGACTTCCTCCCTCAGCCTGCGGGGACTCTGGTTTCTGCTGGCATGTAGTAAAGATAATGAGGCAACAGAAAGAAAATTTCAGAAACTGAGATTTGTACTTAACAGCTGTGTTTCAGGAGCCCATGGTTATGGATTAAATGCATGTTTTCTCATAGGGCCTAATAGCATCCAACCTTTTTTCCCTCGAAGAGGCTTATAGCAGGGGACTTTGAAATCAGACCCAGCAACCTTAACTGATGCCTCATAGGGCAAGGAGGTGCAGCTGGCAGTGACTGAAGTACTCAATAAAAGCAGAAGATGGTGTTCAGAAAAAGTGCTATTCATTCATTCATTCATATCCATCTAGAGCAGTAAGGAAAAAGGTGGGCTATTATTGGGCAAAGGATTATCTCCATAGTCCTGTGTGAAAAAGGGTGATTTCAATGTGAGCCTGAGGCAGTGATTTCCTCCTGGTGCTGGAGGAGCTGACAATTCTACTTACACCTCAGGCAGAGCCAGGCTGAATGAAGGAGCCAGTGTATGTGCACAAAGGAACATGAAGAGAAAACAACAGATATTGATGCTATTCAACTGTACTGTGAGAAAAATATCCTGTCACCTCGCAAGCCCTAGGTAAATCTCCAAAACCTCTTTCTATTACCATAAACAATATGTAGAAAAAGAATTCAGGTGGTGTTCAGTGAAGAAGTTGCTTCGGGTTGGATTATGGGAGGCTTGAGAGACATTCCTGTGGCATCATTCAGGGTGCCCTGTTGGCAGGCACAGTCCCACCACCAGCAACTTCCATTGCTGGGACAAAGCACCTTTGCAGTGGGCAGCTCCAGTGACCTGAGCAATGCCCTGCATGCCTCTCTACACACACCACGCTCACACAGTACAGTGAGCTTTCCTTACCAGCTCTGCACCAGGTTTCCCGAGACATCTGGATCTTTAAAGCAGTTTAATCATGGTGCAGTAACAAAGAAAGAGGAGCCACATAGAAACAAAGGATACCCCAGGGCTTCCCTACACTTCGAGTCTGTGTGTGAGATAGTCTAGGGTCTTCCTGCAGATTCACTGGCTCCTGCTGTGTCTCCAAGTGTCCAGTCAGCTGGCTGGCACCACTGGTCCCTTTGCCTTCTGTTGTGCAAGGGGTACTCAGCACCAGTTTGTGGCCTCTTGCCTGGCACTCCTGCTACCAAGGGCACAACCTGCAGCTTTCAAACTGAGCTACCTGCACTAAATGTATTCCTTAACAATTTCAGCTGTCAACTTGCTTCATCTTGGTGTGTGTTTATCTGTCCCTAGCCTGAGATATTCCTTTTTTCATCATGTATGTCCTGTGGTGTTTTTTGAACTAGCATGGGCTGTGGAAATAGGAGCTGTAGAGTCACCAACAAAAAATGTTATCAGTCTCCCTATGTCATCAGTGAGTTGTATCTCTGTCTGAAATGCTCTTGAGAGTGTGTGCTTTTGTGGTACCCAAAGTCCCTGCGGTTTCTCACACTGGGAAGCATTGTGGCTGTTGTGGGAGTTTTGCCTTCAGCCACCCCTACACCATGCAGTGAAAAAGAGTGATGTCCACTCTCATCAGCATTTTGAACTCTCCAGGCTTTATCGAAAGTCTGTGGAAAGACTTTTGATCTCTGCAATGGGCTTCACCCAAGGGGCCAATTTAAGTGATAGATGCATATTTCTGTTGCTCTGGAATGATGCTTTCCTGCAGGGCTGATTTTTTTTTTCTTCTTCCTCTTTTCTTTTTGTTTTAATGATGAAATTTCCCTTGTATCGAAATAGAAAACAACCTCCAATCTTGTAACAACAAGGTGAAACTTGTCTTCTCAGAATGTGAAGTCTCCATATGTATTTGTACAATGTCCAGTGCAGTGAGGGTTGTGGCGGAGGTGAAAGCCTTTTTTATTTGCTTTTTTTGATATCCAAACACACATTCAGAAGAAAATGAAGGAAACCAACTCAAAACTTGCTAGAAACAAATAAAAAAAAATTGCCCATTCATTTCTTGGGTGTTAAGTGCAGTGCATGGCAATACCATGGATATGCTCCAGCTTTTTTGTATGTGTAACAAAATTACTCAGTTTTGAGGCTTTTTCACGTCATAGTAATGGACTTGTCAAATTTATTTTCAGGAAAAGAGAGTAGGATTATACATGTGCATGAGGGCTGTGAATACTCCCATTCCATTAGACTTGTAACCTTCCATAGGCAGAACAAGCCTGCTCACTATACCAAGGCCAGTTGGTAGCTGTCAGGAAGCTTCCATGACACCAGCTCTTCCACCTTACTTTACAGCATCTGGTGTGTATCAGGGTTCTACTCACCCTTTCTGACTCTTGAAGTTGTGAAATGAAAAAGCAACTTGTATTCTTTTGTGATCAACTTTCATGTTTTCATATGGTCTCTGTGCAATCACACACATCAAAATATGCATTGAGTTGTTCCTACAGTCTGAAAAACACTGTACTGATGAACTGTGTTGTAAAATCCTGCAGAGAGTGAGCACGAGTTGAGGGGGGGAAGCACACATGTGGTAAAATACCAGTGGTTGTATGGACTGCTCATGCTCGGCACAAGGCAGAGTTCAAACCACGAGTTCCACTATTAACCTTCACGGTGTTCATGTGGAACAGGTAGTCAGTGTTCTTTTGCAGACCTAATGCTAGTATTTCCTCTAACATAAGCATGCCTAGGAAGATGCATACCAGATGATTAAAAAAATAATAGGAAGCGTGAGTACATGCAGAGAATACCTGCTTTGTTATGGGAGCATGTGTTTCCTGCAGGAGTTACAGCCCCTGGCGAGAGGAGAAACAAGGATTTGTAGAACTGCATGCCTTTTAAATGTCTCTCAGTGCTTAGTGCTTTCCTGAAAGTGTGGGTAGTTGGATTTTTTCTGATAGATTATTTGGAGGCCTACAGTTTGGAACAGAAGGTGGATGGTAAAACTCCATAAGGCCTTTTATGTGATATTCACAACAATAATTTTACCAAGAGTGTCTCCCTGCCCCGTTTCCCAGCTGATTAAAAATTCAGTTTCTTATTTTTGTGCGCTCTGGAGGCGAAATTTTTAGAGGTCAGGGGTGAATCTGTTGCAGTTTCTTTTCTGTCCTCAATTTCCTAGCCTTATGGTGAAGTGTTTTTCACTGTAGTGGGTTCTGCTGTAGTGGTTAAAGACAGAAAATGTTTAGCTTAACCCTGAGGCAGCTCAAACTTTGTGCTGGATTAATTAAAAAATAGTTCTGTGCCTTCTGTAGCAACAGTGTTTGAGATGGGAATGGAGGAAGGAGTGCTGTGCACTGGCGACAAGGGGGCTCATCATGCCAGCCAGGATCCCTGCTGTCTGCTGGAGATCCTGCCACTTAAGGGCAGTATGTATTTTCTCCCAGGTCTGCCACAGCTCCTGGAGCTGAATTTTGCTTCCAATGGTCTCTCTGTAAGAGAGCTGTTCTGCTATCCCAGTGCTTGCTTTTTTAAAAAGTTTTTTTCAACAATCCCCTTTTCCATCCTGGGGGAAAAAAAATAGCCCTTTGGAAGAGGGACTAGTAACTAAGTTCTCTGCTTAGCCTCCATGTTATGTACTTTGTGCAAGTTAAAAGGCTTATTCTGCCTTTCATCTTGTGTGCTGTTTTCTGCAGATATTTCCTAACTTCTCCCATGACGTTTTCGCCTGGTTCTTCAGACGATTGTATGGACTGAAAGAGACTATTGTTTCTCCAAGAGTGCAGGCATGTGTGCATGGGCTAATCTGGTTGGTACAGGATTTCAGGAGTGGGTGTTGAACTGAGGAACAGGGTTGGGATGTGTCCGCCTACGAATTCTTGTGAATGGCGTGCTCTCCTTTTCTGTAAATAATATCACATTTCACTTTCTAGGTTTACCATTCAGGTTTCTCCAAAAGTTGAACTCCCATACCATGAGATGTAAACAAGGAAATGGCATATGGGAAGGTTGCAAAAGTTTTGGTTAGCAGAGATTGGAAAGCTGATCTGGTTTTCAGTCCTGTACTTGGATAAACGTCAGCTACTTGATTGTGTGGAGACTCAGAACGTTTGTTTTTCACAAACATCATATGTTTAAATTGATACTTCAATTTAAACATTGTCTTTTTGTGTTGTCTTTCTAGTGTTTTCCTTCTCCAGGTTTGGGTTTTCAGTTTTGAAGTATGAGATAGGCAAATGAATACTTTTAGCCTGGTGTTTAGGGGGAGGGAGACTTTGTCAGTCGGGGTGCATTTGCCAGCTCTTGAGAAACTGCAATCTGAACCTCGCATTTGTAGCAAACTCATTCTGCAAAGCTCTTTGGATACAAGACGTCAGGCGAAATTCATTGGGTTTTTTTTTCCATTTGGATGATATCACCAAGGAGCAAGGAAACCCCCAGTTAGTGCTTATGTTTACAACCAGCATCTTGTCAGATGAAACCTTGCCACATACTTGTTTCCCATTTCGGGAACATTACCTAAAAGATGATGGTGCTGGGATAACTCCAGCTTCCTTGTGGTGACCCAGATCTCTGCTGGCGATGAGATCTCTATCTCCGCTGGGCACGGAGTGAGAACAGCAGTTGTGTTTTCAACTGCTGATCCGCGGGCATGTTCCCATACAGTGTTTCCAGGCTTGTCAGCAGCCTTGCAGCGCCTTGGCTATTGCTGCTGATGTGCCCTTGTCTGGTGGCAAAAGGCAGGATTTTATTCCACAGTCTGGTTTCATGTAGGTCTCGTAAGAGGGTGTGAGGCAACTTTAGGGTGGTTTTAAATACGACTTTTAGAGTATGAGACAGCATAAAAGTCCTGGTAGGTTTGTTTGGGTATTTTGGCAGCAGCAGCATTGTATAACTGGCAATTTGCTGCATCTCGACTTTGCTGCTTGCAAAACATTACTCCTTGGTATTAGAGGGTGCAGGCTGGGAAGACTGACACTTGCTGGTAGTTTAAGAATTTATGAGGATTTATCCTGTGGTTTGTTGATGGGATTTGGTTGGCTGAAATGCTTTTTGATGGATGCACAGGAATTCCCAGGTGTGGATAAAAGCACTTGGCGATACTCAATCGAAGAGGATAGAGAAGAGGGATTGAGAAGTGAGGAGGACACAGAGGGTTGTCTGGTTTCCTTTTATCTGCAGGCTGTCACATTTAACAAATTTCACCCATAGTCTTGTGTGGTTTTAGCACTGTTAGACCAAACTCTCTGTTGGCTACCCTCGAAGGGTTTTCCCAATGCTTTTATTGGATGCAGCATGGGTCAGCTTCCTTGCTTCACAGCCACCTCATTGTTTGCCTAAGTGAAGTTTCTGAAAATGCATGTTCTTCTCAGCAGCCCATGGTCCCAGTATGAAGCACCAGAACCAGTCTGTGGAGCTATCTCTTCCTGTCCAAGACTTCTTTTGTGTTAGAGTCTTGCTGCTATAGCCAGGAATGTTTGAGACATGTTTCTGCTGACAGTTTTCTGCTTTGCACTCCTGAGGATTGGATGTAGGGCAGTTTGGAGGGTTCCTCACAGTGGAACTCCCTATTTACAGTCAGTGAATTCATTAGAGCCCTGAATTATTTACCTTAAAGAATACAAGTCCTGAATTATTTACCTTTAAGGTCTGTCTTCCTGTTCCTGTGCATTCGGTTGATTGTAGACCTGTGCTCCATTATAAGCTATGGATGTCTAAGGTAGCGTAATAGGAAGTTTTATTATTTTTAATAATTATTATTTTATTATTAATAAAGTAAGTTTTAGCTATTTACTGTTATTTTCATACATAAATGCATTGCAACATTACAGCTGATCTTTAATGTCCCTTCCAACCCAAAGCATTCTATGATTCTATAAGTTCAGAGTAACACTCTGATATAAAATGGATTTGTGCAGATCTTGTAAATGCATGGACAGTTTTTGAGTATGTCATCACACTCTTCTCTTTTTGCAAGTTGCCTGCCTGCTGCCAGCTGTAGCTGCAAGCCCTGGGCAAACTCTCTATTCAGCATCTTGTTTTTTCCCTGCTGTCCCATATTTGGCCCAAATTTTTATTTATGGCATGATACTCAAATCCTACTGAAGAAGTTTGTCATTTCCTCATGATCTTACTCTGTTTACCAGTGTCAGGTTTCAGGATTTGACAAATGATTTGGAAAGCCACACTTCTCTTTACAGGAAGAGACTTAAAACAAGAGGACAAAGAATCCTGAGGATGTTACGGCCTTGCTGCTGAGATGTCTCCATACTGTTTCATGTACTGGAAATACAGTTTCCTTCTGCTGTGACTGTTCATTACTTTTAGTTGAGAGAATCCAGGTTTTCAGGTTGGTTAGGGATTCACTAATGGCCACTTGAGGCATACTGAGTTTAAATGACTGGTGTAGTGCTTCACTGGAGCTCTGTGGCAGCTCTCCAAGGCACAGCTCGTCTGCCTGGACGCTGAGAGGGTGGCAGGGAGTGTCAGGGTGGCTGCCATTCTTGCTGCCAGCAGCTGTTAGAGTTGTCATGCACTCTTACCCTGAAGCCCTGATGAAGCTCAGGTACATCCCATGTGCCAAGAGTGAAGGCAGCTGCAGCAGGCAGCACTCACCTGCCACATTTCCCTCGCTTTTCGGGGATGAGTGCTTGAACTCATCAGCATTCTCTCTTCAACTTACCTGTGCTACACCAAAGGCTTTGAAGGAAGCAAACAAATGGCATTGCTTACTGGCATCATAGAGTGCTGCAGCTACACAGCCACCAAGCAGCCCTCCATGCCTAACCTCAATTCTTGCTCCCTCCCTATCCTACCCTCCAATTTTCTGTCCCCATTAAGTGAAATTTCTTGTTTTGATGTGTTTTTCCCTGCCATCCCCTGGCCCAGATCTTGGCTGCTCTGTTCTGAGCACAGATGACTCCAGGCTGCAATAGGAAGGTCACCTGATCAGGAGACCCTCCTTGCTTGGGAGGTGGCTCTGCCCTGATTGGCAGCAGATGCCAGAAGCAAAGGTCACCTCTCTTGTGCTCTGCCCTGGACTAGACTGTGTTCATTGCTTTGTGTGGCATCAGGCTAAACCTGGGTTTAAACTCTGTTCCAGAGATTACCAGAATTTGGTCTTTCCAGCCACTTTTTTGCAGATGTCTCAATCAGACTGCTGTGACCAAAATCTTGCAGCAAAACTTTGTCAGTTATCTGTGTCAACAATGGACAGAGTATGCCAAATGCCTGAGCCATGAAAGGCAGGAGGGTATTGCAGCCATATTCTCTGCCCTGTGCTGTATGTCTAGGTTTAATTGTGTATGCCCTTGTGAAGATAGGCAAGGAATCATGTACACATGGTTGAGTTGCATCTCTTTAAGTGAAGGGGTTTGTTTTGTTTCCTTTCAGAGAAAGCAACGAAATACTGACACTAATGGCATTTCCAGTACTGAAAATCCAATGTCCTTTACTTATCATGTGTCTTCTGGCCGTTCAGAGAGGTTGGGGGTGGGGGTTCAGGTTGTATCTTCAGCTGGATTTCTACCATACAGGCTTTTTTCTTCCTCATTTAAATGTAGAAATGTCTTCTATGAAGTGTATTGGCAGGAGAATTTGACACTAAAGCCTCAAGCTACTAATACGGGAAGCGAGGAGTAAACACAGACACTAAGAGACCCTTCTGAGAATTTTAAGTGGAGTCTCTGCTTAAATAATGTTGTAGGTATGGAGTATGGGAAAACTTTATGATTAAGTAATCTACTGTTGATGCAATTTTGCAAGTATTATTTTTACATCACTGCGGGGGTTATTAGTGGCATGTATTTGCTGTTGATACTGAAAGAAATTTAATTAGCTTTCTCTCCCTCTGTATTTCTGCTTTTGGTGGCACTGACTGCTTGGCATTAGTCCTGATGTTGCCAGGCAGGATGGTCTGGGAGCAGGGCAGAGGATTTGAGTATAGAAGAGCTGTGTTCTCCTGTGTAGCTCTACAAGTGATGGGCTCTGGTATCTCATCTGCCTCTCCAAACTGGTATCTGTTGCTTCTATTTGATCAATGAGTGATTTGGGGGAAAGGACTTTTTCTTGTTTAATGTTTTTATGAGATGAGGCAGAAAACAAAAGACCTGAGTACTGCAAAACTGCTGTAATGCAAATAACAGATAATTGCTTGCAGTTAATCAATTTTCTCTTTTGTGTTGTTTTTCACACAGAGCAATGAGGCAAGAGAGAAGTTTTTAAAAACAGAAAAATGTGATTGCATAAACATCATTGTTGGCAGGAGGACTCATTGGATTCAGGTAATAATGTGACACCACTTTTTATTGTGCTTTAAAATCTGGCTGGTCTCAGGCTGCCAGTGGCCCTTTGTCAGGGGCTGAGGAGTAAAGAAAGGTGACAAGGTATAACAAGACCCAGTAGCTGGCTGTTAATTCATTCAGACCAGATGAGAGGGTGTGGGTGTTCCCACAGTGCAGGGGAGTGATGCTGGGACTACAGTATCTTCCTTCTTTGTCAGGCTGTTATATCTGAGACTGGGTTTTTTCTGTTTTTGTTGGGGGTTTTTAATGGGTTTGTTTTTAACCCTAGGAGATTCTCTCCTTCGACCTCTTACAGCTGCGTCACTGTAGGGAAGCTCCATGCCTGTTTCATGGAAGAAGGTCAAATGATTAGCAGTCCCTTCAGATTGTAGAACCCTGAATCTACGAATATTTCTCTTGAATTACCCCTTTAATAGAATTTCTGGATCAGAGCAGTTCATTATCTGCTGAAAAACCCAGACCTAGACCTTTACTGCTTTAGAGAACTACTGCTGGTTGTTTTTTGTGTGTGAATGAAGACAATTTCTCATTGCATGGTTGTAGGAAACACAATGTGTGATGTTTAAGCATACTACTAATGTTTGCATCATATTATCTTAAAGTAATGGACTTGACCATATATAGATCCTGTTTTGTAGTAAAAGTAAATTCCTAGCTAAAGTGCATCTCTTATGGTTTTTAATCATTTTAATTATTTCCTTTACTGAAGGAGAGTGCAGAATGAAGGCGGGCGGGGCTTACAGTGCTAATTGCACTCCACGTTTGTAATTGGGAGCAGATCCTATCCTCAATCTTCTTAGGCAATCCTAGTGAAGTCATCAGGCTTTTCACAAGCATATGGTTTTCCCCACGCCTGTTTGATTCTGGGATAAGGGCCTACAGTGTACTTTTTCGTTCACTGATTTCTCATACAGAGGAAGTTTGAAAAATATGCATCATCTTTTCCAATGTAGATTTTTGGTTTCTAGCAACAGTTGAAGAGGTTCTGCAGTATTTTATTGAGATCAGCAAAGCTCATTGTCTTAAACTGAGCTGTTTCTAACTGGCAAGTGCATTTTCTTCGTTAGGTGCAAGGTGAAGAAAAAAGCAATTGTGGCTTTGCATTTGCTATAGTCATGACCAAGAAGGACGTTTAAAAAGGATATGAATGGGTGTGGATTTTTCCTAAGGCCAGCTTCTTTTTAGTATTAAATTGCATACTCCAGGAAGCTGGTTGCTGTATCAACATTGGCATAATGACACATTATTAAAAAAATCAATATCCAGTCATAGAAACAAGTCATGGTGTAAGCAGTTGGGTGCTTACAGCTGTGATTTGTATGTATTTGCAAATGTAATGGGCTTTTTTTTTTTCCCTCGTAGCACTGGTAACTTGGATAAACACTATATGTGTGACTCATTGCAGAGTATAAACTTACTTTAAAGGAGCAAGTGTTGGATTTGCTAAATATCCTATTGCTTGCATCCCTGAATACTTACTTGCAATAGGTCATGATTAATCTTAAATTGGCCAACCTGAGGGGAAAATTACTGCTGATGTCCCATAGGTACTTCAGAAACAAACTGAATGATGGAAGTGCTTTAAAAACATAAATAGTAGTTGGAATTCATAAAATCATAAAGCAAACATATGGTACAAGGCCTTCTGAAATATAATACATGAAAGCTTTTTTTATCGTTTCAGAAAGAGCTTGTTTAGCTATCACAGGAAAAGTAAATATTTTCATTCCTTTTTCTTCAATGTGCTCTCATTCCATTTCTCTTTCTCTTTTTCCTTTTTTACTTTTTTTTTTTCCCCTAGAGCATTCTTATTTTGGTGGAATGCGGGACCAACACCTGATATGCATAGAAAGCCGTGCTTGAGAGCAGGAGATAAATCCGCTGTTGGTCCTCCTGTTGTCAGGTACATTCTTGAAGCCAGTTTGCAGTGTCGGCACAGAGTTGATGTAATCCAAATTGAACACTCTCTGTGCGCATGTGTGCGTGAGTGAGATGTGATGGACGCTGCAGCGGCTCCTGGACCACTCAAGAACTCTCAACAGTTATTTTTTAATGCAATACCCCAGACATTGGTGATGAGGGATGTAGTCCCTCTATGTCTGTCTGTCTGTGTGTGTGTGTGTGTGTGTACACACGTGTGTAGGGGTGTGAGCTCACAGAGGGCAGCACAATGCAGCATCCCCACTCTTCTACTGCACCTTTGGTGGGGTGGTCGTGGTCTCCATTGCTTTGAGCCATTAGTGGGACAAGGAGGTGAAGTTGCTGCTGGAAAGTGGTGAAGGAGGGGAGCAGAGGAGTGGGGAGCCGGGTGGGGATCGGGGGCCAGGGAGGAAGACACAGCTCCAGAGGGAAATACTCTGTGCTTTGCAGTTGCTTGTGTGGATAGAAACCAGATGGTGCGCTGGAACACCCGCTCGCTTGGGCGGCGGCGGAGCCAAACATATGGTTAATGGTTAGGAGAAAGAGCTTTTCGAGCCAGGGCTTTGCTGACTGCCTTGCATTACAGATTGTTGCAGTGTGTCATTACATTGCCAAACTAAGTGCTTAATACCCGCTGCGGGCGCTGGGCAGGCATCTGCAGGAAGGATGCAGAGGCTCCCCGGTCAGGGCGGGAGGCTGACATCATGTACGGCCCCCTGCCACACCCCTCCACGCCCCCTTCCCCCCCTGGAAACCCCATAAATCTCCCCATTTACAAGCCCAAATCTACAGCAGGCAGTTTTCCTGCTCTGAGTGTCTTTAATCCATTTACTTCCAACAGCGTATGGTTGGTTTCGCCTTTTTTTGTGCTTTTTTTTTTTTGGTCCTCAAGCAGACAAGTTCACTGAGGCTGCAGCACCACACTTACATGTCCGGCATCCGAAGTTCCTGCTCTGGGATCTTTGGGCGACACCAGACCCCATGTTATCTAAGGAACTGCTGAGCTCATTCATCTCCTTTTCACGGCCCGCTTCCTTTTATTTTTAGCCAAATCCGTCAGGCCTGACAGGCGGGTAATTTGAGCCAGAGAAAGGGCAAAGCTCCAGGTCCTTTCCACAAAGCAATTCTTCTCCTCCCTCCTGGGAAGGCTCCAAACTTGGCCTGCTCCAGGCAGATGGATTTGTTGAGTCATGTGAGATCATTTACACAAAAACACAGCGAGGCAGTGAAAAGGAAAAAAAAAAAAGGGGGGAAAGAAAAAAGAGAAAAAGGTGGGGGGGAAGGGGTGGGAGAGCGTGCACTGCCGGGGCTGCTGTGAGCGTAGGAAATGTGCTGCGAGGCAGCTAGACAGAGGAATGCAGCAGATTCATTCTTGTATAAGGTAATGTCTCGTTTACAGTACAGGGTGGAGCCAGCACGGAGGAGAAATCTCTCGAAAACAGATTACTCATTTAAAACAAAAATTCTCCTTCAAATAAATAATAATAATTAAATACTACTACTAATAATAAAAAAATCCCAAAACAACAACCCAACCGGCAAGCGAGCGGCACACGCGGGCGCACAACAAAGGCGGCGTTGTTGACAGCACCGGATTACAGTAGCGGTAAACTCTGGGCTGGGAGGTTGCTGGAAAATGAGTTTGCTCCGTGATGCAACTGGAGTTTGCTTTGTCTGGCCGCCAATGCAAGCGGTGTGGTGGAGATTGAGAGCCCAGCAGCAGCAGGGCGCGCTTTGCTCCATCCAGGGATGGTTTTGGACAGTGGGAAGGGATGGAGCGAGTGGTTAAGAATCCTGAGCAGATAGGCTGAGGTTGCATCACTAACTGCAAAAATGATGGGGGATATGCATGGAGGGGGCGGGAGAGAACCTCCTCTTGCTTTGGTTTTGAGCTGGTTGTGGCATCATCTTCATTGCATCAAGGAGTAAATCGCATTTTTTCAGTTGAATGTGAATTTTGTTTTCGTTTGCAACCTAAGCTAACCCCAGCATTTTGGATTTTGGTTTTTTAAGTGGGTGGTAAGAGAGAACATGAAACTTGGAGCTTTTCAGATCTTGTTACATCCTAGAGAATTAGGTTGGGTTAATTTATGCAGTGTTCTAACAAGATGCGTTCAAACCTTTAAATAGACTGCATTTAAGTATTGTTAATATAACTCCCAGTTACTCCAGTTTTCTTAGCAAGGCGGTATCTGAATGTTACTGTTTTGTCCCAGCAGTGATTAAAAATTAAAAACAGAAGTAGAAACTGGAACTGGAAATTGATGGGAAACATGCAATAAAACAAGTACAATGCGAAGTATTTCCTAAAATTCTCAGCAACAGTTAAGGAACTTGGGGGAGCATGTAAACAAGGGTTTGTATTTTAACATGATGCGTTGCCTGCTGAGTAGTATCTTCTGCATTGCTGACTCCACAGCAATGTCTGTTGAGGTGCTTTCCTCTTGGGAGCGGAGGGTTTGTCTGGAGCTTGCCTCCCTCTGACTTGACCTTGTCTTTCCCTTTTTCTCCTCCTGCTGCTTTTTTACACATTTGTCTGAAAGACGGCTGGCTTTCCCAGCCCACTTGCTCTGCTGGGCTGTTCACTGAGCACAGCACGTTCAGTGTGGGGAGAGCTTTCCCTCTGGGTTTACAGTTTTCTCACTTGGTGGAAGCCTTTTGTCTTGTCTATCTCTTGATGAGGCCGCCTCGTTACTATGTGCAAGGAGCACTTGGCAACACCCCAAGTCCCGGCTGGGGACAAACCCCCAGTGGGGTCCCTGACCATCAGCTGATGTCTGGTGTGAGGATCAGCAGAGGGATGTAAAGATGAGGAGTACAGCCAGGCTTGGGACCTAGATGGTGCAATAAGCTGTGGCCATAGCAGAGCAGCCTTTAATGGGCAATGGCTGTAGATTCCTCTGAGATCCTTGGAAAGATCCTGGAGAAGGACAGCATTCTTATTTATTCTGTTTGCATAGTTACTGTAACTTTCTTTCCCTTTTTCCCCAAAAACCTAATCATCCTACATTTTCAGTTGCTGTGAGCAACGTTTCCTGTTGTTACCCAGAGCTGCAATTCCAGTTAAATTCTCACTTTGTAAAGTTAATCTCCCAGCAGTGACTGTGGGATTTCCAAAATAAAAGACATTTGTGAAGAGCCAGTTTTTAAGATTTTTGTCTTAGTGGGCAATTCTGCAAAACTCCTCTTTTAACTATTCACATTCATTACTGGTTGAAACCTCTAGCGTCTTCTCTATTTCTGGCGCTTAGAGACTTGTAGGTTTTTCATTCCCCTACTCAGTGCCCCAGTCCTCAACGTCTCATTTTTCCGCTTCAAAGATGCCACATGTGTTGCTTTTTGCATCTTTACGTCAGACAACCAGCCCGACTAGGCAGGTTTCGGGAACTGTTTATGACCTGTCTATCGGGAAAATCAGCCTTACTCTTCCTTCCCCCTCTTTCACAGACGCTCAACTTCCTCTACTACTTCTTAAAGGGTGTTGATGGTATCAGCCCTCTAATTCTTTTATCTCACTTCTCCCATCATTTCCATTCTTCTGTCTGTCTCATGATTAGACTAGAAATTTCTCTGCTGCCGCTGGCCTCTTCCCTCCTGGCACGTACTGTGGCGCTGCCTCCTTTGGGATGTGAGGGTTGAGTATGGAGTTCATACATGTTGAATCATGTCCTGTGCTTGGCATCAGTTTGCAAAGGTAGAGGACATTGTCTATGGCAATTTTTCTTTCAGTTAGTAGCTTTGAACTACTAATTCTCTCCATCCTGGATTGGAGGATGAGCAGGAGGTCCCCACCAAGGCTTGGGAAGGGAGGCACTGAGAACTTCCTGCTCAGGTTGCTCAACCTTCTTAGGTTGTGCCAAGGAGAGATGCACTATGAGAGAGACAACCCTCTATGTTTAGTGTCACATTATCCTTTTGACAGGACAGGATAGTGATACTCTTCCTCAGAAAACTTAAGCAAACTTTATAGGAATCTGCAGTGATATCTAAGGCGAATGGGGCAAGCATTCATTTATGGAACTTAGGAAATAACCTCAAAATAAATAACTCCCTAGCCTACCTTTGCCCTAGCAGAAAATTTTGGAAGTTATAGTGTAGTGGTGGCAGTGTCCTCTTTGTCATGTGTTCATCCAGAGGGCATTTCAGGGGAGAGATGAGATTTACTCTAAAGAGATTAATCTAGGTTTCTGTGGAGCTTTAAATCAATGTAAATTTCTCTCATCCAGCAATGAATTGGTGTAGCAGTGAAGTGCAGGACTGTTTGTAATGTATTCGAAACCTAGCTGTTTTCTGGATGCAGCCAAATCCCATTAACTGTGATTTCCCTGCTTCCTTTTTCCTCCTGTCGAGCCTTCTGGATAGCGGCTTTTCTTAACAGCTTGTTTGTAGAATCTGCTACGAAAATCTCCCAGTGGCTTCCCTCTTCTCAAAGCAAAGGAAACTCCAGGAGCAGCTTATTACCTGCTTATCATCCAGTTTCCATTTCTGTTAGAAAGTCTCCATTGGCCATAGACCAAACAAGCTTAAATCTCTGCCTTCCATGTGGTCAAGCACAGTGGAAATAAAAGTTCTTTTGGAGATTAAACTTAGCAGGTTGGTTAAGTGATACATCAGTCTGGCACTTTGTGTATAGAATTCCCTTCTTAATTCCCTTGGAGCATCCTTAGGGAACCTTAAAAGTAGTCTGAAAGTTGCTAGCAAGGATGACCAAGCACCCTCTGACAGTACCTTTGCAGTAGCAGGTTTTCAAGTCTATTAAAAAATAGTAAGTTGTTTTAAGGCTCTGTTCATTTCATTAGCTTTTCACTGATATCTCCTGTAGCATTACTAACTGTTAATGTGATCCTTTAGTTTTTTGCCTTGATTTTGTTACAAATTAAATTGGTGTCAGCAAAAGCCACTTCTGATCAGATGCTGTAGAAATATCTTTTTTTTAACCTCTTTGCAGCTTTTGTACAATTAATGGGAACATACTGTTGCTTCTTGATAAGTTCATTCATGTTTAATAGCTATTTGTGAGCCATATTTGGCTTTTAAGTGGATGTATCACAGCTCTTGAAGCATTTTGGTGGCTAAATAGCTGGGATTAGACACTCCAGTTGCTCTTGCCAATTGTTTTCCTGTATTCATACTGAACTCTGGTGTTATAAAAATATTTTTAGTTATAGCCTTGTCAGATTTGTTTAACAGGAAGAAATGTCCTCATTTTTCAGAGAAGTTTATCTGGGAGTGAGTGGAATTATATTAATGTTTTTTCTTACTTGATCAGATTCTAAGTGCTAAGATGAAAGGCCCACTATTACTTGCAAAAGTAAAACTTGCTTTTGAAGGAGTGGAACAATTTATCTTCTGTATCTGCTTCACTAATTGCAGTGTGTGAAGACCCTAAAGAGTCCTGCTAGTCAACAATTTCCTTACTGCAACCAGTGAAAAATCAGATTTAAAATGTACTTAATTGGTGCTCCATTCCATATTTTAATACCTCTTGATTACTGTGGTCACAGCATAAATAAATACATTTTATTGCTTACTGCATCACACAAGTGTTGGATGCCTTCCTCCTTCATCAGAATACTCCTTTTATCAAAGATAGCTGCTGTCATGGAGCCCCAAGCTCTTGATAAGGTAAAAGGGAATACCATACGTGGGAAAATAAACCAGCGCCCACAAGGTAGCTTCTTACTAGAAAGTAACAAGATTTCTATTAGAAAATTCAGCTTGTTGTTTTCTATTTGAATACCTTTTCAAAATTAATAATAAAATACTGAAAAATAAACTTGTTGTGCATTCTGGGAGAATGGCATAAGTAATTAACATTGGATATCTGTCTGTTTAGTTTTAAGTTGATTGCTAATTGGCTTCCACATAGTACCATGAATGGGTTTGAAGCCCCTGTGATGGACTTAGACTAGTCTTGACCAGCTCAGACTCGTTGCTACCCTTTTCCTTGCTGTTCACTATGGTTAATGGTGTTGGGAAGGATGGCAGAACCCAGATAGTTATGATTAAAGGATTCTTCTCCTGGGAGGCACTGTTTGGACACAAGCATCAGTGCAGCCCTTTTTGCAGCCAGTGATGTTGCAGGCAGCAGAAGTGCATGGGGAGGACATTGTGGGTAGCCCTGCACTTCTGAGGGTATGGTGGCACAGCCAGACCTACCTGCTCAGCTGTCGTTTTGTGAGTGAGAGGTTAAAAGGACAAGGGTAAACCACGGTCTGAAACAGACTCTTGCATGTGGCAGGTCTGTTCTTGGGTGACACTCATCTGGTTGCACAGCTCAAGTGCAGCAGGAGTTTCACCCCTGCCCACAGGCTGACAATCACACACTCAATGGGAAGTTACTTTTCTGCTGAGTTTTGCCCTGTGTGAGTGTTGTCACTGGACGTAACAGAAAATTAAGGGGCAGAGGTTTGTGGGTATCATAGCCTGTTCACCATTTAAAATAACTCTTCTGTGATTAATTCTCCATGGGGCAAGGGGAGAGAGGGGTTCGTGCCCTAAACTCTGGAAAATTTTCAGTATTTAATGCTAATTTTAACCCTGAAGCATTAGTGAGTTAAGTAGAGCTCCAAGTGCTGCACTTGGCCTACAACAGGAAACACTAGATAGCATTGCTGAAGGAGTGGTGACAGCAGGGAGTTCCCATGTGCATGCAGTGGCACTTCTAGAAAAACTAAAGTTGGTATTTCCACACACAAGTGGAAATGCATGTGAGTTGGTGACACATATATTGTTTTTCAGTACAGTAGGTGGCAGGAGAGACAAAATGACAGCTTGGCTGGGGTAGCTGTTCACATGCCACCGTGACAAATGATGGTCTACTCTTGCTACTGTGGAATAAATGTGACGTATTTCCAGGTGTTTAGTGAGGTCTGTCCTCTGGTGTGGTCAACACAATGCCAAAACAAGATGGGAGCATTCAATACAAATACTGCAATGTCCCCATGTTAAATGCCAGAACATGTACTTGTCATCTTTTTGTACAGTGTCTTCTGGGATATGTAAGGGACTTGAGGTTTTGTGGCAGCCTACACCAGTCCCAGTTACAACTGCTCATTGTCTTTACCTTTCTACATTGTCCTTGGCCAGGACTTGCCCCGTCCCTCTTGTGCCAGTGTTGGTGTTTATGAAACTGACCATAATCTGCTTGATGGGGTGAAGCCAGTCAACAACGAACTAAGCTAAAGATGTGGTTGGACTTTGTACAACTCAGCAGGTGCATCTCACCTCATGGCGTTGAAACCAGTGTTGAGGTAAAGAAGTGATAGGAAAAGGGACTGACAAATTCAGGCAATAGAGTGCACCTTTGATCAACCCTATCAGACGGGATGGAAGACAGTGAAGTAGACACCAGCAACTTCTCTTAGCCAACAGCTGATAAACTTCAGAGCTTCTGATCTGTAGTTGCATAAAATAGCCTTAAAAGCCTGAAAAACTTTTTAGATACCTAAGAGTGCTTCCTAATGGAGTGGCAAACTGAAGAAGTGAAATTAGTGGCATTTTCTCTTTGTCTCTTAGACATATGTCTCCTTTTTTAGGTGAAAAGGAGACATCCCACTCCTCATCCCACTTCAGTTAAGGTGAACAGATTGTTTCCGTTCTTATTTATGGGAGATTTGGTCTCCCAGTACCCCAAGGACAAAATCTGCTCTGGTGCATGCATAACTTGAGCAATGTCAATGAGATTGTAAAACAGAGAAGGTGATTTGGCTCTGGGTTTGTTACTGGAGAAAAGGAAGAGCTTTTGTCCATTGATTTATAAAGAAATTAGTGTATGGCTAAAATATGCCCACCTGTTTGCTGTGCTGTGTTCGTAAGGATTGTTCCCTGAAGGACTTTTGGTCTGGAGGAAACAACTTCATTGTCCTGCCTTGGAGCCAAAAAGAGCAGAGAGTGTTTGACTCATACTTGTCAGAAGAATCTTTAGTATACATACAAGCTTCCAGTGATGACTGTACTCTTCCTTTTATCTGTATTTGGACATAAACTTTGAATTCTGGCATATCAAAGCATGCATGTATAATGGCCTAAATTTTGCATCTTCATAAGAAGTTGCTCTGCTCCATGACTTAGATTCTGTTTCTGTGACCACTGGTTTTGTAAGATTGTTGTCAGTGTTTTTTCAATAAATTAATGCTGTTTTTTTCATTGAAGGTGACTGAAAATTGAACTGATGTTGAAGTTGTAAAACTATTAGTGTAATGTAGCAGCAAGGATGAGACATCTTTTGTCTTTGCTGGAGAGCCTGACTGCCCCGTAGACAGAACCTGAGCACTTCGTACTGATGAGAAATGAAGGCAGGAACATGGTGATTTATTGAAGGTCATGGAGGAAACCTGAAAGGTTGAGACCTAGGTCTCTTCTACCCCAACCCAGGAAGCTGAATCCTGTGATTTCTAGTATTGTGAAGTTTACTTCCTCTTCCTCTGAGAGTATAAGACTCTTCCCATTGGAAAAATATTTGTTCTTGTCACGGCAGGTACAGACACGGCAGTTACAAATTTGGAACAAAGTTTGACTCCTTGCCACAAAAACAGGCACATTTGGAGAGGAGCTAGCTGCAACTGTGTTGTGCAGAATGAAAAGGGGCAATGGTCTGAGGGGCACAAATGACAGTTAGTAACTGTACTGTTGTTGCTTTACATACTCAACTCTGAGTTGTATCTGGACCAGTGGAGGGACCTGGGCATACACTGGGTTTAAGCAGTTTTTGGACTGCTCCATCCATTGCACCCAAGACGGATTTTTTTTCATAGAAAAGCCATTTGTAAAGAGTGGGATCTTGTTGGCCAAATTTTCCTTGAATGGGCTGGTATCTTGTAGATACTGATATGCTGACAGAAATGGTGTGGCTGCAAATAGTTAATTGGTTCTGTAACCGAGTTTAACTGTGGAGGGCTCTGCTTGGTGAAGAGGCTCAGGAAGGAGTTCCTATTATTTTAAAGCAAAAGCTGTCTGAGGCTAATTATGAAAAACATGCCAAGTTGAAATACTCATTTTTTAAAATGAATTTCCATAAGCAGGTCGTAGCCAGTTTTATGCTGCACTGGAAGAAGTCTGACTGCACTTAATGTTGTTACCTAGATTGGTGATTAGGAGAAGATTGTTAAACAAGTGGTGTTTAACTACCAGTATAGCTTCATTGTATTAATTTCCCCAAAGGCACATCGGTAATTCTGCTAAATAGAGAGTTTAATAGATTTTAATAATGTGTACTTGGGAGACCCTATACACAAAGGAATAATGCATAAAACATTCATTATTGTAAACTGCTACCTTTGCATGTAGAAAGGAATCTGTTGGAAGAAAACGGTTGTGTTGAGTGTGGCAACAAGTCAGAGGGTGTTAACAGACAGAAATCATTGTCACCTCCTTACCTAATTCACCTGCTGTGATTGAAGTTGCATCATTTTACTCAACAGTGAATGAATTACTCAAGGTAGACATACGTTTATTTTCTGATAAGCCCTTTGAAAGCTAGTGGGCCATAGTGGTTCACAGGGCTTTGTTTTCTTTGTAATGCTGAATTGGTGTCAAGAGAAGAGGTACCTGGTAGGAAGCATTGCATAGCCTCATTTAAAAAGTCGACATAAGAACGTTAACATTAAAACAATGCAAAGCAGCCTTAGCAAGTGGCTCTAAGTGAGTTTAGTGTTGGATTTTGATTTGTTTTCACTGCGCTGCTGATGATTGCCCCGATGGAGAACAGGCAAGAAGAAGGAAGGAGCAGATGCTTTTGGTAGTACAGTTAGGCATTTATCTCTTTTAATGAGGTAACATCATTAATGCTGACAGAGTGCTGCAAATCCATACGTGTAATGGACTGCTGCTGTCTTTCAGTAGTGCAGAGGCTGTTGTACTTCTGAGCATTTGAATCTGCTGAATCACAGGTCAGGCTTTATCTCGTCTGATGCTCAGTTGCATTTTTTGGTGGTTTGTTTTTTATTTTGTTTGTGTTGGTTTGGTTGGTTGGTTTTAACCATTTTATTTCCTCTTCCCTCCCTCCCCCACCCCCACCCTCCCATTCCACTTTTGTCTTTAATGTCTGGGAATTGAAGCACTCCAGTATATATGTTGGGGCAGGCAGAAGCGTACCCATTTTCCAAGCATGGGAGCTGATTGAAATGCCACATGTGTCTATTGCAGTGCAAGGACCTTCTTTTTCTCTCGAACTAGAAAGAGTGAGGTTGATTATATCTCTTTAAGCCTGATTTCTTTTGCCTAACATGGCTAGGGGTTTTGGGTTGGATGTTGTGGGGTTTTTTTGCCTTTGCCCTCTGCCTGTTTCCTTTAGAGCAGTGGCGTATCACCCACACTAATCATGTCAGCCAGTGACACTGACATTCAGTAACAAAGAGCCACAGAAAAAGGGAGAGAGGTAGTTGTGGCACTGGACAAGGAGCAGCAGCAGTTGGAGGGCAATCTACAGGTTAGAGCATTCCTCTGTACAAAATTTGTCTCTGTAAAAGTCGTGTGCACAGTTGTATTCAAGGTGTCCAAGGGAAGAAATGAGATGTATGTCAATGCATATGTGTCTTTATGTCTTACTTTTCAGATAGTAAGCATTACAGCACATGACTATAATAGTATGAAAATAACAAAACTTCAACCAAATAAATCTAAATTTTAAAAAAATGGGAGGTTTTAATAACATCTCTGTTAAAAATTACTTAATAACTGCAGAACTCCTATCAAAACCTCCACTACAAACAGGCAACATAACCTAGACATCTGAGGTATGCTGTGTGTTTATCAGAGAGCCACAGAGTGACACTTGGGCGTCTGTGCTGATTCCAGGAAGAGAGTCTGTCGGTAAAAAAGATTCATCTGAATAGATCACGCACACAAGAAAAAAAAGTGGTTCCTCTTTCTTTTTTTTATCTGCATGCCCCTCCCATCCTGAGCTTCCCAACACCTGCTTGTGCTGAAAGAGCATAAACAGAATTGCAAGATTCCTCAGCATTAACTGTTTCCTAACAGTCCCAGCTAAACACTGCAAGGTCATCCCATTTTTCCTCTTCATTTTTTTTTGTGCTCTCTGCCATGCATCCAGTGAGCCTCTGCAGCATCCTCAGATGGACCTCCATATTCTTTTGCTCTGCCATGAGCAGAAGGTCAGTTATGTTCACCGGAGTTGAAATTAATCCAGAGCTGGGGGTCTTTCATTGCCCACCTGTGTTAGGTTACCCTCACACCAAGTGGGGGGACATGACGAAGAGCCAAAAAGTCACTGCTGGTAGGTCCACATACTAGCCTGTACTGAAGTATTATCAAGTAGCCACACCACTGAGTGGAGGTTTGAGTAAAGCTCCATTAATACTTGTAACTTTTATTAAATTTATGTATTTAATGCTGGAGAGAGCCAAGGGTACACCTCAGTGAGGCCCAGTCAGCATTCCCCACTGAAAGCATCATTCTGTGAAGCAACAATCTCACTATGGCTTATTGCTTCCTCATGCTCCTGACTGTCTTGAACTGGCAGAAAATAATGGCCAACAGGTCAAAGAAAAGGTATTGTCTTGGGAAAGCTTTAGGGCTTTTAGATCTTTTTTGGTTTTACACACACACAGACACCCCATTGCTTCTATAAATCATCATTTTCTGCAGCACATACCAAAGACTTTTCTGTGCTTTTTCCAACAGTGAAACCGGAGTTCAATTACCTCTCTTCCAAGGTTGGGATTACAAAAACTTCACACCGCCTCACCCTCCTCTCTTGCTGCAGGCACTCCAGTCCAATAAATAAATACTTGGCCGAGTTTTACTGCCCTTTACCCCTTTAACTAAAACCAAATGCCTTCTGCTTTGTTGAAGGCAAGTCATGCCTACTTCTGTTGCTCCAGCCAGCAGTTTCTCAACCAGCTAGGCCTCTCAGGGACTGAATAATTTTTAGTGACTCTGAAACAGTTACCAAACCTTTCTGTGATTGATGTATGAAAAGAAAGTAACATTGTCCAGGGCTCTTAGGGAGAGAAAATAGTTGGTTATACCCTTTCCCAAGACTACAAATGACCCAACTTCACCCTCATTTCTCTATTAAAATTGGGTGAAAATGTTGTGATGGAAGGTACAGGGATAGGATGGAAGGGTTTGACAAATAAACAGGTGTTAGCATGACAGGCTTCTCTATTAAGGTTATCTATTCCTTTCCTATTTTCTTTCTTGTGGCCAATTAATTAAAAATATTTTAGCACCAGGCACCACTTCTCAAGAGGAGAAAGTGCAGGTCTGTCATCAGTACTGTTTCAGGACAGACTTAAAGATGATGCAGCCACAGCCTTGGCTGCTTGTCAGGCTTGATGCTTATTTCTCATAGGAAATACAGGGCAAAGCCCTGATAGAGAAGGGCTGCTCGTCAGCAATTGCAGCACTGGTGGGCCAAAGTGTGTTTGCCTGGCTTTCCTGGGTGGTCGACTGGCTCGTATGCAGCACGTGGAAACAGATCTTTTGGAATGTGAAACCGTGCCTTCTGCATGTCTCCCACAACTATTTTATAGTTTTGACTGGCATGTGCAAAGGAAATGGAGAATAATAGAAGAAAAAACTTATACAACCTTTCAGCTGTGCTTCCTTTCCGTACCAAGGTTTTGCATTTAAAGTAAAAAGACCAGTCTTGTGTTGTTGCAAAAGTCTTTTTTGAAAGTTTAGTGAAGAGTTCTTCTGGTAAATGAGTAAAGTGGTAGTTTTTTTCTTTTTTTCCTCTTGAAACTTATCTCCAGTTTAGATAGTGGTTATGCTTAGAGAAATGGAATCTGATTCCTGGTTTTGCAGAAATAGGTTGTGAAGGGACCTTGAGTGTTTGGAGATTTTTTTGGTGTTCTTTCCTTTTTAGTAAAGATCTTATAAACCAGTAAGTATCCAGGCTTTTGTAAGTCTCATACCATGAGGAGGAAGATACTCTCTGAGTGTGGCTGCCATCTACTTACTGGCTCTGTGGTCATGGCTCTCAACATTTGGTGTAAAGTAGAAGCAGTATGACTTTTAGACAGGTCCTTGCCAGCAGGATTTCTTTCTCCTTCAAGTTCAGCTGAAGAGCATGGAGAAGACAGCCCTCAGATGTAGAAGTTGTCCTTTCAGAGTCCATGGAAGATCCAGCTTTAGCCCAGCTGTGAATCAGCTATTTAAGGCTGAGGATCCTCGGTACCGCCAGAGAAGTTGCCTCCCTGTAACAAACAAAAGGATCTTTGCCTTGGAAGCGAGAGTTTATAAAAATACATAGTCATGCAGAAGGGGCACTGCAGCAGTACATACAGTAGTGCTTTAGAGTATGGGAGGTGAATGGGTATGTGTGAGTCAAATAGAAATGCTTGCTTTTCCCCCAGTTCTGCCTTTGGAGGCAGCTTTGTTCTCTAAGGACATGGTCCTGGTTTTATGAGGAATGCCTAGGGGCTCAAGTCACTTAGCTTCTGAGCTTTGTAAATCTAGGTATAAGTGTTCTGTTGTTTGCAAGGTGTCTTGCAGTTCTCTGGTGGGAATGTGTAAAAAAATACACATGTAAAAGGTACCCCTGCCTTTGCAGTGGCTTTCAGATTAAAGATCTGCCTTGTTAACTCGATGGCTCCTTAGCCTGCTTTGTCAGCACTGAGCATCCACTGAGATGTTTCCCACTGGTTTACAGCTCTTTGGTTTCATCTAGCAGGAGCAATCTATAATCCAGGGGTGTACAGGTAAGTGAGCTCTTGAGAGGTTGTAGAAAAGGAATGATGCATTCAGCATGATACTTGGAGAAGGTGAATATTCTGTCAGTTTCCCATTGTGTCATGCTATTCTGTTTTGAAAATTGTACCTTCCCGTTATCCTTTCAGTAGAAAAAGGCACTTCTCTTGGGCTCTTGGAGGAGCCCAAGAAGTGTACACTTAGTTGCTTTACGAATAATGTGAAGTCTTGGAGTGCAGTGTAGCCATTGCTCATGAGCTAGCCGAACCTATTAAAACTGGATGGCAAGCAGGATTGAGTCGTCCACCCTTGATTGCAGGTGGCTAACAGAGCTGTGGGAGCAAGCTGTGACTGCAGAGGGGAATTGGCATTAGACTCCCAGCAACCCTCTCTGTTTTGAACTTGCCCTACACTCCATTTAGACTTCGAGCTTTGAGACAGATGATTTCAGAGCAGTGAGGAGCGGGGAAGGCAGAGCATGGAAAGTCTTCCCAGCTATGTTAGCTTTGATCAGAAGTTAAAAATGAACCATAATTCAAATGGCACTGGTAATTTGACATTCAAACCTGCAGAAGCAGAGGGACTTGTCATCTGTCTGTGGTTGGCTTTGATTATTGATTGGTACTCATGCAGATGGTTCCATTACACAACACTAAACAAAAAAAAAAAAAAAAAAAAAAAAAAAAAAAAAACAAACAAAAAAAAAAAAAAAAAAAAAAAAAAAAAAAAAAAAAAAAAAAAAAAAGCCCAAACAATGTGACTTGGCATCTCCTCAGTGTTTTTTAGCTCTGAGGGAATCGGCTGATCTTACAAAGCCCATACAGAGGTGGTTTGGAACCCATGAAGCACATCCTGTCTTGCAAAAGAGCATGGTAGTGCTTTCTTGCATCTTCGCACCACTCTAGCAACAACAGGAAAAAACAAAAATCAATAAATGTTGAGATTTTGGTGGGATTTTTTTTGTAGTAGCTTGGAATAAAATGAAGACAGTTGGGATTTGCCCAGGAAACTTGAAGTGTTTAACCTTTTAACAGATAAGTGTTTAACCTTTTAAATATCTCCTCAACTGGAGATGGATATAGCCCTGCCTATGTACTGTTTACCTCTAGAGCACTCTTGGCACTGTGCCAGAGCATTGTTTCAGATGAGCTTGTGCTGCTGTCTGAATTGCCAGGATCTCATCCTTCAGCACTCACATGCCTCCCATCCAGTTGTACTTTGTGCCCAGCCTTATTTACCTTGTGGGTTTTGCCAAGATCACAGCTTGGTGGTGTGGCTTTGGGCCCAGTCAGACCATCTGTCAAGAAGAAGGGGAGGAGAAGGTAGTGGTTTTGACATGTTGCTTGAAGAAGCACATGTCCAAATGTGCTTTGAAATCTTTGTTCTACTTGCTTGTTCAATACTTTCAAGATGCTGTGTATTGTGGAATATTTTTCCGTTGTGCTGCCTTGCTTTCCCTGTTGTGGAGAGATTGTTTCATTTCCAGTCTGGATTCGTACATTTTGTTTGTGCTGCTGGCAGATCCTATCAACACCCACTTTTCATTGATATTTAAACTTTAAAAGATAAAATAAAAATCTTTGGTGTCATGGAACACTGACTTGCTTGTAAAATAGTTCTATATACCGGAGATGCTATTTAAAAATATTGTAGGAGTCTAGTAATACATTAGCATTTTATGCTTTTCACTCTGAGCAGTCCCAAAGTGCTTAAACTGTAGTGCACACACGCAGCCCCGCGGAGATGCAGCTCCCAGGACAGGGGCTGTAAACCAGCCCTTGCACTTGCTGATGGAGGGATGGGTGCAAGCAGCTTCAAGCAAAGCAGCCAGAATGAACTTCTGAAGGAAAATGGCATGTCTAGGTGCATGACTCCCAGGAGTTCAGATCAGGACACTGTCAGAGTTGCCCACCCAGAGATCATGACGCTGTGTGTGGACCAGGACTTCCTTAGCCTGAGTTGCCCTGGGTTTTGTCACAGCCTCAGGTACAGCCCCTGACCAGCCCATGAGGCCGGATATTTGAACAAGTGTCCTTGTGGGTTTTGTTAAGAATTTGTTGCCTTTAGCACTCTTCACTGGACTAAGGGCAAGGAGCTCCTGTTTGTCAGCAGGTACAAAAGGAGCCGCGCTCTGTAGCTGCGGGCTGGGCCGGGCACGGTTGGCTCGCGGTGGCCACGCGTGCACAGGGAGCAGTGTGCGGGCAGGCACCTGCCGTGTGTCCTTTGGTGGCTGAGGATTCCTTACACCATGCCAAAGTGGTTGTGTCCCTGGGTGTGCAAAACACGCTTCTTTGCGCCATTCTAGGTATCCTTTAACCTGCTTTATATTTGTGTCCGTTAGAAACCAGTGTGTGAGTTGATCTCTGATTAGCTATTCTAGATACAGCTCAGCAGAGGGGAGATGTAAAGCTCTAGTGTGAAGACAGAAGAAAACATTTTCAGATGATTTTGAGACAGCAGTTATATCATTCTGGGAAATTCAGCCTTGCAGAAGCTAATAATAACTAAAATTCAAGCTCTTATAAAGTTAAGTAAAACTAATACCACAGTGTGTTTTCTGGTTATCATTTCAAAACCTCTGTGGCATTTTCTCTGAATGTTCCCATACAGGCGCAGCTATTCAGGTGTGAGAATCTCAGGAGCAGCTGGGTGGCGGGGGGGCGGGGGGAACAGCAACCTCACTGGTGTGTAAGAGAGCTGAATCTTCCAAAAAGAATTATATTGTGGCCAGCTGTGATGTCACAGTTCAGGGTTCAGTGAGTTGTCAGCAGCCACAGTCTGATGTTTCTAACCAAGCAGCATAGCAGCCTGTGCTCCTTTTCCACTCTTTAAAGAAAATGAACCAATTAATTCTTTCAGTTTTAAAATACATCATGTCTAAGACAGAAAACAAAAAAGGAAAAAACCCACATTATTTTATTTTCATTTGACATGACTCTGTTAGGTAGAAAGAACCTTTTGATATATTGAGTTGGGAAGTAATTAGTCTTGGGAGTGTGAGATGGGTTATAATCTTAATGTCATTTTACCATTACTAAAATAGGCTAATATTGTCCTTTGCTAATCCATGTAAATCCCTTTGATTTAACAGTGTCGTACTGATGAAAATAAGAAATGCTGCAGCCTATTTTGAGATCTCCTTGCTTACAGTGTAAAAGCTTACAGAGCACATTGTTTGAAGAAACAGCCATCCCTCTTGTACACTAGAACACCACTACCAAGTGCTGGCACAAGCCAGAGCATCACCTGCAGCTGTTGCTTTTTTCAGACGTAGCAGGTCAAGCACAAACACTGTTGTTTCTCTAGATTCAGCAGAATATGTGTATGTGCAATTTGTCATTATGTTTATAGCAAAAAGGCTAAGAGCAGAAAATATTCCTAGGGATAGTAAAACCTGCTTTAAAAGAAATGAGAGGCTTTAAAAGCTTATACAAATCTTGAAATACACAAAAGGCCTGGACTAAACATTGCCATTTCAGTCAAATTTAGGACCTCTACCCACTTAAAGAGAAGCACATTTAGGTCAGCATTTTGTGCTTGGCAAAGTCGTCTCCCTAATCTCCTTTGGAGCATTTCTGACTGATTTAGGTGTAGGGGGGAGGGCAGTGCTTCCAGGCTGAGACTTGTAGCTAAATTGTCATACCGAGTTAATCTGTTGATTACCACTGAAGTGGTGTATGTAGATGAATAGGCGCTGAATTCTGAAACCTGCTAGTCCCTGTACGCTTGTGTGCACTTATTCATTTGGAAGCATTCAACCAAGGTATCCAAAACCTTCTGGGTTTTAAACCATTCTCCCAAACCACAGCAGCAAATTCTAGTTGCCTCGGTTGATCTTGTTTTGTTTGTGTGGTTCAGCAAGATTCAGAGAGGTTGTGTCAGTTGATCTATATGAAGTTTCTTGCATTTGTCAAATAAATGGAGCAGAAATACAGTTTCTTACTTTCTCCACCCCTTCATTCATTTAATGAAATGGGAAATGTTGAAGCCACTGGAAACCTTGATGTGACATTTCTAAATGCAGTGATGCCGTCTTTTAGATTTGGGTCCTGTAAGCAAGTTGCAAACATCAGGAGCTCCTTTATTGCTGGTCTTCAGAGCTCTTGTTTTATAAAGCTGATAAGGAATAAGTGATCAGACTAATATATATTTTAAAACAGATGATGAAAAGTGCTTTCTTGGCAGATTATATTAGTGGTAATGGTGTTGGTAAATCTCTCCATTACTATAAAGGATCCTGATTTTGAGTCTGCTGACAGAGGACTTGGGGTAATGGGAGATGGCATTACAATTTAGGATATCTTTAACCAGCATCTTGAGAGCAGAGGCTCCAAGACGACTGTAGCTGGTGCAGCTGTGATTGCGGTGTGAACGTGGGTGTCTCGTAAGTGAGATGAGTCTCCTGGGAATTAACGTTGGCGCTGTGTCTTCCATGAAACCCCCATGTGCTCACCCACGTTGATGTGTATGGCTGTCACCTACCTGCTAATGAACAACGAAACAAAAATGTTCTGCAAGGAAGTCTTCCCTTGGCATTCTTCTGTCTGCTCAACAGGTCCTAAAATGGAAGGCAAGAGAGTTGCAGAAGTGGAGGAGTTTAACTAAGGTAAAGGTGACCCTGTGTGCTCCCTGGGGTTCCCACATATTTAAAAGTTCTTGCTTTTGAGAACAGGGATTGGAGCTCATTCCTGTTTGAGCTGATGCTTCGGTTCTTGCCTTTCCATGCCTGCACTTAATAAAATCAAAAGCTGAGAAGAAACCCACTCTCGATGGGTTTGATGGCAGCTCAGTTTATCTACAGATAGTATTAAAACAGGCTCCATCACAGAGGTGTAATTATCAGGATGTAGAAACAAAATTGCAGCACAGTCATCCACAGAATTGTTGTCTAGCCATTAGGAGGCCAAGCAAAGAAAATCAGGTATCACAAAATTGAAATTCATAATCAAAGCAAATGAAGCAATATTGTTATTACTTGGGGCAACAGAAGCTAGCCGCCCTCTTGGGGATCTGAAATAGTTATTTCAGTCTTCCTTCAAATTTATCTTTGCTTCCTCTGAGACCTGCTAGCTGCAGATTTTTCAGACACCTGCCTTTAGCTTGTACAAAACTACGCTGGAAGTTCTTCCATGGACACTTGGTATACGGATTTAGTGCAGACAGGTACTGACCATGTCCTGTATCCTCCTCCTGAGCACTCTTTCACAGCAGGAGGTAACTCCACAATGTGATGGCCCCGACTGCCTAGGGCTGTCACTTACGTCATTTTAAAGTATGGATCTGAACAAGTGGATTCCAGCCTCTTTCTGATTCAGAAATACAGGTCATTTTTTTTTATGCTCTGTACTTTCAAAAAAAGGTGTATTTTCTAAGGAGAAATTGTGTACCAGATAACCAAAAATGGCAAAAATTGCATAACTTTTCTCAAAGTTATACACCAAAACAGTACTTCAACCGCCAAATTTTAATTAAACTCACCTTAAAGACAGTAATTGTAGTATATACAGCTTTTATGTGTGTTCAAGCTGAGGCACAAAGTAGTTGCTTGGGGTTATACAAGGAAGTTTTTAACACAGCCCAGGTCCCTTGTTGTTTGCTTTCCATAGCTGTTTATTTATTACAGTGTGTTAACATGAAGAGGTGAAATGCAGATGGTTTGTCTTTTTTAAAGCAAGCTATATATTGGTTGCACTTGCTCAGACTGTATTTATGCTACTTGAGAGCTTGTTATCTGCAAGTATCATTAAGACATCTCTAGTTTTTATGTTCTTCTGAACATATCTTCCTTATCTTCCCTGTTTCTGTCTCCCATTGTGATTAAAAGACTTATGCCACTTATTTCCCAGTATCTCAGAAGCAGCATTTTTTTGGTCTAATTTTTTAACCAGAAAACTCTCTTTTATCCCAAACTGTGGTTTTTTTTGTTCTTCTCTCTTCCCACCCCATCTCCCACCCCATTTGGCTGGTGCCAAAGATGACACCCTCAGTGCAGATGAGCTCCATGCACTGACCTAATCCATTGTCCATCCTGTAGATTTTCAGAGCATCCTGATTTGGCATCTTCATCCCTCCTTTGGTCGATAGTTACCCACTACAGTTTTGCTGTGGAAAAGTGATTTAGCAAGTCTCAGGTACTGGCTCCCTGGGTTAAATTTCCTTCCTCTCTGTGGTGTGTGTCTCCCTGAAAGACTGGACTTTTTGCAAAGATGAGCAACTGTTCTTTTCAACACTGCTGGCCCATTCTCGCTCTCCCTCAAACTCGGCTTTTGATTGTTAATATTTCAGGTCTGTGGCTTCACTGTTCAAGTGCAAAGTCTGCTCTTTCCTTACAGTCTCCCCATTGTCAGGTCCAAAATTACTGTGTCACATGGGGCCCAAGTGTAGCTAACATCTCTCACGTGAAGTAGTAAAAATTGTTGGCAAAAGGGACCTTTCTTTTTATTCTCCATCTGCTGAACCAAATAGCACTGTAAGTATAGAAGTATATGAGCTAGTTCAGTAGCCAAAAAAAATTTTTTATGAATTTTTTCTCCCGGCTCTGGTAGGTGTTAACTTTCTGTGTTTCACCGTATTTAGGGAACAGTTTCTAATGTGAACCTGCGTAAGATTCAGGTGGTAATGACTACTAACATATTAGTGTTCTGGGGGTGAGGGAGGGAGGCAATGCAAAATGTCATACAGAAGAAGGTATGAACAGTTCACATCAGCTCTGGAGACAGAGCACAGCCATTTCCGAGATGTAAGATGTGGTTTCTTTTTTAAGCCAGGTATTGAAATAGCTGCTGTTACTGTAAAATGTGAGTACCCAGGATCTTTTCACCTTGCAGCATCCTTATCAAGTAGAATGTAGGTGACAGGAAAACTGCTGCATTCCTTTAGCAGCTGGCAGTGCATGACTGCCACTTGAACCCAGAGGCCAAATCAAAGCTTCAACTGATCTTGCTAAGGGCAAGGTTGTAGAGTCTCATGGCCCAAACTGAATTGGTCAAACATTGTGGTTGTGATGAAAAGCAATGATACAACACTCTGTGTTTGATGTTCAGCTACAGGCAAAGAATCTGTCCTTGGAAAAGAGGCAAATTAGAGTAAGATGGCAAGGTAGATGTTCCAGCAAAGTACTTGCCAGGTAAATAGCAGATTCTGTCTTGGGTGAAATGATGCGAATTGCTTTGGTGAAAGCCATGAGCCAGGCAGACCTCTGAAGAGTTCTTTAGGGAAAGGTTTGGAAAAAAACTAACCACAGAAAGTAGGTTTCTGGAACAGTGAAATAAAAGCTGCAACAACAAAAGAGATGCAGGTGAAGGAGATAGAGGAATAGAGTAAGTAAAATCCTTTGAGTAAGCAAACTGTCTGTGACCAGGAATGATGAAGAGCAATTTTAAGAATGAAAACAAAGCTATAATATATTCATGAAGCACGATGATGATAACTCGGAGGGAGTAGCATTAATTATGACTTCCAAGGCAGAAAAATAGCTTGTAGACTGGGAACCAATTAGTGGTCGATTGCTCTGAACTAGATTTTCAAACACAGTACATGAAATGACAATTACACAGTATTACCAACAGACAACTACTGCGATAAGAGCTGTCAGCAGATTTGGACCAAATTCCTTAGCTGACACCTGCCTACTAAAAGAGGGAGACTTTTCTTGGGGTTAAGGCCAGTGACAAAACAGAGGAATCAATGGCCAAATGTCATCTTCTGTCTCCAAAGCAGTAACATGGGGCCTGGCAGAAGTCTGCCTGCTCTCAGGGCTCTTGGTGATGCCTGGACATAGTGTAAAGGTGTTCCCACAGCAGCTGGTGGAATTGTTGTGGTCTGAGTATATTGGAGACAAACACAGTGTTTATCTTCAGCACATTTTAGCATGCAATAGAAGTGATTATATTTTTGTGATGATACAAAAAAGAAAAAAGAGAAAAAAGTGCAGGAGAATTAGTAAGAAGAATTAGTAAATTAGTTTTACTACTTTAATGAACTTGCCATATGTTGCTAAAAATATAACTGGTTTTCAGCTGAGCAATCCCAGATAGTGGATCCCAAAACCAACATTGGACATTTGAATGCATCCGGCAAAAACAGCAGGAAAATCAGTTTCAGAATGAGAACAGAGGCCCCAAGAGAAATAAGAAAATAGCCTTGCCCAAGAAGCTGATGTATTTTCTGAAAAAGCTATTCCCTTTGCTCAACAGGCTGAGTTTTACCACCCAGTAGGTCTCTCTCGGCTTAGCAAGTGATGGCTATTTAGCGACAAGAGAAGGATGATGGTGGTGGGACTGTGACTTTGCCAAAGGAATTGAAAATTCCAAAGTAGAGATGGTGTCCCGTAGCACAAAAGCAGATGTGAAAAGCTATCTAAAACTGCAATTTGGAGTAGCTGGAGGTAGAGACTGAAAGATGCTGAAAAATGGTTGAATGAATAGTTGCTGGGTTCTTCAAGAAATACACAAATATGAAAAAATTAACATAATCCAACTGATAAAAAGAAATTGCATTTCAGATAAAGTATTTCAGAAAGGTGATGCAAACAATTGCAAAAGTTGAAGAGAAGTTCTTTTCACTAGTACAAGCACCAAAAATGAAAAAAAACCCAAACCAAAATGAAAAATGGAGATTCTGGGTTTTTTTCTTACAGCTTCAGCTCAGACATTTCAATTCAGGAGATAAAGCAATGGCCAGATTTTTGGATGGCCTCTGCTATCCAGATTTTGGATAGCCTCCTGCTCCCTGGCTTGAGGCAGATCACCTGCCAGTTCAATGCAGTTGTTTGTCCGGAGCTCTTGGTGAGAATATCTTTATTACCTTTTTCAGGAGACTAATCTATTCATTTAAGGTATGTATTTATAATGGCTGCAAAGCAACTGACAAGCTCGAGCCATTGAAGCAAGTAGAGAGCTGTGTGAATGGTTCATCATGGATAATGCTGGTGTAAAACCAGCGTGCATTCTGTCACCACTTTAAGGTTGCTGTTGAGTCACCATAAGAAAAAGTACAGCTGGATGTAGTGTGGTGAGATGTTACATCAGTTAGACCCAGCATCCTGAGCATGGGATGCTTGAGTAACTGTTCAAAAAACATGTAAAAAAAGACTGTCTGATATTGCAGGGCTAATAATTATTTCAGGAAACAAATGTAAGAGACCTTTTGCAAATTCCTAGTGAAGCATTGTAAAAAAAAGGCAAAGGAATACAAGGAATGAGTCGATTTACATGTCTTGGCAGAGACACACCAACCGGGGGGGAAGTCCAAAAGGAAATGTCACCAACTGGCAAGGCAACAGCTGCGTTTACCAACTTAAACAAAATTAGTCATTGAAAATACAAATGTAAAGACCAAACTGGAAGTCTTCCACTCAGATGTTATTTCCATCTTAACATGTGGATGTGAATATTGGAAACTCACTAGAGGCAAAGATGTCTCATGCCTCCAGAGGTAAATACCTGGGGAAAATCCTAGGTAGCAGATGGAATGAATGTGTCATAAATCTGTCACTTCCTCACCAGTGTGTCCCCCAAGTTCTCCAGGGTAAGCAATGGAAACACTGGGTCATGTGCAGTGAGTGGAGCCAGCAATCCTGTCTGAGCAGATGGGCTCTCAAGCAGCTGGAGGAACATGCAAATGGTCAGACCAGATATTGCTTGGAGTGTGAACATTTACTGGCAGTCAGTGATACAGAAAAACTACAGAGAGTGGCTAAAGATTGGCACAGACTTTGGAGCAACATTGGCTCCCAGAGCAACATCTGCAGGTGCAAGAAGGATTTGGGGAAAAAGTTACTCTTGGTACCTTTGGGGGAGTGGTGGCGAGGAGGGTGTGCTTATGTGGGATTTTCTCTTTTAAAGATCTGGACTATTTAAAGTTAGGTTACTGAGAGGAACCAGAGCTTCCCAGTGACAGCATTCCTGGCTCAAGCTGCAGAGAGCTGAATTGTATGGACAAGCCAAGAAATCTGTCATCTCTGGTCTAGTGTGCTTTTGCTGTCTGACCTCAAGGAAATCACGCGACCTCACCAGTTCTCCAGAGCTCTCTGACCACAAGACTGTAAGATTTTAATTAGAAGCAGTGGACAGAACACTACTTTTTCTAGTTTCACAAGCTGTCCTGAGGGGCTAGTAGGTGAAGTAAGTTTCTGTGGAAATGTAAAAACCCCATGTGTTTCACACACTGCCGTGAGAATAAAGAAGTTGCTTGTAGCTTTATTTATAAATGGCCTGACATGATGTAAGTGTAGCTACAAATTGTCTTCAGAGGTGAAGGGTAGCCCTTAGCTTTGTACTGTATGTACTAAGTGCTTGTATGTTATACTTAATACAATTTTGTGAGTTTAGTTCAGCTGGTGTTTTAGATGATGGCAGTTACTAGAGTAGAAAGAAAAAAATTAAGTTACACAATTTTAGTCCAGTTTGTAGAACAAAGGGACAAAAATAACATCCTATGCTGTTTTTTAATCAATAGTACAAATAGATCCTTCAGTTATTTGATCTTTATAATTCTGGTTCCTGTATGCAAACCCTGCTTTCTTAGAAAAATTACCAGACCCTATTCATTCCTCTTGCTTTTATCGCTGCATCTTAGCACCATGTGTCAGGGTTGAAGTAGTTTGTCACCACTCTTGCTAGGCCAGTTGTGCTGCCTCACTTCTGCTGCTTCTCTTTTGACATCTGCCCTAGTCCCTTCTCTAGGCAGCAAGGGCTTCATTCACTGCCTCGAAGATGGGTACCTGCAGTGGTGTGACAAGTGCCCTGGAAGGGACTGTCCCTTTGCATCGACAGTAAAGGGAATCTGGAGAGCTGACTGTCACAGTTGCAAGTTTCTACCTTGCATCTGAATCAGACAGAATTAATCCTTTTGTAAATGGCTGGAGTGGTTGGTCCATAGAATTAGCCAGATAGTAGACAACTAATTAGACAATGTTTTGCTTTGTAAGATGTCCTCTGTATGTGAGTGTAGCTGTTAGCAGAGCTGGAGAGCTGGGTGTGAAAAGCACAGTAAAACTGAGATTCTTGTCTCTTAAAGTCATGGTGCTTGATAATGGTGTTTATTAACTGGAAGAAGCTTAAGTATCTGTGGTGGTCTTGCACATTTTGACAGAGAAAAAGGTTGTATAAATTAATTGGGGTGTTCTCTAAAATACATTAATTTCTGCAGGTTCACACCTATCCATTTCAGGATTGCATCAGGAATAACTGGATCTTCAAACTTCAATTTGAAGAAAGTTTTTATAAGCCTTGAGCCATAGGTTTTATCTTCTTCTGCAACATGCTATGAAAATACTGTAAACAAAAATGTAGCTCTTCATCGGCCCAGCTTGATTTTCATACATTGGTTAACTTACTTCATGTATTCCTCTTGATGAGGACAGGAGAAAGAGCTTCAAAGATATTTTCCTTTGTATGAAACTATACCTCTACTGTGGCTAAGACTGTAAGGACTTCTCACTTTCAACTGGTTTCCATGCCCTTTAATCTCTCACAGCTCCACATGTCTTTTTGCATCATTTCAAACCGATTAGATAAAAAATGAAAAGTTTAGTTGGAAATTACAAAAAGTACTGAAAAGTGTCATACTCTTTGACTGCCTTGCTTGCAGGAGGCAGTGGGTGGGAAGGAATAAAAGAGTACCTTAATTATACAGTCTTTCTGTTTATTTTCACAGCTGTAGCTTAGCTGAAATGTGCAGCAGACATCCTAAATCCACCAAGCAGTGTGTTGCACCTGCCAGTTCTACAATCTTGGTACCAGTTGGGGATGCATGTGTGGCTGAACAATGCAGGAAGACTATGAGAGGTTTATTCCATTAGAAATAAATTACAATGTAGTGTAGCATGAAAATGATGTGTCAGTGAATACAGAGCACAGGATTACCTTCTGTCTCTTCCTTTATCATAGATAACAGCAGCAGTATGGGAAGGAGATTTATATTGTACTTATTTGAAGCTGACCAAGCAATTTAGATGAGATGAAATAGGGATTTTATTTCTGGAGAGAAGAATGTGTTTTGCTAAAATGCCATTAATTGCGTTATTATTTAAAGCACAAATTATATCCAGCAATTTGTTGGTCTCCACTTATTTCTAGTGAGAATAATTCACCGTGGAAAGATTATTCTGTCAAAAAGTGATGATGAACCTACTAACAAATTAAGTTGAAAGAAGCTGAACTTTCAATTCAGCTTCTATTTTCACCCCCTTCTCTCTCTTAAGTACTGTGTGCATGTGTGAATTCCAATAAAAATAAGGGTGGCTTGGCTAACTGTGAAAACCTTAACAAAAATTGAAGCTAATACCACTGCAGCACTGGAATCATGGGCATCCCCTTACATGTTGGGAACACTGTAGTAGCAGTGGCCTGGTACACCCATTGCAAGCAGAGCCCTGTTGTGCAGGTTGCACATAGAGCTAAGGAGCTTAGGAGAGCTCCCAGCCTCTCCTGGAGGCAGTCACTGGGGTGGACCAGTCCCTTCCAGGTCCAGTGCTGAACTCTGCTCCTATTTCTCTACCCTTGTCATAAAAATGCCATGTCAGCTTCTTCTGGAAGCACTGACCCTGTTTGTGAAACTTTCCTGCTTTAGCTCTTTGTTGTTTTTTTAAACCAGTCTGGTTTTGCTCCTATCAGTCCAATTTTGTGTTTCTTTATTTGGTTCCTCCACTACCCTACCAGCAGCAGGCTGGTGGCCAATCTCCATCACCCAAGGGCTCCATGCCTGGAATTTGCCCTGCCAATATTAACCCAGTGCTTGCTCATGCCTGATTTATTTGCCACAACAAAGGCAAATTTAACCCAAAGGAGATGTGCCTCCATGCAAATCAGTTTTCTTGTACAAGCACTGCTTGCAGGAATGGTCACTTCAGTATCATGGCCAAAGCTTTGGGATTTCTGCTTTGCCCCAGGCTGAAGATTAAGAAAGATTTGGAGCCTATGAGGTGAGCAGAGTCTTTTGTACCATTGGCTCACTTGAGTTACTTTAGAGACCTTGAAAGCATTGCTTGCTTCAGTTGTGGCCCCAATGATTTCCTTACTTCCAAGAGGGCAAAGGAGAAGGCATGTACATGTGTTTTGTGGAACAAAGTGATAATTATGTTTTACTTAAAAAAATAATAGCTGTTCCATGGAAAAAGAGCTTTGAGGCCATTTCTTCTATCTTTCAGTTCTTCACAAATAGAAATAATTTCAAGATTATATGTATACATATATATACAAAAAGTTTTGTTACTACTGTTTTCCTTGTGAGACTGTTTTCATCAGTGATTAAAGCTGCAGTGTGACCCCTGAATTGCCAGTGATTGTGTATCATTTGTGTTGCCATCAATAGGGAAGAAGAATAGCTTTTACAAAACCTATTTTTATTACAGATGTGTAGACATGAATTTATAGCTTCAGTCGTGCTTCCAAGAGAGCAGCTGTGAAAGTGAGATAGAAAGCTGGATGAAAGAGGAGTAGATGGCTGCTGGATGGCAGGAGGCGTAAAATATAGCAGAGTGACTGCAGGAGGGGATAACACCTGGAAACATCTGTTGGGAGAAGTAAAGCTGGAGAAGGCATGGAGCCACTATACCTCACCAATCCCTAACCAACACTGGCTTCTTGCCTGCTTTTTGTTTTTGTTTTGTTTTGACACTGCCTGGTGTATTTATCTCCACCCTTATTTGCAACAGACAATTTTTATAAGGTTCGGAAGTGAGTGAGTGTTTTTTCCAGCTCTCTGGTCTCCGTGCCTGCTGGAACATCTGTACACACACACTTTTCCTGTCTAAAGATAGTTTGAGCTAGTGTGCCCAAAATACAGCTTCAGGCTTGAGTTTGTTGTTGTCTTAGTAAGCATAAAAATATGTTCTAATATTATGTCACTCCAGTTATGTGTTTCAGCAGCTGCAGTCTGTCTGTGTCCAGTTTGTTGGGAATGGCTTTGCTTCCTGGGATTTGTTTTTCCATAGCTGGAGCCCTGAGTTACTTAGTTTGGCCAAGACTGCGTGTTGCAGTCTTTCTGTGAGTACAATCATTCTTGCCCAGTAGGATAATTCCAGCCGGGTTTTCTGCTGGAACGACACGACCTCCATTGACTGACCTCACGCTCTGCCAGCACTGCTGTTTGAACATCATCCCTTCACACCCCCTCCGGTTCCCCCTGTCCCTACAGGCCTGGCTGCAGCTGAGAAAAAAAAAAAAGCCTTCTTTCTGCAGTGCCATCACTATGTTGAATAACTCTGCTTTTACTTCTCAGGTTTTCTGGCTTGACCTCTCCACCTCCCTCCATCCAACAAGGACATAATATCTAATCCCTTTTGTGGATATGCGTGTTCCTGTGGTGTGCATTGAAAAAGCAGGATTTACTTGCTGCAGACCTTTCCTTATTTTTACTTCTATTTTGTTTTATTTAGTTTAATGCACTGTAGCTTGTGCTGTGGGGTCACAAAGCATAATGTTACCCTCCCATCATGAAGTCCCAGATAGGCATCTGGGATGGGGGCTTTGTGTAACCTGGAGATGCCAGGAAGGGAAATTGCTAAATGGAAAGTTGTGTATCAGCCACACTTCTGGATTGGCTGGTTCTTGGAAAGCTGGCAAACACTGAGAGATTTCAGAGGAGAGTGCTGGGAAATGTAAAGAGAAGCAGGGAAGTGACCAGGATCAGCAAGTGTTTGATGTTCAGGTATCTGTAAATTGATATCACAGTCCATGTATTTGTGTGGGGATGTTAATTTTTGCTGATAAAATGACAAACTACGCTGGGCATTTTTATACATAAAGGAAAAATGGGACATGACTGTACATGATTATAAAAGCTTTTATTCTGTTTATTCCTATAGCTTAGGAAATGTGAAGCAGTCAAGTGAATTGATTACATGGGTCTTCTCAAATGAGTGCCTGTAAAAAGTGTTGTGTGGCTCATTGTCTGTTCACTTTTTAAGGCTTGTTTTAAGGAAAGGGAACTCTTGAAACTTGGAAGATTCTGTTTTTTATTGGTGATATTCCTCTATCCTTGGAGCAATGAAAGCAAGCTCTCCTTGCTGCAGGAACCCAGCACACTTGGGCTGAAAGAAAGGTGAAGGCATCAGAGTTTCTTTAACAAAGCAGGAGGGTGTCCCATCACCACTGCTGGCTGGATGGATCCAGGAGAAGGATTCAAGGAACCATACTGCTGGCATCCTGCTTATGACTCTTAGTGTCTGCCAAAAATGGTTTAAAATAGCTGTTATTCAGAGAGCAATATTACAGATTTGTATTTGAGCTATTTGGACTTCTCACAAGGGTTGGAATACAAGATGCCAAATGGTGCAGCTTGGTGGTTTTTTAATACAGACTTTCACATTGTGAAGTTTTTGTCACAGAAATTTCTATTTCAAGCTCTGGAATACAAGGTGTTTGCTGTAGAGCATGCTGTTGTTGCAGGGCTGAGTATCTGCCCTTAGCTGGCATTTAGGTTATCCTCATTTATGCTGCAGTGATGCACTAAGGCTGAGTGAGTCAAGGCCCCGCTGCGCTGTGTGCTGGGTGACAGCAGGGTGACAGTCCCTGCCCCAGGAGCCAGTAGTCACTGGCTTCAGATGGCCACTGCCACAAGCCGCTTGGGAGCGTCAGCTGCCAGACCAGAGCATACTAGGGACATAAAGCAGGATAATTCAGATGAGGCAGCGAAATGTGTGTTTTAAATGCACTTTATAGTTAGGACATCAATAGTGCCTTCCTTGCCCAAGTCAGCACATACAAATGCACAGCTCATTGTCAATGACTATCCTTATATATTTCAAAGCCTTATAAACCCTGACCTACAATTTGATCTCTGCCAACACCAGTTCCCACAGGACCACCGTGAAAACACACTGTTAGAAACAGAGAGATATATATTCTCCTTCACAATGGAGAATCTCTCTGTCATATTCTTTCTTGTGCTGTATGTGCAGCATCACTGGGTGAAGTACAGGGAATGATATCCATGGATTCAAGTGAGAGGTTGAGCTGTAATAGCTAAAGGCTGGGAAACTTTTTCATGTTTATAGTATGCCTCAGTCCAAGGCATGTGCAAGTTGGAGAAGAGTCATAGAATTGTTTAGGTTGGAAAAGACCTTTTCATCAAGTCCAACTTTTAACCCAACATTGCCAAGTCCACCTCTAAGTTGGACAAAAATGCACCACTGGGTGCTATTTGTGTCTTGTATAGGAGGGTGTGAGGTGGTTTCTATAGCACATAGTCTCGACTGTTGATGTGATTCAGTTGTGCCATTGCCACCTAGGATGGGTCTGCAGTTCTTGGAACTGGGTCAGATGAAGCCTTACCCCCAGCTCCCCTCGCCAGGCAGCGTGTGTGCTGTACGCAGCACCAGTGTGGGAACAAGCTGAAGGGAAACTTCATTATGTTTGACAGTGCCTTTTTAGCTGAAGTACTGCCACGATTGGCATGACAGCAGTGAATCCCAAAATTGGTTGATTGCCGAGTGAGCCTGTGAAGATAGACATGAGGGATAAAAGGAATTAAATGCTTAATTAATAGGTTTATACTTCTATTTCTTGAAGCATGACTATTTTTCCCCTCTCCTCTTTTGTTTACTTTAAGGTGCCATATGTTCCACTTGAAACTGTATAGAAATTTGCTAAAGAAACCTGCACATCAGGGTTAAGAGAGTTCTTAACTAGGTGATCTGCTGCTTGAACATTGGACTTTTGAAATAATGAAATGTTTTGAGCTACCGACATAAAGAAATTATTTGGCCAATATTTTGTACACTAATGATAGCATCTATACAACTCTGTAGTTACTCTTGATCCTAAGGGACTAAAGCTTCAACTTCTCATGGCAGAAGTTCTCTCCTGTTTTCATGTATTCCTGATAACATTTTTCATTAGAATTCTAGTTGCGAATATCAACATTTCTTTGGTGTCTCCTTCTGTTAGTTCCTTGCTTCCCACATGCTGTTCCATGTGAAAGTCTTTGTGAATTGCTTAAAGGAGTAAAATCCTTCATGGTAATGGAGATGCTAACATGCATGACAGTTCTTATCCATCCAAAAATGGCAACAGTCGACTTGTAGTTTTTCATATGAGCTGATTTTTCACTCAGAAAAGTTTTCACTTAGAGAAGGTAGCTATTAATTACTTATCTATCCATGTTTCAATATGCCACCATCTCGTTAAATAGCTCCCTTGTCTATTTCTTTCTGAAACTATAAAGCACTCTTTTCTGCAGAACAAGCTCAATGACATCTTGACACTTCCCTAATGTTTTCAAATCCTGGTAGGTTTGAGTGAATTACTGGATTTATTTGAACTACAGATTCAGGGCTTGTAAATATGCACAGATGAAAGCTAAAAAGGTTGACAAGAATGCATTTGCAGTTGCAAGTGCTAGGTTTGGCATAGCTATCTTTGGCAACATGAACCTAATCAAGTCCAGGAACTCGAGTGATCATAAATCTGTTGTGATACTGATAGTCGTCTTGTATTACAGCAGTCAGTACTACCTCCTCTATTATTAGATTGGACCCTGGGGAAATGCAAAGGAAAGTGTGAGTCTCACCCACAATGTTTTGGTACTAAGCAAGCCAAGCACTTGGAGAAGATCCTTATCTTCACGTAGCAGATGGAGGGTGAGGTGAATGTATGAGACCAAGTTTCTGAAGAGGTCTCGTCTTCCAAATGTTAGTCCAGAGCCTTAACACAGAATCATCCTGCTTTCACGGATTGGTACACAGATGTCCTGTTTCCAAACAGCAGGGCTGCTGCCCATAAGAGACCTGGAAAGAGAAGTCCACCCAAGCAATGGAGCTTTCAATGGATAGCATTGTTAAGGAGGATTTCAAGAGCTGACTTCTAGTATTTGGTGGTCCATGTGTTTGAAAAATGTGTGAAACCCTTTACCATGGATTTATTTTAATGAAAGAGTTTACATGTCTTTGCCACTAAGCAAAGAGGGGAAGTAGGTGGCATGTCTTTTGCTACTACTTCTGCCCCTTCACTTTCTGAGGAGAATGCTTTTTAGTTTAAGGGCTCCTAGCATACCAGCATCTCCTGGTGAGCACTGGTTAGCTGACTCTGTGCACAGAATGATTGGATTGGTAGGTGTTTAGTTCATAAGTTTCACCTACTCATCTTGTTTTCTATTAATAACTTTATGTTTTAATCCCGTAAGTGTATTGTGCCATGCATCTATCTATTTGGGGAGCTAATCCTGTAGTGGTAGGCATCTATTTCAGGAGCAGCCTAGACAAAGCACAGCCTATTTGAGTGCTGGCCTCCCTTATTGTGTGTTGTGGGTTAAATCGCTGGTATTAGTGTAGTGTAGGAGTTCAAAAAGGAAAGACTTTATTTGCAGTGTCAACTCATTAAAAATACTCTGTACAGATTTTTCCAAAAGAATAAGCAGCCCAAGCACACTGGGCCCCATGCCAGGGTACGTAATAGCCTTGCACAGCACCAGTTGAAGCTTCAGGTTGGATAAAAAGCAGCTTTTTCTGGGTTTGTCAAGTATTCCTTTAAAAAAATAAAAAAGGTTTGTGTACAGAAGTAGCAAATTAATTCAGTCCTATCAGAAAGTAGGTCAGTGACTGACCTCCCAATAGCATGAGGCAGCAGTTTCAAGCAGAAGTGACAGCTCAGCAGCTTGGACCCTCCATGTCTCCAGGAAACATGTTTTGACAAATGTAAACACATTATATCCTGTATTCCTCTTGCTTATTTATTTTTTTGCTGCTGCTGCATTAGAAACCACAAGCTGTCACTCTCCATCCCCTTTCTTCACCCTTTCTGGTCCCCAAAGGGAAATGCCTTGTATCGTAGCTAATAATTTTTGCAGGGCTGCGTAATGAGTAAGGCATTCCAGCAGGGTCAGTGTTTTCTTATGACACACAGACTTGGGTGCTGTAAACCAGACTTGACTAAAATCCAAACCAAAGTCTTTCCAGTGGTGGGGGAAGTCAGTGGAAAGACAGGAACTGTATTAATTTAGGATCTGACCTAATTTTGCTTTTCTTTGTGATGAATGAAATTTTTGCATATACCCATGTGCCTCTTCAATGTTTACGTTGCCAGTGTTGGTGTCCACATTGCTGGAGAGACAGAGCTTTGAACATTTCTTCAGTGCAGCTCAGCAACTCCCAAAACTGGGATGCTTTTGTAATTTTTGGGTGAAGTAGCAAAGTGTATATAAATGGGGTTGTGGCTCCTTGAATACTCCGTAAAGAATAATTGCCTCAGAAGATATGGGAATTTGTTTGTCTTTTCATTGAGTTGTCACTATCAGCAGGTATTAAAGGTTGAGTGTACACTACTAGTTAACTACTTTGACTTTTACCTTTCCTGCAGTGATTTCTCCTGTGGAAATCATTATGAATCAAAAGGTCATGCAAGGTTTTCAGCTGTCTCCTTCTCCTGACTTGTAACCAGATTGCACAGAAAAGATTCTGCTGTGAATATTAGAGGAGGATTTCAGACTGTGTTAGCCAACATGGCTCAATTTAAGCCATTTTGCTAAAAGATCTCATAAAACTTGACATGATTTTCTTCATTACCTAGTTACCTTTCTGGTCTGAGGTGGCTCAAAAATATCCTGACAATCCTATGGATATTTATACAGATGCTGTACAAAGAATGATTTTTGCCAAGTGGTAGATAAACTTTCAGAGCCCTTTATCTGTACATTGCCATTTAACTGAATTTTTAAGTTCATTTGCTTAGAAGTAGTACACTACAGTAAAAGTTGGATGATGTCATCTCACCTAGAAGTAGAGATTTGGTTTAGGAGGGTGGGAATGTATTTGTTGAAAACAAAATGCTTCTGGCTTTAGTAAAGGTTTCATCTGAATAGATCCAAATCAAGCAAGAAGTCAGATGGATTTATATAACAAAACTGGCTATGAGAAGCTGAGGAAGAAGAAAGTCATCTTTCAGTGAATTACGTGTTTCTGTGCTATAGATAATGTTGGCATTAATGGTTACATACCATGCAATGGATGTCATGCTAAGAAAGTAATGGAAAATATACTAATGTATACAGTTTAAAAAAAAAGGCAAAGGAGAGGAGTGCTCATGTACATGTGTGTGAGTACACTTGTGTGGAGGGGGGCAGGCGGTTCCCAATCTGTCTCCTGAGGGATCTTTGCACAGCACAGATGCTGGCTTTCAAGTCATTACACTCTCCACAGGGCCACCAAGTTTCCTCTGCTTTAAAGGGCTGGAAGTTCAAGGTGTGCTCCAGATGAAGACTAAGATCTAATGCTTTTCCCCACTGTTTCGTGCTTACAGAGTACTGCTTCCCTTTGCTCCCTCCTGCACTGGGGATAGATAGTCAGGAAGGAAACAGCATCTTTAGACTTCTAAGGTCATTGAGTCCAACCTTTAACCCAAGACTGCCAAGTCCAACCCAAAACCTTGTCCTTAAGCACCATATCTACACATCTTTTAAAGATCTCCAGTATTCCGATGCTGAAATCCTTTTAGTTCAAGACAATTTGAGCATCTCTTAAGGCTTAAGAACTGGAAGCACTTTTAAGTGGCCACACAGACAAGTGGAGAGCTGGGAGGTTTCCTCCCACCCCCAGATGCTCATAGGAGGTCCTGCCAGGTTGGCCAGTTAAGCTGCTTCCCTGTTGTTCGTGGGTGGCAGAGCTCTGTGTAACAGGGGTGACATGGTGACCTTTGCAGTGAAGTGAGGACAGGCATAGAACAGAGGCAGGAAGATTGCCCGTGGTGTAGGCAGTCACTGGTGTCACTCGCCTTTGGGCTACTGTCCTGTCTCACTTGTTGGAAAAGCAATTTCCATGGAATAAGAAAGCTGAAATCCTCCTTTTCTTTTTAATTTCTTGCCAAGGGATTTTGTTTCAGTCTGCATCCCATACAAGCAGTGACTACCAGTGCATATTCGGTATATATATTCAATACCTGAATTTACACCTTCAGCTGTGTGCGTGCATCATCAAGGAGCAGGACACCTTCATATGTTCCCTTTTGCTTTTGAGATCTTGGTGATGGTTTGCTGGGATGAATGTCATCTTTATGGCTTTTTTCTAATGCCCTGCACATAGCAGTTTTGAGGGAGTGTGGCTGCAGGATCAGCCATGACTCTGCTATCCTCCCTGTGATGAAACTGGTGGGCAAGGCAGCAAGGTGTGATGTAAAGAGGCCATGGGAGATCCTGCGTCTGCATTTCTGCAGTGCTGAACCTTCCTGTGCTGGCCCTGTGTTGGGTAGAGCAAGCTCAAACTCAAGTAAAGGCCTTGGCAAGAATGGCTCTTCTACTTAGAGGTATTTTTTTCACACTCACAAATTGGATCCCTGAAAGAAACAAACAAAACCAAACAAAAAATGCTTCAGAAAAACCCAGATCCCACCTTTTCCGTCACAGTATTATTAATTAGATTAGTGGCTTGGATGTCTTGGGCTTTTTCTATCCCAAAGTAAGAACTCAGGGAATTTAAGTTGTTTGTTCCTTTCTATACAGCAAAGTAAAAAGGTACAGGAGAAATCATATTTTGGCAGTTGAGATAAATTACAGTAAAACTTAAGTTTTTATTAGTTTTCTTCCAAGGTGGAGAAGAATTGTTTTTTACCTTCTAAGTAATTCATCAGCTGAAGTTTTTCACTTAATAGTTGCATCATCTTTATTTCAACCCTGTTGACTCTTGGACTGAATCCAGCGAAATAATGCATTTAATGTGATTCACTGCAAATATTTATAAATTTTTGTTACTTGGGGGAGGAAGGTAGGAGGTGCCGCCTTAGTGCTTTTCTGAATGTACAGCGATCTACACTGATTAAGCATTGCTGATTTCATTTCAGTCAACAGCACAAGGCAGCTGTCCATCCTGACTATAACAATGTAAATGTCCTTTGCTTTCCTTAGATCTATCTGAGACTATGTCATCTATCAGAGTAACATCTCAGATGGTGAAGAAATTCTATACAGGGTGTGTGAAGTGGGAGCAAGTGAAGAATGAAATGTATGAAATTTATGGAATTTATCACTCCTTAATGTTTTGCAGGAGCTCTTTTTGGTTGAAATAACATGTTGCGAATCTTGACAGAAATTAGGTGGGTCATTCTTGCACAGATCCAGGCATAGGGCAGGTTCTACAAAGGTAAAATGTTGCCTCTCCTCAGGACTTTGGAACCACTCAAAGCGTCTCTACTTTGTACAAGTGTTAAGGGGGGAAAAAGAGAAAATTAATTCTTTGTACTGCCAAGCTAATTTCCTGACTGAATTTACTCTGCGTTCTTGTGTGGTCTGTGCTCCAAGATTTGGTGATCTTAGGGAGAGCTACTGAAGCACTGGATGTCCAGGTCACTGGTGCACAACATGGAGTGGTGGCTTTTAAGGGCTCCTCGTGAAGCCCATTTGGCAGGTGCTGTGAGTGCTCATTTTGCTTGGCTTTGTGTTTTTCCCTCGATTTAGGCTAGTTTGGGGTTAATGTTTCAAGTTTGCATCACCGCTGAAACACTTCTCATGTTTGCTGGCAACAACTTTGTGTCCATTACTGATTCCAGAGTGTAAACTGGACAGATTATTTGTCCTGCCCTGAGGAAGAAGAGAAGGAGTTAAAATTTAAGAGCTGCCACTGGTGGGCATGAGCGGTGACTAACACCTACTATCTTGAGTACACGGAAATCAATTTGGACCTTGTCTGATGAATGCCACTGCTGGAGTTCTTTCTTTTCCATATAGAGCTACATATGAGACTTGAGAAATAAATGCGTTCGCTTAAGATAACATCATGTGGTAGCTGAGAACAATTAAAACTCTTACTCGTAGCTATATTTTTTTTGCTTCCTTTCTACAGCAGGAGGGTGGTGTCTGCAGCTCTAAGGAGTTGATACAGGCTATTTGTCGCTGCTGTGATCTTATCTAGAACAAGTATCCTGCAAGGTTATTTATTTTACAGCCTTTTCTTCTAGTTTTGCACAACACACAGATCTTGGGAGATGGGAAAGGATTTTTTTTCTTACTAGAGTCTCTTTGGCAATAAACACATGCCTAACTGTAAGAGATAAAACTTTCACAACCAAGCTTGTTTTGTGAAGCCCAAACATTTGTGAAGCTTACAAACCCTCAAACTTTGCATAATGTGCCCATCTCTGGTCTCAAACATGAAGTGGCAGAAGAGGGAAGTGTTACTTTTTTTAACCAACAACTTATGACTGTGTCAACACATGACAATTTGTCAAAGCTTGCTATAGCGGTACTGTAAATTAATTTTTAGCATCACTTGTGAGTGGTAAACACTTTGTGCAGTGTGAACAGCTCCTAGTACAGTGTGAGTTGTCAGCAGCTTGTGAGCTACCCAAAAAAAAAAAAAAAAAAAAAAGAAAAACTACACGAAGGGAAGGATGCAAGCTCGTTTACTAGTACAAAATGGATCTGAGTCTGCAAAAATTCAGCATGTGGTGGTATGTCAACTCAACCTTGAAAACTTATTTTTTCCATTAATAATAATCACCTGCAAAGCTGGGTAATCACAACTTTCCATTCTGTGCCCCAAGCAGTGCCTGATAGCAAGCAGCTTTCTCAGGCTCATGATTTGGTGAAGCAGAGCCCTCTCTTTGCTCTTGGGTTTTGCCTTTGCTTGCTTGCTTTAAAGCAGAATATCCTGCAGATGCAAGTATGCTCTTTTGCTAAGAAGTCTCAAATCAACCATGTAAAATGACTGGAAAAAAATTACATATGGCAGCCCAAAGAGAAGTGGTGGGGGCTGAGCGCTCTCCTCCTCACCTCTCCCCTTCCTGTTCTCCTTGCCTGTCCCAGCTGCTGTGGTGGAGCTGGCAGTGATGGTTCATACAATAGGAGTTGACATGATGGAAGAAAATTATTTGGTGCGAAAAGACAGAGAATATGTATTGTAGAAAACAACTTTTCAGATACAAACGTATTTTAACCTGTCACTTTAGCAGAACAAGCAGTAATAACCTCCCAACCTAACAATGACTGTTAAGTTGAATGTTAATTGGCTCAGTCGTTGAATTGCTAACATGTCTACAATTTACAAGTGAACACCCACTCAAGAGAGAGAAAATAGAAGTTGGTGCCTGGAATTCCTGGCCTTACTGAAATCACCTACATTTTTCTGGCACTAATTCATCTTGCATTTCCTGAAAATGTTTTAAGTAGAAAAAAGATGAAAAAAACAGCTGGGCGCGTTTGTTTGCCACTTTGATGCGCTCAGTGCGAGGTTTTTTTCTCAGGCACAGTTGCTCTTGGCTTATACACCATAGGATGGCTTTGGCTGCAGCTTGGGGCTTGTTCCTGTGAGCAGGCAGCACATGCAAAGCTTGGCAGGAGAGCTATTGAGACCTGCTAAAACTAGTTTTAACCTGGTCATAGTTTTAAAGAGAAAGATGACTTGGTTTGCGTATTTGCTCATAAAGAATTTTGGTTATATTTCCTTTTCTAGATACAACTGTAAGTGCTGCCTGTATGAAAGAGCTGAGCCATACCATCCAGAAAACTGTCTAGAGCAGCAGTTGTCTTGCTTGGAAATCACTTCCAGGACTGCGTTGTAAGTAAGTGTTTTTACAAAAACATCATCAAATGGTTTCTTCAGTTTTGGGGTGGTTTCGAGATGTTTTGGTTGTTTCTTATCATTTCACAGTTTTATTCTAACATCTAGTGAGACACTAGCAATGCATGTGGGAACTGGAGCACCCCCATATCTATGCACAGCATAAAGCTAAAGCCCTTTCAAGGCTTTTTTCTATCTTGCTCTAGAACTCCCCAGCCATAGTACCTAAACACTTCTGAGAACAGGCAGCTACATAGAAGCATAGAAAGAAGTTTGATGATGTACATAGTGATCTATTTTGTTATTAAGTCTATGACATACATGTTTTTTGAGTGTTCATTCCAGCCTGCACTTCAGCATTTCAGCTATGCCGGTATAGCCCTGCTAGAGCAAATGCTTTGTGGAGGTTTTCATAAACTGCGATCTGCCTAACTCAGTTTGAAATGATACATGAATAGTTGCCCTGTCTGATCCAGAAATAGCACTGATTTGTCCCTTTGGCCATACTGGGGGTGTAGCTAGGGAACCTCCCTAGGGTGTGAATGGAGGTGAATTTGGTCAGCTGCATCCGTTTCTGTGATCATGGAATCATAGAATATCCTGAGTTGAAAAGGACCCACATGATTTTTGAGATCATCCTAGTGATGAGTGAGTCTCAATGAAAAGGGCCCTATTTCAGGTTACAAGCCAATTGCATTGCATATTGCATTAGGAATGTGTTTGCATTTAGAACTAATAATATCATCCTAGAAAACTTTGATATGTACACCAAAACCCCCTTATTATGCTGTTTATACAGGTCATTTTGAAAGCATAATCCATTCAGGGATGTTTGTGACATAAAATTTGTAACTTTTATTTCTTTTTGTATTGCCTTCATTTTCCTGGTGCTGCAGGTTATGAGAAGTAGGATATGAGAGGTGACATAAGTACATTTCCCTTGAAATGGCCTCTGATAGCATGGTTGCTTGAGAGAGTGATGGGAGGGTTGGTGACTTAAGAGTTCAAATCACTTGGTTAAGCATATTTATTATACACACTGCTCACATTCCTCAGCACCTTGCAGAATATTCCCCACAGGTGACATTTGCTGTACATATACTAGATATTTTATATTTTTTTTTTTTATATATATATATTTAATGTTAATCCTGTTGCCAAGTCCTTCAAACACAGTTTTTTTGCCATAGGTTTCTTTTTTGTTAATCTTTACTCTCTACAGTCAACTGACACACCTGGGTCACTCTCTAGGTGAGGTTGTGCTGGACAGGAGTCTTTGGCTCGGCTCTGCCTGCAGTTATCTGCCAGATACAGTAACTGCTGTTTTGTTCTTGTCCCCTGCCTGCTGGACCCGTGAGATGCTCAGCCCAATTCTGCATGGGTGAAGTTGAGGTGAAAAAAGGACTGGTTACTGTCAGCGATGGGACATTTCAGCTATGGCAGATGTGCAGAGAACAAGTGAGGGAATTGTTTGGGAGAAGTGAGGACTTCGAAAAGTCTGAAATCAAACAGTTTTCCAATTAGAGATTTAAAACAAGGCCTAATGTTTGATTCCAGCAGCCTGTAAATGGTTATTCTGCTTCTGGAACTTAAATCCTGACCTAAGCCACCATTGCTTTCATGGAACCATAAAATCATTAAGAATCATACAAGCAAAGTTGTTTAGGTTGAAAAGTACCTTCAAGATCAAGTCCAACTGCTAACCCTGCACTGGCAAGTCAACCGCTAAGCCATGTGCCTAAGTGCCACATCTGCAAGGCTTTTAAATACCTCCAGGAATGGGGACCCAACCACTTCCTGGGCAGCCTGTTCAATGCTTGAGAGTCCTTTCTGTGAAGAAATTTTTCCTAATGTCCACTGTAAATCCTGGAGCAATTTGAGGCCGCTTCCTCTGGTCTTGTCACTTGGGACAAGAGACCAACCACCACCTGGCTGCAGCCTCCTTTCAGGCAGTTATAGAAAGTGGTAAGGTCCTCCCTGAGCTGCCTTTTTCTAGGCTAAACAAACCCAGCTCCCTCAGCTGGCCCTCATCAGACTTGTGCTCCAGACCTCTCACCAGTTTCCTTGCCCTTCTCTGGACACGCTTCAACCCCTAATGTCCTTCTCATAGTGAGAGGCCCAAACCTGAACATAGGATTTCAAGTGTGGCTTCAGCAGTGCAGAGTACAGATGGATGATTGCTGCCTTAGTCCTGTTGGCCACACTTTCAGGGTGGGAAGCAGGACCCTGGCTACTCCGGGGGCAATGAGGACTTCTGGTCCTTTCTTGCAGGGCTCTGCTGCACTTGTTTGCAGGAAGCCCTACTGTCACTTGGCCCTGGGCTGATGCTTCCAGAGAGTTGCCCATAAACCCCTGAGGCTGTTTCAAGGGGAACAGTTTCTCTATCACTGTTAGTAATGGATTTTCATCCAGTTTATGTTATGATGTTTGCATTGCTCTAGCACCATGAGCCAGAGATGTGCATTCATTTAATTTACCCCAGGGTAGTTGCTACTGATCTGATTCAAACTTGGTGTTGCAGCATGCATACTACTGAGTTACATGCATGCTACTCAGTTACACCAGTTCCTTGAAGGACTGACTATTCCAATGTGGTTTTCTGCCTCAAGTCCTTCCTGCTTAACTATATTAGTCTGTTTAATGGTGCCAGAAAGCCACATATTTGCTCTCTGTGAAGCCTCAAACAGTAGATGCATGCTTTTAAATAGTTAAATAAATGTTAATTATGATTCCCAAATAGTTTCTCCCCAACTATTAAGTAATATCAAATACTGAATTTTTCAGTCAGTAATTGTTTTTCCAGCTGCTGAGTAGGACCAAGTATTCAATATTTTTACAGAGTTATTTTTGCAGCTGCTTGGCTGCTTTAAGCATAAAAGTCCTATGTTATTTTGTAGGACTTGACAGTCTTGGATGCACAGTAGGCACACAAAGCCTGTGGTGGGAGTGGAATGATTACAGTCTTCTGATGCACCTTGGTTAGCTGTGGATAGTTCGGGCTGCATCCAAATAAGCTGAAAATAGCATATTGGGCACTTTTAAAAGTTTGTGGTTTTGCAATATTTTCTCACAAAAAATGTGAAGTCTTTTTCTTTCTCACTGTGTGAGTTATTACACATGGGGAAATTAGTTATTTTTTCCTTTTCAAGATTTTGAGACATTCTGTGAGGGATTCAGCCAGTGTGAATTATTTCATGAAATAGTGATTTGACTCGTTGCACCTCCTTGCAAATAGTATAATACCAAAGAATTTTGTCTTAGAAGTGCATATTCTGTGCTTTACACAGAAAGGTCTTAAAAAATTTTGAAATATCAATTAAACCACAGGTCATGATGATAGTAAAAGAGACATTGTTTTCACCCACCGTGACAACTACCCTGGCAGTGAGCACATGGCTCACATTTTCCCAGTGATTCATTAGCCAAGCCAGTAAAACATCCTGGGCAGTCTTGTCTCTGTGGCTTACTGGTAGCTGTTCTTCAGATGATTGCTCATATTGACATGATGCATAGCGTCAGAACATTCGCTTTGGAACTTACCTTTTTTGTGCATCTCTTTTCTCTGGTTTTCCCACCAGATCTGCTCTGCTGCCTCACAGTGCTGCTGTTTGCATAAGCAGTTGCTATAACTCTGTGAATCTACAAATAAGATATCTCCTTCTAAGTATCTCTGGTGGCTTTTGATGAAGCCACAGTCATGAGCACAGGGTGCACAAAGGACACAACACTGAGTGCTATGGAGAGGACACTTAGCACTGAGCAACAGGGAAAGGTTGATGTTGGTAGGGGAGCAGACCAAACTGTAAGGGGTAAATTCTGTTTGATGTTCAGTTGTTGGTTTTTTAAGCCAAAACAGAAAAGAAGCAGGATCAAAAGCTTTCACAAAGCAGAAGTGTGAGTCTAATGAAACGTAGTGACTAGACAAGTGGGGAAAAAAAAAAAGGTTCATTCTAAAACCCACCAAACTTAAATTTCAAAGCCCCAGAAGAAGAGGTGATCTGTCAGCCACCCTGCTTGGACTGGGCACCCAACTGGAACTCTTGGTCTGCATTCAGTTCCCTGCCTCAGTCACAGGTTTCCTGTGTGTTCTCAGGCAACCTCCTTCATCTGCCCTATGACTGGCTTCCTCATTTGTGCAGTGGAGATATCTTCCTCACATTCATTGTGAGGACAAATCCTACTGATGTTGCCAAAAGATGTGGATGTTGCAATGGGAAGAGCCACCCTGGAGACCAGAGCAAAAGGGGTGTGCTTCCTCACAGAGGATAGTCACCCATGCTGCTTGCATTTCTGTGTTAAAGAGCAAAGGAAATTGTTTCCAGATCTCAAAAGGGTTGTTTTTTTTCTTTTCAAGTCTTTTAGGCCTATTTTTTTTTTTTTTTTTGTGGAGTTTGGCTGCCCCGGTACAGCAGCAGACATTTGGAATATTCCCTGTCTCTCACCTTTCTCCTCTCAGTCTGTCTGCTTATGGCTTTGAATCACTCCTGTCTGCTCAATATGCGCGCCCAGCACCAACCCAATGGGATCAGAAGCACAGCTTCTGTCATCTCCCAGCTTACGTGGAATTCTCCTAACATGTAAATATGGTTGTTTGTAAGAAAGAAAACGAAGAATGCTTGAGCCTGGTTGGAGGAAACCAAAAGCGATCCTAGCAGCTGAGGAAGGTGGTGCAAGGCAGTGGAATGTCACACTCGGGGACTCCTGCCAAGGTGTGCACTGGCACAGTGTGCCTGCTAAGGATGCTCACATAGCCCATCCACCATCATTGGCCTTCAGCCCCTCTGCTCCTCCACTCAGTCCCTGATAAGCAAAAATATTCATTTAAGGGGTTTTTATATACTCTCACTCCATGATGATGCTAGTTCTGAGTAAGGAATCAGAAATGACACGTCACACACCTTTTGATGTGCCCTTTTATCTCCTTTGGGTTGGTAGTTAAACTTTTAAATGTGAGGACTTCTCAGTACATGAAAAGCAATGTCTCGTTTCTTCCGAGCCTTCCGAGGCTCAGAGTCCCTTGCCATGAGAAAACATGGATGGTTTAAGATGTAGTGCTGTCGACACTAGACGTCCTCTCTCTGCCTGCAGTGCTTATTGCTTTTCCCAACTGGTGAAACTGGAAATTCTGTCTGCCTGCAGCTCTAAAGGACTAGTCCCTGAAAATGCAGCAACTGCTTAGTTGTCCATTGCTGTTTCAACCCCTCACCCAAGCTACAAATAATGAGTTATTGAGCTAATTTAGTTTTATACAGAAGTGATCTTCGTCTTGCAAATCAGGAAGGCTATTTAACGCAGCGTAATTGACTTCAGCTGTAAGATTCAATGCACTTATCTAGGATTACAGTTCAATAAAATCTAATTGTGCTGAGAGCAACAGGAATTACAGAAACACCTGGGGATTGTTCTCTGCCTTTCCCATGAAGAAGGTGAGCTGAATGTCTTCTGATCCTTATGGTTTGGATTTTACTGCTGCTTGATGTGCCCATTTGGTGGGAGCAGCTTAAGGTGACACCATTTGGCGTGGGGAGGTGAAGCCAAGCAGGTGAAATGATGGGTGACCTTCTACAGTGAGCTCTGTGTGAGTGATGCTCTCATTTCTGTGTGCCCGGCCAGAGTCGGGCTGGGAGAATGGGAAGTAAGAAAAGTCTGGTTTCATTATGATGGTGATGATAATAGGATCTATGAGGTATGGGAGATTAAAAGCCCTATAACATTGCAGGCCAAGTCATTCACAGAGGACAAGGCCTGAAATCAGTTCAGTGCCTAAACATCCTTTTGTCTTGCCTCACCCAGTGTAGAAATAAATAAGGGAAAACAAATATTTATTCAGTATTTCCTCTCACTATTTACCAAATAGGAAGCTGTGTAAAGCCAACTGCTACATGGAAACATTCACTGGCCATTGTGCTTTGGCTTTATGATTGTGCTGCAATTGTAGAGAGCCTTTTTGCCCAGGTATTCACTAATGAGCTTTTCATCAGCCACTCAGAACAAATGGGGAAGCATTAGATTTAAGTTTTCACTTGCAGAGCTTCAGGGAAAAGTACAGACTTTTTAGTGGGATGAGGACACTGGCACAGGTAGTGAGTAATTTGGGATGATAGTGGAGCAGACGGTGTGGCAAGTGTCCTTGTGATACACATGAGGTGCAAACTTTGTTATTCTCTTGTAGAGAGACATCCCAAACATCAATCCTTGCTCCAAACATAAGGTTGTGTAATTAGGAGTGCTTGCTTAACACCATGCTTATTTTCTCCATTGTTTCTCCTGGTTATTAATTATCCTGTTGCAAGCAGGAAAGGACAAATGTACTTTAAGACCAAAGTAATAGATTTGGCTGGCTCCAGTACTCTGACTTCATGAGCAATAAAATATATATAATACTGCTTGCTACGGCACATGCTGTACTAATCATTCTCTGTGCAACTGCCTACTTTTTACATCATTTTAAACAAATGCCAGGACTATGGGGAGTAATAAAACAAACAACAGCAGAACAGGTAGGTTTCGTTGTACAAGTTAAAAACAAAACAAAAAACACCTCCATCTCCAAAAGCCATGAGAACTGTAGAAAGAGGCTCTTTTCACCTGACAAAGTTAAGCTGTAATTACTGAGTGCAGAGAACATATTTCTTATGGGAACAATCAGTGAGAATGGATCATGCAGAATGTCCCTGAAGCTGCTGCAGTTACATTTTAAGAGCAGAGAAGAGAGATTGAAAAGAATTTTTATTTTTTTTTCTGGTTATGGAGTTGGCTTTGCTTGTGGCCTAATGATTGCTGGTTCTTACTACTGCTTGGGGTGATTGTTAACTGGGTTGGTGAAAATACTGATATTAAACTTCTGTTTTCAGGTGACATGAAACCGAAGAAGAAGTTCATGTCATGCCTAAGTTTTCAGTTTGAGTTGAGCTGTCAGGGAGATCTAGATAGACATTTGAAATAAAGTCTTTGCTGTTTTGGTTAACTTTATGAGGTGATAAACCCTGTTTCACTTTGTTTCCGATGCCTTTATTTTTTTAATCGGGACATTCAAATGTTGGTGCAAAATTAACTTAAAAGCAAATACAGGGGGCACTTCAAAATTTGTCCACTTTGCATGCATCAAAGTATTAATGTAAGCTTATACAGGACCTGCTGGTATGCAGCAGCAGACGGCAAATGGTTTGTTAGTATTGGTAATGCTCTCACAGAGCCAAATACAATTCTTACGCTTGTTGGCTTGACAGTCCAAAGTGCTTTTCATTCCTATCCAGTTTTTTTCTGCTTCCTCTGTCTTCATATTGCCACCCTTGGACCTTAGAATAGTAAAATGAAACTTAGAAGAGTTTATGAAAGTCACAGTCGAAAACCTGCTATCTTAGGTCAAGCAGATGAAACCAGTGCTAAGTCCAGTCTCTTATCAAATCTGGCCAAAATAGTGTTTCACCTACATTTGGGGAGTGTGGCAGTCTATTTCTCTCTAAAATAGCTGAAGTCAATAGAGGTATTGTTCAGAAAAATACAAGATTCCCCAAGATGTTGCTAGGTTGATGATACTCATTGGATTCTGTGCTGTGCAGAACTAAATCTATAGACTTCTGGACATTATTTCCCAAACACAGTTGAGATTTTGTCTTGTTTAGTATTGTCACAGGTTTGTTTCATAAGTGTAGCTATGCAGTAATTTCTTACTTCAAAGAAATTGCTTGCTTGACAATTTTTTTAAAGCAAGATTTTCATTTAAATCCAATTCCACTCCATTCAAAAGAGTACAATTTTTGCTGTTACATCTGATATTAATTTCATGTCTTACTACCTACCACAGTTAGGGAAATAAAATCTAATATCATCTTCAGCCAGTAGATTGTTTCCTTTTCCCTTTTTATGCCATTTGTTTTATCTTTTCTTCTTCTCCACAGCTTTGGATTTTGTCTGTCATCTTGTTTTAAAATCTGCTGTTGTATTACTCTCAGTACCCAGTGTTTAGATAGGTCCTCCTCTATCTTCTCCAAAGCATACCAAGGTTCTCTTCCTATCTCATGCCTTCTATGTACGAATTAGTGGCATGATGTGTAATGCATGAGTTTCTGATACACGCTGAGAGTTGTGCCTCCAGCAGTGCTGGTGATGTACTCCAGCTGCTGATGAGTGCTCAGTCGGCTGCACCAGATTGGAGTTACCGCCAAATAAAATACCAAAATCGGGCATCATATCACCAACATGGTTCCAGTGGAGTAGTTTAGGTCTAAGGGTAAAAGCTAATATAGACATGGCCATTAATTTCTCACCCCTCCAGGGGCGTACTTCTAATTAAGACCACGTATACACTATTGAATGTTTCCAGTACTGTCCCCTTAATCTATAAATTATTGGTCCATTTAACAGGACTCCGCATAGAGCCCCAGCTCAGACACCTGGCTGATACCCATTGATCCTGGTCCTCCTGCCACAGTCATCTCCTCTTCATTTACTTGCTAATGGAGTAGCCTGCTCTTTCTGTTATAGTCTCACATTATTTCTCTAATTGGCTTCTTTTTTCTTTTATTGTAATGATTTTGCCATTCCAGGGCAGATTCCCTGGCAGAAGATTCACAGTATGGCAGTCTAACATCACCCCTATCCTGGTAGTAGCAACACCCTGTTTTGTGTCACCTTTTCTTCAGAAAACACCGCTAGAGGCAGTTGCAACCTCACTTGATCTTTCCCTGTGTAGAAGATGTGAAAATACCTAATGAATCATTTTGGGGAGGTGTGACCTGTGGGATGCAGACGCGTGGGAGTGTTTATTTGTTGAAATCATCAAAAGGGGAATCACTCCATTATCCGAGTACCCATGTCAAAAGGTGGGAAATCAGCATGCTCTGAAGTTTCACTATACCTTGATTCTTCCCCTATCTCTCTCTTCCTGGAAGGTAGTTAATTTTGGAAACATGCACAAAGAGGAGAAAAGCAGCATGTAAATTCCCAGGATTTCCTTTGGGGGAGAGATCCCGCAGGGAAAGGAGGGAACTCTTTTAATAATCTTTGCATCATTTAATCCCAAGAAAGTGAAATAAAATCAGCACTTCCACTGACAGTTGGCAGCTCATTTTTTCTGTAACAAGACCAGTTTTTAATTTCTTTATAGTACAGTCTGATTAAGACTGTATCGAGTTGATTGAGGAGAGCAAAATCTGGTTTTGACAGATGTTTCCCATGATCTGAAGAATACAAACACTCCTGCAAGATGACAGACGGCTTGTTTACATAAGAAATCTTTTTTTTTTTTTCTTAATAAAAAAAAATAAAAATCATCAGAAACACACAAACACAAAGCAACATTTGGATCAGTCATTCTGATCAAGGCAGTGTCAATTATTAGGCTGTAAAGGGAACTGATGACTCAACTTAGGCACAGCGCTGCGGCGATCTCCGATTTTCGGTTTCATAACAGATTCTTTTCAGGAATGCTTTTCATTCATACCTGATGTTTAAATGTGTCTCTGGGAGTGTGCATCACTTTGTGATGGGGATGTGAGAAACTGGTGTCAGCGTGCTCCGAGTGGTTGGGCAAAATTTGGAAGGCATTCCTGTACCTTGGTGGGATGCCCAGTGGGAGAAGGGTCCTCTGACACATCGCATTGTGCACTTGTACCTGCACATCGCCAGTGTTGTTACCATGGTAAATTTTATAGATAAGTTCACATCATGAAAATTGAAAAGCACTTTGGTTCAGAAAGTGAAATGTTTTGATGAGATCCCATGCTTAGTAATTCCATCGAGCGCACTTGTTAAAGCGGGTGAGTCAGAAATGGAAATGCAAAGCATTTCTCTGAACAGTGGCCGGAAATTAGCTTTGAAAACTGAAACAAAGCCCCAACCACAGTTTTATCTATTTACCTAAACAATTTTAGATCTGTGAAAATCCCTTTGTCTTGGTATACATTTTGATTCCTCTCTTGTAGTGCGATCCTTAGGCTGGATAACCAGCCATGTCAGAACTATCTTGGTGTGTCTGACTTTCATGGTTAAAAAAATTGAGTGTCCTGTTAGTGGCTTCATTGCCTCTGGTGCTGCCATCTTCTGTCACAGCTTGTGGTGGAAGTTGGTGGAAATATAAGTCAGGATGGGATGCTGTAATATCTGAGTTAATTTAACACTGAGGAAGAAAACCAGGGAAATTGAGTGGATTCACTCAGCTGCTTATTACCCAATGCAAAAGTTGTATATACATGTATATGTATGTGTGTATGTATGTGTACATACAGCCCACGGGGCTATCTGACTGTTTTGGCACAAAAAACTCCTTGGTTTGGGGCTGGCTACTCCCCATCTTAGCATGGAGAGGCTTCAGTAGTTACAAGCCCCTCTGTTTGTCACGACATAGCCCTCCGTCTGTAGGGAGAGGGCAGAAGGGAGTCATGAGTGTTTTCATGTTAGTAGTGGTTGTCTTGCAAAAAAGCTTAAGAATCAGTATATTGAGTGATAGATAGCAACATTCTTTATGTCATCCCACGCCTTTCTTCTCTGCTGAAATCTTAGTGCCTCTTGCTTATCCTTGCTGGATGCATTGGACTTGTCACTCAGCCTCAGAGAGCATGAGGACTGGCTGCTTTTCTGGCGGCTGTAGTGTGGTCTGAGGCCCATCAATGTAAATCATGGTGGAGGAGGACAAAGTAATAGATGTGTTTAAGGGACTTGCAATTCCCACGGCAAGGCTGGTAAAGTAGAGCTCGTTTCAAAGAGAAGGCGGTTTGGTGATTTTTCATAATTACTGTTTACCTAAATAAATAAATAATGCATATTCATGGCTTTAACTAGAGTAAGTCATGTTGAAATGTTTACCTCTCCCGAGGATAGTTATTAAGGGCGGGGTGTGGGGTTCAGCAATTAATAATAAAACATTTAGATGAGATTACAGAATGCTCTGATTAGAATAGTAAACATTATGCTAGAAATAAAAGCAAATAAACAAAGCTGTCTTGAATTAGAAAAAAATAAATACTATGCTGTCTGAAGAAACATGCAGAATGGAAGCAGTTGGGTGAAGGGGCCGTGCCCTTGTAGCTCTTCAAGATCACAGGGAGGCCTCTTCAGTCTAAAAAGCATCCCTGTGGAAGAAAGCCCCTCATTTCCAGTCTGGAAAAAAGTTGATACAAATATTGGCATCTACACAGATCAGTGTGGCAGATGTAACACCTGTCAGTACCACTGTGGGGCCAGGGTCCGTTGATTCTTTAACTGTGCAACAGAGAGTATTTCACCTGCTTATATCACTAGTAAATAAAACCTTTATTTGCATTGTGAACTTCCTTCCTCCTCATTTTGCACATTCCTTTGAACAAAATTCTTTGCTCAGCTAAGAGTTTGAAATTTGGACTCATCCTTTCATATCTTTTGGCTGTGGTTCCTTATCTGGTTAATCAGATCAAAGAGAGCCAGTGATGTGTTCAAAGATTCTTGTGACAGCTGTGTACCATTAGGCTGAATGATTAAAAAAACCCAAAAACATAATTGTAGTTTAGTGCAGTAAATACAGATTGGTCTTTCAGTTTAACATACAGTAGCAGGCGAACTGAGCCTTTGACAAAAGACCTGCTGCTTTAAGGCCTTGCAGACAAAGCTGGTTTGCCCCTAGCCCCACCTGCCTCCAGCTGTTTTGGGCCAGCAGAGGAGTGTGATTGAGCAATGGGTGTATCTGTCCTGTTGCACTAGGTTGAGGATGAAAAAGAAACTAGAGGATGGACAGAAAGAAGGTAGGCAGCACCAAGGCAGCATGCAGGGACCATTAGCCTCAAAACTCCTTGTGCAGCTGGGATGGGCTCTCTTTTCTCATGGAGCTGTCCCTTTGCAAGCTGCTGTCCTTTCTGGGCCATTTTCTAATTTGGGCATCTTTTGGGGACGAAGGCTTTCAGACCTTCTCATCTAGACCAAATTGGTCCCTTCTGAAGTAGCTTCACAAGCACTAGGATGCTCACTGGCACCTAGCGCACCCGGCGTGCTGCTGGCTTGACTCCTGGACTCCCTCTCATCTAGAAACCGAAAAGTGTCCTCTCTGACTGGAAGTGCGGTCTGACTATTAGCTGTGGTGGAGTCTCTGCTTGTGTCAATCACTAGTGCAAGTCCCTGGCTGTTCTCTGAAACAGAGCAAGATGTCGAGGAACGAGCACTGGCGGATGGGCTGTCTTGTTCCACAGGTGGAGGGAATCTCCCATTGACTTTGGTCCTTGTGAGGCTTCTTCACAGTTGTTTTTTTCTGGCTGATAAATTTCCCTCAAACACATTTTGTTTCTCACTTCAGTGGATAAACCTTTTCCCTGACCCATCTGCCTGCACTGCAGGATCTGTGAGTGGTGTCTGTATCCCGGAAGATGAGGGTGCTAATGGTGGCACAAGGTGTTGGTCCATCTCCCTTGTAGCAGAGGGGTGTGGTTTTATAAACATGGTGCATTTTCCCCATTGGAAGAATCATTCTGGGCTACAGACAAGATTTCTGTGGAGCAGAAATACCCATTTCCTTCTTCACTGTTTTTTTCCTAAGGGTTTCAGGGAGTTCCAGCTGCATGCCTTCTGGCAAAGCCAGTGGCAGCAAGGCAGCCAGAGCCTCGTGCAGGGTTTTGCAGGTTGAGAATGTGTTGCACACGCAGAGTGCACAGCACAGTAAACCCGATATCAGCTCACAACTAATTATCTCTGTATAAAAATTCCCCTGCTCGCCGTTTTGCCGTTAGAGGCTCGCTGGTAAGATTTATGACTCTGGCTAAAATGAAGTACCATTTCCTTTTTCTCAGCATTACTGTGCGTGGCCTCTCTGGCTTTTCTTGTTAAAAAGACCTGAGTTCACCCAAGAGGGAACATATTTTTGAACCTCTTCCCCATCAGCATTCTGCCTTTTCGTTTGTATATTTTTAACAACAACTGAAGATTACCCACTAAACAATTTCAGGTCCTTGGAGTGAGGGTGGAGACAGAGAAGCTAAGAGGCAGCTCCTTCATGCATGGGAGATGCAGTATTTGCCCACTTTCAGCCCTACCACAGTTTGCACAGGCACCATGTGTACATCCATCAATGTGGGCTCCCTCTTCATAGTTTGGTGAGCAACTGTTGCATCCAGGGTTTATGTGAGCTAAAGGATCATTTCCTCCCTTCATGATGTAATGTGGGGGACCAGCTGTACAGCTGGAGGAAAAACTGTTTCTCTTGCCCTTATGTTGCACATGTATGTCCTCATTTCACAGGATGATGAAAATGAGACCATTGACCGAACTTTCTGAACTTGCTACTGTATGGCTGACTTCATCCTAAATCACCTTAAAATTAGTTTGTGTGACACTGTAAGACAGTTGGGGTTTTTTTCTGAGTACAGAGGGAAAAAAGGGAGCAATGTTGAGCTGCTGCCATCCCTTCCCAGTTGCAGTTAGATGTAGTTATTTTTGTATTAGAGCTTGGAAGAAAACCGGTAGAGATGCCAGATAAACCTTCCCAAAACAAACATTTGTGTTAATACTTAAATATTGTTCAACTTTCGCAGCATTTACTTATCTGTTTCCCACATGCTGAACCTTATGGGAAGTTTTTGTGGTTGACTGTGGCCTATTCTTTTGTTCTGTATGTTAACTGTTTTCTTAATTTGTAATTTTTAGAAGAAAGCAGCAGTAAAAGTCTGAACATGATAATCATTCAGCACGGGAACATCTTTTTGGCATGGCAGGAGTGTGTTTTTTGTAGGTCACATGTGTTGGGTCAGGAGTCCAGGAGCATTAACCCAGTGAGCTGTGTCATTTTAGGATGACCTGAGAAGCATTCTTATCCGAGAGAACCAGTGCTGGCTAGTCCGGTATCATTTTCCAACATGCCAGACTAAGGGACAGCAGTTTCGTCTTCATCACTGAACCAGCTCATTTTCTCCAGTTTGCATGTGTGTTAGCCATAATTTCCAGCCCTTAAGGGGAAATAAGATAGGTATCTAATTTTTCATCAGATCTGACATAAAGTATAAGACTGTGGCTTTTGCTGTCTATTGGTTTTACTGCATAGGACATAAATATTCAACTTGTGTCATCTGATAAGGTTGCTGGGGAGGGGGGTTTTCTCACAGAAAGTATTAACTTTCCTTTCACACCTAGCCATTCTTTCATGAGTCATAACCTCAAGATAAAATATTTTCGATGGTGGCTTTAAGTCAAGTATATTCCAATGAGAAAATCATTCAGGTTTTACATAAAAAGATTTACAAGTTCCTGTGGCAATACTCTTGAACTACAGCCTTATGCCTTCTCCCAGCCCTTCCTGGTTGATATGTCTCAGACCTAACTGCAACCAGAGGACAAGGAAAGGTGGAAAATTTTCCCTATACACATTCCCCAGCTCCTCTAAAGGTTTTCTGTTAAAGCCTGGTTGGTTTTGTTAAGTGTAGCTGGTGAAAATCCCACTTGCAGACTCCAGAGCACTCTGGGACAGCAGCAGCTGCCTTCCCCTGCAGCCGGTCAGCCAGCAATGGTTAATGGTTGTCTCAAAAGTTCTGTTGGTGACCTTAGTCATAGTTTCTAGCTAGGGTGGTCCTTCACATCGTTTTGCCGTTATCTGAGGGAATAGCTCAATCTCATCTCCTCTGACTGTTGACACAGCTCATCCAGATAGGGACTGCAGAACGGGTCCTCGCAGCCTTGGGATGGGTGGGTACCTCCCTGTTTGTGGTCCACACTTCCTTGGTTGTGTTGGTTTTCTGCATCCCACCTCTCGGCACTGGGGAAGAAGCTGCTGTGCCCTTCTGACTCATGTTTTGGCTGCCTCTAGTTAAACAGCACACATGGGAACAAGCAGGAGTGATAGATGAGCGTGGTTTTTCCCCTTGGAAGAGCTATGCAGGTTATTATGAGGAAATTAGGTGCACTGAGGGTGAAGCAGACCCTTTTGTCACTCTTTTGTGACACAGGTATCAATATCATCTTGGGTTTAATTTACAGATTTCAGGGAGAGATCGTGCATTAGATGTCAGGAGCACTGCAAATGCCTTCTCAGCCTCAGGCGACCCTTCAAGCTACAAATGTTCCAATGAAGCTATTTCAACCAGAAAGAAATTACACACAAAACGTAAGGAAAATACGTTTGCTGATCTGTGATGGTATTGCATGTAACAAAGTGGGATCCTTGACTTCACTGGGATCAATTTCTGCACATATTTGTGTACGTAGCATCATTGCACTCCGCCAAGTGAGGCACTGCTTCAGAGAACACCAGCTCTGTTTGCACACCTGTGCTCACTGTTCCTGGCTTGCAGGTGCTGAGCCTTCCTTAAATATTTTTTTCTCCTTTCTACATCTGACAGAAACTCACCAACTTGTCTCCTCATGTGGGTCATTTTACTTGGCCATCATTTTACCCACCTATGCTGAACATCAGGATAAGCAACCCACCGTGATTTGTTGCATTTGTGTATTTGTTGCTCACTTCCCTCATGGCCCACCCAGAATCTCCAGTTTTCTTGAGTACAACTACACAATTTTCTGTGTACACAATTTTCTATGTCTGAAGCATCTTTCATGCTAAGTGGAGTCGTACCCAGGTACATTCATCACACCCTTCTCAATTCACCTTTTTTGGTTTGTTTGCCGCAAATGGAAGAACTTCCCAGTTTTCCTCCTTATAAGCATTAAAGCCCTATTGAAAACAAAACCTCTCCTTTGAACACTCTCTCTGTATAACAGAAAACCAGACTGGAAGGTGTTTTATTGAAGCAAATGGTTTTTCAACTTCATGCATTCTTCTGCCAGTTAGAGTGTCTGGTGTGTCTTCCTTTACATTTGCATTCCTCGGTGCTAATTTCAGCTGCCAGGCAGTACTGGAAGCCATCAGAAAGGGGGAGAAAAAAGGTAACCTGGTTCAAAAATGTACAAGAGGTTGTTAAATAATGTAAGTTTAAAAAAAATCAAACAGATTTACAAAGTCCAATTGGAAGTACTGTTATTTTTTCTAGATTTCTTTTCAAGCTGTTAAGGCAGATGCTTCTTTTTAGAATAAGTGTAAGGTTGTCTTGCAACCTCCAAGACTGCAGGAGCTAGGTCTTCAAGCTGGTGTAGGACAGTGATTTTGTGGCCTCTCATGACCCTGCTAACTGATGGCCCACATGTGCAGGTTTGTGCTGAGAGCTGAGACCTTGATGTGAGCAAGCCTTGGAGCAGAGAGTACATTGTACCCTGCCTAAGATCCAGCTCTTCCCAGTGCTGTAAATCAGCCTGTGAGACTGCTGAAATTCCTCTTCTGTAGGTGCACTGTTGTCTCTTCATACAAACTCAGTTTTTATGTATTCCTATAAGTTTGCAACTGTAGTAACAGCTTTGTCTTTAATAATTTGCCTGTTTCAGGAAAAGTCTTTTGTCGAATGGAAAGCGAGAAGAAGCCCTTGTGCAGAGCGTAGGCAGGGGTTAAGTTTCATTCTACCCTAAGCTGACCCCTGGGCAGAGAGATTCCTGCTTTAGTCTTTTAGATCATGTGTAAAACCTGATGCTGGCTGGATCATCCTGCATAGGGCAAGAATATCTGGGGAACATGGGGAGTGTTATGGAGTGAGACATTTGCAGAAGGGAATGAAATGTTTGGGATGCAGCCTCATGCTTTCTACAGCAGTGGACATCAATCAGACCTTCTCAGAAAAGCTTCAATGGTGCTGAAAGTCTTCTTTCCCACCCTCCCTACCCCTTTTTTTTTTCCTTGTTTCCCTATTCCCAACTTCTGTTTATTTTCTTTTTCTTCTAATACGCTGTGGCATGTGCAGTTTTTGCTCAGGAAACTAACTCATCATTGAAAACACAGAGACTTCCCTGACTAAAGTTCTTTGGCCATTGAGTAAGCAACAGTTATTTTTGTTCTACCAGAGATTTATGACTGAACATATTTAGAGTTTATATTTTTAGGTTTATAGGCAATTTAGATAATGTATATTTGTGACCATAAATATTTGGTACTCTTACAGTCTGTCAGTGAATGTTATGCCCCATTGGAGAAAACTGTATAAACTAAAGAGACACAAGCATTGTTTTCTGAGCACAGCCTCATGATTCTTTTCAAGTACCTAATTAGGTAATCCTTAAAGGTAGCAAGAGCTTGAGCATCTGTTGGTCAACCATCTAGGAGGGTGCCATCCTGAGGAAATAACCTGCTTTTCATAAGTGAACCAATTCTCCACAAGACTCAGAGTAAAATGCAGTAGGATCACTGCTCAGAAAATACTGAACTTTTTTTACCAGGAACAGCATACTTAGAAAAATAACCACCAATTCTCTCTCATTTGCACTGCATTTTGGTTTTTTTTCTTTTTTCCCCACTTTTTTATGGTGTCATAAACAGGCATTAGTCATAAATAGAAGTAGCAGACATCTCTTGAGAAACCAGAATTTTTTACTGAAGAGTTAATTTTGCAAGTTTTTTTTTTTTTTAAGAGTAGTTTTTTTAGAAAATCTAAACTTCAGGGGTTTATTTTCCTCTTCCTCACCTCCCCCTTTATCTAGCTTTAGTTTGTGGTGATTCTGCAGACACAACCTTTACAGTGATCCTGTGAATACAGATACATGCCACTGCTTGTACTGCTGCTGTCCCCTTCTGTTCAAAAGAAAACCATCTTCCTTTCCACTCCCAGTTGCCGACTTCAAGTAAATAGTAGTTAAGCATTCCAATGTTTTTCCCAGGAAAACAGTAAAGTGTTGGGCACTGGCAACTTGAAAACCTCAACTTGAGAACCCCTGTAGCTTAAAGCTAATTACTTCTCCTTCCACAAGTATTTCCTCCCCAACCACTTCAGAGTGTGACCACTTCCTTGGTAGATGGAGGAAGCCTGTTCCAGAGTCTGGGATTGGGATTGTGCGCACTGTGGGTCCTGGGCTGTGTGGTGATGTTGGGACTTGGCTGCTGGGAGTTTCAGCCTCCCCTCCAGCCCCCTGGCCCCAGCCCTGCTCTCGCCAGCCTTCCCCATCCCAGAATACCTCCCCTCCAGTGACTGATCCCTGAGCCCCTTGCACAGAGGTGACAGCACAGTGCATTTTCTGTGGGCAGATGAACATTTCATTCTCTCTTCAGTTTTCTTTTGACATGGACTGGCATGACAGATAGCTTTCCTTTACAGTGGCTGCAGGATTATGACACACATCACATCAACTCAGGGATACCAAATTACACTGATGGTGTTTCTTCTCTGAAGCTCCCCAGAATAAAGGAGAAACAACGGAACAAATTTTGTGTTCCTGACTTAAATTCCTTGATAAAATCAATGCAAAGCTTTGACAAAAGCCACTAGTAATTATTATTTAAAGCCTACTAGATAAATTTGATGGGTTTGTTACAACTCCTTTCTGGTGTGATGTGCAGTTTCATAGAACCACAGGGTGATTTAGGTTGAGCTTTAAAGCTAATCTGGTTCCAATCCATCTGCCATGGGCAGGGACAGCTATCACTAGACCAGGTCGCTCAAAGCTCCATCCAACCTTGGCCTAGAACACTTCCAGGGATGGAGCATCCACAGCTTCTCTGTGCTCCAGTGCCTCTCCACCATCACAGTAAAGAATTTTTTAGTACGTATGCATAACAATGCACATAGCTGTGGTGTGATCTGGTAGAATAATCACAGAAATGTTAGTTTATCTGTTCAGTAATTTTCAGGAGCCTTATACTATATGAATGAAAGGAAAACATGGTCTTTGTAGGAAAGTATCTACAGCTTAAAGCTTTGAGGAAGTGTGAAATGGACATAAAGTAATTGCCATGTTTGGCATGAAGACCTTTTGTTTTTTTAAGAAAAGATGCCCTAATGTGTTTCTTAGAATCAAAAGGAAAAAACAAAGAGGTGTTTATGAAGATTCAGTGCTTGATTTTTTTTTTTAATTCTTACCTTTATTTTATTTTATTTTATTTTAGGTTGCTCCAACTGAGTTGCCAGAACACTGCCCTACAGAACTTTGGAGGGTCACTTCTTAATGGATTGCTGCAGCCTCTTAATTTCTCCATTGATCCTGTTCCCTGCATCGTGAGAACATTTTAGCCAGCACAGAACCTAGAAAAGTTACATGTAAGTCATGACTCCAGTTCCTTTCTATTTAAAGAAAAAACAAAAGAAAAAAGGAAAAAAAAAAAAAAGATCTTGAGGAGGCAAGGTAGAGGCAGTAAATATCACACTTTAGAAAAACACTGTAAAAGCTGTAATTCAACTGCAAACATTAGGTGGTAAATAACTTGTTATTGAAGTAGTTACTTGCTTTTTTAACCTAAATAGTGATAGTCATTTTGATGGCTTTTTTAAGTGTTCTGCTGCTATGGTAAACCGTAGTGAGAAGTACCTAAAATAGCTCTGTTCGCCCCATTGCTCTAACTACGCTTTGTTTTTCTCTGCAACGGGCTGCGTGTGTGCACACCTACCTTGGTGTGCCCTGCCAAAGCTGCACGTGCTCTCTGTGTGTTTGGAGGCCATCATCTGCCCAACAGGTCTGCAGGCACCCTTCTGTTTCTCTCATAATAAAATCCATATCCTTTTGGGTTCCCAGAGTATTTCCCTTGGAGGAGCCCTGGTGCTGCTTCATCCTTCAGCCTGCTGCCCCAAAAGGCTCTATAAGCATCAAAACTACCTTCATTGCTACCTCCAGCTCCTTCCAGGTGGAATTAAGTGTTCCACCTGACTGCTGAAGGGTAAAGAAAGTTGTGCATAGATCTACTAGAGACAGATTGAGGGGAGTGCAGACCCCTTCCTAACTTCTCAGACGGGGTAGTAGTCCCCAGTGTTTGTTGTGCTTTGATATTTCACCCAAGATGGGGAGCATCTTATGGTCCTGTGCATGTATTTCATCCCTGATCCCATGATGACTGAGTCTTCCTCTGAAACATTCCATAGCACAGCCTGGCACAGAGTCAGTGGTTTGACCCTTTGCAGTTTATCAGCAGTTCTAACCCTATTTCTGGTTTCTGAGGTAGAAGAAGCTTCTGGACCACTGTAAGGATGGCATGGATGTGATGGTCTGCTCCATGGAGGGTGGCACACCCCAGAGCTGACAATAGAGCTTGAGCACAACTTAATTTCATTAATTTTTAAAACAAAACCAAAACGCTTTGTGTTTAAGAGTTTTTTCACCTTTGGGATGGTGGTATAGAGCAGCTTGGCAAAAGGAGGTAATACAAAATCGTGGTTCACAGTGTGGCACTGTGCATGTTACTGCCCTTGTTTGTTCACTGCAGTAACAAATACATATGATGCAGTTTAGTCAGAACAGGTCAGTGAAGCAGACCACTACTTACTAGTCAGTTTTTTATTGAATGCTTACTAATACCATTTTTAATCTTAGGAACTGAAAAATATAAGTGTTTCGGAACCAAAGCATTTCTATTAGAAATATACCTTTATTTGAAGTACTTTATTTGCTTATGTGACACTAAAAGATTTACTTAAAACAAGAAAAGTCTACTGCAAAAGGAGGATAGTGTTCTTTATCGTGTATGGAAATTCAGTTTGTAAAGAGAGGAAATTTTTTTTTCTGGTGTGATGAGTATCAGCAAAAACAATGATGAAGTCGCAGGCAGTGGAGAAAGTCTGGGTAGCAACAGAATTCACTGTCTAAGAGGCCTTACAAGGTGGGAGTTTGATTTTGTTTTCCAAAGAAGAGGGAGAGTGTTGCCATTTCCTTGAGGGTCTGGCATCCTCTAGTGCAGTTATTAATTAAATCCCCCTTAGCAGGAATTGTCTGACTGCAGGAAAATTTTGGATCTGGCTTGAAATTTGTTTTTAGTGCTTGTCTTAAGGGAAGAAGACTTGAAAATAGGAGTTGTAACAGCTAGGCAGGCAAAAAAAGCTTGTTTTTCATTAGTCCTACTTAGCACTATTCCCATAAGGTTTGGAAGCCTTATTCACAATTTTTTGCAGGCTTTTCTCATGATGTTTGAAAAGCTTATCATTAGGCATCTTGCAAATTCACTATTAAAAACACTTCAAGAGGAACTAACTTCAAAAATGTCATCCTTGTTGGGGGACTTGAAAAAGCAGACAGAAATGGGAAAGAAAAACCCTCTCTCATTCCAAGAAATGTATAGGAAGTTTTGTCTTGCTTTTTGTTGTGCTACAAATAATCAGATGTCTCCTCTTCAAGGAACAAAATCAGGTCTGAGAACCGAATGAATTTGAAAACCAGTGTGATGATACATGAGCCATCATCACATATGTGCCTTTTCTTTTTTTTTCCTTTCTTCTTTCTCTTTTAACTGTGGTTATGCTCGAGTTATGCATCATTTTCAAAACATGGAGTGTACTCTAGCTCCTAGAAAACTCATGCATCACCTCACAGGCTGTTGGCTGGGGCTGCACCCCAGATCGTGTGTGCAGATCCACACTAGCACAGGTAGACATGAGGACAAGCTGCTCGTTGCTTATTTGATTTCTCAGTGTTTCCTATTGTCTGGCTGTTTTTGATGACAGACTGCTTGTAACAATTACCTCATTACAGCAATTTCCATGGAAAGAAGCGGACTTTCACTTCTTAACATTAACCCTGTTGGAAAGAACAGTTGCACAAGGTTGACCCAGCTGTAACAGCTGTGTTCTTGTTGCTTTTCCCAGGGTGCAATGTGATAAACAAGTATGCCTTTCCCCCCTTCCATTTATTATTTTCTTCCTATAATACTACTAAGGTGCTGATGGATAAAATCTCCATAAAAATAGTTCTTACTGATGTGTGAGTTCAAAGCAGAATGTCCCTTGCTTGTTCTGAGGGAGCAGCATATTGCAAAACCCTGTTATGGTGCATATGCCAAGCTAGTAAAGAAAAACCCATTTCTCCAGGTTCTGGTTAAATCCAGGGAATTAATCCTGGATAGGTTAGACTGAGTGTACTGTAATATGGGAGTACAACAGTCAGGGGGAAGCTGTGCTCTCTGCTGAGAGGCTCTCTCCATTCATTATCCCAAACAGTCACGAATGACTGTGTACAGAGCTGTGTCTTGGAGCAGCTACTGGGGGAGGGCTGCTGGCTGCTGGCAGGTAACTATTCCTAGTAGTGTCTGTACTCTGCTCACATTTCTCATTTTGTTTTAGCCCTGTGTGTTTTCCTTTAAAAGCAGCAAAAATAACATCCTAATCAATGTCCTTCTGCGTCTCATAAAAAGACCAGATCTGTACTGCTTATCCAATGTTGTGAATTCAGCAAGGGCCTATAAATGGTTTACACAAGATTAAAAAACAAGGCAACCCAAGACTCTGAAAGTTCTGTACATATTTGCTAGGTATGAGTTCTTCAGAGTATTTAAAAAAATTTTAGAAAGATTTCTTGAAATCTATCCTATGCCCATCTCTAGGCAGATGTAAATAATGTAAAATTTTAAATATGCAGATATTGGTGGTTAAATGTCTGTCACCCGCCTACCACCACAACCTGGGGAAAATGTAACTTTTTAAAAAATCTGCACTTAAAGGTCAGGTAACTTGACAGAATTCAGAAGAAAAGCAGATTTCTGAAGGCAAAATTGTATCACTGTGGACATTGACTTACCAAACACTCCTAAACCATCAGTAGCAAACCCTCTTCCTAAGTGCCATGACCATACCTGAGGACATTGATAGGTTTATGTTACTGGATGAGAGATGTGGCCATGTCTGCATTTCAGGATTTTTTTTGTATATTTTCCTGTAGGAGTGCTGTTTTCATAGGGGCAAAGGCACTTTCTTAGCCATTTTATGGTACTGATATATCAAGACTCTGTACCTCGTGCCACCAGTGTGTGGAGTGTCTCCTGCCTCAGGGACCTTGACAGCTTCCCATGGCATCTTGTCCATTGGCCACTGCCAGCAGCTCTGTGTCAGTCCTTCAATGTGATCAAATGCTTCTCAGCACTGTCAGTGCCTCTGTACCTCAGCCAGGCTGGTGGCTGGGGACAGCTTTTGGTACAAATACATCTGTTGACTAAATATCATTTATTTTTATGTGCAGATATGTGCATATATATAAAAATGAAACATATGTATTTATAAAAGACATAGTTATATGTATGTATGCTATCTTTTAAATAAAATATGCATCTGGACAAATATATGGCCTGAAAAGTGCTGGTGTGGCTTCAGGCAGGGCGCCTGTGGGTGCCCACGTGTGCAGGTGGTGAGCCAGTGTCCCTTCTTGGAGGTTTCTGACCAAGACCCCGCGTTGGAAGCATCCCCATCCAGGCACACGTGATGACCACGGGCTGTGTGGCCAGGAGGAGCACTCTGCTCATGTTTAGCTGTTAACAGTAGCAGAGGACAGCAGACTTTGTTGCAGTGTAGTGTGCCATATGAACCCAAATTGCTCTGACACCTCTCGCCTTGCTGCCATTGACCACAGGTTTGTTTGTTCGTCACCCCAGCGGTGCCACGGGCTGCGTGGGCACACGGCGTCATTGATCTGTTTACTCGGTGTTTCCCGTGTGGCCACCCTGTTGCGGTGAGGATTTTTATTTTTTGCTGTGGCAGGTGACAGCGCGGGTGTGTGTGTGTGTGTGCCAGCCCAGGGGACTGAGTCACAGCCCTCCCTCCACCCGGGGCCAGCGGCACTTCCCCTTTCCCTGTGGGGTGAGATGCCAGCCCGTCTCTACAGGACATCGTACCAGCCTGTACATTGGTTTTGCTTTTTTTGACAGAAAAGCCTGAGAGATGGTGACAGCAAGACCAACTTTCTCTGTTACCCAAACCAGTGAAAAGTAAAATCCATCTCACCACATCAGTTTTGTTTTCACTGCTGGCTCAACCTCTCCTCTCCCTCTGGCAGAGCCCTGCACAGTCATTCAGTGCCCAGCTTGGGGGTGGTGTGGTTGTTAGCTCACTGGTGTATGACCCATTTATTTTCATAATACTTAGATACCTGTGCGTCTGCGGCGTTCAGCACACAGGTCCTGCGACCTAAATCCCTGGCAGAAAAGCACACACCTGATTCCAGCAGCGTGCGTGCAGAGCAGCCAGCTCTGCCCTTGCCTTGTCAGGAGCTGCAGGAAGGTGGTGTGCTTTTGGGTCTAGCAGGCAATTGATGAGCAAGGGCAGGTAAAGGTATATTTTTTCTGGAGCCAGCACTTTGTCTTCAATCATTTAATTTAATATTGATTGCTAGCTGGTAGGACAAGTTTCCTGTTACGATGTACAAAGAGTTGAGACGTAAAAGCGTTGTGTTAGATCATTTTCTCACTATAATAATCTGCACTTTCCGCGACAGCAAGAAGATTAATGGCACAAGATTGTTCACTCTCAACATCTCCAGACATGGCATCACCCTCGTGTTGGGTCTGGTCTTAAGACGGACCTTTTCTCCTTTATTCTTTTTTACTCAGTTAGTTGAATTAGTTTTCTGCGGTTTTTCAGATGATAATTAGGTTCACGCTTGTGTTACTTTCTGTAAATGGAAAGAATCAGGCACAGGAGAGTAAACTGGCATCACAGTAGACCTGAGAGTTTTAGGTGTAAAATTAAAGAGTAATTTGCAAAGTGACTTGAAGTAAAGTGGATTTAAACACAATGAAATCATCCTTGACAGCAATTTGTTTGAAGTTCTTCTACTGTTATGAGTGTAAAGGGATTTTTTTTTTAATTGCCAGTTTCTGGGTAGAGTATTCAGCATAAATTCTCACAGGTAAGTGAAGCATTAACTCCTTGTACCTCAGTACTTTGGGCAGTGGGGGAAGAAACTGAGAGTTAGGGGGAAGCACCTTCTCTACTTCATCATTTGAAAATCAATCAGTGGTCAGCTAACTTAGAGAAGGACTTTACCAGGGACACTGGTACTGGGAAAAATGTATGAAAAAACCAGCAGAATTCTGGACAGTAGATATGCATGGCATGTGAAAAGTTCTCTTCAATGTTTCACAAAATATAATGGCACTCTAGATATAAACTGGAAAAAAAGTAACAGCAACTAGCTAGTTTGCATTCCTTGTTCAGATGAGCCATGAGTTTTGGGGCTTTTACATTTATATACTTCTGCCGTAGGTGTTGGAAGTGTGGGTGGCCACGAAAAAGCAGTGGTTACAATAAGATTTTCCATTTATTGCCCTTTGTGTACAACTAAAAATAAGATTCAAATGCTTCAGCATTTGTGGAGCAAGCATAATATTTCTCTGAGCTCTGATGACTGGCTTGCCTGCAGCTTCAGCTCTGTCTGGTGGGTGAGTCCTAGGTTTTAATGCTTGTAAATGGGTCTGTGTTGGAAGGAGAGTCAGAACTTACTTGTGGTGTGGTCTAGCTGTGTTAATTCATCAACTTCTTACTGGAAAAAAAAAAAAAAAAGAAAAAGTAGTTAGGCTCAGTACATAAGTTAAAGGTGGTGATGAAAGAATTTTGGAAGCAGAATTGTTCTGCTGTCTGGAAAAAGCAGCTTTGGAGAGGGCTGAAAGATCTTTAAAGTCAAAACGTTCAAAACTTCAGTGGTGTACCTTGAATTGTTGATCCAGAACTTCATCTTCTGGCAAAGAAAAAGTGAAGGAGAAAAAAAAAAGGAAATCTATATAAATCTGCTGAGCTTGAGAAACAAATTCTCAAGGTTAACTTTTGGCAGATAAAATCCTTTTGGTTTGCTTTTTAGGGTGACCGTTGAAATACACTGTGTGATGCTTTTCCAGATAGTTGCACTGGTTAGGAATCCACTAAACCAGTTGCAGTATCTTGAACTAATAAATGTGTTCTGACCACATTAATTGATATGTCAGCTTGTGGCCAAGAGAAATATTAAAGAGAGATGTCAGTGTATGCAGGGAAATTCACAGCTTCATGGTGTCAGCTTTGGTGCTGTCCCAGCTTCACTCATTAAGTAGCTGTGGCATTTCCAGAGAATGAGTGTGCCTGTGCATGTCAGGCTTCTTGATCTGATGTCATTCTTGTGATGGATGAGCGGAGAGAGCATCTATCCAAAAGCTGCAGGACCTAAGGTAGAGCCTGAAAACTTGCTTTCTGCTGTGTGGCAGCTTACGTATCACTCTTTCTTGTCACTTCATGACCTTCCCAGTTTTGCAGGGTAGCAGAGGTGTTGGTCTTGAGAATCGGGCTTTATAAGACAATAGGTTTTCACTCTGACTAAGACCACGTGGTGCAGAGGATGTGGGGTGCTGGGGGCACTTAGAGGTACATGCGTTTGTTCCATGGACTAGTCACGCTGTCAATGGTGAGTCTTTCATTAGGCAATATGAAATCCCTTTAAATTAGCTTGGTGCAGCCCTCCCTCTCTTCCTTAGAGAGCTCAGTGCCTGTCATTGCTGCCTTACTTTTGCCTTTTTGCTGAAATGCTCCTTTCTGCTTTTACATCCATGCCTGCTCATTAGACAGGCTCCTGCCTTGATACAAAGTACAAATGGCAAGAGAGCTGATGCAGTAATCAAGACTTCAAATATCTCAGATGAGAACAGGCAAAATTTCAGCAATTATTAGTTTCCCCCTGAGTGGTTGCTGCAGGGAATTACATTACTTCTGTTATAATCACCTGCATGTCTCAGACCTGTAGGTGCCCAGATGCTTACAAGGGGTGTAATCATTTGCTGTAATATCTGTCTGTGGAATTTTCCCTTTTTCAGTACTGTTGTAGAGGTGGTTTTTTTCTTTCCACCCACCCTTCTTTTTCTACTGCTGTGCCTGCTGCAGGTAAGTTCAAACCTGATGGCTTTGAAGATAATGACAGGAGAGAGTGCAACATGTGCGTCATGTGGCAGCGGCACTCCTGCGCCGATCACTGCTGCTGCGCTTTCCAGCGGGATGAGACATGCTGGACTCTTCCAGGGGTATGCCACACAGGTTATTTTTAGAGATGGCACATTGGGTGCATTGTGCAACTATCAGTACTGTGATCACTGCTGTGATCTTCATTTTTTCCCTTGTATGGTGATGAATTTTTTAAGGTGTTTGCCTTTCTCTTGAAGAGGTAGAAAGATCTCTTTTGGATTTTTTTTACTACTTGTAGAGCTGCTCCGGGGAATCTGTGAAGTTGTATTTTCTGTACACAGTTTGAAGGAAACAGTCCTACATGTGGCCGCTAAATTAGCATTAGTGCAAGTGACACAAACAATATGTGGTTGAGATTTTCAGCTGAAGAGCTCTCACAACCTTTTGGGTTGCAGACCAGAACTGCTACCTTGGGAAACCCCGAGCTTGTTTTTGGTTTGTTTTTGTTTTTTTTTTTAACTTTACCACAGAAAACAAGCTGTACTCAGGCATTTTTACAGTTGTCATAAACTCTTTCTGTGGCTCTCAGCTTCCGCAGTCCTTCGAACAGCCAGCTCATGCTGTACTGTGAGACGGTGACAGCAGCAAATGCTTTGGGATATGGTGCAGCCTCACAGTGGGAGCAGAGCTGGACACAGAAGTTGACTGGTGGCTTTTGCCCATCACTGCTGGAGGAGCAGCGCTGGCCAGCCACAGGCTCCTTATTGCATTGCTCAAATAATGCAAAAACATTAGCAATGGAGATTTTCTGTAATGGTGTATTTTAAGTGTGTCTCTGCTCTGCCAGCTTCACTTTTAATGCACTCAGTTAAGGAATGCTTTGGAGGTTGCTGCTAATGGATGAATCTCTCAGAAAACTGGAATTTTGAAATAAGATTGACACTTTGGAGTGAGGAATATAAATCTAATGAGAGTATTTCAGCAGAGGTTTGTAATTAGGAATGAATGGAGGGAATTTGTACGCACAGTCTGCAGAAGGGCACAATGGAAGGTGAAATTGCACACTCTGCGCTGAATGAGGGATGAAAGCCAATGTATCAGTGTCATGGCATGACAGTGTAGAGTATAAATGATACTGTCACTGAGTGCTGCAGAAGGTATCAAGGGAATTCCACTCCAGTAAATTACATTACTTAGACAGACCTGAAGGCATTGTGTCTGAATGATTGGAGGGAAAAAAGGTTGTCAGCACAAAGCAGAAGATATTATAGAACAACTGGCTGCGGGCTTGGAAAGCTGTGTTTTTCTGATGTTTACCATGCAAAGCTTTTCAGATGCTATTTAAATTTCTTTTTTTGTTGAATTACAAATGTATTGATGAAGCAAAAGTATTTTTTGAGATGGTGTTTGGAGTGGATACAGCCTGTAGCAAAAGGTGTGAGCATGCACAGCTCCCATTTTTTCATTAGGAATTGGGACTTCTTCAGAATTGTGAAAAATCTAGTCACGTTCCCAGCTCAAGCAGTATTTTTTAATGCATTGCTTTATTTAACTGAGGACTTCCTTTTTGGCCTGGATTTTGCTTTGGGGTAATTCTAGCATAGATTTGTGGAGAGAGATGAGTTGTTATTGTTCTCACTAGCAGTGAGGGGCTGAACTGTGGTGAGCAACAGCCGATCACGGGACAGAAACTTTAATGTCTCCTTTAGAGGCATGGTGAGGTCCATGATGTGATCAGATAGGAGTATGATGTCATGGTGACAATGCAGCAAAAATCCAGAGTCTTACCCTTCCAGCATGTATGCACTAACGTAACACAGTGTGTTCCTCACACTGTTCTGCATTTTGCCCACCAAACCCCACTGCTAACACCAGTTCCAGCCACGGTGATGGTGTTGAGTGGAATAGTTATTTCTCACAATTTTGTTCTCTTTAATGACCTACTACATCCATCTGCACAGGGATAGTATCTTAGAGGTGGATTTAGCTGCTTCTCTGTCTCTGACCTCACACACAGACAACACCTAAAGCTCCTGTAATTTCCTAGTTTGCTCATGGGTGAGACAGCCCAGCTCCCTCAGTTCTCCCAAACTGCTGCTTGATGATAAAACATCTGTTCCCCGAAGATGCCACATTTCATCTTCTGATACATAATAAGCTCTTCTTGTCTTGGGGCTTCATGTAAACTTTGGCAGACTTTGTCCTTCTTAAAAACATACTTTCCCATTTATCTACTCATAAACAACATCTCTGAAAGTACATGCTATAAGTAATGATAAGGGAGCAGGCTCCATTCCTCCTTTCAAAAACTTGATTTTTGGCAAAGCCCACACAGGGCAGGAGGATGAACATGCAACACAGTTTTAGCAGTCCATAGAACAGGCTTCTCCACATGGAAATGGTGATTCAAATTGTGGGAGCATTAACCAAGAAAGGTGGCCAAACTGAAGGGTGCTGACTCTAGGAAGGTAGCAGTTCAAATGCTCCTGTGTAAAGGTTTCAGCCCCTATGGCCTGAAGCTGGAAACTAAAGCATCAAACCCACAGACTGTGTGGAAAAGCAGTCAGGCATCTGTGGAAAAGAAGATGCCCTGTGTGGGATGGGATTCAAAAGTAGAGCAATTTAGTAATGGGTCCTGATCATAGCCAAAGGTGAGTGGGAGGAAGCAAAGAGCAATTTCTATCTATACCTCCCGCTTAGAACTGAGCTGGAATAATCCAGAGCGTAGGGCTCTATCTGTCTGTCTGTCTGTAAAGAAAAGGATTTTCAGACATTAGAGATGTAAAGTTTGTCCTTAGACCTCATTGTAGTGGGAAACAACTATGCCTGCTTGAGCACCTGTTTGTAGCAGTATTAAAAATCTGCTGTCACTCACTTCTGTGGTATTTTGTGTCAAAAGCTGGCATTTTGACACATCTGGTTTTTTGCATGTTGGGAAAAGCTTTTTTCTTCTATTTAGTATTATTCCTGTGGTCATGATCAAGCTGTGTTTTCAAAATGTGGTTCTTTGTAGTCATCCATTGTTCCACAGAAAGTCCATTAGTTCTCACAGCCCCAGTTACTCATATGAGGCTGTTTCTTTTTCCCATGCTTGGTCCTGCAGCATGAATGCCTATAACCAGTACCTGTGAAGTCATCAGGGCCACACGGGGGAATGACAGGTGCAAAACTGGAATTTAAATTCCGCAAAGTAGTGTGATTGCAAGAGTGAGATAGAGCAGGAGAAGGAATGACCAAACTATGCTTTAAGGAAGGAAGACTGGGAGACTAACCAGTATTGCTTTAACTGAGAGAGATATTGAGCCTGCTCAGTTATATCGGTATTCCCTGGCAAATGTATTTTGTTGTGTAAATGGCTCTCTGTGGTCCCAGAAGACTATCACTATCTCTTCCTATCTTGTACAGTGGATTTCTAAATAATCAATCTTGGTGCAGGAAAGCTGCGGTTTAGTAAGTGTAGCTTGCTAACGAGTCAGTGGTTTAATCTTAATTCTCACTCCTCATGCTTTTGATAACACAGGGCTATAAAGTTTGACATTGTAGAATCTTCTCTGTAAATTCTGATTTGCTTGCCAAAAAATCAGTCTATTATTTTCAATTCCCCTCTTATCATTAGTGTTATTAAACTGACGATTGATGTGTAAAAACTGCCATTTGCATGAAGTTCACAAAACTGCAATAAAAGACACTTTTGTTCTGACTTGGTAAGGAAAGAGGAAAAAAACCCAGCTAAATAATGCTAGTTCTAACAGCAGAGATGTTCATATAAAGACATGTTCTGAACAATAAGATCGTTTATCCATGTATGACATAAATACATTGGAATTTAAGTAATGAGAGATCTTGTGAAATGCAGCAAAATGCACACCACTGGCATTGTGAAGTTTCCCTTCTCTAAAGCCCTGTTCTCAGGGAAAAGCAGCTTTACTTTTCCTTTGAAAATCCATTATCATAAGCCTTTTTCTAAAAAAACGTTTGTCGTAGTGCAATATTAAAGCAATTTTATACCCTAAGAGCAGTTCTTTCGTGAGGTAAAATGCAATCCCATGTGTGTATGTAATTGCAGTTTAGAACACTTCTCACAGCCCTAATTTGCCCAAAATTAAGAAAACCACTAACCTTTTTAGGCTTTCCTTTTCCTAATTGTTTTTTGTTCTCCCTGTCTTTATTCCACAAAATATTCTTTTTTTAAAATCCCTGCTCAGGAATGAAAAAAAAAGGCACAGAATGCTCTCTGGATTCATTGCAAAACATTGCTTGAAGGAAGCGTTTTAAGAGTTTAGGTTAAAAAGTTTCTGCTTCTTTCAAACTACATGGGTGACACTGCTATTTTGGGAGCCCATACCATCTGCTTGTTAACCAAAAAGCAAGGAAGATATTCCTAGTTCTAGTATAGATTTTTGGGTTGATTCCACATAAAATTCCCAACTGATCTCCGCTTGTGTTTGCCCCCTCTGTAAGCTAAAGAGAACAAGGCTACTCATTTCTTCCACTGTCACAGCTCTCAAGGTAAAGATGCTCAGCTTGTGGTCCTGAGTAAGACATGGTGTTCAAAACAGGCACAGTCCATTGTGACATAGGAGGTCCCTAATTCTTCCCTGCAGGTGTTCATGTCACAAAAACTATGACAAGGAGTAAAAGCGCAATATAGTGTCCAGCCCCTGATGTGCCACAGGTGACTGCTACCTGTGAATGAAGAAGAGGATGTTTAGGGGAGGCTTGGTTGGGTTCTTTTGGAGGAGCCGAGTTTTTGTTTGTGTTTGAGCAAGAAAGGAGGAGGACACCTTTTCTGCGGTTTTGCTTGTTTTGGGGGGGAAAGGCAGAAGGAGAAGGTTTCCTGGCCCACAGATCAGGTCATCTACCAGGTAGTGCAAGTCAAAAAAGTGGAGGAGCTCAAGAGGAGAGTAAGACTATCCTTCCCTAGGTGGAGAGGAATGGGAGGACTTGTAGTGCATATGGATTGAAGGAAAAGGTTGACATGAATAGGAGCAAGGTGGAGTCTATGTATTTTGTCTGGTGAGTCTGTGGAAATGGCACAGTGAAACATGAAAATGTGAGATGTTACCGTGGTCCTCCATAGGTGATGAAGACATTTGTCTGAGACGGGAGAGATTTAAGTCTATATTATATTGCTGGAGTATCTGCAAATACATATGTATCATCATTACAATATCTTCTGACTGGCAAAATGTTTCATCCAATCTCTGTTGACAGAAAAGATTGCCTACTGATAATTGCTTTGCTTAAGTGTCTGATAATATGCCAGAAATGAGAGCATTCTCTGTTAGGTCATCTTTAATTATGCATATACCACCTGTCAGCTTTAAATCTGGAGAAGATTAGTTTTCTCATTGGATTTAGAGTAGGGAAGAGAGCCTTCAACAAGAGGACTAGGCTGTTGCAAACAGTGTCTATGGGGGAGTTTCGCAAGCAGTCTCCTCATCATCCCTAGTCATGGATACCACTGTTGGCACATGCGGAAATATTTGAAATATTGCCTAAGCTTGCTGCCGTAGTGATGGGTTTCACAGGAAGAGGATTTCAGACCATCTGTTGCGTTTTCTAGTTTTCATCTTTCCCCATTTCAGAGGGAGAGGGAGTGCTGAGGTGGGGGAGGACACGTGGCAAGTTGTGGCTCTTTTGGTAGTGGTGGGGGGGGAAATCCCCCCCAAAAAGCCATGTGAGGGGGTTATTCACTTGCCACTGGTGAAACCACATAATAAAACTGGTCAGGTCAGTACAGACATGCCAAGTTAATAGGAAATTAAGGGCTCAAAAGACTGAAAAGTGATGGGGATGGGTGCTTTGCAGAAGGGAAGGATGGTAAAGATCTCTGAGGATATTAAATTAACAGGGTTGCCATTACCAAGCCTACTTAGGATATTAAAAATAATATTGGAGAATAAATTTATCTTTGTACAGAGTGGGGAGGCAGTAATTGTTAGGGAATAGTTGAAGGGATTTTCAGTTCATAGGAGAATACTAGCTGTTTATTTGGTACAGTAATAGATTTTAGGAATCTCCTTGGTTTTCTACTCTTCTTTACTCCAAGGACACTGTGGTTGGTTGTTCCTTGAAATGCATCATTTGCAAGAGAAAAAGGAAAAAGTCTTTGTTAAGCTTCTCACCTGCTTTTGGCAGAAGAGAAGATCACTTGAACTGTCAAATGTTGCTCCTGCTGATCCTTGCCTGTGTATCTGAGTGGCCAGTGCTTCCCCCCTCTCTGGGATTTTGGTTTTCCAGCTTCTGTCATCACTGCCTCAGCTTCCTAGAAAGAATTCCTCAGTTACACTGGTTAGCTGACACTGATCGCTTTTCATGGTAATACCTTCAGCCAGAGCTATTTCTGAAAATCTGGGATTTGGAACAGTAGGTCAATTTGTAAAACAACGAGCAAAGAGGGACAGATGGCTGTGGATACGAGAGCATGTTTCTGTTCATCTCCATTTGGCTTTTGCTGATGCTTCGTTGTTGCGTGAGCATTTGAGGCTGTCGCTTTGCATTGGTTAAGTGGTTGTTGCTCCTTTGCTTGAAAGACTGGCCTGTGGCACTTGTCATGTCCCCCACTCTGCTCCAGTGGGGCTCCAGGGCAGGCTGCCTCTGCAGAAGCTTGCAGTGCCTTTGCACTCAAGTACGTGGAAAGGGTTTGCAAGACTAGTGGATTTTCTGCTCGGAAATCTGGCTGTGTTTCTCCTGACCTTTTCTCCCAGGAGCTGCTCTGGGTGAGGTTTTCCTGATGATTCCTTTGCTCAGGGTAAGGTTACTGAACTCACCTTTCTTTGTTATTCCTGTGTAAATGATTACAACTTCTCCATCCTATGTTGTGCTGCTGAGTTTTGCTCAGTTCTTAGACAGATTCTGATTGATTCAGACTCACTTGCTTCTGTCTCTCTGAGTAGTGGTGCCAGTAGCATCACCTCGATGTAGCTGAATTTTACAGACCTGAAATGCAAAAGCATGGGGATGTGCCACAACCCTTTTTTCCGTGCTCATGATTCATTCAGCCCTTCTTTCCACCCTCCTATTTCATGCTAGAGGGCTCTCCAGTCTTGCAGTGGTCATTGGAAGATACCTCTTTTGTACAGGCTTCTTCAATAAATACGAGGGTATATGCATTCCATTATGCCGGTGCTACTGCCGAGCTGTGCAGCACCGCTGGGCACTGCAGGAGATGTCCAGTTCATTGGTCTGAGGAACAGCCATACTTAACTGAATATAGTACTTTGCCTTGGTCTCTGGAAAAAGGGATAACTAGGTGAGATTTAAGAATACCCATGCAAATTGAAATACTTACTTCAAACCATCTGAGCTCTTTCAGCTTGAGAGATACAACTTAGTCCTCAACCATGGCTGGTCCTGAGGGCTCTTCCTTATCCTATATTTTATAAATGATTGCTTAAACTACCAAGAGCAGTTTTTCTGGAAAACCTTCCTATTCTCAAACTCAGGATGTCCTATCTAATGACTACCTCCTTCTTTTCTCTCCTGAACCCTTCACTGGAGCTTCTCCACTGCCTTAGTCACAGGAGGGGCTTCAGCTGTCCTCTCCATTTCTCACAGGAACACTCATTTAACAGTCCTCTTGTAACCTTTGGTGTGTTGCTGATTTTAGGCTTCATGTGTTTTCTCTCCCTTTTTACTCTTTTAGAAACACTACAATAAAACTCTTCACATGTCAGATTTAGTATCTCTTATAGCAGAGACTTCCTACAGGATTCATACTTTTCCTTGGTTGATAATGAAGCTGGTGAAATTCAGTGTGATGTGTTTACATTGAGCTATTTGACTGTATACATTGCTAATTTTAAGAGGAAGGGGAACCCTTCTTGGGATAATTAGTTTTGCCATGTTTATAGACACGATCTCTTGCTGAAGCATGTTTTTCTTGACTCCGAGGCGGCTGCTGACAGCTGGCATTACAAGAGTTCATTGGGAGTCTCATGGTCCATGTGTCCTTATGTATACACAGCATAGACAAGATGAAGCCAGGGAGAGATAATGAAGGCAGTGATGCTAAACCCTCTAGCAGTACCTAGTAGTGAAGCATTTGAACAGCCAATGTGAGCCAAATTCCAGCTCCTGTCTAGGCTGTAATGATAAGGAAAATCACCTTGTCCTTTAACAGATTTTACCAAACCGGTTGAGCAGCCAAGTCAGGGGAATCATTTCTTCTTACTGCCTTTGCAGTGGCAGCACAAGCTCCTAAATCAGGGGGTTTGCCTGTGGCCCACCAGCATGTGAGGGTGCTGCTACATGTCCCTTGATGCCCTTCTGAGGTGTAGGGGTAGAGTGGTGTGTGGGTCATGTAAGTGCCACCATCAGGTTTTGTGGTCTTTCCACCACAAGTCAGCTGGCAACACAGTGCTGAAGATCGACGGTAAATACGCCCAACCTTCTCGAAAAGTTCAAGTGGACAATCAGAGCACAGCAAGTGGCTGCTTTTACACTTTGGTTACAGAGTGATTCTGGAGGGATTTCAAGGAAACCTCTTTGTAGCAGGAAGCTGCTGCTCTAGGCAGTTCATTTGATGAAGGGGCTGTGCCTGGTGCCTCCTTCCCTGGGCTGCTTAATAAATACATGAGTGCGGCCATTATCAGCCAAGCTCTGTTTCTTTCGTCTGTGCTAATGTGCTGGTATTTTATGTCGCATCAAGTGAGGAAGGAAAGCAGTGATATGAAGCCATTCCTCTCATTCCTTAAATAGGATTGATGACCACAGCTTAACAGCATTCCAAGAAAAAGACATTTGATTGAAAGTGGCCAGAGCTTCCCCTGAGATGCTGAATAAGGATGTTCATCTTGGTAATAACTTGCCTTTGCTGCATTTAAATGTGCACACACATATCTAAAGGTACCTCTTTGATTTTCTTCCTCTGCCTTCCCCCACCTCCCACACAGGCCCAAGGGAGCCCCATTGGCTCATCAGCATCTCCATCTCGAGGTGGTTCCCCCAACAGCACTGCTTGTTGCCCTTTGGTGCCCCTTCAGCCATGGGGAGTCTGCTCTGCTGTGCAGGAGCATCGGCAAGCTTTCTGCACACTGTGAGCTGGAATTCCCTCTGGGCCACTGCAATGAATATTGCAAAAAACTATGCTGAGCAGGGGAGGGCATCATGCTTTTCTGTGCCATGGCTTGCCAGTTCGAATCACATCTGTTGTGTTGCAGAGGGGAATATTGCTTTGTTTGCAGTGGGTTACTGGAGTACTAGCAAGTCTCATTTGTAAGGGGTCCTGGGCTAAAGTCTCATCTCATCTGTCACCAAGAGAAGGAATCTACTCTGACAACTTCTGCAAATGCTGGTTTCACTTTTGTTTATTTGTTCCCCAGCCATGTCCTTTGTTTCTGAAATGGTGTTCACATACCATGGGCTTTTTTGGTGTAAATCAATTAGCTTTAATTTCTGTCTCAACTACCTGATTTTTATCCCGTTTCTTCACCATCATTCTGTTGTTAATTCACATGTTTATGTGATGTGATATCCCTCCCTGGTTAGCAAAATGTTAGAATAGCTGTTGGCAGCTTCTCGAAGAGTAATTAGCAAATAGGAATTACTCAAAGATGTGCACACTAGCCTAAGTAGGCATTTTCCAGCTGTTTGCAAGTTCAAAAACTCGTAGGCACTTTTTGGGCTCTAACACAAGATTAATTACTTGCTACTACAAAAGAACATTTACAAAGATGTGTAGTGCACAATCCAGATTACTGTGTTTTGTTCCTTGAATTGGAAGCGGATATCTTTGTCACAAAGAGCGGGGTTTTTACAGTGCTTGGTAGTCCTTTTCCTGAAGAGCCGAGCCTTTTTGTTACAAGGGGATGTCACTCTCAGAATCAGAACCGTGAGAGCCACCTAAGAAAGTGCTGGGGGCTCATTAGCTGAGTCCCGGCACTCCAGGGTATAGCTGTTCCTGTGTGGACACAGCACAGTGCCAGTGCCTTTGTGTGAGTGCCTGGGCCAGGAGCCCCAGCTCCCGAGCCATCCCAGTCTAGCCCAGGACATCCTCGTTTCCTTTCTTTCTAATGTGCAGGGATTGCTGTCCACGAGGCTTTCTGTAGAAAGCCATTTACACTGCTGTGCCTTGTTTTGCATGAAGAAGCCCTCATAAATCAAATACAGCCACGCAGCTAAAGGTCTCCCTTTTATCCACAGGAAGCTACTGTCAGCCTGCTTTTATTTCTCCTCATTCCTATTCTGTTGTTCCTTCAGGATCAGCCTAGGGCAGCTGGATTTTTGTTTGTTCCCTGCAGTAATAAGGTAGTTGATCCCTGATAGTGCAATGGAGAGAGAGGGCAGGCAGAGGGGAAGTGCATGGCTGGTGTATTTGGACTGCTTGACAGTTTTATTTTAAGCTCAGGGTCTTCTTGCCACATCCGTAGCCTCTTCTGTTCTCTGCCTTTTGCTTGACATCCCTTGTGCCTAATTCTCTAATCAGCTGGATTATCATCTCTTGGCACTGTGTCCTCACCCACTCTCTAGCCTCTCACCAGTGATTGCTTCTCCCCTCTCATCTCTTCTTCCACTCTGACACTTCTCCCTGTTTGCCTCTCTGAGTGCCTGTGACTTTTCTCTCTCCTCACCTCCCAGCATCATCCCACCTCCCAGAGGGAGAACAGACAATTTCCGCAAGTCTTCTTTCTCGGTGTTGCCTTCATTTCTACCGCTCTTTCAAGCTCCTTGGCAGTCGTTCCCCTCTCTGTTCTGGGCAGTGAAACATCTCTCTCTCTGCCGCCTGTGCCCTCTTTTCTTTTCCCTCCCAACAGCCTTACATACTCACTGTAGCATGCAGTGCTTTATCTTCAGCGTCTTCAATTTCTTTTTGCTCACTGAAAACACTGGACAATAGGCACTCTTTCTCACAATTCATTTCCCTGTTCTCACTCCAGCCCCTCTGCCTCCCTGGAAGCAATGGAGCCAGGACTGGGCTCCTGCCCCCTTACTACAGACCTTTCTCCCTAGAAACTTCTCCAGCCATCCCTCCTCTGCCTTTCCTTCTGAGCAGCTCTTGATCCATGAGCCCCTAGCCTCTTCAGCAGTCTCTTTCTCCAAGGTGACCCTGGTCTTTTCCCTTCTTTTTTCTTGAACCCTTCCACACATCCATAATAATGGATACTAATGATACTTAGTGTTCTGGTGGATGTTGCTGCTGGCTTTTCCCCATCCTTTCAACTTCTCACCATTGCCTCAGAATTTTCCCATTTCAGAGGGGTTTTTTTCACATCTCTCCTCCTTTATTATTGCTAAAAACATTTGTACAAACATCTTTTCAGGATTAATTTCACCTCTTTCTTGTGCTCCTTCTGGAAAAATTCTTGCCACACGTAGCAGAGAAGAATGCATATGTGGATATGTACTTCAAGTGAGAAATGTGTGGAAATAATACCGAGACAACTAATTCATAAAGTAAAAGGAGCATTTCTTCCTTCCTATAAGGATGGGTTGCTCTGTTGATAGGGCTCTTAATTAAGAGATATGTCACTTTTTTAATGTTTGAAAAGCTTGTGCCAGGTGACATGAAACGCACAAAGACAATAATATTTTTTAAGCAATAGTAATTAAACATTGTGCATATGTGTGTGCATGTTTATATATGTGTATATATGTGTGCATATAGATATGTACATATGTATGTGTGGTTATATATGTATACACACACATACATAACTATAGGCACGTGCACATACGTGTCTGCTTTTAAGGCAAAATATGTGAGAAGAGTATGCTATAATGGAATAGCATCACACCATTCATAATCCGGTGGTGGCTGTCCTGTATTTCATCAAGCAACAGGTATTTATTTAAAGCATTTTAGCATTCCCTTGGGCATATAACCAAACTGTCTTACTCGCACTTTAAATTCTTGAGGTAATGGCATGAATCTGTGGATAGACTTACCTGATCTTGATATCTGATAAGTATAAATTAACTGAGCCTATTTCTACAAGACTTGAATTGTCCTAATGGCAAAATCTTTGTTTAGTCTGATCACTCAAAATTGTCTCTTCCTTTCCTGAAGCTATGTCTCTACGTGGTCAAGTTTGTCTAAAAAGATTGGATTAGGTCCTGCAAAACAATGTCTGCATTCTTATGATGGTCCAAGAAACAAAGTTCTTTGATTTAGTTAGACTTGTGGAGTGATTTTTAAATTAATTTATTTTTTTATTGCAGTCTGCAGTATAGGTTAGGTACATTTAGGATAGGCAGAAGTTGAGGGGGAAGAAGTAAGAAAAAAGCATGCTTGCTTTTACATTGCGGACTGTTCTCTTTTACACAAGACAAACTCCCTGGCAAGCACTGGAGTTTGCCATCTAGGCTGGTCCCCTTTTTAGCACAAAAATTGCTGTAGGGGTTTGTAAGCATGGAGAAGTATCGATTGTTTCCTAGCATGCTGTTTGTATTATATATTTCAGTTAATAATTTGTAATGCTTTTAGATTAGTTTTGATTGAAATACTAATCAATGAGATTTATAGATCTCCCGCTTTATACATAAACATGCCAATCTCCAGTGGAACATAACAGGGCTTTTTTATCCCAGATTGTTTATACTATATAGTTATTAATCTGTAGTTTAATGTCTTTGCCCTCATGCTGTTATGGTTTGATCCCACTTGTTGCAAGGTATCTCAAATCTTATTAAAGAGCATGGATTAATGGCACTCAGCACCTTCACAAGTAAGTGCTAGAATGTGCCAGCTACGTCCTGTTGAACGAAGACCTCCTGATGCCTCTTACTCTATGTGTGCAGCAGAAAGAGGACTGGCTACCTTGTGTCTTGTAACTTCACTCTATAAAATTTCACTCTATGAAGCCTTATTTTGAACCACTGTAGGTTTTCCAGACTTCAGGTGCACAGAGTCAGAATTTTGTTGCTGTGATGTTCTCTCAGACTGTTGTTGGAAAAACACCACCAAAATGTTTCAGCTGAGGGGGAAAGAAAAAGGAACATAAAATTGGAAATTATGTGTTGATTTCCCAACGTTCAGCATTTTTTGAGCGCTTTTAAAGCTCTGGTGCCCTCATGCTGTGGAGCAAAAACATGAGATCTCAGCTGGAGAGTGGTCTGGGGGCACACTGCAGCCATTCCTGGAAATCCAACCAGAAAGTTTGCTAAGGAAAGCCCAGGGCAGCTAGTGGCTTCTGCTCAATTCTTCCTCAAAAGTCAGGTTTCTGACAAAACAGGGGCACCTGTGCTCTGCTTGCTCCATCTGCGTTTGGCGTGATGTTGCAGGCTGCTCAGGTGGGATTTTGCAATGTAATGGTCAGCCAGTTCTGCTTGGGAAGCAGAAATCTCCCTCATCCTCACCCTTGTGAGCTCAGGGGTCAGGTTACACAATGGCACCTTCAGTTTGTTTAAAGCAAGGAAATTATGCACAAAAGCTGTTAAAAGAATATAAGGTTGTCAAGTCAAGTGAGAAATGTTATAACATCGCCTGCTCAGCCTTCAATTGAATCCTGCGTGCATGCAGATTTGACAGTCTTTAATTGCATGTCTCCAAGATCTGTGGAGAATATAGCTTCTCAATTCACATCAGAAAAATTATACACACTTTTTTCTGCTCAGGAAAAAAGCATTCTCTCTTAAAGATTGTCCAGACTGTAGGTATGGGTGTACATTTCATCAGCCAGGCAAAGCTTCCACAGGTCACAGCTGCCCAAAACACAGCCCTGAGCAAACCTGCCATGGTCCTGAAGGTAGTGTGGCACTGGTGATTGCCACTGTGCAGACAAGGACCGCACTAATTCCTTTTGTGTTGTCCTCAGATATGGTAAAGCCAAGGTGTCCTAGAGTGTCTGTCCCCTCATGAAAGGAGAGGAAAGGGAAAAAAGTAGCAGCAGGTGGTATTCAGCATGCTGCTGAGGGTGGGCCAGGCTTGGGATTATGTGGGTGTCTGAGCTAAGGTCTGCAGAAACTGTGGGGAATGTCTGGTTTTGGTGGCCTCTTTCTCTCCCAACAGTACATTCCCCTTGAAGACAAATGAGCAGACAAGGGCTGTAAATAACCATAGAGGGAGAGAGTGACATCAGTGAATACCCAACCGCATAAACCAGCCTTACGTAAGTCTGGTGTAACTCTAAACCAGTATATGTAAGTCTAAACCATTAGGATTGCACAAGAATCACATTGTTTGACATTTTTTATTAGCCAGGTTTCTAGCATTATGGGAGAGGCATTGAAGAGAGTGTGGTACATGAACAGGAATCCAAAAGATTTTCAGTTTGAGTGGTTCTCTTAAAAATGAACTAGAAAATACATGTCTGTGACTTGTTGCGTGAGAAAATGAAGCAAGAAAGGAAGCAATTTTTCAAACAGTACTATTTGTGGACAGTCTTAAATAACATGAATCACGGGCTCTCAAATCCCATACAATGACCTTGTGCAATCAGAGTACATCATCGACTAGCAGAATATGAATTTATGCATGCACTGTACTCAGAATTGGAAGAGATGTTTTCCAAAGTGAGAATCTGTTGTGTTGGCATAACATTGCATTTGAAGTAAAAAGCGTTGAACGCACTGGGAATTGTTGAAGAATATTCTGCCAGCTCTCAAAATTAGGATTTTACACTGCCATCAATAACAAAAAAGTTACTCTAATGAGAAGCCATTCTGGTTAAATGAAGAAATACAAGTTGTGATAAAACATTTATTAGTTTAATATCCAAAAAGGGAAAATAGAAAAGGCAGAAGTGTTCCCCAGGTGTTTTTCATATTTGAAACAGTGGAAGAGGATGTGTCCATCCTGTGCAATAATATGGAAAGAAGAGAAAGTTTGCTGCTTATAACAAAGGAGGATCTGGGAGGCAGGAGTGGTTGAAATTAAACATTCTCATATCCTACTGACTTTTACATCCAGGAATTTTAAAGGAAGTAGCTGAAAAGCTCTGTTAAGTGGCTGGTAATTTATAATAAATCTTGGGAAATGGGAAATTCCAGAAAATTGGAGGGCTGCCAGCTGTATTTCTGATATTTCAAAAAGATAAAAGGGATGTCCCGGGGAACTGATGGCTGGTTTAGCTTGACGTCAGTCCAGGGTAAAACAGTGGAACAGCTATTTCAGAATCTGTCAAGAGAGAACTCGGAGGCTAAAGGTATAGATAATTCCAGTAACAGTTGAAGAGCAAGCCTGTCAAAAAACCTCACTGGATTTCTTTGCTTTGTCAGGGTTGCAAATCTGTTTCATAAAGGCAGCTGTTGATTTGCCTTTAGGAGGCCAGAGTAGGTGGTCCTTTCTGCCTTTCGGGTTTGTGAACCATATAAGGAATGCCCAGAGATTAAAACTCCCATGACAGAGTTTCAAACAGAAATAATCAAGCCACTCTGTTTCCCTAGGATAAAGCATGTCTTAGTTTTGGGTTTGGGGTGTTAATCTCCTATTTGATTTTATTTGATTTGATGGCTTTTGCAGCTTTAAGTGTGTTTGAGTATATTGTTGTTCTGTGGGGATAAAGAAAAAATGAGCTTCAAAAAGCTTCATGAAAAGCTCAACAAATAAGGCAAGTATGCTCAAACAAAGATAAAATCCAAGTTCTTCTTATGAAGAAGTCTTTGTAGCTTTAATCCCTCGTTCTTTACCATGGCAAAGAAGATTTCATGAGCTCCTCTGGATCTTACAGTAGAAGGAAAGCTTCTGTTTTCCTTCTGCTGGCCTTCTGCAGTCCTGTAAGAAACTACAGATGCAGATGCTGTGTTGGCTTTACATAGCCTCAGAATGAGTACCCAAGTATATCAAATATTTTCTTTTTCTCTGGGCTCCTTCAGACCGCAGTTGCACTGACTCCAGGTGTCCATTTTTGTCTCACATCCTCTCCTTACCTTGGCTGTAATCTGTTAGATGTTGGCAGCAGAATTGATTGCTTTCTGTGCACCTTTCTTCATTGGATGATTTATTGTCTGCAACAGGAAAGGCAGTCAAATTCCAGAATCAGGGCCAGTCCATGGATAAAGGGACTTTAACTAGGCATCTAGGTATATGTCAGACTGAGAATAGTGAGAAGGCTTGCAACTCCCAATTAAACCTTCTGATAACAAAACGGCAATTCTCAGGTCTTTGCAGGATCAAAACCACAGTCAGAATCCCTTGGTGTAATCCAGGTATCCTCTTGGCACTTGCTCTGAGTTTCTAAACAGTAATTTCAGTGATCTTCTGATCATTTGATCATTAGAAAAACACGTGAAAATTGGTTTTTTGCATGTACTGATAGTACTTCCAAGATTCAGATGTGTAAATCTGTGGATCCTAATGCACTAGTCACTAGAATATATTTGTTTATTTGTTTAGTTACTTAGTTATAGATTAGTCAAAATCTATGATCTAACCATAAAGAAACATATTTTCCTCCAGTTTCCAAGAGAGAACATTATTGTTGGTATCCCTTTGGTTGTGGAAAACGCTGCACAGACAAAGAGTGTCCCACTGTTCAAGGAGAAGGCAACACCTGTATTCTTTCTCGAGAGCAGAAGGTGCAAAGTTACACCCTACGCAAGTCTGTCCCAAATTTAACCCAGTGACCTACTGCATGTGTCACTGCTCTTCACACATTAATCACAACAGACATGTTCCAAAGGACCTGCCAGTTTGTGTCCCAGGCAAGGATGAAGGATGTTTTGACCACCTGCTAACTTGCAGCAATGATGAAAAGCTTGTGTTTTAGGGGGTAAAACAAAAAGCAGATTTTTCCCATAACAGCTATGCAGCATGACAGGAGAAAAGGGGGTTGGGTTGCCTTCACAGCCTCTGCAATTTGTGCAGTCAAAGATGGTTGCAGTGGTTTTGGCCATAGCCTCTCAAGCAGATAGAACTACTTCCACCAGTTCTGCAGATAGGCTGGAAAAGCAGTAGTTAGTACAGCTTAGTGAAGAAAAAAAAAAAAGGCAATTTTGAGAGAGAACTTTTCCATTTGCTTTTTTGTGGGGGGGAGGGGGGGGTTGTGGGATTTTTTTTCTCTTTTTAAAAAGTGAAAACAATGCTCATTTGATGGCAACCAAAATTTCAAGTGCAGAGCTTCATCACTGATCTCCACTGGAGCTTTAAAATAGAACATAAAGGAAATTAATAACTTTTATTCAAATAACTTGTTAGCATACTCTTTGACATTCAAAGGCTGCTAAAAGGAGCTGCACAGCGCTGTTGTTCGTAATGTGTCACTTCCAAACTTTGGTGGCATCAGGGAATATCAGCTGGGCCTTTGTTCTCATAGTCATATTAACAAAAGAGATTTCAAATACTATCCTGAGGTCATACTGGCAAGTGACCTCAATATTTGACAAACCATTTGTGCTTCAGCAATTCCATCACTTCAGATGGCATTTCTGCAGTGCAAGTTATACATACATGTACATATATGCCCACACAGATACACATCAATTATTTGAAGGTTTAGGAAAAAGGAGGAAACCATAACACTGTATCACTCCTCAAGCAAAACCCCCAAATACTCATTTAAAGCAAGGAAAGGAGTGGGCCTTTGCCAGAATTTCCAGCCCCTGTTTGTGTGGTGACCTTAAACTTTTTTAGAGAGCCTACCAAGCTGGAAGGTAAAATTAAAACAAATCACTATTTCAGTTTTCCCTCTCAGATTCTTTAATCTGACAATCTAGCTCACCCAAGAACAATCCAAAAGGTTGTGTCTCTTACCCAAGGTCCTGAAACCATTGACTACTTTAGAAGAACATAGTATGTTGTTTGTTGTGCTTGGTGGTTTCCTGGCAGTGTTTCAGTGTTGGGCATTCCCCATTCTACTTTGAATAAGCTATTTTGAGTAGCAGACTTAGTTCTGGTCCCCTTCACGGTAGCCAACTACTGTAAAGAGCAACATGAAAGCTGCAAGAGGAAATTTTATCAGGAAAGAGTTCTGCGTTTCTTACTTTCAGTGTTCATATAAGCTGGTTAAGTAGCTTGTGAGAAATAAGGATAGAGGACAGTTTTTGTGTTGTTCCTCCTGTTTTCCTACCTGGTCTATATGGAAGGTGTCCCTGCCCATGGCAGGGGGGTTGGAATGAGATGATTTTTAAGGTCCCTTCCAACCCAAACTATTCTATGGATCTGTCTTCCCCCATGCATCTACCATGCCTCTTTCCTGAGGGCATCACCAGTTTATTTACAGAACATTGAAAATTCATGTTAAACTAAGCCTGACTCACTCCATGTAGGAAAATTAGTAGTATAATTCTGTAATTTTTACTGAGTCATAAAAATATTCATGTGTATACTTTGCCTCGTAGGCCTGTATAGAATGTATAGGTCAATGCATGTACTGTGCGTAAACATTATTTGCATGTTAACTAACGTCCCTAAAGGATGCTAGCTCTCGTTACCTTTTTCATCTGGGTTACTCTCTCAAGAAACAATAACAACACAACCCTCTGAAGTCAAGAAATAGGTTTTATCTCTATATGGAACATAATTCTGTTTGGACTCTTCAAAGCAACCTCCACTGGGAATCCCTGACTCCTTATGGTACCAATCTCTGAACAACCTGAAGCACAATTTCTTTAGAGTAGACACCTGGGGTTTAAATAAACATTCATCACTGAGACTACAGGCTTCCTGACAGTACTTAAAAAAAAAAAAAAAAAAAAGATTCAATGTAGACATGAAGCTGTGGTACATTTTTGCTCATGTGTGCATTCTGCCAAACCATTGTGAGTAACCAAAATGCTACAGATTAAAGTAATATTCAGCAATTCTATTTAAAGGTCTGCAGGATCAGAGTACCTCTTTTTATTCTTTTTTTGTTTTGCTTTTGCACAGTGTCTATCCTGTTGTGCTGTAGGGTCTAGGTCCAGTGTAAGAAAAGCAGTGAGTGACTTTGCAGTGGGTCTTACTTCCAACATCAAAGCCTCTGCACTGTGATGACAAATGAGCTGTTCAAAAACAGCCATTCTACAGTCTGCAGGATACATCCCTGTTCCTGTCAGTTTAGCTAAGGAAGGAATTTCCAGTATTCTCATTTCCGTTTGGAATCCATGTGAAGCTTGCAGCACAGAAATGGGGCTCATGGCCCATCCCTGCAGCCAGCATATGTATGGCACTGATGCTTTTGCTCACTGTTTGTGGTGTAACTCATGGTGGACCAGTTTGTGGCCCTTGAACCACTTGCAGCTGTTCAGCAGTTCCAAGGGTGCTCCCTGCGCTGTGGGCACTCAGTGTGTTGGAGCCATGCAGCCTCCTCAGCAAGAGGAATTCTTGCCTTTAGGAGATGTTAGCAAATGTCTGCAGGGCTCTGTTGTGTGCCCAGCCAGACCTGCCTGTCTAGAAGGCCTGCAGTTAAATTCTTCCTTGATTTCTCTTAGCTGTCTCCCTTCCCATTCACTGTCCAGTGAAGGTCCTTCTTCAAGGCACTATGGTCAGAAGCACCAGCCATCACTCTCGGGAGCAACACGTCTGCAGCTGCCGGCCAGGAATCTTCTGCAGTGTCTTTTCCAGTTGTTCTGCTTCCTTTACAGCAGAAGCTACTTGATCAATGTGAAAAGTTCATTTCTTAAGACAGTCTTGCTAATGGCCCTGGTGCACACAGTGTGTTTGGCAAGAGGAAAGTCCATGTAGCCTGGCGGCCTGCAAGTCTATTTTCAATTATCTGGGGTGCTCAGAGAAGACGACATTAATATTGCTGAGGATGACATAGCAAATTACTACTGCTCCCTAACCTTTTTAAATTGCTAACACTGTTGTAATCTGTAATTACAGAAATCAGTGTGAGAATTGTGGCACAGTATAATTATCTTTCCTGATACTTTATTGCTGTATGAATTATTAATCAAAATCAGTCTTGTATAGTATTTGCAGCAACTAAGAAGAATAATCTATAATTAAATTTCGTTGTTTCTATTTTTGTGCTGGTGTTTTATGATGTTGTAATTGATAATTAATTGGTTAAAAATTCACACGATTCTTGGAAGTTTCATGTGACTATGACTGCTCAGTATTCAGCATTTATTAATTGAATAATGGGCTCACTGAAGAGACCTTTGTATATAGTCTGCTGTCATTACAATGAGCTCTCAAAAATGGTGAATTAATCATTAGGCCTTTCAATAGTTTCTTTTTAAAGGAAAGCAGTGACAATATAATCATATCCTTTGTTATAGCTATAATTGAGAGATCGTAATAACCAATTATAAGCATGGTCATTTTAGGAGCTCTGAAGTGTCAGTTATTGATAACTTTCTTTAAAAACAAAGTGTTGATTACACAGAATGAGTCTTTTCATAGAAAAAATATTAGGAGATGGGGAAGGAAGCCTGGAAAATTATTTTCCTCCCACTTGCCACTTAAAAACAGTGCATGTTTATCTCTAAAAACTGTCAAGTCTGATGTGCTTCTGCTGTTGCCAATTGTCAGAAGTACAAGTTGCTCTCAACTTTTTTTCATTATTTTATCATCATTCTCCCCATTTTTTTCTGAGTTCCTTTTGCTAAATTGTTAGGAGGGAAAAAAATAATAGAAAACGTCAGAACAAAAGAGCATTTTTTCACATTCTCTGCCTGAATCCTGAATTGAACAGAAATGCCATGAGGCGTTTACATGAGAATTTGTAATGCAGACTCCAGCTACTGCTGACCAAAGATCCTTAGATGTGTTAAAGCTGGCCACTTCAAACTGTTCCCAAGATTCTTTCTTCTGCTGTAAGTGGAGCTGATTGAGAGAACGTGAACTGGAACTAAAAATACTCCCAGTTCAGTATTGATCCTCTCTTAACACAATAAGGAGAAAGTTGGGAATCACCTTGTGTTGCAGGACATAAAGTGTGATCTCCAGCTTATGCTTCCAAGCAAAACCTGTGGTTCATTTTACACCAGGTCAGGTACTGCAATTCCTAAATGAAGAATCACAGTGTTATCTGTTGGCTTCTGTATTCAAATGTAGCGTTACAGGCATAATGAGGAGATACTGACAGACCTTTTTAGGCCTTTGCTGTGAAGTTTTTGGGAGTCCTCTGTGCACTGTTATAGATGTGATGTCCTGTTTACGTTGCCTAAGGTAGAAGGAGGGGGATGAGATGATGCCTTTAGGTCCCTCTTTTCCCCAGTCCTTGCTGGTGGTTTGCCATAGACAGACTACAGAGATACTTCTGCAATTTATACACCTTTTATGAGTTGAATTCAGTATTGTATGGCTTCTTACGTCCTAAACCAGCTGCTCTGCTGGAGCTGCTGAGAACAGGAGTCCCTGGTGTCTGTGACACCCACCACATGGACAGATGTTTTTGTACTGCTTGCCTTTAACAACTTGGTCCCACACAACTGCAGTTCCTGTTCGAGAAAGAGGAGCACCAGGCAGCATGTCCATTGCTGTCTCCTGCAGCTGGGATCACAGGGGCAAGGAGGTCTAGGAAGCAGTAGATTTGGGCTTTCATCTGAATTGACATCCATCAAATAATTTATTTCTTTGTTTTGCAGTGGTTGGTAGGTCAGGAAGGATGGATAATACAAGCACATTTGTTGTTGGACAGTGGAATATTGTCTGTGGAATATTGGACAGGAGAGTATACATGCTGCAGCATGTAAATACTCATCCCATGTAAACTTGTACTCTCAGTACTGTGGCTCTGGATATTTTTATTAGGAGTAACTAATCCTTTTACATATGCAGTGAATTCTTTGCCCCGTAACGTGCAGCAGTGGTCAGTTGTACATATGGTTTATTGCAGTGAAATCTCTCAAGGAAAAACTAAACAACCATCCTGCTATGAGGATGGTGTACTATTTTGGTTCATTTCATTGGTCAGGTATCACAGCTTCTCCAGGCAACCTGTTCCTCAGTTTTTCCCTATATTCAGTCTAAACCTCTGTTGTTTCAAATTGTTCCCAGTGTCTGGCTCAATAGTGTCATTGACCTTGTAGGAGGAGTGTCAGGCTGCTGTGAGGATGCCGGATATACATCCAGGCAGTCTGCCATCAAAGAATTAAGTGTGCCCAACCTTGCTGTAGCTCCAGAGATCAGAGAAGCTCAGGCATGTTGAACAGCACAACTACAGCCAGTTTCTGGAGAAATTTCACTGCTAACCTGCTGAAAATTGTCCCTGCATTCCTCCTCTTATCCTAAGTGATTTCCAGTCTGATGCAACTTCCCAGCTTATGACAACAGAGTTTCTCTAACAGCCATTTCTAAAGGTTTTGTCAAAGAATTTCTGAAAGTCAACACTAATTACACATAACAGTGTTCCTCACAGCTAATTTGACGCACTTCAGGAATTCTGAGAGAGCCCATCAGAGACATGACTTCCCCTTGCAGAAGCCATGCTGCTTTGTCATGATGATAATTTGCCCAGTTAAGTGCTCTGTAGTTCTGCCATGATAGAGATTTACCTTTTCACATAATTAGCCCAGTTCTGATGCAGGACTTTCTGGTGTGTCTTGATAAGATTTTCTCTCCCCTCATGTTTCCCTTTAAAAACAGACACCACATCGCCTGTGGTCCAGTCTTGTGAGGCAGGAGCATGTTTTTTTTGTGATAGATAATGTATTTTTGGTAGCAGCTCAGTCAATGTGTTTATGGGTTCCTGGAGAGTTCTGGATGAGTGCCAGCCAGTACAGACAACATGCTGCAAACTAGAGTAATTTGGATGTTCCATGAGCAACATTTTTGTTCTCCTGAGGTTTTGTATACTTCCTCCATGCTGCCTGTGCAGAAGGGTTTGGTGGGATCTTCCACCCATCACCATGGAAGGAACATGTAAGCAACCTTTCAGTTCACTTCACCGCAGTTGCTGGCCTTTACCAGCAACTTTTTTGGCTCAGTTTCAATGGTGCTTTCCTTGCCCACAATAGTTCATGCCAGTTTCTGGAAACTTTTGTTTCATAGAGGCTTTTTCTGGCAGCATGGTGACCTATATGCAAACAAATGCACAGCATGTTCTTTTGAGCCAGAGAAAGGCTTGTTAAGACATTCCCTTTTCGGTTTGAAGAAATACCAAGTGTGTAGCAATGATTTCCATGAATAAGGTTTTGCAGACTCAGCATAATACTGAATTCAGCAAAAAATGATGCAGTTTGAATTAACACTGTGTAAAAGGCTTGCAGCCCAGCTTGCCTAGAGTTCAGAGATAATACCAGATCCCTGAGTCTTTTTATTCCAAGGAGAGGGGAAAAAAAACAGTTGAATTCTGCTAATTTTCGTGCTACTACATGCCAAAGTACTACAGTGACCTTTTCTCTTTGCCCTCCAAACTCTTGCCCTATGAAAATCAACAATATACTTCCCAGTGAAGGTTTCACCATCTTGCACCTTTCCTGCAGGATAAAACCCTCTTGGAGAGGAAACACCTCACGTCTGGAGGTCATGTGCTCAATGGCAGATTGTGGAAAAGGAAAGACTGTAAATCACTCGTGTTGAAACATTAAAAGCTGATAAATAGGTGGTCCTGAGCCGCAGCCCAGCCCTGGTTTCCCTGTACGCAATGCAGGGCTCAGGGTGCTTCCTAGAGCAGTCAGGGGCAGGGTCAGGGGGAAGTCTGTGGGAGGCTGAGATTGCAGCTGTCAGACAGGGCATCCACGTGGATTCTCAGTGGCTGTAGGAAGGCAAATAGTGTGGATCCACCTTCAGGAAGCCCCTGGAATCACAAGAGTAGCCTGGGGAAAGTATGATGATACAAGCGGCTGGGTGGAGGTCCTTCATGGGAGCGCAGGTAGGGATCTGCTGGAGTGGAGGGTGCAGTTTGCAGCCCCAGCACCTCAGGACTGCACCAGTCAGGTTTCCTAGCAGAGAAGGCAGGCTTGCTCTCCAGTGGGGAAATACACCATGGTATTTTCAGCACTTCGCAGCACATGCAGCAATTTTTTTACAAAAAATACACTTGATGAGAGCTGTAGTTAAAAAGTGAGAAATTACTAATTAGTAACCAAGTAATTCAGGGTTTGATTCACACAAATTGCACTATTACTGTAAGAGAGGATTGCAGTTTTAGGCTGGCTGGGGTTTGGTGGGTTTTTTCTAAGGCACTGAAAATACAATTCATGTTTTGTTCATTATCTGCCAGGTTTTGGGTTTCTTGTCCTTTTTTTCATCATCTGAGATATTACAGACATAAGATATGCCTGGAAAATAAAGGGGAAAAAAGGTTACTGCTTTCCCCTTTGCATTGTCATTTTCAACTCTCAGGTTTTCCCACTAGATTGTTCTTGTAAACTCTTTCATTTCATAGCACGCAAGAGTGACCAATTAGAACGTCATTATAGCTCTATCGTTAGCATCAGAGTTTAGTTATACAGAAAGCTGTGTGTGAGATGAGCTAAGTGTCATTTTCTCTTCTACCTTGGCGGAGTGCTAATAACGTGATTGCTGTCAATTCTTCTCATTAGTCTCAATTTATACAGAGAAAATTTTTTTTCTGGTTAAGAAATCCAGCTGGTACAACTCACCCTCCAGTGTCTCCCTCCCCTGCCTGTATGCAGATCAATTAACAGCTATGTATCTTCTCTCTAGATGTTAAGTTGTTGAAGGGCTAATCTGTGTCGCTTGGTTGTCGGGTTTTTTCTGTTCATGTAAGCATTTCAGCTGAGTGCTCAAAAGTGTAGCATGAGTCAGCGTAAAGATTGAAAATACCAGTAAAAGAGAATCCGTAAGCATTCCATTGACTTCCAGTAATATTACAGTTTTGCAGTGTTGGCAAAAATACCTATTTTTGTACAGAGTCATCATAGCCACTGGCTTAAAAATACTCATATAAAGGCGGGAAGATGAAGTTACCATTCAGAAGTTTAGTCAATGTAAGTAACAAGTGTGTCCTCTTAAGTCCATTCTTGTCTAGATGATTTGTGTCTTTCAAATGCCACCCTAGGAAAATGGTAAGCTAGTTTGAACTCACAGCAAGAGAAATAGTTTGAAGTCATGTTGTGTCTAGCGATGTGCCTGTATATTGCACTAGCAAAGGAGAATGCTGCAATGATCCACATTAAAAAGTAGCAGAGGAGGAATTTTGCTTTTACTTGATACAGTAGTCAGGTATTTACAGTGCAGGAGTACTGTACCAAAATACCATCATCTTACCCATAACCCTTGGTGCCTCTGAATTTTACCTCTCAGAAGGGAGTTGTTGTTCTCAATAAGGAAAAATAATTCCTTAAAAATACTGCAGGTTTGTGCATTTGCACAACTTTCCCTTCAACAGCAGATAGAGTAATATGTACAAATAATCCTTTTCCCCATGTAAGCCTGAAAGCAAGCAGCTTTGGTTTGGGATACATAGTCTGTTCAGTCACAGCACAGGCTTTTACACCTTCCTACTCAGAGAAGTTGAAATGACAAAATAATGCAAAGAGGGTTCAGTCTAATGCTGGGGAAGATGTTTTGGGTAAATTAATTACTTCAATGTGTACAAGTGCAAAGGGGGTTCAGGCAGTGTGAGGTGTTGGGGGGAGCTGTTTCCCTCCACCATCACCACTGCAAATCCAGTCATTGTTGTTCAGAGGCTTTGCCAGTTCTACATGTATCAGAAACTGCAAAACATCAGGCAGAGAATTTCCCTGACTCAGACCGTGGTAATGGGTGTGTAATCAGTGTCTGACATCATTCCAACCTCTGCTCTACTGTCAGAAGGGGGAGACCTGCAGGCAGGAGTAGCCTCAGCACCCATGTGCAGCCTAGGGCTGGACATCCATTCAGGTCAAGGGATTTTTTGGGCCTATGGGTCTGGAATTCAGGAAGATCTGCTCTTCTGTAAATGCCATTAAGCCACTGATGAAGGCTTGTTGCTTTAGCCGTACATGGAAACAGATTACTTCTGGAGCTGTTAAATATCTTTCTCTCCCTCTTCAGGCTTAAAATTCTGACTGAGAAATTAACTTGCTGTAGTTAGTGGCAGGTACAATTCCACCTTGCCTTTTACTTGAGTCGAGGTCTTCAGTGCGACTGTGTAGTGCTGCCTGTCTGCTGGAGAATAGACTTCGGGGTTTGAGGGGTTTTTCCCTTTGATCTGGAAATATCTGAAGCAAGTGCAAAGCCCTTTTTTCACCATTAGAAAACCCAACAGTCCCTCTAGCTTTTTTTTTCTAAAATCTTCTAGAATTTCCAATGTCCCCATGTTATTGCCATTACTAAATTAGAAATTGAAGATGCATAGTAGGTGGTTGAAGAAAAGCACTTTGCAGTCTGTCTAAACCCTATTTTGGTTTTGAGGGGGGAAGTTGGTGGGGCAACTAGGTAATCCAAGCATGACAGGGTGAAATCCAGTGGCATCAAACCAGTATCAATCATGGTACCTTTCCCTAGGAACTTTCTCGGATTTAAGCATTAATGGGCTGCTTGGCTGTGATCTTGAGGTATGTGGCTATTGGGCTGAATCTCACCATACCTCATTCACCCAGGGACTGTGCTGCTCCTCACCACCTTGTTTGTGCTTTCTTCTCCCTTGTCCCCTGCAGGGTGTGAACGGCATGTCTGTGGATGAGAAGACTGACTCCCCCATGTATGTGTATGAGTCAACGGTGCACTGTACCAATATTCTCCTCTGCTTAAATGACCAGCGGAAGCAGGACATTCTCTGTGACGTGACGCTGATCGTGGAGGGGAAGGAGTTCCGCGCCCACCGGGCTGTGCTGGCTGCCTGCAGCGAGTACTTCTTGCAGGCCTTGGTTGGGCAGACGGAAAATGACCTGGTGGTCAGCCTGCCGGAAGAGGTACAGTATGTCACCCTGCCCCACCATGACAACGTGCCCCTTCCTCCTGCGTGGTGAGGAAAACCTCTGTGGTCTGCTGGGGTGGCCAAAGGGAAGGTGGCACAGGTGTCAGTGTCTGCCCCAGCATGGCTCAGGATGTGCTTTTCGTGTTTGGGTGGGTTGCAAATCACTGAAAGATGGACATGTTCACACCATGCCAGCCTTATGATGGAGGCAAAGCTTTAGGATGCTTCAGATCATCTTTGTCACTGCTGCTGAAGGAATTTTACCCAAACATTTCATTACCATAGCCACATTCAGGGCTTAGGACCCTGATATTCCTCTGCTCTTCTAGACAGGAAATTTGAAAGGAGTGATGTGACAGCTACATGGCAGGTTATTGTTGAAAAATCATTTGAGCTGTCATGTTGTTGAGAGTTTCATTGCTGTCCACCCCACCCTGGCAGCTCATATCTTTATTCCACTTCTTTCTCCTCTCCTGCACCTCACTCAGACTGGCTTCCTCACAGCTCCTCTCATAAAGAGTTTGGGATTTAACCATGTTTTCTGCCAAGAAACCATGAACACAGTCTATCAGAAAGGCAGAGGTTTTGTCATGCAGCATGGCTCCCACAGCAGGAAGCCCAGGGATGTAGAAAACACATACCTCACTGGAAAGTTTACTTTATCACAGAATCTCACTGGCTGGCTTCCACCCCCACTGTAATTTCCTCACAGCCATAGAGCCGTGACAGCACAGCTACCATAGGGCGTGCTGGTGGTGGCTTTGCTGCCCACAGAAGGGAGATGTCTGCCTGATGGCCAGGGCTGCCATCACCTGCTGCCTCAGCACTGCCTGCCCGGTGTCTCCATCTGGGAAGGGTGGCATGAGAATGTGGCAATGTACCCAGGGCACAGCACAGCAGTTGCTCAAGTGGGAACGTGCTCTGGCATTACAGGAGGTTTTTCACCATTGTTTGCTTAATGCCCTTCAAGAGGCATGGTGTGTTTTTAAAAAATGACAGGTCCCAAAGTGTCACACATCATTTTTCCCCCTCTGGTTTAGTTCTCCAGAGACTTCAGCAGCGTTGTAATGTTGTCACAGCACAAGTTGGAGAGCATTAGAAGTAGGTCACTGGCTGTGACTTCATGAGTCCTGACACTGAGTATTACTCATGAAGACTATTCAACTCATTTTGCATAGGAGTTTAGAGATATCGCAGAGGACGCGCTAGGATGCACACTTTGATTCTGCAGTGTCCACTAATAATTTCCAGTGGAAGAATCAAATCTCAGTCATTATCACATGGCTTTCTTGCCACAAAGCAAGGGTAGGAGCAGAGAGTTGATAAAACGTGTCCAAGGGTGCACAGGTGTGAAATGGCAGGAGACTATCAGTGCTCTTCTATGAAGCCCTAGTGGAACTTCTGTGTGTAATTCAGGTCTCGTTATATAAAGAAAAGAAATTGAAATTCAAATAAGCATGTAGAAAAGTGCCTGAGATGTTGAGAAGAATGAGTTTGGCTTGAAGGAGAAGAAAGGACCATGGCAAGTTCACACTGCTGGTGTGACAGCTGAGATGTGCCACAGCTCTAGTTAGGCAGAGGAGCTGAAATAGTTGAGAGGAGGATTTTCTCTTTAATGCTAAAAGACACTTGGCTCAAGCGTTGATTGATTTCAACTGGCTTTCAGTAAAAATAGGTTGGAAATGAGAAGATTTCTAATTCCAGCAGCAGTGAAATGCTGAGCTGCAGGCCAGTGGAGGGGTCATAATGTGCCTGCACTTGGTCACCCAGTCCTATGTTAATATGACATTAGAGATTTAAAATACAAAGGTTTGTCTTTCTATGTGTTTTATATGTGATGCTGTCTAAGAAAAAAATCCTCCAGTTCAACCAAAAATTATTTGTATTTAAGTGAATCCTCTTTGAATAAATGAAGTACTGGAGTTCAACATTTTAAAATGTGTCTCAATGAAAGATCAAAAAATTTTTGTGACTTAGGGTTACACTGGCTGCTCTTACAGCTCCAGTGAAGCTCATGGAGTTGTAGAAGTAATGACTCTAGTTCTCAAGGTTTTTCCAAGAACTCTGATATTGTCATGCCTCACCCAAGACCACCACTGCCACTTTGCTATGTGCTTCTATTAGTATCAAAGTACCAGGGTTTTGACTTTCTCATCCTGGAAAAGAACTCTCTTGGCCTATTAACAGAGACAGCGACAGTTACCAATGTTTACTTGTACAGATATTTTCCACATGCAAAATAATTGCTGCTAAACTAGCAATTGAATCTTAGTTTTCTTGGTGGCTGCTTTGCTGGAATAGCTGCGTGTGAGTGGTCAACTAAATAATTTCCTCACAAAAGCTAGTCACGTGGGATAAGGAGAGCTGCCTGATGCACCTCACTATTTCTCAGTTACTCCTTGGTTAAGATGCACATCTCTGCTTCTGGCGTTGCTCAGCTTCACAGTGCTGGGTGCTTTGGTAGGTGCCTGTGCAGAGCTACGGGAAGTGCCTCCAACAGTGTCAGAGCTCCCTGCAAGAGGAACTGAAACACTCCTCGTTTTTAAAAGCTGATAAAGCAGAGGAAACACCATCTTAGTTATATTGCATTTAAAGAAGTTAGCAGGGTCATCTTTGGTTCACAAGCTAGGAATGCTTCCCGAGTCTACTGTTTTCAGTCTGTGGTCTGCAGAGCACTGGCAACAGTGAGTTATTTCTTAAGGTATCTGTGAAAACTGACTTAGTCTGTCATGTAGGGGGTTATTCTTCCAGTGGAAAATTTTCAAGCATAAGTTGGAAGTGAATATCCTGAGCAACTACTTTTTTCATGCTTAGAGACAATTTATGTTGGTGTATAATATTATAGAAAAACAGATACATAAAACAGAAAATATTTTTTTTAATACGGTCTTCACTGTTGAAAACTTTTTCAAAGGTGACAATTGCTCATAAATTCACAGAGCTATTTTTAAGTCAACCACACAAACACTGTATTTTAAATCCAAGCATAGTTTGAAAACTGATGAAGTTGTGGAGAAAGGGCATTGTTGTTACTATTATTTCTCAAAGGTTTGATGTTGGAGCTGGATAAAGCTTTATATATAAAGCTTTTACGTTTGTGTTATGTTGGTGTAAGGAACCTTAACATCAAAGAAAAGAACTTATTTCTGATTATTCAAAGCAGTAAATATGCCTCTGAAGTCTAAACTGCAGACTTTTTCTTTACTTCGTAGCATATTGGGGTCATTTTGTTAATCTGGCATCCAGACATTGTTAACTGTTGTCTAGCTAAACAGGGAACAGATGTTTTTCACATTATTTCTTGTTTATATCCAGTTACAAGCGAGAGCAGTCTTTTACAATGCGCAAGTCATTTCAATAGGGAGACATTGTGCGCACCCAGAATTGGGACTAGTTGGATATAGAGGGTTTTAAACCACTGCAAAACCTTGTGTTAGACATTTCAGGTTAGTTCAAGCATGTCTTAACGTGCCTCAGTTCAAACCTTTCCTTAATCAACTTAAACAAAGTCAGTATGGAGCTAATTCTGCACTGATTGAAGAGTTTCCATAAACCCTTTTGTGCTGGTCTTGGTAATTGGATTTTGTACCACACCTTTTGTTAAGGCAACGTATTTCAGTTTGTAGACAAGCTGCACAGAACAGCTGCTAATAGCAAGGGCTCAGATGTGGCCATGGTGTGTGAACTATCTGCCCTCAAAGCAAGTTAGAGAAATTGAGTGTTTCAGCTGCCTACACCTAATAAAAGAGGGCCCCATTAGCTCTTCACTTCTATGCTTTTTTCTTCATGTGCAGTTTTGCCAAACAACCAGAACCTTGCCTGCTTTTACCCGGGATATTTTTCAGCAATTAATGTAGTTTTCCTCTAGCGGGTGCTGTTAAATGCAACCCAGAATTAGTACTTTCAAAGAACTGACTTTGAAGCTGTAAAGTTGGTTATTCACTCCATACCCCTAACTGATGTTTTGTTTTATTTAATCACAAAAACTGGTCTTCCTTCCTCTAACAAGGCACTTAATTAAGTTTTTAATTTATGATAAGAAGTTAAATGGCACTTACGAGGCTTTTTTAATGGTTTCCACTTCCCATCCAGATTACAAAAAAAGGTGTGATGGAGAGAGACACGGCTGTCAGCCAGGGGTATTGTAGGTCATGCCAATATTAGCTGGCAGCAGGCCGTTATCCAATTAACATTGCTTCATCGCTGCAAGTAATAGCTCTCGAGTAGATGATTGAGTCATTCATGCTGTAGTGGTACTCAGCTTTACTTGAGAAGGAGCCAGTGCTTCATCGAATGGGCTTTTTATTTGCTATTATTACCTGCCTAACTCTGCTAATGGAAGTGCATAGCAAGTCTGCATGGGCAAGCTGAAAGCAGGGCACTGGGCAGGGGAGCATCGTCTGTGCAAACACCTTATTCACTCAGTCTTTTGAAAGCTGAGGGTGCAGTTAAATGATGAAAAGACAGAAACAGAAACAGCAACAAGTAAAAAACTCCTCAGTGGCATTAGATGCCTACAGGTTAGAAATAGAGATTCTCAACTGTGCCTGCATTTTTTGATTTGGGGGCTTGCATTTGAAAAAAAACTTTCACCATCCGTGAGAGCACCAAATGCCTTCCTCCCAGATGAAGCTAAACAAAGGTCTTCTCAGACAGCTGACCAAGCTTTCTTCAGCACTGGTCTGATACCAGCCTTTGTGTTCTTTTAGAGGCTTGCTTCTCCAGTAGCTTGGTTAGTTTTGCCTGTAGTCCTTGAATTTCTTGAATCTGTTTCAGAGTGGTGACCTTTTTTAGTGCAATGAACTGTCTGCTGGGAATGTTTTCTTCCAAAAGGATTAAACTGAGCTATCTGTGGTGTCCAAGTCTTCCAACGGGCAAAAGGAAACAGCATCTCTTTTAGGATGGTTTTAGGAAGTGTGGGATTTATCCACACAGCTCTTTCCTTTGCTGTTAAGAGAATAATGTTCAAAGTAGATGTAAGCACACACCAAAGGCCAAATTTCCTCCACGTTCTCTCTCCACTGCCGCAAAACCTGCCTTTTCCCCAAAGGGTCTAGTCCTGTGAAATTTGTCATCTGCTTCTTTGGTTGGCATGGGTTAACTCCCTCACATGGTTGGTTAAGCTTTGCAGGGAGAAAGGCAGGACAGGACCTCGGATTTGGGATTCAAGGCTGGCAAAAGCTGAGTGTGTTGGAAGGCGAAGACATGCAGCAGCATTCTGGGTGGGACTGAGCCAGGCATCTAACATTAGCATGGCTCGTAGCTGACAGGGAGGAGAAATACTGGCAGCTGCTAACCATCCATGCCAACCTGCCAGCCTGAGGGAAAAATGCTGGGAATTAGCCAACAAGAGATGATTGTGATGAGGAGAAAATCAAAGGCAGGATGCAGGAGGTCAATTATTATATACCCTGCTGGCTAAAGGCACTTACTATTCCTTTTCATCTCACTAGAAATAAACAGTGTTCTCTTACTTTGTCTTTTTTCTTTCTTTGTATTCTTTGTATGTATAAATATAATATCTCTGAAGAAAATAGGGACTTAGCTGGGAGTGCTCTGCACAGGAGCATAGCGTGAAAGAGGTGATAAATGTGGAAAAGAGGAGCAAGAGGGCAAGAAGTTTATTTCCCAGCTGGAAGGATGTTTAACACAGTAGGGAACAACAAAAGACCCTTTTTCACTGGCACCCCGGAGATATATTAGGAGCAGCTAAGGTTAGCTCTTAGAGAATGGAAAGCAGTAATGTGGTTTTCTCTTCATGTGACTGTATTGGCCATTGATGTTCCTCACAGATTGCAGCACTAGCCAGAATTATTTCTGCTTTGGCTCAGGAGGTGGCAAGAACCTGAAAGCCATTATTCCCTTCATCTGCAGAGCTTTTTGTAGTGGCAAAGGGTTATATCTGTCGAGCTTCAAATTTACTTATGCCTCAACCTTACCTCAGTAGTGCCACTTCAGTAAGTCCATATGGATAGAAGGTTGGGTCTTTGGTTTTCTGAATTCCTCCCAGGAAATGTGTTATTTTTCATGCTGCTCCACAGTGCCAACACTGACCGCACAGAGGGGTGACTGGAGGCTGCAGCTCTGTAATGAGAGTAAAACTGAGCATTTGGGTATTTTTGAAGTCTGACATGACAGGACACTAATTCAGGAGAAACTAAGAGACAGAATTGGATGTTGTTTTTTATGTGTGTTGGTTCTGTAGCACAGTACAAGGTGCAAACGATGTACTTTGCTTCTAGCAGGTGAGCAATAAAACAGAAATGAGATCTTCAAGATGTGATATGAAATTCCATCCATGTATCACTGCAAAAGCTTCTAGCAGTGCTTGATTTTTTTATGCCTCAAGTGTGATGAAGAAACTAGCCACATACTTTTCATTCTGCATAGTGTAACTTCCATTATTTTCTGATGAGGGCTGTCTTGCTATTCATAACATTCTCTGATCTTTTCAGGTAGAGAAAAGCAAAATACATCTATGTTGTGGTGAGGGCTAGGCTTCAAAAAGCAAAACAGAAGTCGTGTATACATGCATGTTAAGTAGAGAAAATCTTGCAGTAGCTCCTTTCCCTCCCTTTGGCAGTAGCTGTACAATTTATTTATTTATTCGAGTAGGCATATAAAAGTGTACTGTCAAAGGGGATAGGGAGATAAATGCACAGAACAAAATTCACCATTTCAATAACTGGACTCAGTTTTGTTGCCTTTATTAGACTCCTGTCTGCCATTACCATTCACTTGGGCTGATTGACTTGACTGTGCTTGCTAGTGAAAAGGCAGTTTGCAGTGGGGAAACTTTCTTGGTCAAATATAACAAACGTGATCTAAAATGTAAAAGAGATCTTGAAGAGTAAGTCCTATGTTAAGGGCATGAGAAGAAGCAATAAGAATGTATTACAGGAGATGGGTTGTTTTTGTTTGTTGTGTTTGGGGTTTTTTTAGGGTTTTTTTAGGGTTTTTTGCTGTATTCAAATATATACGAATGAAAATGAGACGGCTGAGCCACGACTGTGCCTCAGCTCTGAGCACTCTGGCCCGGCAGACTGAAAGATCCCTCCTTCTTCTCCCCCTCCACTTACAACTCTCTTATTTTTGTTTTATCTCTTATCTAAAAATCCCTTTCAATTTCTTTAAAGACCTCAAACCAGGTATCTGCTCTTTTTGAGTCCAGAAATACGGGCTGGGCATTTAACTAAACAGACAGGTAAGGTCCAGTGAAGACACCTTCAGTCAGTTTCACAACATCAGACACCACAACCTATGAGGTACTTTCTGATTACAGTACCAAGTTTTGTCCCACCCCAAAAAAAAAAAAAATTAATCTTCATACAGCACTTTCTAACAAGGACTCCCTGGTGAATATTGTCAGACTGACTGTTTTTCTCAGCTACTAGTGAAATTGAGCATGTTATGGGGTGGAATATGCTATGTATTCAAATGATGCATTGCAGCAGTCAACAAACACTGAGCCTAGGAAGTATGGTTCAATTTGGAAGTGAAGTTTGGGTTTTAGGTGAGCAGAAGGCAATTGAATTGTACTACAGTTTGGGAATGAGATGCTTTTTGTGAGTTTTACAGGGTTGGGTTTTTTTAGAGGCAGAAGTAGACGCAAACATTCTGTTAAATTTGATGCAAACTCTGAAGAGCAAAATGGCTGGTTTATTCCAGGATTTTTGTGCTGTAATGAATTTTCATCTGTCCCATTTTGATGAGAGACAGCCAGAAAACACCTCTGAGTCCCAGTGTAGTCTAACACTACTAAAAGCGTTGTCCTTGGGCACTTTATTTACTTTAATAAAATAAATAAATAGGAGCAGCTGTAGCTGGTTAAACTACAGATCTAGCCCAAGCCTGGTTTGTTTAAAAAAGTGAGTTTTAATTTCTCTGAAAGCACTTGAGAGGAGGCTTTGTGTGGTAGTTTACAGACTTAAATGAAAAGAAAGTATCAAGCATCTCTCTAGGAAGTGTGTTGTAAATTACTGGGGAAAGATACCAAGAAAGCCACTGGCAGTTGTTTTGGAGCCAGATTAAAATCAACTGAAAAATTTGGCATGGGTTTTTAGCAACAAACTCCTCAATGATATGTGTATGACTGCACATTGTTTCATAACTGTAAGTCAAATGGCCTTTGAGACTGGCAAAATTTAGAGACCCCTTTAAGAAATTTGGTGCTCAGTACTGGTGTAGTTCAGTGGAATTCAATATCCTACAAGAAGATAGATCAGATTTGCTAGTCAACCTTTCTGTCTCTGTCTTTGTTTAATCTGACCTTCTAAAAGTGATGGCATTAAAAGTGTGCAAGTGTGCATTTAACTGTGTCTGTTTCCCTGCACACAAAAGTACTTGAAATATTTCTCTTTTTTTTTGTTTTAAATTTAGAAGATATTGTGAAGAAAGTTGACTTGAAGTTGAAATAGTACCCTGCTCCTTGCTGGGGGTCCACAGTCAAAATAACCATGGCTGAACTGAGAATGGCAGAAAGCTGCAATACTAAAACTTTCAGTAAAACCAGAATATAAACAAGGTGTCACCAAACAGCTGGAATTGAGAGGTATCAGCTTTGAAGTTAAATAATGGTAATATAAAACCTTGAGCAGTAGATTTCTGAGGTCTCTTGTGACGAAATAAAATACTGTCATCACCTCTCAGCACATGCTGGAGTGGAAGTTAATGCATCAGATGGGAATTACAGCACGGGTCTGTGCATCAGGTCAGTGATGATTAAATCACCTTGTGTGAACCACTCAGCATTGTTTACCTCTCTGTAAATGCTCTGGTTCACATTACCTCACAAGGAGGTGAACAGACTGACCCACAGCTCGCACAGCTGCTGGTCCCAGACCAGCCAGCATACCTGACCCAGGACTTCCACTTATCAGTCCTCAGCCAGTTTCAATCTCATTTTCTTCCCTCTGTATAAGGCACTGAGGAGCTTGTTGGACTAGCTGCAGCATTTCAGGATGATCAGGATGCTGCTTACCTTACCTGGATGACTAGTCCTCAGTGACAGACAGGGTCTGCTCTGTGTCCTCTGCCTGTTCTTGCATCACTCCTGAGGTCCTGTGCACTGCCATTGACAACAACTGCTGAAACTACCACATCCAAGAGGAAAGTAGATTTGGAGGCATGGAGTGGATCAGAATGAGCCTGCGAATTGCTACAGGCTTCTGGTCCCTCACCAGGAGAGTAAGGCACTTTGAGGATGCTTAATTAGGAAATTTTGCTTAAGTGACAGCAGTTGCAGACCATCCCATATATCCCAAACAAGAGGTGAGCAGGTTCCTAGCAAGACTTAATCTCTTCCAGAGCTAATCATTCTTGGCAAATGGGAGCTGTAGGTTTTCAGGACATCAAAAATGGGCCATCTTTCTTTTAGTGTTGAAGGAACCATATTTAGTTGAGTATATATTGCACCTGGTCCGCATCATTCCCTGCAGCAGCTGCTCATCATTTCAGAGCAACACTTCAGAGAAATGGAAGTGTACAGACTTACTGTAAGGATAGCAGAGAGATTTGGCAAGTGCGAGCCAGGATGGATTCATGGGTGCTGTTGTGTTCTCAGTTCTTCCTTCTGTTCCTGCAGTGTCACATGTACTTCCCAAAGACAGGGCTGAGGTGGGTTTATGGGGGTAGTAAAAGAGAAAAGAGACCATCTAAAGAAATGAATTGGGCAAGAAAGGAACCTGAACGGGGCTAATAGGTCAAAGACATGGGCAATCCAGTGTATTGTACTTCAAACATATGGTAATTCTCTGTTTGAAATTTGCTTGCTTTGGGTTGTGATAGGACCAAATTCTCTCATCTCTGCATATACCTTTGACTTTATATTCCTAGAATGGATGGAAGTGTTAATGTTTCAAAGTTTAGAAAGTAGATCAAAAGAAAAAAAGGATTGTCCATTCAAACTTTACCACTACAGTTCTTAGTTTCTGGAAAAAACTCTTTTGATCAAGTGGTCCCGGATTTTTGAGACTTTCATCTAAGAAGCTGAGACTACATTTCTGACTGTGTAAAGAAAACTTTTGCTTCTGAGAAATGTCTTGGGTTTTCACTTACCTTTGAAATTCAGACCTGTGGTTCTCTGTTTCAAGGGACTGCAGCCAATAAGAAACAAGTCTTAACTCTGAAAGCAAAATATCTTTCTGTCTCTGACCACACAGCAGTAGTACAAAATGCCTAGCCACTTCTCTCCCCAGATACACAGGCAACCTTCAGAGAAAATTTGCCTGTCAGAGGATTCCTGGTCAAGTAAAAACAGAGTAAGTTCAAGTTGTTTCCTGTTTCCTTCAAAGGACAATGTTGAAACCAGTAACCTTTCAAGACAGGAAAAAGCTGTGGAGAGACAAAACCTGACAACTTCCCTTCTGATCTCTATAGAGGACTAGTGCTCATTTCTGTTTCTAGAAGGGGAAGCTGGACTTGAGGTGGATAGGTCTGCAGCTATTCAATGTGTCTGTTGAATTCAACTATTTTTTAATCTTATTTTTATCTGACTGCAGATTTTCTTGTTGTACCATGGATGGCTTTCTGCAATATGGCACTTTGTTTGGACATAAAACCAAATCAAGAAGTTTCTGTCTATTCCTTGAATTTGCTACTTTTCAGGAGACTGAACACATCAAACCATGCTTTAATGGGTATTTTTTAAATGTTGGAATTGATTTGTCAAATGCAAGGTACAAAAAATGGAGAGTTACCTGTCTTTTCTAAGAGCCATCTCTCCTTGTCATTTTTGCCCAGTTTATATAAGCAGTGGCCACTGAGGTCACATAATATCTATACCATTGTCCAGGGAAATGAAGAATTAAGAGACATCCCTGAGATATATAAGCACTGGGGCATTCTACAAAGAGACTTGTTCACATTTACAAAGTCATCACTGCATTCAAAAAGCAGAAACTATTGCTTTCAGTAGTGGCAGAAGCCTTTAAATTAGTAACTTCTTTTACTGTTTTCCCTGTCTTCAGTGTATTTTGCTGTTGGAAGACTGAGAAGTACACCCAGTAAGGGCTACCTCAGGCTTGATTTTGTTCTGCTTCCTTTTCAAAGATGAGCCTAATCCTTCTCTTACAGGTTTTATTTCACTGTTTTGCATGAACTCTCCAATTGGAAAACTCAGTTGAGAGGCCATACACAAATAAATTGTTGAAGACAAGCATTTGGTTACGTTTTTGGCCTTTGTCTTCAGCTGGTGGTACACAGCCATGGTGATCCTAGCAGGAGCTGCACTGGACCTCTGCAAGCAGCTCTTTTGGGCAGACAAGCACTGCACACATAAGCTGCTCTGCAGGGGGTTTCAAGTCGATCCCAGCCTCAGAGAACCAGACTGTTTGCATCATCTGCTCTTGCACACTCATCTTAGTTCTCAGATATGATTTAATCTGAATTATTTGAACAAGTTACAGTTTGGTTTTATAACTGCTTTTCTGCAGAGGAATTGCTTAGCTAAAGGGCTGTGAGAATTTATGGTCATTTCTTGTCACCTGTGCTTTCAACCTCTTGGTTGGCTGATAAGGTGGTAATAAAGACCTCTCTAAATATTCTCTTTCAGGAATGGATTTTTTTACTCATATCTAGGCTTTTTTTTTTCCCCAAACTACTCCGATTTGGGTAAAGGAAAAGAAAAGGTAAAGTGTCATATGTGTTCTCAAGAGACTCCAAAGGTGCCATTGCTATTGTAAAAATCAGAAGAAATGGTTATAACTATTTTCCTTCCAATACTACTATTTTCTTAAAGCCAAGGTTTTCATTAAGCCTTTCTGTAATTAGTTGTCTGTGCTATAATTTTTTCTACATTTAAGGGAGAAAATAATTCCATTTGCAACTCTTGTCCATCTGTCTGATGGGTGTGTATTTACAAGATGAATGCCTGTTTTTGATTTCTCCTGTTAGAACAAAGGTTACTCTGTCATTGTCCTCAGAAAGCTTTTGGACTAGCTTGCTTTGGTGTGTGCATGCCCTTTTTTTGGTACAATGCCAAGTACCCTGTTGGGACTCTAGTAGTTACCAAAGGAACAGAAGGAATTTTGGGGATAAGTCCCGTTCACATGGCTAAAACTGTAAAACCACCACACTGATCTGCTGGAGAGTGATGGAGAGCTGGGCTCTGTACCGTGAGCTCCCTGTGCCCATCCCTTCTGAGGTGAACCAGCTGCTGCCCTGCCACCTCTGAATATGGGGCTCTCCAGCACAAAATCTGGGAAGGACTTGGGCAAGCAGCAACCCCAGGGCAGGCTAGCATTTCCACACCCTCTTTAAGCACATAGTTCTGGCATGTAAATGCTCTTGCTCAATGCCATCAGCAGCATATCATTCTATTCTGGGGAAGGTGAGAGCAGTGCTGGAAGTGACTCAGCTCCAAAAGGTTTACTCCTTTTACCCCCCCAGAGTTGTTCCTTGCTTTAGGTTTGTGCAGTAGCTACCGTACAAGGGGGAAACATCACTTTTTTAGGAAACAACAGTGAGAAATGCCATGGCTGCCTGTCAAGTGAAATCATTTGTCCTTTGGAGTTTACATGGCTGATGAGTTCTCTGCACTTCAGCAGTGCTCTGTTTTGCCAGGGGTTTTTAAAGGTCCTTGAGAAGCCTCTACAGCAAATGAAGGAACCTTGGCAAGATCCTGCATTACACCATGCCCTGCCCAGCATTCCTGTAGTTCTTACCATTTCCTGCCTCTTACAACATGGCTGTGACTTTGGACAGCAAGCACATTCTGTATTTCCCAAACTAATGTTTTAAACGTCTTTATCTTACACTTTTACAGTGTGCAGCAAATTTGCACAGGGACAGGGGGATTTTTGGTCTGTGTGATTATGTGCTGGTTTGTGACTGTTCTGTTTCCTCTTACATCCTCCTTCCCTGTCTCTTGTACCTGAAACATTAAATTAAATGTAACAGCACTACTTTCAGACAGAGGCGACACTTGGCTGTTCCCTGGTGGCTTTAAAATGCTGGCTGCAATACTGCAAATACATTCAGACCCTGGTTTGGCCAGCAGTTCCCCCCAGCTATCTGCATGTTTGCTCTCCAGGCTTTATTTTACCTACACTATTGGAGACTCTGGAGTCACAGCCTATGTCTCATTGTTATGCATGGATGGGAAATATTCCTGTACTTATTTGCATTCATTAGCTGTTGGGAGCTCCTCTGTTGAGGTCTCTAGCCTTGTTTTTACAGTGCTTTTGGCAGTGTTTCTGCACTTGGTGTGCGAATTTTTATGATCTGTTGCATGTTATTCATGCAATTTCCTGCCCTGTAATGGTATCAGTTTTCCAGACACAGAGGAATACAAACGAAAACCCAGGAGCCTGCATTAGCATAAAATGTCCCAGTTCTGTCAGTTTGATTAATTTGTCTCTTTGTCTCCACTCTATATGATAAGTGCTATTAATGGTTGCAACACTTCATATGTCAAAGTCTTTCTTCCTAATGACTTGAAAATGTGGTTTATTTCCCCCTTTTTTGTATTATTTTTCTCATTTAGCATTCCACTCAAGTATAGATTTATGCCATGCTCTTTCATTATCTTACTGGTTGCAAGCACTGGAGTGATTACATATGGCGCAGGGTATGAGCAAAGATGCGATCCCAGGGGCAGCAGCTGCTGATGCAAGCTGAAAATAGATCCAGCGTATGCTCAGCACTTTTCCCAGAGGTCTTTTATTTATTAGGAACAGTCTTGGTACAGGACAGCTCGGACCCTCATTTAGCAAGATGACTTTTTGCCTTTCAAGAACAGTGCAGTGACTTTGCTCTATTTACTGACTGCTGGGTAATTTTTTTTTTTTTTTTTCACTATCTCCTGTGGAAGCAGAGACTTTACCTAACATAAATTGTAATATAATCCTGATTTATAATGAAGTCAAGAAATGACAGGCTCCATTTGAAGTAATGGAACTTGACAGATCTAAGGTTTAAATTAAATAATCCTATTTGTAAGACAGCATTTGTACATGGTACACTGATTTAAAATGAACTTCAGTTCTTCTTCAACGAATCCTTTACCATTCTCTGTGTTTTACCTTCCACAGAGGCTTTTTGGGGGACAGAGTTCATTTGAAGAGAAGAATTTTTTATTTGAACATGTGTACAGAACAATACTTTGTTTTCTTTCCCAAAGTTCTTATAAATTGTTTCACAGAAGACAACTTTAATTACAGAGGAAAAATTAATGTAGGTCACTTATTCAGGGCAAGCCACAGGTAACCTGCTTCAGTGGCCAGAAGAGGCCAATTGCTTAGAATGAAGAGAGGGAGGATGCTGGAGGGAAAATAGTGAAGAGGCTTGTGGCTTGACTCTTCCCTTCCCAGGAGCCAAGATTCATTCTCACAGTGATTTCTATGGAGGCAGAAGGTCACCTCCTCCTTGCTGTCCTTCCCTCACCACTGGCAGAGGGGGACACTCGAAGATGATGTTTCCTCTTGCCTCTGCACCCCACTTTTCTTCATCTGTCACTGTCGTACTAATGAAGGCAAGGAGAGCCCTGGGCTTCACAAAAGGAAAGGGGGTCCCGCCGTGGCTGCTGGAAGCTGGCAATAAGCACTGGAGTGGAGGTTGGTGGAACAAAAGGCTTGCAGAGGAAAAAAAGAGACCAGGCAGGGAGCATGAGATGCTACAGAAACAATCAAAAAAGGCAGTAGGATAAAAAAAGCTAAAGGTACAATGCATGACTTTTTCAGCTTAGATTGAGGGAAGCTGGTTTAGAAAATGCCCCCTTCTCTTTTCTCTCACTCAGCATTGTGGTTTTGCCTTCCTTTCTAGCTGTATTTAGTTGCAGCTGTCCTCTCCAGCATCTTTCTAATTTTCCTTCATACCTGGCAGGGATGTGGCCTTTTCCTCAGGAGTCTGACAGATGCTCTCACACTGGACTTGCCTCCCATGCTCAGGCAGAAAGGTCCCAGTGTGTGTGTTCAGGTCGGTAACGTGCATGTTCTTCCTGTGTCACCCTGCCACCATCACCCCTTCTTTCCTGGGAGCACATGGAAGGTGTTGGAGGGCAGGGTGGGCACCGACCCACAGGGTCCCACTCAGGGGAGGGGCAGCCTCTCCTGCCCTGGGGCTGTGAGAACCATCTGCCCAGGCTGGAGCTTCAGCACCATGTCTGCCCCACAGTGAGTGGTTTCAGGACCAAGCAGCTTCCTTCTCCTCTTTGTGGTGAGCTCCAGCAAACAGATAGTGAAGAAGATGAGATGACTGCTAAGGAGAGTGTTGCTGGGGCTGGAGAAGCTCCTGCTCTCATGTCCTGCTCTTTATGCGATTAAGAACTTTTTTCCTCAGTGCTTGCAGGGAATTAATAATTTCTATTAATCAGAAACCAAGCCAAATTTCCCCAGTGCACTCAAGAAAGGACAGGACTCAAGAGTGTCACTGAGAAATGAGAAGAAAAACAAGCTCACAAATCCAAAATGGTGCAGGCCAGTGGAATAGATGGAGTATTCAGGCAGCAAACATAGACATCGTGTGGGCCCTTACTCCTCATCTAGGGAAGTAAACCAGCAAGGCCCAAGAGTAAAAATCCATCAAGAGGTTTTAGAGTTGCTGCTGGTAGCTTGCATGCTGCCCATCTCCCACCTCCAACAGACGTGTGCATGGCTACAAGCATGGCTTTCTGTTGACTTGGAATTAATGGGGTCGTATACAGAGGGAAAGGAGGCAGGGTACACTGAATTCTGCAGATACAGAGCTTCATCCTGTGCTGCTTGATCTTTAGAAAAGTATTAGTAAAACAAAATAAAGAAGCAAGAACCAATTCCAGAGTGCTTTAGTATGCACATAAACTGGTTTTCATTGCTCACAGCACGCATAAATACGCACTGGTGACTGAGGCAGCAGAGTAACACTTGGCTGTTAGTTATTTTATCAGACAGTGATAATTGTAGTTAATATTTTCTTAGTAGTGTCTCTGAGAGTTTATTTATGCTGTTAATAATCTGAGCAGCTGTAATGATCCTGGCTGCCAGAGCTGTAGCCTTTTAGAATCACTCCAGTGTGGCAATGAAATGATGGTAATAGAAATCTAAGGAAAAAATGATCTTTTTGAAGCAGATGGGGCTAATTCAATCCCTTTCACACACATTCACGTTATCTAGTCTCTTTCTCACACTAGCATGCGTGGGTGCACGTGAGCATATGTAGTCACACACACACAAATAGCTGTAAAGTCCCACCTACCCTCTGAGGAAGTTAAGCTGCAAATGCCATAATTTTTCTATGTGAAGAGTCGTTCTGGGGTTTCTGGGGTACGTGGCATTTTCTAACCCTCAGTTTCTGGGTAGATCTTAAAAATATCATGTATGAGGCAGAAAGGGAAAAGTCATTTCCTTGGGGACAGCCCAGAGCTGGGAACAAAGTTGTGGCTGCACTGGGATGCTGTTGCCCAACCTTCCCATCTTTCCCTGCCTTTGACCTCTTTACTATGGGTCACTCCTGCTAAGCCTGCACTCGTTTAGGGACTAAAAGAGCCATTTACCTTTTACTCATAGCAGACATGAAATCTCAGCAAGAAGGCAAATGCCTACAATTTTCTCTGGTGGGATTTACAGAGCCTAGTTAACCTTTTGGGCCACTGAGAGAAGAGTTAACTGCTCCTCATGGAGGATGGGAGGGCACCAACTTTGCCAGCTCAGCAGTGGCTGGCTCTCCTTGCAAACCTGCATTGCTGAGCTGAGCAGACATCATTGATGAAATGTGAACACCAAACAGTGGAACAAAAGCTACTGTAATCTTCAGACCTGTTGTAGCCGCACAAGAACAAAAACAAGGTGATGGCAGAAGAATTGCACATCCAAATACCGGAAATTAAATGGCAAGGCAGGGGAGGAGAAGGAAAACAAATGCAGCATTTGGCAGGTTTTCTTTTAAAAATAAGATGCTTGTAGGAAGCTGGGTCACTTTTACAGGGTTTCAGAATACCAGTTAATAGCTGTAATTGCTTGGTTACCTCATGAAGGGCAATAGTAAAGCCCTTTATATTAATTTCCATCCACAGCCCAGCAAGAGCGTCTCTGGATTTAAAATGTTACGGTATTTGCTGGGCAGCACTGTCTGCTGCCCCAGTATAAGGATGCCAGTGATTTTATGTGCTGTGCTATGCCAGCACACAGTGACAGGCAGTGCCAGAAGCATGGGTGTCATCAGCCCTGGGGAAACCACGACAGAGCATCCATGAGCTGCTTTGGATGTTACCCAGCCCTGTCTCCTGAGTCTGCTTCTCCTCCAGCTCCTTTGTCTTTTGAGTTCCTGCTCTTCCTCAGAGTGCAACCTCGTGGTTTTTTAAATCATATCTGACAGAACCTGCTTCTTCCTCTCCTACACTGCGTGGAGCATAATAGTAGGGCTTGTAGTGAGGTGGCTTGCTGTGAAGTACTCCTTGTTTTTATAAAGTAATTACTGTGTATTTAATGCACTGTGTATTCAATACACTATTACATAGTTCATGTGCATAAATACATTCTGCCATGCCTGGGAAAGAGGAGTATTGGTGAATTTACAAGTCTAGGTAATTTTTCCGTGTTGTTGTGCTTACTTGTATATCAATCACAGCTTTGGAAACTCTGAACCACTCCTCTGAGCACCCTCTGAATTAGAAAATTTCTACATGCATCTTCATTTTCTGCCTATTTTGATATTTCCTAATGTAATTTGGAGGCTTCTAGGTTCTTTCCTTATTCTAAAAGTTCTGAAACTGCTTTTGTTTTCCCTTTTTCTACCCACTTTGGCTCATGTTATGCACTTAAACAGATCTTTCACAGACTCCTCTCTCACAATTTATATTCTGTGAAAGCTTTCCCACTCCTTCCTCACCCCCCCTTACTGCTAACACTTTCTCTTGTTTTTCTTTCTTTTTTAATCTTGGGGTCAGTTTAATTTTCCTTTTGCGAAAATGTGGGACTAATTTTAATTTTAAATTACAGTTGCACTTTAATTCTGATGATTCTTTTCGGTTAAAATCTGTTCATTCCTGCTTGTTTCTTCCCCACTTGGGGAAGTGGCTTGCACAGGCACCCAGGGAGGGAGCGAAGGCAGCATTTCTGCTGAGCCACCTTCTTGTATCATCCTTCACTACTGTGTTCCAGGTTTCTTAAGATACACTTTGCACTGAAAAACACAAAAGTATTTGAAACAGCCAGGTATCACAGCCATGTTTCCCTTTGCTTTCTCTTCTAGTTCATGCCTGAGTGTTTAAACTGCTAATTAGTGACACTATTTTTTATATGTGCTTTGTTGATTAAGTAACATTGTGCCCATGCTGTCCCTTTTAGAGAGGCGGTTCTTTGAAACATACTCATCTCTAATTTTCTTTTCAACACCTTCATTCAAAGTCTCACCTTAGCATCCCTAAAGTTCTCCTCCCAAAGCCTTTTCACCTAGGCTTGCCTGCAGGTACTCTCTTGGCCATAACTTGGAATTTTCTGTGTTCTTGTTATGCCATGGATAACCTCTGACATCAACAACATACCCCAAGCCACAGAGTTAGTTAGGAAAAAGTAATAAAAGGGTATTTGGCTTCAGAACAGGTTACTGAGTGAGATTTTAAAATAAGGTCTCTGGCAGGTATCATGTGGCAGGTTTGCTTGCATGCCTCCAGTCCAAGAGCTGTTTTGCCAAAGATGTGCTGCTGTGAGGTGGCAGAGGGAGATGCAGCACAGACCTACCTCCCTGAGCTGCCCAGCTTCTCATGACTGAGTTTCTATATGGCCCAGAGGAGCAGCCATGCAGGCAAATGTCCCTTTTTGCTCAGAAGACTGCTGTGAATGGTAAAACCTAGGGCTGCCCAATGGGTACATCTGGCAGTGACGAATGTTGAGAGCAGATGTGATGCAGGCAGATCTATGGAAGAGCACTGCATCTTCCCATCCATAGCCTTTCAGTTTTCCAAGTGTCTTCATTGATCTGTGGTAAGATGCCTGCTGTTTCCTGCACTGAGATGTGTCTGCAGCAAAGTATTGAGCCTTATGCCTATGATATCTACCTTCCTTCTCAGTAAATGATGTGTTTTCCAAAAGGTGTGGCAAATTCAGCAAATTGCTTTTTCTTCAGAATTTTCAGAGATGCTGGAAATGTGCAGGGATACTGTCGCAATTTCCAAAAGTAAATTCTTTGCTTTGATTTGAAACCAGTCTCACTTTTGAAAGGTTGAAAGAATTTCAATTTGGCTTCAGTAAATCTGAGAGGAAATAAAACTAGAAGTTGTGGATTAAAATAAGCACTGCAGTTGGATCAGAGATTATTTTTACTTTTACTACACTCTAGGTTATTTTTTTAATTTCCTAGACAATTTCTGATTCTCTTTTCCCCTTTGGTTCCTCTGACATTATTGGCCCCAGATTTAAGGCCTGGGGTTTTTGAGAGTGCTTCAAAGGTGGGGCCATCACCACAGTGAATTTGATTCAGACAAACCTAAGTATGTGAAGCCTCAACTCTTACCCTCCACCCGCGAGTCCTGTGTGGTCGAATGCTGACATAACCAATAACAGGGTCATCGATCCCGTGGCTGTTTACGCCATCTTTGCCCTTGGCAATCAATTCCAGGCCACTTGCCCTGCCATCAGCACTGACGCACTTCTCACAGAGCACTGGACGCAGTCTGCCATTATTGCTTCCCATCCTCCAGGCGAGTCTAGCGTGGGTGACTCCTCCTTCCTCCCAGTCTCACCTCCTGCAGTCACACCTCCCACACTGGAATGCTCTGCGGGCACTGAGGTGTTTTGGGCTCTCCTTCCCTTTCAGGTGCTGAGGAAGGAGGCTCTTTGAAGTGCTGCCCCTGGATGCATTCATTATGCCACAGAGAGGAGAATGAGAAGTCCTTTGGCTTCCCTCTACTTTCACACAGACAGTCAGGGCTTCTAGTGTGAAATTGTTGTCTGGCCAACAGCTGGGATTTCAGAGGGGGAAGGCTGTGGGGTGTAGTTGTAGGGGTTTTTTTCTTTTGAAAGCACAAAATTGGAAGTTGGAGAAGTACTTCCAGTGTGGCATCTTCTGTAAAAATACCACTAAGGGCAATTAAGCATCTTCTTGAAGCTCTCAGTCTGACAGCCTTCAGAGGCTATTGAGGAGGATGCACTGGAAAGATACCAGGATACCCCTTAGACCACTCAGGGTATGGCTTTGCAGATGGCAGTTTTTCCAGGGGGACTTTTGAAATTAATAATTGGGTAATGGGCCTCCTAAAGAAAGGAGCAGTGTGTCCAGTTTCTCTGCTCTCCTGGTGTGCATTCGTGCCCAGGGAGTGCATGGTGATGGTGTGGTGTGCTCCCCACCCCTACAATGTGATATAATGCGGGAGAGGCCACACTGTCACTTGGACTTCAAGTTAGTGTTCTGCACAAAATTTGTACGCACTACCAGAAGAGGCAGAATGTTAAAGTGGGGCTGTCAAGGTATCTACTTAATTTAAAAAATATTTTTAGAATGAAAACAAAGGTCTCTCTTTGTTGGTCTTCTCCAAGGAAGCATCTTGTACATTCCTTTGTTGTTTAAAAGCTTACATAATACAAATAACCAGCATCTGATGCTTCTCACCCAAGTGGAATTCTTAAAGAGTGATCACTCATTTTAGAAGCTCCACAGCCTTATGAGTGAATAAATAAGGGAAATACATCTGCAAGCTGCTGGTGAGAGAACATTTAAATGCTGTTAAATTAAAGAGGGGAAATGCAGTAAAATACTGGTGTGACATTGCCTTACAAAAGTACTCTGCTGTTTATCATCTCTTCTGATTTCTTCCTGCCTCCTGCATGTTCTCACCTTATGTAAAAGGATCATGGTTTCAAAACAATTCCTGCCTGTGTGCATATATAGGAACAAACCACGATGTCTAACACCGTTGGTTTTGCACATGTGACTGACCTGTTTGAGCCTAGTAATATACTTAAACCTTTCAGAGAGTTTTCCAAAACCAAATAAGCTCAAGCTATGAGAAAGGCAGGCTTCGCCATCCCAGGTAAAAATAACCAAGTAAATAACCAGGAAGTCTCTTAATTCTTAATGGAATAACAGCTTTGGTGACTGATTTTGGTTATCAGATTACCCTCTGAAAATAACTTCTGTGCTATACTTGCAATTGGCTGTAGAAGAAAAAGAATACACTGTGTGCTAATTTTAGCAAATAAGATTAGAGTTAATATTTAATCCCAGAGACCTTCTTCAGGCTGTGGAAAAAAAATAGCAGTTAACTGTCACTAATCTTATCTCCTATTTTTCTAGCATGTGTTTGATTATATAACTTGTAGTGCTGGGAACCCGCTGGTTGAGTGAGAAGTTGGTGGATTGTTGGCTACATGCTTGGGCATATTAGGCAACGTCAGGTCTGAAATGGATTAAAAAGCTCTACATGTGCCTTTAGACTGCAGTAGCAATGCTGAAAGGCCAATAAAACAGGTTCCACAGTAGATTTGCTATGAAACAATATGTGATTAACTGATTAATTTGGAGTTCTGCAAGAAGCAGTTACATTTCTGCTATTTTTCTATCCAGTTGTTTTAAATAATTCTTAGTTTGAGATTTGATATTCCGCATGCGAGGTTTGATTCAATCTTCCTTTCTTCCTTCCCCACAAAATGGCTTAATTGAATCTATGATTGGAAATAAGAGATGAGGGGTTTCTAACTGTTCTTAGGTGCCTGATGATGAATTTAACCTGAAAATCAAAATACTAAACATATAAACCATTAACCTGAAAAGCTTGCATGCTTCACAACAGACCTATCAATGCTCCTATTGAGTTTTAACAAGTCTACTCAAATAAGTAAAGACAATAACATGCGCCTGCCCTGCTCTGTCAGGACTTGTGCATTCACAGTGGGTCTGAAGGTCTCACCACCTAAATTATCCCCAATTCAGTAGGATTTACCAACTAATGTTCTGCATATTTCATTGTATCCCTGGCGGGGAGGAGAAGGCTCAGCCTTCTCACACCACCACCAATGAGCTTGTTCTTTGAATGTGCCCCAGGTATGCTTTATTTGGAAAGAAACAACTGCATGTGCATTTGCTGTTGAAGTTTAGTGCTCTTTTCAGCAGATCATTGGCCCTGTGCCCCCATTAACACAGAAATTAGCCCTGGAAAAGTCTACTAATTTAAAGCCCAGCTTTCCAGATCAAGGTTGTGCTTCGTTAGTTTTCCTTTGCGGTACTCAGACATAAAGTATCCATCATCTTCCCTGGACAGCCTTCCAAGATAGCTCTGAATTAACTGTTAGGTTAAGAGTCAGGGAAAAAAGTCCCTACATTTTAATTTCTTTTTGCTGCAAGTGCCAATAGCACCCCATAGCAAACTAGACAGTTCTTCTCTGTTCTTGATGTTAGCTTGCATCAGATTACTGTAAACATTCCCTTGCTCCCTTTTAGATACTGCCTTGCCAAGTTTTACATTCCTACATGTTTACAGTGATCTTTTCTTGCCCTTAATCACTTTTCCCCTCTTTAAATTGAAGTCAGACTTTGCTGGCATTTTGCAGGGGTTGACCTTCCCTGCTCCAGATGCAGCTTTTCATACAGATGCCATTCCGAGCGGGGTTACCAGACATCCATGTTTCCTTTGGAAATAACCTTCCCTCCCACCCCCCATAAGAAATACTGTCTGTGCAGAATTGGAGGATTTTGTCTATTTGTCTGGGATTTTGAGACATCTGGAAGTCTGGGCAGCTCGCTAATGAGTGTGCACTGATGAACTCTGCGGCGCACGCTGAGTGCGGCCCATCCGCAGAAATGTCCGGACTCTGCGCGTGCTCCGAGGCCATGTCCCATGTGTTCAGAACAGCACGGAGGCCTCCGTGGCATGCCTGATCAGCCCTCACGGAGGACACGGATACAACGGGGAGCCAGGGCAAGTTCACCCCCAGTGCTGCTTCTCCCACGGTGCCTGTGTGTGTACAGCTATGTTTAAAATAGAATTTCTGACCTAGAAGTCCCTTACAGAAAGATGGTGTTCCCAATGTGGAAGTGAGCTAACCCTCCTCCTAATTTTAGAATAGTACGGACCCAGAACTAGAAGAATGCTTTGCTAAAAATGCTCTATTTGCATCTCTAATGCTGCTCTTTTACTAGCATTTATTGCTGACTGTCTTCTCAGCTTCTTACTCTCCCATCCAACAATGATCAATATTCTTTTCCTTGAATTAGCCAGTTTTCCGTTAATGACCAACGAAAAAGGGAAGGCAGAGAGTCTAACAACAATACGACTATTTCTCCAAAAGGAAAAAGCATTACCCGGAATGCATCAAGGAAATATAATGAGAGATGATAGAGGAAAATAAGGGAAATATTTCCTCACAAGGAGGTTTTAAGTAGAGTCTGGCAATGATCTCCCAAAGGAAGTAGTGGAAGTCTGGTCACTTAAATCAATTAGGACTAACCAGAGCATCGCACTCCCCAGGACTCTCTAAGGAGAAAAGCAATGTCAAACTGAACTAAAATAGACTTTGCGTGCTTATTTTCTGCAGGGCTGCTGTCCATGTTTTGCTGGTAAATTCAATATGGCTAATGCTGATTAACATCTCCTGATGGTGATCATATCATTGCATTGTTTCCAGCCTGTTCCTCAATAGCACACACTCACAAGGGCATGGCCATACAAAACACGTCCCCCAGCTCAGTTAGCTCAGTCTGAAAGACAGGAGGCAGATAAAGGGCAGGAGAAGTTGTTTTCCCTCACCTTAAAAGTGGTCAGGCTTGTTATCAGCACAACACTGAATTGGTGCTGACCTCCCTACTGCACACTGAGTGCAGTGTACCTGTGGTAGCAGAGTAGAGGCAGGAGCTGCATGTGGACTTCGTCTCTTGGATTGCTGCAGAGCAAGGAGGGGTGCCAGGTACCCTAGGTAGGGCTGCAGTACCCCTGTCCTCTGTGCACTAGAGGGGTTTTAATGCATACAAGACAAGGGGACAGAAGCAAGACAAATAAAGTGCTTTATCATTAATCTTGGTGGGCTGTTTGGCATGCTCCAATTACACAGGAGAAGTCCTCTCATACTGTGCTTTGAAACATAAGGGAAAGAAATCAAACCTCCAAGAAGCTAGGATCTTTGCTTTTCTCTCTGTGTGAGCATTGTTGTTTTATATGTATGCTGTACTTTTTCTCTGCCCGGTTTTCTAGTAGCTAGTCAATTCCATTTAAACAATAGAAATTGGTAGAAATGGGAATAAGGCAAAGGATTGAAAGGCAGGGAAGTAGTGACTTGGCATATGAGCTAGGACAGGGTGCCTAGTGGACGTTCCCACAAACTGACCTGCCTGCTTAAACATTAATTTACACAGAAAATAAGGTTTAAAAGCAAACAGCTCTTGGACAGCTTATTTTCAATTGAGACAAAAAAAAAAACCCTGGCATGGATTTCACCCATCCAACAAAGGTCTCTCTCACATGTAAATGAAGACTGTTGCAGCAGAGAAATTATCTCTTTCCTTCTGCAAATGTAGATCAACTTGTTTTCACTGACTTTTTTCACTGGAATGCATCAGTCAGATCAAATAATTTTAAAAGACTATCCTTATCTCTGGCTAGAGAAATGCCTGTGTGGTGGTAGTACATGCAGCTTCAAAGCCTTTTCTTCCCGATGTGCGGTGTTCATAGTCACGCTCCAGTGGCTCAATTCCAGCCTTCCTGCCAGAATGCATCAGATGCAAGCAGTCCCAAAACTGGTGGGGCCGAGGCAGGGAACCTGCCATGGGAGCCGAATCAATATTTAGACAGCTTCAGGCGGCAGAGCTTGCGCTGGCTTTCACACTTGGCAGCAAGCTTTGCACCCGTTTGTTTCCAGAGTTATTGTTTGTACAGTTTCAAGAATTGGCACTAGAGAGATTTTTGCCTGAGGGCAGCGACAAGCGCCGGGTGCTTGAAAAGAAACTTTCCCCCTTTGAATCTGAAGATTGTGAAAGTGAAGGTTATGTCACTGGGTAATATCTCCAAAGGAAGTCAAGGCACACATTTACTCGGAGTTTTCATCATCCTTCACATGCGGCGTCTGCTGGGCACCGTGGGAAGCCCACAGCACAGTCTCGGGCTCTGTTTGCGATACATCCAGCACAGAGCAGCTCTAACAGCTGCCTTGCTGCTGTTTGTTGTCGTGGTGACTTACCTGGAGCAAAAGCCTGTGTCAGCACGGGAGACAGCCTTGCTGTGGGGTTGTGTGAGTCAGCCCGAGGCTGTGCAGAGTGCCTGTGCTGGGGTGGCAGGCAAGCAGGTAGGTGAAACCCTGGCCCAGGACAGAAAATTATTTTAATTTGCTTTCCAGCCATTCCACCTAGTGGCCAAGTGACACCACTGCCAGTAGAGCTGTGTTTGTGCTCCAGAATCCCTGCAGACCTACGCTGCTGCCGAGCCTACAAGATATGCAGCAGTATGTGCAGCCCCCCCACTGAAGATCTTACCATCAGCCTGCAAGTAGCTCATTAAGTTCCCGAGCAATTTTGTTAATCATGCTGCATAGATAAAATGCAGATAGGCCTTTAGTGAGCTGATAATCTAACAAATAGGCAGAAAGTGTAACACAGATAAAGCAGAGATTCATTTAATAGCCAGCTGTAAATCTTGGCAATTCTGTACCAGAGGCACATTGTAAAACAGGAACGTGCAAGTGTGTAAGTATGTGCATGAAAATGCACTGCTTCTTAAAATAGCAGATAGAGCAGTAATATTATGGATGGAATAGCTATTGGGAGCAATTTTAGAGGTGTTTTAAAATATTTTTCTCCCCATCAAAATCTGCACCACTTGTGGTGTCTTCATAATCCACCATCATAAATACAGATCTATGAATAACAAAGGCTTGTTTCTGGAAGTTAGGATTTTCTATAAAAGTCTGTGAACTCTACCATTGGTCCTGAGGCAGTATAGGGCTTTATAGGGTTTTCATTGAGATGAACCAGATTATTCACTCAAATACACTCTAGTCATGAATTAAACCTTCACAAATTCATGGCCTGATGGCTCACCAGCCTTTTGAGCAGCTTCTTTGCTCAGTGGCATGAATTCAATTGGAAGAATAGTAAAAAGCAGCTCACCTTCAGGGTATCCCATACCATACCAAATATACCCTTCTGAAGAGCTGAGAAATGGGAGTTTCAATCCTCACAGCCTGAGGAAGGAACCTGGTCTCCTACTTTCTAGGTTGCTCTCCTGTCTTTAGGCCATTTTGCAAAAAAAAGGAGACAGCAGTGCTTCCTCTTCTTGTTTGTTTTAAAAGAAGAAACTGAGCTGGGGATGCCTACCAGCAATATCTGCATACAGAAGGAGGTTGCAGGCTGTGCATCCCAGCCTCACACAGGCATGCGGGTGTTGGCTGTGCTGAATCCCACCTAGAGGCCTTTGCCTCGTATGCAAAACACAGGGAACACAGATAAATGAGTGCTATTTGCAAGAAAGGCAGGAAGGCATCTCCGTGAACTGAGACTGAAGGGACTTACCAGGGTCATGTAGTAGGTGGTTGGTACAATGGGAAATTGAGTTGTGGTCTTGAAATCTCAGCCTTGTGGCCAAACCACTGAATTTTCTTGTGCAGAAACCTTAATCCTTGATAGTGAGTGGTGATTCTGAAGCAGCCTCTTGCTGCTTCATGAAGAATAATTTTGCCAATCCCTTTGTTTTGTACCCATTGAGAGAAAAAAATTTAACAGAACTTAGTGGCAGTCAAAGTATTTTTGTCAAAAATAGACAGTATCTGTAGTTTACTATGTGGCTTAGCAACTTATTTGATAGCTGTACATAAAGATACAACTGTGAAAAATGGGGAGGGGGAGAATTGTGTATTTTTTAATACATAGTGTATTAATGTAAACATAGATGGTATGGAAAGAAAACAAGATGAGTCGCAGTGCATAAGTCAGACCTGGAACAGCTGACTGGAGATCACTCTCCTGGGAGCAGTTTTTACTCTTTCTACAAAGAAAGTGGTGGGAAATTAAGTACTGAGGTGAAATTATTCTGAGGTGGGACTCAGAATAATTTCCATCATTTGAACTATAAATATTAATTTCTTTTCTGTTAGCTGTACCTCAGGCTCACTAAACTCAGGAACAGTATGAGAGGAATAATCTCCATGGGACGGAGGAAAGTTATGCAGTTTGTACTTACCTATTATGTATTCAGCAATAGCTTGCAAAAAAAATTGAGTAGAAAAAAACGAAATAGTTTGCTTTTGAAAGAGGCAAAAAGATGCTCTCTGTTGAATTTTGCTGTAATACTGTGTTTCCTTCCCAAAACATTTTTTGGATTTAAGTGGTATCTTTAGCTTGAAACCACTGTTCGTTGGACCTTCCACCAGACCAGAAGAATCAAAATTGAATTGGTGCTTTCATGGTTGGTGCTGTAGCACAGTTAAAGTGAAGTCCATGTAAGACTTAGTGTCCAGGTTAGTTTTGTCATTCTTTTATTAGGACAGAGACTGAGTTCATAGGTCTTCAAGATACTTGAGACAAACAGTGCTTAGTTCAACCTGTACAGTGATGTACAGAAGCAACATAAAGGGAGCAGTGCTAGTTCCTGGATGTAGCATCATTGCTCATGTGACAGAAGAACAGCTGGTGCTGAGTAGTATTTATTTCTGAATGCCAGATCTGTTAGTTTATCTAAACATATGATGAAGGACTTGGGGTGATAGCAAGAGCTGATGGTAACGCTGGCAATTTCCCTCTCTCTTTTTGCAGGTCACTGTCAGGGGATTTGGTCCATTGTTACAGTTTGCCTACACTGCTAAGCTGTTACTCAGCAGGGAGAACATCCAGGAGGTCATCCACTGCGCCGAGTTCCTGCGCATGCACAACCTGGAGGACTCCTGCTTCAGCTTCCTCCAGACACAACTGCTGAACAACGAAGATGGCCTGTTCCTGTGCAAAAAAGATACCACCTGTCAGCGCATGCACGATGAGGAGAATTCTGATGGAGATGAGGAGGAGACGATGGAATCGGAGACGTCAAAAATATCTTGCCCAAGGGAGAGGATGCACCAAGAACCCTTCAATTTTGAAACCACTGTTGCTGGAGCAGACAAAGGCGAAGGGATGCTGCCTGACTCTGACATGCTGAGAGATAGCAAGGACAATTTGGATAAAGATGCAGTAACACGGTACCCCAGATACAAGAAATACCAGCTTGCTTGTACCAAGAATGTCTACAACACATCACACATCAGTACCTCAGGTTTTGCAAGCACATTCAGTGAAGAGAGCTCTGGAAATGGCCTCAAATCAGGACTTGCTATGGGGCAGATAAAAAGCGAGCCTCAGAATGAAGAGAACGATGAAGAAAGCATCACACTTTGCCTGTCTGGAGATGAACCTGACATCAGGGATAAAGAAGGGGATGTTGAAATGGACAGGAAACAGCCAAGCCCCACTTGTGTTGACAGGCCAAAAAGTGGGTCTTCTCCTTCTTGTTTGCGGTCTTTCTTCAACAGAACAAAGAGCATAGATTTGGTTGGCTTCCCCAGCACTTCCCAACAGCACTTTGGCAGGAGTCCAGCATGCCCTTTTGAAAAAGGGACAACTCAGGGTGACCACAAAACTGATTATGCCCCTTTCACAGGGAACTATGGACAGTCCCATGCCATGCAGAAGGATGCTTCCAACTTCACAGTGGGATCACCACTCAGGGGGCCCGGCTTTGAAACTCTCTGTAAGCAAGAAGGGGAACTGGACAGGAGGAGTGTTATATTCTCTTCAAATGCTTGTGACCAAGTAAACACTTCGGTGCATTCATATTCTGGTGTGAGCAGCTTGGACAAAGACTTCACTGAGGCTGTGCCAAAGGGTCTGTGGGCCGGTGGTAGCCAGTCTCTCCCCAGCTCTCAGACCTATTCGCACAGCGGGCTGACAGCCGATCACTTGCCGGGAAGGATGCGGCCGAACACCAGCTGTCCGGTGCCAATTAAAGTTTGCCCTCGCTCTCCTCCTCTGGAAACCAGAACCAGAACCTCCAGCTCTTGCTCTTCCTACTCGTACGCAGAGGACGGCAGCGGCGGCTCTCCCTGCAGCCTGCGTCTTTGCGAGCTCTCCTCTTCCCCGTGCTCCCAAGGTCCCCGATTCCTGGCGCCCGAGCACCAGGAGCCTGGAGTGGTGGGGGATGGATTGTACAACCCGGTCCGAGCCCAGATTAAATGTGAGCCATCCTATGGAACAAACTCCAGCGATGAGTCTGGGTCATTCTCAGAAGCAGACAGTGAATCATGTCCTGTGCAAGACAGAGGGCATGAGGTAGGGATTTAAGATAAGTACATATATCACAGTTATTATGACCCAATTAATCGCTCCTTGATTCTCTCAACTGACTTTGCATTTCCCCAGCACTTTCTTTGTTTATAGAGGCAAAGAGTAACTTCTGGTTATTCCCTCATCAGCTGAGTGCACATGGTTGACTTTACAATAATAGGTCTGCCTGACCTCCAAGGTGTTCAGCACTTCTAAAAATTTGGGTATGGGAAAACAGCAAACTGTTGAATGACGAGAGTGCATTGATGTGCTTTGGAGTCTGCCAGCAGTGTCCTGTCTTCCTCCCTCTCTCACCCACTTCCATGGCACAAAGCACTGCTCCTTAATTTGCTGAGGTGGTTCCAGCTCCACTTGTTATTGCTGCAGATGTGTTTGAGCAACCTCAAGCTGTGCCTTTCCTGACACCAAGGGTCGGGCAGCCTGCTTGAAGAGGCAGGCTGCATGTTACCAGCAGAGGTGTGAAATTACTCAAACAATTGCACCCTGTGCTGTGGGAATGGCATTCAAGTCATCTTTGCATGTGTGTGTGTGTGTGTGTGTGTGTGTGTGTTGCATGTTCAGGTACTTGGTTTTGCCTCTATTATGTGATGACTTGAGAGCATGTTCCCTGCCTGTGACATTTTGTTTGGTGGTGAGCTCTAGCAGCCATGGCATGAATGGTTTTAGAGAGATTATCCTTTAATTTCCAGGATTGTTAAGGGAGTGACAAGAGAATGATCTGGGACTGAAGAGCAAGCTGTCAATTTCCATATAGTTCTCCCAAGAGAGGGAGGAGAAAGAGGGGCCCTCTCTAAAACTAGAGATGGGCCAGCTGAAGATGCTGCAGTGATAAGTGGCTAACCATGACCAATAAACTGTCTGGGTGAAGTCATTAGTTTGAGGGCACACTTAAATCAAGGAGATGTCTTGTGGAGCCCAGAAAGTGGAAAAGACTGGATGCTTATTCACAGAGTTTCATTAAGAATCTGCATGACCTGGAGAACATCTGGGTGAAATCATGTATCAGGTTCCCCTAGCAATGCTGAAAAACTCCACTGAGAGCTTTTGCTTCAGTGTGGGGAGCAACAAGTGCATCTTTAGGGGGGTTTCATATGCTGAGTGCACCCGGTTCAGAACCACTTGGGCTTAGTTATGGAGTGAGGATGAAAAGAGTGAACTTTATTCTATCCCTCAGTCTTTATTCCAGCTACATCCCAGGCTTTATTTTTCAGACAGATGTGGGTGCTTCCTTTATTTGGCTGCTTAGCTTAAGAAAGGGCTGAAGAGCCTGGGGAGCCTCTGGTGTCCTAATCTCTGGTCATACTGGACCAGTGATTCTGAGAGGACAGTTCTTCTTCACCCTGATGCCATAAGTAGGGGATGATGCAGAAAGGACAGTCTCTTTGGGAAGCTGTCTGGGATACTGTGCAGGAGATCTCATTTGGGAAGCCCTACAGCAGCTCTGTTTGGCCATAGCTGGGTTACTCAGTGAAGTGCTGCCTACACAAGGGGCAGAGGGCAGCAGGGGCCAGGGACCATCCATTTCCACTCATGTGTGCTGCTTGCTCAGCATGAGGCAGCGCAGAGGGTGGAGGTTAGCCTTTTGAGGTTTGATAATTAATTAGCTGTCATAATTACCTAATTGTGTGGAAATATGCTGCAGCAAAAACGAGCCTGGAAGAGGGAAATTAGAAGGTTACAGGGGACTGGTGTGGTTACCTAGAAAAAAGGTATGTGAATATGTGCAGGAAGGAGACCATGGATGAGAGAAGGGACACACAAAGAGCAAACAGGCAGCTACAGGAGGCCATCTGGATGTGTTGCTGGCAGGCAGACATCTGGCTCTGAGACAGTGCTAGGAAAGATTTGCTCCACTCCTGGTTTTGCTGCTGGTTTTCTCTGGGGAAAGTTTTCTGAACTATGATGAGCAAGTTTTCTCCCTGAGACTGCTGATAAGGCACTTTTTTTCCTTTTCTTTTTTTTTTTTTTCTTTTTTTTTTTTTTAACCCAGGTTATTTTGATTAGGACTGCTATGCATTAAAAATGTGAGGAAATTATTGTTCCATGAGGTTGCACTGCACTATCCTGAACAAGCCAAGGGTAAAAGATCGCACCAGTGCTTTGGTAGAGATTTTGTATCTTTGGAAGTTTGTTACCAGTACAAGAATGGACTTTGCAGTCTCATTAAACAATACTGTACTAATACAGTGACTTGTGCTGTGTGTCCTGCAATCCTGCAAGATCTGCTGCTTTGGAAACCTCAGTAGAGGGTGTCTTAAAGCAGACAGTAGAAAATACATAACAGCAGCAGGAAGTTCTTGTATAAGTTGCTGTACCTGCTTTTAGCAGTTTAGCTGTGATTAAAACAGCAGGAGATACTCACAACTGTCTGAAATGGACTGCTTTCTGTTCTTCACCTCTCTGCAAGCTGCATGGGAATCTTTCTCCATTCCTGAAATTGTTGCTTTGCCCTTCCTGTCCTGATGACTTCACAGATGGGTCCCTTTCCCCCTCCATATCAGAAAACACAGTGTTTTCTGGGCTTCTGTTCAAAAAGCACCTGATAAGATATCTGGGGGTGACATGCTTGCCCTTCTGGAGAGCAGCCATGCAGGTTCTTCTGGTGCAGGTCAGCTTTCACTGGGGTGGGATGGCCTGATGGGAATAAGCCTGGTGGACTCTGACCATCAGTTATCTCACAGGGCTGCTCAGTTCCCCTGGAATTTGGACCTAGTTGGTCTTAATTTGGCTCCCAGAGTGCTGTCGCTGCCAGAGTTAATCACAAAACATCATTTGCTGGAGTATTGATTGTGTGAGACGTAGGTGAAAGGCTTCTCTCTGCCTTTTTCAGGCATTCTGCTTTCCCACAACAGCTGCCATTCAGGAGTACATGGCCAAAGTGATTTGGTGCCAGAAGTGGAGTGCTAGAGCTCATCATGATGCCATGGGGGTGAAGTTGACCCCACCTTGTGATGAGCCTCCATCTTGTTGGGGGTGCAGATGGCAGTCACAACTGTCAGAGAAGGTGGCAGTCCTTGGAACACCACTGGTAAATCTTCTCCAAGATGTCCTTGCTTATTGCTTCCCTTCCTGGAGCCACCAAGACTCTTCTGAGATCTCCCTTTGTTAAGGCTTCCTGACAGAAGCAGCAAGTGCAAGGGGATACCCATGGTACAGAGTTGCAGGAACAGGGCTGTTACTTGAGCTATTGGGACTTCACAGAAATATTTAGTAGTTTGTATTGTTCTTTTCACTCATCTCTCTCAGGCCCCCACAGGTTGTGAAAAATCAATTACTGAGCTATAATACTAGAGAGAAGACTTAAAGCTCAGTGGTTACAGGCAGGTTCTGACAATTCTGCTTAAAATAGCAACAACAAAACAATAAGCCCTGAAATAATGAATTGTTGAGAAGGAAGTAGTCTGTCAATCTGTTAACCTACTTAGGAACAGAAACTTCTGCACTACCTACTTTTCTTGGTATTCCTTTTCTTCAGCAAGTACTTACGAGTTTTTATCTGCTAGAAAATTTGTAAAAAAGATTGTACTACTAAACCAGCTAAAAAGAAATCTCAGCTCAGTCTAATTTGATAAGTGAGTTTACTGAGGTAAAGAATAAACAAGAGTAAGAGGAGGTAAGAGGTGGAGTTTTCCAAGAACTATTGCTATCTAGAGAATTGCGTTCAATGTCTTTTCATCTGTATTTCAAAAGAATTTCCCGCCTGGGTTAGTAATTCACTTTTCAAAGGAAATTTTCATAAAGGAAAAGCTAATGCAATTAGACCTTTGGGGATATTGTAGGTAAATAACTTTGAGCAAGAGCTGAACCCCCTCCATGTTAAGTGACAGGCAGCCACCCTTTCTCTGTTCATCTGCAGGTGCCTAGCAAAATACTGTAAGTCAGAGCCCCAGAAAAGAGGAGTAAACCAAAGTTGCTCTAGCAGAAATCTACTGTAACTATGCTGAGTTACCTAATCTGAGACTGCTCCACTGCTTAATATTCCTACTCGGTGAAGAATGTTACATGGAAAGAAAGTCAACTGAGAAAAATACATGTGAAGGTTTTAACTTGCTGTGGTATGTGATACCTCCCCAGAATCTGAGGATCATCCCAGCTTTCCTGATTTTACTAGGTTTGCAAATTTGAAAATGAGAAAAATTAGTCTGCAAATTGTTTCCTGATGGCATCAGCAGAGCACTGGGAATTGTTTCTCAATGTCTGTTTAAATGGTTTCTTGTCAAACATCGGTCTTGTAAGATAGATTTCATGGGAGTTTTGTTTTCTTTCCTCTCTTCAGTAGGAATGGTCTCCATACTGGTAGCAAAGAATTGCTAGATTACAACAACACCGGGAGTTTGAAATTTCAGGATGGTCCTTTTAAACATTGAATTATTCTGTGGAGCACTACAACCAATTCTTTTATACCCTGATCTGAAGACGTTGCATGAGCTCTTGAAGTACTCCAGTTCTTGAGCTGCAAAAACAACTCTTTCAGAGAAATACTGTACTTTATTCCCTTATTCACTGCCTGCTCTTCCGTTTTTAAGAAGAAGAATTCTTGTGGCTTCTGTCTGTGTTTCTGTGCTATCCCTGGTCTCAGAGAAGCCTGTTAAATGGCTGGAGTATCATACTGCTGGGCCCTTTGAAGGGCTGGAAGCTGGGGACACTGCAAGCAGTGAATGGGAAGAGATCAGCCCAGCATTCTAAGCACCAGCAGTGTGTGGTCCGAATCCAAGTCCAAGTCATGGGCTAAAGGATGAGAACCCCATCCACATCTCCTGATTGCTGGGTTAAAGCACTCAGCCATGGGATTAGCCTGGTCCCCCACTTCTATAGTATAGGTGGCAAATCAAAAGGTTACCCAGGCTACCTCCACTAGGTCCACAGCAGTGCCCTCTCAGGCAGCATTTGCCAACCTAAACATCTCATGGCCCTCACAAGGTGAGGCTGGAGTTGACCCCACACCACTACAGGGCCATCATTTGTCTTGTGTCAGATGGAACACACTGTCTACAGTGGAACCTGCTGGTCTGAAGTGGGACAATTTAGACCCTAGTTTGTTGACACAATGGTAGATCTTCGCTGCCTGGGCTCATCATTGCCCTTTTGCAGCCCTCTGCCATCTTGGTGTAGTTGACACCTGGAAAAAGGAGGTGTTTTGAAGGCTTTACCTGTGCCAGTAGACTGCAAGATGAGTAAATGTGTATTGGCTGTCCTTCACACAAACTGTGGCCCATTACCTTTGTGCTTCTTAGACAGCCTCTGTCCAGGTGAAATCAGGACAGGAATAGGTCCCTAGTCTGTAGGACCACAAGTGGTGCCTGAAATACCCTGCAGACAGTTGAGCCCCTAACACAGGTGGACATACCTCAGCTCCAGTCCTGGAATGAATTTCTTCCTGAGTGTTTGTGGAAGACAGACTTTTATGCTATGGAAGGTACTTGGAAGCACAACATTAATGTCTTGGGCTCTTTTGTGTGAAGCCAAGTACCCATTTCTGCATTTAAAAAAAGGCATTAATATGATTGAGCTCCTGTGCTGGATTGCTTGGGTGGGTCCTGAGAGCCTTCCAAGAAGTCAGCAAGTTCAAGTGTCAGAGGCTTTCAGGATTTGAGGGCATTAAGGCAGCAGGTTTTTTTCTTACAGCTCTGGAGCAACTGACCAACTGGTACAATGACAAACTGGGTCCACCTTCTCATGCTCACTACCAAGTGCTTTTTCTTATGGATAGCGTATTTGTCCTTTTCTTTACTGTGATGTTAAAGTGAAACTCGGGAAGTTCATTGCCTTTACTAGCACTTGGCTAAGGTCAGATGATGTCTTAAGATATAAAGAAAGAATGAAAAAGCTAAGGTTACCCATAGGATAAAGAAATTCCCAAGAGTTGACATTTATATTTTAATCTGAGTGAATACAGGTCCTTGGTCCTTTCCTTTATTCTGGATAAAAAAGAGGGGGCAGGGAGAGCAACAGCAGTAACTAGTACAATAGATGAGCAGAACAGCAGCAACTGGCATATGATCCAAGCTGGCACTAACTAGTGAAGCTTGAAGGAATTAATTGGTTATATATGGGCCTTGCATGTGCTGAGTCAGTCGCTGTCCCTGTCTGTCTACATCACTGCTCTGACTTAGCTTCTCAAAGCATTGACATTTACACTGGCATCCTAATGCTAATAATGGAAGGGGGATGGGGAATGTCACAAAATCCTAACCAGGTTTCCTTTTTACCCAGAGTGGATTGGCTGTCTTCAGCCAGAGCTGGGGCAATAGAATCTGCAGTGGTGGTAGAAGGTGCCAGTTTATTTGTTGTGTGGTGGAAAGCAAGATTGTGCTGCTGGTGTAAAAATGCAGGGAAAGAGTAATTGTGCTGATAAGGGAAGATTTTGGAGCTCTGTAAGGTTAGCTCTGGCTGGAGTAACTCCTGGAATGAGCAGGGATCCCACTTACATTTTTAATTTGAAATAGTTAGAACCAAAAAAATCATAGTAATTAGAAAACATTACGAGAAAGCATACTTGTTGGGGTTTTCTTTCATATCTTAAAAAAGATTGACTGTTTTTCTCAGACACCTCAGGCAAGGTTTCTTTCACCTCCCGTAGATGCTGTAAGATGCAGAGTCTTTGCTGAGTCTTAAGCCCACTCCTTCTGCAGCCAGGAGGAGGGAGAAGCCGTGCAGCATTGCTGTCTGAAGGGACCAGGACACTAGGTAGTCCCAGTCCATCATTTCAGGCAGCTCTGGGTGAGTCAGATGAATCCCACCCACTGCACAGTTGCAGGCTCTAGCAAAATGACTCACCACTCTGTTATGATAAATAGCAGCTGAGAGTCTTGCCCTGTGCAGATGTAAAACACTTTAGCCTCTCGCTGCAGCAACACCCCGGTGCAGTTATTCACTGCGTCCGTGCCAAAAGCTTGGTGGGTTGGTTTTGTTTTTTTTTTCAGTTGACAGCTGATTTCGAAGAGGGAGACAGGCAATAAAAATGCTGTGAATGGTGAAGGAAATGAGTCTGACTCACTTCCACTTTCCCTTTCACGTTTTTAATCCTGTGCAGTGCTGCCTGTGACAGAAGTGGGATTATGCTGGGATTACTGGTAGCAGTCCCTGGTCCGCTGTGTAGGTGGTTTTATTTTCAATCCCTTTTTTTAAATTAATCTGGTTTTATTTATTTTCCCATTTCCCTTCAGCAACTTCTACCTGACGTATTTAAATTGCTTCTCTTTCATTCCCATTCCAGCTGCAGGCACATCTCCTCCTTGCAAGTAAATATGTTTTGAAAGGAAGAGGAAGGGAGAAATAAAGTTAACAATGCTTTCCGTTTCAGTTGTAAGAAAATAAGGAAAAACTGTGAACATGAAAGGGCTGGTTTTGCAGTGAAACTGTCGTGTCTTTCAGAGGAAAGCACTGGCTGTTTTCATTTTCAGACCTTGCTTGAAGCTTGAGAGAAAGCAAGGGACACTGAGTTTATGTTGACCATCCAAAGGCTTGGGAGGGGAAATCAAACAGCTTTCATGTCATTAACTGGCAGTATGTAAGCAAGGTCATTCACATCACTGTGCCTAAGGTCAGCCTTTGTGTGTACAAGCAAGAATTTGGGAGGGTTTGGGCAGTGTTTGACATTCTTTGCTGCTTTAAATTGACCTGTCAAGTAGTGAGTGCCTGGACACATGGGGCAGAGGGGCATGAATGAACATTCAGGGCATGAATCCATCTGACAGAGTGTGGTAGGTGTTTGCACAGAACCTGACATACCCCAGGCTTGGCGATGCACAGAGCAATGTTAGAAGGGTACAGGAAAACACCCAAGAACACCCATAAACAAGATGAGGAGCTGGTTACTGGCAGGTTCAGGTGCCTGGTGAGAGTCCATGACTGCAATGCCAGAGGCCACTGCTCTGTGTTGGTGTATGTGTGTTCTCAGCAAACTGTTCTGCTTGAACAACTCAGCTCACTGAAAGACAAATTCTAATCCATGTTATTACTGTCCTTATTTCCAAATAATTTTTAAGTGTACCATTTGAAGGCAATACATGCTTTAAATATCAGAGGAATGTTTTCTACCAATATCTTTCATTTAGCTGGAGCAACTTACCTTTTTTGATAGCCTGTGTGCAGAATAGTCTTCTTGTTCCAAGGGTTCGATTGTACCAAATAGGGACAGAAACATAAATATTTACTGCCATCTTTTGGGCAGTGTGGGTATGACTCAAAAAAAGAAGGGGATGACTCAAAAAAAGAAGGGGTCAACTGAATTACCCTGCATCTCCTTCAGCTTTGCCAGCTGATTCTTATTTGACCACCAAATAAAACAGTTGGCCGAGAAACATCAGGTTTTTGATAGTTATCAGTCCGAGGCTCTAAATGAAACACAGTTTCTAAGGAGAGGTGCTTATTTTGATTTGAGTAAGCTGATAGATTTTGGGCAAAAAAATAAAAGGCTTTGAGCACATGTAGGAAAATACCACCATTCTCCAGCTTTTGACACAGTGTGTGTTCATTGCTTCAGACTGCTGTGAGCTTTGTGCTTTGCTCTGCTTTAATTTATAATTTTTTGGATTCTTGAGGTCAGACTCTGATCTTCTCAAGAAATACAATTTCAGTGCTCTTTAATCTGCAAGAATATTAGTGTGTCAGCATATATAGGTTTATTTTTAAATGTAAATATTTCAGCAGGATACAATATATTACATCACACTCCTGACCCTTTCTTCTTAAAGAGTGTACTGCTCAGTTGAAATGCTGATTAGGTGACCTTTTCTAATTGCAATACAGTATTTTCATCCACTTGAGGTGTCAGGTTGTATTTTTTACCTCATACTTAATCAAACTTTCAGTCCTGCAGTCCAAGTGGAGACGTGTTTCCTGCTGTGTTAATAGCCCCTTCCTTGAAACTAGTTTGAATTTAAAAGCAGCAAGGCACTTCACTGTTTCCAAAAGGCCGTGTCTCTTAGTGGACAGAACCTTTTTTTAATACAATGTGATAAATTATTAAGGCTTTGTAAAAAGATTAAATTTTTATCTAGGATTCATATGTGTTGCTGATTTAAGTACGATTATCATCTTATCCTTACCATCTGGACCTCCACAATGTGCCACAAGGGAAGAACTTGTTCAATGTAAAACTTGGTTTGTTGTTTATTGAGGGGGTGGCAGCAAAGATAATCTTCCTTACGCTCACTGTTGTTCAGCTTCCATTGAGCAAGCAAAATATGACTCTTTGCTCTTGTCTTGTGTTTGTTTGTTTTAGGTGAAACTTCCTTTTCCTGTTGATCAAATCACAGATCTTCCAAGGAATGATTTCCAGATGATGATAAAGATGCACAAGCTAACCTCAGAACAACTCGAGTTCATCCACGATGTCCGCCGGCGCAGCAAGAACCGGATTGCAGCTCAGCGCTGCCGCAAGAGGAAACTGGACTGCATTCAGAACCTGGAATGTGAAATCCGCAAGTTGGTGAGTTCTGTGCCCTCGCCTCAGCCCAGCTCACCCTCACACTGTAGCCTGCAGGGCACCAACAGCAACTGGAGTCCAGACTTCTGTGGGTTCAGTCAGTTTGTACATTCATGAACAGAATACACAGAGGACAGTGCTGCCACATTTTAATGTAAGGGAGTGAGGTGACTGGAGCGAGGCCAAATGGCTGCTCAGAAAATTCCTGTGGTATGGACACTTCAGGCGGGGTTTGTTGTGCTTCATTTTGCTTTGTTTTCTGCTCAAGCTGTAGGAAACATAGTGTGAAAGAGGCAGGGATCTCTTGGAAGAAGCTGAGTTACCATCACCTCACAAGTGGCAGAAAGCCGCATGACTTTGGGTGACTCACTGCCTGTGCCTGTCTGCTTCCTGTCTGTAACAGGGAGGTGACACTGACCTCACAAGCTGGTTGGGAGGCTTAAATTGTCAAGGCTTGTGAAGTCTTCAGATGCTGTGCTGCGGAAGCCCTGAGGGGAAAAAAAAGAAAAATCAAAACATTGTTCAGAGTAGTGCTCCACTGATGCAAAACAAACAACACAACAAACATAAACAAAAGAGTGAGCAACTGCTTCCTGCACCGAGTATAATGCACAGTGTGTACAGGGTGAGTCAGAGGTTCTGCACAGGGAAAGAATGGATAGATCCTCATCAGGTTGTCAGAAGAAGCAGGTCCAGTCTTAGCTGCACATGCCTGTCCCTCTGCACTCAGCTGGTGATGGGAAAGAGTTCCTGTCTCTCACTCTCCAGAGCCCCAGGAGCAGCACTCTGAGGGCTGGACTAGCAGCAGAGCGTGATTCAGCCTTATACCTCTAGCCTTCACTTGAAAATTAGCTTGAGTTAATTGATTTCATGCAGTCCTGTGACATTGCTGTTATTGTCTGATATAGTAAACTACAGATAGCCAAAATAAAAATTTTAAGTCCTCTCCCCAGGACAAACACACATCTCAGGGGAATGAATGAAAGGCAGATGAGTGGCCTTGTGGACTTGATCCCTGCTCAGTCTGAGGAATCAAAAACCATTTCAGGTGCAGGATTCTTCCCCCAAAAATGTTAATGTTTCTATTAAGCAAAGGGGACTTGAATATGTGGCAATATGCAGTGAGTGAGCCAAGTAGGGAAGGCACCCCACTGGACCTGTTTGCAAACAGTGAAGGGCTGGTAGGTGAGGTGGTGGCTGGATGCCTCCTTGGGCACAATGATCACAAAACAATGGAGTTTTTGGTTATTGGAGAATTAAGTAGGAGGGTCAGCAGAACTGCCACCTTGGATTTCCAGAATGCAGGCTTTGGCCTGTTTAGGAGACTAGTTTGGAAGATCCCTTAGGAGGCAGTACTGAAGGGCTGGAGAGTCCAGGAAGCCTGGACTTTCTTCAAGAAGCAAATCTTGCAGGCACAGGAGCAGGCTGATCCCACGTGCGAGATACAAGACACTGGAGAAGACCAGCCTGGCTGAACAGAGAGTTTTGGAAAAAATTTAGTTTATTATCTTTGGGAGAAGGGGCAGCAACTCAGGAGGACTACAAAGATATCATGAAGTTATGCAGGGAGAGAATCAGAAGGGCAAAACTCCTACTAGAACTTAATCTGGCTACTGCTGTAAATGACAATTAAAAATGTTTTTATAAACAGACAAGCAACAAAAGGAAGGCCAAGGAGAATCTCCATCCATTATTGGATACAGGAAAAACAAAGGAAAAAAAGAAGGAGGAAAAGGCTGAAGTACTTAATATCTTCTTTGCCTCAATTTTACTCAATAGTAAAACCAGTTGTTCTCTGTGTACTCAGCCCCCTGAGCTGGAAGACAGGAACAGGGAAAAGAATAAACACACAACATATGACCACTGGAAATTCCTTTGTTGTCTTCTGTCCACTTTGTGATCAGCAGTTTCCAGTCTCATGAATTACATAATGGTGCTGTGGTTAAGGGTTTTTCACTTGGCTGGGTATTTTTTATGAAAGACCCCTTTACTCCTTGTAGTTACTTACTGTAAGTCACCCATCTTCTTGACACAGATGGTTTCACAGCAGACAGTGAGTGAAATGGTTGTATCCTCAGAGTTTGATAGGTAATTTTTTTGCCTGCTTTCTCTCACTCATTCATCTACCCACTCACATTCCCTTTTTTCCCTGCAAACTCACAGCATATTCTCCTCCATAATTCATCATCTCAAGATGTACTTGAGCATCTGTTTATTTTTTTATTATTTTTATGCTTTCTTGATAGATTTATCAATATTTTAGCAGTTAGTTCTTTTCATGTGCACTGCTCTCTTTCACATTCACACAGCTGTATGCCTCCAGTGTGGGCTCTGGACCTGGGGCAATACTATCAGCTGTCAACAACCACCCATAGTTGGATTATCTGAGTTGTGGAGCTTTCACACCTCAGATGCTGAGACATCTTGGGTTTAGCAGTGTTACTAGGTGAGATACGTGGCTGCGCTGCTTTTGAGGCCAGCTCAGCTCTGGAAATAGTTCTGGTACTCTACAAAATCTCATCTACTCTCTCAAGCTGTATACCCACCTGCCTGAGACAGAAGGAGATGCAGGACCATCCCAGGCAGTCTACACTCAGTCAACACCCCATTTTTTACAGGTGAAACCCTAGGCTGGGTTCATAAAAATATCTATGTTAGATCAAGCCCAAATCATTAAGCACCAGAATGTAAGAGGACAAGCCATAGTGCAGGCCACAGAGCACACTTAGATCCTCTCCTCTGAATAAACTCACCTCTCTCAGTGGTAATGGAGCTCCAGGTATGCACCCAGCCTAAGCAGCCAACCTGACATTTCAAGGGTGAACCAAACATCAGCAGCTTATTTTCACTTCAGGAATTAACCCATTTTCTTGCTGATTAGATGGGAAATGGCACTTCTCCCTCAAAATGTTTTGTTCAGAGTTCTTTTGTATCATCTGTCCAGCAGCCTTACTTTATAAAGGGAACGGTTCTGTAGGAATAACTTGGAATCCTCTTCCAGTTCAAATGTTTTTCTCCAAATATTTCCCAAACTACTGCCCACACAGAGCGTGGTGGTCAAATACTTGTTGTCTTTGTGACTTTTCCTCTGGCCATATGAAAACAGGTGTTACATGTTGGTGTTCTTGGGTACTGCTGCAAACGTGCCCAAAGTGAGCAGGCAGTGGATGACCCTTCCTCTGCCTAAGATGCCTTCTTTCTTTTTCAGGTGTGTGAGAAAGAGAAATTGCTCTCAGAAAGGAACCAGCTGAAAGCAAGCATGGGAGAATTGTTAGACAACTTCTCATGTCTTTCCCAAGAAGTGTGTAGAGACATGCAGAGCCCAGAACAGATCCAAGCTCTCCACCGATACTGCCCTGTTCTCAGACCCATGGATCTACAGCCGGTCACCACCATCAGCCCCACCCCAGCTGGTGTGGAGCAGAGCCTGGTGACCTCCCAGTGTGTTGGGGAGAGCATGCAGTGCTGCTCAGAGCAAGGCTCAGTGCAGCTGGGAGCACCCTGGCTGCCCAACAATATCTCGGAGAATTGTTCGGCTGGCGCAGGATTGGATGGAGCCGACGCAGGTACTTACCCCGAGAGAGAGCTTCCACCAGAGCAGAGCAGCCAAACGGTCACAGTAGACTTCTGTCAGGAAATGACTGATAAATGTACAACAGATGAACAACCTAGGAAAGATTACACCTAGTGACTCGTAACCTTAACGTTACACCTGGTCAGGTGTTCTTCAGTCAGCCAGTGGCAGTGTTCATTTGTTGTCTAGAAGAACGTATTTGGTGCACACTACAGTGGTCTTAGCAGCAATACTGTTTTTAAGTATTCCCTCCTCTCTACAAGCAGGAGTTCTCTTCACAATGGTGCTATCCCTTGCTCAGGCAGGGAACGAAGCAGTGGCAACACTGTCTGTTTTTGTATGTTGATTTCAATCTTAACAGGGATGGACATAACACCTCTGAGGACCCAACCACAGCTTTTTTCTCAGTGGCCCATGTCACAAAACCCTAACTCAGGAATTTCCTCTGAATGTTCAATTTTTCATTGAAGACAGCTTCTTTACACATCAAAGTTTTATAGCTAAACTGTACATATTATATATAATATATATAAAATATATATATCCATATGCAAGAGTCCCTGCATGCCTCAATTTTTCTCATCCTACAAACTGGAAACTTTCATTTCTATTGTACAAACAAGTTCCAACATTCCTTTTTGTCTTTGATGCTAGAAGTAGTTTGGTAACTTGTTACACGATAAATTTTTTCCTCAGTTCGCAGTTCAGCAATAGCATTCAATTTGTACTTATTTATAAAACTTTAATGTCAGAAACTTATTTGAGATTTTATTATAGACAATTTTTTTGGCACAGCCATTTTGTGCCACTTGAGCAATGTGGAGTTATTTTATTTTCTTGCAGATACTGTACAGTAATGGTCAACTTTGCCACTTGCACTGAGTTTCTGGTCAAACCTCTTTTCATAAATGAAGTCATGACTTCAGAATAACTTGAGTATATGGTTTTCTTTGCTTTATGGCTTAAAGGAAATAGAAAATTTTTATCTAATAGACAAACACTCAGGAGCTCATTATGTAATAAAAATGGTCTTGCCAAATACTGAATTCACTATACAATTTGTAAAGAGAATCTGCTTGAATTATTTTTATATTTAGACTTCTTTCTGTTTCACAAACCAAGTTTTAAGTGCTGTTAATGATGCTTTTGGAGTCTTATAGGGGAAAGTATATTTCACTCTTTAGAGAAAGGTGTATTTGACAACTGGATCAATTCATCAAATGTTCCACGAAGTAAAGCAAACAGAGATCACGTCAATATACTTGGGGGCTTTTTCTCCAGCCCCACTCTGCATCCTTTACTCATGGAAGCAAATGCTGCTCCGGCTAGTCCCCAGAGCCTGACCTCAGCTGTCCTCAGATGTTACCTGTTCTCCCCACCAGGCCCAAGTTGCAGAGGTGGGTCTGGTGAAGTCAGTGACCCTGCCTAGGTAGGCAGAGTTGCAGGATCACACCCCTAGTTGTTGACCTTGGCTTCCTTATGGAAGTCCAGCTAGCACTGTATCCTCTAAGAGCAAAACATACGTTTGCCAACACCCGATTTGGTCACTTACCTGTCAAATTGTTGTGTTCCAGGATCCTCTCATCCTGCAGCATTGCCCTCAGCACAAACTGCAGCTAAAAGAGCGCTGTCTCAAAGGAGACTACTCAGTGAATTGGCTTAGTTGTAACTGTATTGGACTTGTATCTTAATGTTGACTCATGTTATGACTGTGTGAGACAGCAGCTTTCCAAGCATAACATCTGTATGTACAGTGTAGACAGAAGAACAACCTCCTAATGCTTTTTTAATAATTATTACTGTTCTAAGTGTACTGAGTTTTTATTTTGTGGTTCTTTGCCCTACATGTGCCAGGTTGTGTGGCTTTATCAATGACAACTGTCATGTGCTTTATTGGCTGATATTGTTTGTTCTCACTAAAAAAAATGACCAGCTGTTCACACCTGTTAAAAAAGAAAAAAGAAGTGTGGGGAAGCAGCTTCTCAGTAGCACTAAGTGATAATGTGGTCTTCTGTGCTAACGTTTACACTAGAGGTGTGTGCTGGTGGTTTTTTGAGGCACTCAAGTAGATCAGCATCTTGAACCCTGGAGGAGGAATCAGCTCCCTCTCTCCACTTTCTTCCATCTTCAGACTGTGCTCATGGACTGTTGCCCACTCGCCACAAAGTCTTGCTTTTATCCTCCTCATGCAAACTATTGTAATTGTAGCCAAGCTGCTGAGGAGGAAATGCATATAGCATGTGCCATGTTTGTTGAAAATACTTTTTTTCCCCGCATGTACAAAGAAAAACTAGTATATAATGTAGGAGAATATTTATGTTTAAGTATTAATCATTACTGTACAAAATCCGTACCTTTAAATGTTCAAAAATATACAAATGCCATAAACTCCTAGTTCACATGGTTGAAAAAGGGGGAGGAGTTGTCCTTTCTTTTTAAAAGAGCTTAACCTAAAAATGTTTGAACCCCACCCAACCATCCTTTGCAGGTAACTTCACTGAGAAACTCTTTGGTGGGGAGGTGGGATTTGATTTTCCTTTGAATTTGTTGACGTTGCAAAGCAGTTCTGTGCTTCGCAGAGAAGTTTTGTTTCTATGAGACCATGGTGAAAGCTAGAATTTAAAACTAAATGTGAATCACATTATAGAGTCATAGCTACTTGGGGGGGGGGTCGGGGGTGGGTGGGAGGGAAGGGTCAACTGACACAGTATTTTAAATATGTTTTTCTGTTGCCTTTTTTATTTTTAAGTGACCTCCTATATATATGGATAGATAGAATGTTTTATGAGTATAAAACCAAGTTTTAACTTGCTTCCTGACATGAAGATTTACTCTACTAACAACTCATGTGCAACTGGTACTCTTGACCTCATTCCGATGGTTTAAAAAACCCACCCACACAACCCATTGCGCTGCAGCTCTTAGGTTTGACCTGGCCTCATACTGGTGCTGGGTCTCTTGATTTCCTCTACCTTGGGAACTGATATTTAAAACCACTGCTCAAATAAGTGTCTCTTCCTCAACCTTTCTCTCGTCTCTCTCTTTCCCTCCCCTGCAAGCTTTTCTGGATGTTTGATTTCATTCTTTCCCATTAGAAGTGGCTGATTTTGTGTCATTGCTTCCTATATTTACATGTATCATGGTTTTTCAGTGGGGTTTTTTTGGTGGTGGTGGTGGTGGTGGTGATTGTTTTTTGTTTCTATTTTGTTTTGAGGTTTTTTTGCTATTTTGAACCATGTGGCTTTCAAAGCAGTTACTGGGCTAATGTTAAAGGAAGATATTGGGAGAATTAGTTTCAGACTTGGACATCAGTTTACATACCCCACTGTTCTTGTCTCACAAGGTCAAACCAAATGACCACAAAATATCATTGGAAAGAGCGAAAAAAAAAATCCGACTGCAGAATTCTAAGAGTTTGGCCAGTGGTCACTGTGATCTTAAGAATCTCTTTGCATTTGTCAAAGAGGATACATGCAGCATCTCTCCTGTTGGGCGTTGCTTGGGAATGGCATGGTGAGACCCCATCTCCCTGATGAGCACTGCTTGCTCCCATGGGCATGTGAGTCCTTGGAGCTCTGTCCAGTCTGTATCTAGTCCTCCTTTTCTTCTGCCATTGCTATACTTGTATTGCCAGGAAACCTCATTTCATTTAGGCTTGTTATGCTTTGTCAGGTGAGTACTACACTATATAATGTGTTTGTTTCTCTGCGTTCTCTGGGGGTGCCTTGAACACAATTAAAGCTCATTGCAAGCTGATTCTGGAACAAAAAGATAGTGAAAAAATAAATTTAAAAAGAAAAAAGGAGTGAAAACAAAACAGAAAACAAGCAAAACAAAAGCAAAAAATGTTGACTGTGTTATCAGGAGATCCCAGTATTTATATCACTGACTTCCTAACGTGATGACTCAGGCGTCAAGAGTTTGATGCTGCAGTATAAAACTATTATTTTATATATTGTACAAGTAATTTATTAAATGTCTTTCTAAGGGTATATGCTGCTTTTAAAATGCACTATATTTTTGGATCTAATCCCTGTATTATTTTTTTTTTCCCAAGGAAGTAAAATGTGTTGCAAAAGCAAGCCACAGTGATTAGTATGCTAACTGCTACTTCTCTTTAAAAAGGAGAGTGGGAACGAGATACGTAACTTTGCTAAGTGGATTAACTCCTGCCAGAGAAATGATTAATGCTGATACTGTGGTTGTTAATCTGGAGCGCGACACTTCATCATGTCTGTATCCTAAAGAGTGCTTAAATAGAAGTTAAAATGCCTAGATATATAGTTATTTTTTTTAATATGTGACTTCATGATTGCCTAGTAAATAAAACAAATCTGCATGCTGGAATCACTATAATCCTGTAATAAAATGAAAAGTGATCCACTAGGAGAAAGCATGGTGAAGCATTACCGTTCCAGAATCAACACCACATCTTCACCTGTGTCTTGTAATCCACTGCTGTGGTGATGAAGAGAGAGCAAGGGGTGCATTGCAGATTAGGAGACCCATAGTGAATTTTGCAGTGAGACGGAGTGGACGTCTGCCAGCTCTCCACAGGCTCACATTTTGCTCCACTTCGCATCCTCTACCACTGCAACAAGGAGTGCTGCTTCCCCCTTTTTTTTTCCCTGATCTGAGATGCTTTTGAAGGTGCCTCTGGGTGAATGTTGTAGCCCATGGCTACAGCATTTCAAAAGTCTCTATTTTAGGGCTGCCTTGAGAAGTTTTAGCTCAGTATGAGCAGCAGCTTTGCATAAGGAGGGGATCTGCTAAGTATGGAGCAGTTTTATTTTTATCAGAAGCAAGGTGAAACTCAAACTATTAACATAAAGAATTTCTGCTCTCTTTCCTGTTAAAAATTTTCTCAACAGATTTTGACTTCATTTCAGTTTTGTCTCTGCCAACACAGTCCAAGTTAATTTTGCATCCATATATAAAATACATGTATGTATGTATGTATACATACATCTATAATTCTAGTCAGAGTGTGTGTTTGTGTATTTTCCTGTTTATAATACATATATGTATATTTATAATACTCCTTGGAGTATTTTATGACTCAGGCATCAGGTCTGATGCTGTAGAATACAATATATGTGTATATGCATATGTTCAAATACTGTGTGTATATTTAAAAGATTTATTGTTGGTGGTCTGTACAATAATTATTCCCATTACTCTCAAAATTTAAATAGCATTACTTGCAAAGACTAAGTGTACAGTATTTTCCTACACTCCACCAAGATAGGTATTATTTATATTGAAGTCAATTATTGATAAGCATTTTAAGGTATTACTTGGATAATATTGCCATTTTTTCAAACAAAATCACTTTTTGGCAGGAAGGAATGCTAAAAATATCTTTTTATAAGCTTAAACCCACCCCAAACAAATGACTGCTAAAAAGCCAGTTAGATGACTCCTGTTCTTGTACAAACTTAAGTGACTGTGGGCAGAGCTCTTGCCATAAGTGAAAGTCACTGTGTGGTTCGTGCGGTGCCTCTGTTGTCCCTTTTGGCTAATTAAGGGCATGCAGAAAGAAACTAGCATCCCAAAATAGAAATGGGAACTGGCAGTGTTTGATTTCATTGATTGCTTAGAAGCAGAGATGGTCCCAGGCTACAAACCCAAACGACCCCTCCCTGCTTTGGAGGGAGCCGGGTGGGGTCTGCAGTCCACGATGGGCTCATCCCTGCAGCCAGAGGAGCCCACGCTCTGGGATGTGGGCAGAGGAGGGAGCAGCTGCCCCGTGCTGGGAGTTGTGGCTGGTAGCCCCCACCCAGGCCAATGGTGTCCTGCATCTGTGATGTGAGAGAAACGTCCATGTCCTGTTCTCACTGCTGCGTTTGCTCTGCCTGAAGTTTTCTGGATCCCTCAGACCAGCAGGAATGATACTAAACACTTTGGTGATATTCGGTGCATGGTTGTTTACTCAAAGTTGCAAGCATCACCTTTGATTTCAAGGGTGAGGATGCCCTAAGAGTTTGTTCCAGAACCAGTTGGTTACAAGTGCACCTCTTATATATGCCTTACAAACTTCAGAGGCCATATTCAAAACAGGGTTTTATCAGTGTATGCAAGGGGGTGCAACCCCTCTTCTCTTCCTCCCCAGGTCAAACAGTATGGACAGTTTTCACACATATCTACCTGTATAACCCTCTGTACCTCTCATAACTGGTCAATGACTGTAACAGGTTACATCAGGTGTTTTTTCTACATACTTTTTACACAAATTCTATGCGATTAATGTAACTTAATTCAATGCATCATTTTATTGTACTAGTTCTTAAGCTTGTCTTTATTTTTTTTTTCTAGGTGACTGTGGTTTCTTGTGATTTTTATTGTATAAATAAATGAGGTGGCTGTTGATGCTTACTCTCTGTTACTAAGAATTTTTACCTTTTTGGAAGAAAGCATTGCTATGAACTAATGAATTTAAAATGTCATTTACTCATTGTAAATACAGTATTGTGCAAAAAAACAAAAATGAAAAAAAACCACCCAACCCTTTTCATTCATTTGAATTGCTAGTGTTAACTGAATTTTGTCTAGACACCATTTCTGTTGATGAAATAAAGACATATCATTATGTATTGTAAATTGTCTTGACTCTGAAATCGATGTTGCAGGGCTCGGTTAACTCACGGGTTGTAGGTGAGATACAGGAGGGTGGGTTGGATGCAGTTGTTACTGCCAGGTGAATCTATGGACTGACAGACTTCTACTCACATGGTCCCGCTGCTAATTCACCAGTAATCTTTGATCCAGGGATCCAGTTACCTTTGATCTGCAGGAACAGCCCAGGGTGTTCCATTGCAAATATGAAATAAGTTTTTTGGAAGATGAAGTAAGCTGTATCTATACCTATTCCCTAGTGCATGACAAGGCAATTCTGCTCAGTCTTTGTTTTGGTCTTCCAAGTGCCAGTGTACTTATTGGAAGGTAAAGGAAGAAGCTGAGGTTGGTTTCCCCTTTAAGGAAAACCTGAGAGAAGCTGAGAAGCTTCTCAAAACACAGCTGAAAAGTCTCTGTAGTATTCCTTTCTGAAAGAGGAAACTTGTGCCATGGACCATTAGCAGGAAAGCCAGAAAGGAAAGAAGAAATTACAACAGCTTTAGATGCTATTTACCACATGCAGGACATGGGGTCTAGCACGGAGGTGTTTTTGCTGTGGGAGTCCCTCATCAACTACCTCTCTCCTTGTGTTGGGTGCAAGCTGGGAGCCTGCTCAGCAGCTTGGCAAGGGGACACCCAGGGAGGGGAGGACGGCATGACCAGTTGTCCTACCCTGGCCCACACACTTGCTGGGATGATGCTCTGTGCTCTGAGTGGGGAGGAGGGCAGGCTGCTAGAGGGAGGTCCCCAGGCTTTTTATCACCAGACGGAAGACTGTAGATTGTGTTCCCTTGGCCACCAACCTCAGAGATGCAAGCTGCATTCTCCTCCATCTGCAGTAGTGAAAGTTGCCTGCTATGTTTCAATCAAAATTCTCATGTAAGAAAAATCAAATGTTACTTTCCAGTTGCATTAGTTTTCCAAATCTTCCTGTTGAGCATATATGAAGAAAGCTTTGCACTCCATCCAAGGCTTTGCATCCACCAATGTCTACACAACGTGGATGTAGACAAAGTATGTTAACAAAGCTGTTTCTCCATCTCTCAGTTGCTGCTGGCATTTAATGGCCACTATTTCAAGTATTTCTTTTATTTTTTTCTTAAAATAATGAACAAATGCACAGGCAAATTGTCGATGAGTTTTGAGTGAGGCAAAATATGAATGTAAATCATGTGCTCTTGAAAAAAACCAAAACACCACAATCTTTATGCTTGACTTATTTTCCTGCAGTCCTGCTTTCTGCTAGCCTTGCCTTAGAGACGTCAAGTCATGGAGGATTTTTATGCTTAAGGAAAGCTGCATAGCAAACAATCTTGTTCCAAGCATCACTTCCTGGTGAGATGATAACAAATGTGAACTGTGATAAGCTTGACAAAAAGCAGCTTAAATTATGTGGCCAGAAACAGGATCAGGGACAGTCAGAAAAAGGTGCTTTTTTTTCCAGGTAAACCAATGGAAGAGCTGTTTCCATGGGCTGCTTTCTTGGGCTGCATAGAGCCCAGAAAGCCAACCCTCTGAAGCTAGGCTGTACTAGCAAACTGAAATGAGCTTTTTGGCTTTGCTTGTCTTTTGGTTCTTCTGTATGAATTAATGAGACTGAAGCAAATAAGATTTTCGTGACCACAATGTGATCTTCTCAAACAGCAAACTGGAAAGTTGCATTTTGCAGTAAATTGTCTGATATCACTTTGTTTCAAATTCGAATCCAAAAGCATTAGCTATGAGGAGGCTACATTAGCATGGAAAGGCTCTATCAGAGTTTGAGGATTGCATTAGCACAGGTAGACAAGCAGCAGATATTCTTTAGCTCATTTTTTTCTCTCTTTAATTTTCTGTCTTTTCAGATTCCACCAGTGTTTCCTCTTTTTATTCATCAGGTGCTGAAGTCTGGAAAAGATAGAGGCCACATAGCCTTCCAGGTTGCTTTCAAATCAAACTATTCCTTTCTTGTCGGTGCCTTGGGTCTTTCGCTGCCTTGAAGTTGTGTGGATCAGGCTGGTTTCTGATATGAACACCACTAGCATGCACAACAAGTTGTACATCCCAAAATGCTCCCCAAAGACACAAGGCTGTTTCTACAGTGGCAGCACACACTGACAAGATCCAGCTCAGTCTGCGTGAGAGAAATCTTGAGTGGAGAGGGCTACCCATTAACACCAGCAGTCAGAGTACAGTACAGCTGGGATTGGCATGAAATGGAGAAACAAAGTATTTGTTTTTTTAAACTGTATTATCAATTTAGCATTATAGCAGTAGGAGAGAGGAACATAATGACAGAAAATCTGATTTTCATCTCCCTGCTGAAGGCAGTTTGTGCTCAGTCCCTTAGTATATTTCTTCTCCTTAGAATGTTCTTACTTTTTCATGATGGATGATAGTTCTAGGAGCATGCTCTGAAAGATAACAAGAGAAAGAAAGCACAAAACTGAATTAGCTTAAAGGAGAAAAATAAATGCTATCATAGTAATTAACCCCAGCACATAAAAAGTTAAGGGAATCTGGTGTTTAGCTGACAACATACTTATCTTGTAGGGCTTTTTCAATGCTAAGGGGAGGGTGGGAAGAGAGGAAACACTTTGATTTTAAACCAAAATAAATACATTAATGCATTGGTGTGAACAGCAGGTTGGGGGAGGTGCTTCTCCCTCTCTATTCAGCTCCTCTGAGACGTCACTTGGAGTGTTGCATCCAGTTCTGGGGCCCCAATATAAGAATGTCATGGACCTGCTTGGGGCAAGTCCAGAGGAGGGCCATGAGGATGGTCAGAGGGGCTGGGACACCTGTCCTGTGAAGACAGGGTGAGTTAGGTCGTTCAGCCTGGAGAAGGCTTCAGGGAGACCTTACAGCACTTTCCAGTACCTAAAGAGGGCAAACAGCAAAGCTGTAGAGGGACTGTTAGCAAGGGCATAGTGATAGAACAAAGGGTAATGGCTTTAAACCAAAAGAGAGAACATTTAGATTAGGCATTAGGAAGAAATTCTTTACTGTGAGGGTGATGAGGCACTTAACAGATTGCCCTGAGCATTTGTGGATGCCCCATTCCTGGAAGTGTTCAAGGCCAGACTAGATGGGACAACATGGTTTAGTGGAAGGTGTCCCTGCCTGTGGGTGTGGGGGTTGGAACTAGATGATCTTTAAGGTCCTTTTAAACCCAAACCATTCTGATTCTATAATTCTATAATTCTATGATTTAGTAATTTGTTTGAAATCAGTGAACCCACCCTAGCAGCTCTTCCTGTACCTAATAAAGGGGTTTGTATATTTTTGAATTTTTTAAAATCTCACAAAGATGGACTCAATTAAACAAGTTCCACTTTCTAAAATCCAGCTTATTTGTTTGTTGCTGCACAAATCCTCATAAGGCTTAACTGCTGCTGACACCCAAAGTTTATCTGTGCTTGTGCAAGTGGTGAACAGCTACCTTTGGGTAGCCAAGGATAATTGGTACACATGCTGTCATCACCATAAATGTCTTCTGAGTGTTCCAGGGCAGAATAAAATATAAGTACAGTGGGATTTATTTATTTTTTAAAGAGATGTTTACACTGAAAAAACTGTACAAAACCAGCAGTAGTTACCATTAGGTGTAAATGTGAATTCCTTTAAGGATTCTCAAAAATTCTAGAGGAACACAGGGTTTTGCCAGTCCCTTACTCCACCTGTTGATTTTCCTGGTGGAGCTTCAGATGTATAACTCCTCCATGGTTATCAGTTTTGTTATTTCAATGTACATTCACTCTTATCAAGCTGTTGCAGCCCCAGAAGCAAGAGCAGCTGGTTAAATGAGTGCATATTTATTCCTCACATGTTGTTGAAAGGTTGAGTAAACATGCCATGTTCTGAAGAAGATGGCAAGCACTCATGCTGAACAGCAGCTTTCTCTTCCCTATCCTTGCTCACTATGGAATGTTTTCCCAGTGGGTAAGAGGCTCAAAGCTGAATGGAGAATTGAGAAACAGGAAAAAATTGAACAGCATGGAGGAATAAAAGAGCAGTGCAATGAGGGAAACCAAACCTAGTGAATTGTAAAATTTTCACAACTTTGACAGAACCAGGATTTCAGCCTCAGAGACTTTCTTTTCTCTAAAAGAATAAGATCAGCAGCACTATCTCAGACTAATTCTGCAATCTGGGAGTATCAGTGTCAGCACCTGCTTCAGTGTCAATTTTATTCCCTTCATTCACCATGAGAAGTGAGACTTTTAAAGATACATTGGTTACATCATAGCCAAAAATACAGACTTGGAAAAAGGACACTGTGAAAGTGCAGGGCACTCTGGAGGAGAGGATGGGGAAGACGCAGCACTTCTTCAAAAACAAAAATCTAGAGTGCCTAAAATGCCTAATGCTTTATGAAAATCTTGATCTAGTAATTTTGGTTGCTAAGATCATTATACATCTTCTAATGATTTCCAGTTTGTTTGTTTGGAGTTTTTTTGGGGTTTTTTTTTTGTTGTTTTTTTTTTTAGGAACTTATCATGGCCTCTTCAAGAAGAAACAGAAACATTAGATAATGTCAAGCCCCGCATATTCTTGGAATACCCGTAGGTACTCTATCAAGAGCACGAGCACAGTAGTTCTCTTAACAGGTTTAGACATGGGTTGCAAATACGATAATTAGTTCCAAGTCATCCGAAAGTTGGTCCCTTTGTGAAGAGAGTAGCCAATCTAATGTAAATATTCCCAATCCCAGTTGACCAAATTAAAACTCCTGGGTTTTAGAGCACACCATAGAATTCTTGAGAAAACTATCATCTAGATAAAGACCAAAAAGAACTGATGCTGGACATCCTGCTCAGGTAGCATGGAACTGGAAGAATCCTCTGTTTTAGAAAGGTGGGAAACATGGCTAGCAAAGACTTCAAATGCAGCTAGCAATGAAATACCAGACAGCCTCCAGCTTTTGTAGAAATGCCTGCATTCAGCTATTGAATTGGGAAGACATTGTGACACTCTGAAGATGGAATGTCAGGCTGTGGTCATCTCAGCTGAGCTTTCTGATCATTCTGCAATTGTTCCCTGGTTTGCAGAAAATGATGAGGAGGAAGGAAGATTGCTTGATTCTGGCAAACGGTGCCTTTGGAAGTAAAGCTGCTATCTTCTCTAATTGTTCATTTGGAGTGCTCGGATCTGTTTTTCATGTCCCCAAAGATAAGAAGAGAGTTATTGAATGGTCCTAATGTCCTGACATAGTCTTGCATGCAGAGGCTGTGATACAATACCCCCCAGTGTAATGCCCCAAGATTCAGGTGCCTATTCTGGGCTATAATTCCTGGCCCTGCCTATTTTCAAGAGAGTACAAGTTGTATCTCTACTCATTATATACTGATCTTTGACTGCAGCCTATTAAACTCATCAGGCTTAAGCATTTATTATCCACCAGTTAAGACCTTGATTGGTGCAAAATTATGAGGGTTTTTTTCTCACATCATTCCTGTGCAGAGTCCTATTGACAGCTGCATAATTCCTACACACCTTTGTGGATCCACCTGCTGGCTGTCAGCTGTGATTATGGATATACTAAATTCAGTGAAGCTCTTTTCACACAGTTGTGTGTGAAAAGCTGCCATTTAAGGTCTGCTTCTCCTAAGGGAGTCTGGCAGAAGGGATCATGTAGAAGATGCCCTTTTGCTCCATAACTGTATCTTCCCTTAAATAAAAGTTAAAATGTGGTGAGAGATGCAAACTTTAGGGCAGAACTATGTGTGCACCCACAATATCTCTTAGAAGATAAAATACTGTTTATTGTCTAAGATGTATCCTCTAAGTGAGCATTGGAAATTATTAGCTTGGAGACAGTTCTCCGTGAACAAATTGTTTTCTGTCATTTCAAAGCACGTTGACTGTGGTCCTCAGAACCAAGGTTTTGGAGACTTGCAGATAGTCTGACTTCAGCTGTACACAGTTGCTGGATTCCCCTGTCAGTGTAGAGTTTTGTAACATTATAATGAGATTAGTATTGTCTCATTATAATGTTATCAAATCATCAGATCTATATAGTGAGCAAGGCTCTTGCCATTGTGTTTAGGTGGATTAAAATAATTTGGAAATAACCCTCATGTCATGCATTGACTCTCCACCTTTGCTTTGCTATGTGCTTGAAGGTCCAGTTTTGTTGGTCTGTCCTCAGAATCTAATAAACCTAAAGCTTGTCCAGCAGTGGCTCAAAAAAGCGGGTTTTTTTCCCCTCAATGGATCTTTAGTCAAGTAAGTTTTTTAGGTTTTCTGTCTCTCTCACTTTTGCTCCCTGGTCTGAATAATGATTCACTTTGGATAATGCCACTTGAAAGAAATGGAACAGAACTTGAAGAGTGAATGCTTTGGGTGTAAAATTAAACAGTTGCTATGTAAATATTTTGTCATATTTATGCTGCAGTTGGATGTGAAATGATGAAATGGTTCTTCATCACCACCAATTCCAGATAAGGAAGTTTTAAACGGCCATCTAGTTTGTACTGTGGCCAAATATGGTTGGTCTATATAAATCCTACCATTGGGAAGGGCATTTCTTCTTTTTTATATTTAGAGTTGGTCTGGTTTGAACTGAAGTCTGGAAAAGTTGAGGAATCCTGACAGCCAAACATGCATTTTGTGTTCAATATCCTATTGTGTTGCTTCATAGGGGCTTTCAGTGAAGAATTATATGCATTCTCTCTCCTAAGGGTCCAAAGTAACCTTTTCTCCTAAGAGAAAAATCCTAAGACAAACTTCCTGTTCTCTTGAGAGATGCAGTTTTGAACTTATGAAAAAAATCCCATTATATGACCCAGTCAATTACTATTCTGGTCTTCACAGTTTGATCCAGAGGGTGCGATACATAACAAGAGGTAACTTTTAAAACATTTATTTGTCCCTAATGATTATCATTAACTTGTTAGAGATTCAGTTTTGATGGGGAAATGGCATTGATACTGTTGGTTAGAAAAAAGCTCAATACTGGTTGACTGGTCAAGCATCCATAAACTGTACCATTGGACTTGCTCAGTGCTTTCAATGCCACAACTCAGAGTGCAGTTGACTTGTCTGAAGACTCTTGCAGTATCAGATGGATGGATTTTGTGAAATGTTGAGGTTTTCTTTCAGGTGGGAAGGAAATTATGGTGTTTGTGGGCAGCTGCATCTGTCCTGTTTTCTTAGCACAGAACATGAGTATGTATTTGGTTGGAGGTTGTTAGAATGGTTACTGAGCTGTAGAAACTGATATTTTCGATGTTGAGTTGATACTCCTCTCTCATTGAACTTAATACAAAGAATGCTACAAATTCTGGCAGAATGGTGTCGATGAAGGGAAAAAGAAAAACTTGAACCAGTATGGAGCTAAAGACAATAGTTTGGGAAAGTTATCAAAGAAAATTGAAGAATAGCTTCAATTCTGCTGTTAGGCTACCCGGCTTAAATTAGTAACATCCAGGTTAGAAAAGACTGTATTTTGGCTCCTTAGAGTATGTGCATGTGGATTCACTGTTATATTAAGAGTGTCTGTGCTTTCTCTGCATTACTGTTGCAAGTCATTGTTCATCAGTAATGGCAGGAGGTAAAGTTTTTGTATGCTTCATTTGGAATTTTTTTAATATAATTACTTTTAAATACTTATTTAAAAAAATATATGTCAATAGATTTTGAATTTAATCATACACATATTTTTTTTATCTAAACATTACCTCTCCTATGAGGAAAGGCTGAGGGAATTGGGATTGTTCAGCCTGGAGGAGGCTCCAAGGTGCCCTAATAGTAAGTAAAAGGGAGCCTACAAGAGAACTGGAGAGGGACTGTTAGCAAGGGCATGTAGTGATAGGACAAGGGGGAATGGCTTTAAACTGAGAGTGGGTTTAGTAGGAAGAAATTCTTTACTGTGAGGGTGGTGAGGTGCTGGAGCTGGTTGCCCAGGAAAGTTGTGAACACCCTATTCCTGGAAGTGCTCAAGGCCAGGCTTGATGAGGCTTTGGGAACCTGGTCTAGTGGAAGGTGTCTCCTGACAGGGTGAGGTTGGAACTAGATGATCTTTAAAATCCCTTCCAACCCAAATCATTCTATTATTCTATCATTAATGCATGATTATTGTCTTCTGGAAATCGAAACAAATCAAACCAAAGCTGAGTGCCTTTGGCCAAATTAAATAGTTAGTATAGGAACTGAGGAATGGACTGGAAAAGTATTCAAGTTTTAATGCCCAGGATCAACATATTTATGATGCGCCAGCATATTTGTGTATTGAAATCAGAATTCATAAAAATGCTGCAGCAGTGCTAGAATAAAGTGTATTTGCCAAAACCTTGCCTCAATTGTTTTAAGTACACATACTTTTAAATATTGCATGCTACAAGCAGGAAGCACCTGGTAGTACACCTATATCAGCCACATTTTAAAATGCTAGCACAAGTCCTATACATAATGATCTCCACAGACAGCACGCTGGAAGAGTGTTACTTTCAAGAGTAATGACATTGTTTTGCAAACTGACTATATTTCTCTGAAGATCTCCCCTGGAAGGTGGAATCATTGTCATTACACAGGAAAAGTTGCCAAGCAACTTCTGTGAGTTCTCAACAGAGTGCTACTGAAATTCTGTGTTGCTTTGAATAACTTTCTGCACTTTACCTGTTTAAAGAGCCTTCTATCTGAGTATCAAAACCCAGAAGATCAACAGATTAGGCTCTAGGCCCTCTCCCTGTATTAGAAACATTGAAGTGGAAAGTGTTTAAATTGCCCCTAAGTGACAATTTAATATGGTTTATGCTGGCAAGGCTATTGTAGGAACTGTAACCCCATGAAAACTGGAACTCACAAACAGTTTTCGGATGAACAATTTAACAGTGCCTTGTTTTTCTCACCACAAAAGATGTGAAATTTGTTGGTTAGTTTTGTGGTTTTGCATATAGGGAAAAAAAGGGAGAGGGTGTGCTTAGGAAGAGTAAGGAAAAAAAGCTGAACAGAATCTATGACTTTGAGCATTGTGTGAAGTAATCTTGTTTATTACATGTCCTATAAAAAGGTATGTATGTATGGGCTTGCTACTGCAAGCAATTGTAAAGGAGCCTCTGTGCTCTTAGAGAACAAAACCTGTGATCTGTGATCAGAATTCCAATCACTTTTCAGAAAGCGCTTGCATTCAAGAATGAAAAAAGCTGTATCTTATCACCGTTATGACTGTAAGCAAGCCTTAGAGCATGTGGCCAAAGAAAAGGAAGAGCTGCTGAAAAAGCAAATCTGTAGCTGGCTCTGGCATTGCAATTACTTGGTGGGTGTTTTTACGTGTAGATCTTTTGATTTATTCATTGAACAATTATTCAACTTGGAGGTCACCTGTGGGACAAACCTGAAACCGAGAGAGGACGTGCCATTGAGCTTAACGCGTTCAAAGCTTCTCTTTCTCACAGTGCCTGCAGCTGAGGTGGTTTTCCCTGGGACGATCCTCGTCAGGTTGATCGGGGTGATGGAATGAGTATAAAGGAGCCGGGATTCGGTGACAGAGCTCCTGGGGGCTCAGTAATTCCCGGGCGTTCCCGCTTTCAGCGCAGAGGGAGGCGGCGCTCGGCAGTGTCCGGGGCCCGCGGGGGGCCGGGGCTGTGCTGTGGGTCCCGCCCGAGCCGTGCTGCCCCCCGGCTCGCCCCCTCCCCCCGGGCCGGCCCCGGCCGCCCCCCCCTCCCGCGGGCATCCCCCCGGCGGGCGGTACTTGCCATGGACAGGCGGCGCGCCGGGGCGGCGGGCGGCGGGCTGGGCGAGCGCCGCTTCCCCTCCGGGCCGGGGCCGGGGCTGGAGCCGGGATCGGGGCTGGAGCCGGGGCCGGGGCCGGGGCCGGGGCCGCCGCGGGAGGCGGTGCTGTCGCTGTCGCTGCCCGCCCGGCTGCCGCTGAGGACGCGGGAGAGGAAGCTGGACTTGCGGGTGCCCGGGCAGTGCCCGCTGTCCGCGGAGTCTCCGCGCTCCTCGTCCCGGTCCCGGCAGGCGCTGCCGCGACTGTTCCTGCGGGGCCCCCGGCGGGCCGCGCCCCCGCCCGGAGAGCTGCTGGAGGAGCGCGGGCGGCGCTGTCCGTGGTGCCGGCGGCGCGGGGGCGGCGGGGCCCGGGGCTGCCCGCGGGGCCGGGCCGGGAGCGGGGCCGGGGCGGGCGCGGGGCCAGCGGGAGCGGGAGCGGGAGCGGGCGGAGGGAGCGGAGGCGGCAGCGGGGACTCGCTGGCCGGGCAGGGCGGCGGGGCCACCACCGAGCTCTTGTGGGAGTTGTACAGGCTGGGGTCCTCCTCGCAGGGCCGCCCGCACAGGCTCTTCTGGATCTTCTTGAGGCCCAGGTGGGCGATTTCCAGGATGTTGAGGAAGAGGGAGACGGCGGCGATGCTGTTCATGAAAACCATAAAGATGGTCTTCTCTGTGGGTCGGGACACAAAACAATCCACCGTGTTAGGGCAGGGGGGCCGAGTGCATTTGTAAAGGGGAGGCGTGTGAAACCCGTATAAGAGATACTGACCTATCATAAAGCCCACCTCGAGCACCGAGCGGGTCAGGATATGTAGCACATAGGTGCGCAGCAGGGACCCCCTCAGGGGCGCCTTGTTCACCTTCTTCTGCTCCTCCAGCTTACGCAGTTCCCTCTCCACCCTCCTGTGCTCCTCGGGCAGCGGCTCGGTGTCCTGGAGCCGGGCCCGCAGCCGGGCTCTCCTGCTCTGCCGCTCCTTCTCCAGCGCCCGCAGCCGCGACAGCGCGTGGCCCATGTACACCAGCGACGGCGAGGACACGAAGATGATCTGCAGCACCCAGTACCTGATCAGAGAGATGGGGAAGGCCCTGTCGTAACAGATGTTGTTGCAGCCAGGTTGCTCCGTGTTGCAGATGAACTCGGACTGCTCGTCATCCCAGACATCCTCGGCAGCCACTCCCAGCACCAGCATCCGGAATATGAACAGGATGGTGAGCCAGATTTTGCCGACTATGGTGGAGTGGATGTGCACTTCTTCAAGGATGCTGCCCAACAAGTTCCAGTCCCCCATGGTCAGAAGTTCATTTCTGGGAAAAAAAAAAAAAAAAAAAAAAAAAAAAAAAAAAAAAAAAAAAAAAAAAAGAATTTTTTTCCTGCAATGATGGATTTCTTTTGGATATGGCCATTGTTAGTTTATCTTTTTGTTGTTGTCATTTGTTTGTTTAAATTTCAACAAATGTGCTTCTGGTAGCTGCAAAGCTCTTAGAAGTTTATAGTTTTCTACTTGCTGGGTCTTTAAATGAATTCAAACTTCATGATTACAGGTCAAATATGCAAATGTGAGATTATTTAAGACTAAGAGAGATTGATTTCAGCTGTAAACCACAGTACTTCATAACTGCCCATAGTTTTATATTATTTTCTTCCCACTAGAAGTGAAGATTACTTTTTTTCTCACCTTGCAAATTCTTTGCCAACTACAGTTTAATTTTACCTCCACTCCATTCCACATTAACTATGGATTTGCCATAGTTTTGCCATAATAGACAATGTCCTTGGCTTTAATTTATTGGATAAAGTTTTGAGAAGTGTCCTATAACTGTGACTTTAAAAAAAGGTTCATTTTTTACTCCAAGATAGTAGCAATTTTAGTGCCATCCATCCAATATTCTCCCATCTACCTGGGTACCAATTCACAAGTTTCTCTCTTGGCTTCCTAAAACTACAAATACGTAGTTGATTTACACATAGCTCTACATTTGCCAGTCTCAGTTCTAGGATAATATCAATAAACTGAGTGCTGCTAGGGTTAATACTTTTATTTTTATGCATAAAGTTTTATTGCATCCTAATTATAAATTTTAACATATGAGATAATGAAATCAGAGCAATGTGGAGGTTTTTAACTGTGAGTGTATGAAAATCTTTTTAACTACCTCTTTGCCAGAAACTGATTCTCAAGCAAATTGCTCTATGTTCTGCTTGATTTACAAGCTGCTTCTTTTGAAGATTTATTTTGGAGCTTCAGGTAATATAGGGAATTGAAATGTAAGATATTTGGCTGTTTATTTATGAATCAACTGCATGTTTGGTGTTGTGTCTCTGGAACTTTTTCTACTAATATGGAAATTAATTACTTTTTCTACTAATATGGCAATTAATTACTGAAATTATTACTTAAATACTGATTATATCTACCTTAGGGTTTGCGCTTGAATTTTTTATGCTACAATACTTTCAAAACATCCCAAGTTCCACTAAAGCACTACCTTTAGTAAAGTGCAATTTCTAAGCTGTTTTTTTTTTGAAAGTGGCTGGTTAATGTGCCAAAAATCTTGTCTATATCTAAATTATAGCATATCTGGGTGATATCACCATTATTAATATGGCTTCGTTGATGACATGATCCCAGGTAGTTCAGTTTTGCTTCGAGGCTGTATTTATCCACGCTGCAAATAAAAATTTCCATTTGTAACCGGCAGTGAAGTCATTCTCAGCAAAGGCATCCTACAGACTTTATTATTATGTTTCTGGGACTTTATTTTGTCTGCAAATTTGAATCTTCACACATGGAACTGGCTAAAGAAACATATCTAGTCAAGAAATTTCTTAGGTGTTGTTATACACTCAGAATATCTTGTTTCCCCACTCCTTCCCTCCCACACATATCATTGCAATGAGACACATGAGGAAAACAGTCAGTAATAATTATTGTAATCCAATGCAACAGTTAAGCAAAGGAGCTTTAGGTATATTTGCTGCCTTGCAAATGGCTGATCTCTCACAGAAATTGATCAACTCAACAAAACACCCCAATCAAATCACAAAATCCCAAGTGTGATGCTACAATGTAAATTCAGCGTTAAATATGTTTTAATCCCAAAGACGAAATTCTCTAGCAGTAAAAACTGTCACGGTTTGTTCTGGAACAGAAAATGGATGTAACTATTTGGGACAAGAGATGTGTATAAACATATTACTCTGACTCTACACAGTTTTGTTTCTTAAGTTGTTTCTACTAGTGTTTAAATAATTCTATCCTCACCTTTGCATTATAAAAGCCAACAGAGGAAAGTAATGTAATTGTAGAAATGGTATAATTCACTCTTTAAGTGAGCCTTTGATACCAGGACACTTCCCTTAGCTTTGCACTGGTAGAACTGCAGTATAATGGTTCAGTGAATAATGTGTATAAAATAAAGAAGTTAGTTTAGAGCCACAAAAGCCAGCACTTCCAAGAAGTCAGCCCAAACAACTTTACAACCTTGTCATAGCAATGTGTTTCTAATTTTTCCATTTCTTCCCCCTTCCCGAGTTTTGAGTTCTGTGTAACAGAATAATTTCAGTTTACTGTAAGACAGTAATCTTAAATATCAATGATATCATTGTTTCCAGTTTACTAATAGGCTAGAAATTCTAGTATTGCAGCCTATTCTATACTACTAGCATTGTAGACTAGAAATATGCCATTTTTAGTACAGAAAGTACATACCTGAGACATTTCTCAGTTTACCATCTTTTGTCTGCCCAAGTATTTTATAGGGTTATTTCAAACAATAAAAATTCATGCATGTAATCAGTTAGAACCAAATCGAAATCCACCATTTCTCTTGGAGGAAGTTCTTTTATTTTTTGATTTTGTTACTTCTTTAAAAATCATCTTGTCATTTGCTACCATTCAAATCAGTTCTATGTTATATTCATGCCAGGTTTTCATCAGTTGAGGTATGAAAAAGCAGCATTAAACTTTTAATTTCTTGTCAGAAGATAAATGTTAAGATGCAAATACTCGTGGATTTAATTTGCATTACTTCAAGTCTGACAGGCACCTGCCTTCTCCATACCACCCCAGGAAGAATTATTTTTCTGCCACTTACCTTAGGAGAAAGCCCTTGGTTAGTCTCTTAGAGCACTGCAGAAGGAGCATGCAGAACTGCTTGTTGATATTTCTCAGAGACCTCTCTTTGAGAGTCCTAGGACATCTCTTTTTTTTTTCTTTTCCCCAAGAGCCAAAGCATAGACATGGTACACTGAACAGGCTTCTCAGTTTTATGTAGCATGTCTAAACTCATGCACAGTTTAAAAATCATGAGATGATAGGATGGTGCCTCCAGCCAAAATTATAATGCAATTATTTTAGTCAGTGGCATCTAACAAAGCCATTCCCCCAAGGCTTAATCTGTATGGCAGCAGTTTGTAACATCTCTGTGCCTTGTTTTAATCAGTTCTTCTAACTTTACACCTCCACCCAGCTCCCAAATGAAATTTTATTTTGTAAAATGGCTAAGTAGGCAGCCTTTACAGTACAATAGAGTCTTACATTTTCTTTACATTCCATTAGTTTCGCTTTGAATCAATGCTCAAGGATCGATCGGTCACGTCCGATTTCATACTCTGTTGCCTGGTGAGTTAATTTAGGATGTGTTAGACTGAGCCTTTGAAAATGGAGGCCACGGGAACTAAGACTCCAGTCTTAAGTTAGCAACACAGGCTTTCAGCACAGTAACCCTTCATCAGCTGGCTTGAATAGTCACCATTCAGAACTGATATCTGTGAGAGACAAGGTTTAAAAAAGGAAGATGAGTTGTCAAAATGGTATTTTGTTAGAAATTGGAGCCACCAGAACTGAGTTGCAGATACTAAGACCTACTGCCTACTCCTGCTCAGGCCCAGGCCTAAATTTTAAGGAAATTCCAAATACTTGTTTTTTCCTCTCTTGTTGTGGAACTTCTGCCCCTTTTCTTCCATTTCATAAGGTATGATTTCTATTTCAGACTCTTCTCCCTGAAGATACTCGTACTAACCAGTGGCCAGTTCTCAAAAGACAGTACTCTCACCTCTTCTTTGGAATTACCTCTGATTTATGCACCACTGCATTCCTCTCTCTCACACAAGCCATACGTGTATCCCTGGAAGTCCTAACTGAATATGCCTTTAGAGCCCTGCCCTGCAGCAGATGAGGTGGCTGCAGCACCTTTCCTCCAGCCTCAGCCTAACCCAGCAGTTGTACGGTTTATACACACGTTACTAACAAATACTTTAGGGGCAGTAGGGTTTTCACCCCCAAGAGATGCTATCATATTCATCCAAACCACCCAGACCTCCACAGGCCTCTCTCATCCATATACTCTTACATACCTGTCATTGCCATTTTATTTTCATGTCTCTTCTTTCTGGTCACCAAGTCCCTAAAGCTTTTCCTTGCTGCTTCAGCTGTCTCAGACCTTTGACTCAGGCCTGGTTCCTCTGTGCTGCCTCATCAGATGTTGTTGACCTGACATCTCCAGCAGCTTCCACAGTGCCCAGTGTTTCTCAGGAGAACCCTCTTCACCTCTGCTGGCTGCAAAAATTTGAGGAAAGAGCAAGAGCTGCAGCATGTATGATGTGTCCGTCCTGTCAGAGAATGAGCTCTGTTGCTCACTGCCAAAGAAGCCCAATCTGGGCCCAGCACATTCTGTCCCATCCCACCTGCTCCCTGACAGGTCCAGAACCACAGGCTGCCTGCTTTTCTCTGCCCTCAAAGCAACCTGGTTTAAGGTTTTGGTTTTCTCAGGGCGGGTGACAGTGGACTGTTCAGGGATAATTTTTTGCATTTCTGCTTTAGCAGCAGAATAATTAATGTTGTTAAAAGACTGTTCATACAAGCTTGTTAATGGACTATATGATTGATTGTGCATGAAAGGGAAGCAGGGTGAGGGCACAGGGATGGTAGTGTTTGCATTTGGAGAGGAGCAAGAATCTGTGGTGCCTCAGGACACACTCTTACTATAAGCGTCTGCCATAGAATCAGCCTAGAGTGTGAATGACTGAAGGCTATGTGTGAATGTAGTGGGAGGGAATATATCCTGCAAATCAGAGAGATGGGACTTTGGCCAGTGGTGACTGGAACAGGCAACTGTGAGAAGCAGCACAGTGGGAACTAGCACATCATCATGCCTGACCCTCCTGGACCAGGAGTGACCTCCCTGCTGGGAACAGAGATCCAAGGAACATAGTCCTGGGGCAGGAGCTGATCACAACCAAGGAGGGTGGTTATGCAATAAACCCCAGTATCCAAATCCAGTACGGGGCATTTACTCTGTCTTGTGTGTGACAGCAGGATTCTGCACCTAGGATGGGGCAACCCGGGATGTACAAACAGACTGGGGAATGAGGGGCTGGAGAGCAGCGCTTTTGAAAAGGCACCTGGGGGTCCTGGTCAATGGCAAGCTGACCATGAGCAGGCTGCCAGCAGGGCCCTGGCAGCCAGGAGGGCCAACCCTGTCCTGGGGGGCATCAAGAACTGCCAACTGGGCAAGGGAGGGGACTGTCCTGCTCTGCTCTGCGGCAGACTCACCTCAAGTGCTGGGGGCAGTTTTGAGTGCCACAGTATAAGAAAGACATTCAATTATAAAAGAGCATTCAAAGGAGGGCAATGATGATGGTGAAGGGCCTTGAGAGGAAGCCAGCTGAGGTCACCTGGTCTGTTCAGCCTAGAGGAGACCTTATTGCAATCTACAACTTTGTGAGGGGAAGAGGAGGGGCAGTTGCTGATCTCTTCTCAGTGCCAGTGGTGCCCCAGTGACAGGATGCAAGGAAATGGCCTGCGTTATGTCAGGGAAAGTTTAGGTTGGATATTAGAAAAAGGTGCTTTGTTCAGAATGTGGTTGAGCACTGGAACAGCCTTCCCATAGAAGTGGTCACAGCACCAAGCCTGACAGAGTTCAAGAAGCATTTGGACAACACACTCAGGCAGACGGTGGGATTCTTGGGGCTGTCGTGTGCAGTGCCAGGAGCTAGATCATTGCAGGTCCCTTCCAACTCAGGACCATTTTTGATTCTAAATTAGAAGTGCCAGCTAGTACATAGTAAGTTCTTCTAGTATTAGGTCCAAATACACTTTTTATAGCATTGCAGGTTTTGATATTCTTGTCAGGGAGTCACACATTTGAAAAACAGAAAAAGATGTATGTGTGAACTAATAGTAATCTTCTTATAACACACAGAGCACCATTTCCTTGTACTAATACTTTACAATTCTGACATCACAACAGGGTCAAAACCATTTCAAAGTGCACATGGTTTCTGCTGTCTCACTGAACCCATCACAAACTGGATGTGAACATTGAGCTGGACAACAGGCTGCAGCCAAAGCAATTCAGGTATGAGCATAATGAAATACAAAGATGAGATACATTTTAGGCTAATTTTTTTAGCCTAAACCACTAACCTTGTACAGTGCACCCCCACTGTCTAGAAACACCATGACTACCAAAAAAATTTGCTTCACTTGAGCTACTTTTTCCATTTTACTACAGACAAATATTACCATTACTACTGAAACTGACTTGCTCCTTCTGGAGCAAGTTACCTTTCACAAGAAGCAGCCAGCCACCCCTGCAACTTTATCCATCCTTCCTAGCAAAGCCAATTCCACTCCTGAAATGCCTCTTGACTGATTTCATACATTCTTCTAAGAAATCTTTAAGACTGTTCCCCAGCATGCATTATTACTGCTGCCTCCCTTCATGAAGACAAGTTGCTAAAGATTATTTTGCATCTGGTTTTAGAGTGAATACAGTTAGAGGAATGCCTTAATGGGAATAGCTGTGTTGCTGATTGACATCTAGAAGTGTCCTGAGAGAAGACAACTGTTGTATGTACACCTTTAGCTGCCAACAGACATTGCCTTAGAGAGGATCTCTCAACATTCAATGCCCCATAATTTCACTATCATGCATATCTCCATGAACCCCACTCTCTGAATCTAAACTCCGGAAAAAATTTTGAATACTCATATCCATTAAACAGAATGCTGTAAAAATATGTGTGTTGGATAGAAGCAGACCTATTCTTCAGTAGCAAGCTGGAGTAAGACTCAAAGGACCACCCACTACACTCTGCCAGTAAAAGGTCTTGGACACTAAAAGGTCTTTCTCCTCTGTAATATTCCACTCAACACTAACCCTATCTTTCTAGAAAAAAGATTAAAGTTGTAGGTCCTGTTTCATAAGTGGCTTAAGGGTTTTATGTAGTTTATGAAACTCTCCAATTTCCAGTCACATTCACTAAGAAATAAGCAGTATGTACTCAGAGCAGTAATTACAGCAGAGCAGCAGCCGACAACTTCCATGTTTATTGGCCAGAACATCAACACAGCTACTCACTTATACAAACTAAAAGAAGTAAATTTTAATGCTGCTTCACAGCATGTGTAGTTGTCAAGCTATTAACCAACAGTTCTAGAAAATATTTTGATTTACCTGAGGTTTCACAAAGAAGACTGCAGAATTACATACAGTACATTTGGCATATATGTATCAAAATTCTTGTTGGAGAAATAAATTACAAACAATGGTACAAAACCACTCCAAGCCAACCTTTGTTCAACAAGAACAGGTGTGTGAGTTTTACAGTTTTATTTTTTGTATTGCTCTTACAAGTAAGCAAACTATTTAGTTTATACAAAATAAACCTGTAGTTTTATATAGTTAAAAAAATCATCTTTGGCTAAACAAAGCTCTATTTTTATACATATATTTATATATATACAAACATCAGATATTTTACATGACCACATAGGAACCTGTACACATAGATACAATAGAGAAAACATTAACCAAGTTTCACACTTTACAAAAAAGGAATCAAAGTCAGATTCAAAACAGTAAAACTCTGCCCCCACCACCTATACAGATATGAAAGTAAGTAAACACAGATAAGGAATAAACAACTTTGTAATAAAATACTGCCTGCCTTTTTTGACGCAAAGAGGAAGCACTTAAGTGGAGAGAAGTTACTTCCCTCAGTGCTTTCAGTACTGTGCACATGTTGATCCATAAGGATATGGTTAAAAGAATACTCTTAAGAGAGTCTTGATTTTTCCATACACATGAACACTTCTCTGCAAACTGACTACTCTGAAAACAGTTTCAGTTAAATCTCCAACAAATTAACAATTATCACAAACGTTTGTTAAAAACAAGCATGGGTTGGTGCACCAATCCCCCACTGAAATTACCAGGCACTGCCAGCATAGCACAGAAGGTGAGATTTGATCATTAAAAGCAAGCATTTTAGAAGCAAGCACAAAAGATGGAAGACTGCCAGAACTGACATCATCACCCACTCAAGTCGTTCCTTTTTAGTTTCCAGAGCATTGCCTAAAACAAGGACAATGCACTGTTTTGGCAGCACATTCCATAGGTCACATGTAAAATACTCCAAAGGGGTCAGTGACAACATCACTGACAAATTATCTGATGGTTTATTAGAAAGAGAAGTCTGTCCCATTAGTTGGAGAGGGAACGAAAAACATGCTGACATTGAAGAAATGGTCACTGGACTCTGAAAAAGAGCCAAGTCAATCCAAGTTGAAAGGCAATGCACTTAGGTGAGGGCTATTAAATAAAGTCTAACCGAACTCAGCAGATGCTCTGACTGAATAAAGACTACAGCAATTCCAACCCTCCACAGAGAATAAAACCTCAGAAATCAATTAATTAATTAATTCAATAAAACCCCTTGCAACTTTCCAGGGATGTTTCCCAGAGAGAAGAAAAAACAAAACCTTTTTAGAAATTTGGGATAAAACAGCAATATGTATGAGATGTGTGTGTAAATATATATATACACACACACACTTTAGGTATGTTCTAGTAAAACTGGAAACAGTTATAACAGATTTTTTAAAATAGAACATAATGAATTTCTAATGCACTAAACAATTTGTGAAGATAGATGCAATTGCTGTCAAAACATGCCAAGTTGACAAGCTTTTGAAAACTGCCTGTTTTTACAGAAAAGTTTTGCTTCTGGTTGGTAACTACAAAGTCACATTTTATGAAACTGTAAAGGTCTGTTTCTAAAATAATTTTTAAAAGAAAATCACTTCTCAATATTTTATTTAACAAAACAGATTGTTTATTATGTTGAAGACCTAAATGAAGTACCTTTTCCAGATGTAATTTGGAACAGAAAAATATAATGGCCTTTGCAGAGTAGCATTCATGTAAAGTAACATTCACGCTACCCTGCACACTGACTATTCTGAAACCAGATGCTGTTGGATTTACATCTCTAGTAAGTAAACAATTGTCACAAATGTTTGTTAACAACAAGCCACAACATTCTGAGCAACAGAATTCAATTACTAGATAAGCAACTTTTGGAACCATTGCTATCATTGCCCTGCCTAATTTTAAAAGAAAAAGGCCTCACTTCTTAAGATATGTTCCAAAATCACCAAAATGACCTACCTGTCATTTTCCAGGATTATCTGCCAACTGGAATCCAAAGCACTCTTATTTTTTCACATCACGGTTCGACATCAGCACACAGAGAACTTTCAACAAGTGAAGCAAGAGCCACCTCTCCCACTCTTGCCCCTGTCTCTACTCACAGAACACCTTTAACTAATAGGAGACGACCCTCCTGAAATGACATTGCCCCATGTGCAGTATCAAAGCCCTTTCTTTCCTAGCCACTTGGTTTGTGAAGTGCCTTCTGTGTTACTCTGTTAAAGAAGTTCAGAGGAAACTCAGACAAGTAAATAACTAGGTGCACTGGATTTACCAAATGCAGTAAAATTCTGACTTGGATACCTCCCTGCAATCCCACAATATGAATGCAGTGGCTCCAGTCCATCCCTGCAGGTAACAGCCAGGCCCTGTAACCGTGAAGCAACTTGGAGTTTACTTGCACTTGGATTTCTTGAACAGCTTCATTAACTGCTTGAATCTTTCCGAAACCTAATGGGGGACAAAAAAAAAAAAAAAAAAAAAAAAAAGACAAATCATTAAGGCCCCTGACTTCTGTATCAACCAAGACAGATTGATCTGACATCAAGTTTTTTTAAGACTACCACTATTTGCTTCCAAGAAATTTTAGTAGGGGAATTTTAGGAGCACCATTAACAGATTAACTGCATCTAGGAAGTCTTCCTATACATTTCACATTTGAAATAGCTTCCAGATTAATCAGAGACAGCTAGAGCCAGTGCAAGTTTAACACAGCTTTCCCTACAAGGAGGAAAAAATGAAGGCTTCAAAGCCAATTAGCCTTCAATTTGCCACACGTAACCATGAGTAAGGTGCAAATGTAAAGACAAAAGCTTATTTTGTACTCCACAAAACTGTTGCTTCAGGTATTTTTTGCTCATTGTGGTGTAATCTGCCTGCCAGGGATTTTACATAACTGGTCTGTAAATTGCAGTAAAAAATCTTTTTGCTGAACATAGCTACAGCTGACACACTGACCTCATTCAGCTCTAAGATAGTACTTTTTATTGCTGTATACATATTGCTACAGCATATTGATGATCCACCAAACAGAAGAGAGGCATAAATTCACAGATAACATTGTTTTATCCAAGCCACCCCCATAGCTTTTAAACCACACAAAAACTCTACAACCATACAAGACAACATCCTAAAAGCCAAATCCCAATCATGCTGGATTTCTTAATGGAGTCAAATGTGTCTTTCCCTTTCTAGATCTACAGCATACTGATTAAGAGAGCAATTCAATTCAAGGATAAAGTTATATGCAAACCTCTGGGACTATTCCACATTAATTTGGTATCTGTGTCTCTTGAAACTTTTACATTAAAAAGTGAAAGGGGAAAAAAGAAACGCCTTCATTAAAAATGTCCTTTCTGCACAATCATGATACTTCTTCTCAGCTCTAAATTGAATCTTTTTCTGACTTATTAAAGGTGCACAAAGGCTTCAGGCCCCTCAAAATTGCCTTTCTTTATCTAAGTGCTGATCCAACAACAGAACAATCTTGTACCTGGATTAAGAGTGGAGCAGTTCCAATATACCAATCAAACATGTACTGAGGAATCCCCATAATACCCCTATAATGTGTATTTTTAAGAAGTAACAACTGGCAGAATCTAAGATTCTTTTTTTCAGGAATCCCAAAAAAAAAAGACATGAGGAAAAGAAAACTACAGATTTGCAGAAGATCTCCAAAGATTTTTGTTCAACTGCAATTATAAATGTAGGAATATTGCTGTTAGTATATATAAGAATGATCATCACCTACCTGATTCGGGCTTTTGTTCAGCCTTGTGGCCAAGGAAACAAAGGTTTTGCTTGATGGTCCTTTTCTCTGACATTCCAGTAAAATTTCTCGGTCATCATTTCTACAGTAAAAATGCGTTTTTTAAATATTAATACATATAGTTGTGTACGTACACAAACAAAAGAATACATACAGGCATATATAAAATTTGGAGTATTTCCAAACTACAGAACGTGAGTTCAAACAGCAGCAACAAATTTGTGGAGGGTCCTTTCTTCTACCAGCACAGAGTAATAGAGTCAGTCAGTACAAACGAGTGGTAGCAGAGATAATACTCCGCTGCTAGGAAGGGCAGGATTGTTAGAATAGAATTAGCTCCAATTCAAAGAGTTTTAAGCTTCTAAACCAGATACTTAAACTTGGATTGAAAGGAACTCAAATTCAACAGGGGTCAGCAGTTCCAGGTGCACATGCCTCAGTTTGCACAGCTAAACAGCAGCTTTCTCCTAAGGTCCACTGATGGTCAAAGACAAACTAGAGTGTTTGACTTCTCTAAGTGGCTTCAATGTAACAAACGTAAGAGCACATACACTGTTCACATGAGAATAAAAAAACAGGAGTCTATTCTGGAGTGTCACCAATTTCCTGTTTGTCTCATCAATGAATTTAGGCAAAACATGTATAGACAATAATTTTACTTGTTTGAAACCTGTCATACTTCAATAAATTATTTTCTTCAATTGCAAAGAACAATGTAATGACTGGTTATTTAAGTACATGTCTTTTTTAAAAAAGATAAACAGGAACTGTGAAACTGTGAAAACCTGGTCATATTCATACAGAAAACTGTAAGTCTCTTTCTACCTCGTTGCTTTGCACATTAAAAAAATCACATTAGCTTTTGCTGTCTTTTTTTCTGTGAAGGAACGGATTCTCTTTTGAAGTGCTACCTGGAAACTTACTTTATATGTGAACTATAGTTTAGAAAAGTCTGTCCTGAAAATTTTTGAAGCCCTGTTATAAAGTGTTGATTGTATCAAGTTCTAGCAAGAACAGCAAAATCTGCCAACTATAGTTACTTAAAAATAAGAAGATATCACAGTTATTTTGCATGTATTACTGACACATACAGCCATCTCATGTCACCCACATCCTGCAAACTGGAATATATTGAGTTGAATGGTTGACTGGTACATTTCCACAGATTGAACAGCTCAGACCCAAAACCAGAAAACTGCTCGCCCTCTTGCCTTCCCTCAGAGGGGGAAATCTTTAGCTGTTCTTCATCAGTCACCAAGGCTTCATAGGAACATCAAGGATTTCCACCCCCTACCAAGCCTGGCTGGAATTTTTTGATAGAAAAAATAAACTGGGCAGGGGAAATAATAAGGACATACAGTACATTACAGTAGGTCTTGCTACCTTGGCACATAAGCTTTCAAAACAGAAGCCAAGAGGACTCTGGCTTTGGGAGATGTGGATAAGTGATGAACATCAATCTCCCAGAGCAATCCTGCACTGACAAAAGGAGGCTCCCATTCCCCTTTTTACAGAAGGGTGTAGAGCTACCAAATAACTTCAGCCATTACCTAAAACACCCTATTCTTCCCTATTTTCAGTATTTCATATAGTTAAAAAAAACCCTAAAGCCATCAAGCAGATCAAATCAGAAATTACCTTGTCCAGGAAACTACTACTTCTCCCTTCTTCTTAATGATGTTTTTGGCATAGAGGCTAGGTGATGATGGAGATGAAGCCAAGGGAGAAGAGTCTTTATTCTGCTGTAGCTCATTCTTCTTATTGGTACATTGCTTGGGTGATGAATTTCTATCTTCAGACCTGATATTACTTTCATCACCTGCTGACTCAGTTCCTTTTCGTTGCCTCTTTGAATTGGAATTCTCTTTGACAGTCTCCTTTTTCCTCTTTTTATTAGTTTTATCATCTATACTTATCTGACACCCTCCATTAGTCTTTGAACTAGGTTTTGTTTCAAGATCACATTCACCTGCTACAGGCTCCTTAGAAAGCTCTTCCGTTAGGTCTATAGACACATCAAAGCACTCTTCCAGCTCTTCCTTCTTATCACTGACTTCTGAGTTTCCTGTTGAAGTTTCCCGAGTCCCGTTATCTGCTCTGGATTCCACTGCATGACATGAAATTCCACTAACAATACCATCTGTTATGCATGACTTCGTACTGCATCCAGCAGGAAAAGAAGCTTGAGGTCTAACATGCATTTCATTTATGTTTTCAGATACTTTCAATTTCTGTGCCTCAGATTGCTCAGAGCCTTTATCTGGGCTCTCAGCATTGTGGTTGTCTTTGTCTGAAGATTTTCTACAGGTTAAAAGCAAGTCAGCAGTTTCTTCCTTTCCAATACTACTGTGTGACTCCTTCAGAGGTTGAGCTAAGGTAGGATTTTGTTCTTGTTCAGTGCTCACATGAGGCAAGTGATCCATCTTAACCAGATCTGGTTTCACGGTGGCACTCTGGCTGTCTCTTTCTTTTCCCCCAGTTCTCATTTCTCCTTTTCCAATCTTGGCTGAGGATGCCTGTGCCTCCTTCACTGGAGCCATCTGATCAGATGCTGGTGAGGCAGATGGCACTGCTCGCCGAATCTTTACAATAAAATGATCATTGGATTTCTCCATGATTACTGCTTGCATTGGTAGGCTGGGGCGACACTGAAAACCGGGAACAACAGGCCGACTTGTCCATGATGATGAACAACTTGATTTACTGCTTGAGTTATCAGATTCTAAAGCCAAATGAATGTCTTGTTCAGTGGCATCCTCCTCTCCAAGAAGTGCATCTTCGCTGTAATGTGCACTGACAACACCCTCTGGAGCTGAGCTAGAATTATTCTCAGGTTTTAGGAAGCTGAGGTGAGCATCTGATTTCAAAGGTGATGGAATTGTTAAGGAAACAGCCAAATCTTCAAGGAGTATAGAAGAAATATACGATTTATTCTTCTGTAAATTGCATTCATCTTCTTTGCATGAAGCTGAGTTTGTGGAAACCTCAAACATACAGCTCTCATCCAGCACATCTGGATCAACAGGCATCTGAGGCCTAGATGCTAATGAGGGAGCTCTTACAGGTGAAACAATAGTCCAACTAATATCCTCTTCCAGTTTACAATCCATGCATACCTCCTTTGAAGTGATGTCTTGCTCCAGTTCAGCAGCATTATCCCTGCATTGATGACTGTCTAAAAACTGTTTTTCTGGAGTCCTGAATTCACACTCATTTCTGTTGATATTGCCACCATTTTTTTCCAAGAGATCAGAACCCTGCAATAAGCTTTTGAAAATTTCACCCATTTGAGCATCACTTACCAGATTAAATGTAAGACTGGATGCTTGTTGTTCTGTGAGAAGCTCATAACCAAGATCAGACTTGTTAGCGTCTCTGTATATCTGGAGTGCTTCCTTTTCATATTTAACACCCTTTAGTGGAGAAAGAGTGTTTTGAAAATTATTCTCTTTAGAGAGGTGAACTTTTGTTTGGGAATTTCTTGTGTTATCAATGGAATTAAGACATTTTGTAAAGGCAGTTTTTGGTGAACCTGTCTTATTTTTCTCATCCACAGTTTGCTTTGAAATGTATTCTTCAGGCTTTTGAGAACCATCTTTCAAGGACTTTTTTCTAGAACTCTGCACATCATTTTTATGACTGATCTTGTGGTTTTGCTTTCCGGCCCTTTCGAACTTCCCTTCCTCACCCTCATCTCCCACATCACATAGCTTTATTATAATTCTCCGTATCTTGTCAAATAAGTAATCAAGCTGTTCATCTACAAATTTCCACAACTGCTTTTTCATATCTGATACTTGCTGGTCAAAAAGACGGTCCACTACCGCATTCTTTTTAACTTGCTTAAGTTTTGACTCTATAATATCACAGATATTCAATTTTAATGTATCACTTAATGCACACATCTTGGAAAAGTTCAAGTATCTTATTAATGCTGTAAAATTTATGATCCCAGATTCTATAATTCTGTGAAAATGCTGAACTGGGAAGTGTACTTTGAACTTCATATAACTTTTCCTCATCTGCTTTCGTATAGCTCTGAGCATCTGCATGATTTCTTGTATATTTGATGGTTCAACAATAACATGAACTATTTTTTCAAGACAAGCAATGCTCACAGTTTTGTTTTTCTTCATAGTCTTTGAAGATCTGAAGGTCTGATTTTTATGCCTCTCTCTGTTCTTTTGTGTGCTTACTTGCACAGAAACATATTTTCCATTATCTTCACTGCAGTGCACAGTTTTGCTATTTTGATTCTGTGGGCTGCTGGTCAAATTTCGTGCCTCAGAAGAAGCTTTTGGTCTTGACTTTTTTGTACTTTCAGAGCCTCTCTCTGATTTAGATTTTTCTTTATCTTCATCACTACTTATGATTTCACCTTCTTCTATTTCATCTGAAGAGATACTTAGCCGAGACTCCATTTCTAAGTGTTCATCAGACATGCTAACTGGCTTTTGATTTTCTTTGTTTACCTCCTTTGACAAGTTCTTCGAGGGACAGATGACAACGGCACTTTCAGGAACTAAATCTATAAAAAGAAAGGAGTTTGCTAATCACCATAAAGAATGCTGTTTAAACAGATATTTTCAGAAAAACCTGCAAGATTCTCTTCTGAAAACTGATTATTCAGATCTGTTTGAACTCAGGAAGCCTGAGCTATAAAAGTTTGGGTGGTTTGTTTCAGCAGCTGCTAGTTTAATATATTTCTTTGAGCTCTAAAGGGCAAATTAAGCTTTATTTTGAGCAAATTTTGAGATTTATCGCAATACATGTGAATTATCTCACAAATACATCAAATGGAAAAAGAAAAATACAGCAGTTTTCATCACTTTCTAATGTCTTTCCATTTACTTAAACAAGTTTTCTAATCACTGTACCGGCTAAAATTATAACTGTCACATTATTATGAGCTGACATTTACATACAATAGGTGTCTTTTCTTTTGACAATTTGAAAACTAAAACAAATTGTGAACAAATGACCCATTAATGTTTTAATAATCCTGTTCAAAGTTATGCTCCTAAATATAGAAAAAACAAATTTCAATGCCACTTTTCTACTGTGAAATCTGAACTTTCAAGAATTTTTGTTTCCTTAAACTGCAGCAAGACATTACAAGGAAGACCTAAATTCACAAATACTTGAAAGAGTATCATCCTTTGCAACTTTTGCTTCCAGTTTCAGAGAAAAACCTAAAGAGATCTAAGCAAAACTAGTCGCAATTAAGAAATGTGTACATTTTTACTAAGTTAATACAAAGCTCTTATTTCAACCAGTCTTCTGTCAGTAGAGACCAACTCCAATTTTTAGAGCACTAATATTCAAATGGCTAGAATCTTGGCTGCAACATAAAATGCTTCCACTACTAACAAAAAAACCAATAGTGCTTCCACTACTGAGACATACAAAGTTTAAGAAGACACAATTTGTATTTTTCTGAAAGCAGTTAAAAGAAGTGATTTCTGCTTTCCATGAGTGGATGTTCTAAGTTTTACATAGAAAATAAATTAGAATATACACATTCAAATACCTTTGTTGTAAGTCTTCACAAGGCCTTTACAAGGACTTTCCATCTTTAGTGCTTTAGCCAAAGGACGCACTGGACTGTTCAGTGGGCTGATTGCCCTTGGAATATACCTCAGGTGATTGAGATCAATGCTCAGTATTGAGCTGTCATCATCAACAGAAACTGGGTTAGTTTCCCTCTCTTTTGTTACAGGACACATTTCGCCACTGAGAGAAGATCCTGTTGCAGTACTGTTTTCAGTTAGGTCTGGCCCCAGATCACAAGTATTCTGGTCAACTAGTGGTTCATCCTTATCAGTTATCAGAGTTCTGTCCAGTGAGTGAGATGTACTCATATTAACTTCACTGGTACTCTTTTCCTCACTGGAACAGTCAACATTTTCTGTAGCCAGGTGATCCTCATCCCTAACTACTTCCATTAAAGAGTCTGGTTTTGTTTCACTGATATCATCTGCAATACCAGAGGACTCCAGGTTACCAGATCTTCTGGCTTCTGAGTCATCTAAGACAACGTTTTGAGAGTCACACTGATCTGCAGAGCTTTCTATGTCAGCAGCCAGCCGTACTTTATCTTCCTCTTTTTTCTCTGCTGCTGACTCTGGAAGGTCTCCTATAATTGCACTTGCAGGTTCAGGTTGTGCCACTTCTGCTGCTGGTACATAAACATCCTGCATCTCCCTCTCTGTCACAGGCAGCTCTTCACACTCTGCCACACTCTCTGTCACCTCCAGGGGCAAAGATTCAGGGTGGTTCAGACCTGTCATTGCTGCTGTTTTTACTGAGGCTTCCAATTCAACCGGATCACAAGCCCCTGCCACTTCTGACAGCATTTCAGCCTCCATCTCATCAGGAACCAGCACCTTTGCTGCCTTTGGCAAGACCTGGGGCTGTACTTGATCCCCTTCTGTTTCTGGTAAGGTTTCTAAGCTTGGTTTACCAGCTGTGACTGCTGGCAACACTTCTGACTGTGCTGGATCTGCTGCTGCTACTTTCAAGGCTCCATTTTCAGAACTAACAGAAACAGGCAATGCTGCTTCCATGCTACTCTGAGCTGCAGTGTCCAAAACCTGCAGTGTTGAACGTCTGTGCTCTGTGGGACCACAGTCTACATGGTGGGCAGAGTCTAAGAGTTCTGCTTGCAATGTGAGTTCTGTACCTAGCTCATCAGTGGCCTTTTGAGAAGGTGTTTTAAGTCCATCCACTGCAGAAAGACATTGCTTCTTATTAGGAGAAAGAGTTAAATTTAGCTTTTCCATAAAGCTAAGTTTTAAGTCTTTGCTTTTTGGCCCAGTGCGACTACCTTTAGCTTTTGGTATCTTATAATCTTTTAAGCTATCGGCTGCTCTCGATGTTTCTTCCAGCTTAGAGGATTTGTTTCTCTCACTTTTTGTAATGTGTGTACCTTTCTTGGAGTCTTTTACAGATTGGTGAGAAAACTCTTTTGCAACTTTTTTTTCACTTCTAAAATGTCTGTTTTCATCCTGATCCTCTCTTTCCCTTTTCCTTTTTTCTTCAGTTCTGTGTCGTTCTGATTTGGAATGTGCTGTTTCCCATTCATGTCTACTACTACTACTTTCCTTCAAGCGTGCATATTTATGCTCTCTGCTGTTGGAATTAGAAGGTGAAGTCCTTCCTTCTCGAGAGGTATGATCATCTGTTCCCCTGTCTCTCTTGCTGTCAGTGTGTTTTACTTTCCTAGACTCTTCCACACGACATTTACGTGATTCATGAAGACTCTTTGAATGTTCATTCTTGGAGTGTGGACTGCTTCCCCTACCAGGCCTCCTTGGTTGTTCTTGCAGCTTCTCATTCGGTTTGTTTTTCTGGCCAGCATGTTTTTCACCTTTATCATGTGTTTTAATGTCCTTTTTAAATACATTTTGTAATCTCTCATCAGCATACAATTCGCCTCTTGTTTGACATCTGTCTTTACCATCCGTCTGTTTCTCCCAGGAAGAAACACCCCTTTCTACTCTTCTTTCTACATTTGGACTGCATTTGAGTTTCACGTTCTGACTTTTTTGTTGCAACTCATTTTTACTAGCCTTCTCTGAAAGGGTTTTCGGCTTCTGTTGAGGATCCAAATTCCCCTCCTCACCGTCACCATCATTTCCAGGGCTCTGATGTACTTCTCTTTTGTGTTTGTTGACACTTCCCCTACTGTGCTGTTCATTACTTTTAGTTTCTTTTCGTTCCTTTCTGTTATCCTTGCTGGAGGTATGGTCATAGCTCAGTGCAGACGTGTGAGTACCATCACTGCAGAGCTCTTCAGCAGGGTACCTCAGCGAAAGTGGAGTGTTCCTTTTTTCAGAGCCAGACTTCCCACTGTCCGTGTTATGAGATGAGTGACTATGGTACACATCTTTGGAACAGTCATTTTTCATTCTATGCTCCGTCTTCATATTATCACCAAAATCAGAAGGTCTGACTTTGGAATCTTTTGTTTTAGTTGATCCTGGAAGGTATGTTCTGCTGAAAATACTTCGATGATTGGGAAATTCCGATAGCCTGTTTATAAAAAGAAAAAAGTTACGTTATTTTTAAATTTATTTAAACATAACTGAGGCTGAACTGCAAGGAATCCGTGTATCTGTAAAAATTGTTAACACTTTCAATTTCAAGCTGGAAAAAAAAGGGTGATATAAAAACACATTTAATAATTTCCATCAGCACAGAACAAAAGAATATTATTTATATAGGTATTTTCCAAAAGAAATTAATCTAAAGAAAAATCAAGATTTATTAAAAAAATACTGTATTGAGCCTAGTTAACAATTTCAGTAATTGAAATTAGTATTTCATTGTCCAGCAATAAAAAAAGCTCTCCCCCAGGGGAAAAAAAAAAGTTCTTTGCAGCATTGATGATTTAAAATAATAGTAATAATTTTAAAACCATCAATAAGCAAATAAAATACATTTGGGTGTTGTTTCAAGCTCTAGAAAACAAGTAATACATTATGATAACCAAGTCTCATCAAGGTCACATGCTATTGCTGAGAAGTCATCATATTAAAAATAATTTTAAATATCAAATTAGAAAGTGCAATTAATGTAATTGTGTCCAAGCTGTGTTTGTTTGGTTTTGTGCTTTTATAGTTGAGGGGTTTCTTTTGAGATAAACATTAATAATTCCCTGAGAGATACTAACTTTGCAATAATCTTTAACATACATGCACTGCTTAAGAAAAGCTAACTTACTATAAACGATGCAGCAGACAAGGCATGTTTCTAAGATTTCAACATGCCAATTTCCCCACAATTTTCCATGATGGATGCCTCCAAAACACCTTGTTCACAAACTTTCACCACCATCAGATGGTATTGCAATGGAGCTTGTAAAGTATATAAAGTGGTGAAATATTCAAAACAAAAAAGGTGTTTTTCAAAGAATTTAATTTAAAATTCAGAATACCGCACTCAAATGTGTGAAAATGACAGCTATTGTGCCTAGTAATTCTCTGTATTTAGCAAAGAAACCTGAACAGTTTATAGCCACATAGCCTTTGGCACAGGAATGTTAAAAGAACTTTCTTAACAACACATTTTGGTGCAAGAAAATATCAAATGGTCAAAACAAAATACAAACAAGCCAACGATGTGTGTCCCAAGTACCAATGAGGTAACCTTCTGATAAACTGACATCCTGAATCCAATCTCTGATTTTACACAGTTCAGAAACCTTACTGTCAGCTACTCTCCCATTCATACTTCACTGTTTTCAACTCCTTCCAGTAACATTAGTGGTACACAGAAATAACCAAGAATTCTCTAGTTATTATTCCCCACCACTGGAGACAGGGATTTCATATCTTGCCAGGAAAATATTATATAATCTATTTCTTCTAAGCTGTTGTCTGAAAAGTTACATGGAATTCATGTCTGAGGCAATAAAACAGACACCATTCAGCTTCAAAACTAGTGAAGTAATGCTTTCAAACAGACAAGATGGTTAGATAACCCACAAGGAACAGTGGGTTACAAATAAAAAATCATGCAAATGCTCGCCACTGGACTCCTTCTTGGTTTCTTAAATAGAAACCAAAGATCTCATCAGGCAAAGGAGATACGTATTTCCTTTGATTGTGCTGGTTCTAAACTACACAATAATTTACTAACTAATGATTTTTTTCATTAATTTTTCTTAAAACACGCACACAAATTTCTAATAACTATATAAATGTGATTAGACCAAAAGCGTGTTTTCAGTTCTACTGTCTATTTGTACCTTTGATGCAGATGACTGATTTCTTCATCCTTACGATTAATTTCCACTCTTGCTGTTTTGATAAGGGCTGAAATATTCTTTTTGAGAGCCTGGTTTTCATTCTGCAGAATGATATTCTATTTGAAATATATATAAAACAGACAGCAAGAGAGAGGGAGAGAAGAAAAAAAAGAATTAGCTTGGGCATCCAAACATGTAATGAAAAAAAGTGCAAGACAACCACTAGAAAAATGTCCCATTGTTGGCAAAATGATAATAAAACATACAAAAACTCTTTTGAAGAAATCAAAATTATTGAGATCCAAAGAAGTGTTCTTTGGGGTTTCTTTTAAAGAATTACTCACATTTATGCTTCTGTTTGTGGTCCTGGTAATTATTTCAAACATTTCAGGCATACAATTTAGTAAAACTGAAATATGCCATAGAACAAGTGAGCAAAAAAATTATAATGCACCTCTTTGCTTCATTCTTTTACTCAATTTATTACTTTCTTGGTCACTGCATCAAATGAGAGATGTAGCTCTCAAGTGCCTTCAGAGAAAAAAGGGTAATTAATTGTATTTCTTTCAAGGTATTGAAACCAACTTTGGGTGCTTTATCATTCTAACATTTCTAGGTATGATATTCAGAACACTATCAACCCTAGAAATAGTCCCTTCTCTTGATAATTGTCCTCAGCAAAGCCCCCTCAGAAACGCAGAGAAGTTCTCAGAAAACAATACAGAAGTGTCACAGGGCAGCAGCTGCTTACCATTACAGACCTTAGAACCTTTGGCAGTTATGTATAATATGCAGTAGAGCACACTGCAGAATTGCCCCAAATAATTCAGCTCTACGGAATGGAACAGCAAGGGAACACCCGCTCAAGTTGAAGAGCAGCTCAGACTTATCAGAATGGCAATATACTCAAAGCAACAGAGACATCTGCTTTCAGTTCTAATGACAGCTCAGGTACCTTACCTTACAGCCCTGTCCCTAGTGCATTAAAAAAACAGGAGTACTGGATACCGTTCTGATAACTATTGATTTGACATGTTTACTTTCTAATTAAGAAGACAGAAAATAGCTTTTAACCAAATAAAGTCTTAACGCACACAACTTTGTGAAACAAAGTGATTTACCTACTGATCCTGTCAGTAGGCTACCCCCACCAACATCCTAGGCAGACCAAGCTCCTAGCATCTGCAGGGGTGCTTTGCAAACAATCCATGCAATGGATCAAGTCTGGAACATGAAATTGCTTTCTCAAAGCAATATTCAATTTACTTTGTATTATCTTAACAATATTTCCCTTTGAACTACAATACCTGTGCCTGTATTTCTTTAAATTTCTTCATCAACTCTTTAATTTGCTGCTGACATTTTCCATATTCTGCCTGCAACTGTCAAAGAGAGAAGAATTAACAGCATGGAAGTGGACTTAATTATACAGAAGAGTTACTTCTCTAGATCTATAGTTAGTTAACATGCTAATGTATATTACAAACATCTGTTTTTCCCCAATTGAAACATATGAAGGCCATATTGAAACAAAAGGCTTCAATATACTTCAATTGGTATACAGGTCTCCAAAAGAACACAAACACTCAGATAAGAGGAAATCTATCTGTGCTTGCCTCACAGTAATAGGTTAAGAATAACAGGAAGTCATATTATTGTGAAATTAAAGACACAAATACCAAGGAGCAGGAATTCTGAGAGCCAAATAGATGGGGACTCTCTTGTCAGATTTTATGTAATACAAAACAGGTAAGGAAAAACATACAAAAACCTACTACAAACAAACTTGGACTGTAGAAAGACTGCAATGGACACAATCCTGCTGAGAGCACAAAGTAAAATAAATTTGGAATGACCTCTTCTTTAGAGGTAGATAGTTACAAAGCTTTTCACAGGAGAATGGACAACTTCCATTCAAACAAACAGTCAACAACTTTCAAACTTGCCAAGTGATTTTTTCATCACTCATTGGAGTCCTGGAGAGTTCACTCCTGCTTGTTCTATAACATCTGTCCCTTTCATGCCATTTAAATGTGTCTTACAGTCCAGGATTGATGATGCTACTTAAGTGAGTGTTGTCTTGATTTGCTAGAAGCAGTTACCTACTGCACGGCCATCTTCAGTCTCAAGGACAGAACTTAACAACACATAAGATAGGTCATGGACTTATCTGCTTTACTCTGGTAAAACTTGCTGGAAGAAATGTCAAGACTAGCTTTGTATCAGATGCATGACCAGATGCTTGACTACAGGGAAACCGCAATACATTTTCCCATAACACAGCTGATAAATGAACTGCATGTGAAGGAGGAGAAATGGGAACAAATCATGTCACAGAGTGATGGATTCACTTGTTCAGATGAACTTGTGTTAAAAGTTTATTTGCACACTCTTGTTTTTACTCATTTAAAAACAGCCTATTTTTCCTACAAGGCGAGCATGCTGACAACATTTTCTGTACTTTAGTTTTCACATGAGGAAATTTGGAACAAACTCCCCCCTGCAAAACACTAGAAGTTTTTTCTCCATATTAATACATACCTCATCATAGGATGCTTTCTTTGCAGTCCCTTCTTCAATTAATATCTCATCAAATAAATTCAAGCCACTTCTAGATGGTGTAGCATTTGGAGCAAAATTGTCTATATAAAGAAAAGCAATTACATAAGGAAGAAGGTATTTTTCTAGCCACATTGCATTGTGTACACTGTTCTATACTGTCTGTGCATTTGGGTTTTACTTCCTGGATTTACAAGGGAACAACACACAAAAAATATTATATGCTCATGTCATAGCATGTTGCAATAAGGTACAGAAATTTCTTGAAATAACCATCTCTAAGTGAAATGAAAGTGAAATGAAAACCCCAACCAACTGTAACCAACTGACAAGCAAACACCCAAACTATTTAATAACAGTGCTTCTTCCTCATATCAGCCTGGGTGCTCCATCCACCAAATACAGGACCTGGCTTATGACACCCTTGAAACACAGATGCATTTGCAGACAAATACATGAAGTCAGGTATCAAAGCTGTGCTTCCATCCTGCGGACAATACCATAATCCAAAAGCATTACTAACACAATGCAAGAAGATGTATAAATAATATCTTATTTATACAGAGAAAAGATCTCACCACTCCTCTCTCGAAATTTAAAAAACCAAGGTCCCTCAAAACTGGACTATATAAAATGTTTCCATTGCATTGCTATTGCCCCTTGTGTCTTTACTGTTTACTAAACAGTAAAGTTCATGTGTCCCCATATGCAAAATACAAACTTAAGAAATACAAAATGCAAAATGAGAAAAAGAGATCTAGACGTTTTATGTCTGTAGGATATAGTACTGTTCTTCATAAAAATCCAGTGGTCTTACAGCAGTAGTATCAGGAGAGAAATAATTGCTTAAATACTAGAAACAGCATTTCATTAAACGGTACTCTAAGGCACACAAAAAAGAACACGTGCTGGATCCATTTATTTCTCACCTTCAAATAAGTTAAAAGATGAAATTAATTTACATTAGAATGTCAAATTATTTGGAAAATAATAAAAGGTTGAAAGAATATCCTGAATTTAATGTATCACATAGAAAGTAGGTGTTGGATTTCTCACTGGGGATTTAGTGATCAGTGATTGTTGGATCTGGTCCTGAAGCTTACAAAAACACAAAATAAAGGGTTTTTTCCCAATGTAAAATGTCGTATTATCAAAGCACAGATAAAATAGCTAAGGTTTCTCTGCATCCATTTACATGCCCAAGTATCTTCAAATAGCCAGTATCAGAGGAAAGCTGTCTTTCATTCAATCAGCTAATAGATTTAAGAATTTCCTGGGGCATCATTTATACAGCCTAATATATATGTCTTGAATTTAAACAAGTTGCCCACTGAAGCATATGTTTCATACCAGCTGAATGTAAACTTAAAACCAAATATTGTTTTACTTGAAATCAGCCTGAGAAGCAGAGACTCTATAATGTTCCAAGCCAAGCAGTGAGACACAATTAACCTACCAGAAACAGACAAGCTGCTGTCCAAGCCATCATAAATATCCACCGAGCTCTCATCTCCTTCCTTGAAGGGGGAAGCTTCAGCTAAAAAAAAAAAAAAAAAAAAAAAAAAAAAAAAAAAAAGCCAAAGTAATCATTCAGTAAACTGCAAACTCTATCTTTCTCATAAAGTAAGTGTAGCTGTGATTCTACACTAGTAGAAATAGTAGAAGCAATAGTACAGACCAGTAAAATAGGAATTTTATCCAGGAAACTACTGCTACTGTGGAGAAAAGATCTTTAGTCATCAGTGAGCAAAGACAGTCTGGTAAGATCAGTTCGTAAATACTACAAGAACAGTACATAAAGCAAACTTTTAACATGATAAATTAAGTAAACTTGATCTAATGTTGGAACTGTTTTCTAGAATACACTGAACAAAAAACGTATACAACTCAAAAACAGAAATAAAATATTTGGTATGATAAAACCACTACTGTTAAAAGAAAGATTTCTTGCTAAAAAGAAAGTATTGTAGCAGTCTGTATAATAATACAAACAATTTGCTTTAATATTGCCATCTACTCACACACTAACTGGTTCTGTAAACGTATTTTAATCTAAATCTCCTCAGTCTCTCTTCATGTCTTTTTCCAATGTCTCTTATCACTCTCGTCTCCTCTATGTGAACCTCTCCATTTCTGCAACAAATATTATTTCTATAAAGAAAAACATCAATATCCACAGTCCTTCTGAGGCTGGGAACTTCCCAAACATGTGTCAAATCAACCAACTGCAGACCTGGAAATAAAGAGTACCCTGATTATGGGTACTGTGGCAGTTGATAGCACATTGGCTCTTACAAACAGCAAACAAAGGAGGAGTGCCCCTAACTGTTCAAATGCAAGCTTCATTAAGATACAGCTGAAGGTTAAATTATACACCGTGGAAGACAGGGGAGAGATCAGTGCTGGGCACCCCCTCAAAATGTTCCAGAAATCCAAAGTATACAGGTATGGTCTTAAATACAAACTTACTAATGGGATATACCTTGCATGATACTGTGCCAGAGCCATTTAATTACGTTTGAAGCTCATCAGTATTTGTCATAACTCCAAATTAGTTTTCTAATTATTTCTGGACCTATTTATTTGCCTAAGACTGCTTGCATTAATTCCCCCAAAACAGAAAGTAATCTAACACTCCTTACCACTGTAGCGGATATCATACAGTCCCAGTCCATCCTCATCCGCTGCCATGATACAAACTCCCTATGGCTTCCCCATCTACGAGTAAAACATCAGAGCAAAGGGAAACAATTAATGGGCAGTCTCAGAACAGAAACATAAAGCAGTAGCATCTTCTTGAAGTACTGAGCGACCTGTGGGCCCTGTTCTTCAACAAAATCCAGCGCTAGAATGAGAAAACTCTTGGATCGAGGTAACAAAATCAGCTTTCAAGGAACATAGGAAATTATCTGTTATTTGAATAAGCATCCTGAAGATCATTAACTGTCACTTATTGATGCTACAAAGAAATTTTGATACGAAAATCAGCACTGCATTCTATGAACATGTTATCGGAACGTGCACCGTAGCCAGTTAAAATAATATGATTTGACAATTCTGATTTCTCCCCTACTGACCATTTAAGAGCAAATGTCCCTTGTCTGATACCCCCAGTCAGACCAGTACCGAGCAGGGGCTCAGGCTGGGGGCTGGCACAGGCACCGAGCAGCCCCCGGCCCATTCAGGGCAGCGGCCCTTCCGCACCCGCGGGCCTCCCCCCCAGCACACGCGGGACGGGCTCCCGCCCCTCTCGATTCCTGCCACGGCGGAAGAGCTCGGGACCTCTCGGGGTCAGGGCAGGAGCACTCCGGTGGCGGCTCCCACAGTCCCGGCAGCGGGGCGGGCAGGCTGTGCCCGGGGTGCCGTGCCTTACCGGGGCGCGGTGCGGTGCGTGCGGCGGGCCCCGCGCAGGCCGGGGGCGCTCACCGGCCAAAGCCGCCGCCGCGGTGCCGCAGGCCGGGCGCGGGGGGCGGGGCCGGCGCCGCGCCAGCCAACGGCCGCAGCCGCACGGCGCATCCGCCGCCGTGACGCCAGCAAGTCCCGCCCCCAGGCCAGAGCAGTTGGCGCCAAAGCGAAGCGCGCGGGGCGCCCCAGCCCCGCCCCCTCGGCCCGGCCCCGCCCCCTCGCCCCTTCCTGACCGCGCGCCCCGGCCCGGCCCGGCCCGAGCGCGGGAAATCGCCGCTGCTCCCGGCGGGACGAGCCCGGAGCCTCCCGCCTGCTCCGGGCCGGAGCTCGAGGGAATCGCTAGTCACGTAGGCCCGGGCCGCGGCCGCTGGGGGCTGCCCCGCACGACACACGCGCGCTCACCTGGTGCCGTTCCCCGCTACTGCGGCGGTGCTCCCGGGAAACCCAAGGTTTAATCCCGGCGGCTGCTGCTGTCGGCGATCCCGCTGCCAAACCCCTCCAGGGACATCGTTACCGCCCGACAGCCGCGCTCGGCCTCCGCGAGCGGCCGCCGCCGGGGGCGTAACGCTCCTGCAGCCCGAGCCGGGGCCACCCGCTGCCGCCTCCGTCACCGCCCGCCCTCCGCCGCCTCCCTGCCCCAGAGTTAAAGGGCTCGCGGGCGGGCGAGTCCTGCGGCAGCGGCGGCAGATGGCTCTCGGGGGAGCAGAGAGCCGGGGAGGCCGAGGACGCGGCGCACGCGGGGGCTCCCAACGCCCCGAGCCAGCGGGAGAGCCTCGCTCCGCTCCCGGACGGCGCCCGCGGCGGGAGACGGGGGCGGCGCTGTGCCCGCCGGGAGCTGTAGTCCGGCAGGGCGGGGGCGGGGCGGCGCTGTGCACGCCGGGAGCTGTAGTCCGATAGGGCGGGGCGGGGCGGCCACGCTTCCCGTGACGGCGGTAGGGCGGAAGTTGGTGGTGCCGTGTCCGCCGCGCGCCGCACGTGCTGCGCGCCCCGCGCCCCGCCCGGCGCTGTCCCCGCGCTGTCCCCCCCGCCCCGGGACCAGCAGCAGCGGCAGCGGGATGGCGGCGGAGCTGCGGTTCCGCCTGGCCGAGCCCCTGCAGCTGGTGGCGCGCAGGAACGAGAAGAGCGGCGTGGAGCTGAGCAGATTCGTGGCGAAGCAGGTGAGCGGCGGGCGGCGCGGCGCTCGGTGGCAGCCCCCGGGCGCCCTCCCTCAGGGGGGGTCTCGTCGGGGCCCCTGTGGGGAGCGCCCCCCTCTGCGGCCGTCCCCTCCCGGCAGCCCTGTGTGTGCCCCCCGGCAGCCGGCGGGAGCTGACCCCGCTCTCCCAATCTCCCTCCCTCCCTGAGGCTGTTTGTTGCCCTCCTCGCCCCTTTCGGACCATAGGGAAGGGCCTGTCCTGTATCCTCGTATCCTGCTCGTCGCGCCTCGCCCCGCAGTGAGGCTCAGCAGTTAAAATCTTCGATCCTCTCCGTGTCCCCTGTGGTGACTCTGGAATCGTGACAGCAGGAGGTGGCGTTTTGTTATCAAACATTGAGACAGTAACTAGTCCCCACCCTGATGATCTTTTGCGTGTCTTCTTTAATTATCTTAAAACAGCATGTGGGGTAAAAAGAGGCATGGATTTTCTAGGCTTTGCTTTGAGGGTTTTATTTCATCACAGACTCACAGGTTGTTGTGATGCTGGAAACACGGTCCTAGAGTCACTTCATGGTTAGGCTGCCTTAGCTCTGTAAAGCACACCTGCCTCCTAGGAGAGTTTAGGCCGGTCTCCCTTCTTTCCCTGAAATGCCTGAGGATATGTAATAACAGCATATCAGCACATCAGATATTGTTTTGTTAATAATTTTCATGATAGCACTTTTGAAGCCCCTAAGATGGGTACACATTTTGGGGCTCAAAGTCTCTATTTCACTTCGGGTATCTAGGAAATGTCCCAGTTGTTTGAAGGCGAAAAGTCCAAAGAATAATTTTTTCAGCATATTGGCTTTCAGTCTGAGTTGCTGCAGTTATGATTGGGGAAGGCTTTCATAACTGGTACTCATGGTTCTCTGTTGGTAGACAGATGGCTCGCTCTTTTGTCCCTGCGAATCACAGGATCAAAGTAAAATTGACATTAATTTATAGTCCTGAGTGGAAGCTAATTGGTGGGAAGCAGTGATGAAGAGTTGATTTTCAAGAGAGAGAAGCTGCTGAGAAATAGAAGCGAGGATGGTGTGGATACAAGTTCTAGCAGACAGATGGAGCAGTGAACCAGAAGTGAGTCACCGAGATCCGAGATTGGGAAAGACACTGTGCCCTTTCCCTTTTGGTGACAGTTCGGAGATATGCTGCAGGTTTAAAAGCCTTGCTAAGTGAAAATTCCTAAAGAGTGATTGTACAGAGGGAGTCTGGAACAGCACGTTATTTTAACAATGGCACATCCTTTTGAAAACTGAATTGCTGTTTCCGGGCTTGGAAGCTACAGCTCTAGCATTATTTTAAACTTGTCTTGCCAGTAAACAAAATCCATCTCTAAATGTCATACCTGATTTCCTACAAGTTGCTTAGTATACAACCTAGGAAGCATGCATTCTCAAAGTCTAGACCTCTCTTTGCTCTGCAGCATTGTTATGTCTTTCTGGCAACTTACTTCTCCAACAGTATTCCATAAAGGAATGAAATTCACCCTCACCTGCTAAGTAAGGAGCAGTCTTTTGAGGTCAGTAGTATGGCACAGTTCATGCGGTCATGGAAGATTTTGTTCCCTGTCCTTGGATATGTAATAGAATTAGAGCCTTTTCTGTAAAGTATTTTTATATACCATGAACTCTGCAAAGATACAGCAAATTTCTGTGCTCTTAATGAGGAAGATGGGAAGAAAAGCTCTCTGAGCAGGTCTTTGTTCCCCACGCTTACATTTTTGAATAATTTAATAGAAGCAATAGGTCTCCACAAGCTGCTGGAACGTGCTTTTGGCTCTGAGTTACCAAAGGTCTGCCAGAAAAGTCTTCCTGCATAGAATTCCAAATGTGAATTTTGTGCAAATGTATGTATTTTGGTTGCCTGTGATCATGTAATTTCAGTAGAGAAATTAATCGCTGTGAAGGTTAAAACACTCCTAGGAATGGAACTTTAACGCAAAAACACCTTTACTTGTTTCTGTCCTTTGTATCTACCACTGTGCTTATATGGAAAGGTACGTATCAAGGAACACGACGCCTTTGGATATTTAATCTATTTAGTCTATGCAACCATCCTAAGTGGACAGGAGATCTTGAGCACACCATTCTTGATTTTCTTTTTTAATTTGTTGGTGGTTTATTTTGGCATCCTTTGTTTTGCATTTCATTTTTCTATGTAGCAGTGAAAGTTGTTTTAATAATAATTCCAAGCTCTCTTTTAGAGCCCTTCACTCTTAGCATTTGATGTTGCCTTTATTCCTTTATATTAATAAATGTAGAAAAAAGTAGGTGACCCAGTGGTCTCAAATTCACACAGTTACCCCTTGTGTGACACTCTGACAACTAAGGCAGAGGTTTTTTCATACTAAAATGTGACTTAAAGATTTTATTTGAAAGGTTAGTTAGACTTCACATCATGTAGCATTAGAAATAAGGGAAGGTATGTTGCACTTTGGCTTCCATCTTGGGCTGTATTATCATCACCTTCTGCTAGGTTTTGAAGAGTTGTGATTTTTGGCACACCATATGTCAATGATACAAAGTCAACAAGAAACTTGTTTGCATCCTCTCTTGTGAGGGTCTGTCCAGCTCTGTCAAAGATGTGTTGGAGGAGGTTTTGGAAGTTCCAGCTTGTGCTCCCTGTGAGACTGCGTATCACCCCTGCTTTTTTTTTTTCTTCTTGAACTGTGTGGGCTATAGGAAGAGTGTGGGCTCGTGTTTTGGTTTATCTCGCTGGACTGAACAGCTGCCAAAAAGAGTGGGGCTGCTCTGTTCTCTTCTAGCCTCTTCCCAAGGCCAAGCCACTCCTTTGTGTTGCTTCTCTTATCTTGAACCCAGTAAGAGTGCTGATTTGGAAAATCCATTCCACTTTCCCACCCAGTGTAAGACTTTGTAAGGAGGATTAATTTGGATCATCTTGCTGAGTTGGTTGCTGCACAGTGATTCAGGTATTGCGTGAGGGAACAGAGACGAGAACATGAGTGCCTGTGTTGGAGGGAAAGAAAGATTTCCTGTGTGTGGCCCTCATGCCCTCCAACTCTTCAGGAGTATCCCAGTGTTAAATCTGTGTCTGGTGTAACCTGTGTGTCCTGAGCAGAAATGTGGATTTCACATGGTACCAGCTTGCACATTGCTGCGATCCTTTCTTTTATGAGTTTAAGGTTTGGATTAAGCTAGGTACTATTAAACATTTCTGTTCCTTGTGTGCACTGAGTGAAGGTGCTCTACAAGCTGAGAGGGAGATGTGCATCCTGCTGCTGGAGCAGCAACTGGAATTGTGTCTGACTGCAGGTCTCAATCCTAGCTGTGTCTGCTTCATGTGGCTCATTAGTAATAGACAGTGTATGTATGTGTGTTCTGGGTTTGGAGGCAGTCTTTTGTGATGCTTTTTTAAAGCAGCTATTTGGAACCACAGGTGCAGATTTACTATCTCAAACTTGAACACTTTATTTCATAAAGCCATGTTCAGTTAAAAAAAAAAAAAAGCCTTCTAACAGTATTCTGCTTTTCCATAAAATTTTTATGGGTCTGAAATCAGATAGACAGTCTCTTTGTAGAATGTGAATGTTGCCACTGTGATTTTTGAAGAGCTTTATATGTCCTAAGGGTATTGCACACAATGATTAAAAAACTGCTTCCTCTCATGAAATTGCCTATGGCATGAATTTGTTGTACAGCAGACATGCAAATACAGAATTTTACTGAGTCAGTCACATTATTTTTATTTTATTGTTAACTGACTTTATTTGATATTCAAAGCTTTGCTTAATAAATTAAACACCCTATTGTGCCTTGTTTGGGTAGCTAAAAATGTAATTGATTTGAAAACTGGGGCTACTTTTTATTTTTCCAGGGGAGTTTATTTCTGTTTCTTTTGAGCCATTCTGCCTTTAAACTGCTTATCAGTCATTTTGCCACTCAAAATGTGATCCCCTGTAATGAACAGGGCCTTGCTGCGTTTTTAAAATAATTTTTGATGCTGCTGTGAGAGATGAGAGACAGATAAACTTATGTTCTGTAAAAGCAAACACAAGGTCTGTAAGAAACTGCTTGCAATTAGTCTGATGGTTTTGATATTTGTAGTGTATATACTTCAGTTTCCCAGGCTCTTTAATGCTGTATTGGGATGAATGTCTTTTCGAATTCAGGAGTCCGAGGAACTTGAACTGGTTTGGGTGTGTTCTAGAAGGGCTTGGACAGAGGTGTAACCAAAGGAGGCTGCACTCTTGCAACAGTGAAACCATCCCATCTGTGAGACCAGAAACAGGTCGTACCCCAGTAACTCAAGCCTAGGAGAAGTGGGAGTTGGCTGCACTCGGTGCTGAAACAAAAGACTACCTGAAATACAGAATATTTCTGTCTTGAGCAGGATAAGGGTTCACTCAGTGAGGGAGGGGACCATGGAGCATCCGAGTTAAGAGCAAAACCACTACAGTGCAAATCCATAATCCCAAGTTTCAAAATTACTTATACTGCCCTACGTGTTAAACATCATGGAAGTGGAGAGATGCTTGGGTAGTAACATGAGCTCAGAGAGCAGAGAAATTTAAGGGTAAGACACAGGAAATGGGTTGTTCTTCAGTAACTAAGTTAGAAGGGCTGGGAGGGGCTAGGTGAGGGAGATACGAGGTGTAGGTGTGTTGGTTTGGGTTTTTCCTCTCTTCTAGGAGGTGCGAATATGTTTGCCTTGTATTATAAAGAACTAAATGACCATTTTTGTATAACAGTATAAAAAGAAAAATAATTTCAACTTAAAAACTGCAGATATAAGCTGCTTCTTGTTAAGAGCATTGCTTGCTGTAATTCTTGTCAGAACTATGAAAATATGGCTGTGATCATGACTGAATGCTTCTTTTTTTGTAAAGAGATAGTGAACATGAAGCAACTTAAACTTAAGAAGTCAAATTCTTAAATATTTTGTGGCTCTCGTGAGACCAAGCTGTTAAGATCAACGGAAATTCTAGGAAGAAAGATGTGTTAGTTGTTCCAACATTTTCCCAATCTTTTTCTTAAAAAAAAAAATAAATTACAAATTGCTTTATCTTTCAGTTGTAAAGCATAATTTAGGATTTTGGAACTACTTTGTAATTCCTATTTAGCGTATCATTCTGCATCTTACTCATTCTCTATTATAATTATTGGGGTTTTTTAATACAGAGAACTGTGTCAATTGAGTACTTGTTTTGGGATTTTGGGGTTTTGAACTATTTGTTCCTGTAAAATTCGCTCTGACTCCTGCATGAATAGTTCTGAAGTTAAAAGTCAGAATCATTTTCCATGTAACCTGTTTTCACTTCCCTTTCCTTTAGGTTTGGACTCAGCAGGATCGTCAGTGCATCCTCAATACTTTAGCGCAGTTATTGCTGGATAAAGAATGTACTCTATTGATCGCCCGTCAAGTTCGGCCCATCCTGCTGGATTTGTTAGAAAGAAATGCAGAAGCTATTAAAGTTGGGGGCCAAATCAACCATGATCGGCATGAAAGGTTGTGTGTAGCAATGAGCAAGCTGCTTGCTGACCACCCTGATGTTTTGCCGTGAGTAATGAGATGTCAATGTTTGAATTTAGGAAGTGTTACAGCCTGCCTCTGGAGGCAGGATAACTCAGGTTCTTGTTAGTAGATCCCGTGGGATGGATTAGAGAGAAGGACATTGACTGACTAGTGTTTATATATGTATATGTGTGTGTGTGTGTGTGTGTTGCTTATTTTAGAACAATTTGGTTGCAATGGAAAGGAGATATGTAGCTGTTTTGGTTATTATCTGTAGAACTGTAACAATATATGAGCATAAATAAGAACACTTTGTTTAATGTATAAGGGGGAAGGAAGGAAGGAAAAGATAGATTTCACTACCCACACAGATCAGCAACGAGACTTGGTTGTTGTAGTTTTAGTGTCCATTTGTTCAAGTGATGGTCAAAGTGTTGATCCATCAGGAGGTGGGGGAAGCCCAGGGAATACAAAATTTGTTGGGTTGACAAACAGGTTCAGGTGGAAGTGCCCAAGTACCCTCCCTGGTGGGGGGGGAGTTTTACACCCTGTTGCTACACTGTGGATCGTGACAAGTTCTCTGTTGGAAGTTCCTAAAAGTGAATCTGGGGGATTATTGATTCATGATGACTCCTAAGACAGTCAGCTGCCTCTAATACAGTTGAGCCAGTTATGCTTCATCAGAAGAGATGAAAACCTTCAGTGTGAATGTCTCTGTACTTCCCCCAAGGGGAATTTTCACACCTAAGCCACTTGTGTAAGGGAGGATATTGTCATGATAAAAGGCGTTATCCCACCTTGCAGGACTTTCTATTAGTCTCTTGAGATGTGGCCCAAACCCCAGACTGTAGCCCCTGCTCATGGGTGGTTTGTGCTCACCCCCTCTGCCCCTGGGCTGTGACCCTGCACATCCTCAGCAAAGCACTGCTGCTTTTGCAAATGGCCAATTGTTTGAGTCGTTAGCCATTAACATTGCAGTTAAAACTTCATCCAGGCAGTATGTGCTTGTTAGTGTTCCTTGGTGAAGAGAGATTGTGGCAGGGTTTGAAATGTCTCCCACAATAACAAATGTATTTTGAATGTAAATAATTATTAGGTAAATACAAGTCTCAAACATAATTTGTTTTAATTAAATCGTGTTGTAAGATGCAATTTGACTTTCATCTATGATTTACAGAAAAGTGAAACAGCTACCATGAAAATGGTTCACAACCAAAATCTCTGAGATTAGTACTAGACATCTAGGCTGGTAAAGTTACATAATTAGGAATCAGTATTACTTTTTCAGTAAACAAGATCAATCAAAGAGTTTTCACCAAAGGCAGTACTATTTCTCCTCGATAAGTAAATAATGATTCCTAATAAGGTAAATAAGATCTGTTGTCAGCTGATTGCTGAAATGGTTGTTTTTCCCTGTGTGGACAAAGTTCATTATAACCCTTAGTTCTTAGTACCATCAATTACTGTCTTAGAACCCGTGCTCTGGCATTTTTATTAGTGTCTGTTTTTCTTTCTTCTGACTTACATATCTGTGTTCCTTCTCTCTCTCTTCTAAAGATTTGCTTTAAGATACTTTAAAACTACATCACCAGTTTTCCAGAGGCTTTTCCTGGAGAGCTCAGATGCAAACACAGTCCGATACGGGCGCAGACGAATGAAGTTACGGGACCTCATGGAGGCCGCCTACAGATTTTTACAAAAGGAGCCATCCGTTTTCCGGGAATTATGGGACTGGAGTGTGTGTATTCCACTCCTGAGGAGTCATGACACTTTAGTCCGTTGGTAAGTTAAAACCTTCAGATCTTCTTCACTGAGTAAATGTAAATGTATCTTGAATTGTAATTAACAATGTTCACATGCAATAGAAAGCATCTTCAAATAATACCGGGAATCTGTACCAATGGTATCTGTACTTTTACTTCTTAACTGACCTTTTGAAAGCTATAGTGATCTACCACAGAGTGAATTTTAGGCAAGCCCTTAGTAGAGCTTAAAACTATGATCTAGAGAATCTTTTCAAATAATTTCAGTTTGCCCAAGTTGTTTCTTTTTTCAGTTGTTTGTGTGTAGGATTTCTCAGCGGCTGTAAAACTTAACTTTTTTAAGCTGCACTTCATATTTGCTTTGTTACAGGTTTTGTGTGGGATTTTGGTCATATCTTTCATGTTAGGTGTCTGCTTGCAGGACTTCAGCCTAATCACATGCTCTACCTTATTTATGTCAGGGGTAGTATTGATAGTGCCTTTTATTTTAAAAAAATATGCTAATAGGCTTCACTTTTTAAAACAAATTCAGATTTGACATAATTTAAGTAAGGTGTATGATTTAGGAGGGGCAGAACCAAGAGTGTTGTCAAATCTATCAGTCATTTATGAAGCTCTTCAAAATTACATACTTAGTGTCAGAAAAAGAGATACAACTTGTAATTCTTTGACTAGAATTTGTTTACCTGGTGTTCAACCAATAGTCTTAAGTAAGTGAATGATGCTGGCTTTTAAACATTTATCCTGAAACAATCTTCTGCCTACTCTTCCTTCCCCCCCCCCCATCACACTCATTGAAAACTTTGCTCTTGGAAGTTAAAAACAGCATTATAATGAATGAAAACTGCTTTATGATTTATATTAAGCATTCTTTTGTTGCAAGACAGCTTTATGTAGTCACGTCTTGCGAGTTGTTGGCTTTTTTAGGGACTCAAAATTTATTTCATTGCATTAAATTTACTTTATAAATAGCATGAAATGAAGTTTGGAAGGGAAATGGTAGGAGAAAAAAAATTAGGCAAAGATGATTTCATTTTCCGTGTCTCATATGTTATCTTTATTTACTTAGGAAAGTGCATTCCATTATTTTATTTCTGCTGATAATTCAGTTCTTCAGAGAAGTGTTAGCTAATTGGTGTATAAATTAAAACTGTGCCATGTTAGAATTGCTTTCCTCAGTTCTGAGATATTTGTCTAATCTGAAAGAATGTTAAGCATAGTGCTAGAATAATTTCTGTGACTAAAATTTTCTGTACGTTTTTCTAAACTTGATGTTTTTGTATGCAATTGACAGTTGTCAAACTTCATTTCTTAAAACTGTTTTGATGTATTTTGTTCTAAATGTAATTTTTAGGTACACTTCAAACTGTCTTGCACTGGTTACATGCATGAACGATGAGCATAAGTTATCTTTCCTGAAGAAGATATTCAATCCTGAGGAGCTGATACATTTCAGACTGAAGTAAGGACTTTTAAAATCTTGAACTCTATTTGTTTTTCTTGATGGCTTTCAGCTGAGTTAATAAACATGGGTTTTGCAGGTTGCTAGAAGAATCTCAGCTGCAGAATGTGGAAAAAGCCTTAGTTTTGGCTAATCCAGACTCCTCATTTTGGGAAAAGGAAAAAGAACTGCACTCCACACAAGGACACGTTGTGTCGAGTGACCTCTCTGCACACGTAGTAGCTGTTTGTGGCATTGTGCTGCCGAGACTACAGCATGTTTCTGAAGAGCAGGTATGTAATCCACAGTTAAATTAGTACATTTTCATTTTAGGAATTTCTAAGTGCAGTGAACTGACTTTATTTCCTGATTATACCATATTGAGATACTGTGGGTAATGTGTTTATCTTTCTCAATGTGTGCTGTAGTGTTGTGTAATACAGGCACCACAAAGAAGCTCTGCAATGGAGTGAAGCACTGAAGGAGCAATAGTGCTGTTCATTTTACCTTCATGTAGCAGTTTGTACAAACATACTACGAAAGAATTTTCAGCTTTACTTAGTAACTGCAGTCTCAGAGTGATGATCCATAGCTGACTAAAGTCAGGATCTGGGACAGTTGCTTTTACCTACCTGACATAGGGTTTTTTGTGCTATACAGGCATCTTATATGCAGCCTTTCTCCAAACATGTGCTCATTTCTTCTCTGAAAAGAAAAGAAGGCTGCAGTTCAAACTCTTCCAGAAAGCAGAAGAAAGGGCAAAGGATGTGAGCAGGAATTTACTGTCACCACTGGAGAAAGTATAATGCAGACTATAGTGCCTTACAGTTTTGGGAAGCCCAAAGCATAAACGTTTTTAAACAAACAGTATTTAACCTTTTTTCTTCTAAATTGCTATATAACTTAAACAAACAGTATTTATTTAACCTTTTTTCTTCTAAATTGCTGTTTAACTTAAGCTGTTCAGATACCTCTTTGTAGCTACAGCCAGTATTCCTGACTGTTTTTCTCCTTTAGGTACAAGTTTTAGCTCTTAGCCGAATCTTTTTGCTTAATTTTGGAACAGTGATCTACAACAGGACAAAGAAATGAATGAAGGCTACCAGTGTGCAGAATTGTTTCAGTAGCTGAAGCAAGGAAAGAGGATCTTCCCTCCAAATTCCTCTTCCCCCCACCCTGTTTTTCTCTCCACTTCTGTTTTTGAATACACTGTTTTCTAGCCTTTTGGGATTTTTTTATAGGATTGAAAGAGTGGTTTGGAATTCACTGTAGCAGGGGAAACTGTAGAGCTGTTTAAGGATTCTTACTCCCATGGCAGCACCACTGCTGCTGCAGCTGTGCTGAAGCCAGGCCATGCTATAAACTGGATTACTGTAAGAATACTCTTTATCTCTGAGGGAGGAGAAAACTTCCCTGAAAGGAATGCTTTTATTTTTTTAATAGCCAGAGGTATTCCACTGCTCTGGTCTACAGTGTAGTTCCAGTTACAATGGGGACATTCTAGTGACAGCTTATGAGGTCTGATGAAGCCATAGGAGCAAACTGTGAGGAGAAGCAGATTTTCTCGTTCCTAGAGAAGTACATCAAGCTGTATCTGAAAAAATGGTCAGACTTAAGTACAAGACACTTGCTTCAATGCTCTGATTTATTTCCCCTGAGGCTTTTGGCACAAAGCACTAATTTTTGTGCCATATATAGATATGTAAGTGACTGCAAGAGTCATTTGGAGACTGTCTGTAGCATTGATTAATTACTCAATAAACCAAATTAATTTAATTTTAAATAAAATGAAAATGTTAAATATAACTTTTTTATTTTTTTTTTAATTCACTGAGTTTAATGATCTTATACTTTGGCCTCTACAGAAAGAAGTAAATACTTGCATTCATTAATTTAATATTCATATTTGCATCATTTGAATGCAGCTAGTCATTGATTTGTCCTATGATTTGGATCCATTCTGATGAGTTAATTTCACTCATATTGCAAATTGTATTTGACTGACAAGAGTTATGACAGAATAGTTACTATGCCTGTACTGACAACTTAGTGTGAATTCCCCTTGGGATCAAGTTATATGTATACTTTTCATTAAGTGTTTCACCTGTAACAGGTTTTGGATGAAGTCTGTTTTAATATCTGTCAATAAATACAACTTTAGACTCCTTTTTTTTTTTTATTTGATATGCAGATCTGCAGCCCAAAATTTTTCTTGTTGTTAGATTCACTTTTCTAATTGTTTTGTTGTACAGCTGTAAGAAAAGTAATTTCAGTGTAGTAACCCAAATTTTATGTTTGAACAGGAAAATAACACCAGCAGTTTTGTTTTGGTTGAATCTGCCTTCACAAATCTTCAAAACCTCGCTATTGCTGTGGCACATCAGACTCCTGTTTTACTAGAAGGACCAATAGGATGTGGCAAAACTTCTTTAATTGAATATTTAGCAGCTGTTACAGGAAGAGCAAAACCTCCTCATATTTTGAAAGTTCAGCTTGGAGATCAAACTGATAGTAAGGTAACTGATGGATTTGTTTCATGTTTGGATCATGAGACATAACTTAAAGCATGGACTTTACCTTCTAATAACATGTTTTCACTCAAGGACCCTGCAGTGCCTAACTTTTCAGTACCAGTCTTAATATTGATGAGAATGAATAAATGAACAAGAAAAATAACTTATCTTCCTGTAGGTTTTAAATTCTTTGCATAATTGTGCTGAACCTGTATCATTCAAATTATGTCTTATCAGGGTCTTTCTATGTGGAAGAGCTCTACTGTTTTTTTTAATTAAAATAAAGAGATTTGTATTGGAAAAAGCAGGATTCTGGTGCCAAAGGTTGTATGAACACTTTTAGTTCAGTCTCAGTGAGCTAATGTCAGTTTAATCTGATGGGGTTTTTTTGTGATAAAGGTGAGATAAAGTAAGATACTGGGATGTTGAGGTGACTTGCAGTTACATAATAATGATTAAGCTCTATCTATAGATTATTTCGTGTACTTGTTTTGCATACAGAATTTTGGAGCTTGAGTTATGTTGTTTGGCACAATTTATTTTTAGTTTTCAAAGGTGGTTAGTATCTACCAGAAGTTACCTGAAGGTTTTTATTAGCATGCATAAGCACTTTCTTTGCTTGCATGGAACACCTGCTTTCACCATCTCACAACTGTTATCTTCTCATATACAAGACTAAGGCCATCTTATTTAAGAAGAAATGGTGAAGTTCAAGGTGTAAAATACGTAGCAGTAAAAACACGAACTCAGTTTTTAAAGCAATGCTTAAATATTGAAGTTACAGTTTGAGAGAAAAGCAAAGCTTTGACTGGATTTTACTTTTGAATAACTCACTTTATAATTCTGTTTAGTTACAGACTTTTCAAAAACACAGACTAAAGTCTGGTGTGACTTGAGATGGTTTTCTGTGTTACTTTAAATTGCTTGTAAAATTAGGGTGGCACAGCTCATAAATTCACTTCCAGTTGGTTTTAATTATTAATTTTCAATTAAATTGCCACTGGAGGTGGGAAACTTTTCTTCTCAATTAAATAAGTGCAATGCTGGGCACAGATTGCCAGACAGATTGTTCAGTAAGATGGAGGCTAAGTGTCACTTCTGTCCCAACTTTGGTCGTATTTGCCATCCTTTCCCCTGGGGAGGTGATGGCCAGGACTCTGATGTGCTGATTGCTTCTGTCACAGACGCTGCTGGGGATGTATCGATGCACAGATGTACCAGGAGAGTTTGTGTGGCAGCCTGGCACCTTGACTCAAGCTGTTACCAAAGGTCACTGGATACTTCTGGAGGATATCGATTATGCTCCTCTGGATGTGGTATGTAGCTTTATGTTTGCTTTAAGGTCCTGGTCTTAATGCCCCATGATGGCAATTTTGGGAGTCTAATTACCAGGGTTCTGTAGCAGCATGCTGAAAATGCTGCTCCTTTAGAGGGTGTTAGAAAGAATTCACCTTTGTTGACATATTTGTACACCTCATTAGTTTTTGTCTTTGTTACAGAGTAGTCATGACCCTGACACTGATGCCAGATTTCACTCTGAAAACTGGAATTGACACTGATAATGTGCCTATTTCATAATATTTTGGTGTTTGAAACCAAATGTGACCCTAAACACCACAGAATATTGTCAATATATGAGGCTGGTGCTGTAAATAAGATTTTTGTGTGTGTGTGTGTTTTGTTGTGTGAGGCTTTTTTTACCTTCCACATATTTTTTCTTATACATTTCTTGCGTATTAAAAATGTGGTGTTGCACTAAGCATTATAAGTTTTAACAGATTTCCTGGTTTTTTTGGCTCCAGAACAACTAGTTAGTCAGTCATCCTTGCCTCTTGAAGTAATGGCTACTGAAAACAAGTCATTTGCAAGAATGGTGTGATAGAGATGCTTTGATGCATAGGCCTGCTGGACATTCTGCTGGTTGTTTCCTTCCATATCTGTTCCATAAAGCATCCTTTGTGTGACTGAATAACCTGTCTATTTGTCTATTAGGTTCTAGGCTTCTGATATAGAAATAGAAGAATTATAAGAAAGCAAATGAATACTGCTTGTATGTACAGGCCATTCACTGCTAGAGGGTCATGCACTTATTTGCTTTTGTGGACTCAACTCTTTGCATTCATGATGAGCATACCCTGAGTAGTATCCTACATTCATCAAATCCCTTTCTTCAGGTCCTCCCTGCAGGCATCCTGTCTGCTTTCTCCATATCAAAGCATCTCTCTGTGTGCCTCCCTCTGTGCTGAGGGGTTGGTGTTGTCATTCCTCCCTTCTTTCTTTCCACCACCATTACTGTCCTTCCCCAGGGAAGAGTATATCCTTTAAATAGACAGCAAACTCTCCCGGGGTAGCAGTGTATACAATGAAAAAGGTTGATGTTTGAGAATGAGATCTTTGAAACACAGGTTATCTTTGTTCAGGCAGATAAGCAAAATAAAGCTTCTGATCTGAATGTGTCTAATAAGTAATTTGATAATTTTAAAATAAATAGTTTTGATTTGGACTTGCAGTGTAAAGGCTGTAATTTCCATTCTCTTATCATTAAATTTGAAGACAGGATAAAAAAAAGGTAAGTAAATGTTACACCTTTGACTTCCATTGCTAATTAAAATTGCTGGGGACTCTGCAATTCCTGTTAGCATCACTTGGAAGCATATCTCTGGGAGTAGCAGTTCTTGGCTACGTAATAGTGCTCAGTGGCATTGCTCCAGCATCTCAAGTGTGAAATAAGTGTGGATGGTTGTGCTGTCTGTTAGTGTCACCAAAAAAAATGTTTTATAATTTTTCTCACCAGATCTCTGTGCTGATTCCTCTTTTGGAGAAAAGACAGTTACTGATTCCTGGTCGTGGTGACTGTTTAAAAGTAGCACCAGGATTCCAGTTTTTTGCAACCAGGAGGTAGGTTTGTGAACTTAAATGAGATTGAGAACATGGGTATCATTTTTTTAAGTCCAAGGTACTTTTTAGTACAAAGTATTTGTGTAGGAATATTTAGCAATTTCCAATTAACAAGTAATATAAGTCACAGAAACTGTAATTTTTTTTTTCCACTTGAAAGCAGCCTTGGGGTGCATCCCAATTTTCGTACAGAAAAATTGCTTCAACAAGGCTGAAGGAATAAACTGTGCTGGGAAGAGCCCTACAAAACCAACCTATCACCAAGACAAAATACCACTCTTAGGAATTACTGTGCGAAAAAGGTTTATTATTCGTAGTTATGAAAGTATTGAGTCAATAGAGGTGGTTGTAATGTTTTCTAACTAGAAAAAGATATAATATATTCTGCCTGATTGTTTCACTGTGGTAGTGGCTCGTGCCTCAGATGTCAAAATTACTTTTTGTATAGGAAGACATAATATGGTATCAAGGTTAAAGGTTAGGAGGTCTGTATGGGTAATGGCAGTTACATGGTTTTCAAATGTTTTGTAGTTTATTTCAAAGCCTTTAACAATTTTTTCTGCTTTTCTCTTACTTCTATAAATTTGTTCTTCTGTTTTTTCTGGAATCGAGTCTTTTGTATTCAACTCCTTTGGCTGCCTCATTTCCTAAGAATTTTTATTTCTGTATGCGTGGTTGTCATGGTTTAACCTCAGTCAGCAGCTAAACACCACACAGGTGCTGGTTCACTCCCCTGCTGCAGGATGGGGGAAGAGAGCTAAAAGAGTGAAAGTGGGAAAAATCATGGGTTGGGACAGAGTTTAGGTAAAGCAAAAGCTTTCCACACAAACAAAGAGACAAACCCTATCACTCCGAGCATCTCCATCCTTCCTTCTTCTTCCCACAGCTTTGTAAGCTAGGCACAACCCCATCTGATCTGGAATATCCTTGTGGTCAGTTTGGATCAGCTCTCCTGGCCATATCCCTTCCCAACTCCCTGTGTACCCTCACCCTCATCTGCTGGAGTGGTGCTGGTACTTTTCTGAGAAGCAGGAAAGGCTTTGCCTCTCAGGAAGCCCTTCACAGGGGTAACTAATACATCCCTGTATTATCAGCACTGTTTGGGTCACAAATCCAAAACACAGCCCCACACCAGCTCCTCTGAAGAGTTTTAACTCTATCCCAACCAAAACCAGCACATTGGTGAACAGTTTGTATAGCAGCAAATTACAATTTTCATTAGGCTTGTTAGAGTGGATCCTGCAAATTTGTTGCAGTTTACAGCCGGGAAAAAGTATTTAGCAATTGAAACCTAACACAATACAACAAAGAAGAAAAAAAATCTAACAAAAATCCATCAGAAAACAAAAGCCAAACCACAACCCCAAATCTAATGCTTTGCATGTGCAAAGCTGCTTCTAAAGTGGGTAAAAACACATGGCTGAATTGTTATTTCTGTAGTAAAAGAACAAAGGGAATGAAATGTATGATGGAAAGAGCTGAGTCTGGAGTATGAGGAAGAATAATTGTGAAAAACTGTGGAGGGGATAGGGCTGAAGATGCTTTTCTTGCACCTCTGCAATAAGATCACAGATCCATTAAGATATTTCACAGGCCACTTCTGTCATGTTTCTCCCTTTACAATGGATTCTATGTTGCTTCTGATAGACAACTGACAGTAATTTAAGTCTTTCTGAAAGTGTCTCTGGGGAGTTTGCCATATTGTCAAGGAAAAAAACCCACTGTTTTAACAAGTAATTTGGAAAGCATGGGTAGGCAAGGTGGGGTACATTACAGTGCAGTGACAAACAGTGTCATTTATGCCTGTTGCATTATGCTGTTGCAGCTCTGTGCAACATGTTTGATGCACGGACATGCACTGAAAATGCTGAATTCTTCAGCCACACTTCACATGCTGTGTTTCTTCATTGTTGTTTTGCTTTAGGATATTCAGCTGTGGTGGAGGTTGGTACAGGCAGCAAAGCAGCCATGCTGCTCTTCTGGACAAATACTGGACCAAAATACATCTGGATAACATGAGCAGAGGAGAACTCAAGGAGGTATGGGGGTGTGTTGCTCCATTGTGGCATGTGAAGAATTGTTTCAGCTTAGGGTAATAAATGTTTTTCAGTAGTTGATTGAATCCTTATTTTATCTTCAAGTTCTGCAATAGACCCTTACAATTTCAGCTTTGTGCTCCAATTTTGAAGTAAACAGGCAGTTGTCAGGAAAATTCGAAGTGAATTGAACAAAGATTCCTGGAACTTGCCTTGTCAGACACAATTGTGCTTTGTGTGGGTCTAAGAATCAAGTTACTTTGCTGCTTATTAGCCCACTGAGACTTGAGCGCAGAGACAAATAGCAAAAAAGAAAATTGAGCTTACTCTAATTCTGAGTTCTAAGCTTTGAATTGAAAAATAGTTGGTCAGTTATCATTTAAAAATAACTGCTTCTATTAACATCTATCTTTTATTAACATCTCTGGGAGGTGTTTGGTTTGTGTATTTCTTTAGAAGATTAAACCAGCCCAGGGCTTATATGAAAATAAAATTCTCTGAGATTCTCCTTGTGATACAGAGCTCAAAACAGGGTCTGATTCTAAAAGACCTTTGGCTGAGGGAAAAGCTAGTGAATGGTATTTAGCAGAAGAGTTGAGGAGAAAGTTCTGAATTTTCTAGAATAGAGAAGATTGGTTTTTTAGTAGAATTCATTCACTCCTTTGGACTCGTTCAGCAGCCAGCACAATTATAGGTGGCCTTAAATATCTGTGTGGGTTTTTTTCCTTTCCTTGTCATTTGTCAGTTAATTGTTAGGAATGGGGCAAGAACAATTATCAAGACCTTATGAAAAAAAACAAAACTTGAGTGTTAGCTATGTGGCTTACCACTAGGTCCTTTTTATTCTTTTTCTGCAACTTTGTAGCTTAAGTCACAAAAATGTATAAATTAGGCACTAAGATTCCACATTAGTAATAGAAGAGACAGTGTTGGAGAACACCCACCTGCTTGCCTTGAAAACAGACTCATGTTTTTCTTGTTGATCTTAAAAGTCAGCCTGGCAGGGTAGGACTAGTTTTCCTGGCCTGTATTTGTGAAAAGTAATTTTGGGAAGCAATATTTTGGTTGGCAAGCTTTAGTGGAGAGAACTGAGCTGAAAGGAAATTACAAAAGAAAAATTATCCCCTTAATATGCCTTTGTCAGCATAGTGAATAGACAATTTGAATGCTCAAATGAATTTAGTCATAAAAGGATGGGCAGGAGGTAAGGACTTCCGTGATGAGTTGTAAAGTTGTGTGGTCGTTCAGACAGGATTAAATGTACTTTTTGTTCTTCCAGTTGATATTTGTGCAAATGTATTAAATGAATTGGAGTTGAGTTGGCAAAGTTTGTTTTGGCATCAAAATCAGTATCATAGTAGTCATAATTTCTATTTTCTTGAGATAAGAGATGGTGAGAGAACAGTTTTTTGTAGCTTGCCAGATAAAATATCTATGGAAGCATCTCCCAGTAAAAATTGAGGTGCTGTTGGTTTCTTTCCAGTGCAGATGGGCTTTTTGTTTCATTGTCTTGTTCCATTTGGTTTTGTTTTTTTGTTTCTGGTTTCAGGTCCTCCAAAGGAGATACCCCAACCTTGCTCTTGTGACAGATCACTTGCTAGGCATTTTCATTGACCTTGCGGGAGACAAGTATCAGGCATCAGAGCACAGTGCTGCTGGCTCCAGTCAAGTGCCAGAAGCAGCATCAGAATCGAGATCAGAGCATAAGAAACCAAATCTGGAAGGAAGAGAACTATCTCTAAGGTTGTCCCTTATTATATGTTTTTTGGAAGTCAGTTAGCTACAGAGATAGAAGGGTTTATTTTCATTATTTTCCCTAATTTTTTAAAAATAATAGTGAAAACTTGCATAATTAAACGTGAATTTTGTAAAATCTGGAAAATACTCTTTTTGTTTTAAAATAATGATTAATATATCATTTAAAGAAGCTCATTCTGGATTATTTAAACTTCCTATTTGTTATGCTTACTTTTTGGAAGTGTGGGGGAACAGCTGGGTTTTGTCATATGCAGTGCTTAGTTGGCATCAAGACATATGAATTTGTTCTTAAGTATTGTTAACACAAGATACCAGTACCAGTTAAGAACTGGAGGGAGCTGTATAATGTTCTCTCAGTAGCTGGAAGATAACGTTTTCAGTAACTGAGGATATTATCTAGATTGTTTCATGCTGAACACTTTCAGCATTATAACTTAAGCTTAAGGTGACTGAAAAGAGCTGTATTTGTAATGTACTGTTAATTTCAGAAATTCTGTGATGGAATGTAGTTTGATGCTGAATTACTTTTTCCTCTTCTACCAAATGTCAGTTCTACTGATCTGGAAATTCTGTAAACAGTAGTGCTTTCTGAATTAGTAAATGCTAGGTGTGGATAGTACTTGATATTTTTGTGGAGCATGAGAACGTCAGTTGTTTTGAGAACAAAGTTTGCTTTTCTTGCCTTTTGGAAAATCTTGTTGTTGGTAAGGAAGCTGTATATTGAAAAAATGGGTGTGTATACCTTTCTGGATTCCTTAATACCTTTGAGTTTTACAGTTACCTTATGATTTAATGGAGTATGTATTATCTGTTTATAAGCAGTGTTAGTCTTTGCGCTCCTCCTCAGAATTACCATGCTCTTTGTGTCTTCCTATGTACAACTTGCACAACAACTACGTGTGCAAGTGCCAAAAGATGCTGTTGTGACCTAAATTGAACATGAAAGAAGGTGCTGTGTATTTTGGCATGTTTGTACCAAGTCTTTTTGGTTTTTCTTTTTAGAGACCTACTGAATTGGTGCAGCAGGATTGCTTACAACTTTGACAGTAATTCTTCGACCACAGCAGTGAATATTTTTCAGGAGGTGCTGTAAGACTTGATCCAATTGATCCCAGATTCTGTTGTTTCACAAAATGCTCTTTGGGAATTTGTTTGGTTTTGTTTGAAGCAGAAGAGCTGTAGTTGAAACGTCTGTGATATCTCTGATCAGAAGGTTTTGTTGCTACTAGGAAAGTTGTTTGCAGTAGGGTCATAAAAGAATTTACTGCTGTCGTACAAACAGGATGGTGCAAAATAGTTTTAACTGGTACAAGCTGGGATTGCACTTGGCTGAGACCTTTCTTCTTCTTGTAATATAGGGCTGCTTTTCTACTTACCTGTTCATCAGTTTACAGTATAGGTTGGGAACTTTTTGGATATGCATCCTTTAGATGCAGTTTTGAGATGGGCAATCTTAAAATGTTACTTCCTTGTCCATTTTGGTCCATTAGTCAAAAAATAGCTTTTGAGACTGGGCATTGAAGAGTTTTCATATTTGGTATAAACCCTCTACATTACAGAGTTTAGAAGTTCTTGCATTTTTCTGAACTCTGTTGTTTGTCTCAATCAGAGGATGCTGAAATAGTTTCATTTACAATGGTTGGATTGGATTTGGGTTCATTTAGATTTAAGATCGTGCTTGTCAGATAAATTCAGACAAAACTAGTTTTCAAGAAGTTGGTTTTCCCCTTGACAGGCATTGGACTGTTTCACAGCCATGTTGTCCAACCAAGGGAGCAGACAGAAAATGGCAAAAGTTATTGGAAGTTACCTAAACATTTCCCAAAAAAAGGTATGTTGCGCTACAGTTAACATGGTCTTTACTGGTACTATTTTATAGCTTGCTGTAATACATTTCTATGATTAATTGAAATATGTTATGCTATTTTTTTATTCAAAATTATGGCCACCTCTCTGTCCCAAACAGGTTGTTTTTTGCTTTTTGTTCCATCCCAGGAGCTGGTTTTCTCCTATTTTTATATTCAGATGTAATTTTTTTTTCTTTGAAAGTTCCAGGGAACCTGTTTTTAGATCAAATGCCCTCATGATGCAAAAGAAGTATTTCACAGCTGGAATGGTACAGCTACCTAAGCATATCATACCACTAGATGCACAGGGTAGCAAAGAATGTGGTTTTTCTTAGGTGGTTTACAGTGAATGTTAATCACTTAAATGGAGAGATCAGAGAGGAACATGATCTTTACTGCTACTTGTTTTCTACTCACTGATTACAAAATCATCTCTCTCTTTGGAGCTCTGTCAATGACAGAGTTAAACTAAATAATTTTTTTTGTCAACTATTTCTGACTGTAGAAGTCTGCAAAGCAAATTCTCTCTGCTGTTACTTCAAGTTGACAGATGGATCCCTGAAACTTCTGTGGGTTTTTCTCTTTGTCCTTCTTTGCATTATTTAATTGAAGGAATGTATTATTCCCTGTAAGTGGCAAAATATCCTTGTTCAAACAAAGGGGTTTTTTTAAGGAAGATTATTTGTTTGTTAAATTAATTAAATATTGTTAAAATAACTGTTCGAGTTTGTGTAATTGAACTACCATGGAAGTAGGTGAAGTAGAAATACAGTGGCAAAGACTATAATCAAGTTATTAATTTGAAAGTTGTTTGTGTAGAAAAAAACATTTCTGAAGTCCTTCACTATTTTAGGTGATGGTTATGTAAAACCTGCAAAATACAGAATTTTACCATTAAAAATTAACTTTCTGCAAAGTAATACTGGCAGCATGGCATGGGTGTTCTTACTGTGATGTAAGCAACATTAGTATTGGAAACACTGGTGCTTCTTTCACAGGTGGAGTACTTCTGTGAACTCTATAAACCCGAAATTTCAATACGGGAACAAGAAGTCTCTGTGGGAAGAGTGAATCTTGTGAAGAAGCAGATCCAGGCTCTCACTGTACAAAGGTAGAATATCCTGAAGTTTCCATGTGAATTGAAATATTTTGTAGTGGAATAGGATAGACTGCAGGTCTCAAGGTTAAGGAAAAGGCAAATTGGGTATTCTCACTCTAATGAAAGGAATGTGACAGCTCTTTCCCTTGCAATCTTAAGTTTTACCTCATATATTTTTAAGAGTGCTGGCAGCTAAAGTGTGGAGATTTTTAGCTTCTTTGAACTAGAGTGTCTTCAAAGCTGTGTGGATCCACAGCTGTTATAAAAAGATTTCGTTGGATCTACCTTTGTAGAGAGAGATGTTTGTAGTATGCGTCGCTAACTTCATTGGCCAGGAAGTTGTATCTTGAGAAAAATAAGTATTTTAGAAGGATATCTTAGACCTATTTCTTTTCAGAGCTATATTAAAAAAAATCCTAGCTCAAATCACTCCACTAAAAAAAATAATAGAGTTAAAATTGAAATGAGCTCCTTGATAAATCTTAGTTTTGAGTAACTTGGTTTGTTTTTCCAGGGCAAAGCATACCTTTGCTGCCACACGGCCATCTGCAGTACTGATTGAACAGCTTGCAGTGTGTGTTGACAAAGGAGAGCCTGTGCTTTTGGTTGGTGAAACAGGAACTGGCAAAACCTCAACAGTGCAGTACCTAGCTCATATTACAGGTAAATAATGTGTGAAAACTGTAACTTACATGAAAATAATTTGAAAAAGAACAAAGAACAAACCTACAAGTTGATGGTGCTTTTTATCTCTGTTTCAAGGACACCGTTTGAGGGTTGTCAACATGAATCAACAAAGTGATACTGCAGATCTCTTAGGGGGGTGAGTCATTGACCACTGTTTTCTCTGTTCTGCAGGACAAATGGGCACTATCTGTTTCATAGCAGGATAAATGTCTTCATAAACATGTTTGTGTGCAGAAACCTTTTTGTCCTTGCTGTAGAGTAGAGCAGTTCTACTGAATTGTGTCCAGAGCTGTGTGTGATGAAGTCATTCAAAAACACAGCCCAATGTCTTTAAAGATGGCTAAGCTGTTCAGTATAAATCTGATGCAATATTCACTGGATGTATTGTTTGGTAGCATTACAAATAATTTGCTTATCCAGTGTTCCTGTCTTTACAGAATCGCCTCATGAGGTGCATTTAAATATGTGCAATTCTATTTAGTTTGTTAGTTGAGTAAGAAACTTCAGAGACCAGGGTTCATCCCTGCAGTTTATCCTTGTTTCAAGTAACTGGTTTTGGACTTGTTTTCTTTTTCAAGTTCACAGATGACTGTCTCACATAAGTAATTACTCTTTTGCTTCTCCTCAGTTATAAGCCTGTGGATAACAAGCTGATCTGGCTCCCTCTGCGAGAGTCTTTTGAAGAGCTCTTCTCTCAGACATTCTCTAGGAAGAAAAATCTAACATTCTTGGGACACATTCAGACTTGCTACAGACAGAATCGTTGGCATGATCTGCTGAAACTAATGCAACATATTCATAAATCTGCTATTAATAAAGAAGTAAAAGAAAATGCATCTGGTAAGACTTCAGATGGATCAAACACACATTAGTGCTAAACCATTGCAGAGGACAGATAAATACTGGTGACTTTTGTTCTTTTAATTTGGGTTTGTTTGAGGTTTAGGGGTTTTTTCCTCCCCCTATATTACATCTTTTTTTTTTCTGGTTTTGAGAAATGCAGTGTCAGCATTGCAACAAGACATTCAGAACGCTGTTAGAGAAGTGGTTGAGTTTTGTTTTTTTACCCTTTTTCCAACTCATCTCTGCTGTTAACTATGTCTGAGAGTGTGGAGATTGTCTGCCCTGTGGTACCCTAGACATCTGGTCTCCTGAGCACTTGTTAGCTGTGTGTTAGCTGTGTTCTGGTGAGCAGTTCTGGTTGTTCGTGTGTCAGTCTTGTATGTGAATGCATTCCTATCAGCCCTGGACCCTGCTTATGTCTCACAAACATGTCCTGTTTAAAAACAAAGCAAAACAACAGAACCAAACCCAAAGTAATAACTGTTTTAGGGTAGGGATTATTTTTAAGAGCCTGCTTTTGCCTTGGTTCCTTGTCAGTGATGCTGACTTACCTAGTGCTTTATTGTTCCAGTGTTGTTTTGTCTCCAAATAAGTTTTTCTTGTTTTAGACTTTGCAACCCATTTTGGGGCTGAGGTGATGTTGGTACTTTGCCTTGCATGGAGTTGTTTCTGGTTCTAGACCAGCAGAACAAATGAAGTTGTAGCTTTCATAATTTTGGGCTAAATAAAATTAATTATCAAGTTCATCCCCACTCTTCTTTTAACTGGTTCTTCTGAATATTCAGATAGTAAATAAATGCCCACAAATGTAAAAAAGAAAACAAAAGAAAGAGTTTAAAGACCACTTAGTGCAAGAACTAACATTCCTAAAATAAAGACAAGCTGAAATTTGTAACTTCCAAAGTTTCTTAAGAAATTTTGATGTTGTATGTAGCTCAGGTAGTGATTTTAATAAATAACTAAAATCAGTGCTATAGTGAATACTGTAACTGATAATCAATAGTGTGTTAATTACTGATACTGAAGTGTTCATTGTCAATCTTTCATAAGCAATAGATATATAGTTTTGTTTTTGTTTTTTTTTTTTTGACATGTCTCTTTCTGTCTCTGGAAATTAGTGTGGTAAGAGTCATGCTGGAGCAAAGTGTAATATAAGTATTTGTTCCTCATCTGGGAATGAATAACAGATTATCTGAGCGCTATTGACATATGAGTACAGTAAATTTAAAAAAGAGAAAGCCAGACATGCACAAAACCAAAACAACAAGATCAGTTGGGTTTTTTTTATTTGTGGTGTGTCATCTGCAGGACTTGAATGATTTTGCTCCAGCTTACTTTTGTATGTCTCTGCTTGAAACAACCTGATTTAAATACTGTTGTCAAACATTTTTTGTGCTATTGTTCTGATGGTACAAACTTAAATTTGTTTTGCTTGTAGGCTTACCACTGAAGGAAAAGTGGGAGGCATTTGGTCTTAAACTGAATCATGCTCATCAACAGATGAAAATGACAGAAAATGCTCTTCTCTTTGCATTTGTTGAGGTATTTAGATATTTGCATTATGGTACTAGGAGGAATAAAGAGGAGTATTTAAAAGACTGCAATCAGTATTATATAAATAGCTTCCTGGCAAGAGCCTTGCTGTGAAGTAAAACGTGTGTCATAACTGTGAAATCAAGTGTGCAGATTCAAGGAAGCAGTGGTGAGATGGGCAGTGGGACACTGGCTTGTGGTAGCACATTACTCAGTGCTGTATAACAGGAATTACGACTGGTATGATCAGAATATCAGTATGTCATATCTTCTTTTCAACTCTAGGAGATTAGAAAAAAACTTCTTGATCAGTCTCCTGTAGGTCTTGCTACTGGCTAGGGATTCCTGTGAAGGATTTAATATTAAGAATCTGTGCTGTTTATCTAGAAGTGATTTTTCTAAATATTTCAAATCCATAATATGTTTTAATGTGATTAGGAAAAACCATGAGGTTTACTTATGCTTGTTTATTGTCACCCTGATAATCTGAATATGTCCTCTCAAATTTCATGTAAGGTACGTGAAATGTTGACCAGTCTTCCATAAAAAAATATATTTATGAGTAGTCAGAGAACCTCTGACTTAAGTATAGTTTTAATTAATAGGGTACAGATTCCTTAGGATCATAATACTGCTTGTGTCTTTGGATCAACTTTATTCTCATGTGGTGTTAGTGACACATATGCACCACAGTGGTAGATTGCATAAATAAGGGATCTTAAACCTGTTGTATTTGAGGCAATCTAACTGGTAACTGACACAGTGTATGATAACTGTCTGACTTCTGTGACTGGGAAAATGATTGCTCTTATTGAGAGAGAGCAGTAAAACTGCTACTGCAGTAACAGGTCTGGAATTCCCATTTGTCTAATCAAGCCATAAATTGCGCACCAAGTATTTCCAGTATCTGAATGCTTCAGTTGACCCTTCATTGCTGGCAACATGATTAACAAATTGATCTTACTTTTAGGGTACTCTGGCACAAGCAGTAAAAAAAGGAGAGTGGATTTTATTGGACGAGATTAACTTGGCTGCAGCAGAGACTTTGGAGTGCCTGAGTGGTTTATTGGAAGGATCATCTGGGTCACTGGTGTTACTAGACAGAGGAGACACAGGTACTATTTCTATGCTTGCTTATGGTCTATCTTGGTATCCAGCTGAGTTCCCAATCCTATGTAGCTCAAAGTAAGTTGAGATCATTTACCATTAAAATGGGTGTTTGCACAAGAGAGCAATGTGCTCTTTGTAGACTTTCTTCCTCTTTGCAAGAGGTCGAAAACACTGGTGTGTTCTCAACAACACTGTAGGGGTTACTGTGTAGAAAGTTAACTCCTTTAACTGACGTAAAGATGAAAAAATGCAGTTGCTGAATGCTGCTTGCAAGAACTACAGAGAGAGGCAAATATTGTATGAGCATCTCAGGCTGGATTTTCTTCCTGGCCGAGGGAAGCACTGGCTATTGTTCCTGAAAGAGACAAAAGGAGTTCCAAGTTTAGGGCTTACATAATTTTTGAAATGTTTTGTGTTGTTACAACATCTCGCTACACACAAGAATGTCAGGGTTTCACTTGCCTGTGGCTGTTGTGAAGATGCAGGTACTTTTGATAAATTCACATGGAGTTATTCTCTGAAAATTTTTGCCTCTGACATTTTTAAGAAAATGTAGTGCAGCAATAGAAAGTTGCCTTAGATAAAATACACTGTATTTAACATATAAATATGCTGTGTTTATCATGAACTTTGTCTTTTATTTCTCTTTTGCTTTAGAGCCTCTTGTCCGTCACCCTGATTTTCGCTTGTTTGCATGCATGAATCCAGCTACAGATGTTGGAAAGAGAAATCTTCCTCTAGGAATTAGAAACAGGTAGGAAATAGTGATTCAGGGACAAAATAGTCACTGTCATTTTCAGAGTTTAATTAGTTTCAGGAGTTGACCTGTGAAGAATGCTTTATCTGGAGCCTGAGGATGCAAGTCTGAACTCAGATTTACTGCCTGTGAGAGATGTATGGTGAAGGTTTTTCATTAAATAGAAATCAGCAAAATACTTCGATGAAGTAGCTGAGCTGTGAGCAAATTGTCCAGCAGTAGTGTAGGGTGTTGTTAATAGGGACAGGAAATTATTATTCTTCTTCGCATTAAGCTGGCAGCACCTGAGAATGCTGCTGCAGCTGTTTATGTTCCTGATGGGAGTAGTAAAGACAGGTAAGTGCTTGGTGTCTGTTTAGCAGCCTTTCTCTTAACTCAGAAGTGTTGATGATCCTTGCAAAAAGCTGCATATCCAGTCTTGTTCATTCAAAAGTAAGTTGGTTTATATGGTGATGCAGATGAGGGATACTCAAAATATTTGATGCATGGTCTCAAAACATATAAGCTGTAGCAAGGCAATTTGAATTGTGGCAAATCCATTCTTCAGTACCATCTACCTATTCCTGTATACACAGATCTGCTTGATGCAGTTTCCCTCATGAGTGCCAAAAGTTGCATATATAATCCCTTCCCAGATTCATAAACACTGGGCAAGACAGTAGAGATGCACCAGCTATGTGTAATTAGTTGGTTGTGGTTATTAGTGGCAAAGCAATATTTTATTGCTATTAGCTCTCTTGCAGAATAGTGAAAGGAAAGAAAGTGAGTGTAATATAGAAGAAAAGAGACTTCAGCATAACTTGCTAAGTTTAAATGAATTTATATTTCTATTTGTCAAAAATACCTACTACTATGTGTCAAGAATTGCTAGTGCTGTGTCAGTACTTGATTGTTCAGGCTGTAACATTTGAGTATCTACTGAAAATTGTTTTCAATTGTAATTTAAGTCACATTGCTTGCTTTCAGTCTAAGACATTAAACTAATTCAGATAAATTAATACTTGAAATTATTAGTGATACCTTATTTTTCACCTACTCTGGTTCTTGAGTCTGTCTGTGGGTTTGACAATCTATAGGTCTGTAGCTTTAACAATCAGTATTCTGTTACTTAAAAATTTAAAATGTTATATGCCATGAGATTTATATATGACATCATTTTTCAATATGGTCATGTGTCTTAAGTATTACAGGTTGATTTGATTCTTTCAGGTTTACTGAACTTTACGTAGAAGAATTGAGAAATGAAGGAGACTTGCAAATTCTTATTATGGATTATCTGAGAAGCTTGAATGTGAACAAAAACACAGTAAAAGGAATTGTGAAGTAAGTTGACTGTAATCTTTTAAAATTCTTGATGAAATAAGTCACAAAAAGAAAGGATGTGACCATAGTCTGTGGTTAGACTGCTTTGGAAAACACTATAATGGTCTCCATGCAGCAGTCTGCATAACTTTAGGAAACAGAAGAAAGTGTAGACATCCATCTTCTTAATTCTGCCGGTTTCTGTATTTGTGGGAAGGAAATTTTAATTTTTTTTTTTTTTAATTTAGAATTGTTTTCTTGGTGACACCAGTTAAATAGCATTGTTGTTTCAGTCCTCTTTCACATCTGAGAGAGAGATTAAAATGGTTTGTTTCTGTAGATAATTCCAAAGGAAGTCTTGTGTGTTCGTCTAGAGTTACCTTTCTTTCCCCTAGCATAAAGTGAACTATCTCATATTTAGAATGCTTATAGTTACTCTCTGTATATCAAGCTCTGTCAAAAATATGGTTCTAAAAATACTCTTGCTTTGCTTCACTGGCTGTACAGATGGCAGAGCTTGGCATGGCTTTCCTAACCTGGAGCTTTTAAGAAAAGTAACAGTTGGGAACAAACTGAAGTGTTCATACTTGGGGTTTAATTCCTTGCAGCAATACTCTGATCAGTAACAGCTCTATGTAACTTTTTTTTTTGCAGCTTTTATTTGTCTGTGAGAAAGGAAGCAGAAACAAAGTTGGTGGATGGAACTGGCCACAGACCTCACTACAGTCTCCGTACCCTGTGCAGGGCATTGAGATTTGCAGCGTCTAATCCGTGTGGCAGCATAGCACGCTCCCTGTATGAGGTGATTACCTGTGCTGGCATTTGTCTCAGTGTGTATTCTCTACAAAAGTTGTTTGGGTAAAGGATGATCTTCTCTAAGTTCAGTATTCAACAGAAATGGTTCTTTAATCTGTATGTTTTTTCCTTATTTTTAATGTTTATCACTGAAAATAATTTTTCTTCTTAGGGCTTCTGTTTGAGTTTCCTGACACAGCTTGACAGAGGTTCTCACCCAGTGGTTCAAAAGCTAATTTGCCAGCATATAGTCTCTGGCAACATCAAAAGCCTTCTCAAGCAGGTAGGCAACTAAGATTATGAAGAGCTGTCTAGTATTTAAAGTAGAATTTATATTGAGTTGTCTTCTCTCCTTTTTCCTCTATATTTCCTTCATGCAGTTCTGTTTTCTATTTTACAAATATAAGAACTAGAAAAAAATAATACCATTCTTCTGTAGTTTTTCACTTTGCTTGAATCTTGATATGTTAGCTGGTTTATTTGTTAATTTGAATGAATAACTAAAGCACTGTGGAGTGTGGGCAGCTTAATGCAGTGGCTCCAACTGTAAAGCTTTTACAGACTTTGGAGGAGCTTTCTCAGGCTTTATATTTTCAGACTCTGAATGCAGAACATATGGATATGAAGCAACATCTGTGCTTTGTCTCTTATGGGAAAGGAAGAATGTCACGAGTGCTGGGAACCCAGCATGAGTTTGCATGGGGGATGGAGAAGCCAGTTAAAGAGATGGGTATTTGTTCCAAAATAAATCATTTCATACTGGAAAATGTGTATAAATATATAAAAAAAAGATTAAAGCAAAGAGACTGCTTGTAAATGTCCTTCAAAATTCAGTGCTAAGACCCTTGAGACATTCTTATCTTCATGCCCCTGGCAAAGATTCCTGCTTCATAACCCTGAAATAATCTGGTTAGGTTTTTCCTGTAATTTGCATTGTGTGACAGGGGGACAGTGCTTACTGCAGGAGTGTTCATGGATTAATTTAAAATTACTTTAAAGAATATGTAGCAGTGGTGTAACAGTAGTTGTTTTCATTAGCAGATTGAAAACAGTTTATATAATCTGTTATTTCTGTTATGTCTCCTTAGCAAATACCAAAACCTCAAGGAGGGAGTTTTATACTCATAGAAGGATACTGGATTTCAGCTGGGGACAAAGAACCTACAGTAGATGAGAGTTATGTGCTCACCCCTTCAGTTAAGCTTAATCTGAAAGACATTGTGAGGGTGGTGTCAGCAGGGTAAGTGTTTTGACTTTTTAATTAAAACAATGAGTTAAAGGTATTTGTTTAGGCCTTGAGTTTTTGGTGTCCCTCTAATCTTTATTGTTTGGACAAATACTGTCTATTTTCCTTCTACTTTACAGTTAGCTTTACATTTTAGAATGACTTGAAATTTATACATGTGTTTCTTGTTTCCTGAAACATCTTACTACTACACCTAGTTTTATTTAGGTTCCAATCTAGATATTTGCAGTTAGAATAACCTGTTTATTTCTCACTGTCATGGAAAGTGTCATGGGTAGCTGTTAGCACTTGTGAGTAAAGATATTTGTATTTCCTTGTTAGTGTGTGATCTTGGATACCCCAAATGAATTAAGTGGTGGTGTTTTGGTAGTGTGGTTTAATAATGTTGGCATCCTGTGTGTGAGAAAGACATGGCTCATGCTTCAAACACACTATTTTGGTCATGGCTTTTAGGACTCACCCAGTACTGATTCAAGGAGAGACCTCTGTTGGTAAAACCAGTTTAATTCGCTGGTTGGCTGCTGCTACTGGGAATCATTGTGTAAGAATTAACAACCATGAGCATACTGATATCCAGGAATATATTGGCTGTTACACATCAGATGCCTCCGGAAAGTTGGTATTTAAGGAAGGTAAATAAGCATGTTCTATATACTCCAAATTCCTGTCTCATTTCAGTGGCTGGGTTTTTTTTTCTTCTTGTCTGGTTTGTTACAATGGAAAGATGACCTATCATAAAGTTAGTAGTTGCACTTAAATGATAATCACTTGTATGAATTTCAATGAATTCTGAAAAGTTCATGTCTGTCTCATTGTCCTTGTCCTATCGGACCTAAAGATGATAAGCCAACAATTTAAACAATAGTGTTGCTCCCTTCTCTGGAATAGTGTTTATCCTGAATAAAATGGATTGCTAAAAGTATCTGAGTGCATGCTTCTGTTAGATTGGCTTTATAAGATTTTTAAGTAGGAATTTTTCTGTTCCCCCAAGGCATTCTCATAGATGCAATGAGAAAGGGTTACTGGATTGTTCTAGATGAATTGAATTTGGCTCCCACCGATGTTCTGGAGGCTCTCAACCGCTTGTTGGATGATAACAGGGAGCTGTTCATTACTGAGACTCAGGAAGTTGTCAAAGCTCACCCTCGCTTCATGCTGTTTGCCACACAGAACCCTCCAGGTCTCTATGGTGGCAGAAAGGTCTGTATGATCTGTTCCTTTTGGGTAGCTAAGATTTTAGGGAATTATTCTCTTTCATATATAATGTGTGATGTGAAAATGTTTTGATGTGTAGCATCATGAATCTCTCAAGAGGGGAGAGTTGAGGTGGCTGTGGACTGTCACTACAGCTGGGCTCTTTTTGAGTTGCTTGTTTCATAGATACAGAATTTCTAATTCATTTTAGGTAGTTGAGATTTAAATGATTTAGTGAACCAGAGTTGATGTATATTATACTTGAATCAGCATTTCTTGTCCAAGAGCACTGGAAAAGTGATTCTGCTTGGCAATAGAAGTCCATTTTCTACTGGTTTTTGTCTGGAATAAGTAGTTTTCTTCATAGTGACTAGTATGATGCTTTGTTTTTGATTTGTGCTGATAACACAGGGATGTCGTAGTTGTTGCAGGGCAGTGCTTGCACAAATTGTAGCCCTTCTCTGCTTCTCATGCTGCACCAGTTGTGGAGTAGGTTGGGAGTGCACGCGAAGCTGTGAGGGGACACAGCTGGGACAGCTGACCCCAGCTGCCCAAAGGGATGTTCCATGTCATGTGGTATTGTGCTCAGCAGTCAAAACTGGGGGGAGGAGGAAAAAGAGAGAGAGTTCAGTGTTTGTTTCCCTAAATAACACTGATGTGTGATGAAGCCCTTATTTCCTGGAGATGGCTGAATACCTGCCTATTGATGTGAAGTGGTGAATGAATTCCTAATTTTGCTTTGCTTGCACATGCAGCTTTTGCTTTACTTCTGAAACTGTCTCAGCCTAAAAGTTTCATCGCTTTTACCCTTCCTGTTCTCCCATTGTAGGGAGAGTGTTTGTGGCTTTGTAATGCTTAGCTGCCCTATGCCCTTAAAACACCCAATCCATTTTAAAGCTTTTGTCCTCATCCTGACTGTCTCTTATGCTTTCTTTCAATGTTGATATGTATGTGGTAAATTGTATGCTATGACACTATACTTCTTTGCTTTGGATGTGTAGGGAAGATCTATGAGCAATATCAAATGAAAAAGTCCAAGCAGTAATGTGGTCTCATATTTTAGGTTTTGTCCAGAGCCTTCAGAAATCGTTTTGTGGAGCTGCATTTTGATGAACTGCCAAGTGCTGAACTGGAAACCATCCTGCACAAGCGATGCAGTTTGCCACCTTCATACTGCAGCAAGCTTGTCAAAGTCATGTTAGACTTGCAAGTATGAGAGTCTTTTTTCTTTTAGTATAAGAAATGCAAACATGTTTCCAAGTATGGGGAGGTATTGTTAGCTGAAGGATATTTAAAATCTTAAACCATGGAGAGAACCCACCAAGGTAGTAACTTCAGTGGTAAAGACTAAGACTAGTGAAAGTGAAGACATATGACTATGATGTCATATTTGAGAGAAAGGTAGGAGAAAAAACCAAACAAAAAACAAAGCCAACCAAAAAAAAAAAAAAAAAAAAAAATATATATATATATATATATATATATATAAATAAATAAACCGAAAACCAGACACCTTGGGATTAAATGTGTAGAATTATCCCATGCTCTGGAGCCAAAGTACAGAATTAGATCTGTAGTGGTCTTTGGGTCATGTGAAATTCAGTATAATTTTTAAGCAGTAATTTTGGATATATTCAGACACTCCTGTATTCAACCAGCATTTGACACTTTGTATGTAGCTAAAACTACCTTGTATTTAAAAGCAATTACTGCAGCACAAACTGGATTTTGTTTTCTTCCACGTACCTATTTTATTCTTAGTTTTTGGGGGTTTTTAAAAATTACTATTATCTAAATTATTTCATTCCTGATATTCATCAAGTACCTGCCTAAAAGGAGTTAGTGTTTAGGAGTTGTGATTCTACTTGACTTTTTTGTAGTTATTCATAGAATTTTCTTGTTGCGATGTCACTGCAGAGAGTGGTGATTAGCTTTGCTTGAAGAATTTGGACAGGTTAATGAAAGAATACCTCACATTTTGTTCTTGTGGCAGTCTTACCGCAGAGGTTCAACGGTGTTTGCTGGGAAGCACGGATTCATTACCCTGCGGGATCTGTTCCGCTGGGCTGAACGGTACAGGCTGGCAGAGCAGCTGCAGAAGGACTATGACTGGCTTCAGCACTTAGCAAATGATGGTGAGCTCTGCTGCCCCAGCTTTTTAAAGTGTCTGTAGACACTTAAATTGCTTTCCAGCCCCACTTCTTAAGTGTAAAATTTTGTTGCTGATTACCCAGGTAGTAATTGCTTTCTCTCTTCCTCTGTTTTGTAGGATTTATGCTTCTGGCAGGCAGAGTCAGGAAACAGGAGGAGGTGGATGTTATTCAAAATGTCATTGAAAAACACTTCAAGAAAAAAATATATCCTGAGTCTCTCTTCTCAGGGGAAAGTGTCAAAAAGCTACTGGGTGAGTTTCCTAGAGGGACCCCACTGGTAGATTTCTAGATTTGACTGAAGCTGATGGATTGCTTTGTGTTGTGCAGCTAAGTCTTCCACGTGGATGTCAGTGATGGGCAGAGATTTTAACCATGTTGTCTGGACTCAGGGGATGAGGAGACTTGCCATTTTGGTGGGACGAGCCCTGGAGTTTGGTGAACCAGTACTGCTGGTGGGAGACACTGGGTAATCTTGTTTTTTATTATGTTCTTGGTAGTGCTGTACCAGCTGCTGAGCTGGAGACGAAATGATTGTGTGGGCTTCAGTGCTGCTTTGATCTGGGACATTTGAGCCTGTCTCATGGTGGACTTGCAGCTGATATGTCTCACAGTTCCTTTTTGAGGGAAAGTAGATGCATCTCATTTAACCTATGTCTTTGATGGGTTTATCTGCATTGTGTAACTACATAGTAGTTATATAAAAGTAGTAAAATAAAAGTGGACTCACTTCTGTCCCCAGCTTTACAAGGTGCCCTGTAGAATCTCACTGTGCTTCACAGGGGTGGCTGCTTTTGGGATATTGTGACATTTTTCTCTTGAGACCACATTCAATTTGAACATTTTATGAGCTTAAATATAGTCTTGCTATCACTTCTCCACCTCATATGCTGTAGAGGATGTGGTAGAAGTAGATACTGTCTGCTCTTGTGCTGGTTATAAATCTGTAGAGTAAATTTTTATGGAAGAGAAGGAAAGAAAAATGCAAGAAAAGAGAGAAGGAAAATTTACCGGGGTAGTAAATGAAAACTAGATACTCACCAGTTTGTTTCCTCAGACTTAGGCTTGGTCTAGACATGTAGCATTTCCAGTTCATTGGAGTGTTAGGCTGATTGAGTATCTGTAAGGGCAAGCTGAAATAAATTTGACTTTGAACATGCAGAAATCCATCAATGCAGCTATTGATTTAAATTTAATTAAAGGCCTCCTTTTGTCCAAGTCAGCAACAGTTGTGCCAAAAATGGCTTCACTTTGCATACATTTCTTTTAAGGAAAGGAGCAGAAGAAAATTTGCATGTTGGGCCTTTGCCTCATAGCTCTTCAAAGAAAGTATGAATCCTGTCCAAAGTTAGCTGATTGTTTGGTTTCACTTCTTTTTTTAATTCATCCTTTAAAATTAATTTACTTGGTTGCAGGTGTGGTAAAACTACCATTTGTCAGATCTTTGCAGCATTAGCAAATCAGAAACTATACTCAGTGAATTGCCACCTGCACATGGAGACATCAGACTTCCTGGGAGGGCTGCGACCAGTCAGGCAGAGATCCAAAGACCAGGTTTGTCTTGCACCAGTAATACTTGGATGGTGTGACCACGGAAGTAAAAGGAGCAGTTACAACTTCTCACTTTCTTTTTCCATTTCTTAGGAGGAATCTGATGGTTCTAGACTCTTTGAGTGGTGTGATGGGCCTCTTGTTTTAGCAATAAAGGAGGAGGGTTTTTTCCTCCTTGATGAGATTTCTTTAGCTGATGATTCTGTACTAGAGCGACTTAACAGGTATGTCTGAAATGTGGTAGTACTAAGCATCCTCAATGTGTCTGTTCATTACCCAAACATGAGGGGAGTAAATCTGACTTCTTTTAGGCACATTTGTTTCCTGGCTTAGCTGAGCTGCTCTCTTGCTGAAAATGACGAAGGTACAAATAAAACTTGAAAGAAAAATCACTGGTTCACCATCTGCAGTATTAATATTTTCAGCCTGTCAGTGAGCTCATGAAATTATGCATCTTGTCAAATCCCAGGAACAAAATCTAGTTATTCCCTGCTTTTGTTTGTGTGTGTAAAGAAATCTCCAGAACAACTGAAATATAAATTTAACTCTGTTATCTGTTTGCAGCAGTATCCCTCATTTTAGTCTTTTCTGTTACCCATTATATTGGGTAAAGGAAAGTTTATCCAGGCCAATTAATATGATTTTAATTTTTAAGTTTTTTGAACTGTAGAACAAAATTTAAAATAAGCAATATTTTTTAACCTTCTCTCTAGTGTTCTTGAAGCTGAAAAGACATTGGTACTTGCTGAAAAAGGTGGTCAAGATGATGAGGAGAATGAAGTAGAACTATTAGTTGCAGGAAAGAAATTCCGCATCCTTGCAACCATGAACCCAGGAGGCGACTTTGGGAAAAAAGAGGTAAATGTCAAGACATCTGGAAATACAGCATGCATCTTTTGGTCATACTAACCATTAAGTGGTTGGAGGTGCAATGCAAAAATGCATCATGCCATTTCTGGCATCCAGTGCTTTCTAGTTGGCATCTGCTTTGTTGCTCTAAAGGAGGATTGGAGTGAATCTGTTTTCTGCCACTTCAATGGGCAGAAAATGGGCTGTCACTTTGGCATTATAAATGAATACTCAGCAAAATGTCAAAGGAAGCTTCAGACCTCTAAATACTCTAGTTAGGCTTGATATCTAGAATATTCAGGTACAGGAACTGACTTGTGAAGCAAGTAAATCCAGCTTTCTGGGGTAGTACAAAGTTGCATAGCAGATTTTTCTCCCTAATGCTATTCAGAAAGTGATGGTCATCTTGTGTTTCTTACTGAATAATGAACATCACATCCCAAAAAAGTTTTTTCATTAAATGAAAAAAATTGTTTCTGAAGTTGAGAATTAAGTAATTTAAAACATGTTAAAGAAAACCCATAAGACAACGAAATTCTACAACTTTTAAGCAGTGTTGGAATCTAGGTCTCTAAAAAAGAACCAGAAGCTGCTTTACTCCAAAGAAGATGGGTATTCCATTTTAAGTGGTTTCTGGAGTAGAGAAATCACTCATTAAACACATGTGTTTAAACAGGATTTATTTCTGAATTGCATTTGTGTGACTAACTTTTGTTTGACCAATTCAACCAAGGAAGAGAGGAATTAGAGAAATGAGTTATAATTGAAGGCAAATTTCCATGTGGTGGTTTGCTTCTGTAAGCAAAGTGAGATTACAGAGCCATTGTTTGATACATGGTGTCCTAGAATGAAATAGAGCTTTGGTGCTTGCAAACCAGCTCAGTTTCTTCCTATATTCTTTTGAACTTTCTTTACCACCCATTTCCTGCATTGATGCCACTACTAGAAGTCTTAAAAATCCTTCTTCTTTCAAAGATTTTCTTACAAAGTGTGTCTGTCAAAATTTGAAGGAAAGATCTATCTTGGTCACTTTATTTACTGTTTACAAGTACAGTGACTACAAGGCTGTTGTTAACTGACCTTTAGGTAAGATGATGTAATGAGTCTTTAATTGCTCTGTCACTCTGCTTGTTTGCAGCTTTCCCCTGCACTGCGCAACAGATTTACAGAAATATGGTGTCCACAGAGCAATGGCCGGGATGATTTGATACAAATTGTAAAACACAATCTTCATCCAGGATTATCTCTGGGTGCAATAAACCACAAGGGTAGGTATTTCTATGTGTTCGTGTTCAAATACTGCTAAGAAAATAAGGGGTTTGGAGGCTGCCAACCTTTCTTCAGAATATACACTACTGTCACCCTTTTCCTGCTACATTTCTCCCTGAGGACAGTATGATATATTTTGGACTTTGTCCTTCCTTCACTGTGTATGTTATATGTCTAGCCAGAAGTAAGTTCAAGGCTGTGTTTACTTCACCATCCAGGTAGCTGAACTATCCTCAGCCCTTCAGTATCTCAACTTAGTTTTAATGTAGAGTGTTGAAAGAACTGGCACTTCTCTTTCTGCCAGCAACTTCACCATTAGTATTAGTCACTTGATGCTGTCTTGTTATCTGAATTTAAAAGGATCTGTAACAACAGCTCAGGCAGGAGCTTTCTCTTCTCTAATGCTGTTTCTAGGATATAGAGTACCCATCCACATTTTTCGTGCAGCTGTACCTACTTTGAAAATGTTTTTACAACAGTGTAAAAACAAAAAATTGTAACTCAAAGTTATTTGAGTTTTCTTTTTTCTAACTTTTTCTTTAGGGGCAGACATAGCAGAACTCATGATGGATTTTGTTGAGTGGCTGACTAATCAAGAGTTTGGTCACCAGTGTATCGTCAGTGTTAGAGATGCCTTGGCCTGGGTTAATTTTATGAATGTCATGGCAGAGGATGAGTTGAGTTCTGCCAAGGGATGCAGCCGCCTTAACGTTTCTCCAGCCATGTCTTTTATCCATGCTGCATGTTTGGTGTATATTGATGGAATAGGATCAGGTAAGTCTTCAGCGTTCATTTGGTAGCAGAAAATATAAAACTGTGTATTTGTATTGATATTTTTAGTTAAATGCAAACAAAATGCTTTGGGGCAGCATGGGACTCTTCTGGGAGAAGTTTTCACTTCCATTTGACAACCTCCTGTACGTCATGGGCCTTTTCTGTGTTTCTGTAGCAAGTTTGAGTAATAGAGCAAGCTGAAGTAAATTAGAGGGATTAATAGTATTACAAAGGCTAGCACACAAATTAAGAAAACCTGTGTTTTTTATTGAGTATTCTGAGCTGATACAGTACTTGAGCACATGAGTACATATTATGCTCTCTATCTCCCACTCCACATGTCAGCATCTGTCTGTGCTGGCCTGTACCATGCATATAGCTGAGAATGCATCTTTGTGTGTTTGCTGCTGGCCCAGCTGGTAAATATTTGATAAGGAAGAGGAGGAAAAGTGAAAGGCACAGGAAATGCCAGAAAAGAAAGCCTGGGAGGGCCTATGGCAAGGGATCAGGGTGATTGTGACAGTAGAAGAAAGGGGGTTGAAAGAACTGTGTCCTTAGTTCTGTTGCTCCCAGAACAATCTGTTCATGGTAAATAGTACTGGAAGCACTGTCAGGCAAAAACATTAAAATAAAATATAAACCTGCATGCACATGAAGTTTGTTGTCATAAGGTGAATGTGCCTAGTTATGTTTTGAAGCACACTTAACTTTCCTAATTACAGGTACAACATCCTGCTCAGCTGATACGGCTTTATTAGCTCGTGAGAAATGCCTGACGTTCTTATGTGAGAAAATGAGTCAATTCTTTGAGCTGGATGATTATCAGAAGAATGAACTAAAGATTTATGACAGAACAAAGGAAAAAGAGTTTGTATGGATGGACAACTTTATGGGAATTCACCCGTTTTTTATTCCAAGAGGCAAGAGACTGGGAGTGGGTGGACATTTATTCTGTGATTTATATTTTCAGTAGTTCTGTTATTCACTAAATCTAAGTAGGATACCTGAACCATCATAGAACAATTTATTGGTTCTTAAGCTTTAGAAAAATGCCTTTTCTGCCTCCAAGTGATTGCAACTCAGTCACATTTATTAAGACTCATCTGTTCATTTCCTTTTTTCATTACTTCTTAATGGTCAATGGCCTAATTTTCATAGACTTTTTTTAGGTGTAACAAGCCTTGTTTTGAATTTTGATTTTCTGTCACTTTTGCATGCTTAGAATACCTGTTAATTTCCACTAACTAAAGCTGCAATTCATCCTGGTCCTTGTGCAAAGCATGGAAAGCAGGGGTCCTGAGTACAAAGCTAAACAGAATGGAGGTTAATGCTATATCTTGCTCTAGGGTCTCAAAGATTTGCTGTGATTTTGGCAGAATTATTGAGTGTCTGCATTTCAGTTCCACATGGGACAAAAAAATGCAAATGAAACTAGCAAAACACTGCTTCTTTCCTTTAACTGACTTAACAGAACTAAAAAATGGTGACTGAGCTTTCTAACTCAGCTGGTTAGTTTTTAGCACATGGATCTGTGTGTTCCTAATGCTGTATTAATTGTTTGTATTTGAACTTTGTGGCATTCATGGATTGTGTTAGTCATGCATAAAATTGTACAAAGTAATGCTTTTCCATAAATTGCTGAGTTCTCCTCTGCTGATTAGTTCACAAAAGGAATCTCTTTGGATCCCTTTCATACTGAACAAGTATCAGTTTGTGTAGGATGCATTGGTGATTAATATTTTGTGTACATGAGCAATGCTGTATTACACATTTGGGGGATTTCCAAGGAGCTATGCTGGCTGGAATTTGGCAGACAAACTTTGTGCTTTCTCCCCACGGTATGCCATAATAAAAGTAAAGAAAAAGCAAACTTATAATTAAAGGAGTATTCCTTCACAGAACTGGCAGTGTATGGAACAGATCAATATGTTATTCTGGAGCATGACTGGATTTTATCCCTCAGTCAATTTTTCAAGAGCTTCTTTTTGAGTTCTAGATCCACTTGACTGAACTAGTTTAAGACATAAACCAAGAGGTATTGAAGTTTCATGGCAAAATAAATCATATATTCATATGCTTTTTTTGAAAAATTCAATATAAATATGTGGAGATGGGCTGAGATACAGCTGTGGATCAAACGGAAAGTGTATGTTTCTGATCTCTGAGGCTGCATACAAGCTGGATCTCCATTGCTTGTTGTACTGAGATCAGCAATTTACAGACAGAGTGAGCTCATTCAGAGGCACTGTCAGCACCTCCAGCATAACATTCTGGTTTAACTGTTTTCTGGTTTGCCTTTTCTTTGTTTTAGGCCCTGTTCTCCAGAGAAACAACATGACAGATTATGCTTTAAATGCTGGGACTACAGCAATGAATGCACAAAGACTGTTAAGAGCCCTACAGCTTAACAAACCTATTTTGTTGGAGGGCTCACCAGGAGTAGGCAAGACCAGCCTAGTTGCTGCCCTGGCAAAAGCCTCAGGCAACTGTCTTGTTCGAATCAACCTGTCGGAGCAAACGGTAGAATAAAATATTTTCTTCATTACATTACTTGGTGTTAATGGCAGGGTAGAGGCTTTGTGTAACTTTTAAAGTGCAGTTCTCTTTGACTTCAGCACTGTGTCTGAAATGTCAATTTTGTCTTGGTCTCGAGAGGAAACCGAATGAGAGGGGCAACCAGACAGAGTGTAAGCTTCTGTGAGTGAATGCCAGTTCCTAGATATTTCTGTTCTTTTCAGGTGAAGTTATGCATATCTTTGTCTACTGTGTTTTTCTTGGCTTTTGCAACATTACTTGAAAACAGCTTTAAGGCTTTTTATGTTTTCTTCAAATTTTTCAAATTTGAATTTCTGTTCTTAAATATAGTAGCTGGTCAGTGGAGTCCTATAATGGAAAAGCTTTTAGCATTTTGCAATTACTGAAAATTTTTAAATAGACCTAAAATGTAGATATTAAAAGAGAAGGGAGAAAATGTTAAGTAAAGTTAACCAATTCTGTTTATGAACTTTGTTTAAGTTTTGTAATTCCTCAACTTCCCCATTCTATTCTTTGCTCCTGAAGGATGTGACAGACTTATTTGGGACAGACTTGCCTGTTGAAGGTGGGAAGGGAGGAGAATTTGCCTGGCGTGATGGACCACTGTTAGCAGCATTAAAGGCTGGACACTGGATTGTATTAGATGAGGTAAATTCAGGTTTGGGGACAAATAAAAAAGAATGTTCTAGAATAGCAAATTTTGTGATTTGGCTTCTGGAATAAATACCTTTGAGTGCCAATGACCTCTCTTCGTGGAGGCAGGTGATGATTATACTTCTTTGAGACGAGTACAAGGGTTGAATCCTAGCTTAAATTACTGCAGAAAACCAAGGAGAGGTTTGATTTACATTTGAAAGTTTTTAGGGAAGAATGTCAACAGTTGTTTTGGTACAAGTGTTCTTATATGGATACAATTTCACTGAAGTAGAAGGTGTTTTTTCTGGGACTAATATACTATGTTTGGTTACTGATGTAATTGAGATGGAGAAGAGTTCCATCCTGCCAGTATAAGCTATTCTGCCACTGCAGGTTTGTTCATGTATCATGTAGCAAGTGCTTTCAACCATGCGTGTGCACAGATCTGCCTTCTTAGCAATATGCATTCTAATTACTGTAGAGTGCACAATCTTCAATTGTTTAGCCTGTTGTAGAGCTCCTTTCCACCCCTGTTGTGAAGAATGCCACTTTAAACAACCACTACAATTAAATAGCTGAGACCGCCTTAATTTAAACAAACAAAATGCTGAGTGCCACAAATGTATGAACATAAATTCACAAGAAACATTTTGAATGTGCAGGTTTTACGGTGGAGAATTGTTTTGTTATCACAGTGAAGAAACCTGGTACAAACAACAAGTGAACATAAGGAAATGTTAGTTGCTTCAGTATAATAACAGTCTAGCTGGTGGTAATAACATGTGTTAGTTTTAGAACAGCAAGGAAATGGAATTTTACCTCCTATATATCCCAGACTATTAGACTAGAGATTATGCAAAAATGTTTTGTGGATCATTAATATTGTATCCTTGTTTTTTTCCTCAGTTGAATCTGGCTTCTCAGTCTGTGTTAGAGGGGCTTAACGCGTGCTTTGACCACAGAGCTGAGATTTATGTTCCAGAATTGGGAATGAATTTTCATGTACAGCACAAGACAACTAAGATTTTTGGATGCCAGAATCCATACAGACAAGGAGGTGGAAGGAAGGGTCTCCCCAAGTCCTTTCTTAACAGATTTACACAGGCAAGCTTATTTGTTTGGTTTAAACTACGTCATGATCTTTTCTTTTAGGTTTCTGACTTTGCAAACACACTGAATTCTCTTGATTTTACAGGTGTATGTTGATCCACTGTCAGCAGAAGATATGAAGTTTATTGGGAATACATTGTTTCCTGCTATTGATAAAACAATTATTGCTAAAATGGTTGCTTTCAATAACAAGGTAAACATACTTAATTTCTTTTCTGTGGAAGTAGGCAGAATGCAGTAAGATTAGAAAAAAATGAAATCTAATGTTATATTTCCAAGCATTTTTATAGAGAAGTGTGTGAGTAAAAAAAGAGGGATGGAAATATATGCAGAAGAAAGTAAAGAGCACCACTAAACCTGGTACCTGAATTCTTGTACCATGACAGTCAGATGCTTTGTTGATATTTGATGAGGCATGGTTTTTCACATAAGATAAAATATATATATATGCACAGGAGAAAGTAGTATTCTGTGACCTTAGGTAAAAAATCTCTTGTGTCAGCATCTTACTGCATATTCATTTATAAGAGTGCAAGAGTAAACTGCAAAATTGAGCTGAGTGTTAGAGAAACAGTAGAGAAGAGACAAACTAAGTCAAGGTTTAGTTCCTAACGTATCTTCAGCAAAGTAAATTCAACCTGCTCTTTTTGTTGTCTTTGTCTTGTAAGCAGTACCAAAGGCAGAAATTCAGTCAATATTTTAAAAAAAAAATTTTGGAGACCAGCTTGTGGGTGGAATAAAAGATTATTTTTAAATGACTATTTTTTTCTTTTTTTTTTTCTTCTTTTTTTTTTTTTTTTTCAGATTGAAAAAGAAGTAATGGCTGAAAAAAAGTGGGGACAGAAAGGAGGACCCTGGGAGTTCAACTTACGTGATCTTTTCCGCTGGTGCCAGCTGATGCTTGTTGACCAGTCACCAGGATGGTATGATCCAGGCCAGCATGTGTTTCTGGTATATGGGGAAAGAATGAGAACTAGAGAAGACAAAGAAAAGGTGAGCCATTGTTCTTATTCCTTTCTGTTCGGATGGCCAGGACATATTTATAGAAATCCAAGTACAGATAGATCTCCAATTTGAAGATTCCTTGCAATTCATTCAGAGACACCTACGTCTTAAAAATGAAAAACAGATTTGTTTAGAGTTTTGGGGTTTGATATAGTTCCCTTCTCCCCTTGCCATTTGAAATATCAATTTAATTAGTATAAAGGCAGACAGTTGAAGTGAGTGAAGACAAGTAGAATAACAAAGGACTTAAAGTAAAACACATCATATTCTTGTGTGATTCTGTATTAAATAATAATGTTTGCTGTCTACTTATCCCTTCTTGCTTAGAAATCCTATGCTTTTGGTTAGTTTCACACCATTTAAATGGTATTAAACTGAAAAGTCAGATTGTAAAACTGAAGTTACTGGCTGTATGTGACTGGATGTTTCCTCATGGGTTTACTTTCCTGTAACATTGTTATATTTTTCTGTGTTACCAAAGAGCTTATTTATGAAGTGAATTCTATCCCAGTATTTTGTTAAAGAGAAGCATTCCTTACAGTATTTCAAGTCTCAGGAAACCATGATTAATGGAAGGGTTGCTGTGGGCAGCTCACATTCACATTGCTTGCTGCACTTCGAGTTAAATGAGCTTGTGATTTACTGTGTTATTTACTGTCATACAGCTGTGGAACTGAGGAAAAGATACTTCAGATGTAAACCTTTAGAAGGGAGTATTTGGAACAGGAGATAACTTGAACTGATAAGTCTCTTTTTGCTGTTTTAACTGTTCTAGGTTATTTCTGTATACAGAGACATTTTTGGCCAGGAGGCCGATGTGTATAGAGGAACCAGGGAGTTTCATATCAATCCATATAATGTTCAGGTAAACTGTTGACAAGGGATTTTGCAACAGGATAGGGAAGGAAACAACTTCCACAGTTAAACTCCATTTGCCTCTCTTTGTTATCCCTTTCAGATTGGTTATTCAGTTCTTTCTCGTGGCAACCCTATTCCTCATTCTGGCAGAACTCTCTCACTTCTGCATCATTCACTGCAGTCCCTGGAGGCCATAATGAAGTGTGTGCACATGAGCTGGATGGTGATCCTGGTGGGCCCAGCAGCTGTTGGCAAAACCAGTCTGGTGGAGCTGTTGGCCCATCTCACGGGCCATCGGCTGAAGATCATGGCAATGAACAGTGCAATGGATACAACCGAGCTGCTGGGTGGATTTGAGCAGGTAAATACTGTTTTGGTAACATGGCAGTATTTCTCCTTCCTACCTAATAGTGGCCAGCCTGCTGTGATTTTAGTTTTTGGAAATGGAGCCTTGGCACCACGGGGTTCTGCATGAACTAACTCCCTAATGGCCGGTTTGCAGGTTGATATCAACAGGCCATGGCAGCGCCTCTTGGAAAAGGTGGAGAATGTCGTGAGCACACTCACAAGGGACAGCCTGCTCCTGGCAGAACTTTGTGCGGATGATGCTGAACTCGTGCTGCGTGCTTGGAGCAACTTCATCCTGAATTACAAACCCAAATCTCTGGGGGAAGGAGGTGGAAGTGTTACAGCTGAATTAGTGAGCAAACTGGAGGGAATACTTGTACTTACCCAGCGACTAAACAACAAAATAAATTCTTACACAAAGGCAGGTATGTATACTGATTTTCCTTCTTTTTTTTTTATAGTTGTTTAAAATAAGGCATTAATACTCACCAAATTTCATCTAATGGGGGAGAAGTGATGCAGAAAAGTACCTGTTTAGGGAGTAAAACGTCAATCTGTTTTATATTTCTTTGTGCTTGCAAACCTTTTCTGTTCACATGGATTTTGCCTATGGGAGGCCACTGAAGAGCTGGAGCTTCTGCTGTTATGTTTCCCTAAAAAGAAGGAAGCATATATGTTTAGTAACAAAATGACTACTATTTTTCTTGAATGGCACTGGAAGCTACTCAGTTTAAGATGTGTAAGATGTATTTCCTTTCAGAGTTTGCTCACCTGGTAGAAGAGTTCCGGTGTTTCAAGCTCCAGCAGGCCCAGGCCACTGACTGCAACAGCCATGGCACTTTTGAGTGGGTAGATGGGATGTTGGTTCAGGCCCTGCAATCTGGAGACTGGCTCTTAATGGACAATGTTAATTTCTGCAAGTAAGAGATTTTACTGGCCTTGTTTCAGTGTACCCCTTGAATTCCCTGATTGACTTTGCCTCTTGTTGAGTGGTTCACAACTGAATATTTTGCACTTGATAATACATAGGAGCAATAACTTAGATTTTTTGGAAGAGTATCTTCCTTCTCAGACAGCGTAGCACTTGACAGTTTTCCTGTTACCTTATAAAGTAATTAACTGTTTGGTTTTTGCTTAAGATCAGTACAATTTTGATTTCAGATGAGAAAGAGCTCAGATTAGTACCTTTTTATGACCACATGAATTTGTTTTGAATGTAGCCCTTCTGTGCTGGACCGTTTGAATGCTTTGCTTGAGCCAGGAGGTGTTCTGACCATGAGTGAGAGAGGTGTCATAGATGGCACGATTCCTACAATAGCTCCTCATCCAAACTTCAGGTACTTTTTTCTGCTTTTTGTTTTTCCCCTTTTTTTTTTTTTCCTTTATCAAATAGTGGGTTTAGAATTAAAAGATCATCAGTGAGCCAGTCTTTTGATATTTTGAATGCTATTCAATTTGCCATGTAGTGTAGTGACACTCTAGCAGGGAAGAAAACTGCACTGTGGTGAGCATGGAAGAGAGCTTTAGAGGCTTTGCTTTATATTCCAGTTGCAACACAAATTATTACACAAGGAAATTTGTAGCAGTGTGCCTCTGCCTTGATTTTGCATTTCTAATTTAGGATTTCAGCACTTCCCTGTTTCACTGTAATGAAGTTGAGGATACATGCATTGAGGATGGTGAAGTCTTGAGATATGCTGCTTATGAAAGCCAGTATATGGGCATAATAATTTTCTTCCCAGCGTTTTCCAACCCATATATAAATTTGATTTTCCTGCAGTGACAGAACTTAAAAAACCCCAACAAACCACCCAAACAGACAACCTGTTCTCTCAGACCTGAAATAGTCTCTGGGGAAGATGAGAGGAGAATGTAACAGGATTCTGTATCATTCCTGCCTCTTAAAATTCATGACAAGGATATTGGGACTGAAAATGCGCTGGTTCCTCTGAACTAGAAACATTCTTGACTTTTCAGAAACCTGTTTTTGCTGCTTTGCATCTCACCTTTTCCTCCTTGCTTTTAAGAGGTCTCCTTTGATAGTATTAACTACTTGGATGTTGGATACTTCAGTTTTTTAGACAGCATAGATTTATTTGAAGTTGTTGCTAAGACTTTTAAAAGTCTTTATAGCTCAGAGGAATAGTCAAACTTTTCTTTGTAAGTGGGCAAATGATAAAACAGATGTAACTCAGATAATAATGAGTTAAAAGTCAGGCAGAATATCTGTGTCTAATTGCAGAGTATAACTATTCATACAGATTTCTCATTTAAATTCAGAAGCGGTCTCTGGATTTCTAGATAGCCCCATCTATCTAGATAGATGTCCCCGTTTTTATGAAGATTAATTTACTTTATGGAGAAGCAGATTTGGTAGTTCCAGAGTGATAGTTTAAGGACCCAAGTTGCTTCTAAGAATTTAAGGCCATTGAAATGCATAATTGTTGTAGGTCCCTTCCAACCTGAGTTATTCTTTTCTAATATCCAACAGGCTCTTCCTGTCTATGGATCCAGTTCATGGGGAAATATCCAGAGCCATGAGGAATCGTGGGATTGAAATTTACATTCCTGGGGAGAATGATGAAAATATATTGGACAGTCTGGATTTGAAGTTACTCCTGCATGGTTTGGGTTTAGTTGGAGATAGTGTCTGTGATGCACTTCTCGCTGTGCATTCAGAAACCAAGGCAGCAATAGCAGGTAAGAAATGTCTGTTCAGTATTTTTTAGCGAAGTGGGCTCATTACATATATATAGATGAAGTCTTTAGTGTTAAACCCTTGCTATTTTATTGTGTTATGTGCTGATACAAGTAAGCACATAAAACTATATTCAGGTACTTTTGAATTGGTTTTTTGCATTCCCAAGAAGTAGGCCTGAGTCATAAAAAAGTGATAACTACGGTGCTTTGTTAAGGAGACATTAGACACTGGCACACATCTGTTGTCCCTTGCTATCCGGAAGGCAGTGTATTCAAAGTGAAAATCAGCAAAATAGAGGGTTTGCACAAGTTGTACTTTGCAGCTGAGTTTCATTCATCTCAGCTGTTGGATGTCTTATTTTGAGCTGGTCATCTGTTATTCACAGTCTTGTCAGATTTTCCTGTCAACGCTGGGAAGAATCCATTCAGCTTTCAGGTCAATAGGATATATTTGTTTTATATCATGACACCGAAAGTGGTGCTTGCCAGATTAAAGGACTGACAGTTGCTAAACATTCCTATCACCCTAATTGCTGTGTATCTTTCAGGTTCCGTGTCATCTTTGTCACCTTTGCTTCAGGCTGCTGTATTAATTGTGCAGCAAATACAAAGAGGCTTTGGATTAGCAAAGTCGTTTTACAGAGCCTGTTGGGAAGTTTATGGCCGCTCACAACAACTGCAGATTAACCAAAAGGTAAAAATCTTATATTTGAAAACTTTTCTTAGATCATCTAGATAAGTAAAAAATGTAACTTCATGAGGCTAGAGTTTAAGAGCCTCTATTTCTTAAGTGCCTGAGCAAGAGACTGATGAAGATGGTGCTCTTGGAGAGATGAACCAAACAATATCCTGTTTGGACTCCAAAGCTTGTAGTTTGTAAGAGCTTGAGCTGAGACTTCGGGATATTCATGCTGATGCATCTGTAGCCTGTGACAATGTGCACACTGTCATCTGTAGACACATTAACTTCCTGTTTGAAACTGTGCAGTGTGTTATTTCACTTCTGGTAGGAATGTTTTGGTACTTTTATTGTGTACTTTATATGGTGTTTGTAGAAGATTTGGTCTATAATGATTTCATAATAAATACATGTAGTTAAAGTGTTTCTTGAACTGTGGTGTTTGAATACCTGTTATGTGTTTGAATGTGACTCTAAACTGCTTTTGGTTGTTTGTTGTAGCTTGTGTTAGAATTGGTTACGAGGCATGCTTCCTCTCTGGCTTCCCCTGACACTTGGGGTGAGTCCTTGCTAGCAGTGGGATTGTGGCCAGACTCCCTGCCTTCGGCTCTGTTTGCAGCTGAAGACTCACTCCTTTCCACAGTCCAGAGTGATGGACAGGTCCTGATGTATTGTCTGCATAGACTAAACCTCAGAAACTGCAGGTAGGCAGGAATTTTTTTTTTTTATTATTATTATTATTTTTGCCTAGTAAATGAGAAACAATATACGGGAACTATTCTTGACGTGTCATTGTTTATTGCAAAATCCTGCCTTCATCAAATTGTGCAGGTGGAGACTGTGATTGTCGTACTCTGTAACTGCGTTCCTGTCACCTTTCCATACAACCACTGCAAATGAAAGTTTAATTATTTACCGCTTTATTCTTAAGTCTTCCAAATACGTTCAAAATACTTGACTTTTTAATCTTCACTAAATGCATTTGACTAATTTTGGGAGTTATTTATCAGAAAATGTGAATGCAAACACTGGGTTTAGTAGGTAATAAGAGCCCCAAAATCTCTTCCTTCAGTTTCCTTCTAAGCTTAAAAAACCCTGAGCATTGAACTAGTTTAAAGTATACTAATGATTCTCTGGATTTCCTGTTTTCATGTAATCAATTATTCATCAGTAATTTTAGGTCCAGTAGCTTCAGGTAAAAACATAATTTACTTTCTTTAGACAGAACTGTCTGAAAGAAGCAGAGGCCCCCATGCAGGGGGTATATGAAAGAATGTTTTAATGATTTCTTGTCCAATACAGCTGTAAATTTTTACAAAACTGGTGCAAAAACTTTGTTTCTGCCTTCTTTGGTTAATAACCTACTCTGGACAGGTACTGTAGGTTGCTTCCTGTGAAAGAACAAGCTGCGGAAGTTTGTACTAAGATAAAAAGTTGAAATTGTAAACTCTTAGCAATATACTGTATTGTTCCCTGGTTTTGTTCAGTTTTGTTGTTTACTTTTTACTCAGTGACACTTCTTTTCCTATCTTTGTCTTTTTTAATTTAACTTTGCATAGCATTCTGGTGCACAAATCAATTAGAATTTCTCAGTGAAATTCTGTGCATATTCTCTTGGGATAGTGCATGAATTTTTGGCAACAGCGAGCTCCTAATGGTAGACTGACCACCAACTGATTTGAAGTTGGAAATTCGTTTCAAAGCTAAATAATGGAGGAAAGATCTGATGCTACACTGACGCCTAAAGATGATTGCATAGCTTGACCTGCAAAATATATTTTTTCCTGGATCTGGTAGTTTGAGCCCTTGATTGCTGGACTTATTTGTGTTTCAGGACATTACCTGTGACTCTGCAAGATCTTAAGAAAGTTATGCAGTCCACTAATCCTGAGAGTCTCAAATTCAGTGCTGTTGAGATGGAGGCAAACTGGATGGACAAAATGGAAGTTCTCCAGGCTTCGGTGAAATTGTTCACAGAAAAGGCGACCAACCAAGATTGGAAATTAAGAGTTAAATGGCTGAACTCCTTAGCCAAAAATCTACCACAGGTGCTTGGTATGTAATCATTCAACTTTGTTTTTTCTAAGGGCTGAGTTATGTTTTGTAAGTCTTCTATGAAAACATCCAGACCATTCCAAATTATGAGTTACGAAGACTCCCAACTATCCACGCTAATTTAAGGGCATAGAGGCTCCAGAGAGGGACAGAAACAGATTATGCATGTTAGGGGAAATAAGGAGATTTGGGCTAAACATTATCCTTTACTATTCAACTATGTGTGTAACTTGTGCCACTTCTGAATTAGTTATTTTTGGATGAGTTTTGGTCTATGTAAGCAAATATGCCTTTTCACTGTTTTTTTTAGTGATAGTGAAAGCAGTCAAATGCCTTCTGTGTATCTGGTGTTAAAACTCAGATGCTTAGAAAGCCAAGAAACTGCAGAACTGAGATTTCCTGAAGAAGTGTTGTTTGAACATTTAGGATTATAGTTGAAATGAGCTATTCACTTAATTACAGAATTAATCACATTAAACTCATGGAGCATTTTGGCAGGCGTTATTCCAAATAATTTACACGTTTAGCTTTCTTCTGTGGTCTGAAATCTCAGACCATGCTGTGCCTATATTGATTGCTCCCTCTTTATTTTGCTGGTTTTTCAGGCAGGTAGGTCTGTAAAGTAGAAAATATGTAAAAAAATACTTTAATAAAAAGTATGCTCTTTATTTTCTTATTGTAAATACACCCCCCTGCCAAAAAAAAAAAAAAGAGGCAGAACTGAAGGTATAAATTAATGGATCTTCACAAACCATATTTTACTAGCATACATGTAGTATTAACATTTCAACTAGAATTACTTATAGATTTGATTCAATCTGCTTGTGCTGGCTCAGTTGAAGCTCTTTTTCTTGATTTGTACTAAACACTCTTTTAAGCCTGTATTCTCCCTCGTCACCCACAGATTCAGTGCGGATTCAGCTGGAAGCAGGTGCTGTAGCCCTTGGTTGTTTTTATGCCAGTCCCCTCTCATCTGGAGTCAGTAACATGATCAAGTTGCTGCAGCCAACTATGACAGGTACTCCTGAAAAAGATGGATGTAAGACATTGCTTCCTTTATTTGTTCTCTGAACACACTGTAACCCTTCTTGGGAAATGTATGTAGTAAAACAAAGGCTAAATTCTAAATATATGTTACCTTTGTCATTAAAAAAAGAACAACTAAGAAAGCAACAACAAAAGAAATTACAACAAATACAAACATTCTTGCTGTCTAGAACAGCAAAGATGGCAATTAGATTTATTCTTACTATTCAAGTTAGAGATGAGTGCTCTGCCCATGAGTCCTGGCTGTGTGTCTGTGACTCAGATGTATTCCTACAGCTCAGAGTGGTGTTCTGAAGTGTGATTCAAATATTCACTGGCTTTCTGACTTGATAGTTTAGGTACTCTGATTTTTTTTCCTCAGGATTTGTGTTAGTCCATCTGAAACCAAATAGTTTGGCCTGTAATTTTCCCTTGCTGTTTTCCCTTGGAGCTCAGACCTGTGGCTTCCCTTCCAAGCTTGATAGGTGGATGAAAGCTGCATACGGTGACACTAGGCTTTTTATGGGTGGTCCTGGGTGTCTTGCCTGGGCTGTGAGCCAGACTTGAGTTTCTAAGCTCTGTTGGGTGCTCTAACCCCTGTTTAATTTATTGTCACAGTTCTGTTTTACAGAACCTGCAGTCAGCTTTAATGCTTTTCTCTTTGGCTATCTGGAGTGAGAGAGTTTGACTGCCTTGCCCCTAGGCTGCTTCTTTCATTCTCTAATAGGCATTGTCAGGGGGAGCTAGAAAAAAACTGAGTAATGTTTCTCTGCTGTCCTGTCTTGTCTGCCTTTTCAGATGAACATGTGATGCCTCTGGACCCAAGATGGAATATGCAGTTTTTGGAGATCATTAGAAATTCAATGAATTTTGATACAGAAATGGAGCATGCAGACCAGCTTCTTAGGCTTTTGAATTCTGCAGCAAATCGGTGGGTTACAAAGAAACTCTTGTACACAGAGTGCCCAATGCCTGTAATCAGTGCTGAGTAAACACTTGAGGTGTCTGCCAAGTGTGTTTTTAGGTTTTGATTGGTGTGATCTAAAATATCAGAGACAGAGTCTTTTGTACAGCTATTAAATTCTTTGCTTCTGTTTTCTGTAGGTGCAGACTAAATGCATTCACTTTATATAGGAGCAGAGCTCCTAGCATTCCATACAGGCTGCAGTACTTCAAGGACAGATTAGAACTGTGGGACAAAGCATTAAGAAGGCAGAAGTAGCAGTGTCAGTAGTGTTGTCAGAGATCTCTGACAAAACTTAAATAGTTTTCCTGCTTTTGGATTTGGAATGTTTTTCCTAATGAGATTAAACAGTACACAGATTTTGAAGTTAAAGTGTAAGGAAGCAGCTGCTCACATATCCTGCAGGCTGTGGTGTTGCAGCTGTTTTGTAGCTCAGTGATTTTTCCTTCCTGGTGAAGTCAGGAATCTGCTCCTTGTGTAGCTTGCTTCTACAGAAACCATATTCAAGCCATATGCATCTTGTACTTCTTCCATAATGCACTCAATATATTATGTCACTTTGTAGTTCAAATGCCATGTTGTAATTCACCATTCTCATGAGGCCAGAGTTTAAAATGGAACTGGATTGATAACAACTTTGTTTTTACTTCAGGGCAGTGTTATTTCTTGACCGAGAAAAAAGAAGTTACATTGAGAAGAGTTTGATTGCCAGCAAGAAGCCAAGAAACAGTGTCCTAAGAATGTCTCTAGATTTCCACAAAAGTGGGTTGATTTTTGCTGTTTCTTTTAGTTCTGTAGTCAATTCGAAATATGATTCATTTGCATTGTTATGAAATATGTACTTTAAACATGGTGTGCAAAGAAAGAATATGTGAATGTAAAGCAGTCAAATGACGACTAGTATGATATCCAACACATTATTCTTAAATTAGGGATACTTTAGGCTACACTATTTATGTCCTATGCCTCTATGAGGTAGTCAGTGAATATGATTTTTCTCTTAATTAACCAAACTTTAGGCTAACAATGGAGAGAAACTGGAATAGCATTCTGTCTTTAGTTAATAAGAATAACCGAATTCTTCAGATGTGTTTTTGTTTTATGTAAGTAGGAAGTTTAACTTCTAAAAGGGTAAAGTTTAGTGATGAGGTTAGTGTGCTGCATAGAAGCAATTGATCAAGGGATCCCTCATTATGATTTTTATTTTTAATATATGTATAAAATGCATAGAGGTAATAGAGAATTTTGAAAGTAGTGAAAGAGTACTTCTATTGCTTCATTTCTTGGATCTTTTCAGGTTGTGGTGTTTTTCTCAATCATAGAGAGGTTCTGGTGATCAGAAGTTGACCTGTATTGTGTCATGTGATGTGGCTGGAATATTCAGTCTTTGCATTTCTTTTCCTCTTCCCCAAACCTCAGATCCAGGAAGTTACAACTGCCTTCCTCATGGAATCGTGGTCAACCTTGCTGCTTTCTTTGAACTTTGGGATGCATTTGCACTTCACTGGGTGAAGTCTACTCAGGTGGCCTTAAGTGATGATGACATGCATGATGTGAGTAGACTTTCCACAGTACCTTTATAGAAATTAAGAGATTGTGTGCAGAACACTATTTCTAGTTTCAGGGACCATGAAATAAATTGCAGTGCTTCTGTTTGTGTTCAGAATATGCCTAACCAGTAGGCAAATGATTATGTTTGTTTCAGTGGCTGTATTTGTGCCTTCTAATACATGCTTAGGATGTCATCAACTGTGCTGTAGGAGTGTCTGTTTTTCTCCACTGATGATAAACAGAATATCCATTTCTATCTGTGATAAGAATGTCTGAACCTGGATAGCTGACATGCAGGCACAGAGGTGGTTCATTTCTCCCTCCCCCTTTTCAACCATGAATATAATTTTGCTGAAATCTTGACATTGTAGACTTGGTGCAGGGATTGGTTGGTTTTGGCTGCTGTAATTCCACCTGTTGGTGTGGTATTTTTAGGGAATCTGTAGTTGAGTCCTTGTTGTGTAGCACTAAATACAAAACATAGCTGATACAAGTGATGGGGTTTTGCTTTTTCTCCTGCTTGAAGTAGGAAAGTCTTGTATAACCTCGGCAGGGGTAACACTGTAACTCCTTGGTTTGTTCCCAGGTTTTGTACTGCTGGCTGTGGCGGGACAGGTTCTGGGCTGTCTCTGACACTGTCACAGTGGATTCCTCAGGGTTGTCACTCCTGGCTCTGCACTGGCACTGGGTTATGAAACACCTAATTGACAGAATTCCTCAGATGCTTATTGGATCAGACCAGAACAAGTGAGTGGCTTTGTTAGGTGGCTTTTGATTTGTTTCAGTTAAATGGCTGTATAAATTACTCTTTTCTTTAGCGCTGTAGCTACTTAGCATTGTTTAGATTAGTGTCCCAAGTTGTATTCCATTAGTAATGCAAATAACAACGTATTGAGTAGCTCTTAGTTTTTAAAATTTGTGTTTCCTAGCACTGTGCTTCTGCTTGCTCAATTGATCATCTAGAATTTTTGCCCCTTTAATGAAAGGATGAGAGAAAGACTTCCTTATGCATCCTTTTGCCTTGTTTCTCAAACTTCTGTTAACTCTGGACTTTTTTTTCCCATCCGTCTCTCCCTTTTTTTATTTTTTCCTCTACCAGGATTTCCAGGGAAATTCAATCTGTTTCACAGCAGATTCAGAACTGCTTGGTCAATCCTGCTGGTATTTCAGCCAATATGAAGATACTACAGAAGTCTCTAGGAAGACCCCTTCCTTTTAAGGTATCAATACTGAGTTTGCAAAAGGATTTGTATTTCCAGAAATACCCAGATACGCTTTAATGTATTTACAGCACTTGCTTTCCAGGACAGCAAAACCACAATTCTTTTGTGTTTGTTAGATTGATTAAAAAGAAGACTTCATCACATGTTAATGTTCATATCTTTTGAGAAATATATCAGTTGCCCAGATACAGCATTTCTAGTATTAATTATGCTATGTATAGAAAATATTTACTTAATACGAAGGCGTGCCTGAGCATAAAAATATTACTCCTTGCTCTGTTTTGGAGACTTGTGAATATCAATATGCCACTTGCTTGTTCAATGAACATATGTGTATTTAGAACAGCCTGTGCACTTCCTTTTATACAGCATAGGGTGGGGCTGCCATATAACTTCTCAAAACAAGGCCTCTTAAGTTTGACAGTTTTGGAGTTTGCTCTTAATATATTTCAGAATCTTTTGTAATTCAATTTAAAAATTCAGTAGATTTTCTAAAGAATACAAGTCCCTGTTTAAAAGGAGTGCACAATAGTCATGTGCAGTCGTGTTGGTGACTAGTACTTAGACCTAAGCTTTTATGACCTTTTCTCTCAAGGATGCTCAGCTGTCAAAAAAAGCACATAGTTACTTTGAGACTCTGAAGAACATTCAGTGCTTACTAAGAATTTGGAGAGATCCAAATGTATTTAAGCATCCAAATGTTTTTAAACTGCAGGTGTAAACTGCAATTTCTTGTTAGTGACAGTAGCTCCTGGTATTTTTTTATTTTATTTTGTGTATGTATTGCCCTTGATTTAGATAAGTTGCCAAGTTGAAGTACTATTTGTCTGCATGATCTACATAATTTCTTCATGAAGGGAAAAATATCCCTAACTTGACAGTGAGGAATTGTAGCCACCTGTTTCAATTTCTGTCTTCCTGCTGTACTGAGTCAGGCTACTAAAAGATTATTTTTAAGCTGTTGTTGCAGGCTTCTTATATTTACTTGTACTTTAGTTGTGTGCATGTGAATTTGAAATCTTAGTTTTGTCTGCAGTCACAATTCTTGTTTGTGGTTTTGTTAGTCCTGCTGAAACAAATTGTAATTTTCATATTTCCAGGATAAACTGGGCATGGAATGTTTTTCTCAATTAAAAGCTCTCAGCAAACCACTGAACATCTTGGAGCTAAGATTGGCCTGTGGAGAAAGTAGATGGAAGGAAAAAATGTGCTGTGTGAAAATTGCTGCCACTGGAGTGAAGATGAAGAAAGCATTGCTGCAAGCTGATGGCCTGATCATAAGAGCCAATCACTTAGAAGATGTTAGTCTGGGTAGGTAACATTTGTGAAGAGTCCAGCAGGATGATTTCTGCCATCTCCATTCTTTCATACATAGATGGAAAGGATGTTAAATGTTCACTGATAAGAAGCATATTACATGCATTTATGTGCCTCTTATATTCTGTCAAACAGATGAGCTACAGATATTTTTGAAAGCCATACGTTCACAGCTAAAAGCAGAAGGAGTCACGTACAGTTATTCAGAAGAAAGGCTTCCTGAAGACACCATCTCCAACCAGTTAGACCCTGCCCTGCTAAACCAGCTCTGCAGTCAGGTTCAGCTGTGGCCTGCAATGGAATACATAGGGATGCTCTGGCAGTACAAACTAACAGCAGATTATGTGGCCAAGGCTTGTGCAGGAAGGTAAGAAGAACTTTGGAGAAAGAGCTCCTATATTGCTTTCATGATATTCCGAATCCCTAGCTAGAAGCTGTAACTTCGGTGCTTTACATCTGCATGTAAATCTGTGTGTATGTATTTGTAATTTATATACACTTGTGTGTATGTGCATATATATCTCTACAGCACACAAACCTATGTGTATTAGGCATCAACAGAAGATGTTTATACCATATTGCTGGGGGCTACTGCAGAAAAACTGAACTAGACCTGGAGATGAAGGAAGTAGACTAGCATGCATGGCTTCCTCCTGTCTAAACTCTACACACATAGAATCATAGTTTAAATTAACATTATTAATTTAAGGAGTGTTAATGTTGTTTTAAGGAGCCAAGTGTATTTATTTTTAGTCTGGTTTACCCTTCTTTAAAAGAAAGCTATTCATTTATGGATTTCAGTGAAAGTAATTTTTTTGTGTAACAAGACTCTTGGAATCATTGGTTCACTCTTGAATTCAGCGAAGTTGTGACTTTTCACAAAAGCTATAAAGCTAGAAAATGGTTTGTGTGTTTTGCTCAAGATGGAGCTTATAGCTACAGGAGATTACACTTCTTCCCCTTTTTCTTGTGTTTAGATTTTTGTTAACTTTGAAGGATTCAAGTGTTTTGAGTATTATTTGAGTGCTTGTTCTTCCCCGACATTTGAAATGTTGTCATTTTAAGCTTTTGATGACTTTGCTTGCCATTCTTAATTTGTTTCACTTTCCAAGTGATTTATTTCATGTGCCCTCCTTAAGCACTGCTTAGGTTGTATTTTTTTTACCTGCTACAGGAAGAACTGCAGTGAAGAATTAAGCATCTGTTCAGATCTAGCTCAGTTCATAGCTTTTTCTCTGAAATTGACACCAGCTGCCTCTCACCAGCTCTCTGGACTGTGGCACTTGTTACACCTTAATGAAGTAAGAAAGTTTTATTTTAATTTAAGTAAATCAGATCTTTAGTTTAATAAATCTTGCTGAAGTTTTCAAAGGTTCTTCAGAATATGTGTATCACTGAGATTTTTGACTTTCAGTTTTTCTACCTCTGCCTGACAAAAAACTGTTCCTTCTTTTAACAAGAAAAATGTTACTAACTGCAAGCCTTGAGAAAATGTAATTAAAACACAATGTTGAAGGACAAAATACAACGAAGTCTTAAGTAACATAGTTCTGTATGATTTTGTTTGGTAGTATTGTTCCATACATCCGTCTGTGACCTAATGGGAAATTGTTTGGATGGCAGGTGCCAGCCTGGTTGTATCTATGTATTCAAAGTAATTTTACACTGAAAAATGCTTTCCTCTCTTTCCATGCCTCTCAAATTTTTTTAGTTCTGTTGGAAATCAAACAGACCAATAAAGCTACTTGATGCATTTTCTGTAGAACGTTTAATAACTCTGCTTAATATTTATGATACAGAGTGGTTGTGTTCCCACAAAGCACAGTAAAGTTCACCTTAAATGCTTCGGAGCAGAGTATGGGATGGCTTTACCCATTTCCAAGGTTGCTCAGTCACAGACTACAGGCTGTATTCTAACAACTTGCTCTGTAAACATGTTGCATATTTCACACACAGGACACAGTGCTGACCTCAGGGAGTTTACTCTTCATTGAGGAGATGCAAGCAAATGGCTATATGAATTTGAAAGGATCTTGGAGAGTATCTTGTACTATCCCTATGAAAAACAGAGTCATACTTTCTTTGTACATGTGTGTGCTTAATTCTCTTTTGCTCCCTGTATATTATTCTCACCTCTAGCTTTTTGTTTCTCCTTAGATATCCCCTGAAGAAATGTCTCTTCTGTCATCTCAGCTCGTTAATGCTGTGTTAGCATCCTTTTGGAGCAGTACTTTCACCATGGACCCAGACTACTGGTTGACTTGGAGACCACTGCCTGCACCAGAGGAAAACAACTTCTCTAAATCCCATATGAACTGTTCTATGAAGGTTTGTCTCTTCTGACCTAATCAAATTCTAGGCTGAATGCTGTTGTTGACTAATTCAAGTTTTCTAAAGCAATATTGTAAGTTCTAGCATAGTTGCTAGAATTTACAGTGCAAATTGCATCTGAACAATCTAACTCCTAATCTCTTAATTTAGGGCCCAGGCGTTTTGACCCGAGCTGTTTTCTCAAAGTGCTTCTTTGAAATTCTAACTAGCAGCAGCAAGACAAGCCATTGGGATGTGAGTGGGCTTCCTGTCTTGTCATCATCCCATGTAACACTGGGAGAATGGATGGAGAGAGCACAGCAGCTTCACAAAGTCAGCACAGCACTGTGGACCAACCTGGCTGTCTCTTCAATAGCAGATTTTAGGTATTAAGACCTCTCTCCCACATATACATTATTTAAATCAAGCATATTACAGAAGGTTGCTTACTGTGTGTAAACGTTTTCTCATTCCTTTTTCTCCAGACACACGGATACTAGACTGCTAGGGATAATGCTAAGCAGACAACTCTCTGCCCTGGTAGGTCTAGTTCCAGTGGATCTTCAAGAAGAATTTTTGGAGTGCTGTGAGAAGCTCTGCCTCAAGGATCCTGTTGCATATGAGTACCTTCTCAAGATACTTGAAAGCATCATTGATCAGGAATTACTTCCTAAAGAATTCCTGTTTCTTCTGCTCACTTGCTTGCATCAGTTCTATGGGGAAGGGCTTCAGGAGTTACCAGAGACAGCTTGGCGAGGAAGCCTGTGGGTGAACATTGGCTTGGTGCAGATCCAGATGTGGCTTCCACAGACCAGGTTTGATCCAGCTGTTAAAAGAGAATACAAGCTCAAGTACTCCAAAGAAGAGGTGAGTATGAAGCCAAGTTGTGCTTTTACCTTTGTTATGTATGAAATCAATGCAGAGGAGTTTGGCTTGGTTATGATTTTGAAATCATACAGTTAGAACTTCTTTTAATGTTCAGGAAGCTGATGTACCTCCTTGGTTGCTAAAATCAGAACCACTGTGAATGGTTTATTCTTTCCTTTTTAGTTATACCAGCTGGAGTGTGAATGGAAAACACATGATTTTTCGTCCCAGCTGCATACAGGAAAAAGTATTGAAGATGAAACAGTCAGCAACTATATTCATACCCATGTCAGGTAACACCCAGGCACTGAACCCATCTCTTTTAGAGTGGACATGTCATCTTTGTGTGCTTGGGCTCTAAAGCTTTTTTCTGAAGCTTTACAATTTTTCTCTTTCTGTAGAAACTAGAGTTGCTGATTTTAAAGTATTGATTTACACACTGAGATGGTAGAGAAGAAGCTGTGCTCTTTACTTGCAGTAAGGAATTCTCTGTACACTTTGTACTGCTGTAAATAGAACAATTAAAGCAGTGGCTGTCATATATTGATAAAATTGAAACTATGCCCAGAAGTAAAAACAATGCCATACATTTGAATTACAGTACTTTTCTTAAAGTGTGACAATATTATCAATAGTTGAAATGAGATGGATTATCTATCCCTGTAGTGTCTCAAGGCCATTATACGTGCCACTGCTACTTTGCAAAGTTCTTCAGCTGATATGACTGGGGAGAAATCTACATACGTGTATTTTAGCAATAGCCTTTGCCCATGTTGCTGTGGGTGAATTAAATTTCTTACCACAAAGTACACTGTTGACATTCAGAATCTGTAGCCACTGTTACTTTGGGGCTTTTTGTAGTTCTTTTTTAAGAGAGGAATTTGAGGAGGAAATTTTAAACAAAGAGAGCTTTTTCCTTTCTGCAGCCTTCAGGTGCGTTCTGTGTATGTGGAGAAAAAAACTGTCTATTATTCATTATTTTCCACTTTTAATAGGAATTTCTGATTTCATTATTATACACATAGAGGATCTGGTAGTTCTGTGCTACTGCTTAAAGAGAATGATAATCATTGAAAGCAGGTTCTGTATGGCTGAGTTTTACCAATTGCTTGTAGTAATATTTTTTTTCTTCATGATCACAAAGCTGTCAGGTTGCAAGAAAAAAGTACTTGAAGTTTGTTGAAGTGGCAGGGAGAGAAAAAATCTACATCTGTGGGCTATAAGGCTGTCCCTTGTTTTTTCCTTATTTGCTGTTCCACACAAATAGCAGAGTATTTTCTGATTAATCTTTTCCTCTATCTAACTGCTACGTTAGATCTATTTAAACACGTTTGTATGAAACATATTTCCATGTCTAAACTGATCAATGTTACTTTTTAACAGGATGCTGCATGAAAGAATGCAAAGGTTGAAGGAGCAAATAAGCAGTCTTTCTAGAAGGAAGGCCTTCAGGCCTCCAGCTCCACTGTATGATGGCTTGTACCAGGAGGCTCAGCAGTACATCAGCAGCATAGCGCGGATTTCCTCAGTCCAAGACCTCCTAGGCCGCCTTCTGCAGTTCCTCCGTGGAGAGAGACCTAGATCACTGCAGGCTATACAAAACCTGTTAAGTGAAGAGGCATCCTGGCAGCAATCACACCATCAGTTTAGGAAGCACCTGGCAGAGGAGTATGCTGTGTTCCCTGATGCCATCATTCCCCTCCAAGCTGCCATCCTGCAGCTGCAACATGGCATGCGATTAGTGGCTTCTGAAGCATGTGCAGTGCTGCAGAGCTCTGTGTGCCCAGCTGATCTCACCAACCTCATCACTTCTTTGTTGGCATTTCCTTCTGTGGGCTGTGCCTTTCCCACTTACTTTGCTCGGGCAGAGGTTTTATGCTCGGTGAATTCCGTTGGAGTACTGAATGGACTTAAAAAGTTCTCTCTGAAGCACGCTGAAGGAGGATCTGAGGGATCTGAGCAGCCTTCCCCAACTCTGGAACAGCTCCTGGTGAATGCTTTGTTGCATCTTCGATGCCATGTACTGTCCCAAGGAGAAATGGACCAGAAATCTCTGCAGCTCTTCAGACACCTGTGTCAGGTAAGCTCTGAATGCCCATGACTGGGAGTCTTGCACTGAACTTGTCTCCATGAAGACGTGGATCTGTTAAAACAGCTCTAGAGGAGGGCCACAGAAATGATCAGGGAGCTGTAACACCCCTCTTGTGAAGAAAGGCTGACAGAGTTCAGCTGGGGGAAGAGATGTCTCAGAGGAGACCTTGTTGTGGCTTTTCAGTATATAAAAGGGGTTTATAAAAAGGAGGGAAGGAGACTTTCTAGCAAGGCTTGTTGAACAAGGCATAACAGTTCTAAACTGAAAGAGGGTAAACCTAGATTGGGTATGAAAGTAATTGTTTAAAAATGTGTATGGTGAGACACAGGAACACGTTGCCCAGAGAAGCTGTGGATGCTGCAACCTTGCAAGTATTTGAGAGTGATTGGATGGGGCTTTGAGCAACCTGGTCTAGTGGAAGATGTCCCTTATGTTTCCTTAGGCCATTGTAAATGAATGGGATGAACAGGAACGCCGTGCCCAGGAGCAGGAGGCAATGGAACACAGCCTGTACAGATACAGAAGTAAAGCTCACGGGAAAGGACAGAGCGAGGAAGAAGAGGAAGAAGAAGAATTTAGGAGGAGATTTCCTTTTCACGAAAAGGTAATAGCTGTAGCTCTGTTAAGAAACACAAAAAATTACATCTGAGGTTGCTCCTGAAAATAAATGCTATAAATGACATGAGGAATGAAGCAGTTTTTTCTTCAACCAAAAGCCAGATGGGGGTAGATTTTGATAGGTAGTAAGTTATGTGCTTGTGGTTTATTTTACCTTCTAGCTGAAAAAAGTTTTTGGGATTAATTTCCAGGCTTAAATTCTACTGTGGTTTGGGTGAATAATCCCAAATTATTTAAGTTGGTGATAATAGTTACTTGTAAAAAGCTGGAATTTTATTTATTTACCAAGTAAGATCCTCTGAGGTTCTACTACCTATGGAGAAGACTGATCTCCTTGATTAAATAAAGCAGCTGGGACAGGGCAGTTCAGGTCCTCAAGAAACCACACAGTGTTGAGTGGTTTATCAGCAGACACAGCTGCTGCTGCTTTTTCTGCTATGGGGTTTAGTTGGCAGCAGCTCAGGGATCACTGTACTGCACTCTTGCCTGCTGTAGTTACGCCCTGAAATGTTCTGTACACCTGTGTTCAGTTTCAGACTGGCAGTCTGTCTCTATGGTACCAGCTGCAAAGCATTGGCATGTTGTTGCAATGAAAAAAAAAAAAAGAAGCAGAAGAGGAGATAGGGAAAGGAGGCATTAAAGGAAGAAATTAAAAATTACTTTTAACTATCATGTAATCTGTAGGACTTTGAAGATATCACAGCTCAGCCAAGCCTAGAAGAAAAAATGGAAACTGAAGATCCAGTGGAAGACCAGCTGGAAGCTGACAGAGCCCTTTTGTCCAAGAGCTCTATGCAAACAGTAATGAAGGTCCATCAGCAGTTGTGCTTAAACTTTGCTCGATCCCTGTGGTATCAACAGAGTCTGCCTTCTCATCAAGCCAAGCATTATTTCAGTACATTTATTTCCTGCTATCAGACTGGTGCATGCCTGGTGTCACAATTCTATCATTTAATTGGTAAGACAGCTAGCAGTATTTTAGATATGCAGGTTTAGATTTGTAATGATTTCTTTGAATATAATTGCATTACAGGTCATGAAACACACCTGTTATGGGGAAAAGGCACAAAACTGAAAATTCTTTTTCCATACTATTTGCCCCATGTTCAGAATTGTCTTGTGGAATGCTTTGATTTTTATTCTTCTCTGCATTTATTTTAAATTCCATTTGATAATATAGAAGACCAACACAGTTTAAAAATATATTGAATACTGGGTGAATTTTTGATCACATGGATCTGCATAGTCCTGGGGAAGATAAAGCAGTCTCTTATCAGAAGAAGTGAAGAACTTTCCCAGAAGTAAATTTTGCAATGAAGTTCATTAACGAATTGGGTTAAATTTAGCATATGTATATAAAGAAAAAAAAAAAAACAACAAAAACAAACAAGGTGTGAGTTTTTTCCACCCTGAATTTTGGAAAACTTGATGTGTAAATTGTTTTAACAATGTGTGAGAACTCAGAATCACCACTTGTTAAAGCACAGCTATATATTTCATTCCTGATCTATTAAGTGCATGTGTTCCATTAGGATGAAGCAGATAAGGGCTGTTGTCTCTATAGCACCTCATTCTTGTGTTTGCACCTGAACTGTAATGTGTGTGGGAGTGTTTTTGTGAATTGGATTACTTTTCCACAGAGCCTTGCTTTATGGTAGTATCACCTTGATATAAATTTATATTATACAGAGGAACTGTGTTCTTCTGACAGGATTACAGACTGCCTTTACGATGCTCGTTGTACTTTAATAGAAAAATCTGATAAAATAGAGAATATAAACTCTAAGTATGTCTCATGTTCCATACTCCATCTCATTGTTCCAGTGGTATAGTCTTACATCCTAAGACATGCTAAGGTTTGGGATACAGGGGAGAATCCCTCCCCCAACTTTAGCTATTCAACTGAGAAAAGAATTAATTGCATGTGTGATGTCTTCCTTACTTGCTTCCTAGGTGCTGAAATGAATGACAGTCTTTTGGGAAGCCAGCTTCTGCTGAGCACTCTTCTTCACAATACCTTTTTTGAGGAAGTGACTTCAGATCTTGTGCTGCAGCAAGATGGTCCGTATGACTTCTATCAGCATCCCAATATTCAGCAAGTCCGACAGTGCCAACCTGTACTTGACAATTTTGCTAAAGAAATAAACAGGCTACTGCAGGAATGGCCAGAGCACCCTGTACTTGTGCAGGTAAAAACACCTCAACAAATACTAGGGGAAAACTGGAGCATTTGAGGATTGCATTTATATGTGAATACATGTCTAGATATGCATAGACATGTGCAAACACATTGATATGCTTGCCTAAATGTTGTCTGTATTACTTATGCAGATGTTTTGAAGTCATACCTGTTTATTCATAAGAGGTATTATTGTGTGTATTATAGCTGTTCTATTTTAGTTATGAAATGTTAAGTGAGATTCTGCCAAGTCTGAACTTAGAGTTTTAAGCAATTTTCAGTCTGCCATAGCTCAAAGATCCCTGAGGTGTTGCTGTATCTACTCCTGTTTTTTCCTAAAGTTCTTTCTTTCATTATGCTTTAGAATAATTATTTTTAGTCCTTCTTACAGCATCTGTAGCATCTAGGTTACCGTTCTTGGGGTAATGTAGAAACTCAGATTCCATAGGAACTCTGCATTAGGTTATTTGTGCTCTCTTCCTCAAGTGCATTGGCCTTACTGAAATCCTGCACTGAGCTTATACAAAATTGAGAAAGCAGTTTAAAAATCTCTTGTGGGGGTCGTTATGTTCATAGAAATTAATTTAATGGCTTCTTCTGTTGAAATGCAGTTACTAAGGGCTGAATGTTTTTGGTTTTATACTACAGCTGTTAGTTGTGATGGACAGAATCCGGAGTTTTCCGCTTTCTAGTCCTCTCTCAAAGTTTCTGAATGGCTTGGAAATTCTTCTTGCAAAGGCACAGGTAAGAAGAAAATTAAGGCTATTTTAGGTTTCCTTACCTATATTTGGTACCATGTTGCAAACACAGTACTTGAAAGCTGTCTGTTTCTCAGGATCTGGGGTGTGAACTTGCTCCATGCTGAAAGTTTAAAGAGCAGGAACCCAGCAATCCAGAGTAATGCAATGAGTTTTGCCAGGCAGTGACTAATTTCTGGCTTTGTGTAAAGGGGAACTTTTCTTTTCTAGGACTGGGAGGAAAATGCCAGTCGGGCCTTGTCCTTGCGGAAGCATCTTGATCTGGTCACACAACTGATTATTCAGTGGCGTAGATTGGAGTTGAAGTAAGAATTGTCCTTCCGTGCTGCTTTTCCTTAGATACCATAAGCTTTCATCTCCACATGGAAGCACATTCCAATACAGAATTGCCTTAATTGTGGAACATGCTTCTGTGTATCTGTTGTGGTGAAAATGTGTGGGGGAAAGAGACCACCAATGAGGAGCTGTAGTGGATCAGAATGAGGATGTCCAGGCTGTGGTGACTCTATGTATTTGCCACAGGAAAAGTAGAAACCATATTTTCCCAGTGCTCTCCTGTTTTCATTCTAGGGTTTCCTGAGTGTGCGGGGCTTTGTCTATTTAATATCCATCATTAAATTGTCCTTTAAAATTATTGTCCAGTCTCCTGTTTAAGACCATGTAAAATTTTTATAGCCACAGTGTGTCACAATCAGGAATTCCACAAATCTACCTCAATTTCTGAGAAAAGAAACTTTTGAACCTGCCGCTGATGGACTTGACTTTACCCTACCTTCTTTTCTTCTCTCATATTTAATAACATTGGCAAAACTGTGGTCCTCAGAAGTTGATTGTATATATTAAGCTTATGTATAAATACTTTCATCCTGCTAGATTTTCCATTAGTTTAATAGAAACAGAAAAGAAATTTTTGTTGTTTTAAACCCAAACTACCGATGATATTTTTGATTTATCTCTCCCTTTTCTTATTGTTTCTAGTTGCTGGTCAGTAAGTTTGGACAATATTATGAAGCAGCATGTAGAGAAATCCACAAAGCACTGGTTCTCCATCTATCAGATGATTGAGAAGTATGTTCAAGAACATACAGAGGCAAACACAGAAGGTAAGTGCTGGCCTTAAGATAAATGTGATGCAGCTCCAGTAATTACCAAGGATGTATGATTAAGATCCAAAATGCCAGAATTTGACAATGCACTTTCAGGTATAGTTCTTTGCCTGACAGTAAATTCCATGAGCACCAATACAGGGTTTTCTGTAGGGAGTGAACTTCATATATATTTCTGACACCACTTGTGGTTCATAGGGCCTGTAATGTAACAAAAAGATATCTGTAAAAAGCATCTAAAAGAAAGTAGAATTGTGATAGCTGTACATCATGCACACAGAAACATTTCAAACAGATTTGGAGGGTAGGAGGCCTCCATTTCCAACTGGTACCTTGTTTTTTTAGCTGCAGAAAGCATAATTCATATCCCAGCTGAACTGCTTTTAACATTCTGTATAAAGCCTAAAGAATTCTTAGAGTAAGTAGGTTTTGGTACATACTGTTCTTAGCAAATGTGTCCACACATGTTCATGTTACATAAAATAGGGGAATGGGGGGCAGTGCCTTGCCTTCTCCAGATTTAATGGAATTCTAAAGATGAAAGCAGTGTCCTCTGGCTTGAGGCCAAGTTTCCAATCTCATCACTACTTAATGCAATTGATGAGCTTCAGATCCTTCGGTTATATTACATTTCCAAGAGGACAATATGTCTTCTTCCGCAGATAACACTCTAAAGCCACTGTATTCTCTACCAGAGTCTTCTGATCTATTTCTATCCTCATGACTTTAAGGAGTTAAGGAACTGGCAGTGACTTCTTTGTAGTAGGGCTCATCATGACTGAAGAAGCCATTCATTCATAGAGAATAGCAAGTATTCTGTAAATACTCAATGGATTCTGAAATTTGACATATAACTGACCTTCTCAATCAGTATCTTACTGCTGCTTCTTGTTACCTTTCCTTTCTTCCAGTGTAGCATTTGTTGGTTTTACTTATTATTAAATCAGAGTTCTTTTCCTCTCTGCCCCTTTCCTATTTTGTTTTGAACTTTGAACTTTTCCTAATTGAGACTCAATATTTAATTGAAGGTTAAGGACCAGAACAATTGTCACGTAGATCTTCTGGGTTTGTTTGTTTTCTCTCACTTCCTTTCTACATTTCTGGTGTAATGTTCAGGAACTGAGCAAATGGATCTTAAAAAGCTGATCAGCACATTACAGGCTTTCATTGAAGGCTCTACTCTGGGAGAGTTTCATGCACGGCTCCAAGTACTGTTGGTTTTCCACTGCCATGTCTTGCTGATGCCTCAAGTAGCAGAAAAGGGTAAGTTGGTACCATTGCCTGTGTTATCTGTACAACATTCTTGCCATCAGGTGTTCTAGACTTTCCAAACAGGTCACTAAGCTCATTAGTAGAACACAAGTCAGTGGGGCTGTTTTACTGTTTTCCTGCTGGTCAATTTACCCCATCTTTTGGTGTTGCTAAGCTTCCAAAAAGACTTGGGGTATATTTATTGTAATGATACTGAAAAATGTCCCCTTGTAAAAGAAGGATGATGATGATGATCATCATCATTATTATTATAATTATCTATCCCTTTTCCCTTCTAGATGTTCTGTGCAGCATCCTGTGGAATCTGTACAATTACTATAAGCAGTTCTCAGAGTGTGTTGAGGCCAAAATCACTGAACTTCGTCAGCCCATAGAAAAGGAACTTAAGGTAAAAGGAAACTTGGCTCAGACAATGTGTCGGTCTAATCAAAGGAGCAATGGAACATGTAAAAAAATCAAAATTTTAATTTGTCTATATTATTTGAATATTATATTATAATATTTGAATTTGTCTATAATAGTTCTGTTGGCCACTGAAATCCCTACTAAAAGTAACATTTTCTATGGCAAGAGTTAATTTTTGAGGTGGGGGAGGGATTGATTGAAAGCTTTAATGTTTGATCAGTCCCATTTATCCATGAAGGTTTCTACCCAGGGGTGAAGCCCCTGTGGATTTCACAATATCTGGCTGTGCAGCAGTTTTTATGCAGTGCCAAGATGTATGTTAATAAGAATAAGATGCCTGTGCAGTAATTTGCTCACTTACTAAAATGTTTTGCATTTTAAGGCTACCAGATCATTGTAACTGATTACGTTTAGAGATCATCTTTGAAGTGGAAGTGCTTAATTTCATTTGCTTAAGTAATCCATTATTTAAGTAATCCATTTATTTTCCTGATAGGAATTTGTGAAGATTTCCAGGTGGAATGATGTCAGCTTCTGGGCTATAAAGCAATCAGTTGAAAAAATACGCAGGTAACTCAGAATTAAAATTAAGCTCCCTTTTTTGAAACGTTCTTTCTAGATGATTTCTCTATGATGCTACATTTGAATGCAGAAATGTTTCTTCTGCTCATAACACAATGAAAGCATTTGTTTCCAGCAGCTGAGAGATTTCCAGAATTACAAAATCCAGTAACTTTTTTGCTTTCATTTGTTAATTAGAACTCTCTTTAAATTCATGAAGAAATTTGAAGTTGTTCTGGATGAGCCATGTCGGCCTGCCTTGGTGGAAATTGGTAAGGAAGAGCAGCTGGACTGCATGCAAAAGCAAGAAGAATCTGATGACAAAGAAACCAAAATTCAGAGGCTGAACAACACATTAAGAAAGGTTCTGTCTGCTAGAACAGATGTTACCAAGGTGATTGAATTAGTTATTTTAAGTGTGGGAAGAACAGTTTCTCTATTCTAATCTATATGTTGCTTTTCACCAATTTATGCAGGAAAATCTTATGTGTCAAATCTGTTGAATGTATCATAGACTTTTTGGTCTTACTTGTGTTCAGTGCTATGCAGCACTGGAGATGGGTGGGAACGCAGCATGGAATGGCAAGTATGGTATGTACTGATCTGGCACTCTGTCTATGCTCTAATATAGAGATGAGGCAGTTGCACATTTCATCTCCAGTTTGCTTACATATTGTCTGCAGCAGTTTGTTACTAGTGAAGTAAAATAACTTAGGAGTTGAAATTATCATTACCCTTTTTTTTTTTTTTTTTTCAAACCAAGGGCCCAAACAAATAACGATGTAGTTGTAGGATTTGTGTGCATATAAACTCTGATTAAATATTAAATTACTTTTGGCTTGGGTACTGATACAGGAATGCACTACATTGTCATATACCGTTTGCTGACATTTTGTAGACTGTGAACATTTGGCTTGGACAAACTGATGCACGGTAAATCCTCCTCCACAGAGTACCAGTTCAGTATGTGTCTAATTAATTTGCCCAGCTCAGGGAGGAAGTCAGCTAATTTTCTTCCTGAAAGAGATTCCTATTCATATCATTAGTTTTTATTAACAAGATGCCAGGAGACAATCATAACTGATCAGAATTTGGTGCTGAGTGGGAAATGCTGAGTTACCCTCAGCTTTGTTCAGTTTCTTCAGACCAGGAGCATGGCTGATCTTGCTCATGTCCTGTACAGGGGGGTAGAGCGAGGAGGCAGAAATCTAATGCAAATCTAATGTGTTTGATTGATTGAGGGTTTTGTTTGTTGGTCAGTGATGTGTGAGCCTCTTACTGATAGTTAAAAGGGTCATTGGTTTCACTTCTTGAAGTTCCATGTTGTCTTCATTCCTTAAAGAAGATGCATGCAAACATAAAATGAAAAAAAAAAAAAAATTGAAAAGCTTTGGATGTGCTGAGGAATTATTTCCGTTATTTAATAATTTCTACTTTCACAACTTGTTTGTGTTGTTCTTTAAGAACAAAGTTTGTGTCAAGTGGAAGGTAAGTAGAGTATTGCTACGTGGGGGCATTAGTGATTTGGGTTAATGCCTTTAAACTTGGAAGGCAGAGGAAGCTGACCTGAGCAGTGATTACCTTTTCATAGAGGTAACGACAAACACCTAAGACAGTAAGATCATAGCATCTTTCATTCCCTTGCCTGTTTTCAAAACTAATGTCTGCCTGACATATGTGTACTGATTTTTCTCAAGTGTTGGTGCTGAACTGATGAAATAATCACATGAACATGTTTTGGGGTTTCAGATGAATGCAGAATTTAGCCCTTGTTTTAAAGTGATTAACTCCTAGTAATCAAATGAGAGCTTTGAATATGTGTGTGATTTTCTTCCATTTTTTTTCAGGGGGCACTCCCAGAATGTCAGGGTGTCATTACATTTCCTACAGAATCACTTCAGTATCGTCTGTCTAAGCTGACAAAAAAAATGAAGAAAATGTGTAGAGCAGTTACAGAAAACAATTTGTTCTTAAACCTGGTGGAAAATCTCGACCAGTTCACAGGTTAGGTTTTCTTGCGATTTCATACCCCAACTGACCTCTATAACATAAATGGAACAAATTAGGAAAAAGTGCAGATACATAGTTGTCTTCCTAGAGTGACTTCCCACAGCTACTTTGCATACATTAAATTCTCAATCTCATACCTTTGTCTGCTGTCTTCTGTACAGGTGGTATTATTGTTTCTGTAACTGAACTGCAAAATTTAACATTTGATCAGACAGCAACTAAGGAGAAGCAGAAATCAGAGGCAAAGCATATTCAGATGCAAAAGCAACGGGCTTTGTCAGATCTCTTTAAAAGCCTTGCTAAAACAGGTGAGCTTCAACTAAAAATGGCGTTGGTTTAAAAGTATGGAGTTCTTGATCATTTAACTATCTTTGCCAATATATCTAAACCCACCATAATATGATGTAAAGGTAACACCTTTACCCTCCTCATTCATCAGCCTTTTCATGTGTTAAAAATGATCCCTAATTCAGCTTTCTTAAAGGACACGGGGCAGTGAAAAGTCCTTAATGTACGCAGGTCTATGGTAGTCTTATTTCAGCTGTGTTGTTCAGCTCAAGGTAGCTCAGCTACAAGGTATTTTTACACTACAAAACTTGTAGCATGTTCAAAGACTTGTCCAAGTAAGAACACCTGATGTCTTACTACCAATTGTATGAGTGACATTTTCCATGTAACAAATAAGGGCATCAAATGATGTGTGCTGAAATGCTGTTGCAGGTTTGTCCTACCGGAAAGGTCTGTCCTGGTCCCGTTCAGAAGATTGCCAGGAAGTTCTCTATCTTCGTCCACTGGACTTGTGTAGTGCATTGGCTGCAGTGAATTGTACACATGAGCTGGATGCCACGTATGTACTCAGGACTTTTTACCCTCAGACTGTGGGAATTGCAGCTGTAATACATAGAATTTATGGCATGTTGATTTAGACTGGGATTTCTGGGCAGTAATTAATTTAGGATTTTGCATATTCCCTTCCTCCCATTACTTCTCAGTTTGTTATGTACAACTGAGCAAGGATTTGGGGGGTTTTTTGTTCCCTTTTTTTTTTTTTTTTTTCTAACTTTGCACTTTAACAACTCTGTTTCATTCTTTCCATGAATTCGATTTCAGTTAGCCCTCCACTGTCCAGCCTGGCCTGGGACAGTGCTAGCAGTATATTAGAGTGTAAACTGTTTTATTGAAGGTGAGCTGTGATTTTCAGGAATTACTTCATTGTTTTGTCTTCATTAAATAATGGGATATTTCAGGAGAAAATACATATACTTCAAAGTGGGCATTGCTGGAAAAGCTTTCTTAGGGGAAAGGTATTTTTTCAGATTTTTTTAAAAATCGTTTTTCTGTCAATAAGTGCTTTTTTTGTCATTGAGACATGCTGGTTATTGTCCTTCTGGGATGTAAACATTTGGTTTATGTATCAGGGAGAAAAGAAAGGCTTCTGTATGAAGCTGGATTTAGTTGCATGGGGGGAAGAAAAACAATATTACTATTAACGCATTAAATGGTATTCAAAGATAGAGATTTTGCTGCTATTGCTTAAGGTTTCCTTGGAATTTATTTTTAAAATAAATTGTTTTATTAAGACAAGATTATTTTTAGAGACAATGAAGAATCGCAGTATCAATGCATTTTCAAGACAACAAATTTCAGGCAAAACTGTTGGGTTCAAGAGCTAACCTGGTGGCTCCAGCATGCTGAGGTTCTTTTTAATATCATTCTTCTTTGTGCTCTGCCAGGTTGCTGACAGAGATTTCTTCTGCCTGGGATGGATGCCAGAAGTACTTCTATCGGTCACTTGCACGTCACTCTCGACTCCAGACAGCACTGTTAGCACCCGCTAAGGTAAAACCCACAAAGTAAAACCAGAATCTTGGTTCTGTTATCTTCATTTTACCAGCTTGGACTGAAATTTCCTAGTAGTAAAAAAAGGATGGCAGGTAATAATGCTGTGTAATATGATACTAAATATGACATTTTTGTACCACTCATTAAATGCACCTGCTGTTTTATGAAGGGAAAAAATTGATTTGGGGAAAGAAGTTAATGATCTGTTCAGTGTACAGTATCTTTCATCCCAGCAGATCCCTAATTGCTACTTTTTGTGCATGAAGAAACTCATGAAATGCTGAATCCAAACTTGTAAGGAAAATAAACCCAATGTTATTCAGTGTTCTTGAAGAAATCAGTTGATATTTATAATTGGGTGTAACTGGAGTCTGTGTCCAACACAAAGAGTCCTAATATATTTCTTCATTTAAGGATTGGTCTAAAACCAGCAGAACAGACAAATGAGCTCTGCCAAACCAGAACCACTTTTCCAGAATTTCAGAAAAAAAGCATCTCTTCCAGATGTTCTTCCTCTCACTATGGCTTTACCCCTTATTTTACAATGCAGTCTTATCAAAGTCACACCTGATACTGGATACAAATAGTGGAATGTGACTGTGATCAGTTATGCTTTGTGTTGTGACCATTTATTCTGAGCTTTAAGATGTGACCACTCCTAATGAAAGGAGTGAAAGTAATTGTCAGTATATCTGGTAAAATGAATGGTTGTAGCATTGGTCATGAATGTAAAGCAATTAGGCTGGTATCTCTTCAGATTTTAATCACTATTTGCATAAGGTAGATTTAATACTGAAACCAAATTCCTAATAAGAATTGCTGCAATGGAGTGAAATGCAATGTAACTGTTGCAGAAGTTACTTGAAAGGCAAATTTTTATGCAGGATATATGGAAGATGAAGAAAAGATGAAGATGGGGAAACTGTAGTAATGGTATTCTAGTCTGCATATTACGACTTGTTCAATTAAACCCTAACCTTTCAGCCTGCTCAGTGAAATGGAGGCACAGAGACTGCTGCTGTCTCATTGTTCATCTGACTGTTCCCTCCCACTTTTTCTGTCCCTGTTTTCTTTAGGATATTGGACTAGGTAGCATTGAGCGATGCAAAGGGTTCACTGCACACCTCATGCAGATGCTTGTGAGACAGAGGCGATCTCTTACTGCACTGACAGAACAGTGGATCTTACTCAGGTATTTTCCATCTTCCAACGTGTAAATGTTGGCAAGAAGTTTTGACAGTAAGCAAATCAGTTCAAGAAAGATGGAAAATAAGGTAGAAGAAAATAACAACTTTTTCCTCTGCTGCCCTATATTTCTCCTCCCCTCAGTTAAGCCTAGATAGGTTTATCCTATCACTGCAGCCAGTATTTTGGAATTAAAATAATTCTGTTGGACAGGTAAGGCATATATATGTGTAATAATTCCTGTAATTAATTACACAGTTAAACCATTAAACTTAGAGATTGTTATATCTCTCTCATTTGGTATTAGCTTAAGTTAGTTTTATTTACATTTAAGTTGTTGGCTTGACCGGGGCAAATAAATGATCTGGATGGTATTTTGAGCCAAAATAAATAAAGCATCAACAGTTTACAAAGAAAAATTCTAGAAAGGCGGGATATACTGGATGTTATGTCAAAACTATAAAAGGAAAAGTGTATAAGAATTTTTCTTACTTGATGTGGGGTTTTATTTCATTACTTGAGTCATCAAAGTCATTGCAAAGGCCACCTTTGTTGAGAACATTTGTGCTCAGCACTCTGTAGTCCATAAATCTTACAGAAGTCAGACGAAGAATTCTGGACTGGAGATTACTGTGCAAAATTTATTTTAATCCCAGGAAACCTGCAAAAAACGAGTAAACAGAAAACCCCAACTAAACAAACTCCTCAGCTTTACAGTCACAGGAATATTAAAACTTTAAGGACACTTATCTGCATTTCTATGACTTTCATAGGAAATTAGATTTCGAGGGCTTTGTTGTATTTTATAATTCAGGGAGGGAAAGATCTCTCTAATTAAACAACCTTTTTTTAAAAAAAAATATTGTTGTAGTTTTTCCAGGAGAAGTTATTATCAAGATTTTTTTAAAAGATTAATTTAGTTGAAGATAGAGCTTTTAAAAATGAAGTACAATGTAAAACTCAGTGATTATAACTTCTCTTTCTTCTTAACTAGGAGCCTCTTGAGTTGTATACAAGAGATAGATTCTAGGTTGACTGCTGACAGAGAATACAATTCAGCATTTCCTCCTCAAGACAGCATTCAACACTGGACGGACAGACTGCAGCAGCTTTCCATGCAGTGCATGATGGTTCTTGAGGAGCTGTCTTGGTTTATCCAGAGCTGCCCAAAAGAAGAGTCAGCCAGGTGCAATGACAGTGAAAGGACTGATGTCAAACCCAACATTCCTCAGAGTTCATTGCCTGAAATGGGAAATGTTCTTGCGGGAATACCTGACTTGATTCCCTCAGATCTGAAGCACTTGTCTCCCGTAACAATGGAGCGATTGCCTCCTGGCTGCAGGATGCGAAATAAGGATCAGTTGTGGCTACAGGTGGCTACACGACTGACTGCAATGATGGCAAATGTGAAGGCCATGAAAGCAGAAGTGGACAGAGTAAGACAACAGTCACGTGAGACCTCCTTTTATTCCTGGTGAGTTCTACATATGAACATCTCTTCTATGTTCACATAAGATGTGTGAAGTAATTCTGAAAATTTTCACCTACACATATATTGAAAAGTGGGTTCAGATGCTTTTCAAACATTGTTCCTTTTTTTTTTTTTTCTTTTTTTTTTTTGCAATATGCAGTGCCTGACTCTTTAAAGAAATGTGTCTTCTCCCACTCCCCTGACAAGTGAAAAAAATTTCTGTCTCAGCTTCCCACTTTGTTTTTGGTCTCTCAGGATTTTATCCCCATAGCTCCTAGCTACTGAGATTAATTTCAAATACAAATTTAATGAAGAAATTTTCATTTTAAAATACATTTGTAGCCTATTTAAAACAATCTTCTAATCTTCTCTCTGCTTCAAACAGTGTCAATATAGGCTTGTTGTCAAGTCTTTTATTTAATAAATTCAGGATGGAGATATGCTGTCTCTCCCTTATCCATGCCCAAGAAAAGGTTTAATCTTAAATTGGACTGTTTGTTCCTCTTTCAGTATTACGGTATTTCTATTGCAGGAGAGACTTTGAAGTTTGCACATCAGCTGTGAGTTGTTTGCTGGAAGTCTCAGCCCAGCTACAAAGTATAGAGTCCCTGTTTCTTCCAAATGGGCAAGACAGGGAAGCTGCAAATCAGATGGCCCTAATCAAGAGCCTAAAGTATATACAAGAAGAAGTTAATAACACATCTTCAGACTTCACAGCCTGGAGAACACAGCTTCTTGCTTCCATGTCAAATTGCACTGGTAAGGATAACTTTTCTCTACCTGATTTGTAATGTTGGCAAAGACACAAGAATTTATTAGATTGGTTATTGCTGAAGGTGGCCCTGTGTTCCTTGTGGTATCCAAAACCTTCATGAAATTAAAACTTGCAAAATTTAGTCCAGACTTTATTTGTGCAGGATAATTTGTGCAGGATAATAGGATAATCTCTATTAGTGATGGATTCTGCACCATAGTTGTAGGTCAGGATTAGTAAGGAGATTTTGGTAGAACTGTGTAATAAAAGTTGCATAGTGCTGTCATCATCCTTGCATAAAGGAAACATAGGAACCTGTAATCTGATGTGTTTCCATGTAAAACTGCCTGTGTTAAGGTTCAAAAGGAAGTCAACGGTCGGATGAAGAGTTTGTGGAGCAATTCTCAACAAAAGTGGAAACTGTTATCCGTGCTGTTCTGTATGCTGTTCAGTGTTTGGTAGAGAGAAAACAGGAAGATGGAAAAGAGGAAGAAAAATCTTCAGAGGAAAGTGGTAAGTTTGTCAATATACTTGAGTGGGGAGAAGAGTTTCAACAATGCAAACCTTAAAATTTCTTAAATAGTGTGTGTCAGAGAGACCAATGCACAAGGAAACAGCTATTTTAATAGAAATTGTATATTTAAATAGATAGGGTGGATATTTCTAGATTGCTTGCTATAACATTTTTAGAATGTCTGACTTGATGTCCATTTTTTACTGTTTTGAACAAAGAGGATGCAGCCCTACTTGATGTGATTAAAGCCGGACATATAACTAAACTTTTGGGTGAAGATCTGTCTGCTGATTTGGAGTCTTTACATGTGCAGAAGGCAATTTTAGGTATTTCAGAACTCCTGGAGATACTGAAATCTTACAGGGAAGACTGCACTTCATATGAACATAAGGTAAAATTTTTATTTTCATGAGTTTTTAACTTAGGAGTCTCAAAAGATTTGGAATTGTGAATTACTTTGGGTGGTTAAACATGCATTGCTTCTTCTTGCCGCAGTGCCTTAGAACTAGAAGCATTTGAGAAACTGTGGACAAATAAAGGTAGTCTTCTGCAGTACAAAAGCCAGACATTACTGTAGTAAGAAGACAAAGTTGTTGTGAAAAATCTAGAAAAAGCTCCAGAAGCAGTAGAAATTGTTCTTAAACTCACCTATTGATATTTCTGCTTTGAGATCTGTTTTCACTCACTGTTGTGACCATCTCTGAAGTGCATCTCAGTAAGTACAAATAATGACCAACAGCTGGGGTTTTTTTTTTGTTTTAACTGTAGTTCTTCAACCAGTCCTGCTATTTGCTGGTGCGTCTAAAGCCCATGCTCTGCAAGTATTCAGACCTCATCCTGTTCTACCTCACCATTTCACTGGCATCTCACAGGAGTACAGGAAAACTGCTTTCTGTTCTAACCAGCATTTTTACAGAGCTTGCTCTAAAGGTAAGTTATTAGATGTAACAGTGGATATATGGCAAGCATATATTTCATGTGTAAAAGTCTTGAGTAGAAACTAAGCTGAAAATGTACCTGCTACTGAGGAAGATTTTGAGTTTCTGTTCACCTTTGCAGGGGTTTTGTCTGCCAAAAGAATTGCTTGAAGATGAAGCAGGAGAGGGAGCAACACAGTTCCACGACTATGAAGATGGTGGTATTGGAGAAGGGGAAGGCAAGAAGGATGTGAGCGACAAAATAGAGAGTGAAGATCAGGCAAGTGTTTGGGGTTGATCTTGTTTAATTGAAGTGAAACTGAAAAAGCTCTTGAAATCCATAATGTGGATGTCTTGGGTAAAAAGAAATACGAAGTTACCTTCAGTCTCCTTTTTATGTTGGCTTTTATCTTTGCATATCAGCTTATAAATATTGTTGTGATAATTAAACTTTTAATATATAGGCAAGATCCATTGTAAATTTTGGCTTTACCGATTACTTAGATAGAAGACAGTTTTCGAAAAGGCGAAGAGAAGGAGAAAGAGGATCAAGATTCTAAACCAGACATTGAAGGAGAAGACAATGCAATTGAAATGTCTGAAGACTTTGAAGGAAAGATGCATGATGGAGAATGGGAGAAAAAAGGTTTGGTTCTTCCACTATGCCAAACTTAAAAGAAAAGTTATAGATCAGCCCAGTAATGGTTGATGCTTTTCTATAACGTGCACATGTGTGTTTTTCAGCATATGTGGGGTTATGAAATTAAGGTTCAAAGTATGATTGCTTATTTGCTTCTGAATCTAACAAAAACATTACCTTTCTCTCTTTTGTACTGAAACACATTCTGAACTGTACACAGAAGATGAGGAAAATTCAGATGAAGAGGAAGAACTGGATAAGCAGATGGGCAATCTTGATAATGCCGAAGCTGATAAACTAGATGAAAGGCTCTGGGGGGATGATGATGACGATGATGATGATGATGATGAAGATGCTAATAGTAAAACAGAAGAAACTGGACCAGGAATGGATGAGGTAATAAGGAACAGGGTGGGGGAAAGAAGTATCAAAGAATTGAACTCTGCTAACCTGAAGTGACCTAGAATGGGAATTGCCTCTCATAGCTCTTTGCCTTAAAAAGGGATAATTTCAGGGAATAAGTTCTGTTGAATGTTGTATCTTTTTTTTTTTTCTGTAGGGGATGACGTCACTGAGACTTTGAAAAGTCGGTAACATAATTGAATTTCTTTTGGATTTATTAATAGGAGGATTCAGAGCTCGTTGCAAAAGATGACAATCTGGGGACAGGAAACAAGGATAATAAAAAACAGCCTCCCAAGAATGAGGAAAAAGAGCAACAGGAAGAGGACAGTGAAAATAAAGAGAAAATCCATGAACAAATTGATGAGGTAAAAATTATTTGGACTATATGGAGAATCTTGCTGTTAAACCACATTCTGTGGCTTATACCATGTGTTTCTGAGAATTTGAAATGCCTTTTTTTTTTTAATAGTGAAGTGCCCTGAAAAAATGCTAGTTCATTTCAGTGCTAAAAGTAAACCATACTGTGTCCATCATAATACATATTTATTTTCTGATTCATATTCCAGAAAGGATTGTTTTTTGTACCCTGAACTTGTTATGGCTGCCAAAACAGGCTTTACGTTGAATTGATGTTTTGATGAACAAAGCTTTAAAGCCCTAATTCTGTTGTGTTTAGCAACAGAAACACCTTAGTATATGAGTACATTTAGCATCTTCAAGAGTGCATATTCTGTTTAGAATGTTTCAGCTAGGAAAATTGGCTTTTGAACACAAAACATGCTGGTTTTAAGTACCACCAGTTTATGTAAATGAGTTTGCTGAACTTAATCTTTCTGCTCTTCATGCAAGAGTATGTGTATCACTGGAAATCCCCTTTTAACTGATCAGAATGTAATATTGTTTCTGGGATTTCTTTGTCCTAGAGAATAGAGTAGTATCTTGTTTCTTATCTTTGTCTATCCTCCCATTTAGTCCATGCCTGTTATTTTTCCCCCATTCTTTTGCTGACAGCGTGAGTATGATGAGAATGAGGTAGATCCTTATCATGGCCAGCAAGAAAAGGAGCCTGAAGTTGAACCTTTGGACCTCCCTGATAATTTGAATCTGGAGAGTAATGAGAAGAGTGATGATGAGGAGGATGAAGGTACAGCTGAAAATATCTACAGATTCCTAGATGAAAGCTACATGGAAGTGGGGGGGACAATCAGATCATGAGCCCTTTTTGTCTATACAAAGGAGAAAGATGGTAGGATTCTGTATAACCACCAAGAAGCTGCAAATTTATTTGTGCATCAAAATACCAACATAGCAAATGCAGGCCACACAAGAAGTCAGCATTACATTTTCTTTTGCCTCCCTTTCATGCACATTGTGAAGCATGCTTTCCCCTGTTATCCAAGTAATACAGCCTAACTTATGCTGGAATCTCCTTATTTAATTGTCCAGTTGCTTTTGTTGGTTTTTTTTCTATTATACTTTCAAATATTTGTACTCTTAAAAGTCAATTGACTCTCAGGAATATTAGGTTAAAGGAAGTTAATAGGAATTCATTCTGCTGTACTGCTAGCTGGAAATCAATTGTGACTTCAAGGAATTATCTGGCTATAGAAAACACAGATTCTGTGTACAGAAGTCAGTATTTTATTGGGTTTTGATAGGCTGGGCAGTTTTATTCCAAATATCTGTAATATTCACTGTCTCTGTACTTCACTGAAAGTTTTATATACCTTTCTGATTTTTTTTTTTAATCCAGAAGAAGAGAATGATTTTGAAATAGATGAAAAACCTGTGGATTTAAATGAGGCAGAGAAGACAGAAGAACAGAATGAAGAAGATACTGGTGAAACAGAAAGAGATGATCAAGATGCAAAAGCAGCTGAAGAAGGCACTTCTGAAGATAAAGAGGAGAAGGAAGATGAAGGAGACAAAGATACTCATGATGAAGAAGAAAAGGCAGGGAACACTGAGGATGCAGAAGAAGAAGAGGAAGAGTCACAACCACCTGATGAGAAAAAAAATGAATCTGCTGAAGATAAGGGAATCCCTAATGAAGATCAAGGCCTTCAACCTCAGGTACAGTGTAATAAATAAAAGTGTATTTTTTTTAATTGCCTTATACAAGATTTAAGAAATGGATGTGCTCTGTGATACTCCAAAATAAATTTAACATTGAATAGATACAATGTTAGTGACCGTCTTCATCAAGATAACAAGAACTATGTCTATTAAACATGTGATTCTGCTATCTGTGTTCCTGCTGCCTCCTTGGCCTTGTGTTAGAATGGAACAGAGCTGGAAGGGACCTAGAGTGATCATCTTGTCCAACTGCCTGACCACTTCAGGTTTGACCAAAAATTTAAGCATATTGTTAAGCACATTGTCCAAATGCCTCTTAAACACTGAGAGCTCTGGGGCATTGACCATCTCTTTAGGAAGCCTGTTCCAGTGTTTGACCACCCTCTCAGTGTGATACTAAAGTCCCAATGACCATTCCCATGCATCCTATCACTGAGTTCCAGGGAGAAGAGATCAGCACTTCTCTCTTTATGTCCCTTCCTCAGGAAGTTGTGGAGAGCAATGGGGCCACCCTTCAGCCTCCTCCTCTCCAAACTAGACAAGCCCAAGGTCCTGAGCCACTCTTTATAGGACATTGCTTCCAGCCCTTGCACCCCCTTTGTTGCCCTCCTCTGGCCACATTCAAGGACCTTCACATGCTTTTTAACTTGTGGGGCCCAGAACTGCACACAGCACTCAGGTGAGGCTGCACCAGTGCTGAATGCAGTGGATTCACCACCTCTTTTGACCAGCTGGTGCTGCTGTGCTTGATGCACCCCAGGATGGGGATTGCCCTCTGGGCTGCCAGGGCTCAGTGCTCACTCACACAGAGCCTGCTGTGGGCCAGCATCCCCAGATCCCTTTGCAGGGCTGCTCTCCAGCCACTCTTCTCCCAGTCTATACTTGAGCCCACTGTTACTCTGTCCTGGGTCCAGAATCCAGCATTTGGACATGTTAAATTTCATCGCTTTATTCATAGTCCAGTGTCCCAGTCTGTCTAAATCCCTTTGCAAGGGGCCTTTTGTCCTTCAAGAGAGCCCACAGCACCTCCCAGTTTGTATCAGAAAACTTCGTAATGGCGCATTCAACTCCTGCATCCTGATCATTGGTAAATACATTGAGCAGGTCTAGTCCTGGAGCTGAACCCCAAGGAACAGCACTGGTGACTGTCACCACATGAAGCCTCATTCAGTAGAACTGTTTGAACCCTGGGATCCACCCAGCACAGTGTAAACACCCAGCACACTCATGCCACAGCTGGACAACTTGTCCAAAAGGATGCTGTGAGGGACACTATCAAAAGCCTTACTAAAAGTCCAGAAAAACTATATTCACTGCATTCTCTTCATCTACTAGGCCGATGACCTCATGATTTAAGGGTGCCCAGTTAAATAGGCCTTTTCCTTTGTAAACCCATCCTGACTATGTCTGAACTGTATTTGTCTTTAGGTGCCTTTCAAAAACACACAGTTCTCAATGTTTTTTAGAATATTAAAATAATCTGATGCTATTTCAGGAAGAGGAGGATAAAGATAATTCAGAGATGGAGGAACAGATCCCTGAGGCTGAGGAAAGAATGGAGCATGAAACGCAAGGGCAGACTGGGCAAGAAAATCTGCAGAGTGACAGTGCTGTTGAGCTGGCTGGAGAAGCTTCAGAAAAAGACCAGTCTAAAGAGGTAAATTATGTGGAAGTTTCTGAGTTAAAAATGTGAAATTTGTGAATATGTTCTCAAGTTGAAATCAGGGAACTGCTGCCATAGTTTTCAAGAACTGTGTATAAGACCTTTGTTATGCCAGTTATAAATTTACTGAAAATAAACACTTTAAAGACCATATAGATACCCTGCATTTTCATTACTATAAAGGTAAGTTTAGGGTAATTGTAGAAGTGGCTTGTCTGCTCTCCATAAGAATGATACTTGCGTTTATGAATCATTGGTCCTTCAGAACAGAATGTCGCAAATCCTTGCAGTTTTAGCATCTGGAGTTTGTTTACAGTAGTTTCTATTTTCAGTTACCCTTGAAATTTATTTTTTTCTTTCAGGAAAGTGGAACTGGAGCTTCAAGTGCAAATCAGTCAGAAGGCCATGAATCCACACGCATGGCCCGGATGGCTTCTCAGAAGCAAAGCAGAAAAAATACACAGGTTCATTTCTTCTTTTAAATTTTTGTTTAAATGTCTTAATATTAACCAGTAAATAGGCAGGACTCAGTTTCTCCTTCTTAGAACACTGTCCTCATTAGTGGTGGGTTACACCTCTCTTGAAGTTCATGGTGTTAATTTGTTCCTTTTCAGAGTTTCAAGAGGAAACCTGGCCAGGCAGACAATGAGCGCTCGATGGGAGATCACAATGAACGCGTCCACAAGCGATTGAGAACCATGGAGTCCAGCAGTGAAGCAAAGCAGGATACAACTCAGCCTAAACAAAACGTGGAGGAGGCTGATGCATTTGAACATATTAAACAAGGCTCTGAACACTATGATGCACAGACATATGGTACAGTGGTATTTCTGGATGTGAAGAGTTGTTATTGCAGAATCAAACCTTGAAACACTCATATTTGCTGTAGTTTTTCCCTGTTTGCTTTTTAAAGGTGTGTTTAATGATCCTTGTTTTGGTTAAAGGTGCAGCACCATTTCACTACAATAACTGCTACTCTTTGGCAGTCAGACTCAAACTAACAATAACACTTTTGAAAATACTGATTTGACTTAGCAAAATGGATTTTATCTTAATACTTTACAATCTATTCTCTTCAAATCTTACTTCAGTAATCAAGGCAATAGCTTACTGACATGACACAGCACAGCAGAGTGAAAGATAAAACAGGGGTTTGAGCCTCAGATTTTTTCTAAGTTCACTAAAACTGGTATGTGGCGGCCTCAGAATGCAAAGATTTTTAAACTTGACTACTTCTCCTTCCACTTGACTCTTGACAAGTATTGTTGTCTTTGTGCAGATGTAGCTAGCCAGGAGCAAGAGAAACCTATTATGCCTCCTGAAGAAAAGGAAGAAGGAGACTGTGAAGATGCAGCAATGGAAACACAAATGCAGGACGAGGATCTCATAGCAGTAGACACTGAAGAGCTGAAGCCAGAAAAAACGAAGTCTACTGCTACTAAACCTTCCGGTACATGAAATTAAAAAGCCTTCTAAATACATGGTGATATGGATCTTTAGATCTATATGTAGGTATTTGGATTTGCATGAAGTGGATATGTTTCATAAGGCTAAATGCCTGCTCTAAATTGATTCCTCTGCATCAGTAGTCTTACTTCTGCCTAGTAACCAGCATTAGCCTTTGCTAAATTGATTGACTGTTAGTGGGGTTTGCTGCTTTCTTTCAAGTTAATGGTCTCTAATCTGTATCCACCACTTTGAAGAAATAAAAAGCAAAAACTTCCCTGCTGTTCAACACAGTGCCAATCCACTTAATTAATTGGCATTTAACAATGCATTCCAGTGTCACCACCATCAGCACCACGTAACTCAATTGTTTTATGTATAACTAACTTCTGGGAGGAAGAAAAAAAAAAAAAAAAAAAAACAAGCCAGAAGTAGAGGAGCTGATCTGAACAACATCTGGTGCGGTAGCACCAAACTCACTGCCTTCTTTCATAAGTGGGAACAAAACTGAGCAGCTAACAGAAGTAGTTGATGGAGAAGATAGGTCTGACTTGTCAACCACGGAGCCCCTCCACACAAAATAAAAGTATCTCTTGTCATTTGCAACAGAAATTGTAATTTTGATGAATCTAAGTAAATGACACCATAGCTTGGAATTTGAACAGTTTTCTTCTTGAATAACACAAAGCATGGCTGGAGAGGGAAGACGAGTTTTACAAGCCCACATTCTTGCTTCCCACTCCCTTGAGCTTTAATCACTTAAATCTCTTGCTAGACTCTTTATTTATGGCACAGGTGTGCATGTAATCAGTCTGCTTGTTTTTCCACATGATTCTCTAACTTGGTGCTCTGAAAAACTACAGTCTTCGAAACATCTACAATGTCACACTTTTTCTCCTTTAGAATAATTCTTAAGAAATGAGTTGTTAAATAGCATAGTACAGTAGAAACAGTAATAAAACAAACTCTCTAGTCCATTCCTTTATTTGTAAATTGATTTTTGATTTATAGAAAACTAGTCTGTTAAAAAATTAGAGTGTAAAAGATAAGCAAAGATTGCCATTTTTAATTATGATTTTCTGACTGTTCTTAAATGACTTTGTACCTCCTATCATTCTGTCATAGAGGCTATGAGAGTCAATAAATATACTTCACCAGTGGAATTGTCAGGCGTTAAACATCTGTTAACTATTACTTTGTTTGGCCAGACGGTTACAAGACAGAAAAACCATTTGCATTAGGAAATGAAATGCATGGTTATTTGTTCCAGTGAGTTGCAAGATGTATTCATCCCATTCCTAGAATTAAATGTCTTAAAATTTGCCACTTGTTTTAAAAGAAAATGTCAGCTGCACTACAAAGTGTATGAGATGCTCTGTAACAGAATCAAGATACAATATTGCTTCTTGTATTTTGTGTGATCCATTAAGTCAGTAATTAGTTTTGTGGTTGCAGGACCAGGTGACGAGGAGCCAGAGGTCCAGACTTTTGACTCAGAGGATGTCAGTGACTCTGCACCAGAAAAACTACTAAAGGTGACTGAAGAGAAGCCAGAGAGAAGCAAGGACTCGACCATACACACAGCCCACCAGTTTCTGATGGACATTTCCCAGGTAGGATACACAATCTCTCTTCTTTCAGCTACAGCAGGAGAAACATGGTTTCCCTGGCCTGTGTTAATGAAATTCTCTGAATGCAAAAGACTAGAATTACTTTTTTTCAGCCAACTCAGTACCTTACTACTATCTAATAGCAGAATGAAAAGTAATACACATACAATGTTGTACATGCAGCTGAAAGATGCCTTTAAAATGACTAGTTCTACCCATCCTTGGGTAGTCCATGGACCTTTCTCACATAATGTTTTTATAAGCTTTCGTTTTTCTATCTGTAAAAAACTGTCTTGCTTAGATCAATCTGCAGATAAAATGCTTGGGTAAAGTGGAAAGCAATAGGAAAGGGGCTTGTGACCTGAAAATAACAAAAAGGTTACATACAAAGTGATGAGAGAACTTGGCATCACTGACTTTAAAACATAATTGTGGACAAAGAATCCACCTTTCTTAATTCATTGAAGTATGTTACTTCTTTATAAAAGCTGATTGCAGGTATTGTAGAACCTTTTTGAGCTTTTAATGAATGTCTTACTTTTTAAAAAACACCACAGCCTAGAAAAATCCATGTAACACTTGTGATTTTCCAGTGCAAACTTCTGGGAAAAAGCACATTTTATCATAAAGACCTATGGCATAGAAGCAGTTGGTGGTGGATAACCAGTTGCTAAAGTAAAAACATTTTTAGTGTCTGGTTTTTTGGTGGGGTTTTTTTTTTGTTGTTTTTGGGGTTTTTTGGGGGGTTTTTTTGGGTTTTTTTGGGGTTTTTTTGGAAGGATTGACCTTTCATTCTTACAGTATAGTGTCCTAAGTACACACTTGGAGGGTGCTATTTTACTCTTTCTATGGATAAAACAGAAAGACTTGTGTGCCAGCCACACTGGGCATTTTCTATCTTAATGCCAAGTGTTGCAGCTTTTTGGAAAAAGGCTGCTGAATGCAAATGTTCTCCTGTTGTCAAGAGTTATTGTGGCTTTGGGCTTTGTGGATTTTTTCCAACTGGCACACAAAATGTGAAACAGGAGAGGGAGCTCTTGCAACATCATTTAAAGGGGAAAGGAAAGAGGCTGCCAGGGGGTAAAAGTGCAGCTTCTCATCTTCCAGCAAAAGAAGAAGGAGAGAAATCTCCTCCGTGTGTGTTCTTTCTCCCTTCCTTAAACGTGCAGTAGGTGACCAGTGGCACAGCTGCTGCTTCTTGAGTAATAAGAAGTTACTGTGACTATTGAGTTGGGAGTCATGGGCTTATTGTCCTTAGTCTGTAAGCCTGCAGGTTATGCGAACCATGTATTGCTGTTTAGCCAAACTGGGAGTTTTTAAGTCAAGGACTGTCTTAAGAGGCTGTCACTGAAAGTAAAAGAAGTATCATAAAGCTTGGGTGTCCTTTAACAGAATGGCTTATCAAATAATGTCAAATAATGTTTGGTGCCAGGTAAGGAAGATAATGTCATTCAGTCTTCAAGCAGTTTGAACGTAAAAAAATATAATTAAGTGAAGTATACTATGTTTTCAAAGATACTAGTTAGGTATAGTGTTCAATAGTTTGGTCTTCATTATACTGTCAATAAATCTGGTGATCATTTCACTGATTTATCTTAAAATTCTGTATTTTATTATATTCAGAGTCAGTATCATAGATGTTCCTAGCTTTGTTTCTATATTGATTATATCACATATGGAGATATTTGTCGAGAGGTATTTATCCTTCACATACGTGAAAACTATTAAAAAACATGGAGATTTAGAATCTTCATTTAGGTATTCAGGTATTTTTTTGTTTATAAGAATGAGAACAATGCATTTATTTTTTTTAATAGTTTGCTATACTTTGGGGATCACTATATGCGTAAACTCGTTTTTATGTCTCATAAAACTCCTAGCACATCATTAGAGATCCTGAAGAGCTAAGGAAGGAACTTGAAAGGCAATTGGAAGCTTGGCAGACACAACAGCCTGGAACTCCAGAAGAGGTTTGTGACCTAATTTGAATATAAAACTATCATAAGAATCCTTCATTGCATTATTTCATCTTCTTTTACTGCTAAAACATTGAGGAATCCAAGCAGGCTGGAATCTAAATAATCAAAATCACATGATATAGATACTATTTTTGTTGTTACATTTAATTTACTTTGAAAAAGATACTACCTTATTCTTGAAGCAGGATGCTGTTTCGGATCTTGTTTTGAATATGAATGCAGATTGCCATACAGGGCGCCCTCAGTTTTAGCTGGTTATTGCCTTCCCCTTAGTGCATTGAGGTTTAGTTTCTTTCTTCAGACATGCTCCCCATCTTGTTTTGTTTTTTCATAATTCACTTTAATTTCTTTGTTTGATGTAGGAGAAGGAAGCAGCACAGCTGTGGCAGAAGTATTTAGTACTGACAGCTCCTCTATCACAGCAGCTTTGTGAACAGCTGCGACTCATACTGGAACCCACTCAGGCCGCCAAGTTGAAGTAAGTTGGGTCTTTCTGAGGCTTCTGATTTCTTTAAACTCATGGGTTTGGGGCACTTTAACCTCTGTAAAACTGCAGATTTATGTCATTCCGGCATTACAGTAATTTTTCCTATTTGTAAATGGCTTCAATTTCCTTGTATGGCAACATTAGGTTATTTTATGAAATGCAAGCATGATATAGTAGTAGGCACTCATCCTGAGGATATTGGCTCCTAATTTTTTTTTCTCCTGTGCAACAGGCGATCAATCAACTTCACCATTTGACGTTAAGGCAAAGATTATGTTAAATGTCAAAATATTTTATTTTGTTTATAATATTAAATGATTTTTTTTTAAAGAGACCTGTTTCAAATTGGTGGAATGTAAATTCAAGGTCTGCTTTGCTTTTTAGGTACCTAGATATAAACTTCTTTTAAAAACTGAATATCCATCTTACATTAAAAATGTGGGGGAATTTTTAAATATAACTATATATCAGTATTAAAAGTACTAATATTGGATTTGTTGTATTTTAAAAATTTATTTGGTGTATATGCTGCATAGGCCATGGATTTCCAGAATGAGAGATTTGCTGATAACCCCTGTCACTATGGGTTTTTTTCTCAACTTTCAGAGGAGACTACAGAACTGGGAAGAGACTGAACATGCGCAAAGTGATCCCGTACATTGCCAGTCAGTTCCGAAAAGACAAGATCTGGCTGCGAAGGACCAAGCCCAGTAAACGACAGTACCAGATTTGCCTGGCTATTGATGATTCCTCTAGTATGATTGACAATCACTCTAAACAGGTAAAATAAAACCTTGGAAGAAGCATGGAGAAACCATCTGTCATTGATGTGTATGGCAGTTGCTGACTTGTGTCATGCAGGGCTGGTGGCTGCTGGAAAATCTGACTGATAATTCCAAAGCACCTCTTTTTCCAGTCCACTTGCTTGAACTCTTGTAATTTCATGCCTAAAAGATTTATTAACAAAAGATCAGTGAAAACTAGCTGAAAGAATGAGCTGTTAAGTTTGTTAGAGGTGTACATATCCACTGTAAAATTACTTTTTGTGGTCTGCAAAATGCTGAAACTTCCCTATCTGGCAGTTCATTGGAACACTAAATATCCATTCATCATACCCCACTTGTAGGGTTTTTATTAATTAAAGTTGTGTGTTTCCATCTGAACAGTTACTTATTTATTTCATTAGCCTACCTAAAGTGGTCTCTAAATCAATCAGCTGAAGCCCTCAAGCAGAACTAATGTATCTTTATTGCACTGACTGTTTTTTTAAGACAAGCAAAAAGATAGGCAGTCTCTTCAATTATCTTTCTAGATGATAAAAAATAATTTCAGTAACATTCTTTATATTTAATTCTGGGCTTTGAGTATTGATATGCTATTTTTGATGCAACTTTTTTCTTTAATAGCTTGCATATGAATCCCTGGCAGTTATTGGAAATGCTCTGACTCTTCTAGAAGTCGGACAAATTGCTGTATGTAGGTGAGTTTATTTGAAATCTTAACTCTTCTTCAGTACTTTGGGGCAGACTGTAAATGCCAGTTTCATGCTGTAATTTTCTTGTCTTTTCTGAAGCTTTGGAGAGACTGTTCAGCTGCTGCATCCATTCCACGAGCAGTTCAGTGACCAGTCAGGGACACGGATATTGCGTCTTTGCAAGTTTCAGCAGAAGAAAACAAAAATAGCCCAGGTACACCAGAATGCCTCTAGGGCAACAGGCTTGCCAGTCTTTTCCAGATAAGATATCAGCAGCTTCATGGTTTCATGATCACTTTGTAACACTTACTAGTTTTTTGTATTTAAGAGTCTGATAGCAGGTTAGAAAGAAATAAAATGGTCATAATTTTGTAACAGGAAGAGTGTTTTTTCACTTTCAGTTCTGCTGTATACCACTTTAATGCGGTATTGGGTCTTAAAAAGTATTTTGGGTGCTGTTGATGTTGTTAATTTTATAATGGGGAGTATGAGACCAGATACTTCTGTTTCAAGTTGAAGCCAAAGAAGTTCAACCTAGAAATAGGATGTAAATTTTCAATTATGTCATTAATCTCATTAGCAGTGTACTGTGTTGATGGCTTTGCTAGCATTGGGGAAAAAAGTTCTGTTTGAAGGCTCTCTGAAGAGTCTTAAGTTCAAAAGTACTTAATAAATTTAAAACAGGAGTTAATACAGGAAAATGCCAAGAACTGTATCTCTATTAGGTGGTCAGACTGTCTTAGCATTTAAAATAGAGAAAGGTGTTCTCTAGAATAATGTTCTCATTTTTATCATTTTTAGGATGAGATAACTTGATTTTCTTCTTTATTTCCTCTGCAGTTTCTAGAATCATCAGCAAATATGTTTGCTGCAGCACAGCAGTTGTCTCAAAATATTAATCCGGGTGAGTTCTTTTGTGTTACTGTGCTTGTTGCCATGGCAGCAGAATGCTCACTACAATCCCAGAGTAGGATCCTGCCAGGAAGACTCTTAGGACTGAAACATCACTTGCTTTAGGGCTTTGGGTTTTGCTTTGTCAAAAGCAATGTTTGGTTGAAATTCAGCTCAAAATCCAAGTGCTACCTACTTCATATTTGTCAATAATTCACTAAAATTTTGTGTAAGACTTTTTAAAAAGGCATGTCTTACCTGTCTCTCTTTACCTCCTGCTTGGAGACTGTGTTAAGTCCTAGACAGTGCCAGTTTGGAGCATTGTCCAGCTTCCTAAGGACCCTGACTCTAGATACTTCTACTCCTGCTTGAGAGCTTGAGTTCTCTAGGTATCCAGAAACACACTGCTCTGAGGATGGAATTTGCCTCCTACCTGCCTTTCACTGTCCCACAACTTTAGGTCACGAGCTGCTTGAATTTCCAAGAAAAGCTGGAAGACTGCTTGCCTTGTGTCTGCCCCATAATTAGTCTAAAAGATTGTGATCATTAAAAGCTTGTCATGGTGGTACCTGTATTTTTTGTAAGTTCCTGTTGTTGAAGTACTCCAAGAACTGGGCAGTCTGGGATTTATAATCCACAGCTGCTTTGCCACAGGGTGCCAGCATGTCATGATATTCTGAGGAGCAGCAGCATCCAGTTCTGTTAAACTAGGCAGGGATGCAGCAGGCATCCTTAGGACTAGGGAGCTGGCAATAAGGAAAGGCTGGAGGATCTGCCACTTCTTTCTGTAAAAAGGCAAAGCCCTGTCACATTTGGGGCCCATCTGCAGAAGTGTCTTCTGCATCCCTCTGTAACAATTAGGGCTTGTATCCCTGACTGTAATTACTGTGATTTTACATGTAATTAAAGGATGACAGATACTCAACTTAGAATGTACTTCTAGAGGGATGTATCTGACTCCAGGGGCAACTTGGGTAGTGTAACATGTCTCCAGAAATGGTTGGTGCTGAGGAACCAGCATGGGTGCTATGTCTGATGCTTCAGTCAGTTTACTTTAGACTATTTGGACTGCCTTGACTGTGCCTCCGAGCCTATCTTCTGATTTAGTTTCTTCCAAAAATAACCCATTTTGGACAGTTCAGGATTGTTCTCTGATGGAAGCCAAGCCTGTTAAAGTGGGGACAGCAGAGAAAAGCCTGCAGAGGGACCCATAGTTACCTGTTTCTAGAGGAACTGATTTGAGCTCTATTTCATTGCAGCAGCTGGTGCTTTACTGATCTAGTGGCTGGACTCTCGTAATTCAGCCAGTATTTAACCCCTGGGCATGAAAGACAAGGCCATGACCAAGTCTGTTTGGTATTTTCCATGACTTTCATCCTTGATTATAGTACTGATGGATTGTGGGGGTTGTCTGTGTGTTGTGTGACACCCTCTTCCCTCCATTATTTTTAGTGGTGTCACACATTACTTTGTTTGTTGACCCACTAGTAACTGCAGCTTAATGTTAAGTCACAGAATTCCATTTGATTAAGAGTTAATTTCCTTAGGAATATTTCTTTTTCCATTATACCCCAGGGCAAACAGCAAAATAGGGGGGGTTGCCTTTTAAATGGATTGTTCTGAACTTTCTGGAATTTTAAAATGTTCTTTGTGCTCAGAAACAGCGCAGCTGCTTTTGATTGTATCTGATGGAAGAGGCCTTTTCTTGGAAGGCAAGGAACGGGTGACAGCAGCAGTTCAAGCAGCTCGGAATGCCAATATCTTTGTTATTTTCGTAGTGCTGGACAACCCTAATTCCCGGGTAAGTGAACAAGGGAGAAGTATTCAGTATGCAGTGAATGAGAAACTGATACAAATCTTTTTCTTGTCTTTTATAGTGCCATACAGCTACCTTATCTTTTGTAGAGGTCAGAGATACTGAATCAAATTGCCATTTTCCACGTCTGTTAGATCTGCCATTCCTTCCTACTGTGCTTCTTATCTTTTGTATTTAAAAAAAAAAATCTCTGCTTCCATGCCACAGAAAGGCTAAGAGCTCCTGTCTTCAAATGGAATGCTTGTAGCTCCTGGCCACCAGGGAAGCAGCTGGCAGGTTGACAGATTTGGAGTTTGAGAGATGCTTTGTTCCATCTCAGCTCTGATTCATCTTGATAATTTCTGACAGCAGTCCCCAATTGACATGACAGCTGGAGCCAGTATGAGATTAAACATTAGACAGAAGGGAGTATGTGAGAGTTATTTAGTGTCTCAGTTGGGAAAGCTGAGTCCTGCATCTGGTAATGGGGGAAGAAAACTTAAGATAACCTTGGATGGGAAGCTGAAATATCTGAGAGAGTTACAGGAAGGCTCTGTAGTGCAGTAAGTGAGCAAACATAAGCCTGATATTTCATGGTAAAGACTCTAATTTTGTGGTTTGTGTTTTCTTCCTGTATCTTTATTTTTGCATTGAAAACTCATCTGCTGTATTTATTGTTGAAAAACTAACACTTCTCCTGGTGACAAGCAGCTGAAAGGTTCTGATGAAATTTCGCTGTAGTATCAACTGAAAATTCTGGGTATTTTTCATAAGGTGTTTTTTTTTTTTTTTTTCCTGAGGGAAAAAAGGTGTTTTCCATAACCTTTATTAATTTCTGAGCTGCTACACTGTGCAACTAAGAAGTTACTTTACAAGAAGCACTGCTGGAGTTTAATCTGATTTTTGTCTTTGTAGTATTTGTTGAAATACTGTGGAGTTGCTAAAGAATCTTCTGTTAGAGCACTGCATAAATATGAGTTGAACTCAGCACTAAAGAGCTTACAGACTCTCTTGGGAAGGCATCAAATTAGTAAAACTAAAGTGCCAATAAACTCAAATCATAAAATGCTAAGAAAAGACAGGATTTATGTACAGAATTCGGTGTTGCAGAAGCTTAAGCTTAGTATCTTCTAGCCTATAATTCATGGATTAGTACACTTTTATCTAAAAGGGCAAAAGCATTTAACTGATTTATTTTCAGCTTCTGATCTGATTTACCATTGATAACTTAGAACTTTTAATCTTAAAAGTATTTTATTAACTTTTAATCTAACGGAGGAGAATTTTAAGTGCTTAGAAAATAGGGTAAATTCTATCAGTGGTGATAGAATATGCCTCTCATTTAGTAATAACATCAATACTTTTTTTACAGGATTCTATTTTGGACATTAAAGTACCTATATTCAAAGGACCTGGAGAACTGCCTGAAATCAGGTCTTACATGGAAGAATTCCCATTCCCATTCTACATGATCCTTAGAGATGTGAATGCGCTCCCAGAGACTCTGAGCGATGCCCTCAGACAGTGGTTTGAACTGGTGACTGCCTCCGACACTCTGTAGACTGCAGACAAGGTCAGGACCCGACTGCTGCTACTGAACTGCTGAAATACAAGAAACTGCATTTCACGGGAGTGGTCATTCCTAACTGGGATTATCCTGCGGGAGCTGCCCTGGGGCAGAGACTGTAAGAACAGAATGGTTTGGATGCATCCTCCCACATGGGTCAGAGGACAGTTGTGCAATGGTGAGACTGTCTCCTTCCCACAAGTAACGTGAAAGTTGTTGCAACTTCTCTTGTAATAACTTATTATCTTAAAAAAAAAAAAAAAAAAAAAAAAGCATTTGTAATATTAAGAGGTAATATTATTCCTGCCGCTTCGCCCCCTGCCGTAAGTTAAACCAGTCTTGTTCCTGGGAAGGCATTTGTGCATTAGCAGTTGAGGTGTCTTGCAACTAAAGCCTTCTTCAGCATCACCCCCGTGGAGGTGCATCTGGGAAGGAGGAGCGGAGAGCAGGGGGGCACATCTGATGGTTTTATGCAACCAGAAAGAAAAAGAAAAAAAAAAAGAAAAAAAAAAGAAAAAAAAAAAAAAGGACTTGAATACTTGAAACTATTTTGCAGTTTTAACGCAGCCTTTTTAATTATTGCTGATTTTTGCCCGATGATAGCAGCAGGGAGTTTTCTGAATGACGCCACATGCCGATCCCTGCCTTACCACTGTACACTGTGAAGTTTGTCCCGGTCCGAGGCAGGCGTTGGGGATGTTTCATAAATCTGGTCTCTTGGAGCACGGACGTGATTTTTTCATTGCAAAAGCTATGCATCTTGTATCGTCTGTACTAATAAAGAGAGGTACCACTCTTTGTAATTACGACGTCTGCGCCTTGAATTATCAAAGCTTGCAAACAAACGGACCGAGCACACCCGGCCATGGTGCCGGGGTGACGCAGGAAATGGCGGCCGTGGCCCCGCCCGCGCGGGGCGGGCTGGGCGGCCCCGTGGCGGGGCAGGGGCAGGGGAAGGGGCGGGGCCGCGTCATGGCCGCCGGGCGCCTCCCGCCGGCCGCGCTCACCCTCAAGCAGGTACGGGCGGGCTCGGGGGCTCGGGCGAGGTGCGTCTTGTAGAAACGATACGGGACTCGGTGATGCTTTAAATATCCCTCGGAGCAAAGCGCCGAGGGTGCAGCTCGCAGCACTGTCCTGGGGCAGCGGGCAGACTTCCCTCTCTCCTTGCCAGTTCCTGAGGCGGCAGCAGGTCCTTCAGCTGTACCGCAAGATCCTGCGGGCCATCCGGGAGGTCCCTGCTGAGCAAGATCGCCGCTACTTAAAGGAGTGGGCCAGGGAGGAGTTCAGGAGAAATAAGGATGCTACAGAAGAGGTGAGGCTCGGGAACCCGCAGCTGTGAGCGCCTGCCCTGGGAGTCGTCACTGCCCTGCTCTGCCCTGCCCTGCCCTGCCCTGCCCTGCCCTGCCCTGCCCTGCCCTGCCCTGCCCTGCCCTGCCCTGTGTCCTGGGGGGTTGTTCTCTAGGTGTCGCTTTCAGGCTCGTGAGAAATCTCCTGTTACTATTTCCTCATTTTTGCGAAGAAATAATCTAGCATCTCTAAATATTATCCCCCTTCTTAGCGGTAGTAATGTTTCTCAAATTTCCAGAGAATAATCTGGAATTAAAAAGCTAAAAAAAATACTCTGCTTACTCAAATCACAGATCAGGAAAACCGCATTTAATAATATGGTAACTAACATAAACTTCGTTAGTTAAGCTAAACTTAATGGTTAAGCTTTTTATAGCTTTTTTTTTTTTTTTAGCTCTAATGTCACCTATATTCAAGCAGAACACAATCAAATGGGATGGCTTGGGGTGTGAGGCAAGTGTGAAATGCAGAAGCCTTCACGTTTCTTGTATGTCTCCTGTCCTCTGCTTCCTAGTTCATTCCCTTTTCTGGGAATTGGTGGCTGAATTATGCAGATAAAGCCTTAGAGTCCTTAGATAATGTTGAGAGAAAGCCACACACCTGCTCTGTAAAACCCATCTCCTTACTGCTCATGTTCTCATTGCTGGCTTGCAAAGGCAGTACACACAGAGACTTAAAGAAAACATTAGTAGCAGTTTGAATCCTTTTAAAAACTGAGTTTTAAAGCAAAGCCACAACCAAGTATCCATTTATTTGCCTGGTTTTTAACCCTCTCAGAGACAGCAGTGTTATGTCACACAAAGAAGTAAATTGCAGTAATGCCAGTAAGAATTGTTTGTATTTTAATGCATTAGAGGTCTGTGTGCTTGTGTAAAACCCGTGCTGTGTACAGATGTACAGTTCACTAGATTCCATTCTGTTCTACAGGATGCAATCAGGATGATGATTACTCATGGCAACATGCAACTTCAGGAACTTCAGAGAACACTTAAGCTGGCAAAATCCTGATCTTCATTTTGTTGACAGTTGGATTTTTATCTATTGCAAATAGGCACAGTGTTTTTCCCAGAATGTGGTTATAATGGCAGCCTTTGCTGACAACCTGGTAATGTTTGAAGGAGGAATCTGCCACATTGGGGGTTTTGTTTTTTCCCCTTCCCCATCCATTTCTCAGTTTGGCTACCCTCAGAAGTGGAAATCACTGGACACACAGGACATTAAAGAACTGCATGGATGGTGTAGCATGTGCTGTGGGAAAAGCAAAAAGCACCAAAAATTACAACAGCTGTGTTAATGCCAGTGCAATGGAAAATAAATACATGCCAGATTATTTTGTCTGCTTTTTACTGTGGTAGCTGTAATTGGTAATATTCACAATGACAGCTCTTCATGTATCGTGCCAAGGATTTTCACCAGAATTTGTGATTTAAAAATGAATTTGGGATAAATAAATTGGCCCAGACAAACATTAAAAATATATTTTGTGTGTAGATGTTGATTTTCAGTAGTAGCTGAATACGACTTGAAAGGGGAGGGTTTTATTTATGGGAGATTTTAGCCCCAGGGATGTTTATTACTAAGTACCTCCAAACTAGTATTTAAAAGTCCATATATGAAGAATTACAGGGAGAAAATACTAACTGCAAAAGTTGTGGTTTATTCAAATGTTATAGTACTTCTCATTGTTAGCTTGCAACTGATCTTACTTTCCTTGAGCTGTGGCATATCTCTTTTTTTTTCCATATAATTTAAAAATGCCTGGGTGAGCTGGGGATTTTCTCCACATAATTAGACAGGCAGCCATAGATCGATGTCTGAATATTTTAGGTTGTGATTCCAAGACATGCAGGAACTCTTCCTTCTCCCGCTCTGCTATTGTAGTTCCCTTAGGGAACAGCCCTGCTTTCAGGGTGGTTTTCTGCAGAGTTGCTGAGCTGCACAGACGAGCAGCAAATCTGGTAAATAGGTGTCACCATTGGCACCAGGGGAGGGACACCACAGAATTCCAGGCTACAGGAGGAATGAGCCCAGTTGGCAGCAGTAGGTATGGTTCAGATCTGTATAGACTGAACCCTCTGAGCTTCAGTCTGTCAGTGAAAAATACCTGTCTAAAAATGCTTCATTAACAGACTGACAGAACATTTTTGTGTTGGAGATTTATTTTTCACATTAAGAGAAAGTGCTGCTAAGAAAGGTTGTTTTGACTGAACAGCCATAGCCAATGTTGGCTGTTACCACAGTAGCCTTCCCTTCCCCTTCAGCCAGTGCTTGGATTTCTGTTCCTTAATCAGAAGGCTTTACCCTGCTGCCTCACCCTGGTTCTTTCCGTTCTGAGCCCGGAGCCTGCATTACCCCCCTTTGTACGTTTGTACATTTCCAGGTTGTGGGCACGTAATCCAGAGCTTGTCCAGACTGACAGGCTGGGCCCTGGACAGATGCTGACCTCTTGAGTGCTGCTGCCCTTCATCTCCACTGCTCTGTGGGCTTGCCAAGATAAAGTTGCCAGCCAGAAGCCTTAGAAGAGTCCAGGTACAGGCTGTGAAGGTAAGTAAATTTACCTGAAGAGAAAGCTAGGCAGATCACACCTATTTTATAAAGTCCTTCACAGTTTTGAAGAAGGGAGGGGTATAGAAAGGAATTAGCAGAAAAAAATGGTTCTCTCTTTTATCATACACTCATTGGCTTCGTAAAACCTCTAAAATCAGTAACCTGCAGCCTGGTTACTGCCTTAGGTTACTTGGTAATCACTTGGATTTACTTAAATTACCTGGACCTATGAGTGTGGTCCAGTGTGGTCTGTATGGGAAGCAGAGCTAAAGCCAGAGCCTCTCCCTTGACCTTGGGGAAGCTCAGGGGTGTGTGTGATCCGTGCACAACTCAGCCCTGTGCCTGTAACTTCTGAAAGGGGCACCTGCACCAGCCAACAGACAGCCCTCAGTCCCTGCAGCCTCCCTCAGCACAGGTGGCAGACTCCATTTCCGTGTTTTATAACCACAAACAAAAAGAAGTTGAAGTCCAATCTCCTGCTCTCTCTTCTGAGTCAAGTGAGGGGACCGTGTCAGTTTTCTGTGGCTAGAAAATGTTACACCACACATTTCTGAGCAACACTTACTTTAATTGCTTGGCAAAACATAAACTTCATCCAGGTGATACAAAACTTCAATAGCATGCTTCTGCATTCCTACCGTAAGCTTAAACAAAACTGTAAACATACCAAAGTGTCTATATTAGACTACAGAAGTCAGAGCAAGAAAACTAGTATTTCCATAGCTGCAGATACACTTCTCTTCTCGTGACAGTGCATTAATAGGAACTTCAAAAATATCGTTATATTTTGCTTTATACATCTGCTAAGAAGACAAAAGCTTAATTACTAATTAGTGAATGGTATTCTTCAACACTGTAAGGTATTCTTTATTGATTTTAGAGCTCCTTAGTACAGATAAAAAGTATTTTTCTCCTTGGCTTAAGAGTACCATCCTGTGTTGGACCTGATTTTTGAACAGTTGTTCTATCATGATCCGGTAAGTAAAGTTACTTTTCTAGCAGAATCTGATGGAGCCTTCTCAGAGGTGTAAGGAAACCCTAAATGGGTGCAGATGCAATAGTTACAGTGCCTTGAGATTATCTGAAGTCTGTCAGCATGGACAACACTGGTCAGTGGAAGTTCCAATTTTATAACAAAACACATTGATAAAACTTTTTAAATGCTGAGTGCTGGTTTGTGGGACTGTTTATCCTAAAACCTGTAGACTCACCAGGGCCTGGTCTCCTTTTTAGAGACAGAAGGGAAAAAAAAAACAGAGGATAAATCATTCAGAGGAACAAAGGTAGACAGTCTGGACAAGGTGCCTGGGAAAAAATCCTGTCTGCAGAAAAAGAAACATTTGAATACAAGGAGCCAAGCTTTCACTTCCTTACATAAAGGACTTTTTAAAGCATTTTCAACAGTAGACAATTCAGCCATTTCCTGCTTGAAGGAAAAAAGATTTATATAAACATTCAACCTAACAAATAGACCACGGTTACAGTAAAATACTTGCCACCCATGCCCTAAACTAAAATTCTCAGACAGATTACTGGAGTACAGCCCAACAATAGTGTAACCACAAGGAGCTCTGCAAGCAGGACACTATTAAAAAAAGACAAATCAAATTTAGCACTTGTTTTAGTAAGGGAAAACGAAGAGAAAAGCAAAGTAGTAGCTGAAGCCTCTGTACCTAATGGGATGAGTCACTTTAGCATCTCCCTCCACGGTTGCCTGCCCTCTCCCAGCTGGAAGCCTGCATCTGTCACCTGCCTGGGCTTGTAACTGGAGTGGGTTCTTTAGCTTCCCTCCACTGACTAGAGAGAGGCCCTGGGAGTATCTAAAATAGGATCAATAGCCCTTCATCACTAAGTAATTATGTCAAAAGCTTTCAAACATCCTGGATTTATTTCAGCACTGGTATCACAACATGTTTACATGTGGCATACAGTAGAACCCTCTAGTCTGTGTCCTGTGTGGAAGTAGGGGAATTCCCTTTTCAGAAAGAAGTTTTGGTTACTAATGCAGTTTGGTTTCAAGCAGCATCTGGAAACGAAGAGTGCAATATTGACAGACTCTTGGAAAAATAACAAAGGAAGGATCTAACCTGCAGCATCTCTTTGTTATCAATATAGTTTGCATATGAACTCTCCTCCGTTATGGAGTTTCCAAAGTTATTTCTACTCCTGAAGTGGAGTGTTGTGTTTGGATGTAACAGGCACTACAAATATCTATCAGTATTCCAAATTCCCATACAGCAGGTTCCAAAATGGGTCCTGTTGCTTGATTACCTGCTTGGCAGGTGCTAGCTTTCTTTCTGCACCTTAGTCCTTAATTTGCTCAGCTCCTCTTCTAAGCATTTGATGTGCTCCTTGAGCGCAGCTTTGTCCTGCTGCGCTCTCTGGTTCGCTTGGCTCCGGGCTTCTTCTATCTTCCGCTCGTACCACTTCTCCATCTGCGTGGAAACAGCCTCGAAGAAGTACTGGGTTATCTCCAGGGCCTGGGAGGTGTCTCTGAGCGGAGGGGCAGGCGGGGCTGAGGGCTGCTGCTCCTGGCCCTGCTGTGCCCCAGCGTGGTGTGGGGCTTTGTGCCTCGACTGCCCGCTTTTGCTGGACTTTTTTGTCTGAGTTCCTTTGTCAATGAAGTAACCACTCTGTGGTTCAGTCTTTGCAGGTTCAGTCACTGGCTGCAAAGCAGCTTGAACTTTAACGTGTCTTAATTTGGAGCCAGAAAGCTCAGAGGAGGGCAGCTCCTGCTGGAACCTGTGGAACGTGCTGGCACTCACAGCTTTGTCCTTTGGCCTGACATCTTGAGCAGGGGCAGAAGAAGAAACTGGTCCACCAGCCACTACCTGTTGATCTGTACCTATAGGATAAATTATAGACAATATATTAAGAAAAGCTCTGGGCATTTAGTTTAGCACTCAGAAGACCTCATTGTTTGATGAATGATGGGGTTTTGTGTGTACCTGGTACAGGCTTATATTAGTTTATCACATCTTCAGGTGATGTAATAGAAAGTCATTAAAGGAGAAAAGCTGGCCCAGGCAGAGAGGTGCTGCATTGCAGCTGGGGGGCTACAGATGAACAACAGGCAAAGGACATAAATATTAGCCAAAAATTCTACAGGCACTGGCACAGGTTACCCAGAGAAGCTACGGTTGCCCCATCCTGCAAGGCCAGGCTGGATGTGGCTCTGAACAACCTGGAACAGTGGAAAATGTCTCTACCCATGGCAGGGGGGCTGGAACAAGATGATATTTAGGGTCCCTTCCAATCCAAATGATTTTGTGATTTTGTGACTTCATCAGAAGGACATGTAACAAGTATCAATCTAGATTTCCAAAGTAGGTTATGTCTGCTATATTTATGAACTCCCTGCTTCTACTTAACTTGAAGTCCCGGTAATTTTGAGAAGGTCACATTTCTATGCTTTTGAACTGTTCCAATGCAAAACAGCTTACACTCAAGCACCACAAGATCTCTTATACACCTTTCTATTTCATGGGGCATCCATCTCTGTTCATTTTGCATAGTGTTTAGGGGACATACATATTATAATTTACAGAAGCCAGGGCTCAGATAGCATTCTACTTGGCTGGGGACACCTGGCTGTTCTTCACATTTCTCTTTTTTTTTCCCTCAGAAGCTTCAAGGGCCAAGAGTTATTCAAAGCACCAAAGGATTTTTGCTTCAAAGACATAGTGGAAGCAACATGAACAGTCAGTGAAATTCCATCCAGTCAGCTGTTAAAATATTCCCAGTGGCTGCCTTGAACTGAATTCAAATCCCAAGACATTAGGCATATGGAGGGGGGAAAGCATGCCACCAGAATTATGCAGTATTAATAATACAAGTAGGGGATACTTGTATTATTATTATTATTATTGTTGTATTATTATATAATTGTTATATATTATTATATTATTCTATATAATTATATATATATAATTCTTATAATAATACAAGTACCCCTGAGTTAATGAGTTTACCCTTGAATGGATATGACAGCTAAGTACCTGGTGTGGTTGTACCCAATGCTCCATCTTGTTTAACACAGAAATGCTGCCCAAAGCTTTGTTCTGGCATCTGGACTCTGCTCCTTCCCCCATCTTCCAAGAGGCTATTTGGAAGTGTGATATAGGAATGCTGGTGGGAGCCCTCTGACAGCACAGGCTGGTTGGCTTTGCAGTCCTTGGCACTGTGGGGGTTGTTGTCAGTATCCAGGGTCTCAGTGAGAGACTCACAAGTGGACAAAGTTGATTTTGGTCTTGATGACCTGGAATCTCCAGAAAGCTTGAGCTCCAGATTCTGAATCTTCAACAAGCACCAGGTCTTCAGCTCATCAACCAAGGAAATCTATCAGAAAGAGACTGTAAATTACATGATTCTATGGTTTCTGGGCTGATGAGGACAAGTGGCAGGGACAAAGAGAAGTAAGCTGGGTATCTGTGGGCTTAGATTCCCTGTTCAGAAGTGCATGCTGCCACTGGGAATATTTAAAGGACTGCAGATCAATAAAGGTGGCACTAGCTTATGAAAGGCAGTCTCTTTAGTCCAAGCTACCACCTGTTAGATATGAATATGCTGCTTCCAATGCAACTCTGAGTCCTCTGAAAGGGATGACTTGTTTAATCATACAGTCAATGGTATTTTTTAAGTGCAAGGAACACCGTATGGTCATGTTCAAGAGTGAAGTTCAAGTAAGACACTTTTCGGAGACAGCTTTATACAACTACCAACCACTGCTTCTCTGTTCATTCAGTGATAAAGGTGAGTCTCCCACTAAATGATAAATCAGTAACAGCTTTCAGATTATACAGATGCTTAATAAGTGTCAGCTGCAGATGCATTTAAATAATTTAAAATCAGAGTAACTCTTTTCACCCTGTTGTTCATATAACATCATGAATTTAGGTGAGGCCTTCCTAGGCACAAGGCTATTTAGTCAGTGTGTTTAGTAAAGCCCAATTCTGTTTTTTCAGATGTTTCAGTTAGACCCAACTGAGCAGGAAGAGCTGACATCACTTAATTCAGTTCACTGATGTATCACTCCAGCATCTTGTGTCTTAAACAAAAATGACAAGGAGATGGAGCACAAACCTAGATGTTCAGAAGCCAATAAAATACTTACGTCTCTTATGAAATAAAAATTAAAGCTGCCTTAGTTTGGTAAGTATTTTTCTTTGGAGAAGAGTGTTTTGTGGATGTTAGACCCAAGTATCTTGATCTGTATCCTATGTAAGGATTATCACAGCTGTCAGTCTTTTTACAAAGATTTGGAATGGTCTTAAAAACACTCATGATGTTTTCCTAGCACAAAGTGTATTTCTCAATTTTTGGAAGAATACCAGTAATGAGAAAATGAACTGTATTTTAAATTCACTTGTGTGAATGGAGAAACACAAATTTCTCAGCAGGTTTTAAATAGTGAGTTTCTGCAAAGTTGGAAGGGCAAGAGCTGGATCTCTATGGGAGCAGTTGTTCTCGTACTGCTGGTTGAACAAGCATACAAAAAGGACTTTCCTATTGGCTTGGAGATGGTGCTGTGTTGCTAACATCAGAGGAAAGAACTTCAGGCTTTTATTACATGGGAGGAAAAAAGATCAGATAGAGAAGAAGGGAGAGATTCCCAGGGCCCACAACCAAATGGATGAAAAGGAAAAGGAACAACACAGATCTTAGCCTTTTTTACTATTTGGATGTGTTCCTGCATATGTCCTGTAATGAAGCAAAAGCTGAAAGCACAACTGTGAAAAATTTAGTGCTGGAAATTTTTGCAAATCACTGTGTTAGAAAAATGGTATTTTGTTGCAGATCCCACACTAGAGACACACCAAATTAAATTGCAGCAGTGGGACTGGATTTCACATTCCTCATTTCTAATGCAAAAACTTCATAAATTTGGTTTAGTGACTAAGATAGTGGGTAGGCATAATTTGGTCTTTGAAGCTCTATTACCTGTTTGAAAAGATGTGACACATCTCTGACATTTTCTGCCTGCTGGAGTGAAACTGAGCTGACCTACCAGGGGATGGACTAGGAGGGAGTAGCTGTTTCAAGCCTTACCTGCCGCTTCTCGCCCTCACTCTTCTCCAGCTCTGTGTGCTGCTGCAGGCGGTGAAGGCACTCTGTCCTCTCTGCCGACAGTCGCTCGGCCATCAGCTTGTCCAAAACTCGGAGCTGTGGGGAAAACACTGTTCAGCTGAGATCATCATGTTAGAAACCAAACTCCCATCTGTGAAGCCTGTAAATCAAAGTACAGTCTGTCTTTCAGTCTTCGTTTCTAGGAATGCTGCCAACTACAATTAGATATAGCTTGCAAAGTGGCTCAATCACAAAATTACCAATTAATAACTATTAAATTAAAAATAAAAAGCAACTTAGAGGATCTTGAATCTCAATGCATACGGAATTCAGCAAGAGGGATTTTGACAATTATGAACTGACCAGTCATAGGACATCTTTCCCTCTTAATGGCTCAATCCCTTAAGATTCATTGTTTAAAGAAACACCAGAAGCCTCTTAACACATTAAATGTGTTTTTTCCAAAGACCCTATTTTGCAACATCAGTTCTCAGTGGAATGACACAGTTCCCTGGACTTGAGTATTAGAGTTCAGGTTTGCTTTTACAACACAAGAAGCAAAAAATGAATCATTACAATGAAAGTATTAATTAAGTTTAGGATATGTTTCTAAATCATACATGCAAGCAGAACTTCGGGTCATGTTCTTACTTGATGTTGAGTTTTGCTTTCGATCTGGCCCAGCTTAATATTCATTTTATCTTGTACTGTCCCAAGCTCAGCTTTTATCTCTTCCACTGTTGCCTCCAGCTGATTCTCCAGTTTGTTTATCAGGGGCTCACACCGACATCCATTTATGGGTGCCTGAAAGGAGTGATGATGGTACATTTACTTGCTACACCCCACCACCCTCTTAACACACTTGGAACATCATCACAGCCTTCTTCAGTCAGTCCTGGGTTCTTCTGACAGTACCTTACAGCAGCTCAGCAAGTGGGCTGTTCGTTGAAAAAGCACAGCCTACACAAGGATTGGTCTGATGTGTATGGACACACCCTAACACAGCAGTGTTTCACTGGGGCTACAAGCAGCACTGAGCTCAAACCTGTGTGCTCGCTGAAGGAATACCACATCACAGGCCTATACCCTGTGTTTTGATGCTGTAATTCTCAATTGTAAAAAAAAAAATCTGATTCTGTGGAGGTGTGTGGGTTGTGTGCATTTGCTTTTAACATAATGCTAATCATGTGCTCTGTCCTTTTTCAGTACTGAAGGGCAAGGCCTCGCTGCTTCTCTTTGCCCTCACCCATTCAGCTGCCCCTTGCCTGCTGGCCACTCCTCTGCCTGCCTTTGACTCATGTGACACCTTCACATGGCCCCTCTGCAAGGGCAGCTGCACTGACCACATTTAAATCTCTCAGGGAGATGGTCACAAAAGGCTCCCTTAAGCAATGACAGCTAGACCTCATCAGCTTCCTCTGCAGCCCAAAAGCAGAAACTGGCTCCACTTTCAGGGGCTGTGCCAGTAGCCCAAAGCAGCTGCTCTGAATCTGTCTGCAGAGAAGCCTCCCTCTCTTCTTTAGCCACACAGCAGTGTTTCATAAACTGGGGGTTATTCCCTTGGCAGGGAAAGGTGGGTGGTTTGCTGAGTACTAAAAAAACCTTCAGAAGTACATCTACTTCAGAAATTATGTTTGCTATTCATGGCCTCAGGGCATTGAAGACACACAAGCAAAAACTAAAAGGAGAGAGGAGTGTCATGTATTTCAGGAAATACTGTATGGGAGTCTAGCTCTATTAAGCTAATCTTTGTAAATAGATGAGATTTGTATACAAGTCCTATCTGTACCTCTCTGCTCCTTTATCCTTTTAATACCTGAAAGGTCCCCCAGCCTTCCTGATTTCTGCTATGAGATAATTCCATAGTGCCCCTGTCTGGAAATTTCTTAAACATTACATGGAGAGACTGGAAAGCAGTAAACAGCCAGTAAAACCTTTGAAGTCTGACTTGAATGGTCTTCAGAATCTGCTGAAATTCTGAACTACAGGAAGGGACTAACAAGAGCTGATGGATGGGTGTGAGAAGCTAAGGAAATTGAAAGGATAGACCTTTCAGGAGTACAGAAGGGCAATATTAAGAAAACAACAATACAGATGTCTACTGGATAATTTAATCACTGTTTTTATGCTTTCTTATAAATGTCTACTGGTAATAATTGTGTAATGAAGTGACTAAAGTATTATTCTCCACCTAGAAAGAAATGGAACAAAATCTATTGAGCTTACTCAACCTCTTGGTTTAGGTAGTAAGCTTTTGGTGCTCATACACTGCTTTTCCTTGGAAAATTTCTTTGCATCTCCTGTCAGAACTCTTAATGTTTCAAAGTATATAATAAAAGTTCTCATGTCATTTCCAATCACTGTTCACCCTTATCTTTGCAGATCAAACTACTTAAGTATGTCTTCTTCAACGGGCACAAAACCAGCTTATTGCTTGCCAGACTTCAGGCCAAAATGCAGCTGAAGCCCAAGCAAGGAAAACCAGCCCCAAGTCATGCCCCTGAGAGTGCAGTTAGTGAAGCATATTTTCTATCCATTACCTATGTCCCAGTTCCACAGGCTGCTCACAATGAGCCCCTCTGTGAGGGCAGTGGCTCACCTGCATCACCTTCCCGTCCTTGCCTCGGTAGAGCGTGTAGAGCTGGTAGGCTCGAACCTCGTGGGGAGGGGGTGGAGAGGAGCAGTGGTGTTTACTCCTGCGCTTAGGCACGTTCTTCTGGGGCTGAGGGAGTGTCTGCTGATCAGCTGGGGAGATGGGGTCCGAGAGTGCTGAAACCTGCATAACATACACACAGTGTTTTGCCTATATGAGCACCTTGGTAAACTATTCCTGGTGGGAATGGGACAAATCCATTGTGACAATTACAGCAAAAATAATTTTTATCTGAAGACTATCTCCACCCCAGGAGCATGGTGGGGCTGCTGCCCCAACACACTGAAGGGACCCACACTACTTCTGAACAGTTATCCCTTCTTTCTCTCTGCTGTTTTAAATCTACTGATACCTTTTCCTTTGGCTTTTTCTTTTTGCTCTTTTTCCCTTTGGGATCTGGTGAGGCTGACCGGGGTTTATCCTTCAGATTGTTCTTCCTCTCTGGGGGCTGGTCGCTGCTTGGTGTGTCATCAGCAGCTGAGACACTGCCCTGCTTGAAGCAAAGACAGGGAGTTCAGAGCAGTTGCAGAGATGGGGAAAAGGAGACTCTTCATTGATTGCCCAGCTTGAAGCTGCTCTGCACATGTGAGTGGGAAATGCTTTAGCAGCAGAGCATGACAGACTGCCTCGGGCAGCTGCTAAGGCCATGCACAAGTGATGGCTCCAAATAGTCTGAGTCCTCAATGTGTTTTCATGACAGTCCCTCCTCACAGCAGAACCAGCTGGTAATGCCAGGCTGTACCTTGCTCTGGACCACTTCATCCCGTGGCACCGACTGAGCCCTCCTTTCCTCCTTCAGTCTCTCTCTCTTCTTCCTCAGGCTTCTCCCACGGTTAAAACGTGAGACCTGAAGACAGACCACACTGTTACTCAGTGATGTCATGCTCTTTCCTACCACAGAAGACAAGTAATAGAGCAGACCTTTTCCTTGTCTGTCTAAAAGGCTACGGATAAAGGAGAGTGCACTGCCAGATGGATGCTGATGAGCCAAGCAACGTGGGTGTTTCTGGCTGTGAAAACACACCAGCACTGAGCTCAGTTTTTGAGGCACTCTGCTGTCCCCTAGAAGGGTGAGCACCTCCTCTGCTGTCCTTGAGCTGGTTCCCAAGCCAAGCCCAGCTCTTCCCATGCAGGGGTGACAAGGAGGAAGAGGGCAAGGATTGTGCCTGGTCTCATGCCCTCCTGCCTTCTGGCCTGAAGAGCATTGCAGCATTTCACACACAGCTGCAAAGTATAAACAGGATATAAACATTTTGTCCCCATTGCAAAGCACCCTCCAGTGCTAACCACCCTTCTGGGGATGGGATATGCCTGAGGCAGGCAGCAGAGTGACACAACTCAGGAGCTTCTGGGTACGGAACTTTCTAACCCCTGGGCCACTGCAGGGAACAAGTGCCTCTGACTGCTCCACCCTCTGCTAGTCAGGACATAGAGACCTCTGACAGCACTTCATGCTAAGGCTTAATCTGCACACCTTGCTCACCTTGGGGATTGAAAGCCTCTATGTCAATAGACCTCAGCCTAGCCCACAATGCCACCAGAAATGTAGGAACCTTTCACAGCAGAAGACAAGGAGCAGGGGATGCAGCCTCCCAAGATTAAGTGGCCTCAGCTCCATGTGTTATGTGTGTGTTGGGGAGAGATGTGTAATGTACCTGTGATGCTTTAGTGAGCAGGAGCGCAACCTCAGGGTTATTGTGCTGTCTGGCAACCTCTAGAGGGGTCTGGCCTGCCTGAGAGAAAAAAGAAAACAGCATTTCCTTCAAAACGCAAGCTGCTGGAAACACGGAATTTCTCCAACCAAGTTCAGTATATACTCTGTGCACAACAACAAAGTGACTAATTGCATTAATTTACCCAGATATAATTCAACACTTCACAAACAAGTATTTTCTACTAAGTCGATGAGGAATGTTGAAGGGACTCTACATTAATATAAATACCAAAGAAACTATGTGTCCTGCTTACATTGTTGACAACGGATGCATCAGCCCCTGCCTCCAGCAAGAGTTTCACCACCTTCTTGTGATTTAGAGCAGCAGCTACATGGAGTGCAGTATCCCCTGCCTGCAAGTCAGAAAGCAGAAAACAAACTTGTGACACTAGTCCTTGGGTCTCACCCTACAGAATCCACACTTCTTTAGTGTGTGTTCAGACATGAAAAAAACCTATACTTACTGATGCAACAACTAAGCTTAAATAAGGCCTGGTCAATAAAAAAATGACTGAATGGAGAGGGAGATGAGAGGAGAGGGCAAGGAACTACTTCGGCCTGAGAAATGCAGCTGGGATGCTGGTGATCTGATTTATCTAAACCAAGTGATACATGATGCAGCTTGGAGACAGCCCAGCTTTACCTCCAGTAAGTGGATACAACATCTGAAGGTAGAACAAGTTTTCCCACCACAACCTTCTCTTCTTTTTTTCCCCCAGGTTTGAATATTTGGTGTGCAGGTGGTCATGTATCACATTACTCAGAAATACTCAGGTAAGTACTGGCAGTGAGATGGTTAGCATGCTCTTCCCAGGTTTCTTTAGGAAAAAATGATTTTGGATCAGAGCCAGGAAGCAATCTGGGTCCAGCACTAACACACTGCCCTGCCCTTGTTCTGGTGCAGTGAGGTGAAGACAGCTGTGATCAGATTTGGGCACTGGTAAAAGAGCCGGCAACTGTTCAGGTGAGACTGGACATATGTGTATAATGCCTTCCTGTCCCCCTGGTCTTGCATTTTGCCTTCATAAAATTAGATTTCCTCAGGACTAGTGCCTGTTCCTAACTTAGATGAGGTGTACTCCTAAATCAAATCATTCTATGGGCAAATATGGAACAACTTCGGGTAGTACTGGGGAATGAAGGAAAGGGATGTCTCTCTGGGCCAGTTTCACACCAGTTGATCTTAATATTCAGTGGCTCATTTTGCAAGTTAAAAAAGTAATTTCCAAATAAAATTACATAGTAAATTTAACATGCTGAAACCCATTTTGTTTGCTGCAGTATCTCATAGTGAAGACAGAACATTAAATGTACAGTTCAGAAAACATCTTTATGATCCTCAACTACACATGGAAGATTTCCCAGGAACATGAGAAAATGTGGTTAAGCACCACATAATATGTTTATTTAGCAGATTTAACACATTTTAATGTAATAATTTCATTCCCTTCTACCACCCAGTTAGGCTATGCTATAGGTACAGCAATCAATTGCTTCCCTATAAAACAACTATGGGTGATTAATCCTAGGCTGGACTGATCATTACTTTGAGTTTAGAGCATGCTTTGTCTTCACTTTTATGTCCTCTTAATTCCCGCTGCTGCAAAGTGCAGCAAAGAAAAGTATTCCAGAGGAATTTGCACTTTAATAGCATCTAAATGTCAATGAGTTGTGCTTCACAATGTCTCTATAATGGCTATAAGATCATTAAATCACCTCATAAATAAGCAATGCTTTTAAGAAATAATGCAAATGCGATGGCAAAATAATACACCACTGATATGCCATTACTTTAAGGCTATTTTTAAAAGCTTAGGCATTTGGTGGTACAGTGGAAGACAGAGAGTGAAGCGGGATTACTTGGGTAGGAATTCCTCTTCCCAACAACTGGCCGTATGCAAAGGGCACAGAGTCACAATGAGGTTCATGCACTGACCTGGTTCTTTTCATGGACAGAACAGAAAGCACTGAGCAGCACCCTAATGATGGGCAAGTGATTATAACGAGCAGCCACATGCAGACAGGTATCTCCTGCCTGCAAACAGAAACAAAGCTCTGAGCATGTAATCACAGTGAGAAAGCCTGTACTTGTCATGATGTTCAGAGATGAAATAATCCTATTAAATCAGAAAGAGCAGTAAACACCACACACCTCCACAGAACAGCAATGCTGTCTTCTCTGCAGTACAAAATCTGCTATCATGGGTGGGAAAGTTTAGCAAGAGCTGGGGTCAGGCAAGGTGAGAGTATGAATTCTTTAACCACTGATGGGAAATACTGGAAAAATAAAATGCTCTTTTACTGGCACTACAAACCCCGAGTTAGTTATATTTTCCCATTAAATCTGTTCTTCTGAACCACAAACCAATGCAATTTGGAATCTCAACTTAGGGTTCCACATAATGTAGAAAACATGAGTGGCAGCCAGAGCAGCATTCCCATGAACAGTGGCGCTTGTGCAGCTGAGCCTGGGAGCTGCACAAAACCCCACAGGTCTCCATTTCTCTGTCCACTATGTTATCAAACAGGGAAAAAATATCTGGCTTCCTTTTGTAGACTTTATCTATCATGCCAGAATCATTATAAATAGGAGGAAAGCCATCTGAAACTGAAGCCACCTTGAATCTACCTCATTTGACGGACTGACGCACGGTATATATGATCTGCAGATCTGAAGCCTTTCACCACTGTCTATGCAACAGTCAAACCCCATTTGGCTCCTTCTATCCTTGCTCAAGAGATGGGTACAAGTAGTACATCACTCAGTCCTACCAAAAACAATCCTGTGCATGATGAATGCAATGGTTGAGTAGTGGGGTTTTTTTCAGTTTAATTTATAATAAAAATCGTCGCTTAAAGCCTTTCTGAGTACTTCTACAAGTTAAAGCAATATACATAAAACAAAGTCATACAAAAATGAACATGTTATTTCCAAAACTCACATTATTTTTAAGGTCTGCTCGAGATCCTCCAAGTAACAAAACACGAGTACTCTGGGAATGGCTATTCTGGCAAGCCAGGTGAAGAGGTGTGTTACCTGCCTTAGAGAAATACAGGAAAATATACAAGCCGGTTTTAGAAATTGTACATAAGCATTAAAATATAAAACCTTCACACACAAAGATCCACCCAAGAGTGGGAAACTGTTGTTTTTCCAAAGATATGAGATGAATGAACCTGGAGGCTGAAATCTCCACTTCATTCTGGCAATGGCTTACATGAGATATAATAAAGGCAGAAATAGGACAGTATAATGGTATTTGCATTGGTCAAATCTGTTTACAGGAAGAAAGAACTCTAGAAGCTGTCTCATTCATTAGTCTCACACAGCAGTGTTAAATATTTAATTTAAAAAACTGTAATCCTTGTGTTTCAGGTTTCCCGCATGCACAGACACAAAAACTCAAAGTGCCATGGCACGGGATCTTTGACCCCAGCCACAACTGCTGCAGGGTATTGAGCAGACCAGGGTCACAACTCCTGTCTCCTTACAATTGTAATGCAAACCAGCTTGAAGTCTGGCTGGGTCTGTAGGTGCTCTCACTGGGCGGGATACTGATTTTAGGCTATCAGGAAGCTTTGATGCTCAGGAGGCATATCAGTCTCCAGCCAAGATGGGAAGAGAGTACAAAAAGCCACCTAAGCCCCAGAGAACGACATGCTATGGTTTGTCAAAGAAGAAGATGTGCAGAAATGGACAGAAACCAAAGAAGTGTTGGTTTGTGTATTGTCTTTCTAACACGGTTTATTGGACAAGTTTTTCTGGTAGCATTTGTCTTTTGCTGGCCTGAAAACATTCAGGGTTTTTGGCTCTTAGGAGCTAGAAATTAAATCACCTCAGGTAAAAAGGTTTACCAGGCTTACTACGCTGCCTGTTCACCTTTAATTATGTCCTTTGATTTGTCTCCCTTGCTTTCAAGACACAAATCAAAGCGGCAGGGTTTGAATTACAAAAGCCAGCTCTTAGATGTAGTCTTAGGTCTTCACTTCCATATTACAGACCTGAATGTAGTCTCTAAGCTGTGGCAGACATAAATACTTTTCTTCTCAGCTAAACTGTGTTTAAGTGTCAATTTTTTCCCTTCCAAGTTCATCTCTGAAAAGCCTCTGCAATGCCTTTATCATTTCCTGTTAGGCAGGCTGGCCCTGGTGGGAAGGCAGAGGTCCTGTGCGATAGGTGAGGACTTCAGTTCTCAGAGAATCATGGTGCCAAGGGTCAGAGCTCACAGAGTGGCTCATCTGGCTCATCTCCCATGAGGTGATAAATCTGTCACCAACTTCTGAGAAGGAGACAGGGTCTAAGTAGTACCAGTCTGGGAATCTTCACTGAAATGTACAGACTGATAGAGAATCTAAAAATAAGGCTACAACTGATCTCACTGGATGATCTATCACAACAGAAAAGGTTTCATTAAGCCAACTTAAATGAAAATAAATTGCACCTCCAGGGTGACTGCTGTGCAGGAGGAATACAGCTACCAAAAACACAGTGTCAAATTCTTCCCATCTTCTGCTGTTTCACAGGTTTGGCAAATCCAGCAGCCTATATCTGTCCCATCCATCCAAAATCACACAACACCCAGGTGTAAGTCAACAGCCTGTGGGATGCTCCTGCACATAGCACTCAACCCTTGCTGCCATAACAGCTGTCAGAATGTTAATGCCATGTCATTAGCAACACAAAAAGCTGACAGAACAGAGAAACCATTTTGGGATTAACTAGACTTAAGCTCCTCATTTTTCTTGAAAACAAAAGGGGTAAAAGCACGTGCAAGCATCCATGATTCCCACATTTTCCAGCAGCTCCTGAGAATATATCTTGTCCATTAAAAACCACCCAAAGAGTGAAATGCAAAGGGTAAGACATCAAAGACTAGCAGAGGAGCTGCTCAGGCAGTATTTAAGTTTGCCAGTCATATTTCAGCCATCAACCTTGCTGAGCTATTTTGTGCACATCCTTTCCCAGAGAGGTTGCCTCCAGCTGACATAAACTGGATTGTAAGCTAAATCTTCTAATTCCCTGAGGCACCCAACCATGCAGGATAACCAGACTTGCATCTCAAGCCCACACCTTTGTACAAAAGTGTATGTGTATACACAGACAAGCATATTCAGGGATAGGAGCAGGACTTACAGTCAAGCATGGGAAGTTTTCTAAAGTACCCTTGATACAAATCTAGGTGGACATTACAGCAAAAGTAATTACAGTAAATAAAAATTGGTAGTTGAAATAATACAAAAGAAGGGACACACATAAAATAGTATCAAAGATGATATAATTGCAGACCACAAAGTCACCACAACTGTACAAACATATGTTTCTATAGTGCCTATACACACGTGCACATACAGAATCACTATGCCCAGGCAACATGCCTTTTTACTCTAATTCATGGACTTTGACCAGCTGTCTCCTTTTTTTCCCAGCCCCTTTCAGTTGTTGTTTTACAGACACACTTACCAAAAATGCTCAGAGATCCCCTAAAGCAATCCCAAAGCTCTCTCCCTGTCACGCAGGGCACAGTGCCAGCCATGTGATCTGACCAACCCAGCAACACAGCCATCCAAACAGTGACTCTGCTCACACCATGGACTATTCCATTAAGTTCTGAATTACTGAATTGAAGTGTCCCTGAGTTATGACAATTAGAGTGGAATTAAAACCCTTTACTTTGTAATTCTTTCCTCTAAATGGTTCTCAAAGTATTATAAATACCAAAAGGAACATAATACAGGTTCATTACAAGATTCTGGGAAGAGACTATGCTAATATATTAGGAAAAACTTAGTAATAAAAGGCTCTTTTTTGTTGTTTTCCTCTGTGGCTTACATTCCTTTGGCTGTTTAATTTCTGAAAAAAAAACAGATTTTCAATACCATTTTCTTATTAGTACAATTCATTTCCATTTTAAATCACACCAATCACGATGAATCTTCTCAGTATAAATTAGAGCACCATGGAGATTTCCACAGGAATGGCAGTATTCCTCAGTGTAATTAATGTATCATTCAACGGGTTATTGAGTTTCTCCTGCGTCAGCTGTCATAATATGAATTTCCTAATGCCTGGGGATGAACCATCCAGGCGTGATAAATGAAAAGAAAAAGAAGAAAAAAAAAATCCCACTAAGAGCTGCTCCCCCACCTGCTGAGAAATGCCATGGCCAGAAATGTCCAGTTCTGAGAATCAGCCACCTTAGACCAGAACTGAAAGCTCCTCCTCCATGGGTCTCACCTTGTTCTTGGCAAGAACATTGGCTCCTGCTTTAACAAGCACTTTGGCAGACTGACTGAATCCATGCCAACAAGCTTCATGAAGAGCAGTGTTCCCATCCTGAAGAGCACACACAGAAGAGGAGAATGTTAGGGGCTGCATAATCAACCTACTCTCTTAAAAATATTTTCATTTCCTATTAGCTTATTTTCTATTTTATTTTTAGAAGAAGGTAAAAATAGTGTTATTTTTTGGAATGTGAAATTAGTTGTATTTACTCCTAAACTGAACTTACAGACTGGGACTGTCAGGTTTCTGGGATAATCATGGGAACTGTGCAGTCTTTTGCATATGGCATAGTATGGTTGTACATTCCTTTAATTCATCCCTTAATGAGCTGAGAACAGACTCTTAAACCAAAACCTATCAGTGCAATATAAAAGCATAACTAAATCAGTAACTTGTATTAAAGAGATGGCACAGCTTTTTTTTAATGTAATTGTTTCAATTACTCTCAAAGCATCAGACACTTACTAAGGAGTATAAACTGTAACTTCCTCTCTGAGACCTTAACGTTACTGACTGCCAAAGCTGCCATCCCACAGGGCTTTTGTTTCGTCTGTTACCTTGTCTTGCCTGTCCAAAGCACAACCTTCTTGAATCAGAGTTGCTATTATATCGGTGTTCCCTACAACAGCAGCCCGGTGCAATGCTGTCTGATCACCCTGCAAAAAGAAGCAAATTTGTAATTGGTACAATTCCCACCTCATTTTGACTTAATGCAAATGCACACAACACACACAGAGGCTGCATCTTCGACAGACATACAGTTTAAATCCGAGCTGCCTTTGAAAACAGTCCCCCTAAACAGCTAGAAGTTTCCAAGATCAATGAAATTATTGAAAGTATCAGAGCTACAAACCATTTACAGAAGTTTGCAAGTCATCACAATCCCACATAGAGCGCTGAAGCATTCTAAAAACATGGCAACATTAGAAGGCAGTGAATTGGACACATTTGACTCTATGTGCCTAACAGTCATCAGTGTCTGTAGGGAACTAAAGGGAATTACAGGCTGTCGTAATTCATCATTATGATCCTCCAGGACTTACACTAACTGGATCAGGCTCTCCTGCTCTGGCTCTGATTGCTCCATCAGCCCTGCTTAGGATAAGGAGCATGAGATGAGATCGGTCTCTTCAGCACCTCTGATAAATTTACCAATTAGTGCTAAGAGTGGAGGCAACTTTATGATGAGAACCTGCAGTACCATCCACTTGTTTCGCTTGAGCAACTGAGAGATCTTGAGGTCCAAACAACTTTCATTTCTCATTGACCCACCATGTACATAGCAGCAACAAGCAAGTCTCCTACATTAGTTTATTTCCTTTAAGACTAACTTTCCAAAAGAAATTACGCTGATGTGGTCATCTTGTCTGACTGCCCATCTATCCCCTCTCTAACAACGACTGAACTCATTTGCTGAGCTGGAGAGCCCAAGGTTAGTTTTCTGCAATCCTTCCAGAAACTGAAGACTAGGGAAACTTAAACCACGATTCCTGCTCATCAGGAATTATCCATATGGTTTTTATGTACATATTGGTGAGAACCTGATAAAGGAGGGGCAAGAGAAGGATTTATGAAACAGTGTGTAGGGATGTAAGACAGGGATCAATAGGAAAATGAGCTGCAGTAGCTCCACTGCTGCCACAACAATTGGTCTTGGCTTTCCTTTGAAGTTGCTTTGAACCTTCAATGCCAAAGCACAGCCTGAGTCCAGGAACAGAGACAGGCTTCAAAGCTGCACACAGACATTTTTGGGATGAATAAACAGATTTGGAATCCAATTTATTTCTGCTTATCTAGGTAATGGTCACCACAAACACACACAAGGCAGAGATATGCCATGTGTCCTAAAAAAGCTTGCAGGAAACCAAGTCCTAAATAGACACAAAACTTCCCTGCTAAAATTCTTTATCAGATAATAGCATATTATATTAAATACTAAAATTCATATTATATTAAATACTAATATTAGAGGATTTTCGGTATTTTTTATTCTAGACTGTTCAAGTCTTTAGATAACTGGTTTATTTGAACAATTTGTTCTCAAAGGCAATTAGCAGCTGACTTAGAAATTGCTCTTGGTGGGGTTCTTTTGTGCTAATGACACCAAAATAGTTATTAATCTGTAAAAAAATGAGCACTGCCAACCACAATCTTTCAGTAATCCCTACCAGTAAATAATTAAATTGGCTTATAATGATGAAGTTGATTTTTAAAAATTGTGTTAAAGGTGCTTTATAAAAAACTGCTAATTTTTTTTGTTGTTTCTAGAGGTTACATATTTTTACTTTTGTTCTTGTGACTGGAAATATTTTTTAAAAGATTTTGACAAAAAAGTAAAGCTTCCAGGAAGCGGGAACAAAAAGTATTGGAAAATTGACAACATGGCAAATGCTCTGAACTTATGCATTTGTTCCAAATTCAAAGACAACCAAAATGTTATGGAAAATGTCCAAATCATACCATCTCACAAGTACAAATGTCAAATAGTTACAGGTTACTATGACTACATGGAAATCTGCTCACCAACTGAGGAAGAATTTGCTATCTGATTTTGATAATGGCACAGCTACTGTTACTGCAGTAATGAGTCATGTGGGACAGTGAAAAAATCATTTTATCTGACTATCATGAAGTGAAAAGTAATCTGCCAACCTACCCCTGCCAAGTGGAATTGATGCACCAGCAAACCTACGGAAGATATTATAAAACAGACTAAAACAAAATGGCAACTGCCATTGCAGTGGATGGTATCTGAACAATGAATGGTTGGTTCCTACTGATTTACAGTCAGGAAAATTACTGTGGAGAAGACAAATTTGGGGCAGGAATGGATTGTACAAGATATGGTTTGTAATTAAGGATGTTCTACTGGGACAGTTTAAATCAAGGCTGTTCCTGTCCCCATCACAGTAACTGCAGTGAGGTAAAAAGCTATTCAGCTTTTGGGGCTTTGTTGATATGACAGCTACTTCTAACAGCATTTCATTTGAATTTTATACAGACACATTTGTCTGTTTGGAAAGTGGGCAGCACATCTCACTGCTGCAGGACCAGGTCCCTCTTGGTAATCCCAACCTGTGTGCTGGGGGCCATACACTGGGGATGCAGAGCAGCACTGGGACAGATTCAGCCATGCCTAAGCTTTGTCCCAAAATATCTTCTGATCCCTGAAATGGAAGTAGGTGAAGGGAGACAAGTCCTGCAAATAGCAGGCTCAGGTGCCTCCTGTAAGGTGTGGGCTTTGGTTATGACATCTTCCCTACACGAGCATCCAAGACTAAGGTCCAACTCACACCCTGACTGGAAAAAATAAGCACCTCATCCATGTAACAGGGATATCAAAGGATATCTCAAACCTTGTTTCACCAAATGAGGCATCTCCCAGTGAAGAGAGAGCACGTATCACTATCCTAGTGAGGATCTGTCCCTACCACTACCAGACCCCTCAGCCAGCAGGACAGGGCAGCACCTGATCCACTGTTCCCTTATACCTCAGCAAAAACATTAATGTTAAAACTGCTTGAAGTGCTGCGGAAGCTGAACCACCAGGTTACGATGGCTTCTGTGTGACAGCCACTGAGCAACCCATAGAGAGCACAACCATCCTGAATATAACAGTGCCTGCACCACTGCACTCTAACCTGCCTTCCCTCCCCACCAGCAGCAGAGCAAATCCCTGCCTTGCCTTTCATGGAGTCCGAGAAAACAGATGTGTTGTGTTTTTTTCACAGCATGAATTTTCAGGCAGTAATCACTGACTTTTGTACCCTTTATTAATTGCTGAAATAAATGTCTCTGAAAGCACTCAACGGAATTCTGCCTTTAGCAAAGCATTAGGGGTCTGTTCCAGAGGCTCAGAGAGCAATTACACCGGTAAATGCATAATAACTGTCCAGACTATTATGTTGGGCACAATTTATGATCCTGTTTCCAAGAGATTTATGCCTTAGGAACAGACTGCAGACCAGTAGCAATGAAGAGAGACAACTCCAGTGCCATGTCACAGAAACATGACCTTGACAAAAACAACAGTCTGCCCAAATGCAGATGTGGGCCCAAAGCCAAAAAGACTTAACTGAGGCTCAACAGAAGTAAGGCACTAAGGTTTACACTGGTGAATCTTAAATCCCCTTCCTCAGACTCTGCCTAGCCCTGAAGGCAGCTCAAACTCAGGAGATTCCACACCAACTTGTCCATGCTCTGGAAATGCTGGCTTGCAAGGTGGGTACAGGGCACTGCATCATGGTGGCACAGCACACCCTGGCCCTGCACAGCCCTAATGCAGGCAGCTCCCCTCCTCTCTCTGGCCCTGTGAGTGCTCTTGTCACACATCTGATGGAAGAAGATCCATGTACAGGATTGTACAGCCACCACTCTCCAAAATGAGTCCAGCAAAGGAAGTAGCCGCTGCTCACCCATAGTAGCCCAGAGGTGGCAATACCCACTCACTTTGTCTTGCCATGGCAGCACTGCAGTGTTGAAAGTTCTCCACTTTTAGAAAAAATCTTGATATTTACTAGAATAGTAAGAGGCTGACACTGGGAGACTGGGATAGAAATCTGCATGCCCTGATGCAGAGGATGCAGGACTGCCATCTGAGAGCTCTACTTGTGCTCTTGCACAGCAGCAGGTACATTTCTACTGAGGGGAACCCTGCTCTTTACAGAGGGCTTTAACACCTGCTTTCAGGAGAGGCTTATAAGCTGTGAGTCCTGAAGAAAGGCAGACATCTAAATCTTGATTTTTCCCCGTGGACTTGGGCATTACCCTTTCTTTAGCACTTCTGTTGGCATGGCTGTTAGCATTTGCTCAGTGTCCTGGCGTTTGCAGCTATCTCCCTAAGCTTCTTCATGTGCTGACTGTCTTAAAACCACAGGAACTAGGTACTTGGAAATTGGACAGGTATCTATTCACATCTGAAGTTCACCCCAAGGGAAAGGAAACAACGCAATTGACTTCCAATAGGTAGAATTCTGACAGCTCTTATGGCTTTACTGGAGTCTCTATTACAGACTCTAAGGACCCAAATTAATGAGATTTGGCTTACATTAGTTTGTAATATATGTTAATTTTTCCTTTCTCTGATTTAAAAAAACCCTACCTATAACCACATTTTTTTCCTGCACATTCCTATTCTCCAGAGCATCCAACACTTGTGCAATCTCCTTTAAAGCCTTTCTCTCATGTGACACTTTGCCTCCTCACTTCTATGTTTGCAGAAATCAACAGAATATCTTGCTGCAGGAGAATTGCACCAAAATCATAGAATCATAGAATGGTTTGAAGTTGAAAGGGACCCTAAAGATCATCTGGTTCCAACTCTCTCCCCATGAGCAGGAACACCTTCCACGAGACCAGGCTGCCCCACCCAGCCTGGCCTTGCACACTTTCAGTGATAGAGCATCCACAACTTTGGCCAACCAAAAAATAAACAACCAAACAAACCAGAAAGAAACTCATCACTTCAATCCCTGATACAAAGTGCTGAACAGCACTTGCAAAGTCATATAATATAAAATCAAGTCACTAAATTCACAGCAGAAGTATTAAAATGTTTTAAATTTAGAATATAACCAAGTGTGAAATACTTGCAGGAGCATACAAGTATATGTGGATATCCCGAAGCAGCTGTACACAAAGGGAACTGAATATGCTCTCATGTTTCTCACTGTCCCTATGCTGCTCTTCTCCTCTTTTGCTAGAGAGGCAGTCATGATACAGAGTTAAGAACAACTTCACTCTGCACAATAAATGATGATGCATGACCAGCAGAAGTGATCAAGGCATGAAAAATAATCATGAACAAAACAAATTACAGCTTAAATGAAATGGGACCACAGGAATAAGCCACTTTGCATATTTTCATTCAGCTAGAAATTATTATGAACCCTGGGCTACTGTTCCATTTGAAACTAATTTTCTGCTTCTTAAACCGGAGCTTCCAGAAAGAAGTTTCGGGGCCTTTGGGCTTTGTTTTAAAGGAACTTGCTCTCCCAGTCAGATTTTCAAGGGTGCAGCCAGGGCAGGGGTTGGATGCAGAGCACAGGCGCCAAGCGGGCCATGCAGCCATGCAGCGCAGGGAGCCGCACCGGGGGCTCGCAGCATGCACTGGGACGGGCATCAGGCACAGGGCAGGGCTGAGGCACAAGAGTTCTAACCTCCTTCTCTCTTTCTGATCTTCTAGGGTCCTTCCTAGCCTTTCTCTTCTGGTTTCTCTTATTTTTTTCATCCTTGATTTCCTTCACCGGGACAATTTTCTCCTGGACTATTTCTGAGGTGTGTGCTGTACGGACACTCATTGACCACTCAGAGATGGCACTGGGATCCCAGTAAGAGTTGTCAGTATTGGCAGGGAGAAGGAAGGAGCCAGCTCCCGGAGTGGCATATTCTACAGAGCTGGACTCCACCGGCTGAAATTCATAATAATCCCACTCCAGGCCACTGGAGGTCATTCTTCAACTAATTCTTAAGGCTCTTACCGTGTTTAGGGAATATATCTGTAGAACATGAAAGGGAGCATTTTAATCTCTCCACAACAATTAGCAGCTTTTAAGTTTCTGCTTATCATGTGGCAAATTAAAACTTAGTCTTGAATTTGATCAAAATTCCGAAATAAAGTGTTTAGGTTTCTCTCATTATTTTGAAAAATAAAATGTAGATAATCTTTTTGGATTTTGTGTGTTATCACAACAATGCCATAGGCCAAAATCAACAAATTAATTTGCTTTTAAATTAAATATAACACTCCCCACTCTTACAGATGTTTTCATATCTGAACCTAAATATGTATTCCTGAAAAACAGCAATGAAACATACAGATGTTAATCAACACTTGAGACTAAGATACCTTCACTGCCACATAAGCACACAGTAAAAGTGACTAAAGGCATAATCAATAGATTGCAACTAGAAGAGACTACAAACATATTCTGTGGGGCATAAACTGTAAAAATTAATTATATAAGGAGAAGCCATAAGCAGAGAACCTTCTTTGAAGACCTATGTAAAAGGAAAGCAGAAATATTTTAGTTAATACCTATTGCAAGCAAAAATCTTCATTTGGAACTCTAGACTTCCTCCTATTACAAGACAAATCCACATACATCCTTTAAAATTCAGGAACTCCTGAGGCTCTCTTCAATTCCAATCAAATTACTATTACTACTAAATACAGATCTACACATCAAAATACATTTTAAAGAAACGGTATCTGTGAATCCAGTATGCATCTACTCTGCTTATATTAATCACCACATTTAAAAGCAGTATCCAATTGTCATGAACAAAGCCCCTGAGAAGCTCATAAGACAGTAGGTCTATAATAAGCTGAGTATTTCTGCAAGTGCAAGACTCTTCACTGAACTGAAATGATGCTAAACACTGATTTACTGTTTTTCCATCATAGCTATAACATTTACATATAAACAGTGTTGACTTTATTCCTACACGATTAAAACAGATGAACCAGACTTATTCAGAAAACAGCTTCCAAAGAAATTCAATTTGACCAAATCAGTGGAAGCTCTTGCTTTCTTAAAGCAGCAGTTTTCTTTTCTCAGGAAAAGCAGCTGTATTTGTAAAGTATCTGCAATTTTGTCTTAGACACCGAATGAACCATTTCTGCTGGGAGAAGTCAAAAACTATACCCAGGATACATCTGAATAAACTGTTTCTCCCATTGCACTTGTAAATCTCCTCCATTTCACAGATGGGCACAGGGAAAGAATAAAGAGTGCAGGAAACAAATTTTCTTCCTGGAAAAACAAGTTTCCCTGCAGACAGCTGGCCACATCAGTATCCCAGCCCCAAGCTTGTCAGGCAGACTGCTCACGTCTCACAGGGAATCAGCTACTCACACAGAGAAAGAAACCAGTCTTCCAGTTGCTATAGACTTTTAACTCTCTAGATGCAAACAGATGCCCAAGGGCATTTTTAGAAGGCACTTAGACATTTCCAGTGTCCTTCTACTAGTCAAACAGGTGCCTCTACTAACACCTTTGGACCTCTATCGCCTTCAAAAACTCTCCACCTTATATTTTACAGGGGAAACAAAAGCAACCCTACCTCAAACTTCTTCCAGATTGCCATCAGAAGTTAGTAATTACTTTGAAGAAATCATCTTTATTCAACTGCTATTGCACATTTCAGCATACACCTTTTTTCACCAGTGAGGAAACTAAAACCACACTGTCACTCCAAAGCACCTTAAAGCCCACTCCTAGATTAGAACTACTCTTACAGATACTCAAGAAATTCCAGAAACTTATGTATTTTACCAGATGAACACAAACTACTCTTTGCTAAATTCCAAGCTGGTTTTTGTGCTGATGCCTCACCACACAACAACCTCAGAGATGTGACCACCCCCACATGAAGCATGGTGCCATCAAGATGGTCTCCCCATGGCACAGCACTGCGCTATGGGCAGCTGTTCTGGATGCCGAGGGTTGTGTCTACTCAAAAAGCATCTCCCAGTTCAGGCAAACATTGCAATGGGTTGTGTCCCTACCTGATGTCCTCCAGCGGGTTCCCACAATGAATTCCCAGTGCATTTCTACCAGAAGCAGCAGATGACGACTCTCACGCCTGCCTGGCACAAGCAGAGCTCTTATAAAGCTCTGCAGCTTGAACAAGAGGACTAAGCTATTCACTGAAAACCACCACATTTTACATTGTTTCCCATGCACTTTTGCATCTCCAAATTAGAGGTTACATCTCTGAATTGGAAAATAGAGAGACAGATTTTGTTTCTATTTAATCCTACTTCAAAGAAATGAATGTCTACTGTTACTTGCAAATCACCTTTTCCCCTCCACCCCAAGTTAGAAGGTTGTATCTACTCACATCATCCTGAATATCCAGATCACAACCTGCCTTCAACAAAATCTGGACAACGTGGAGATGACCCTTGTAGGCAGCAAGATGCAGGGGGGTCCGGCCATGCTATGAATGAGAAGAAAATAATAATACTTTAAGATGAATTTTTATGCATGGTAGTTGAATAGAGTTTTATCTCCTTTTCATCAGAGTTTTATCTCTTTTTCGTCATTCTTCTCTTTGTACCTCACTGTCTGAAACCTGCAATAGTAGCAATTGACATGTATTAGTGTCACAAAGGCTTTACTTTGGTTTTGTTAAGCTGAAAACTTCTCCACCTTCTGCAACATTTCAGTTTATCCTGATGACACGCTACAAAAGGGATATTATATTCACATAAGGGTACTTCCTTACAAATTCAGATCCGGCTCTGTGTCCATGCCTAAGCAGAATTCATGACCCTTTTGTTTCTGTCCCTCTGAAGCATGGAACTATCACCTGCTGTCTCCTTCCCTCTGTACAGTCAATTTGCAATAACTGGTTAATTCATATATTGCAATGGGCACTGCCTTTGCAACAGAGATAAGAATCACTGAGCTGTTGCACACGACACATGCTCCCCTGAAAAGGAATGGAAGGCCTGTAGTCACTCCAAGTGACTTCACGTGTACAACAAACAACTTCACCTAGCTAAAGATCTGCCAGCTTTTTTTAGACAATTCTTGTTTTTACCTCTCTCTCTCTAAAATCTCAAAGTGAATGAAACACCTTAAGAACTGTGAAACAACAACACTGAAACTGTTCACTGCAGATTATTTAATGGCAGTAAAGAAAATGGGATTTCAGCCAGTGCTAAATTCATCAAGTATCTTCACCAAGAATGCAGTTTTCTCCACTAGGCATTTTGTGAGTGTCACATTATAAGTTACGTGACTCACCTGTATCTATCATATATCTATTTCTTCACTACTGGTGCTGTTTATTTTTCCACCCAATGATTTATCCTGCAAAGGAATATAAACAGCCCTAATACATCAACCACAGAAGGGGCAAACACTTCAAGAGCTGTCTGACTAGTGGCTTGAAGTACACAGAAGGCAACCATTGGCTCTCTGAGGTTTTAAGCAACTTCTTCAGTAAGAAAACCACTTCAAGTATATAATAAACCAAGCTCAAGACAAAGTTATTTTCTTACAGCAAACCCCATAGCCACGTATCTGGTAAAGCCTTGTTAACTCAGCGTCTTCAGAGCAAAAAGGAAAAATACTGTTGGGAATCAACAGATTGGAACAGAATGGCTGAGGGCAAAATGTTTGGGCCATTACTGATTAGTAGTGCTATGCTTCAGAAACACTAAGTGTTGATTAATTGTCCCACATTACTGACTGAAAGGGGCAGATCTGAGGATAAAATGCTCACTCACACTATGACAGGTAGATCTCTCAGAACCTGCATGTTTTCCCGTGCTGGCAGCAGCAGTTCAGTCCCATGAGAGAAACTTCCATTCTTGCCCTGCTAAAGGCATGGGAAGGGCTCATTTTTGTTGTCACCACTGCTCCTGGGCATCATCCAGCCTCCTGCCTGGGTACCTCTGGCTCAATCTGGCCACAGGTCCCTAAAGTCCTGTCCCTATATGGAAAGGCACTGAGCTGCACTGGCCACACTTCTTTCTCCATCAGCCTGGAGGACAGCCAGGGGTATGTTGCTGTTCCAGCTACCTCAACAGCAGGAGGCACAGAATCCCCAGGCAATAGAGGGATAAAAAGGAATAAATAAAGAAAGAAAAAATAAGAATAAAATAAAATTTAAAAAAAAAACCAAATTAAGAACTCATTCCCAACAATAAACAGTATGTTTGGATTATGAATATGTAGTTCAGCACATTCATATTTACGGGTCCTGGCTTTCTACACTCCTTAATCCCAATAAGTAAATCACCTAATCCAGGCATCTATCTCACTTCCCAGAAGGTTATTAATACACCACAGAAACAATTTATAGCAATCTGTGCATGGAAAAGTAAAAATCCTAAACAAACCCAACTTGAAGCCAGCTCATATGCTTTAAAAGGAAAGTGTCAACAACATAAATATATTCCAGCAGGGAAACCTTCTGATAAGATAACCAGCTATAACCACTAAAAAGATGCTGACATGTAGTTAAAGGTACTGTGTTAAAAGTAAGCTATGAAAGCAGAATAGGAGTTTATTTGAATACAAGGGACTTATTTTCCTCACCAGACACACCTTCCTGGGCAACTGCCACATGAACTATGCCTGCTGGCATGGCTGAGCTGGAAGATTAAAGGATCATTTTTATTCCAGAGTGTTCATGTGTTTCAGATTCTCTGTCCAGAAACATAGGTTGAGAGGCATCTCACCTACTGGAGAATCCTAAAGAGAAGCGTTTAGGTACCAGAGTTTCTGCACACATGCAGTCCTTGAGTTCTTCCTACTTTGAAGGGACACTATAAACAAAAACTATGACACTAACCAGGAGAGGAGACTGGGAAGGAAGATCAATGCCAGCATATTATATTGATTAAAGGCTCAGGCTTTTGGAAGAGCACTGATCATCTCAAAATTAATCACAACTCTGCAAGAACCAGCAATGCCAGATTTTCTTTTTCTTCCCAGCAACATGGAAATCAGAGCAGAGATGGGTGGTACAACTGGTTCCAGTGCAGGCAATGCAAACATTGGACAAACATCAAATCCCCACACAAATATACACATACACATAGGTACACACAGGTATGAATGTACACACACACACACACACAGCCCAATCCAGAACAAACTGTGAGGAAGAGACAAGGCAATTTGGGGGCCCCTCCCTCATGCTGTGATGACAAACTCGGAACAGAGCAAGCTTTGGAGACAAACACTGAACAAGTCCATGCCACAAGTCAGGGTTGCTCTTGCTTTCGTGTCATTAAGTCAAACCACCAGTCCACCAAGCTTTTCTCTCACACCAATTCATCCTACCCAAAATATATAGGGGGCAGAGAGATGAAGGCAGAGAGACAAAACTCCCTCTGTGTGTCTCCTCCACAAAAACGTTCTGCACTCAATGCAGCAGCAAAGAGGGGGTTTATCTGAATACACAGAAGGATCCTAGGGGGAAAGAAAACATACAAACCAGCGTGTCTCCTAAATGCTCACTTCAAGGACACAACACCAGGGACTGTTCCACATGTAGATTACTGACTTAGAAGCTTGTGAGCCTCGCCAAAGATGAACTGTAATGTTTTGGGGGTTATTACAAATACAAATGAGAGACTGCTACAACTTGGGATTAATGAACCAATAAAGCAGTCATTCATATGTTAAAAAAAAAAGCAATTTAGACTTCTATTCAAATGTAAACAATTGCTTCATCAGGCAACAAATCATACAAATGGTCCTGTGTCATGGACTTATTGACAAAATAAATGGGACCTATTGGACTAAGGCTTCAACTTCCAACAATGACACACTGCTGTAGCTGTGGGGTGTATTGGGTTGCAGCCAAGCACTGCAAACAGCCACATGAACTTCAGCAGTAACATACAAGGGTAGGTGTTTGTTTGCATTAAATCTGTGCCCTAACTTCCAGACATTGACAGCCAGCTGTCGATACACATCACTTAAAAGCAGAATCCTCTCAGCATTGCTGTATATGCATTCCATAACCAAACCCATACAGGGGGCCTTAGCACCATAAGCTCCATGATCTTTCCTTGTGTTTATTTATGTGTAGGTACTTTTCTGCAGGTACATTCAGTTCTCCATCTCACCCCACTCTTGTGATGCACAAGGACTGTTATTTATTCATCCGTTCTGCACTCACAAAAAACACGCCCGTCCACATTTTATTGGAAAGCCTGAAAGCAAAATCCAAGTCCCGTCACATTGTTCACACTGATGATTTGTTACCCTGTTCTCCATGAATAACCTGCTCACTCAAGTCAGCAGAAAGCTTCTCATTGACCTCAATAGGCATTCAGCGAGTTTCTAAGTGTTTGTTAGGCCCTTTTAATTTATCTTTATTTATTGTTTAAAACAGACGCAAATGGCTTTTCAAACTGAAGGAGTGCAAATATGTGAAAACACCAAAATACATTTATTTTTTTATTTCTGTCTTAGCTTGAAAAAGAAGAAAAAGAGAGACTGCTTTAAAGAACTTAACATGCTCTGAAGTTGAAACTTAAAGTACCCCAGCATTATAAAAGTGTTGCCATAAGGTGTGTTCATAACACGACTACTTTAAAAGTTAAATCAAACAGTTACTGACTCAAAACAGAAGCATCACCTTTTGCATTTCTTTAGGGTTTTTTTTTTTCTGAATGATCATCCATTCTCTGCAGAATTCCATTTTATAGCTATGATCAAAGCAGGAGCCTGCTCCAGCACAAGTTTCTCATGGATTCACAGGCCTCTTTCAGGCATCCACCTGCTCTGGTATGGGGCTGCCTCCACAGGTTGCAGGTGGATCTCTGCATCCCCATGGAGCTCCATGGGCTGCAGGAGGACAGCTGCCTCACCACAGGCTGCAGGGGAATCTCAGCTCCATCATCTGAAGCACCTCCTCCCCCTCTGCACTCACCTTGGTGTGTGCAGAGTTGTTCCTCTCACGTATTCTCCCTGCTGTTCCCTGGCTGCAATTACATCTTCTCTGTAACTTTTTTTTTTTTTCCTTCTTAAATATGTTATCCCAGAGGGGTTACCACCATTTCTGACTGGCCAAGCCTTCACCAGAAACACATCCATCTTGGAGCCACCTGGAAGTGGCTCTGCCGGACCTGGGGAAGCTTTTAGCAGCTTCTCACAGAAACCTGTAGCCCTTCCCGCTACCAAAACCCGGCCATGTAAACGCAATACCCTCCCGAAAAGGACAACAACATCTTGGGAGGACAGCAAGGCACATCGGCTCAGCAAAAGTCTCAGGGCTTTTGTGTCAAAGATGCAGCTGTCAATAATTTCACTGAAAGAGAGCTCTACTACAAAAGGATTGAAAGAAGCAACCAGCTTTCTTGCTCGGAAGAAAAGGCTTAAGTTCTTAGTTTTCCAGGTTTTGCAGCTTATTCACCAAAGTACTTGATAAGGGCACCTGCTTGTTGGATCAGCCAGTATGTATGACCAGTTCAGGGTATTTTTTTCCCTTTTCATAAAGGAATCAGCTACACATTTCACTCCCGTAAAGAATGTCAAACAAAAAGGTGTAAAAATGCAGATTATCTCTTTGTCACATCAGGCAGAGCACCCTGACCAAACAGGTGCCCTTTGAGAAGAGCAGAGCCACAAAGCCTCTGCTGAGTACCACACTGCCCTGGGTCACAACCCCACGGGGCTGGAGGCAGAGGTCCAGCACCACAACAGGTGCTCAAAGCATGTGGCACGCAGTGCCACCAGCCCAGCTGTGGCCTCCCTGATGTCAGATTGCTGTCACCTGTGTGCCCTGGCAGACATCACCTCCTCTTTGCATATTTTAAAAGGTCCCAAATCTGGAATGAGCCCAAGTGTTCCTCACTGGAATCAGAGTAGGTGCACATTTCCATACTGACATCACCTGCACAGATGTCTTGCTAGTAATGCTGTCAAAACGAAACAAGTGAATCCTCACCACAATGCTGAAGTCAGCACCTGGACATGTGTATGTGTATTCTCCACTGGATTTTGTTTCTTTCATATTTTTCCTCTTTTTTCCTGAAATCATCTACTCAGAAGTGACAAAAATGAAATACTACTTTGCAGCTGAATTATTTTTTACTGAGGCAACAATTAATCACATCATATGACCTTCCAAACAGGACAAAACAGAACTGGACAAGTCAGCTATAAGGCATTTGCTAGTACTTGGTTTGTTACAAAAAATATCCTTCATTTTTCTTGAGCTATGCTCGATTAATCTGTTCTGAATAAAAACTCTAGCATTTATGTCTCGATGCTGGACATCTGTGGCTCTGTGGTATTATTCACAATTGGTCTGTGCTTACAGATGCTGATCAGAAATACATTTAAAGCCTGCTGAGATGGGGGAACTTTTTCTTTCTCTCCAAAGAGCTTTGTCTCCATGCATCTTCCTACAATAAAACCCAGAGAATTCAGCAGGAAGTTTGGCTGACAAGTACCAAATCCTTTTTTTTTTTTTTTTTTTTTTTTTTTTTTTTTTTTTTTTTGGAAGCAAACCCCTATAATTTATGATTAGGCAGAACAAACTGAAAACTACTAATAAAATCAGAAGACATACAGGTAAACTAGAACTAAGGCGTGCACATGGATAAATTTACTTTTATGCTTCACTGTGCAGTAAGTTTTATCTTGGGGGAGAAGAAGGTTCTGGGTTTCAATTTATCTGAAAGCTTGGTCTATTTTACTGCACTACAAAAAGTCTGCCATCTAATTTCCATTCTAAAATTAAGAACCTCTATCCTGAAAGTTGTCCTTATTTTGTGCTTGTTCTGTTTAGTAGAACACTGCACAAGAACCTGTTGCTGTGATGGCTAAAAAAACCCTCCTGATTTCCAGTTTTAATATACTTGAGTTTAGTTTATACATCCTTGCTCTTGTGACAATCTTGTCTTTAACTTTAAACAGCTCTTTCTCCTTCCAGCCTTTGTGTGTCATCAGATTAGCAAGGCAAGCTCTTCCAGGGCATGTTTATACAGCCTTTCATAGGCAAATATGCACATGCTCTCCCTATGCAGCTGGCTGGCTGGGTGAGAGCCAGATGGAAACTCCACACTGTGTACACCTGGATAGCACACCACAGCGCCTGAATGGATGGGCTCTGCTCAGGGCACCAGGTTGGTCTCATGCCTCTTGGCTGCCACTGAGTTCAGCTCTCTCTGGCTCACAGCATGGGAGGAGTAAGAGTCTGTGTGCCTTCAAAACACCCCGTGCACACGGCCTTGGCTGCTGCTCTGAGAGAGTCCCTGCTCCTCTGTGCGTACTCCTCCACAGTCTTGCAGATCTGACTTCATATCTTCTGAGCAGGGCTCGTCACCAGGCTACCCAAGTACCTCATCTGTACTGTCTGTCGGTGTGCTGGGATGCCTCCAGAATGACAACAGTGACAGCTTTTGTCATCTTCCTTCTCTGGGCTCCACAGGGATGACCCACAACTTCTAGGAAAGAATAGCTACAATGCTGTAGTACCTGATGAGCTACAGGGATGGCCTCAGAGCTCACAGCTCTCCAGCATGGTCAGCATGTCTCCACAGAAACACCAGCACTGTGCACCTGGCTACAATTTTGCTGTCAAATGAGCTTTGTTTTGATTTTCCACACAGGGCAGAACAACAAAGCAAGGGAGCCATCTATGTCATACAGGAAAGAAAAACCTGTCAACTCTAGGAAATCTGCATTATATCAAATTAACCTGATTTTGTGTTTCAAAGTCAAATCTACACTCTTTGTTTCTTATTGTAATCAGCAGAGATCTCTCAGCAGCCTCAAAGCTCATCGTCTTAAAAAAAAATCCCAACAAACAAACAAACAAAATAAAACATAACCACAAAACTATTCAGGTATGTGTAAGTCAGTATTTCCTGGTCTATTACTGACTGCCTTTAATAGCTATTCATCAGCTACAGAGCTGTTTGGACAACAGAACCGAACAGTCATCTACATGGGACTGTTCATGTTTATTACATCTCTGCTTTGTATCTGCCACCAAGAGGCTACTTATTTTGGCAAACAAAACTTACAAACACAGGTTGTCCTTGGATCACTCCAACTTTCAAAATAAATATTATCTAAAACTCAAACACTGTGAACGGACTGAAAACAACTGTCACTGACAGATAAGCATTCTGTCTTTTCCTCTTTTTATCAAATGTGCTTTCTGTGTGTAAATATTAGCTTCCATGCACATGTAATGTTCAAAACCAATATGGAAACATAAATAAAAGTAGATAGGATGGAGAACAGCAGTTCATCAAAACAGCATGCCCCAAATTTTATGTTACAGATTTGACTTACCTAGTTCTTTTTAAGGATTTTTGCTGATAAAACTTTCTCTGCAACAGGCAATTACATCTAATCTTTTCTAAGATAGTATTATTTATAACATGTCAAGCATTACGAATAGGTGAATATCAGTTTGAACTCACTTGTATCTAAGCAGAAATCCTTTGACTCTTACTTTTCTCAAAAGTATGGGGAACACAATTTTCAACCCCCAAATCTGAAACTGATTAAGGGACTACACAGAACAAATCAATGAAGATGTTTGGTATAAGGGAGGCTGCTGCACCAAGAGATTTCAGCAGCAAGAAACACTTTCTTGCATCCCTTTACCCTGCCACAAGAGGTGGCTTTTCCCATCCCCTCACCCAGGGAGAGGGGTGCCCTGAACCGCCTTCCCTTGACAGTGATGAATCGCTCCATTCATCAGATCACACAGTGTTCAAAAGTCAATGTAGGCTTTGAAAAATGTTGCTCCCTCCTGTCGGCACACTGTGTTTGCAAGGACTAAATGTCCATCACAGCTGCATCCACTGCAAAGGGTAAAAACACAAGACGTGCACTATATTGCAAATCTGCGTGAGCTATTAAGCGCAAACTTTAAGGAAATCTGAACACTAGCTCGAGTCACATTCGGATTGGTAAAGCTAGGAGGGCATTTTCCCAGACAATGGTCTAGAAGAGTTACATTAGTTCCCAGGGCTTTTGCAAAGCATTTTTCTCTTGTTACCTTGGTAACCGCTACCTTGGCACCCCTGTTGATAAGCTGCACCACATTCTCCACTTGGCCTTTGTAGGCGGCTACGAGCAGGCGTTCTGAAAGCACGGCGACCACATCCTGCTGGCTCATGAATTAGGAGAGAAAGGTTTTCAGGTTTCTTCAATCCAAAAACAAAGGCTTGGGGTCGGTTCAAGCAGCATGCAGGCAGGCGAGGAAGGATTCCAGCTCCCTGGACAGTGATGTTATTACTATGCCATCCATTGGACCTATGGATCAAAAAACAACACTGCTGTCAGCCAGCTTTCAGAAACAGAGCACTACAGCAGCTCCTCCCTGAGCGTTCAACCTTTGCCTTGGTTTGGGAGGAGGTCACAAAAACTCCTCAGAACCTATGAAAGACTTTGCATTTCTGTTGCAAGGTGGAGAGATGTAGACAGTACATTTTCATCTGTTGCAAGGTGGAGAGATGTAGACAGTACATTTTCAATGTGCCCTCATTCCCTCTCTTTGGTTGGGACAAAAATCCTTAAACTTTCTGAGAGCTTAACTCTCCTTCAGCCTGACTTCTATTTGTGTGGTCCCCTTTCATCCTCTCTCCCCCTGCCAGGTTTCCTGGTCTTTAATTAGGCAAGGATGGGTTAACTACTGTTGGCCAAAGGAACAAGAATAGGTTACAGCTACTGGCTGCTGATATAAATATACAAACCTCTGCCCTGGAAGGATTGAGTGCAGTCAGCAATTAAAGGCAGCTGACTGTTCCCTCACGAGTATAAAATGCTTCACAGCCTCTCCTGAACTATCCCAAGGACACCGCTGGGAGAGATCACAACCTGCTATTGGGAAACACTCATCTTTGCTGTCACTGAGAAATTATGTTCTCCCCACCAAGCTGACATCATGCCCCACTGACTCCAGAAACAATTCAGATTTAGCACTCATCAAGCAAACTGTGAGTATGCTTGTCTGCCCAGGCTCCACTGACCCATCCAACCAGCCATCAGAGCTGAAAAGAGTTTTCTGATATAATTATAGAAAATGTATCCACTGATCACTTTGAGCTGTGGGATCCAGAACCTGCCCAATTTGGGAAGATTCCAGCTTTACTTATGTTTTTCTCACTTTAGTATTTAATTGTTTCAGTACAGGAAAAACACCTTCAAGATATCCAGTGTGTTTACAAGTTATCTGTCCTCTTCTCTTGAAATATCACTGCACTGCTCCTTAACAGCCACCAGTACTAAACACACTGCATAGAAGAGTAATAGGTGCAGGGTCCAGATGATCTTGGAGATCGATACTGGATTACAGGGTCTTTCACCCTTATGTTATCCTTTAAATCCATCTCAGAACAGCAATAACTAAAACTGTAGGTTAATTTGTAGTAGTAGATGGTAGCAGAATTTAATTTGCACTCCTAAGGTAATTTATATTAACAAATCTTAGAACACTTTATGAGCTTTAATTCTTATAACACCCTTAGAGGTAAACAACATGCAGAAGAATATTACATGCATTTTAGAAAAAAAAGGTCCTTGAAAGCATGGAAAAGTTACTGCTTTCTCTGAGGTCAACAGAAAGTTATGCCAAAGCCAGTAAAAACTCCAGGTAACTAACTCTTGATTTCTAAGTAAAAGCATTAGGCGATACCATTTCCAGGTAAAAGATTCAAGTTAGCTTTTCCCCACCTTTCTCTTCCTTTCTAAGTGCAAACATGTTTGGAGCAACATGGAAATAGCTGCACATTTATTCAGAGAAACCAGACAAAGAGTATCTGTGCCTCAAAGTCAGCATAACATAGGACAACAGAGGAGTGGTGCTGTACTCTGTGCCGCTGGACTGGTTTCACCCACACCCTCAGTGTGATGGACACAGTTGGTAACATGGAAAATAGGGAAGATAGAAGAAAAAACCCTCATGTCCTTCACTAGTACATCATACCCTACTCCTCTGGCAGAGTGCTGTACACATTATAGTACAAACCATTTAAAAAGTGCCAAGAAACACAGATGGCCTACACTTAGTAATTTGATCTGTGACGAACAACCCAACCTCACCTCCTCCAGTATTTGATTTCCAGTGACTCGCGCTTCCGAAGCAAGCGGAACACCCACCCTCCCTTCATACCCCCCACTACCCACCCATGATCTCAGCCTCCTGTTCCCAGCACATCCCTGACCCTCCCACCACATCCCAAAGTGGTGCTTCCATAACCCAGGAGCACACCCCACAGCTCCCCTCTGTGACTAGTACACAGTGCAGAGCACACCTTACAACAGGGAGCTTTTCAGGCAGAGGATGGTGTGTTTCTGTGCCAGCTCCTGCCTGTGCAGTGGTAGTTTCCAGGTGAACTGTGCCATCACTTGTTTGTCCCCAGCCTAAACCCTAACCTGGCTGCCAACACTTCGGCTGGAGGCATGTACAATACACTGACATCTTAAAATATCTCTGGTCATAACCTGCTTGGTTTTCTTACCTCTTAAATTAAAAAAAAAATAAAACAAAAAAACCACCTCAAAACCCCCCAAAACAATGCAGTGACATCATCACTGACAAATTTGCATATTCACTACAAAAATCTCAATCTCAATGGAGACATTTTCCTGACACACTGGCATTTCTGGGCAAGTCTGCAGAAACCATAGATACTCATCACATCTTAGCCACAGCACTAGAAAGACATTAATATCTCTACAATCCAGGGCTGGAAACATCTGGTTAACCTACGCAAGGTAAATGCTGGAAATCATACTCCCTAGTATAATCGTTCTCCCTCTCTCATGCTGCCTTCCCATTACTGCAGCACACTGAGATGATGAGCCTCTTCCTGCCATCCAAGCCACACTGGAATGAGGGGCTGTGACTGTGTCACTGCTATCATGGAATTTGCTTCTTGTCTTTTCCACCACTTAGATCATAACATAAAAGCATTGTGAGGAGCTGATTCAGCTATTGGTCTTTTAGGGGTATCTCTCACTTTGCCCAGGTCTCCAGCAGGTGTTGCTCCTGTTCCCAGAGGGAAGTCACAGCACGAGTCTGGCTCCTGCTCAAACAACAGCTCACATTCCCTACCACATCTGCTTTACATCTCCTCAACTGGGATTATCTGCAATTCAGAAAAGCGCGTCCAATTAGAATAGGAAGCCCAGAAAACTGAAAGACCAACTTTCCTTTTCTCCTCAGCTGGTAGAAAAAGGTCATGGGTGAACAGTGGAAGTGGGAACAGCCTTCTCGTTCCCCTCCTCAGGGACTCACCCCCAGCACAGTGGCTACACTAGCAGTGGCATCACTCCCCCCAGCTTTAATTCTCTATGTGCCTCAGACACACAGAGCCCCTTTTCCTTGACCACGTCTGCACCCCCAGCAACAGGAAGAAGGTACCAGATGCCCAAGGATTGCAATTAAAAGCTTGACTGCTCCTTTCACACCCAGATGGTGCAAAATGAACCCGACAACACGATTACAGGCACTGCATCGCATCCCTGCTGCCAGCACCTGCTGCCCAGAATTAAATCCCTCATTATCACCCCCAAGATCCAGGAGCTCAAGGGGGGCACAGAGCAAAAGAATATTCAAACCTTATGCCTTCAAAACAACAACAAAAGAAATTATTTTGCTTTAACATATTTTTAAATGAAAAACAGCCGTGCTTCTTTGTTTAAGATCAGATTACTTACCTGGGGTGGGCTGGGAAAGCAACACCTACTTCCCAAGCCTCTCCAAGGAAACTGGCCAGATGTGATGCCCACAGGTTCGGTTGCTTTGTTGTGGGTCAATCCCTTCCGAGGATAATGTGCTCACCCCATCGGTGGAGTGTGGAAAAGGACAGGCTGACTGTGGATTAGTGTTCCCAATCGGCAGCTGCGAGGCACCGTCCCCAGGCACTGAGGTCCAGCTGCATCCCCACAGATTATGCTCGCAGGTCACCGAGCCAATTTGCCCTATGGATGCTTAGGAGATGTCTGGGGTGGCACAGCAGCGTGTGGGTGGACAGCTGGCTGCTCGGTGGCAGGGCTGTAAAGCTCCCAGCTCTGTCCTCTCTCCCATGCAACTGGCAGAGCTGGCAAAAAACACTCCCTGCACCTTTCCCCTCCCAAACTCCCTCCCCTCCAAACTGCTGCCAGGCTGCTTCAGTGGCCGTAGCGCCTACACGTCAGTAACAAAAAAAAAGCACAGGAATAATGATTTTCAAAAGCCAAAGAACAGTCCAGGAAACATCAAACATCACAGATACTGAAAGGCTAGGCAATAGACTCTACTAAATTCATGCAAAGGGTTAAAACCAGCAGCTTCCTTGTGAGGGAAGAGAAAAAAGCCAAAACTATGAAAGATTTAGGAGCTATGAGCTAATCAATTTTAAGAAGCTCCCTCTGCTAAATGGAAAAGATGAAATGCCAGAGCACAAGTCATTCTCAATGCAATCACTAAGTTAAATTAGTATTTGAATAAAAGAATGCTTACATAGCTAACAAAAAGTTTCTATGTGTGCTGAGGTACAAGATGAAAAGGGGAAAAAAAAGAAGGGACTGTAGTTTTCTGCAAGGGATCCCAAATTCTCTTTTTCAGTTTTTCACCAGAAATTATGCTGAATTTCTTATGAAATTCACCAGAATCATAGAGTGACAGAATTTCCTGAGTTGGAAGGGATCCACAAAGATCACTGAGCCCAACTCCTGGCCCAACACAAGATGGCCCCAAAAATCCCACCATGTGCCTGAGAGCATTGCCCAAATGCTTCTTGAACTCTGGCAGGCTTGGGGCTGCAACAACTTCCCTGGGGAGCCTGTAGTCCAAGAAAAAAATTTCAGCACCTGGTAGCTTTATTTTATTCAACATTAACAATGGAGTAAAATTAGTCTAAAGTATTTTGGAATACCCCAATATTAAGATATGGAGCCAGACCATTTAGTTATGTGTCAGAAATAAAAGCTACAAATTGTTGGAATTGCAAGAAATGCAAAAACCCACAACACTAGTTTATTATAATAGTCTTTCTAAGAAAATTTCCTACATCTAATATTGCTCATCTCTTCTTTGCTTGACTCTCACACCAAAAAGGTTCTTTTTTTATTAGTACATAACAGTATAAAACCTATAAAATGCTCTTTTTCTCATCCAGCCTCTTTGCAAAGCAGTTTGTCATACATAAAATATGACGTAAACACTAAGATTGTATTCACTTTAGAATAACAACATTATTCAGCAGAGTGGATTATTGCATTAGAAAGAGTGGGTTTCCTGGAACTCATTTATCATTTACTGCAGCATGTTGATATATCTGCCATTTCTCTCAGCTGGCTTTAAAAGGGTTTGACCAAGACATGCAGCATTACTTCCCTTTTACTGATTTTTCTTTAGTTCCACCATGGATCCAGTATAAACTACTCAGGAAAAATATCTATATATTTTGCTAAATGGAGACATTGCCTCTCACCCCTTCCTGTCCCAAAAGACAGTTAAAAATCAGTCAAAGGTGTAATTGTGAAAGCCAACAGCAGCTTTATCTGGAAAACAGTAAAGCCCCCCACCAGGTCGAGAACAATGTGCTTTTGATTCACTTTTCTTCTTTCCTTTACAACATCATAAATTCTGTTTTTTGGAGTTAGGTTTTATACCAACCAACATTTTGAACTGGATATCGACATAAACTGTTAGTAGATTTATATGTTGGTCTCGGGTGGGGGGAAGGAGTTTGCTGTTTTCATTACGTATTTTATTGTGTTGAGTACAATCATTCAGTTTTCATAAGGATAGTTGCATATTCATCACCCTAAGTATCACCACTGTCTGGGACATCTGAAAGCATTTTCTGAGCATTTTTTTTTTTCCACTTGTTGCTATTAATTACTTCAACAATGACTATTTAGCAACCTCCCAGGGAGTATCTGCATGACAGCTGCTCATCAGGTTTCCCACCACAAGCAGAGCAGACTGACTGATGTCACTGCTCCACTGCAGGTGGCCGCCTGCAGCGAGACCGACAGCCAGCCCAGCCTGGGGACAAACACGGGGACACAGCCATCACAGCTTCCCCAGACGCTTTGTCCCGTCCATTTCCATTGCCTGGCCTGCACTCAGTGTAAACCCTCAGCTGCCTGGCAGCTCTCAGGCAATGCCTTGGTACCATCAAAACCAACATCCACAGTTGCACCTGCCAGGCAGAATGCTCTCGGAGAGAGGCACCGACACGTGGAGACCACTGATGAAGATCAGAGACAGTTTCAAGTCATTGCTTAGACATAACTAATCTTGTACCCAAACAATTGTCTTTCTTCCCCTCTTTTCTTACCTCTCTGCCATGTAGCCCTGACCTCCCTTATGCAACACAGGTCATACTTATCCCTTTCCACATAATATGAATTTGGGGGTTAATTCGGCTTATCTTGTTGAAGTTTCACAGCTTTGTTACTCCCCACTCTTTCAACACCTGCGTACACACACACACACATATGTCAAAAGCACTCATTACAAGCAAGCTGAACTCCCAGCAAGCCTCGTCAGTTGAGCACTATTTACATGACAAAACAATATCTATTGTTTGATAGGGGACAGGGCCAGTGTGCAAACACACATGCATGGCATATCTGCTCCCATTTGCATAAAACCAGTTAGAAGATCTTTCCAGCTGACTGCTGTTTAACAGAAGTGCTGGAGCCTAACCTTGGGAACGAAGCAGACATTCGTTGTGCTCATGTGAGAGTGGGAGTTTATGTTACCCTCACACACAGTGGGGCTTCTGGATGGGAGAACTGTCCCTCACTATCCCCTTCTGTGCAGGAGCCAATTAAAATGACTGCAGGACCTCACTGTGGGCAGAAAGTGCCATAACGCTTTCCACAACCAACTCCCTCTCCTTCTCTGCTGTTCTTCCCTTTCTTACCCCAAAGCACATCCTCTGCTGCAAGGGTTCAGATTATCTTTAGCATGGACTGTATCTGTCATTCAGTTTGGAGACCCTTCTGCTGCCATGTCAGAGTGCTGGTGCAGAGGTCTCCTCCTGCCCATGTATGACCTGAACCCTCTTCCCTGCTCACACAAGCAGCCCCACACCCTCCCAGACAGCATGTAACAGTAATTCAGGTTAATACTGAAAAAGATACTCCAGAAAATTTCAAGAAGAAATTAATTCCTACACTTATATATATTTTTTTTCAAGGCCAGAAAACACCACTACAATAATCTAATGCCAACCAGCACCAAGGCACGAACTCCCATTTGAGCTAGATCCTTTTATGCACACTATTAAAGATGTGCAGCCAGGCAGTGACTGGCTGACAGAGTAGAGAAGAAAAGAACACATTTACCAGCTTCAAAATATTTTTCAGCTGGCAAAAGAGCACTGGAGATGTTCTTCCTCTTCAAGAAAAACATGACTTGGGAGCTGCCAGCAGTGATGACGCAGCCCCTCCTGATGTCTTGGGAGAGCACTGGGAGATGCGGTGAGGAGGGTGGACCAGTGCCATCCAGTTCAGCACCGAACCGCGGAGACAACGTGAGTACATGAGATGTTTGGATATTAGCACAATATTCCTTAATATTGCTAGGCTTCTGGCATGAGAGCAAGAGTCTGGCAGGTGGTGCATCAATTAAAAGCTTAACAAGGCTCAAGCTGAAAGTCAGTGGATGAAATCTTAGGGATGGAGTGGCCAGGGTGGGAGAAAGATGTATTCAGACAAGCATTGGTGTTAGTGCTGAGTGTGTCCACTGTAACCCCCAGAGAGCTGTGTGCCCCTGTTAGGGTGCACACCATTATCATCAAGAGAGCACGATTTTTCCAGTTGCCTCCCACCACAGCGTACTGCAACAGCAAGAGGAAGCACAAATATCCAGGGATTTGGCACACCCTGAAAAATGGGCAAGTGAGATAAACTGAACACAGTAGGGAAGCAGACATGGAGGTCACATTTTTGCATGGAATCACCCCACCAGTCACCAAAGCTAGGACAGTAATTTGCATTTCCTAAACCCCTGCACTGATCCCCCAGTGCTGCTGTTGAGAAACTGGCTGTAACTACCAAGAAAAAAACATCACTGATGAGCTAAATTAGCTGCATCTGATTCACACAGAGAACCGCTTTTTGAAAGATCCCAAATGTGCTGAATCTGCCAGGGGGCTCTCTCTGGCCTCAGCAGACTTTGGAAGAGACCTGAAAGAACTGGAGGGCAACTTTAAATCATCTCTGAGGAGATTCTAATAAGGAGAAAAGTGTAGGTTTAGGGACTTTATCCTATCCTACCCATGAGTTTGGACCAAAGACAGCAAAGACTCTCTGTTGCAGTGCACAAAGCCTCCATGCTGCACACTTCCCGTGGTTGTGGTTCTCAGTGTTTTGGGTTACACAGCAGCAGCTGAAGGGGACAAAGCTTTTCCTCTTGAGACCATGGGCTCAATTCTGCTTTGGCAGACAGGTCAGGTCAGCTACCAAAACTGCTGTTTCCTGGCTGTGTGGGATCCTACACAACATCCACAGAAAGTCTCTACTCCAATGCTAGTGCAAAGATGTTCATAAATGACAAAAAGATTCCAACACCATATGAAAGGACACACTGTCAGCTGTCTCAGCAAATAGACTGGACTACTGCGTGAAGGCATGTAAAGGCACAGAAACTGGGGTAATGAACAGAGATTTCCATACTGTCAGTGTTGTACTCCAGACAATTAGAACACTCTCTTCCCTATAAAATAAGCTGCTTTATCAAAATGATACCTAATATTTATCTACTGTATTGACAAACATAATGAAGCATGGAAGATCACTCTAGAGGATCCCTGTCTCCTTCCCTTCTTCCATTTCCTTCACTGCTCCCTTGTCTAGATAAAACACTAGAGGTTTTTTGCCACTCCCCTCTAGATAACTTATTCCAGCTCTTTGCTCTTCATCTCTTCTTTTGAGGCTTGGTACTCAAAAATGCAGAATATTTGCAGAGGGATCTTGATGTGAGCAGCCCTCAAGTGCAACCTGGTTGCAAGGAGAGATACATAGCAGAACATGTGTGCTGAAAGAGGAAATGCCTGCTGGACTGGGAGCCAGGAGCATCCTTGAGAAGTGCAGTCAGCATCTTTCAACAGCAGCAGGGTGTCCAGAAACCAGAGGCATCCTGAGATACCATCAAGAAGTACAAAACCAAGAAACTTATCATCTGAAAAGATGAAAGAAGTGGAAAAGGTGGAAAAAGGGGAAAACATCCTGAGAAAATAAGGTTCAACAACAGCTATTGGCTGTTCTAACTGCAAGAACAGGAAACAGTGGTCTGAGATGTGAGAAATCATCATCATAATCTACTGGTTCTCCCAGCTGAAAAATAGAAATTAACAGCATCTCTTGGCTGCTGAGGTGAGTGTGTTGTACATCCTGTAATGTCTCTGGGCCATAGAAAGGGCTGACTTTTTACCCAAACTGGAGCTTTATCCTCTGATTATTTCCTGCACTGCTTGTGTTTTTCCTGCACTGCTTGTGTTTTTCCCACACAGGTTGAGCTTCCTGAACAAATTTTCCACAAGATCTTCTAGACAAAACTCTTCAACCCCCATTAGGGATATCTGGCTGACTCCCAGCCTCATGACAAGGCTCATCATTGAGTGAGACTCTGCCTGTTACTAGTCTTCCCCTGGGACCACTTCTGTATTACAGAAGCCCTGAAACCCCCATGATAGAAATCTTCTTAGTCCTGCAGACCAGTTAACCCTTCAGATCATGACAACTACACAGTTAATTTCCTCTGATCTCCTCTACAGATCAATTTCTGTATCCCAGAGCCCTGGAGCTGGGCTTTGCCTTTCCTTGCAACTGCATTAGATCGAACAAATTCACTTTCCAGCACACTCCAAATGCTCAGACTTATTTCTGCAGCTTAAACAGTAATTCTCTGCCTTGTAGGAATCAGAGAACCATTCTTACAGTGCAGTGCTTGGCACTCAACTCAGCAGAGTTCAATCCTCTTGATTTTGGACCTAGTGGAGCTAAATCCCCATGGATTTCCTCTCCTTTTGAAGTTCCTGCATTTTCTCCCTATTCCACCCTCCCACACTGCTTAGAGGTCCTTTCTGTCCCACCATCCCATTTGTGAATTGAGGGTTTAAATGCTGATTCTATTTTTCATAAGCTGGGGACACCAAGAAGAACACAACTGAGTGTGATGAGCCAAATGGTCCTGTTTTAACACACACTTCTCTGTAGTTACACAACCCAGAGGAGCAGAAGCAGTAATAACTTGCAGAACCAAACCCCACAAATATTTCAGGCAGCAACAGAGAATGTATCTACCTTGAAACCCTCTTATATTGTATTAAAGGATTGTTACATCTTGTCTTACAACATGCCTCAGCCCCCTCAGGAATAAAGTGATTACATTCGTTAGCAGCAACCCACAATACAAAGTACCCAAATAAGTCGAATCTTTGAGAAAAACAACTCCGGGGAATAAAAATAACTTTTAAAAAAACCCCTCAAAAATAAGATGTTTTTCATACATTCTATGGGCTGTATGCACCACATCCGATTACATTTTTTTTTGTTGGTTTACTGTATTGTGCTATTAACTTGAAGATATCTTCATGCTGATGGCATGGCTGATCTTGCTTTCACGTTGGCTTGCAAGGGTGATGGTAGACAGCTGTGCAGGGATTATCTCAATGGAAAAATCTCTGGTGAGACCAGAAGGTGCACTGGTAATAGCATGATAATGAGGGATGCTTTATGAGGGAGAGTCTTTTCCCTGACACTGACAGTTAATAGTTCTCAAATAATTCACTCACCTCTTCAATCAGAGGTATCCATCATGGAAGCTGAGGACAGTGGCACCAAAGAGCTGGAGTAACCATCTGAAGCAAGCATTCTAACTTACCATGGGAAAACACTCAGATTGGAAAAGAAATGCAAAAATAAACCAGTGCAGAAAGTATCAGCAAATCTGAGTAATGACTTACCTTCTGCATGGACTTCAGAAATCACATCACACTCTCGGATTAATTTTCTAAGCCCTAATCAGTGATTCCACAAGACGAGCTAGTCCTCCAGCATTGAGAGTGCCTCGCTTTCCAGAAGCAATGAAACATGGCAAGTGCATGGAAAGGCCCTCCTTGTGCAGAGGATGGGGCTTCCTAGGGGGACAGTCTGTGACTTTGCCTTGAAGAATTCAAGCTAGCTAAGCTAGCCTCCTGCTTAGGGAAATCCCATTTCGATGGCATGTTTGACATTCCTCAAGCCACTGGTCCTCAAAAATGCAGTTCAACAGGGGTGTACAAGGACAGCAGAGGAGGCAAGGAACTCCACACCCCAAAGAACACAGCAGTGTGATGTAAATACTATAACTCAGAGCCACAGGTTCAGTTCAAGCTCTTCACAATCCCTAGTTACCCAGGAACTGGAATGCATTTCTAAGATGCAAATCCATGTCATTATTTTTATATGTTTTAGACAAAAATTTTGAAAAGTCGCATTTGTTTTTTACTCACTCTTAAGGATCTACGGTTCTGGTTTTTCTGATGAACATTTTATAGCTGTGTCTTGCAAGGCAACCTCTGGATAAGGACTATGAGAGGATGCCAGCTTCAATCTTTTCCAGTGCTGACGACAAGTGTCTGTACAGTGCTCCTGGCTGAGGAGAAACATCATAAATGGAGCATCACAGCAGACTGAGAAACACAGACATTTAATACCAGTGTTTTCTGCAGCACTCAGCTGCCTGCATACACCTGGGCAAACCCAGGCATTTCCTCCTGAGGTTTATACACCCACTTCCCATTATAAAAACAAGTTCCAACCACAGCTCTCCAGTTTGGTTCCCACTAACTGACCTCTGAAAACAAAATTGTGCAGCTCTCACTGCTTTGTAAGGACAAGGAAAATGTAAACCTTCATTTCTTCCCAGAAATCACATGACAAATCAATAAAATCAGGAAAGGGACAAGTTCACAACAGTGTTCATGAATGATGGAAGTCACTTGGCCTGCATGAACTTTTGAGAGCTGAAAACTGCTAAGGATAAATAATCTCTCTTGATCTCTGAAGCAGAAATCATTGCTGAAATGCCAGTTCAGTGACTTCAATTAGAAAATGCTGTTGGAAGACCTTACCATCCCTCTTTCCTACTAATTAAAATCACCACATAATTTAGCTGCTTTTGCTATCCTTTTTTCCTAATACATTTCGATCAGCAGATGTGTTTAAGTACAAAAACCACCTGATAATACAAAAAGGCATTGGAAAACTAAGCATTAGTTATGTCTGTGACTTGGCCTTTTGGTTTTGCTGACTATGATGTCAATGACAATGTCACTGTCTTGTGAATACACCTTACTGTTTCATTTTAATTGGAAATACCAACTGAAACATAAAGAACCAACTAAATAAACTGTATTTAAATTACAGGTAGACTATCAACAGTCATGTTCAAGATGATGTGCAAAAAGACATAGCCTAAAGTGAGAACCAAGAAATGGTCTCATCTCTAGAGCTCATCCTTTCTTACAGCTTGGATGAACTCATATGCTACTTCTGTTTAGGAATAAATGGTGTACTCTGAAAGCAGGTTCCTAAAATGTCACAGAGGTGGTACAAGTTCCATAGGTTATGTGACAATTTCATGTAGGAAATAGAAAAACAGAAGGTTCCTTTTTTTTAAAGAAAAAAAAAAAACAAACAAAACACAAACAAACCAGAAACATTAATGCAGAAACGTAATTAAGCCTAATTCAAGATAATTTAATTAGCGGTATCATTCCATTCACCTCATCAGGTTCACCAGGAACACAGCTAGTGTGATTTCACCTCTTACCTATACTCTTTGAAAACTGCATACTAACAGAAGGAACTCCACATCAATACAAATAGTCTATCTGTCAAATAGTATCTACAGTATGAAATTAACATGCTGCTAATTTACACATTACTTGTTAAAGACTACTCACACTGAAACTCCGTTCAAAGAAAAGGGTCCAAAAGGTGAAATAGATCCCTGCATTTTTGAGGAAAATCAAGCAGCAGCAATTGGACAGAGTGGCAGACAGTGTAGGAGGGATCCAGCAGCAATGCTGTAAACAGCTTAAGAGTCCAAGCATGCTACCCAATATCTTGTATAAGATCAGAGAACAAAAGCATGGGCAGGATTTCAAGAACATCAGGGACTGCAGGCAGATGACAGCTGATGCAAGGCTGAGGAGGAAGTGCACATTTTAACCTTTGATGAGGAAGAGCTCAGGAAAGACACTGCCCAGAATGAAATGGGAAAAGCTGGACCGGAAAAGTCACTGTACCGCCAACAGCTACTGACAGCACACTGAGCAATAAGGGAGAGAAGAGAATTGCAGAAGGGATCTAGAAGAGCAAATGTAACTGGAAATGGTCTGGTCTTCTTTCATGCTGGAAGAGGTTCAGATGAGCTTATGCTGCTTGTAAAAACAGAGGAGTGCGACATGAGGGTGGAAACTAAGAGAAGAGATGAAAAAGCAATGAAATGGTCTGACATTGTACACAATCATCAGGGTAAGTGGAGGGGTTAGCAAAGGAGAACAGGCAAAGAACTTCTGCCTTGGCTGAAGAATGAAAGGCTTGTAAGAAAGGAGAAGAGAGTACAAGCAATGAAAAAGCTTCTTTTGCCAGTATTCTCTTCAAAACAATTGCTGAGTTCCTACACTGAGAACCGGAGGAAGAAAAAAGGGAATCTCCCAGGAACAAGCCCATGCTGTCGAAAACCTCATTGGGGCTGTAGAGTAAATATTTAAAATAACTTATTACTTCTTTATAAACTGTCATATTTGCTTAGTGCACATGATTTAAGAAATACACAGGTATTTCCCAAAATACACTCCAGTCAATTTAGGAGGAAGTATTTCATACTTTCTTTAGGTGGGAATAGAAAGTTTATATACTCCTCTCTTTTGTATAAGTCATCCAAGTCTTTGTTAATAAAGATTATGAACATTTTTCCCCCTCCCCGCCATTTTTGATGTATGCACAAATTATTTAAAAAACCAACACTGTAACTCTGATATATAAGGGAGCCAATTTAATCACTGGAGATCAACAACAAAACTTTAATTATCCACAGTAAGACAAGAATTTGAGTTTAAGAAAGCGTGACTCTAAAACACTAATAAAGCTGTCCTCATCTTTGAACTGCTGCTATGAGTGTTAAGCATTTCACTTTAGATTAAATATTGCATTCATTCGATGTGCAGTGTTCCTTTGTATGCTGTCTGCACACAGAAAAACACACAAAACTGTACAAACCTGGTTTTAGCCAAAGCTATTATTTTTGCTGTACATTGAGTATATTTTAGCAGCATAAATATTAGTTACTATATTATACAAGAGCAATTGCTCCTCTCTAGAACCATTAATTAAATATGTTCATATATATAAATTAAATGTTCATGTACTTACATTCAATTAATAAAATGCAAAGCATTTACTTCACTACCTTTGAAATATAAATATGTTGAGCTCCACCATTCACCTGGTGTACATGGCCAAGTATTTTAAGTGATGCTGGAAAATACAATGAGTTATAAAGCAAAGATTGACAAGGCTAGACAATGTTAATACTGATGTTGTAATTATTATTTGGGTTTTAATCCTCTAAACCCAGGGGAGACAGGTTTGGTTTAACAGTTTGTCAACAGGACAGTATCTTCGAAAATCAGCTGTTCACTGAAAGATGATGTTTTTCCTCAATACTGAGACTGAATAAGGTGGGTTACATATTTTTCACAATCATTCAATCAATGAATCATCATCATCAATCAAATCCTACGTTGGTAAAGCCCACCTAGAGTTCCCTTGAAATACATTTGTTTTATTTCCTAATGGTGCAAAATCTTTGGTCTGCCATGCTAGAGAAACAGAAGAAGAGAGGAGAGAAGAATTCCTGAAAAAGGGCCAGTCTTATTGAGAAATCAGTTGCAATTAAAGCCTTCCACACACTAGCCATAAAAAACAGACACAAAATTATAGCACACGCAGCAGCGATTTTTTAAAATTGAATATTGGATTGATTGTACAAACCTGTCCTACTGCAGGGAGGCAAACGAGAGCTGGCACTGTGCTTTCTAATATATTTGAGGAACCCACTCATAAAGGGTAGTGCATAGCCATTCACAGACGGTGCTCATGTTTTATTATTAACCAAATCGCTCCAAGCTCTGGATGAAAGCAGAAAGATGTTCTGTTTTCTTTGAGACTTTTCTGCAAGTCAAGCCCAGTGGGGACATGTCTGTCTCTGGCTGCACACCCTGAAGAACTGCATTCTGATACCTCCCTGAGAGCTTGAGCCAAGAAAAGATGATTTGCCTGTGCAAAACTGAGTAGAAAAAATGGTAGACTTAGCTGGGCTAGGTTTAGCCCAGTCTACTGGACGGTGAGTGTTGGAAGAGTGTTCAATACTGTGCATTATCAGGGCATGTTATACTAAATTTCTTTCAAGATCACTGGACTTCACTATTAGTGCAAAAAAGCTGGGTGATGTTGCAGCAGCCCTCAATAATGGCAGTAAATTGAGAGCAGAGTAAAAACCCCTCTCACACCAGGGCATGGCAGAGAGACAGAGTCTGTCCAAAGAGCCACTGTCATAGCTCATACCTGTTTTCATGCGGCAACATCCAGAGGGGGAGATGGTAATTGGGTCTCTTTGTTCATTCAGTTCTTAATCTCTCTGTTGAGACTGACAACGGGGGAGACCATTAGTGTCAGCTCTGCTGGGACTTTCTGTTATTAAGGCTACTTAAGCTTTTCCAAGTAAATTGCATGTGTCAAACTAACAGCACACAGTGATGGGCAAAAAAGCCATTACACAACTATTCTCCCTTTCTATTGATCCACCCAGGTGCAAGGGGGAAGGGAAAGACAAAACCCTGGTGACTTCAGCCAATTCTCTGCAGCTCACTGCTCCTCCCACTCATTATTTTACACTATTTACAGGCAAAACATTAGTCATTCCCTCCACTTCTTTCTCTTAACAGGAGGTTAACGACTGAACACAGAAGTCCCTCACAAAGCTTTGCAATAGTCACTATGCTGGATACACTTTGCTGAATAACTTAAATCTTTAAAAGGTTTTGATTTAGATTAAATTAAAAATTGCTTCTAGACTGTCTTCTGAACTGCCATTATAGCCTTTAGCTCCTATCTGAGGCTAGGGATTCCCAGCACCTTTTAACCACCACTCATTAAAGCAGCAAAGCCATTCCTGGTGCCACGTCGACTATATCTAACCTTACATATGCAAAACCTTAAGTAGAAAATAAGTATGATTCTTGACCCTATTATATCACAGGGAATTTGCTGTTAACTTTAATGATTTCACTCCAACTCCTGGTACCCAGAGAGCTACAAGACTTGTTAATGCTCAGATTTACAAATGGCTTTTAAAATTTAGGCTACTTTTTTGGATCTTGGAATATTTAGTCCGTGGATCTTGATCTATAACACATCAGGCTGAAGAATTCTTCCTGCTAGGTGTAAAGTTTGTCGTTAAAAGCCATTCAGGCACTTTGAGGCAAACAGGGATTTCCACCCTGCAATACAACTCCAAAATACGAATTGTAAAAGGAACAGTTTTTAATTCAATTACAGGTTCCACTGAACTATGGCATTTCTCCATTATATCTTACTTCTCTCTCTTTTGCTAGTTTCTTTACTGCTTTTCAGAAGAAAATAAAATGAGAAAGGGGAGAAACAGTAGAGGGGAAGTTTAAGCAGATAGAACATAGTCCATTTAAAGCTAGGGATGCCAAAGGAAGGACAATTCAGCTGACTGCAAAGTCACTGTAGGACACATACATTAAAACCAGATACTGTGACAGGCTGCAAGGCAGAAGCACCAGAGAATCCTTATGGTTCTTGCAGGAAAACAAACTTTTATATTTATGAACTTACTGGCTGTTTATTTGCTCTCTGTTTAAAAGTTTCATGATGAGCACAAGTAGCTGTGTCACTGTTTCATTAAGTATCCTGACATTTTAGCTGGATGTTTCAAAGAGATTTATGCCCCTCCATCCAAAGGGGGCAAAAAGAGAGGCAAAAAGATGAACAAAGGGCTCGGAAGCACTATGACCGTGGGAATGAAGTGCCTTCCACGTGAAAACAGAAGAGGTCTTTAGATAACAGAATGGACAGCCTAGGAAATGTCACTCAGCTTTCTCTGAAGATGGGGAGTTTTAGGACCACCATGTGTAGGAATTAATTCAAACAAATGAACAGGATGTTAGATTTTTTCCTCTAGAAGAATCTGATGGCCACACTGCCCCACCTCTGCCCCTCACCACCACCCTTCAGGAAAGACAAGGGACTGGGGATACATATCCACAGGTGGCCCAGACCCATTCTCTTCAATGACTGCAGAACATGGTTACAGAGATAGAAGTAGAAGGCTGTCCACACTAGGCACTTAATTTGGAGATTCTAAATATCCCTTTGGAGGAAAACAGTCTCTTTCCATTCACTAAAAGAGAGTCCCAGGCAGATAGGTTGGTTTAAGAGTCAAATATCCAAATTTGAATAGCCTGATGTTTCAACTAACACCTAAAAGACTTGGCAAAATGACCTGTTCACTTTCTCACATTCATTCCAAATCATCATGTTTAAAACATATTAACAAATACAGAAACTATTTTTCTCTCACTTAATTTAAACTAAAAAGCATACTTTTTTCCAAGTATGGGATTCAGCCTTGGTGGCAGTTCCCACTGTACTGACCACTTCCAGTCTCTCCATAAGAATCCAACTCTGAGCAGGTGCACAGACACATCTGGGCAGGCAAGGCAGGTCTGTCAGAAGGCACACCCGCTGTGCTGGCAACTGCATACCTGCTCAGCACACTGCCTGCTTCCCATCTGTGGCACAAATAAAAAGGACAAAGGGTTCAAAATCTGCTAACACAACTGGATAGCTACAACCTCGATATCTGCAAAAAACCCCTAAAAATATCCCAAATACTTTCTGCCTTATTTGTGTTCTTAAGAGTAAACTCCAATAGAAAGAGCAGAAGAAAACAAAACAAAGCAAAACAAAAAAAGTCAGGAGTTGAAAGGAAAATGTTCAAAATAAAATAATATGTTTAATTTAAAGTCTTTTTGTGGGATTTTTTGAATTTTTATACACACTAATTATTTTCAAGGTCTGATTAATTATGTATACTCTGAATAGACATTTCTATAATACAGTCAACAACCATAATTTTTGTTAAGTCATTTGTGCACATGAAAGAAAACCAGAAAACCCATACCACCACTTGATGTTAAGGTCTCCAACCACAACATTTGTCAAGGGTTTTTACTCTAAAACTCTTAGTAAATGTTTAAGGAAGCTTAACAAAGATACTGTCGGATTCCTGTTCCCTGCGCGTCTGCACAGGAGGGCAATTTCCCTTTCACACACCGACAAGGATGAAGCCTCTGTTGACTTAGATGGTGTAATAGAAAATAACAGATAAATGTTTTTGCAAAATGAAAGAGAAATAAAAAAACCCAAATATCTCTGCAGTTGTCAGACTTTTTGATTTCTGATAACAATCTAAACAAGTGCAGTGATTTTAGATGCCTATCAAAGCAGCACAAACTACATGGAATAAGGAAGCCAGGTACTGAGATATACTCTAGCTCTCTCCTGTCTACTCAGGAGTGCTGTATGGCCTGCAGTAATGAAGAAATCTGATTCTTTATTCAGCTGTAGCATAAAACAATGCATATGATAAAAAATAATAAATAAAATTTCCTTGACAAAAGAGAACCATACAGAATTTCTGAAAGTGATTCCATAAACAAAACCCAGTGACTTAATAACAATGCAATTTCAATGTCAATATATTTTTCACAAATTAAGGTAAAAACCATTTGATTGGTCATCTTGATTGTATCAAAAGCAAGAAGGAAAATACTGCCTGAAAGTATTACATAGGAGTTTCCCATATCTTCACTCTCATCTCTTTAAGAGGGAGAAGTGCAGCAGCCAGCAGCAACCCAGGCTGTCACCAGCTGTAGTCCATGGCAGAGGAACAGAGTGACCAAAGCAAAGCAGTGCACTTGTAACCCCACCCCAGCAGTAGAGCAAATAATTCTGAACATCTAATCCTTACCAGCAGCTAAATGGACATGTGGCTGCCTGATGTTTTGCCATTTCAATCCAGGAATAAAATCTCCCACAATTGCAACAGGAAAAAATACATTTCACTCAGCTTCACACCTTCTCAACATGCCCTGAGATTTTACATCCAAAAAGAAGAGTCCTTAAGAGATTTTCTGAGTAGCAGATTTAACTAGCACGTAAGTGAGGCATTGGGAGAAACTGATTTAATTTTAAGAATTAATTTTACACATGATTTTAAAAATGTGAAAGCTTGGCATCTCTGGAATAAAGACACAATCACTTGCAACAAAATATAAACTTAACAGTAAAATTTGACAGTTCTACTTTTTAACCAAAAAGGTGCTATATTTTCACAAATGTCTATTCAGTACAAAGAAAAGTATTAGAAAACGGCTAATTGTTTGGTGTATTTTTTATACAATATGACTGCTACTTCCCAATATTGTGCAGAGCTGTTTTTAGAGGGAATGATACTTCAATTACTTCAATTGTGGGTTTGAAGTAGTTTTATTAATTATTCCAAACCACATTAAACACTGGTTACAATTTAAAAAAACCCACATAAAACATTTTTCTTTCTGATAATTCACTGATTGTTTTGGGGTTTGGTGCATTTACAAGGTTGAGTTTTTTATTTTTTAACTCTAAGTACCCACTCTATGTCAAAGCATACTTTGAAGAAATCTAGTACCAGCTCCACTTCGCTACACAATCTTAAAAACAACATGATTAGTTAATAAGCTTTTGAAATCTTTCACACAGGACATATCAAGTAACTTTTGACACAGTCAACAAATAAAATTCATATTAATGGAGCGCCCATATAATTGAAACATCTGATAAAAACAGCTAAAAGAACAACATTCATTAAAGGGTATTTCCAAATCAATTAAAAGACCTTCAAAAGGATAAAGATCAAAAGAGCAGTAGAAAGCATTTCTCAAATGAAGCTGCACATGGCACAGCAAACACCTGCATTATCATCACAGACACCTGCAAGCTCCAAAGCCAAAGTCCAATCAAGACAGAAGAAAGCAAAGATCACAGTACTGGTGTCATGCCGGCTACTAATCACCCACTATAGAGCAAAACTACCTTCTCAACAGGAGGAAAAAAGAAATACATATATGTACAATTAAATAAATAAATATGTACATATGCCTCTGTATCTATCTCTGCGTGACAGATCTCTCATTAGACACTTTCATCCAAGTACACAAGATACTCTAATTGCTACCTGCCATGGTTTATGAGTGAATTTCAGAGACTTCATTTCCTTGCCTTCCCTGAGAGCTGACAGTTCATCAGGGACACGTCGGCAGAGAATGGGCTCCCCCGATGCTGCAGCGTCCTGAGAGCAGAGGCTCCTGTTCCTGAAAGGTCTCTTCTTAGCACCTGGGGTGTCTCACGTCTTCCCAGCTTCCACCTGATTTCCAAAGAGGCTCACAGTGCAACCCAGCAGAGGGAAGCAGGAGAAGGAACCCTCTGTGCAGCATCATTGAAGATTATATTTAGCCAGTTTGACCTTATGCTCCGTAATTTGGGCAACAAATTACTGGCTCCACTGAGGGTGGGGAAGAAGAGCACATGCCCCAGTGTTCCTGATCCTGCTCTAAGTAAACAAACTAATCCCCTTCTGAACTACTTGAGTCCGAAGCAATTACTTTAGAAGACAAGACATCAGTCAGTCTGATCAATATTCAGACATCTCCATAAGGCCCTTGGATAAACTCTCAGCTATTTCTTTTGTGTTCTCACTGATAACCACCTAATGCACAGAGTTGCTTCTCAGAGTGTGCAGGGTTGTGCACAGCTTTTGACATCCCCAGCAGAAAGAGCCAGCAGTCCCTGGCTGCATCAGGTGGTAAGCGCACAGCAACAGGACCCAGTGCAAACAGAGACAGAGAGAAGGAGAGTTACAGGGAAACAAAAATAAGGAGCATTAGAGGTTCCTGATAAATCTACAGCACTATAAAAGCTGCAGAGACAAGGCACATAAGCTGCTCTGCCTGTCAAAACCTCCTGTAGGGCTACGCTTCTAAGTAGGCAGACAAGAGATATGGTTATAGCTGCTATTCATCAAGCCTCGGCATCACCAACGCAGAGAACAGGAGAGTAAAGACAAAGTTCAGACGTCAACTTAAATTCTGTTTTCAAACTTCAGTCCTTCCGTGTAACATAATATCATAAGAAAAGGGCGCAAACAGTTCATCTGCCAAAAGCTTGTCTAATTACCGCGAATTTGTTTGCTTCACATTTCTTGAATTCCTTTCTCTTGGCAGACAATTGACTAAGAAATACTCCTTTCCTCAAAAAAGCACTGAAGCAGAATAAATAGAACAACTAATATAAACTGGCAGCTGTAAATTAATCTATATAGCAGGCAGTCTGGAAGGCTTTGTTCATCCCTACAGCTTTGTCGGCTACAAACCAGAGGAAACAAAAACAACCCCAAATACTCATTCACATCCGCACACTGTTCATTAAACAGCAGCACTAATACTTAATCTCACCAGATGCTGGGATGAAACAAGCAGCCCAGTCTCAGTGTGCTCAAGTGGTGTTGTGCCAAACAAGAGCTGCTACAGCGCTGGCACAATAGGCTGAAAAATAAGCAGCCTCACACGCCTGCATGCACAAGCCAGCAAGCGAGCACTTCCATTGCTGCCTCAGCTCCTTCAAAGGCTTTCACACTTTTAAAACTGGTATCATTTGAACCTGTCACAAACAGACTACAGAGTAAATTTATGGTCTGTTTTTCCAAATCGACTCCTGTGTCCCCAGTTTATATCCACACATTCTCAATGAAGAATTTTGAGCAATTATACCTATTTTTGTCATATTTATTTTCCTATTCTTGTCAATTTAAAAGAAGCTGAACCTAAGAAAAAGGATGGAGTTTTCACCCTAATTTATCACCTCTTTGGTAAGGAGAAAAAACCCACAGCTATTCTATAACGGCTAGTATAACACTAGGTTACTAAGCATTTTATTCCTCAAACATATCTAAAACACGTTATTACATCTAAATCACTTTGCAACCATAGAAAAATGTTTATCAAAACCTCTGATGAGCAGTTTTATAACTATTTCTTCAGCACTGATCTGGGAATGAAAACATAAACAAAGAGGGCTGGCTCTAAATGTTTAGTACATTCAGGTGATGATATTTGCCCCAGAGATATATTATCCAACATAAAAATCTATCGTTCTATTCAACATAAATAGAACAATATGTTCATTCAAAGTATTCAGATCTAAGCTCCTGGGCTCTTCAGGAGAAAAGGCAAAGTCAGCAAAAGCAATTTGGGTTTTTTAAAACTCTCTCTTGATTTATGGTATCATATGGAGGAAAAAAAATCTTTGTATATAACTCTTCATACTACATACTGCAGTAATCAAATATCATGGGGAAAAGCAATCAAAATAAATCGGTCTTCTCCTTGCCTTCCATTTAAATGTATTTCATTCAGGAAAGTAACCTCCAGCTGATTACTTGCAGCAGCATCCTCAGTAAGACTGTGTCACAGCTAATTTGCCAGAGCTGCAAGAATGAAGCTCATTTCATGCTCAAAACATACCTCCATAATAAAGTGAACAGGTGCTTGTGGAAAAACCCTCTTTCTGAGGTCTTAGTTTTGGGTTCTTGATCTGTAGCACCACTACCAAAAAAAAAGTTGACAGTTTCAGGTACCCACAAAACAATGCATTAAAAAAAAATTAATATGAAACTGAGTTATTAAACTGGCGAATTCATATAGCATTAGAATAAGCTTCTCAGGGAGGCACTGGGATAATAATAACTTTACTATGCTGAAACATTAAAAACAGAAGTCAAACCAACTGAAAGATAAAGGAAGGCAAGTTATGGCCACTCCTACCTTATGGTTTGGAGTGGATCCAGTACATTTTGAAGGCAGAACCTCCACAGCAATGGACAGACAAGCCTCTGCCATTGAGAAAGCACTCACAAAGCACCTGTCCAAGCATATTTGCTTCATTCATGTTCATTTCACCTGAACTCATCTTGAACCACAGTTGCTGGGGGCTTTCTTTTTGATCCTTACTTCTGTCAGATACTTGAATGACAAAAGTGCAAAGACCACCAGGGCTGAGCGTGGAAACCAACAAGGTGAGCAAAGTGAAATTTTCCTTAACAATTACATAGATATATATTTCATACATTCAAATATATGTCTCTCAAATATATTTATATAGGTATGGTTTTAGTCACTTTGCTTTCTATACTCTATATTATGGTTTATAGATATCTAAGGTGATTTTTCCCTTCTCCTTCTGTTGTGTAACACCACGTATCACACTGAATCTGGTAACCCTTCTCTGGGCACCTTTGGCATATATCCCTATAGCTAGGCTCCAGCCAGCTCCAAACCCTGCAGCCCCAAGCTCCAGAGGTAAGGCAAGCCCTGGCCACATGGTTCTCACCACCAACACTGCACATAACCATCCTGCCATTTCAGAAGAAATCTTCTGCTCCCCATCAAATCCCCACCAGTAACAGATGGACCTGAGATATCTCCTCCGGGAAACTCCCACTTCTCTTTGCATCAGAAGTCCCTCCACACTGCCTTGGCACAGGATAAGCGTGAGTCCAAGAGAGCTTGTGTTTGGTTTGGCTTTGCACGACAGGTCTTCTGCTCGTGCTCTCACCCAGGCTGAATACTGGTAACGGTACTGCAGCAAGCCCCAAACACCAGCCTTGGCATGACCTGCAGCTGCTCAGCTGGGAGGCAGCAGGGAGAGAACAGCAGAAAAGTGCTTGTGGGACTCTAACCCCAGGTGAACTAATGCACATATTCACCCTGTCTGTGTCTGGAAGGACTACATCACTAAAAAGTTGAGAAAACCTTGGAAAATAAGGGTTTAAAGGGTTACAGTGAACTATCAACATACCCATTTCTATCTCTGTAAATTGTGCAATTCCTTACGGGAAGCATTATGTCCCCAGAGCACCAGGCTGTGGCCAAAACACACCCCTGCACCCCTCCTTGGAGTGCCTGCCTGTATAATCCCCAGCAAATAAATCCTCTCCTGTCCAACAGTACTGTCAAGTGCTAATGGAAACTGTAGCTTGCAGGAGCAAAATATTTCCAACCTTCAAAGGCAAAACCCCTGTCCTGGATTTGTGAGATAAGAATGTATTCTATTTGCCATCTGTTGGAGGTGGGGGGCAGTTATCTTATCTCTTCCAAGAACAATGTCTCCCTCCGGGGAGATGCCTCCTGCTAATGGGCCATTAAGTGACTCACTGCATGACTGATAAGGTACATCATCCCATTGTGAGATGCTCCACCCAGAAGGAGGAACCAAGCATTCCTACCTGCATAAAATAAGCTTGGTCTAAGCCATCGGCCCAGTTTTTCTTCACTGGATTCCCAGAAGAGCAGCCATCTTCGCTAGATTCCCAGAGAAGCAGCTTCTTCCCTGCTGGATTCTCAAAGGAGGACCGGGCCCATCTACTCTATCACCAGACCTTCACAGAGAACTATACCCTTCTACAGGATCTCTGCTTCAGCAGCATTTCATCTGCCACTGCAGGAGGCACAGCCACCATCCAACTGGACTTTTACCAACACCCTGACTCCTCAGGGTGTCAAGTTTTCTGACTGTATCAGTAGTTTTGTTTGTACTAATTACATTTGTTGTTTTTTTTTCTATTTTAGTTTTTTCTAGTAAATAACTATTATTCCCATTCCCATACCTTTGCCTGAGAGCTGTTTTTTTTTATTTTGAAATTGTGGTAATTCGGAGGGAGGGAGGGGGTTTACCTTTCCCACTTCACAGGAGGCTTTTGCCTTCCTTTACAGACTCCTGTCTTTTCAAACTAAGACAGATCTTGGCGCCCAACGTGGGGCCCGAGGGCATTGAAAGGAAAAAGGGAATAATAGTTCTTAAGTAATCTAATTGTGTGTACTGATATAGAAACATCTTTGAGTGTCGCCATGTAGTCTAGCTTACCTTGGTTTGGGTGGCACGTGATCGTGGCTGTATTTCTCCCATTTGCAGGCCCTTATCTAGATATGGGTCCTATAACTAAGGCTACTGTGGCTGTTATCCAGTTTGGCTTATGGGTTAATAAGGTGAGGAATTCATGGATCTTTAACTTCCTCTGGAAGGCAGGTACATGGATTCAGAGCTATCATACACTAACTGTGTGTTTTTGGGGTTACCTTAATAATGGTACCTATTGTGAAGAAATGACACCAGGGGAGATTTTCTCCCAACCTTTTAACCATCTTTTTGGGTCTGCTCCACCAGTTTTTGAAGGGTTAAGATCCACTCTGAATGCTAATGATGTCATACAATGGGTGGTGTTGTTGATATGCCTGTTATATTTAGCACTCAGAGATAAGGGAAGATTAACATGGAGAACTACCCTGACACCTGCCCCAGAGACTAGAGATGCTGCTGTTCCAGAGCCTGACCCCGCCCCACAGTCTGTCTCAGAAATGAACCACCCAGATTGGGTGGGGGTTCTGGTTAAGGAGATGAGTCAGATGCTGAAGGAGTGCATTTCCCCAGCTATTGAGAAACCCTCACTTTGCCTTCAAGAGGGACAGCCAAATAGTACAGCAGTGGAACCCACAGGTGTTACAACTGTCCAGGGTCCAGCCGAACCACAAAGGCAGTCACAGCCAGCAGCAGTTGCCCCGGTAGAAACAAGGAGGTCTAAGATGAAAGCTGAGCACCCAGATAAGGATAGGAATGGAGGAACCTCACAACCCACAGGGGAGCCAGAGGTTGCAATCATCACCGAGTCCCTGAGGTACGAAAGTCTCCGTAACCTGCACAAAGACATTGTGCGACGGGGACGTGAGGCTTATACTACCTGGTTACTCCGGGTCTGGGATCTTATGGGTACAGGCGTGCAGCTGGATGGTGGTGAGACAAGGAACTTGGGACCCTTGACCCAGGACTCAGGTATGAATCAGATTTTTGTAAGAGAGCCAGGGTCTCTTTCTCTCTGGGAGCGGCTTTTAATGAGTGTCAGAGAGAGGTTTGTCCACAGGGAAAGAATGCAGGAGCACCACCATAGGATGCGCTGGAAGACCCTTGAGGAAGGGATCCAACAGCTGAGGGAAGTAGCAATATTGGAGGTACTCTTCGGGAGGGATGGACAGCATGACAATGACCCCGACAAAGTCAGGTGCACAGGGCAAATGCTGTGGAGCCTAGCAAACCTTGGGCCATCTCAATACACCACTTTTATTGCAACAATTGATGCAGATACTAACCGAGAGACCGTGGGTTCTGTTGCCAACAAGCTGAGGAATTATGAGAGCATGATCAATGGCCCAATGCAGGCTCATATCTCAGCTGTGATTAAGGAGTTCAAAGAGGAGATGAGGGAGGAGATGAAGAAAGTTTATGCAGCCCCTGTGCGAGTTACAGGCCCCAAATTCAGTGCCCAACATTCCCCAGCTAGAGACAGAGGGTACACCCCAAGGGCCAATTTGTGGTTCTTCCTGCGTGACCATGGGGAAGACATGGGTAGGTGGGATGGGAAACCCACCTCTGTCCTGGCAGCACGGGTGCGTCAGCTCAAAGAGAGAAACTCTAACCGAGGAACTTCCACCAAGGTGAAGGTAGCCTCGACCTCCCATGACCGAGCTGCCGGGTATGATGTGTCAGATCCCCTTGAAGGAACCTCTAGTATGTATGCCCAGGAAGGGAATAATAACCAGTGTTAGAGGTGCCCTGTCTCTAGCCAGGGAGAGGCACGGGAAAACCGGATCTTCTGGACAGTGTGGATCCGATGGCCTGGCACATCAGAGCCACAAAAATATGATGCTTTAGTTGATACTGGTGCGCAGTGTACTTTAATACCATCGGGACAGGTGGGGGCAGAGGCTGTTTCCATTGCTGGTGTGACAGGGGGATCTCAGCAACTGACCCTGGTGGAGGCCGAGGTGAGCCTGACCGGGAAGGAGTGGAAGAAACATTCTATTGTGACCGGCCCAGACGCTCCATGTATTCTAGGCATAGACTTTCTCCGGAACGGCTATTACAAAGACCCAAAGGGACTCAGGTGGGCTTTTGGAATAGCTGCTGTAGAGGCAGAGAACATTAAGCAGTTGAACACCTTGCCTGGATTATCAGAGAACCCGTCTGCAGTAGGACTCCTGAGGGTGGAAGAGCAACGTGTGCCAATTGCGACCTCGACAGTGCACCGCCGGCAATATCGGACAGATCGAGATGCTGTGATCCCCATCCACCGGATGATTCGTGAGCTGGAGAGCCAAGGGGTGGTCAGCAAAACTCACTCACCCTTCAACAGCCCCATCTGGCCTGTGCGCAAATCCGACAGAGAATGGAGATTGACTGTGGACTACCGTAGCTTGAATGAAGTGACTCCACCGCTGAGCGCTGCCGTGCCGGACATGCTGGAACTCCAGTACGAGCTGGAGTCCAAAGCAGCAAAGTGGTATGCCACTATTGACATTGCTAACGCGTTTTTCTCCATTCCTCTGGCAGCAGAATGCAGGCCTCAGTTTGCTTTCACGTAGAGAGGTGTGCAGTACACCTGGAACCGACTGCCCCAGGGGTGGAAACACAGCCCCACCATCTGCCATGGACTGATCCAGACTGCACTGGAGAAGGGTGAGGCTCCAGAACACCTGCAATACATCGATGACATCATTGTGTGGGGGAGCACAATGGCAGAGGTGTTTGAGAAAAGAGAAAAAATCATCCAGATTCTCCTGAAAGCCGGTTTCGCCATTAAGAAGAGCAAAGTCAAAGGACCTGCCCGAGAGATCCAGTTCCTTGGAGTGAAATGGCAAGATGGACGCCGCCAGATTCCCACTGAGGTCATCAACAAGATCACGGCGATGTCTCCACCGACCAGCAAAAAAGAAACACAAGCTTTCCTGGGTGCCATAGGATTTTGGAGAATGCACATTCCCGAGTATAGCCAGATTGTGAGCCCTCTCTACCTGGTTACCCGCAAGAAAAACGATTTCCACTGAGGCCCTGAACAGCAGCAAGCCTTCACCCAGATCAAGCAGGAGATTGCTCATGCGGTAGCCCTTGGCCCAGTCAGGACGGGACCAGAGGTGAAAAACGTGCTCTACTCTGCAGCCGGGAACAATGGCTTGTCCTAGAGCCTTTGGCAGAAGGTGCCTGGTGAGACTCGAGGCCGACCCTTGAGATTCTGGAGCCGAGGTTACAGAGGGTCCGAAGCCAACTACACCCCAACAGAGAAAGAAATCTTGGCTGCCTATGAAGGAGTTCAAGCCGCCTCGGAGGTGATTAGCACGGAAGCACAACTCCTCCTGGCACCCCGACTCCCGGTGCTGGGCTGGATGTTCAAAGGAAAGGTTCCCACTACCCACCATGCCACTGATGCTACATGGAGCAAATGGATTGCCCTTATCACCCAGCGTGCCCGTATTGGAAATCCGAATCGCCCTAGGATTTTGGAGATAATTACGAACTGGCCGGAAGGTGAAAACTTCGGTCTCACTGATGATGAGAAACAGGAACAAGTGACAAGGGCTGAAGAAGCGCCACCATATAACCAACTACCAGCAGAGAAAACATGCTACGCTCTTTTCACTGACGGTTCTTGTCGCATCGTAGGAATAAACCGAAAGTGAAAAGCAGCTGTATGGAGCCCCACACGACAAGTTGCACAGGCTACCGAAGAAGAAAGTGAATCGAGCCAACTCGCTGAGCTCAAGGCTGTTCAGCTGGCCCTAGACATTGCTGAAAGGGAGAAGTGGCCAAGGCTCTACCTTTACACCGATTCGTGGATGGTAGCCAATGCTCTGTGGGGGTGGCTGGGAAGGTGGAGAAAGGCCAACTGGCAGCGCAGAGGAAAACCCATCTGGGCTGCTGATATATGGAAAGACATTGCCTCTCAGGTGGAGAAACTAACAGTGAAAGTCCGTCATGTAGATGCCCATGTCCCCAAAAGTCGGGCTGATGAGGAGCACCGAAACAACGAGCAAGTAGATCAGGCAGCAAGAATAAAGGTGTCAAAGATAGACCTAGATTGGCACCATAAGGGGGAGTTGTTCCTGGCTCGATGGGCCCATGATGCGTCAGGTCATCAGGGCAGAGATGCCACCTACAAGTGGGCACGAGACCGAGGGGTGGACCTAACCATGGACAGCATTTCTCAGGTTATCCATGACTGTGAGACGTGTGCTGCCATCAAACAAGCCAAGCGGGTGAAGCCCCTATGGTATGGTGGACGGTGGTCCAAGTACAAGTATGGGGAGGCCTGGCAGATAGACTACATCACACTGCCCCAGACACGCCAAGGCAAGCGCTACGTGCTGACCATGGTGGAAGCCACCACTGGATGGCTAGAGACCTACCCTGTGCCTCATGCCACCGCCCGGAACACCATCTTAGGCCTAGAAAAGCAAGTCCTGTGGAGACATGGCACCCCTAAGAGAATAGAGTCGGACAACGAAACCCATTTCAAGAACAGCCTTATCAACACCTGGGCCAGAGAACATGGTATCGAATGGATATATCATATTCCCTATCATGCTCCAGCTGCCGGCAAAGTTGAACGGTGCAACGGACTCCTTAAGACCACCCTGAAGGCACTTGGTGGTGGAACTTTTAGAAACTGGGAAATGAACCTGGCAAAAGCAACCTGGATGGTCAACACCCGAGGGTCCATCAATCGAGCTGGTCCTGCCCAGTCTGAACCCGTGCACACAGTAGATGAAGATAAAGTCCCTGTGGTACATATGAAAGGTATTTTAGGAAAAACTGTTTGGATTAATCCCACCTCAGGCAAAGACAAACCCATCCGTGGGATTGTTTTTGCTCAAGGACCTGGTTATACTTGGTGGGTAATGCAGAAAAATGGAGAAACCCGTTGTGTACCACAAGGAAACCTAGTCTTAAGTGAGAAATGAGTGTAAGATTTCATTGTGATGCAGATGGAAATAGAATAAGGGGTGGATAATGTCCTGGATTTGTGAGATAAGAATGTATTCTATTTGCCATCTGTTGGAGGTGGGGGGCAGTTATCTTATCTCTTCCAAGAACAATGTCTCCCTCCGGGGAGATGCCTCCTGCTAATGGGCCATTAAGTGACTCACTGCATGACTGATAAGGTACATCATCCCATTGTGAGATGCTCCACCCAGAAGGAGGAACCAAGCATTCCTACCTGCATAAAATAAGCTTGGTCTAAGCCATCGGCCCAGTTTTTCTTCACTGGATTCCCAGAAGAGCAGCCATCTTCGCTAGATTCCCAGAGAAGCAGCTTCTTCCCTGCTGGATTCTCAAAGGAGGACCGGGCCCATCTACTCTATCACCAAACCTTCACAGAGAACTATACCCTTCTACAGGATCTCTGCTTCAGCAGCATTTCATCTGCCACTGCAGGAGGCACAGCCACCATCCAACTGGACTTTTACCAACACCCTGACTCCTCAGGGTGTCAAGTTTTCTGACTGTATCAGTAGTTTTGTTTGTACTAATTACATTTGTTGTTTTTTTTTCTATTTTAGTTTTTTCTAGTAAATAACTATTATTCCCATTCCCATACCTTTGCCTGAGAGCTGTTTTTTTTTATTTTGAAATTGTGGTAATTCGGAGGGAGGGAGGGGGTTTACCTTTCCCACTTCACAGGAGGCTTTTGCCTTCCTTTACAGACTCCTGTCTTTTCAAACTAAGACAACCCCCCACAACTCCAAGCTACCTCATCCCTTCACTGAAACATTAACACAAAACAAAAATTACTTAGGAACAGCAACTGTGTTTAGTTCTCCTAGTTGTGTGTGCACATACATGCAAGTGCATATATATATATATATATTGCACTGCCATCTGTCAGAGGGTTCTACAAGCAGCTGCAGAAGGCAAATGTTCCCCCTTCCTAATCCCCTCCCAATGTGGGAAAATAGCTCATTTTACTAGCTGAATGCATGCTGTATATTTTCTTTATTTATATGTATCATTAGACATTCTTTTCTCTGTGTCATGAATGAATTGGGGAAGAGTCACTGATTTCTAATGAGGAAGAGCAGAAAGGCAGGGTGACAATAAAGGGACCCCTGCCTTAATCAAATGTCCACCCCAGACAGGAATTCCGAGGCTTAATCTCTGTCTGGGAGAAGTGTTGCTTAAAGCTTTCACTCAAAGAGAAAAGGAGAGATTTCACATGGCAGGTGCTACACTTGCTGCACCAGTGTAAAACTCCAGTATTCCATTTCTGGTGAACATTAAAAGAGAAAGAAGGAAAAGAAGAAAGGAAACAATACAAGCAGCAGCCTCCATGCAGAGGGAAGTGGGAAAGAATGGGATTTCTTGCTAAATTCTCACATTATTACGCATTAACAAATTTAAACAGACTAAACAACATGATGGGCCAACACATTTGTTCCTCATCCATAAGCATCTCAGATGAGGCCACATTTTGTGCTGGCACTGGTCCCCACACGACTGGTGGTGCCCATGCTTGACAGAGCCAGAACATTAGAAAACATAAGTCTGCACAGCTCCATGGCACAGCTTTGCCTTCGTATCTCTTGAGCTGGGAGCCTGCTTTTGTCTCTTCCCTAGAGGACATTCCTGCCTCTTGGCTGAAGCAGCACAGGCTCTTCTGTGCCCATCCAAATGCACTGCTAGTGCAAAACATTTCCCTGCACATGGAATCTGGAAGAGCCTTTGTAAACCTCCCTCCCTCACTCTAACTCTCTAACTTGTTTGAAGCCCAAGGAGAAAATGTCTTGCCTTTTTTGTCTGAGCTTCTTAATGTTTCTCTGTAACAGAATTACTTAAGTGTTTTGGCATTAAAATTGAGTGGGATACTCATAAAAATGACCTGCCAAAGAAAACATATCCTCTGTCCCTGCAATAATAAATTACATATTTAGGTGAGAAGGAAAGCTCTTGTTTATTACTTGTATTAGAAATTCATGTCTTGCCTCTCCTGGGAGGCCACATGAATGACTGGAAAGGTGACGTCAGAGTAAGCATCACAGCAGAAGTGCCAAAGGAAAGGAAAAATCCTTTGTTTTGCTTTGGATTATGTTCAGGAAGATGCATCACTTCAGTACAATTGCCAAAGTGTTTCCTGCATCATATCAGTCTGCAGCCTAGAGCTGGATATTGCCCATCCTGACCATGCTGGCTCTCTATGGAGACCTCCAACACATTCAGAGCAGACAGTGGTGTTTGAAACACTATATAATGAAAAGTAAAACAATCAAGGGGAACAGCAGATCCTTTCACACTTGCTGCAAGCAAACTGAAATAAAATTATATTGTTTTCTTCTTTCATTCGCAGATAACTACAAGCAAATAAAGCAGTGGGTTGGATTCCTAGACCTGGTGAGGTGTTTGCAGATCCTAATCTGCCCTAATCATCAGCTTCATAAAACACACAAGTAACAATGACACTCACATCTCATAGACTAATCTCTAAAACTTATACAAATTTACAGCTCTTCAGCTCAAAGCACCATGACTTCAGTATGTTCACCCAGCTGTACCAAATGTATCCTGCACCTTAGATTTCTCTCCTATTGTTTCATCAGTCTGTCATCCTTCTTTCATAACTCTTCCCTAGAAGCAGCTTACTGTTTTCATTTAAAATATAAACAATGCTGCTTAACCATTTTAGATAAACCTTTTATCAGTCATGTTCATACCCTCAAAATAATGTTGCAGTCATTCAATTCTCACACAATATGTAAGTAGTTGTCTTAACTCTCTAGGCCAGGTACCCTATCCAAAGTCATGCCACAGCTTAGAATAAAAGAACACTGCAGCTACAGCAGTCATAGGGTAGCATCAAGAAAAATTACTAGAAAGTTCTGATGAAGACATAACCATTTATTATTTAAATATCCAGCAACAATTATTTTGTAGCAAAAGAACTGTTTTACCTTCAGAAACTAACACAATCATTCATTTATGGAATTTAGGAAATCACGCTTAGGTCATTGTTATCCACTCCCATCTTATCCAGAAAAAGGATGATGCAGATATTGAAGGATCATATGGAGTAAAGGGAGAGATAGTTTTCCTTCCTTCTCTTCCCTCACACTTCTGGCCAATGTGTGAGGCAAGAAAGAGGAGCTTTTTGGTCCAGTTAAGCCAATACAGCTGCTCATTTTCCTGCCTTGTCTTGTTATGCCAAAGAAAGCCCAGGAGAGAATACAAGGGGGAGGTCAGGACATTCAGGAAAATGTTATCAATTAAAATTCTCAGCCAATGTCCCTACACCTGTTCAGGTTCATATTTAGAAACTTGCTGAGAAGAGAGAAAATTGACAAATTCTACAAAGGAAGGTTAAGATTGTCACTGAAAAGGTGAAAAGAAGAAAAACTAAAAGAATTACAGACTGCCACCCTGCCCTTACCATCCAGAAATAAATGGTTAAGCAGCCACAAGTAAAATACAAGAATGGAAGTAAGATAACAAAACTCTAACAGCACAAGAATCATCAAAAATTACATCTGATGTAATATTCCACTTTGACAACGTAACCTCTCACTAGGCAAAAAGAAAAGTAGTATATGCATCTTGAATTCAGTAAAGCTTTTGACACTGACACATGAACTAAGAAAATACAACCTATGGATGCAAGCTAGGTGCCTAAGTGGTTTAGAAAATCAATAGCTCGGCAGTTATCTCTGGAAGTTTCTATATCAAACTGTCCCAAAATTTCTGACAGGCTCCTATATATGTATATGCTGGGTCCAGTTTTGTTCAACAGTCCCATTTGGGATCAAGGAAACAGAGATGACACTTGTGAAATCTGTCTCTAACACCAGAATGGGTAAAATTTCAAGTTCTTTAGAGAGAAACAGGTCACTTTTCAAAGTCATTTCAAATTGCAGAAATGGTCTGGAATACAGAGGATGCAATCAATAAAGTGCAAAGTTCTACATTTACATAGGAATAATCAACTCTAAAAATGCAAAAATAAGAATGAACTGACCAAGCAGGAGCACCAGAGGAAACCACCTGTTAGATACAGTGAACCAAAACCTAAATGGAAATAAAGAATACAGTGCTGAAGGATAAAACATACCTCTCAGGCTGGACATGTTAGTAGTGGCTAGAGAACTGCTGGTTCTAGTAGGCAAAGGAAAAAAATATGCAGAGGCTCTTCTGTCTGAATAAGATATGCCAGTGTGACTTAGATTGTGATTTTAAACCAACTTTATTAAACTGGCACAAAAAATACAGTGATGTTGTTGTAAAGCAGCCCACGTTTAATTAATTTAGCATATCTTAATAAAGAAATTTTATCAGAGTTACTCATGTTCTTCCAGATCTCTTCACCTCAAAAATGGGACTAAGCGAAGTATGAACACTGATAATGTATATTTTTCACTTTATTCACTTTGAATGTGATCACTAGACCATATTAAATTACACTAAAACTCATCAGTGAGTTTTCTGAGATAAGCAACTTCTACATCATCCCACTTTTGCTAATCAAATTGCTTTTAAAATTCTGAGCACTTGCAGTTGTTCATTGGAAACTGAGTGAAATGAAACAGTCCCAGTGCTGAACTTCTCCAGTGCTAACTCCAAACCAGCACAGGTCTCACCACTTTTTACAGAGTTAAATAGCTTTTTAATTTCAGAAGTAAACTTTAATCACCTTTATGTGGGAAAACTTATTTTAGTGTGCCTTTTCTTACATGACTAGAAGCATTCAGCATACAGGATCATTGTATCTACCACTATTAAAATCTGAAAAATATGAAAACCTCCTTAAGCAAGCTGCCAATTGGCATCCTTCTTACACTGGAATAAGGTGCTCTTGCACTTTGACTATTGAAGGAAAATGTGCATTTCCCATTTAACATAATCCCCTATTGACTACACCACATCACTTGTACAGTACAGTTAGAGACATCAGGGGATTTTCAACAAACTGTCAAAATATTTTCTCTACTTTAGGAAACATTCAATCTCTAAATATAATGGTGTCCACAATTACATAAATCAAAAATAATTCTAAAGACTCTATTCTCCATAGGTAACAGCAGTTATATGTTCTGCAGTCCTTCTTAATAAGCAGTATATCCATATCCCACCATATTATTATTGAGTATATTTATGATACCAGAAGAAGCAGTGTCCTGCCTCTGTTACAACCATGATGGAAAGCATCATGGAGAGCCAGGTGAACATGTACACCAAAGCAGTTCCAGAGTGGCCAGACCTGAAGCAACCTAGACTGTTCTCCTAAACAAATTAGGAGAGCAATGAGATGAGAGAGATGAAAAGGTCAGACAGACAAACAAAGCAGCAACTAGACATAGAGGTAGCACAGTCCAGTGATGTGACCAGAATACATACTTATATTCCAGTTCCAGGTCTGACAGAGGCTTTCTCTGTGCTGTTGAAAGAGTAATTTAATTTTCCTACACTTGTGGTTTACAAGATTTAGAGACACTGATTTCAGATTTACTGAGACATATAGCAAGAAGTAATGCACTACCATTTACACTCAGCTAAGTTTCTTAGAAGGAACATGAAAGATGACAGTAGAAAGTAGGGGAAAATGATGTAAGGGAGAAGAAGGAAAAAACAAAGAGGAATGCAAAAATAAATAAAAAAACAAAACCCCTGAAACAAGGAGTTTACAACAGAAGTTTGAAACTGACTCCTTAACTCAAGATTAAAAGTTTGAAAGATCATTAATGTTTCTGAAATACAGGTTTCCATTAAGCCATTCTATGGAGAGCAGCAAGATGGAATGTTATGAAAAGCAAGGGAAACCAGAACAATGCAAGCCAGCCTCTTAATCCATACAAATAAATATTTACAAATAAGGGATGTGTTTATTTAAAGAATATTCTCCAGGATCCTTATACTGACTGATCACAATGAATCAGGGCATATGTTCTAGGAAAACAGCGTATTTAAAAAAATACATATATTTGCTTTCTGAAGACTTATGTAGGGTAAATTATAAAATTGTCCATTTGGCAAAAAATTTCCACTGGCCAAAAGGTACCTCTGATTTCCCCAAGCTTCAGCCACTTATCTTCAGGAAGAAAGGAACACTGTGTGAGTGTCCTGAAAATTGGCTCTGATAGCTTAGTCTTCTGCTTTGAATGGAGCAGAGGTTCATAGGCAATGTAATTTCAGAAATTACTAATGCTACTCAAACAACCATATGCCTCTATTTTTATACTGCCCTCCATTCTTCTGCCAGATGCTTTTCTTATTTCATCTGCTTAATGAAGCTCAGCTATTTAGGCCCCAGTGCTTTGATTTTAGAAAATTATGTAAGATATTTCATAAAAAAACATTATTATTAAGAAGATGACTGACCGCCTCATTTTTTATTTTTTTCAAAGAAAGTAACATTTAGTTTAGCTGTTCAAAAAGGTACTTGGTATTGCTAATATCCCACCTTGCAGAGGGTGAAACCACAGACAAATCTCCAGAATTAAAATACGCACAGGACACTTAGAGCAGATATGGTCATACACATGAAAGTGTACATGATGTTTGGCCCCATTTGGGTAGTAGAGTATTTTTTGCACTGACAAAGAAATGGCAATGTAATATGGAATAGCTAACAGTCTACAGGTCTGGATGTTTATCTAGGATCTCACTGTACAGGATTCCAGGCATGTGGATGGTTTGATTATCCCGGGATCCCTCTGAATCTAGCAAATCTAAGTCTGCTATTTTGCTCATCCCTAAAAAATTAGTATTGTAAGACTCCCTGAAACATCTCATTTTATCTTTATGCCCCCATCATACTCAATGAATTCAAATTGTTAACTTGCATGACCTAAGAATACAGGGTACTATGTGATTAATTTTTAATTTGCCTTAATCAAAACACTGAAGAAGGAATATAAAAGTTAAAAAGCAATATTCAAACACACATTTATTACTAGTCTCAAGGGTGCAATTTGTCTACCCTGAGGAAGCCAAAGAACAGTGGAAGGTCTCATTTGGATGTTTTCTGGCACAGCAAGGACCACTGTGACAAAAGCAGAGCATAGCAGTCATAAGAAGTTGTGCTGCTCTGGGTAGAGGAATTACTGAGCAGATGCAACCTCCATAAGGAATCCTCACAACCCACCATGTGAGTTGTAGAGTAGTACCACCACTTCTGAATAGAAGTGAAGAGGCAAGGCTGGAAGTAACTCACAGCTGTAGGTGCCAAAAGCTGTTGTTACCCCCACAGGGTAAAAGGAGTTCTAAAACTGTAGTACAGCTCTCACTGCATCCACAAAAGCAGCTGCACTGCCTGGGAATGCAAAGCATTTCAGGTGTCCTTTGATGCACTGGGCAGTTCCCAAACTGCCTAGGGGACATGCTCAGAAGGTGAGAAAGGCACCAAGGGTCAGTAAATTACATCAATTAAGAGTTCTGAAACTCATTTCTGTTAGGCAGAGGGATTCCACTTCCACACTGCCCTGTTATGTACTGTGTTACAGGACAAAAGAGTATTTTCCTTTACCAGATGAGATGAGCTTTCATATCTCATAACACAGCTGTTTTTACTGACAAGTGAAATTTTAAAGACAAGTTAAGCTTCTTGCATACAAAACCACCAGTAAGAGAAAAGAGGTCAGGTCCCCACCTGTGTCAGGAAGGAAAACAATAACACAGCTTTGGAGCAGTTGATTCAGCATTAGCTTGTCTGCTTTATTTTTAATGAACCATGAACAAGCCAGCAACTCTGACTAACAGTTAGTACCTTGAGCCAACATATATATATATATAAAACTAGACATAGCCTCAGGGAACAGGTTTACTCCCAGGCTTAATCTAATCAGGAGAAAAAAAAGTGATACATGTGGGTTTAGCTTGATCTAATTCAGCCATAGTACAAACTGGGGCCAAATACACTGCAGGAATGATCCTTGTGCAAACACAGCATAAGGAGCAGCTGGCAGTTATTACATAGGCCAGAAAAAAGAAGCCTATTAATGCAGGGCTGCAGGAGAGGTTTCATAGCATGCAGTGACCCTCCTTCCTTCTGTGCCTTCTGCTGCTCAGCAAAACGACTTCTGCAGGATACTGCAGCAAAAGCTGTACAAGAGGGTAAATGGCTTTCTGACCCACCAACTAAAAAGAGAAATTCAGCAATTTGCTTTCAAGAGATATCTTTTAAAAATAGTTTGTGATATCTATGCTGCAGATAATGAGTGTTGCAAGGAGTATCCTTAGCATGAGGAAATTTTCCCAGATTCTTTTTTCTCCTCTTACACCAAGGTAATGTGATGGTTCCCAAATCCTAATGCAAGTATTGCTTCTGATTTGTATCTTACAGCAAATAATCACAAACATTTGCCTTGAGGGGCTGTAAAAGAAACTAGAATACTACAATTATTATTTTAGCTCTCATATGCCCACAGCAAAGATTACCACAGGACTGAACAGCTCTCCTAACTTGGCAGTTAGTCCATCCTAACAGATGGATTCAAAGTATTTCTTTCTTTCTTCTCTGCTTATGAGAGCTTTTTAGGCAGGTGAACACAGGTGGCAAAATAGCTTTTTATTTCAGCAGCAGCTGGATCCATGTGATGTCAGCATACAGTAGGTAAAGAAATACACAGGACAGGCTGGAAAATTAATAATGAAGTAACAACAACCCTCATGAGTAGGTACTCCTATCTCCTTGACCATTTTGGAAAGCCACAAATGCACCAAACATTTCCTGTAAGGGGCAAGTGAGGAGAAGGGGAATCCTAAATTTGATCCCCTTCTACTTCAAGGAAGTTGTAACAAGTTTTATATTTATGCCCTAACCTTTAAAACACTAACATTAGAAACTCATGAAATAAAACATATGAGCACAGTCAAAAGCACTTCTGAGAAAAAAGTGGGTGTCTAGAGGTGGCTGGCACCCTGTGGTCACCCTACTCCTATCCCAAACTTCCATTACTGACTAAATGATCCCCTTCACTATCCCACTTATTTTTCCTTTAAAATATTAGGAAATGAAAGCTTGCCTTCCTTCCAGTATATGAATGGAAAGTGAGAAAACTGAGTACATTGACATATAATAAATCTCTACGAATGGTGAAGACAAAGATCATCCATTATAACCACCAACTGCCATGAGAGCAGAGCTTAACTCTGACATCAGGGAAACATCTGCCTCCAACATCACCACCAATACCTTCCAAAAACAGAATAATCTTCCTCTGCACAGCTCAGCAGTAAAAAAAAAAATCATCTGACTGAAGAACTTGATATTTCTTGAGCTCTTGGCTGGTCCAAGTTGTTCCTTGTGGTGGTTTAATCTTAACTGGATGCCAGGTGTCCACCAAAGCTGTTCTATCATCCTCCTCCTCAACTGGACAGGAGAGAGAAAATATAATGAAAGGCTCATGGGTCAACCTAAGGGCAGGGGGAGATCGCTCACCAATTACAACCACAGGCAAAACAGATTTGACTTAGACTCATTTTCAATCAAATCAAAGTAGGATAATGAAAAGTAAAACCAAATCTTAAAAGCACTTCCCCTCCTTCCTTCCTCAGCTTAACTTCATTCCTGATTCTCTGCCTTCCTCCTCTGCGGAGCCAAGATCAGGGGAAGGACCACTTATAACCCTTCCCCTCCTCCAGCCTGGGGTCCTTCCCACAGGAGACAGCCCTCCACAAACTTCTCCAAAGTGAGTCTGTCCCACAGGCTGCAGACCTTCACAAACTGCTCCAGTGTCAGTCCCTCCCATGGGGTGCAGTCCTTCAGGAATAGGCTGCTCCAGTGTGGGTCCCCTGTGGGGTCACAAACCTGCTCCAGTGTGGGCTCCTGTCTCCATGGAATCTTAAGGTACTCAAGGAGACTTTTCCAGCTGTCTTCCCATGGGATCACAGCCTTCTCTGGGCATCCACCAGCTATGGTGTGGAGTCCACCATGGGCTGCACATGGATCTCTGCTCCCCCACAGACCTTACAGGCTGCAGGGGCACAGCTGCTTCACTGTGGGCTGCAAGGGAATCTCAGCTTTGGCTCCTGGAGCACCTCCTTCCCCTCTTTCCTTGCTGATCTTGGTGTCTGCAGAACTGTCTCTCACATATTCTCACTCCTCTCTTCTCCAGCAGCAATTTTGCCTCTGTGCAGTAACTTTTTCCCCTTCTTCACTCTGATATCCCAGAGGGACTTTCACCATCAGTGATGGACTCAGCCCTGCCCAGCCAGGGGCCCATCTTGGAGCTGGCATTGTCTGTATTGAACACAGAGAAAGCTTCTGGCAGCTTCTCAGAGAAGCAATCCCTGTAGCCCACCTGTTACCAAAACCTGGCAGCACACACCTAATGCACTCCTCACCTGGAGAAGAGCCGTTCCCAGCTTCCTGCTGGCCTGCCATAGTCATGTAAGTCTTTGTGCACCTGGATAGTTAACTTATCCCTGCATTGGTGAGTTACAGGATTTGCTGTCATTTGAACCTGAGTAATGGTACTACCAGTCTGTATTTGTTACTGTCCTGTTACTTAGAAATGAGTTATTGGTCCAGTGTCTGATACTGTACCCTGTGCCAGATGTCAATGGGGTTGTCTCTAAAATCCATCAAGAACCCATTCATCCATTCCTTAAACATCTGACCACCAGTGATCTGACAGACACCAAAGAAACTAAGGCAAGAGATGAGGGAATGCCTGCAGAGTCCCAACACCTAAGACAGTTTCAAATATACACAGGCTGTAAGTTTTCCATGAAGAAAAGAGAGACAAGTGCGGGATCACCAGGACAGTCAACCACCAACACAAATCTAGGAATAAGAGAAAAGGTGGAGGAAAAGTTCTCTTTTTGGAGGCTAGTTTTGTGGCAGCAAGAGATGCTGGTCTCTTTTTAAAACAAAAAATCAAGAGATTACTTTTTACTAGCTTGAAATTTTGACCAGCATGACCACTCTTCATAAGACAAGATGAAAACTTGTAATGTCCTGTCCAGTCACTCTCAAAATGAATGACCTCCTGACAAGATTTCACTGCTTCACCCATGAAGCTGAATACTCAACACAAACCACTTTGTCGTGTAAACGTCCTTGGCTGCTTTTTTTTTTTTTTCTGAATGGTTACATTTTCATCATTGTCATCACCTCCACCAGATGCTCATAGCTCAAAAGCTCAGTCAAGGGTGAAGGACAAAAACATGGCAACGATGTAAGGGCAGCTGTGAAATGATTACCTGAGATGAAATCGATAGCAGTGCACTACTGTTGGGAGATAAGCAGTACAATTGAAAGCTACTGAGCCAAATGTGGATTTTCAATCAGGAAAGCACAGTGTATGAGGACCTGATTTACCTTCCTTCAGGTTTTTAAAGCACTGTTCCAGCATATGAAGTGTGCAGCTTCCACAGATCTCCAGGCATCCCTCCCAAACCCAACTATTATGTGGTACGAACAAGATTAGAAAATATTAATAAGAATATATGCTGGGAGAATATGGAAAGACTTTGCCACTTCTAAAATAAATTTATTTGTACAATGACTGTAGTAAGAATTCAGTTTCGGGGCTTATGTTGTAAATATTCTACTTGCCAGAAAAAATGCAAGATACTAGTGGGTCAAAGGATGGTTTCATATGGGAATTTAATCACATCCAGTGGTGGGTTGAATACTCCTTCAGCAAGAGAATATTTACAAGAAGCCTTTTTTAAATTCTGATATACAGTTTAGCTAGAAGAAAAAGTTAAACATCCTTCCCTGAGAGAACAGGAGGCTGCTACTGCTATTAACTCATTTTGAGACTGCCCTAATGGCTTAATTGTCCAAGACAACTACTGGCAGTGTCTTATTTTAAATATGTTGTTGGGAGAGAAGCTCCAAGATGAAACTAATCTTTAAAGACAGGAGAATTAACTACTTTTCCATTTCGGCTATGCAAGTTCTCTTTGGAAGAGATTTTCACTGTGCATTAATAAGCACAGTCAATATTACTTCCAAAGAACAATGTGTTCGTGGTATAACACGTAGGATAACACGTTTCCTGAGACACATGTTCAAAAATTAAGAAAGCATGTTCTGGTTATTGAATATGTCCACAAAATGATGGATATGTCTTTCAAGAAGCAGTTCTGAAACAACAAGTCCTGCTTTATTCATACGCCCATCAGGAAAGACAATACTTTAATATGTGCTGGCTCACTTGGAGCAGAAGGTAAAACAGAAACAGCAGGAATATCTACAACAGATTATTAGAACCAGCTAACTAAAAGCACATTCTATAAAGAAACCTCAGCTGCTTCTTCCACCAGAGGCCAGGGACAAAACAATCCCCATGCCTTTATACAAAAACAGATCTACCCAAACTTCCCTCATGAAAAAATCTGATCTAAATTTTTTTCTTTTGATATTCCATATGGGTTTTCACATGGTTTGGTTGGCCAACTCAGAGGTTTTCATACATGGTGAGACCCAGCTCCACATTTACCTCTGTATGAGCAGCTGGCATTGCTCTTCCTCAGAAGGCTAAAAGGGACTCAACTCACAATACCATCCACATCGATTTGCAGCCCCTGGAAAGGCTCGTGGCTGCACAGATGGTGCCACACCACAACGTATTCCCAGCCTGCCTTCCCTTCCTGCATAGGGACTGAGTAATACAGAAGCCATTCTTACAGCTACAGATCTCCCTGAAACAGGAAACACCAAACACCTGGTACCATTCCACCAGCTCTCCTGCAACACTATCATATTACATTTTGACTATCATACAATAAAGAACCCTCTGTCCTCATTAAATGAATAAGGAAGTGGCAAGCTGGGGTTAGAGAGAGAAGGGCAGAGATGAGAGAGCAAACATCCTGCAAAACATGTTCAGTCCTGGACGCTATGTCTTGGAGATCTGTAGCAACAACACTAGGCAACAACCTAGTTTTTTGGTTTTAAACAAAACCAAAACAAAACACCCAAACCTTCAGAATGGGCAAAAAAATCCTCCTCTCCACACCATTCTGCAGGAAGTGTAATATACAGCCACAAATTCCTTTGGGCAAGTGTGTACTGCAATTTTCACAATATTCAGTATTTTCTGACTTAAATCAGTAGCTTCTATGAGCCCATAAACAAACCTAGGAAATGTCTGAAGAAAACTGATGATACCAGCTCTCCATTTTGCCTTAAAAATAGAGCGTCACTTCTACAGTAATGTTAAAGAGTTAAGACAGATGAAGCCCCTTTGCTGGGAGGGGAGACTGTCACCTGCTGGCACAAGAGAAAAGGCTGCCTCAGCACACTTGCAGGGAACCAGGTGTCTACAGCTCTATTTTCTGCAGGGGTCTATCTATCTGCTTCCCAAGAGGCCAGTGCTATGGTCCCCAGCTAGAACAGACAGCTAGAACAGTGAATCTTCTCATGTGAGCAAAAGCAGCAATGTTGGTTTATGACAGGACTCATTCCCTTTAAATGCTTTATGCCTTTAATACCAGCTTTTGCAGGGTGGAAGACAAAAACAGTCACAGAAAGCATTTTTAAAAGAGGAATGTGCTTGTCTTTTCCTCCTACATCAGTGAGCAAGGTTTCACATTAGAAATCAGGAGCAAGTTCACCATAAACTACTTACCCATCTGTGGTGTGTGTCTGGCAGGCCTGCTCTATCCCCGTAAATGTGGGAGGCTCTTCAGAAGGACCATGTTCTTGGGGTGCCCTGCCACAACAAAACCATCAGGGAGAGCTGAGCCCATCTGACATCTTCAGACTGTAGGGAGAAGGGAAGAGCCATCAGTGCAGCTCTGCATCAGGTGCAGCTGGTGGCATGGGCTATCGGGGTGCTTCCCTCACAGGTACAGTGAAAAGAAGCTGCCTTGCTCTTGAAACTTGTACCCATTTCTGGTTTCTCTCCTTTCTGGCCTGGTGATAGAGGGAAGTAGCCCCATCTAGCCAGATATCTTGCAGTGCTCCTCAACAATCACCCTGCCAGGGCATTCCCCTAGCACTGAAAAGATCTGGATGTTGGCTGCTGCATTCCGAGGTCTCTCCCTGAGATCAGAAGGGATGCTGGCTGCTGCAAGTGTTAAGAAGAACAAGCAGCAGAGAGAGGGAGCACAGTCTTCCCAGTGAAACCCCTTGTACATAATAAAGAAGTGAAGCACAGAACTTGGTGCAGTGTGGAAAGCATCTGCCTATCTACTGAGTTAGACATTTTGTCCAGAAGATTTCCATACAAAATAAGCACTTGAGTCTCTAAAAAGCTCTCCCAGACAAGAGTGGCTGCCAAGGCAATGCACCAGCAGCCAAAACAAAAAGCTGGAAGAATCCGTGGAGACAGAGGAGCTCCCTTGAAGCTGGAAACTGATGGCACTGACAGCAATGCTGAAAGGATGCTACAGTGTTTGCTGCAGCAGAGCTGCCCACTTCAGCTTGGGAGAGAAGGAAACATTGCAAATGGAGACAACAGGAGGTCCTACAATAATTGATGGGGAAAATACAGAACTGTTCAAAGACACTTATCTCTTTCTCTCTCTCTCAAGGTGTTCAAGTTAAAAAGCATCACAGGAATTGCAAATAATGGATTAATTTCAAAGACATTTGTATGACGCCCTGTTAGACCTAATGAAGAACTAAGGGTTTGGAGACAAGTCTGTGAGACTCAATTCTGCTCACTGCAAGCTTTCACAAGCAAGGATTCCTGTCAAAGTAGAAGGCAGTTCCTCCACTGCATCAAGTGCCCCTTCTTGAAGTGACAGCTCACACATCCATGCTTACATATTACTATTGCCTGTTAGTAATCAGGTACTACCATTTGAGACATGATGGTTAACTTCACCAAGGTGCACTCCTGGGACATAGCTGCTGTAGCCCTGACCACACACTGTACGCCACCTTGTTAAGACAGAAACTGCCATAGTTCTCCAGCTGTTACTACAGGAAAACTCTATGCAGGAAAAAAAAAATGTATGTTTGGGATTCTGACATAGCCTGGATAAAATGTACAGGCAATCCAAATTCTCCTTGTAGGAAGCTCCAAGCTGAAGTATCAACAAATAAACCAAATCTTAGAATAATAATATTGTTGCAAAATAGTTTAGAATAGAAAAAAAAATCAATTTACAGATTTATTCCAAGGAACTGGGAGTCAGTAAGACCTGAATATCTGTTTTAAAAGTGGTGATTTCAAAATCGAAAGTTTTTATTATCATGTCTCAGCTTGGATCAGCAAGTTCAAAATTAAACTTCCAACACAAATTTAAATATCCCAAAACTGTGTCGTTTCAGAAGTGAAGTAATACGATTGCTGCATCTTCAGATTTAACAAACTGAGTCAACTTCCCCTGCACTTTCCCCCATCCACCCTCCCTGTCAAAGCAATTCACCCCTCTGGTAAGTGTTGCAGGACAGCACTTAACATCTCCTCCTTACCTGGCAATTCAAAAGAAAGTAACAAAAGACTCGGTAATCAAGAACCATTCTCTGAACGAAAAGGTCCAATTTTACAAGATTCATCACAAAGTCTTTTATTCATCAGCAGCCCTGGCACTCTTCTTCCTCACACAGACATGTCTGGAATGTGTTTCAGGCTACTGGAGGGGAAAAAAGGTAGTTCAGCAGGAAGCAGCATAGGATAAAGAAATGAAGAATCTGAAATCGATCCTGTTCCTGTCCTATACATGACAACTTCTGTCAGAAGCGTCAAGCAGAGCAGGACTATGTCCTTGGTGAGCAGTTTTCTTTTTACTTTTTCTGTTACCTCCAGTAATATTGACAAACTATATACACATAAGAATACTTGCAATTTTGCATCAACAGACTTGTAGCTGTTATCTTACAAGGCATCTGAGATCTTATATAAACTAGATTTGGAGATTGAGAACAACAGATTTGTGTTAGGAAAAGTTCTACTTAAAAAGTTTCCTCCTTGCTAGACTCCATGCTGGTTTACTGACAGACCTGCTAGGATGAGGACACACAGAAATTCACTTCAGAAGCTGCAGGAGCTACTACCATTTTTATGAGAAGAATATTGCTCTTGCTTGCTCTGATTCAATGCTCATAGAAACCAATTAAGAGATTGAAACAAAGTCAGCAGAACTGATAGATGCAAGAAATGTCTTCTTTGAGTCCTAGACCTGGCATCAGGGCAACCTTTGCAACAGAGGGCCAGTCTCCTCTCAAAGAATACTTTCTCTGCATTTTCAGTCAGTTCTGCTCTGGACCATACAAGGGACAAAATAATAATAATAATAATAATAATAATAATAATAATAATAATACCACCACCGTTCTTGATGTTGTTATTGTTTCATTCCTTGGATTTGAACTCATGTGAATGGATCATCACTAGTGCAACATAAACAAACTTCCCTGGAGATCTGACCCCTCAGTACAGTACTTACAGAGACAGGTATTAAAACAAGGAAACAAAAATCCTGAACCACATTTTTTTTCTTCTGTGCAGTGTAAATGCATGCAAAAGAATACAGTAAAAGCGAGGTATGTGCAGAAGTTATCCTAGGTTTGATGAATGTGTCTGTTCGGAAGTGCAACAAGAAACCTAAGGAACTTGTTAGCCCTGGATTAATGTAACACCAAGGAGGAGTTAATGTAACACTAAAGCTGCAAAGCAAATCATAGAGAGAGCAGGAACTGCCAAAATTAGTCAAGCGCTTCTCCCACTGGTGCGAGCCTGCTCTTGGGTTCCAGGTCACGGCTTCCACACAAAAGTACACTCTTACCTCTCCAGAGCCTTGCCCAGTCACTGCTTGTCCTGTGCACCACACAGGGCACAACTCCCACACAGCAGCAAATACTCAATGACGTCTCTAAGGTTTACACCACAGCATTCTCTTCTTACAGTTTTTCATGTTTAATTTCCTTTTTAAATAAAAGCCATGGAAAACCAAATATTCAGCAGTATCCCTTGGCTCTGCATTCTCTCATACCACTTGCCTATGCTAACGATCCACAGGACATGCACGCAAGAGTGTTTAAAACCACAGTAAATGCCTCCTCCAGCACCTGAACTACAGGAAGAAGTGCTGGAAGACACAGGCATACAAGGCAGCAGAAGAGGACTGCCTAGTCGTCAGGAACAGAGTCAGCTTCTTGCCACCAACTTTCACACGTATTTGTAAGACATGAGAGGAATGTTGGGAGTCAAGCTTTTGTTTTTGCCCTCCCCCCACCCCCAACCCCGGAGTGAGGAAAGGAGACAGAGGTATTACTGAATAATGAGAAATTACATCTAGTGGCTGACTGCAGCATAAACGAAAACAGGTTTGACACTTTCTGAAAGGCAATGAAGATGATGATAAGACTTAGGGTACCTGTTGTAACTCGTGACCTCAGCATGGATTGGAGTGGTTTTCTATACCTGTGAACATGCTTATGAATTATAATTATGAATGCATAAATATAAATAATGCAGAATGATTGTACTTGCTCTAGTTCTGTGGCTGTAATGTAATCTTGTTCAAAAGAAAGAAAAAAGTGCATACATTAACACTGGTGGGCTGATGAAAGGAAACCAAAAGCAAAGACCTGTTGCCATGTTTGTCTCACTTTGTACAAGTTACAAAAACCTCCTTAAAACAGTACAGCAAACTGATAAAAAACTTCTCAGCTTTATTTGACAAAGACAACTTACAGGAAAAGTTTTCAGCAAACATCCAGTGCTGAGGCCCTGAATGTTTATTTATTCCACAATTTAGAACAAAGACCTCTAATCCTTTACAATTCCACTTCCCTTTCTCTCAAACTGTATTGCAGTTAAGCAAAGACAGTCTATACTCCTAGAGTAGAAAACAGGTAAACATTTGCAAAAAGTTAAGCTGTTATCACCATAAAGTTGAAGGCAAAAATTTTAACAGATAAGAGGGTAATGTTTCTGTGATAATTTTTTCTTTATCTCATAAATAAAGCCAGGAATTCTAAAGCAGTCCTCATTAAAAAATGCCCCTTGGGTTTTTTGAAGACACGTGGTGGCAGGCCAGTAAGACTTTTACAATTGTAGATTTTAGGGAAAGAAGGAGAGTTACACTTGAGAAAAGCCATGTGCTGGGACAGACTGCACAATAATGACAGCAGCAGTTTTGGCACAAAACCTTTGTTTCATTAAAACATACTGGGCTGAATATAGTAGTAGGACACATTTGCTGACTCAGACACTACAACATGAGAATCCAGGAGTAAGTTTAGTTTATGCAAATACAGTCTGAAGACTGTCCCAGCATAGGGTGAATAACACTGGTTTGAAGAAATATCTGCAAAAAGCCTTCAGCTGCACCAGTCCATTTCATGCCCTGCCCACGCTTGTTGCACTTTCTCCTTGTCTGGTCTCGGCTGGGATGGAGCCAATTTTCCTACCAGTTGGTTCAGTACAGTGTTTTGGATTTGGTATGAGAATCATGTTGGTAACACACTGATGTTTCAGCTGTGGCTCAGCAGTGCTTACCCTGAGCCCGGGGCTTTTCAGTGTTTCATGCTCTGCCAGTGAGGAGGGGCACAAGAAACCAGTTGAAAGCATGGCCAGGACAGCTGATCTGAGGTGGCCAAAGGGATATGCCATACCATAAAGAAGGTTCTGGATATGGGAAACCAGACCAGGGACTTGATTCCCCACAAAAATAAGACTTTGATGTTTCATGCATTCACCATTATCAATAAATAGTCAGGGACAGAGTTTGATGCCACACAGACATAGACAATCTCTAAGTTCTTCTAGAAGGAAAACTATAATAAGAAACAGTATCTGCAGAAAGTAATCTAAATTCCCCTCTGAAGTTGTAATACAACAAGGTCAAGTTGCCCTTCATAGCTGTATCTGTATAGGTGATGTTTGTGAGTAATCTCCAAACAGGTCATACAAACAAAACTACGGAAATTCAGATCCTCTTGCCTGGACCACTGGCAGACATGGAGCTGAAGGATCGATCTCTCAGTGGGTTGTGGGCACCCTCTGTGCTATCTTTATTACTTGCTAAATTCTCTGGAAGTTCTGCAGAAGACTCTTCCCCGCTCCATGCAGAAGTTCACTGGAGGGAATCCCAGTCAGACAACAAAAGTGATTCCCTACCTTGGGGCTTTTTTGTTCCAACCGACCTGAACAGCCCAGTTCCCAGAATGTCCTTCTTCATTTGTTCTGTGCAAGCCATGCAGAGCAATAGTCTCAACTCAGCATTTGATTCATGAGGAATGCCTCCCCACCAAGCCCAAAATAAACAAAATCATGTTTCTGTCCTATGCTACTTATATTGCAAACTAGGATCTCAGTTAATTTTAAAAAGCTATGCATTGACACAAAATACTTCCAGGACAAGTAACTGAAGTTAATAATGTCTCTCAGCTCAGGCTACAGCTCAATTAACACATCCCACCTTGAATATCACATTGCTCTTCCCTGTATCTTGAGAATCTTGCCAGCTGTACTAACACAGGAACAACAGAAGAAAGTAGCTATCACAAAACCTTGGCTCTTGCATCAGGTGACTGAAATGAGCATTGCACAAGGGTGCTTTGATGTTATAAAAGGCCTAAAAAAATGCCAGGGGGCTGGGGTGTACTTCTTGCTGTGTTTACTTTCTTACCAAAGGGCACTTGTCATACAGATGCCATCTGCTGCATTGAAACACAATACCCACCCAGGTAAAATCAAAATCTCCCACACTGGCAGGCTCTTTGTACAGATTAAAAGATCACCACTAATATAATTTTAGATGATTCAAGAAACTGTGTTATAGAGACTGCATTTCTTGAAAGCTTTTCCTGTTGTAGGACAGAACCTCAGCTCCCAGTGAAGACTCTGCCCTCACAGCTGTGCATAAGAAGTCACAGGTTCATAATCCAGAAATATTCATGCTCGAGTCTCATACAGAGAGCTGAGAGTGCAAAGTGAACACAAATGACCCCACTCCCCCTCACTGCTCCCTGATCCCCCTTCTTTCCCCTGTGTGCTCACAGGCAGTGCAGGAATCCAAAGGAGCAATCCTGCAGTGGAAGTCATCTCTCTGGGAACTGAAACTGGCTTTAAAGACACTCGGCCTTTTAACACTTGTGGATATTTCCCACAGCGTGAAAGGCAGGAAAATCTGGAAATATGCTACTACATGGGCTTACCTAAAGCACCTTGCTAAAATCAGGATCCTTTAATACAAGCACCTCCTTGGTCAGCCACTAATAGGAACCATGGAGGATGATGCTATTTGTTGCACTCATATCAGTCTGCTTAGGTTTTTTTATTTGTCTTCAGTCAAGACAGATGCTTTGGTCTATTTTGAGTACAGAAAAGGATCATGCAGTTCAGTGTATCTGCTTTATAATTAATGAATATTCTGAAATCTCAGCCCATCTGAGTCTCCTTCATATAAAAGAGGCCAAGATTGTGTTAAAATATGGAGAACATTTTATATAATCTGCCCACAAAGGCTGCCGAGGTCCTAAAGAGAAATAAGAAGCAAAAAACCCCCAAAACTGATGATGGACAAACAGAAAAGGGCAGGATCATGCTAGAGGGACATCATCTTCCTGGACCATGTTCACAGAAACAGGCTGGATTTTCCTCATGGCCATCTCCTTCCCTACCCTTACAAAGCTCAGCACCCCTATGCCTCTCGTATTGGAGGATACCCTTTGAAAGAGATTCCATTTTGACTTCTACAACATACAAGAAAAACATAAGACAAATTTCAAGGAGGTGGCAGCTCCTGTCCAGTAAGATAGAAATAGATATTCCTTAACCATCACTCCTACCAAAGAATGCAGTGGACCATTAACAAAACAGCACACTGATAAGGACTGTAAGCCTAGCAAAGCTAGAAGCACAAGCAGAAAAGCCCATAAGCTACTGATGTTGGAACAGAGAGAGTTGAAAGCAGTCAGAGATGGAAAAACATGCCCCAAGACCCCAAAAAACCCTTAGAATTGAAGTGAAAGCAGAAAAAATAAGACTGCAAATTGAGACAGGTAAAGGCTAGAGGACAGGATGAGAAAGAAAATACTGAACATAAAGCTTTTAAAAAGTCTCAGGAGATGCATCACAACAATCAGTCTGATCTGTAAAAATGACCTGGAAAGGTATGGAAGAGGGACATGTACCCTTTTTCATTCTCTCACAAATTCTTTCTTAAAGGACTGTCAAAAAAACTTTTGCTCTATCCACATTTCTTCTGGGTTCTAAGTGTTGGCTCCACTTATTAACCACTGTTAAGAGCATAACTAGCAAAACAACAGATTTGTAGGGGATGAGGAACAGGTCAAAGAAAATCAGATGATTCTCTAATTGATATGAAAGTACTAGGACAAAAGAGAAGGGAAGACAAAATTGGGGAACAATGCAGAGCTTTTAGAAGTGGCACAGAATGAAGAGAAGAAAATAAGAAAATTAAATGATAAAAAGGTCAAGGACATCTTCATTACCTTAAAATCACAGGAGTGGCCTAATATGGTAGAAACACGCATTGGTGTTTCAGTGCAGAAAAGATCAAACTTCACTCCTGAACTGTGCTGCTCCATCTCTGGATTTGCAGGTACTGCAGTGGGAGTAAGGAGGAGTTAACAGCAGAGTTCTGCTCTGTTGGCACTACAGGACTGAATCACACCTTATCAGGGGAGCTGCACTGCCACACAACCACCAGCTCCCAGTGGTGTATAAAACAGAGAGAGAAAAAACAGTAGTGTATAAAACAGAGAGAAAACTAAGGAAGAGGACTGAGTCTAGTGCTGTTTTCTTACAGTTAGTCTTCCAATTTATTTTTGGCTCAATACATGAAGGCAAAAAGGAGTGGTAGAAAGGGAATGGAAGTAGATTATGTATTTGTATTCTTTTTTTCCAGTCCGTCCAGAAAGGCCAGTTTTGTAAACAGAGAGAAAGCTGAGATTTTCTTTATCTTGTTAACTACTCCCATGACCGTAACACACCATGCAGAGTTCACAATTATCTCTCTGCTCAACATTATCGAAAATGCACTGCAACTTCTTTTGCATCACATTATTTTAGTCAGGCTATCTGCACCTAAAAACACTCAGCCTATTGTTTCAACAGCACAGACCTGCATGCTGAATTATAAAAATTGCCCAATATCATATTATCTTGGCTACAGATTTAATTTCATGGAATATGAAACTTCACTGAAAATCACTGTACAACAAGACAAGGAAACAAACATTCATTTCTTTTTTTGTCTTTTTTTCCCTTTATATTAAGTGTGAGCCCACTACAACTCCCTCTGGGAGGATATTTTTCGTACAAAGCCACATTCTTTGGGTCTCATTCACATAAACCGTCATTGAACTGTATGAGATCAGCCACAGAGGCAGAAATCAGGGTTTGATCCAGCATTACCGATACAAAATACAACAAAGAATTAAATTAAAAAAAAAAAAGAATAATAAACATCCATCTTCAAACTATCTAATAATGCAAAATCTAGTCAAAAGTTTTGTTTTTCAGTTTTACCCTTCTGAAATGTAATACAGTAAATAATTATAATTTAGCTACACGCTATTTGTTGATAATTACCTCTCTGGGGGCCATACTGTTACTTGAGTACAAATCATGAGAATTTAAAATAGTCATTATTTCAGTATCACTTTATTATTGATCCTTAAGTAAGCAAGGCCTGAAAATCCCACTTACAGAGCATAAGGGAAGTGATTTTCAAATGGTACTTGGAAAAAACTGCTAACTTTTGCATTACAGACACCTTTGCCCGACTCTGTCTTCCCTGCAACACTACATATATTTTGAGCTAAGCTTAACATACACAAACCATGAAAAACTTTTGTTAGCAGAAGAATGGATACTCATACTCAAAATTTGAATCATGACAACTGATCAGCTGAAGGCCAGTTTACTTTTTACAAGTAAAAAGGACAGACATACAACAGATGCTTGCTGCTATATTAAAATTTACAATGTGACTTTATTAATAACAATCAAATTAAGACAGTGCCTACAAAGTTAATGCTTTCCAAAATCTCAGTATTTTGGGGAAGATGACAAGTATACAGCTCCCTAGAATGACAGAAAAATCTTACTGTGAAACACTGTAGCACATATTTACTGATGCGCTGAGAAATTCCATCATAGCGTCACTCTCCTCTGATAACCCTTCCTGGCTTGGCTTACTTGAAAAGCACATTTAGTGCTTTTTCCACTAAGGCCGAGTATCTGTGTATTTCATGAGAGTTACACAGGCATGAAACACAGAGCAAGTTCTCAATTTCACTGGCACTCTTTATTCCATGTCTGGGAAAAACTGAGAATGGATCCTAGACAAAACTAGCTTTACACCACAGCCTTCTGAGTAGCTCAACACTTATTCAGCCTAGTCAAGGAGAGAGTCTTGATTTCAAATTGTGAGGAGAACAAATAAACAAATAAATGTTGGTTTGTTTTTTTTCTTTCAAGTGCTGTGCTCAGTTCTTCTGAATGCACCCTTACCTGTTTTCTTGCTGTGCCTGCTCACCAAAACCAGTTCATCCCATGTAAGTATATTCAGACACTTCCTGCATGTACAAACCCACATGTGATATGTAAGCAAATTCATATTATTACAACTTTTCAACACAATTATTCTTAAAAGCTGGAAATACACGTATCCAAGTTCTGTATGCTTGATTTTGAATAAAAGATGTTTCTGTCTTCCATGCCAAGTATCCTACTTTCAGGATTACAAAGAAAAAGAAGAAAAACCTGGCACAGTTCTAGCAAATGAAGCAGCAACATCCTTCTCATTTGTATGTCTGCAGTTATAGACATGAAAGAGTAAATTCTCTAAAAGAATATGGAACCCAGAAGTTTGTTTTTTAACTTCTCAACCATGTATTAGTAGGCAGAGACAAGGGGAACAGAAAGAAGACAGAAAAAACTTGGGTTTGTTTTTTTCAACCTGAATTACTCTTTTATGGAGACTATGAATCTGGGAACAATTCCTTAAAATATTGGGGTTTTTGCAGTTAAGAGACTCTGCCAAGGACCAGACCTTATACCCACAAATTCTCCTTTGATTTATTGATATGGCATGCTACTTAGTGCAAGTATCCATACCACTCTTTTAATTCTGCCATTTGCTTTCCCATTGGGACCCATCTTGCTTCCAGGTAAACAAAGTGTAAAATTCTTATTGAGAAAGAATGAACAAGCAAAGCAGAGCTAAATATAGAAATAAAACCTGTTCTGACAAGTAGGAAGAATGAGAAGCAGGAGTTACTGTAACACACACAGGGTTTTCTTTGACCAAAACTAAATCTCAAATAGAATAGTGAAACTTAAAATTTCATTAAGCAAGCTGGGATGTGATTGCAATGTAGAGCTGAATTTTGCTTGTTGTTTGGATACAAGACAGATGTTTAAATTAAGCTACTTCACATTTGTGGTGAGTGTACACGTAGCCTGTTACCACAGTTGCACTGATGTGAAGTTATTCCTCAATAACTCATGTCCAATCCCGAAAGATTCCCTTCAAAGGAATCTTAAAGGCTTAAAAGAAGAAAAAAAAGAAAGCAAACTCACAAAAAAAGTCCCAGTATTATAAAAACTAGGCAGTCATGGCATAACAGGAAAAGTCCTCATCTGTACAGAGAACCAGTCAGACAGGAAATAAACAGTACAAGGTCAGCCTTCCCGAGAGAAGGACACTAAGCCTGCAGCCCCACGGCCACCTGCATTAAGCATATATTGTGTTCATTACACCCACTAATGAATCACAAAGGGACACGGAAAGATTACAACTACTAAAATGGCTGGTAGATTTCAATACCATTTAAACACAATCTGGTATTTGTGGTGGGAGAAAACACCTCAACTTCATAAGCATAATGATGGGCCTGGAATGATCCAGGAATGAAATCCTGGATTGACAGTGGACTGTTCTTACAAAAACGTCAGCACAATTAAAAACCAGGAAGGATGTAAAAAAAAAAATATTACTGCAGAGAGTACAACCAAACCCCACCTTTATGCAATCATCTAAGAAATTCAATTGCATCTTAAAAGTTGTAAGTCTGGCCTTCTCCTCTTTGAAAAGGTTTAGCAAAACTAGAAGAGTTTCAAGGAAGGAGAACATAAGAGAACCAAAGGTAAGACATAATTAAGTAGAAGAAAATGAGGTTGGAGAAATACTAGAAGACATCAGATTAAACCAGCATATTTTATGCTCGAAACAAGTGAGAAGAAATAGCTCTTCTTATTAAATAGCAACTTTCAAGCTGTGTTCATCATAGCTTTCTTTTCTGGTTTTCTCAGGCTGTTTCCCATTCACTCATGTTCCCTGCTCAGCTTGAAAGAGTTACTGATATACATGCCCTACAAGAGTGAAAGGCATTAAAGAGAATATATGTCATCTTTCCCTGCAAATCAAATGCAGCCAACTTAGAGATGAGAATTGGCCAGGCTGAGCATGAAATCATTCACCCACACCTCCAAACCAGGCTCATGATACCTGCAGCCATAGGACTTGGTCAGCTCCTGGCCACAGTGCAGGAAGAGCTGAAAGAAATCTCCCCAGACAGACAGTCCTGACCTAGTCAGTGAGAGATGTCCACCTCTCACTGCCTTCAACCAAAGTATGATTTGTAAAAATGGTCACACAGAGAAGCTGCTAATGTTAGGCAATATGTTATTCCAACTATGGCAAAAGCACCTATGCCTCTTGGTAAGTTTTTGAAAACTCTTTACATTATTATAATTTAAATAAATTAAATTTGATCTTGCTTATTTTCAGGCTAGCAACAAATAAAACAGCTAATATCAACACCCTCTCTTGACTGAGCTGTCCTCATTCATCCCCAAACCCAGTTCTGCTTTATCAGGCATGCTGGTAATGAAGCTGCTCACCTGCAGGGGCACCTCCACTTGTCTGTCAAGACACCAGGGACTAAGTGAAATGGATGACAGCCTCACCCAGTGCATGCCAGGTCAGGATTTCTTAAACCCTGGCTTTTCCAAACTGATTAAGTGTAGTCTTACAGGGAAAGAAGGGAATCCAACTTGGTAGCCGACTGTTCATTAATAAAATACTGTACTTCAAATTCAGGTTTAAGCTTACTCCACACCTGAGTCTGCCATTCATAGCAATACTTACACCATAAGCTTAAAAATAAACATTAAAAACCACCATAAACTTAAGAATAATAACAAAAAAGAACACATGGAAAGAGCATGGCCAGATTTTACACAGAAGCTGTGAAAAAAGAATAATAACACATACTTGCAAGAATTCAGGAGCTGCTGCAAAGTCTGGAAAAAACAAACTGATAAGAAAGTGCTGCACTTTTAAAATCTGGATTCAAACCAGAACAACAACATCAATGAAAAACTGTAGATGTCAGGCAGATAATTCTGCAGCCAGAAGAAAGACACTCCCCTTCCCTCCATCCCATAATCCTCTTGAAAGACTTCAGCCAGACACAGTCAAATCCCAAAAGTGCTCAGACAGAAAATGAAGGAAAATTACTCCTATGTAAACTTTACAAAATACTATAAAAATTAGTTAAGCAACAGATCTGCCTGGCAGTTATTAGTGCAATTATTTGCAACAGTAGTGATACAGTGAAAAGATCATATCCTGCCCAAGACTCTGAACCAGCTGCAATTTCTGCATCTGTTGCATAGATATCAAACTCTGAATAGAAGTAAAATATACCTAAAATGATTCACTGTGACCACTATTAAAATGTTCTCAAATATTATGCTCATATCTAATTACCATACGTTCACACAGCTTTCTTATTTTATAAGGCTGGCACTTTTCCTCAGTGACTGGCCCAACCAAGACAATTAAGGGGCACTTTAATTCAGAAGTGTATTGGCACAATTTAAATAGATCTAGCAACAGTTCTTCCTAAGATGTCACATTGCAGATGCTGTTAAAACCAACAGAAAATATTCCTGACTGCTAAAAGCAATTGGCATCTCAAACTGGAAAAGGAAATTATCCCACTGCAATGCAGACACAAGGAAGATGCACAGCCTTAAGGAACTAATTTCCATCAATTCCAAATGCATTTTCCATAATGCAAATGAAAATGCTTTTGTCCAACAGCAAGCCAAGACATGCACACAAAACCTCTATCTTCAGCAGCTCACTTCACAAAGTGGAAGGTGCTTAGGTGGGGAGGGTGGCAAACCACGAGAGAGAAAGTAAGGGATAGGCTAAGTTAGAGGCTTGTTTAAATCCAGCATTTGAAGGAGGTATGATTTAATGATTTGAAGAGTACTCCAAATACGCTTTTGATCACGACATAAGATTGAAAAGCCTAGAGTTTTTTGGCATAGGAGTATATAAATTTTTCTCCAGGATTATGGCAATCCCACTAGGATACCTATGCACAGCACATCACACCCCAGCTACCCTGTAGCCCCAGTATGCTCCATCTGGCTGGTGTCCACATCAGATACTTCCATCCACCACCTGCCACAGATGTGCCCAAATCCCATCCCTAATCACAGCCAAATTCTCCCCCATGGCTGTGGCTTGGCTGAGATGCATCTAGAGTTTGGAGGCTCAGCAGTAGGTGTGGGGAGCAGGAAGGAGACAGCCACAGAGGAGAAAGCAGGAAGACACAAGTGCTGGCTAGAATAAAGAGTCTTCCTGTTCATTCTAAGGACCTTTAATTTCATCTCATGCGTGGCAGGACCACTGACAAAGCATCAATAGTAAAACAGTGCAAGAGCAAGCCAGCAATCTACAGTCCTGCATTGTATCATGAGCCACCTATACATTCAATATTGCATCAGAAGTACATCACTGAGGCTACAAAGACAACCTCTCCACTGCTGGATAATGCAAGAATTCAAGCTGTTGTACTGAGTCCACTAGGCCATCCAATGGGGATTGATTTATCCAACTAACTATTAGTGGTAATAAACTGGATTGCTTTTAGCCTTAAAGTTCTGTGCAGCCTTAATGCTTCATTTATCACAAACCTCTCAAAAGTGTGTCCTAAACTGACATTCATTTCATCATTGGGTTTTTTTATAGCATTCTTGACGCTGGTATCAAACTACTGCACACCAACAGTGTCCTTCCTGCTTCACTCTCAACACCTGCAAATCTCCAACTCAACCTCAGTGTTTTCCAGAAAACAACAAAATACCTGTCTGGCCAAACCATCAGCACTTGGAATACAAAGCAGCACTGTGCCATGCCCAACCTGTCAAAGGAAGCAATACACAGAGAACATCCCAGTCACAGGGAATATCTCAACACTCATGCACTTGAAAGCTATGCAACAAATAAGCAAGGACTCCACACATTTATTCTGACTCTTCCTAAATTTGGAACACCTGCCTTCACAAATTCAACCATCTTTTGAATGGCAGCATGAGATAAACCAAATACATACAAAAGGAGTGGAAAAAGTGTAGAGAGAGACCAGCACACATAATTCAGTGACAGGTCACAGCAAGACGTGGGGTATTTCAGGATTTCACTATTCTCACAACTGCTGTCAATGAACTGGAACAAACTATTCTTCAGCAGCACCTGCCAACAGGGAGTGGAGTAGTCAAATGAGAAGTAATGAAGCTATTCCTGAAGGGTTCACAAGTTAGCAATGGTATGCAAGAATATTTCTAGTATTGTACTTCAGAAACTGTTCTAGAGATTTTTGGGATCAAAATAGCTGGATAGAAGGCAGGGAAGAAAATTAGCCCCTTGTTGTTATGAATTAAGGTCTTTGTGAAGTGCAGCTCTACACCTTCTATTTTTGGCTGGATCATTTTTGAGGAAATCACATATTTAATTCCTGAATAAACAAAAGGAACTAAAAATAATTATTTCAGATTCTTATTTGCCCAAAGCTATTACAATCAATTTACATATTTGACAAATATCTCACTAGATCAATCTTGCCAATAAAACATGGCACCTCATTTGTGGTTTTAAATAAAATACTTCCACCATGGACGTGTTGTACTGATATATCTTTAAAAAAAGATACAACTTCTCTGCAAGTTCATCCAAAGTCCTAACTGTTGAGGGAAAAAGAGGAATTGCACATCAGAAATTAATGAGAATAAATATAGTTGTCAGTATAATTAATTTAAGAACTTGAAAGTGCATTACAAATGTTCATTGGTACACCACCTATCCAAACCAATATGCGTTGTTCATCCTGTTATATAGATTTAGTGAATAAAGGAGCGTAAGGTCTTTTTCTTTTACAACACCAAATGACTCACTGGCAAAGTCAAACAGAGGTGACGCTAAAGACACATCAAGAAATGCAGCTTGAGGCTCAATTGCTCATTACCACACCCTACAATCATTCATCTCACCTAGTCCAAGAACATGGTAAATTTGATAATCCGAACCCCAGAACGTGCCACCTGTGACAAGGCAGACACCTGGTGCTGCAACTACATTATATCAACCAAGGCAGGAGCCCAATTAGTGCAGACAACTTCTCACAATTTCTGTTCACCAAAAAAGAAAATACTTCTGTGTAAAAATCTTGAAGGAAAGCACCTTCATGATCAGGAGGTTTTCACTTTATTTTTACCAATCATTTACTGGCTATTTCATTTCTTGTGTTCAGCCAGTCTCCTATATGAGGTTGGTAGCATAAATATTAAGGAGCGGGAGAAAGTGAAAACTTTTCAACCGAATACTGCTGCAAAACTGCTTTTTAATTTTATTAGTTTATTTTCAAACAAACAAGAAACCAGCCAACCAAACAAAAAAACACCAGGGAGAAAAGCAGTGACACTACTACTGCTGCTACACAGTTCCTATTTTACCCTTGCAGACTAATAGGTCCTCACAGACAAACAGGCACACACCATCGACATACCAGGCATCTAAATACTTTATGTAGCCACCCAACTGCAGGTTTTGCTACATGCAGTGTATTTAACTATTTTTGAGTATTTTCTGCTCAGAAATTGTTATGAAGTTCCGAAGGAGAGTCATTACACCATGTCTTGTGGTCTGCAATGCAACTGCCGGTCTTACATGTAATCACACATCTCCAGAAACACTTTGTTTTCCAACTATCTAGAGAATGAAGATTACACAATACTTGGAACCTGAGCCTGCCAAAATAAGTTGTTATAAAACTAGCTGCACAGCCTGACACATCACCTTGAAAGAAAGTAAATAACATTCTCCTCAGAATAAACCACAGACTCAAAAGTCTTACCAGGAGATCTGATCCATGCCTAACCAAGGCTGCTCGAGAGTTAAGAAATGGTTACATTTTTCTGTCTTTGGACAGAGGCGGACTTACTGATCTTCCCAATTACTCCTTTAACATTGTTAGGGCATTCTAAATTCATTTAAACAACTCATGGGGCAAAGATTCGCCGATCCACCTACCAGCAAGCTACTTTCTAACTCTCTCAATGTTTTCCCTGTGAACAAAAGGTATTCAGTGGCAGACAATGTGTCCTTTTGGTCATTTGCACTGCAGAAATACCAAGCAGAAGCCCAAGCAATCACTTCACATATAACTATAAAACATGAAGATATTGGTTATGCCTTTTCACAAAACCAGAGCACTGTCTACAGCCTATACTGTAACACACCGGCACCCCAGGGCACGATCAGCTCTTCATTAATGCCTGCAATAAAAAGAACACTGCAGAACAATGACATGCCGTAGCCATGGATTTCCACAATCAGAGCTCTCCCGGCTGCCAGCGCCTACTTACAAGGTGGTGAGAGCCCAGGGGAGGGTGATGTTTGCAGCAAACTAGTGGAAATGTTTTCAGTGGAGTTTTCAGGTGATGTCAACAACAGGAAGGATGACTTTGAGCCAGATTTCCATTTCTCATCAGACGCGGCCTTAAAAGTTGGAAAAAGAGCGTTAAGACTGCTCGTTTTCACCCCCAACCCTGCAAGTGAACCCCTACGTCGACAGAGGTCCTGTACCATCCCGGAGGGTCCGTGTCTGCCCGCCGGGGGTCCCTCTCCGGGCTGGAACAGGGGAACACTTTCACTATTCCGGTGCGGGGCAGTGGCTCCTCCGTGGCCGTCCCCGGCCGCAGCCCCGGCACAGCCCGGCCACCCCCGCCATCCCCTGTGCGGCCCCGGGAGCGCCCCGGCCCCACCGCAGCCCCACGGAACCGCGGCGGGGGCACCGAGCTCACCTGCGCTGCCCCTCCCGCGGCGCCGCTCCCGCCGCACCGGGCCCGGCACTGCCCCTCCAGCGGCGCCTCCGCCGCCCGGCCGGGGCTGCCCCGGGGGAGGCGCCGCCGCCGCTGCCGCTGCCGCTGCCGTGCCCGCTGCGAGGGCGACACCGAGCGGCCGCGGGGGGCAGGAGGCGCTCACTGAGCCGGGACCCAGCCCCGAGCCCCGCCGGGAACACGGGGCCCTGGCCCGAGCACCGCTTCACGCGGCCGGACGCTCTCCTGGACCGGAGCTCCTTTGCAGCTTAATTATGGAAGCCAATAATAATTTGTGTTGGAGCAGAAGCGCTACAAAACCACAGCACCAGAGCGGGTCGGGTTGGAAGGGACCGCGGTGGGTCACCCGGTCCAACCTCCCTGGTTAACCAGGGTCATCCTAGAGAACGTGGGACAGCACCGCGGCCAGACGGCTCTTCAGTATCTCCAGTGAGACACCTTCCACAATCTCTCTGGGAAATCTGTTCCAGTGCATGGTCATTCACACCGTAAATAAGTTGTGCCTTATGTTCAGGTGAAACTTCCCATGCATCAGTTTCTGCCTGTTGCCTCATATATGAGTGGTGGAGACCACCAAGAAGAGCCGGGCTCCATCTTCTTTTAACTTCCCTTTAGATATTTCTACACAGGAATGAAGTTTCCCCTCAGTCACATCTTCAGCAACCAGGCTCGGTTCCCTCAGCCTTTCCTCACAAGAGAGATGTGTCAGCCTCTCAACCGCCCTCGTTGCCCTCCACCGGACCCACAGCAGCTACATGTCCCTCTTGCACCGAGGAGCCCAGAACTGAACATAATAAAATTTCCCCAATTTCAGGGAGCCCAGACGCCCTTCGCTCCAGCAGGGAGCCTGCAGTAGGCTTTGAAGTCTGAGCCGAAGGTCAGAGAGGGATGTCTTAAAAGTCAACAGTGCGATAATGCCTCACCCACCCCTCCAGCTATCGCGTTATCACTGGGAGCTTCTGCTCACCCAAGTCATGTGTGGGCAATTATGGGTTAAGGACAGTAATTCACAAACTGGAATGGAGGCAAGTTGGACAGGACCATCTGTAGACACCGGTAGAGGAGAAAGGAGTTTGTATGAGTAGGCTGAGTAAAATTACAAAAGTGGGTTTGGGAGAAGAAGGAAAAAACAGAAAACAAGCAGTTGTTCCCCATACAATGCTTGATCCCACAGACACATCGCTTTCAAGGGTTGTTCCTCTGGCTTGAAGGCATTCTCAAAATGCCCTGAATTAACTGATGCCCTAAACAAACTAAACATTGAAGTATCACAGGCACATCCTAGTTATGTCATGAATATATTCTTTTGAATTTTTTTTTTCAGATTTTTCTACTTATGCCTTTTTCACTAAATAATAACTATAGTAGTCATCGTTCTGTGGCAATAGTCATACCAGAGGTTCACATCCAAACCCCTGATGTTCCCCAGGAAAGACTGACTGACTGGATTTATTGTTCTGATGCCTCCCTGATCTCAGCAAGACTTTGTCAAAACTACAGCATTAATCTGAAGCATTAATCTTTCATCTTTACAGATAGTATCTTCATCTCAGATGAAGATCTGATGTCTCATTACTTAAGTTAAAGTGTAGTTGCTAAAACACATAAAAACACACTGTGATTCTTCACACTACAATTTTGTTTGCTCATTTCCATATTCAGGATAGGCTTACTTCATGTGAATTTTATTTAATTTGATACTGTGCAGAATTCTAATGTAGGAATAAAAGTATTTGCGTAAAAGTTAATCTGTATGTTAAATAAGTTCCATATATGTAAAAGTTTACAGAACTAATTTGGTTGTGTTTGATCATTATGATTGAGAAACAAGGTGTTAGTACATTGTAGAAAAAAGCTTTCTTGGCACAGATGTGTCACCAATGTATTTCATCGAAGTTTTCACTCTTTAACAGGAACAGGATGAGACCCTACCGTGATCCTGCAAACCTAGGTGCATACAGGCTCCTTGATTGTGTGGATGTCAGAGGGACAATTCCGTGTGCTTAAGTAGCATTAACCTTTTCTAATGCAGGCAGTCGATTTTGTATTCTTCTGGATTTTTTTTTCTTAGTGGGGAGAGAAATGAATGACATAGAAAGAATATAATGTCCATGAACTGCAGCTCTCCACGGACAAAGTCCAGTCACATCTACCGCTACCACACTACCATTGTGCATTGTCATATATACAAATACTGTGAGGTGAGGTTCTTAATTACCTGCCCTTACTACAAGTCCTGTGACTGAAGGCTGCGTGTTGTTTCATTATGTGCACCCAGCTTCAAAGTCAAGTGACCTGTCAAAAGGAAAAGAAGAAAAAGACCCTGTGCAGAGGGGACTGAAAACTACCTGGTGGCAAAGGGGCAGAGGAGGAGCACGTCCTGAGGTTTATGTAGACTCCATGGCAGATTATATTGCCAAGAATTGGTAGAAATGGTTCAGCCCTACTTTAAAAAACTATCTGGCAATGGGCCTGGAGTCTGTGTGGCTTTGAACCTAAAGCTGTGGATAGGTAGGGGGTCACTGATGTCAGTTGCAGGAAGGTTGTGTGAAGAGCTGCATTGCAACCAGTCCTCTTTTTTGAGTTTCTACACCCTGATTTAGAATTTTAATATATCCAAATTATTCTCTCTCTCATTGGTCATGTTTCATAGCTCTTTTTATAGAAGAAACCTAATACAGATATTTCTAGCCAAGACGCACATTCCAAAGCCGGCCTTGAAACCTAACATCCCTTTGTGCACATCTGTTTTACTGATCACTCTATCAGCTGGTATGTGAGACAGGTGGTCCTTCATTACACACCAGGAAACTCTCTTCCTCTTTCCATCAGTTTTCAGCAGGCTAATGCCTGTCAGGGCTGTCCCGAGACACAATGCTGAAAACGTGACTGGTAAAAAAATCCTGCTCCAAACCGAAGCCCTAACTCCTTTTACAGGATTTAACTTTGAAAGGTTTCCCATTATCTTTTAGTACATTGTTAATCTGTTCAAGCAGAACTTCCAAGCAGGCTGATAATTTGAGAATAAAGGCAGGCCTTTCAATAAATTTGTATATTAACAGGCAAGGGGGATTTCTTCCACCTCTGAACAGATGCGTACTTCCATTATCTCCGGTGGGTTTGTGCAACCTGGAAGGGCTGGTGATAAGATGATTTTCATGCAGCACAAAGTTGGGAAAAATAATCAGCTGCAGGAAAAAAGCAGAGATTCCAATCAGAAGTCTAATCAATATACAGAATGCAAGGAGGGAGAATGGGACAGGAAGAAGTAGAAAGAGAGATACAGGAACAGAGGAAAAGTTGGTGTTGGAGAATCGGGAATTCAGCTGTGAGTCACCACAGTGGGCAGCACGGGATGACAGCCAGGGGCTAACACACACTCTGGAGCTCAGACTGGTACAAGGTAAGAAGAACAGCACTGAGAACTCCCGAGAAGGGGCCTGGGTGAAAGGCAGGGAGGTCTTTGCAGAGCAGGCCTGGAGAAAGTAATAGCAGGGAGATGAGTGCACCTTGGTCTGTCAGGGGCATCAAAATCTCAGCTTCTTCAGAGATTTCACTACCATGTCTCTCTTTAGTGTTCCTTATTAATCAAGTTGTTTTTTCTAAAGTAATGTCTCTAACCCATACTGCAAATCCACTACCTTCCACCATCAGTGCCTGGCTTAACATGTTGTGCTTGCCCATGTGATGCCAGTGGGCATGAGGGAGCACGGGCAGGCAGCAGGCAGTGCTGACACACTTGGGGCTGGAGTGATGGCAGAGGGGTGGGCTGGGCAGCGCCAGGCACACACTGATCCTGCCCGTGTTCTGAGCCTCCCACATGCTGGAAGTGTGTACGGGTGATGTAGGAGAGTCCCAAGTCTGTCTCTGGGGTTTGTGCAGGGTGAGGCTGCAGCACATGACCAAGCACAGGAGGCTCAGGGCAGACCTGACCATCTCTCCAGACTGACTTGAAGAAGGTTGTAGCCAGACAGGGGCCGGACTCTCCTGCCAGGAAATCAGTGACGGGAGGAGAGGACATAGTCTTAAGCTGCCTCAGGGGAGACTTGGCTTCTACATTAGGCATAAATTCTTCACTGAGAGGGTGATTAGATTCGGAATGGGCTGCCCAGGGAGGAGGTGCAGTCGCCGTCCCTGGAGGTGTTTAAGGAGACTGGGCCTGGCACTCGGTGCCACGGTGTAGCTGACACGGCGGTGTTCAGTCATAGGCTGGACTCGGTGATACCAGGTCTTTTCCAACCTATTTGATTCTGTGGCTGTAAGGATTATGAGCAGGGATGTTTGTAATAGAAGCGCCAGGTGCCATCGGTGCCGCTGCCGGGCACACCGGGCCGCTGGGCTCCCCGGGGCAGCGCCCGGCCTGGGCACCGCTCCCGCGGCTCTCCCGGGACAGCAGGGCCGGGCGGGGGGCGGCGGCAGGCCCCGGACCCGTCAGCGAGCCCGCAGCGCCCGGCTGTGCCCGCCGGGGCTGGGGTGACACAGCGCGGCCGGGCTCGGGAGAGGGGCTGGGGTGCCACAGCTCGGGAGCGGGGCCGGGGAGCGGGGCTCAGGGGCCGGGCTCGGGAGCGTGGCCGGGGAGCGGGGCTCAGGGGCCGGGCTCGGGAGCGGGGCCCGGCGGGCGCGGAGGCCCCGGCGGCCCGTGACCGGGCGCGTCAGGTGACGCGGGTCACGCCGCCTCCCTCCCTCCCCGCCCGCCCCGCCGGCAGCTGCGCCGCGCTCCGCCAGCGCCGGGCGGGGGAAGGAGGGGAGCGGCGGCGGGCGCGGCGCCAGCGGGACCTGCGCCCCCCGCGCCCCGAGCCCGCCGCAGGCACAGGGGCCGCGGAGCCCCGCGGGGAGCGCGGCCGGCATGAGCCAGGTGCCGAGGAAGCTGCCGGAGGAGGAAGAGGGGGACGAGGAGGAGGAAGAGGAGGAGGAGATCGTGGGCTTGGCGGGCTACGCCGACGGGGCCGAGTCCTTCTCGGACGGCGACGCGGAGAGCGGCGGCGATGAGGCGTGTGAGTGCCGCTGGCGGCGGCCGCAGCCGCTCCGGGGGCGGCGGGAGCGGCGTGGCGGGGCCCGGGGGCGGAGGCCGGGGCTGCTCCCGAGAGCCGAGCGGCAGCGCCGGGCGCGGACGGGGCCGCGGGGCAGCGAGGGCAGCGAGGGCGGGCGGGGGTCGGGTGAGGCCGGGGCGGTGGCGGGGCACGCAGGGCCGCCGCCGGGAGGTGAGGGCTGGCGGCCCGCCGATGTGGGTCAGGGAGGAGGCGAGGCTCCCCGGGGGCTCGGGGCACGAGAGGAGCCAGGGACAGCCGTGCGGGGAAGACCAGGCGTCCGGAGGGAGGGCAGGCCCGGCTGGGGACGGGGCTGGGCGCTGTGGGCCGGGCGGAGCGGGGATGCTGAGGGGGTGGCCTGGGAAGGGCCGGACGGGGACAGGGGCCCGGTGGGGCAGAGGTGCGGGGAGCTCCGGGGAAGAAGCAGGGCAAGGGCTGGCAGGTAGCAGGAAGCGTTGGGAAAGAGGGAGGAGGCAAAGGGAATGCAGGCAAAGTGTGTGTGTGTGTGTGTGATTTCTCACCAGTATTCTTCGTGTCTGGGGCGAGAGTTATTAGTTATTAGAGGCCACAGCTCGATGATGTGACCCGAGTGTGCAAGAAGGTGGGGGTTGGGTGTCGCGCTATAAAAGGCAGCGGCCACTCGCAGCCCTGTGTCCGGGGCAGCTGCGAGTGTCAGTCCCACAGCGGCAGGCTCTGCTGAATGTCCGTCTGTCTGGGCTTGTGAGGAGCCGCCTCACTCACCGCATGTCCGTGTCAGTATGGATGGTGATGCTGAGAAGGACGGGCTTACCAGGAAAAGCAGTCTCATTCAGTAGAAAAAGGAAATGCCAGCTCAGAGCCTGTTGCGTTCATTCAGAGCCTGAATTCATTCTTCTGAGACATATTTCACAAAGGAGCTTGGAGAACTCTCAGTATCGCAGGATAAAAAAAGAAGTGCTTTTTTATAAGAGCATAATGAAAGGCCACATGTTTTAAGTCTCTTCGATATGAGCGTGCAGAATCCTTCTCCTTAAAGGCCCAGTCCTCCAGGCTGCCATGGGAGGTGCTGCATTGACTAATGTAATTTTGGGCAGTGGAGGAAGGTCAGTGCTTTGAGTATAAGCCTTCATGGTTAAAAGCTATAGGAATGTTAGACTGTAAGAGCTGTAACTGAGACTAAATGAAGTCTTACTTCAACCTGCTAAAGAATTGCCTTCATTTTAATGCAAAAGAATAAATTTTAATGTGTTTCTTTAGTGCCACACTTAGTATTTTCTGTAGAGAAGTAACCTGTATACTGTCTTCACACAAATTCATTTGGATATTTTTGAATAGGAACTTGTTCGACTGCTAAAAATTGCAATTGCTTCTTTATAGTAACACCAGAATATTGTACTTAACAGAAACCTTTACATCCTGAATAGCAAGAGAAGACAGTCCATGCAGGCACTGTTTTACACAGGATTAAAACAAAATCCATTTTAACTGTCCAAATTCCCTGGTTTTCTGTTTCATTTTGAATTCTCTGGAGAAAGAGGTATACAACATCTGAAATGGAGGGGGCTGGGATTCAGGTCTGTGTTTTGTGTACCACTGGGCTTCAAGGCAAGGGGCTTTCCCCTTTTTTCTGTCCTCTCTTCCTGGCTCTGTACAGCAAGCAGTCCAAAATTCAGTGTCACAGCCTCTTCTACAAAGAAAGAATGAAAAGGGCAGTGTAAGAAGAACGGCTTCAATGCATGGCTGTTGACAGTGAAGAGAGAAGCCAGGCTTAAAAGTAAAAGCATAATTTCTTCTTGTAAGCATGCAGAAGATTTCAAAACTTCATATTGGTCATCCCTCACCCTATAGTGGGTTTGTGTTTCCAGCTTCAATGCTGAAAACATGGCTCTTGTCCTTAGTTTACACATAGGGTCATATTCAGAAACCTTAAAACACTTAAATTTACATAAAGCCTAGTCATATTTTTTATGGATGCAATTAAAAAGTGTTTAGAAGCAGGAAAGCCCTCTGCAGAGTGTCCAAGGAAGTGGCTTTAAGACATACCACTGCAGAGTGCTGCACTTGTGGCAGCATGGAACCAGGTCTTCTGGTTCTGAGTCTTTCTGTAGCCACAAGAATTTCCTTCCACCAGGCGTTTCTGCAATGTCTATGAACCCACTGTAGCTGAATAGCCTTCTTCATTGCATACAAGCCTTGTCTGTTAACTCTTTAGTCTCTTTAGGCCATCCTGAGCATTGAAGGTGTTCATTGTATGTGTTTTGTGAGGCCATGGTCTTGACAGCAATCCAAAGTGCTGCAAATACCATAGTCACAGCAGTACTGGAAATGCTACAGGAATAATGAGTTTGAAGGTAAGAGTAGGGAGTTTGGGACTGCTACCTCTCCTTTACACAGAAATGGTTAAAACTTAATAAAACTGCATTAGTGAGGGGGAAAAAATCATTATTAGCTGTATTAGTTCAAAACTAGACTCAGAGGCTTGTTACCTTGTGGATGGTAACATGAGCAAAATAATTCCTTTTGGCTTTATTTTACTTAAAGAGATGAGCTGTGATGTTTTATTTGGACATTTGAAAGCTGGTGGGATGTACAGAACGTGGCATCCCCATCCCATACGCCTGCAAAGCACAGATAGTCACCTGCTTTGACAATTAATTGCAATTGATCTGGAATTCAGGATGGGCTGCAAAAACTATCTTTAGCTATCTATATATATCTAATAGCATAAAGGAGCTACTAAAGTATTCATTGTGTACTGGTGAGACAGGTTGGGACTGCTACGTGCAGCTCTGAACTCCTCAGAGCTGTGCTCTTCTGCATGTTGCAATGCATGCAAAACACTCCATGAGCAAGGACACAACTGCAGTTAACAGAAGTTTTGTAAGGAATTGAGTGCTTCTCTGGGGGAAAGTGCTTTTAGGTTTGTTGAGTTAAAACTGTGAATACTTCAAAGGAATGGCCTCTAACCAGCATGGCTTCTGTTCTTAATGGCTGCTTAGAAAAGTTGAAATATGGAGGGCTGTTGAGATGCATTAGAGACTGGCATTTTACAACATTTACTCTTTGCAAAAGTGAATGAAGCAGGAATGTGTTGCATCTCACAACAGGGAAAATTATCTTTCCCGTTATAGAACAGAGAAGAGTTTAGTGTTTCTCTTGGGCATATTATGATCTCACTCAGTAACCTAGTCTGGGAAGTTGCAGTGATACATCTACTGGCATTTCTGTGGCAAATTAAAAAAGGAGTTGTCATGTACTCCTGCAAAGGAATGTGGGCAGGCAATGCATCGTCCAATTCCTTTACATATAAGGTAATCTCTTAACTCTCTCTGAGAGGGAAGTGCTGTAGAAGCCTTGCTATCTCATCAGGTTGGGATGATACTCTTACATTTCCCTGTCTTTGAACTGGCAGGATTTCAAAAGCTAAGTAACAGTCTTACTAGAAAAAGAGCTGGTCTTTCTTCTCATGGCTAATTCTGTTTGCAGTTGCAGCTGCATTTTTTTAGTATGGCTTTAATAGAAAGCAATTTCCTGCATTTAAGCATTACAGTCAGTAAAAATCTAACAGCCTGGTATAATCTAATACCACAACATAAAAACTCCAAGTTATTTAAGATATTTCTTCAAATATATGTGGGTTTTTAGCTTGTTTCTGAAAGGAAAGGAAGTTAGGTAGGTAGCCTGTCCTCTGGTTGTCTGATCAATGGTCAGAATATCGGGAACTGCTGTCCACCTTCAACCAAATCTGAACAAATGATGTCTCAAAGGTTATTAAGTTCCCACAAGTTTGGGGAAAACTGGTATTGAGGGGAGAGGAGAAAGCTAAAGGAAGTGTCCTCAGAGGTGATCATCTTTGTGTGTTCACTGTGGCAGCAGCTGGCAGATGGGTGTACACAGTGTAGCCAGCTGAAATGTGCTGAGCTCCAGATCAGCCACAGTATGTCATATCTATTATTTGGAGATGTCACAAGACATACAGGAGGAAGTTGGTGTTATTGTGGTGGGAAGAGGAAGGGGAGGCAAAGTACAAATCCATGTAAATGAGACTTAATAAGTTCAGTTGTGTACAGAGCAAATGGGAGGCTTTTTTTTTTTAAGCATGCAGTAAAACCTCAACTTGAAGACTGTTCTTTATATACGTTTATAAAGTCTTTATAAAGCTTTGAATAAATTACTTTCTCTTCTGGCCAAAAAACAGAGTGAGATGGAGGATGTACCATTAAATCATGCACATTTGGTTTGGTTTATTGACAAGACCGTACCCCCAAAACATAAAATATCATTACATCACCTTAGAGCAGATGTTTATTATTCTTCTGGAGGTGTGAAGTGTTGTAGGCACTACAGGAGGTACTACCTCTGCTCAAGTTGATGGGAAGAGTAGAGGAGCATGTTGACCTCGGTTTCTTTCTTCCTAAATTTGTTGTGAGTAGATCAGCAGAAGTGGCCATTGCTGTGTTTATAGGATGAGATTCTTACAGAGTTATCGATCCCTGTTTTGCCTGAAAGTGTTTCCCCTGTGCACTCCTGCCTGGCAGTGTTCATGTGTGGTCATTGACAAGACCACAGTAAGTGGTATTACCTGCCAAGGCCTTGAAATTGTATTTTAAATGGACAGGATCCCTCCAATAATGAACTGAAAACTTCTGTCAGTCACTGGTGGTGACAGGGACCTGCACTGAGTGGCACAATCTCTCACAAGCCAGTAGATGGTGCCAGGAGATGTTTTATGCTAACATTGCAATACCTTCAGTTTGAGTAGCCCTACTCCTATGTCACTCAAATTCGGGAGGCACAAACAGACCTGGACAAGGTTCTGTATGCTCCTGGCAGACATACCTTACTCCTGTGTTTCTGAAAGCTGTGACTGAGGCTTCAGGCACACAGGAAGACACAAGATGTGGTCACCACCGTGGGTGCAAAACGTGCTCCTAGGCAAAGGATTCTGTTAAGCTTTCCATGTTTTTTGGCTGATAAGACTATGTAATAAATTGGCAAGTAAGTTTAAATTGTTGATGAGGTTTCTTGTTCTGGATTTTCATATTTTTGGAATAAAGCTGACCACTTAACGTATGCAGGGCATATTCAAGAATGATGCATATGAATAAATGTGTGCCAGTTTCCTGAATTCAAAACTTATCCCAGGCAGAAAAAGAAATGCAGTTATGTTGTGCTATGAAGTATAATCTGAATAGTCTGTAGTGCCGTGGGTGGGAGAAGGTCTCCCAAACCTCACTGTATGTTTGGCCTGTTGTGTGATCGGTATTTTAAATCTGACCTTTGTGTACTCTGGGTTGTACTCTGTGGATTTAGCACCGACAATTCATTTTTTTTGCGTTGCTTGTGTTTGACACTGCAGAGTCACAGAGGTGTTTCAAAGCTTTTTACATATAAGGGCAGTTGTACGTAAAGGCCATATAAGGCCATTTCACCTCAGCACCAATGGACATTTCAAAGTTATAGGCCAAGTAAATGCAGCAATTTAGACTGCTTTAGGTGTTTTGATTAGAGATACCTGAAGCTAAAGTTGGTGTGCCTACAGGAATGGGTAGCTATACATTCATGTCCTTACAGATAAAACAGCACAGTTTTCTGTTGGAACTACTTAATGCTGATATAACTGCATCAGCACCAGAAAAAGTGGTGCCACTTTCAAACTGGGGTAGGTAACACAATGAAAATCCTGTGTTCCCAGGCCTTTGTTTTGCAAATAGGCAGATGATTTGCTGTAATCTTATTTATTGGATCACAAACCTTTACAGATCATAACACAAATTACTGAGCAGCAGGTGAAATCCTGAGCACCTTAGAAAAGGACTCCTCATGAGCTCAGTACTGTAAGTTCCAAAATAGAAGCATTGTATGCATGCTGAGTTGAACCCTTCCTGTAGCTCCTTGCATGTATTAGTTGATTGATTTTAAAGAAAGGCAGCCCTCAGGTAGAAGGATCATGCAGAGGTACTTAACACAGTCTTACTCTGTTCTTCCAGCAGTGTGATGTAGCTGTCTGCTGAAAAGAGTATTTGTTATCAGATGATACTCTTTTGAAGAATAGTGACATAGTGTTAATTAGAGTAAAATTAGGTATTTTAAGATGTTTATGTGTGATAACGGATTTTAAACATAGAAACAGAGCAGTCAAGCCTGCAGTTTGTCTTGGAGGTGAGAAGTAGATTTTCTGATAGTATACCCCAAGGGGCAAATAATTCAAGTCAAAATGCATGTAGCACTGCTCTCTAAGCTTAAACATCAGTAACGTTTGCATAAATTTATATAAAAGTTCCATGAAAATAAATATCAAATGCATGTTATCTGGCAGTTACTAATTATATTGCCATAGTATATTCCTCTTCTTCTTCTGTGATTTTATTCAGTTTTGGATTTCAATGATCCCTTCAGTACTGAAGTTAAGCCAAGAATCCTGCTCATGGGACTGAGAAGAAGTGGAAAATCTTCCATTCAGAAAGTTGTCTTTCACAAAATGTCGCCGAATGAGACTCTCTTCTTGGAGAGCACAAACAAGATCTGCAGAGAGGATGTTTCCAACAGCTCCTTTGTCAACTTTCAGATATGGGATTTTCCTGGGCAAATTGACTTCTTTGACCCTACGTTTGATTATGAGATGATTTTCAGAGGCACTGGAGCACTGATATTTGTTATTGATTCTCAGGTAAAAAAAGGGGCTTTAAGCTACTTTTTTCTTTTCTTCCTTTAGCAATAGACAAATGAGTTGAAAAGCACAGGGTTTTTTTCAAAGCAAATAGATAATCTACATCACAAACACACATTAAAAAAAATCATTAAAACTGGAAGAGCTGCCTGGCTATTTTTAATCTCTTTTTGCAGTATGTTCGGAAGTTAACTAATTTGTTTTAACATCTCAAGGTTCTTGCCCAGATTCCTAAGTGCTGACAGCATGAGATTGGTGCACATGCTGGATGTAGGCTCAGGCTTCTACTTACAAAACATTAAAAAAATCAAGCTGTTGTGGAGCTGTAATACTATCTAAAAATAAGTATCATAAATTTTAATATATATGTATTTAAATACTTTCCTAACTTGTAGCTCTTCTTTTTCTTTTATTAGGATGATTATATGGAAGCATTAGCTCGGCTGCATCTTACTGTGACCAGAGCCTATAAAGTGAATCCAGATATCAACTTTGAAATCTTTATCCATAAAGTGGATGGTTTATCTGATGATCACAAGATTGAAACACAGAGGGACATTCACCAGAGGGCAAATGATGACCTTGCAGATGCTGGATTGGAGAAGATTCACCTCAGGTGAGGAAAGTTGCTGTGCAAAGAATGCTAAAGAGGAGAGCAGCTTATTTGACAAGTTACCATCTTCTGTCCTCTTGAAGTAGCAGGCAACATGCTTTTGATATATGAAGTAAAGGGATAATGAGAGATACTGCATTTGACCTGAGCCAAAGTATCTGGTTTCTGATTGGTGTCTTGAAGGGAAAGATGGAGAGCTGCTTAATAACAGATGACAAACATGCCGGAATCCAATCAGTTTTTGTTGCAGTTGCTGTCTTGAAATAAGTTGGCTTGGACAGTGACAACAACCAGTAGAGTTCCAGGCAGTGGAGTGTATATGCCACTACATCACTTTTGCCTTCTTTGAAAGCTCTCTGCCGCATGGTCCCCTCGCAGTCACTCATCCTCACTGCTGCAGCCTGCTTGGAGCCGCTTGGAAAGACCTGTGCTGTATCTTTGCCTTGTGTCCTCTGGTAATATGAGTTACTGTAGCAAATAGTGACAAGTAGTGGACTTTGCAGACTAGGAACCAGAGGACATCAAATTGTCATGGCTTTCTTAGCACTTTAAAGCCAAATACAAATATATTAAAAAGAGAGGCTTGCTCCATGAACATGCCAGCTCTTTAGAGCTCTTAACTACTCAGCTGCATCACTGCACTAATAAATGGGTACACAATCTTCAAAAAGTAGATCACAACAGACATACTCAGTAATACTCCTCTCCTGAAATTTGATAAATATTCTTTGTAAGAATACCAGCGTGAGAGTTGCATTAAAAAGTTCTAGGTTTCAGTGTCTAGGTTGGGATTTTTTTTAGTACAGAAATGAAGTCCTGTGCTTTGATCATATCGTGACTTTTGATCACAAGGGGTTATTGCATTAGTGTAGGCACTTACTGTCTGACAATATTTTATTTCACTCATATTATGAAAGGTACATTATGTTCACAGTGTGTGGCTAAAAGGAAAATGTGGTGACATTTTTTTCCAGCTTTTATCTGACAAGCATATATGATCATTCTATATTTGAAGCATTTAGCAAAGTGGTACAGAAACTGATTCCACAGCTCCCAACACTGGAAAACCTGCTTAACATCTTTATTTCAGTAAGTACTTACTATATCTTTTGTCTGTAGATCTGGCAATGTCCAACATGCATGTTCAGATACTCTGTTCACTGCCTTCTTAGAAATCATGAGCAATGTGAACTCTCAGAGAAATTATCAGACCTTAGTTGAAATGCACCTCCATACAGCTTGGTCTCACCTCCATGTCTATTAAACAGCACTGATGAGCTGCTGAGATATTCACAATATTTCCTGAGTCACATAAAGTGGGTTAGCAGCCATCACTTTTCTGCATGTAACATCAGTGTGAATGTTGCAAAAGTCTGTGCTGCATGTATTTGTTTAAGTCGCACTTAAAACTTGTATGAATGGATATTTAAAGGAACATAATCTAGTCTGACCTCATATGGGGAGCTGTCTGTAGTGCTTCCTGGAATTAATTTCACTTTTTATCAGAAGTTTACTGAGCTTAAGAAAATCTTCTTACGTGGTAAAATCGTTAGATGTAGAGTCCACCACAACTTTCACCCCTTCCATAGTTACTCTGAAGGCCAGTTAGGGAGTTTTGTATATCTAGTGGTTTGTTATCACTGTGGAAGAGATTGCTTGCTCCACTCTTCCTGTGTGTCTGATCCCTTCTTTTCCTTTGTACTGGTTCTGACACTCACCTATTCCCTCATGGGATTACTATACCATGCACTTATGGACTGTTTAATTTAGTTAAAAGCAGATGATGGAGGTGTCCAACATGCTCTTGTTCTGACGCAAGGTAAGAGATGGAAACATGGGCACTGAGTGAAGGGGAGCACAGTGAGTAGGTTGTGAAAAGGGGAAACTCCCTATTTTAGTGGTCGTTAAATCAGGTCACAGTGGCTCCGAAAACTGCACTCTTTCTCAGAGTATTCTAATTTTGCGTTTGGCATCTAGCACTAATTTCTGAAGCTTCAATTTCCAAGCAAGATACTTGGTTGTGTCTTTTTGTGATTTTGACATAAAAAACTATTTAATATCATTCAACAGCCTGTAAGATAAAATTAGACTTCATGGTTTCTCAGAGTGAAAATGGAGAGAGACAAAAGTTGGATGTGAAAGGGAAAGCTAGGAATAGAGGAAGGTCATTCCAAAACTTATTCTTACTATTAAACAGCATATTTATACTGTTTCATAATGAATAGTTTGCTACAAAGATCTGCTTCTTCCAAAACAGCTGGACTGCATACTGGTTATTATCATGTAGTCTCAAAACTCCACAACAGAACGGCAATGAAGAAACGATGACAACAATTCTAGAACAATTAGATAGTGGTTTTGGCACACGGTCTTACAGAGGAAGCTGGCTGAATAATAATCTTTCTTGTGCCAGAGTCACTCCAGTCACTCATTGTGAGTCAGATCTCTGCATGGAGTCTCCTCACTGTTTGAAGTTGGTGAAGGGTTTGTACAGAATCTCCACATAAACAGAGTGCAAGCAGCTTCCTGAATTACTGATAACAGTTGCTTGTGTGTCTGGAACACCCAGCTCCAATCATACCTAGAATATCAGGTATAGTTTGTAAGGAAGAACAAGTATTTCTAATAAATGGGAAGTCCAGAAAATGAGGAAGGTGTGCTATCTTCTCTGTTCAGTATAGGAAAGTCTTGGACTGTTTCTTTGCTCCAGTTTCTTAGTGACCTAGGGCCATGTGTAGCTGCATCATTATGTCCTCAGCATGCTTGCTGTTTTTACAAGTATTATCTGTTTGTAGACAGAGACTTAGAATGACTATTTGCAACCACAGGAAGATTAAACATCATTCTCCTTCATACAATTAGTTAGGGGTGCCTCTTTACCCTGGCAACTTAGTAACACAAATTTTGGCATGGATTTTGGTCACGTCTTACCTCAGGAAGGCAATGTGTTGGATATCAGGGTGTGGGTGTATTAGTGTTCTACTTTTGGTTTTGCAGCAGCATTCATTAGGAAGTGCTTTCATTTATGCCATGGAGACTTCCAACACAAAAAGCTGACAATTACAAAAATAGATCTGCTATCTCTCTTAAGTTCACAGCAGGTTTTTGCCCAAGTTTATAACGCCACAGTGTGTGAGCATATTTGAGGAACCATCAGTGTGATAATACTCCTGCATTATTTTATGTAACTGCTTGTAAGTCATTAAATAACTGGCACTCAAAACCCACATTACTCTTACCTGACTAACACACTTACCAGCTTCATATAGAAGATTGCCTGTTTCTTAATTACTGTGGCCTTATCAACCAATCAAGATGTGTGACATGGGAAACACAATTTTCATTTGAGAGTTGTTTGATTTGTTTTGGGAGATACTAAAAAGTATGTATTAACCCCCCCCAATTATTATAGTATAAATAAAATTATGTACAGTTTTGATAATTTAATGATTTAATTTTTGTAATCTCAAAATGTTGTGCTTAAAAATTAATTAATGAAACCTGCTGCATGATGTAAGGCATGTTTAAATAATTGTCCAAAATTCATTACTAACCGGTGTGACAGGCAATATCCTCTTAAGTTCTTCTGAGAGTCGCTTTTTAGGGCCAAATTCTGCCTTACTTTCATACGTTCAAGACAGAAAAAGACAAGCCTGCTTACCAATCCTAGCAATTGGAGGAATATTACCACTTTTACTCAACCCATTCTATTTAAGGAGTAGAAACTGTCTTCTACATCATCACACCCCATATAGTTGAGAAACATGGTTTGAATTTCAAGTACCTCATGGTTTTTACCTATCAAAAATAAAATTTCATATATTCATTGCAGATTTTTCACAATAACTCTCTTGGTTCAGATTAACCATGGAATATTCTTGCATCAAACCAGAGTGCTTTTAGCACATGTTGCATCTTCTCTGCAGACTGTAGGGCTGTGTCAGAGAGAACTGGTGCTTATTCAGACCCTGCTCTCTTTTAATCAATGGCAGCCTTTCATTCAGTAAGGAACCCACCAGCTCTAGCAACAGAAACAGTTGATTTCCTGTTGTCATTTTCCCTAAGCATTAATGATGTAATGTCTCTTGGAATAGTACTTTTTATCCACCTTTTCCTGTTTTTTATGACCTGTTATTATTGTTTCTACCCTTTCTGTTTGGGTTTTTTTGCAGGCTAGGGGTAGCAGGTGGGGGATGGCATGTTGAGTAGTTTCCACACAAAAATTCTGGGAAATCCTTTGATTTTTCAGTTACAGTTGTATTAAAAACCCTGGCAAATGAAATATTTGAAGGCATGTGGGTAAATTTAGTGGTTACTACTCCTGGCAGTCCATCCTACCATTTCACAGAAGTTTCTGTCATCATACAAAGTTCTAAAGAAGCAAATATATGCAGTTTCTCAGCAGGTCCTACCACAATGGATCAGTTGCAATTGAAAACAAGTATAGTTTATGTTAAGGGACCAATTTCTGCCCTTAACCAGCAGGTATAACAGCTGACATGGCAACCGTCTCAAGACATTCACAACAAATGTTCAGAAAACTTTCTGAACTGTCACTGCAAGTACAGGCAGCAGCACCTGAAGCTCTGAAATGAAAAAATCACTTCTCATTGTTAAATGTTACTGTATTGTCACTGGCATCTTAATAATTTAAAGTGCATCTTACCTGTACAGCTGAAATTGTTGCTATGTCTCTCTTTATGTAATACAAAACTTAGTAATTGACTTCTCATGAATGACACCGCAGGGCTTCTTTCAGTTTCATCTTCTTCTGTCTGAAATTACTTGTATTTTCCAATACAATTTTGGCAGTGAGTTACAGCTATGTACTTACATGATATTTCAAGAGTCTTGTAATTCATCTTATTTGACAGGATCTGTTGAACTGTGTGAAGTGCTGTCAGAATTACTATTTAAAATTACAGAATTCCCATATGTGGCCAGAACAACCAGCATAAATATGCATACATTTTTGTTCTTTGTGCTCAAAGAATACAGAGTCATGGAACCCTCTAGGCTGAAAGGGGCCTTTAGAGGTCAGCTGCTTCTCAGAGTCAGGCCAGTTACACCAAGTTGGTTATGGCTGGGTCCAGTTCAGCTTTGTGCATTTGGAAGGATAGAAACACTACAAACTCTCAGGTCAGCATGCTCCTAATCTTTCAGAACTCTTATGTTAATGAGGTTTTTTTCTTGTATCAAGTCAGAATTCCAGCCTGTGCCTTTAGACTTCTGTCCTTCAACATTGTAGCTCTGAGAAGAGTTTGGCTCTGGCTTCTCTGAACCCTTACATTAGGTATCTGTAGATAGCAATGAGTCTTCTTCAGGTTGAACAAAGCTATTTCTCTGCTACTCTCCTTGTACATCTTGTGCTTCAGCCCATCTACCTAAGGTAACCACAGTGCATATTTTGTTTTGAATATTTTTTTATTACTAACTTACTGAAATATGCCACTCAGAGAGTCTTTTCCATTATGAAATGCAAGAAATTCACCTCTATACTCTGTTATTACTAATGGATGTTTGCAGCCTTAGCTCTGTGTGCAGTGATGGAAGAATGACGCCTCTTTAAGAAGAAAATGCCCAAAATACTACTGGCCATTGTTGAATAGTATATCTAATGTTGGAAATTTTTCTGCCTATTTCAGGAAATATGGAAAACAAGAAAGTCACTTTAGTTACTTAACTATGTGTTAAATAGTTGACTTAGAAAAGAAGGAAGAAAAAATGGAAAAGTTCTGTAACTGTATAAAAGAACCTGAAACTATTAAAACTGGTTAGGGATTTTCATTGTGGTTTTTGGTGGTTACAGAGCTACTGTGGCAGCAGTCCCAAAGCACGTTACAATGGGAATCCCATATATGGAGACAGTTCAGTTGGATGGAGAAAGTTGCTTGTCTTCCCATATTGGTGGATAGTCAGGAGAATTTTATAGCTTGTGCTTTAGCAATACTGGTAAATAGCCCTTTTTTTCATGCTGGGACAGCTGTGCAAGTGTAATCCCTTGACATCAGCCAGTAAGGCTATTGTTTTCAGTTAAGCAGTATACTTCTTTTTTTTTTTTTCCAGGAAGCAGAGGCTTATGGCAGTTTACCTTGACTACACAGAGTCAGAGCTAGCATTCCTGGCTAGCTTCTCAGTGCTGTGAATACGATACATCTCCAGTATGGAGAGCGTCTTAATCAGCTTGGCAGGATGACAGGAACATAGCTGTCATCACTTTAGCAAGCCTTAGCATTTTAAACATGGCTTTAACCACCAGTGCTACATGAAACCTAAGGCACCATCAAAACACTGGTCTCCTGTGATCCTAAAAGATGTTCTACTGAACCAGACAGTAGAACAGCTACAGACTGCAATGAAAAAATCTCTTCATTTCCTTGAGAAATCAGTTCCTGAACAATGCTGTTTTCTTTGTCCATATGCGTTTTCTTTCCTTTGTTTCTATCTTCTCATGTGCCCAGCTAGAATAACTTTATTACAGCTTTCTTTTATGTCTGTTGCTAGAATTAAAACACCAAAAGCCTGAACTTGAAAGATTTTTCTGCTCCCCCCTCCTCCCCCCATTTTCCACTAAAAAGAAATATAATCTCTCCAGGTAAAGTTAGGGAGTGTCACTTGGCATTATGTCTGCTCAGAGGCAGAAACTGTAGGAAGGTTTGTGAGCATTATGGTTGCCTACAAATACAACAGTGCTGTATGTACAGTTCTTTGAAAATGAGCTTGATTGCAATTTAATTTCTTTAGCCTAACTTACTTGTATAACAGGCGAGTAAGGGAACAGAAAAGCTTGGGGTTAATTTGAAAACATGGATTCCATTTTATTTTTCTTTTTTCTTCTCTTGAATAGAATTCTGGGATTGAAAAAGCATTTTTATTTGATGTAGTCAGTAAGATCTATATTGCAACAGACAGCACTCCAGTGGATATGCAAACTTACGAGCTCTGCTGTGATATGATAGATGTTGTGATTGACATTTCTTGTATATATGGGTAAGTAAATTGTGAATGTTTCCCATAAAGCTGTGTACTGAGAATCTGAATAGCCTCAAAATTAGAGTGATACGGGTATAAACAATAATGAGAATGGGTAATTTGCCAGGAGGGGAGGAGGAAACAGCTGGCTTCTGAGGGACTGATCCTTCCCAGCAACAAGCATTGCTCCCCGTTCAGTCTGTGAGCATCTTCCTCTTTCTATGCTAATAATTTTATTTGGAGGAAGAAATGGAAGAAACCAACCTAAAATAAAAGGAAACATCATCTTTTTGTTCCCTAGGGATGAAATCAACAGAAGGATGCCTCCTATTTTGAAAAGAAGTAGGGCCATATTTAGTTTTATTTAATAGCCAGTGGCCTCTAATAGCCTCAGAGAGTTGTTTCACTATCATTTCAGTTCTCTGCTTGTCCCCTATTCCCTACATGACTTTTTCGGGTTTTTTTCAGTTTCCCCTTCTTGTACATTAGCAAGTGGAAATCTCTTGGGCCGGCATGTACATCTCTTTTCAAGTTATGTGTTCAGTGGCTTGGCCCTTGGCCAAATGTCATGCAGCCGTTCCTGGGAAAGGCAGGGGCACATTATGAATTAGTGCATTAAGATGATTACAGCTGGAGGACAATGCACAACATGCTTAGAGAGTGGTAGGCTGGGGTAGCTTTGCATTTGTACCCACTGACAGACTTCTTGAACTCTTGGAGAAGGTACAAGGCAGAGTCCTGGTGCAGATGCGCAATAAGCACTGGAACAATTACTGTTGGATACTTAACCTAAATCTCTGAAGTTTGTATATGCTACCATGTGTTTCAGATTTTGGAGTCATCGCTTCAGTAAGTGTGTAAGAACTTGTTTTACAGAGGTATAAAATAAAGGATGCTGGTTTTTGTAAAGAGAAAAAAAATCTGCTGTGTAGTTCAAAAGAGTTTGCATTTAATAGTTACCTGTACAACACCACTTGTGGGGCTCTTTATTTACAAAATACCATTCTGCCAGTGTGGTTGTGTAGCCATTTAGCATTTATCACCAGAGATCTGCTTGCCATTTTTTAGCTACAGACTACAATTCACTTCTTGTCCTCTGTTTCTGGAGCATCCATGCAACTTGCCACTTAAAAATATTATTGAGACTAATTGTTCTGGGAGGTTGGTGATAACTATCCATTTAACAATATCTCTGTGTGCATTCAAGAATGGGGCTAAAATTACAATATTACATTGTACAAAAACATAATACAGTGATCATCATGACTCAGCATCTGTGAATGAGAAATCTCTTTTCATAATATGATGTTGCAAAAGCCAACATCTCATGAGGAAAGTCTCATGATGTATTAATCTGTCAGTCAGCTGCTACAGCTCAAGGTTACTGGGTTTGGAGTTATCAGTACAGACCTACTGTTTAACATATTTATGATAAGTCATAATATAAAGCACTGATAAATTACAAGCAGCCTTGTGGTAAATGGGTGGTTACTTACAGAGGGAAAAAATAAGGTTCTAGTTCAGGCACTTGGCAATTAAATGATCTGATTTCTAGCCCCAGATCTAAGGTGCGTGATGGGATAAACAATTTAATCTCTATGTCTTCTTAGTTTATGTAGTATGAAGAAGAGTCTCCCTGAAAGATTGAAATGAATATTTCATAAAGTTTGAGATTCTTTGAAGAGAGAGCCAATGTCTCTCAGTACTTCTGTTACTAGCTAATCTGGTGTCTTATCTTTTTTTATTTGTTTGTTTGAATATTGCTCTTTAGGCTTAAAGATGATGGCACTGGAACTCCTTATGACAAAGAATCAATGGCAATCATAAAACTGAATAATACAACTGTCCTTTATTTAAAAGAGGTGACAAAATTCCTCGCTCTTGTTTGTTTTGTCAGAGAAGAAAGCTTTGAGAGAAAAGGTATTTTCCTCTTTTCCAGTATTTCATTCATTTTCTCTTATATGACTAAGTTAATGAATAACTGAGATTGTTATTAGCTGATAACAGTTTCTAACTGTCTCATAAATATTGAGGTAAGTACAGCTTGATAAAGCTTACATAACATTTTTAAAGGGATGAAAGTACTCGCCCAGGCATTGAGATGGGATGAAATCATAAATGTATTTGACAACTTTCTGATATGAAAGCATTTGAAAGTTTACATCCAATGCAGTAAAGCTTCCACCTGCAACTGTAGACTGTTAGTTTATCTTGACTGACACTGATTTGTACCTGTTGACACCAGCATACGCATTAGGAATAGCTTGCCTGCAATGACCAAGGGAAAATTTTTGAAACTGACAGAATGTTCTTGCTTTTCTTCTATATGAAGGGAGGCTTTTGGAAAATTGCATATTTAGGACCTAGTCCTATTTAGGAGTGCTTTAATATTTTGCAGTTAAGGTGCATAAAATTTTTTTGTTCTCTTTCTGACTCTGGTCAAACTCAATACTGAACCCTTAGTTCATGACCTCTCTGCTCACTCACACGATGTTCACTGAGTTGCTGGTCTTTGTAGCATGCCCTGAGACCAAAACTCAGCAGTGAAAGAGCAAGCTGTCGTTGTGTGCCCCATCTTGTGCTAGTAATTTCGCCAGTCAGTGTTGGTGTGTTTGTGAATGCAGCACTCGTACCATGTCTGCGACGCTGTTTGACAGCCTGTTGAGCTTTTGATAGAACTTAAACTGGTCAGATGTGTGATAGAACTTAAACTGGTCAGATGTCTCTTCCATACCCTTACCACCTTTATTGCATATGAATGTCAGCTGTAGTCACTTTCTGTTGTAAGGATAAAAAGTGTTACATCTGCATACTTGCTAACAGCACTGTTTCAGAAAGACATAATTTTGAATAAACATCCATTAGGGCTTTTCCATAACTGTGTGGGGTTTTTGTGTCTGCTTAGTTGGGACACTTGGTAGCCTGCACTCTCCTGCAAGTACTGTTCTGGTATTATAACGGAGATGAGCTTTTTGTGCCTCATGAATTCCAAGTAATATTTTGTCTGAACTGTAGGGAGATGGAAAACAATTCCTGGGAAAAAAACCAAAGTGTAACACGGTGGATTTAAACCACTTTATATATATATATCCTGTTAGGGAAATTGAAGTGGAAAATGCTGCAGTATTTGAGTTAAGAAAGCTTATGGCATTAACAACGAATGAGGTCATGAGCTCAGTACCAAAATTCTAAAATCATATTGTGGTATTACAGAATTGTAGCACTCAGTAAGTCTTATAATTGACTACCAACATGGCTTTACAGCTTTTTTGTGGGATCACATTCAGCCCACTGACATGGTAATGTTATGTGCCTATTCTGTAAGTATCTAACAGCATGTCTATTTTTAATTACAGTGTAAAATGAAATATAGCTGGCTGAGATTTGGTTACAGTTCTAATAAGTATCCATTTCAAAGTTTATGTATTGTCAAAAAATGAACACTTCCTGATGAATAGATGGTGCTTATTTTTATCACAGTTATTCTGTAAAGTAGGTTTCCAAAATGACATCATATTTTATGAAAGATTTCAGTTTTTCTTCTGGTATACTGAGCACTTCTTGAAAGCCTTTTATTAAATTAAGGGTCTGTTATCTGCCAATGAACTTCTAGTTGTTTTCTCTTAAAACTTGAAAGTATATTTAATAGCAGACAGAGTATCAAGCTGTAATGCTTACTGAATTATTTATGTTTATCAAATGTGCTTTTGCTTACTATTGAAAGAATTCCTGGACAGTTCACTGAATATGATGTCCAGACAGAGAGTATGGTATTTCACTGAACATAGAATATAGGCAATGTTTTCATTACCTTATTTATGTGAATGTCTTTATTAATATGTAAAACATTTCTGTCTCTGTAGGATTAATAGACTACAATTTCCATTGCTTTCGAAAAGCCATACAAGAAGTTTTTGAAGTAAGAATGAAAGTAGTAAGATCTCGAAAACATCAAAGCCACCTGCAAAAAAATAAAAGACCCACTCCCAATGGGACACCAAGAATGCCACTGTAACTGAGGTTTTCTGGCAATGTGGCAAGCAAAGTTTTCATGAAGTTGATGTGACTTCTGCATCTCATTGCACTGAGTGAAGAGGAAAACAAATGGGACTGATGTATTATATGAATTTTTCCCTGAACGTTCAGAAAGCACTGTTTAAATATTTTTATCCAATCAGTTTTTTCATATAGTGAGCACTTTGAGCAAAATGTTGTATATATAAACATTGAGGTGAGCACTTGTAAGAATTTTCTTAATATATGCTGTAAACCTTTTTCATGCCATATTAAGAAAAAACAGCTGTGACAGAAATACTGGGTACATAATTTGCACTTTTTCATGTTTTCCTTGTGGACTTGGACTTTGATAAACTTAGTTTTTATGGTGATTTTGATGCATGGTGTCAGGTAAAATGTATGCTGTAGTTTATTTACCTGCTACAATCAAATTGGTTAGTAAACAATTAAGAAAACTTGGTACAATGCCTTTTTAAATTTGTGACAGCTAATACCTAACATTCATACAGATCTAATTTCATATATTTTTCAATTTGTAAACTGAAGAATAATATTGAAGTATTACAGCAATAAGCACCTTACCAGGGATCATAACTGGTAGGTAAGTCTTAGCTTTTATAAAACAGGCTTTTGGCCAAATTTCATCCAGAGTTCTCCTTAACACTGGTCATGCCCTCTCTTGGGTCTGGTTTTATTATTTACCTCAGCATATACCACTAAAATACCTTTCTATAAAGATGATTGTTTTGTAAAATGGCTTTATGTTGCACTGTTATTTTTATAAGGCTTCAGAGGAGGTTGTTGTATCTGTATGGCTGGATTTACATTGCTAAGTTTGTGTTGAGAGCCTGCACGTGTACAGTTGGTGCAATGAAGAATCTGTATGTATTTCCACCCTGGCGTTCTGATGTACTGCTAAGTCATAACGGTGTGAGCACTTGGTTCTGATTGCCTCTAACAGGGCTACATCTGTGATTGAAATCAAGACAAGACCATTAAAATGAGGACTGGACAATCCACCTGCTGTAATAATCAGCCTACACCACTACTTTTTATTGTGATATTGAACGTGGGCAGATTTACCACATGATCAGCCAGGACACCAGAGCACTCTCAAACCTAAAAAGAAGTAACGCTTCCTTTCCATGTTCTGTATTTAGTGTTTTTGTTTAATTAGTGATGCAAAATAATTTCTAGATGAAAAGGAAACTCAAATTTTTACCAATTGCATGCTCAGTCCAGTGGTTTTGTTGGCAGCTTTTGGGAGAGAAGAACTTGACCAGAATGGGAGGCAGCCTGCTGTACACCAGAAGCAGGTAAGGAAGGTATTCTGCTGTATACCAGAAACAAGTATTCACAGCTAATCTGCCCCTAGCCAAAACAGCTCTGGAGGCAGGCAGGAAGATAGAACCAATAGCTCTGTCAAGAGTTGTGTGATAAGTGATGGAGTTCTAGGGGCTCAGGAAGGTAAGAAATACTGATAATAGTGAAAACTACTGATCCTGATGCTGATGCGAACAGTGACAGTAATCAAATCAGAGTGTTTCAAAAACACAGAGCTCAGATTCCTTTTGGTACTGTCACCACCCATAATCTTACTTGAGGGCAATTCTTCTGATTAGCCCCTCGGTTAAAGTAATGCAAAGCTGTTTTCAGAGTTCACCAAAGCTGTGATGGGTAAGAGACACGTTTTGGCAGCTTTCCAGTCCACATGACTTTCATTGAAAGGCTGCTGTAATTTCTGGCCATGTGTTTGTCTTTCATTTTGTTGAGATCCTCTGTTGGGTCACGATCTTTGTCCTCCCTTTGCCCCACCAGGTGTAGGTGGTTATGTGGGACTAAGAACACCTACCAGGCTGGACCAGATTTTTTTTTTTTTTATGTGTAAATTATCTCATTATAGTGGCTATAGTATGAGTCATAACTAAATGTAGCTTCCATGTATTTGGCCTGAATTCATTGTAGCTGTGCATGCCCTTGTATTAGAGACCATCAACTTCTTTAAGACAGTGAAGTTACCTCTTGAAGCCCCCTCTAGAATTTGGAACAGACTATTTAGCATAATTTGGTGAAGGTCACTTTAGCCAACATAAAACTTCCAATTGGATATTATTAAGTAATAATTAAGTAAGTGTAATTTTCATCAGGTTACTTATGTTTCGAATATAAAATTGAAAGAATGTTAAGAATTCATGGTATTTTCAGATTAGGTGATGAGTCATTTCACTTTTGAGTAATCATTTTCTAATTTTCTAGCTGAAGTGATTGAGCACTGACTGAGGCATGCAAGGTTCTTTTTAAGAACATATTTTAAAACTTGCTTTTACTTAAAAAAAATTAAATTTTATTGAGATTTTAGTTTTTATTAAGAAAAAATAAATACCCTATGCGCTACAAGAGCCACTTAAGGCAATGTTGATACACCATTTCTAAAATTAGAAATTGTGGAAGAAGTAATTACTTTCCAAATAGTCCAGTATTTCTAAAGTACCTGATTCATGAATCTCCATTTCTTATTTATCATTGAAGTTGACTAGAAATGGTGGGGCCATTAATGAACAAGCCACGTCTTTTTAAAACACTGGTTTACAATAAACCCGAACCAACTTAGTATCCCATAGACATTTTAAAATCAGGAGCTGGATAACTATAAAATATTGGTTCCAAGAACTTATAGTTGAGGTAACCCCTCAACAGGCAGCAGCTCAGTGTGTGTGAAGGGTTCTCTGAAGAGTTCAAATGCTCCTTTGAGCATGCACTGGAATGGCTATTTAAAATGTTACAGTGCTGGAATATGTTTCTAAAATTCGGTGACATGCTGTGCATTACCATGGAAATGTAATTGACGGGAGCAAACTACTCTGATAAAGCATAATTCAAATGGATCATTTGAGATCTCATATTTCATGATAGAACAATCTTTTCCCCACTAAAACAAAAATTCTGTGGTTTCTTGCATGTGAAATTGCAGTCTTCATGGTTTGATTCTGTGAAAGTACTGCAGCAATTTTTAAAAGAAATGTTAACCTATGAACTCCCTCCATTTATATATGCAACATCAGATTAAGTGGAGGAATTAAAGAAAATGACCCTTGTCGTTGAATACAGTAGTAACTGTTTGCTTTAATGACATATTTACTGTGCTGTCATATGCAATAGTCATTGTAGAATATTTTTTTCTTAAATTGAACACTGAGGTTTTCCTATTTTTGTACTGAATTATGTCTATGATATTATGTTGTGATTTTTTTGCTGCAGCTTTGTCCTGTTTGATGGACAGATACATTAACACTAAAATTTCTTACTCAGATTCTAAATGTTTGTCAATAGCTGCACGTGAATTTACTTAATTATGGATAAACACATCAAATTCTCCCATTTCAGCTGTGTGGAAAATGAGAAATAAGCTTGGTTGAGAAGTTCTTTTGGGCTCCTCTTATATGGTGGCATATGGTTGACATCCCACTTGATTTCTCACTGTATTAATATTTGCATATTAGCTCATGCACATATCTTCAAATAGCTACATTTAAAAATGACACTAGCAGATTGCTGCTTTTAATTTGTTTTCTCCTTGGTATCTTCTGTGTTACCTCTCTCAGTTTGCTATCTCTGAATTTCACATTTTGCTGTAAGCAGGTCTCATACCCAGTCTCCTTGGTTCCTTTCAGCCTATTCCCTATGGCTTGTAGTCATTATGAGCCACAGGCTAAGTCTTGAGCTAAAACCTGCTGAAAAAATATTGAGTACAAAACCATCTAAACTGTAAAAATCCATTGCATACTACTAACATCCCTAAAAAGGCTCGACACAGTTATGTAATCCTGGGTTGTATGCATGCCATAAAATATGTATTTATATTGAAGTTGCAGTTTATGTTCACAGTCAGATTTTAAACATTTATTAATCATGTCCAGAACATATTCTAAAATTAAAAAAAAATATAAAAATATGTTCAGGACAAAAACCCCTAGTGCAGTTTAGTCTCTTGGACTAAACTAATGTATTTTTTATAAGGTAAGAGATGTTCATGAGACTAGTCAGAGAAGATACTCTACTGAATATTTCCCTGAATACCTGGACTGCTACAAGGAAGAGGGATTATTTGTTTCAGAATTGCTGAATAGCAGAAGAAAAAGAGAAAAAACCCATTGGTGTCCTTCCTTTAAACAAAAACAAACAAAAAGTAAAAACAAACCAACAACTAACATGCAATAGCCTAAATTGAGAAGTCTTGGTATTAGACACGTGGATGAGTGCAAACATGAGAGGTAGGAAAAAAAGTACAGAGTGGTCAAAGGTGCGGCATGTAGGCCAGAACATTTCAATTCAATGTATTTAAGCTGCCTTACACAAAATGTTCAGGTTGGATATTTGGAGGAATTTCTTCACAGAAAGGGTGATTAAACATTGGAATGGGCTGCCCAGGGAAGTAATGGAGTCACCATCCCTGGAGGTATTTAAGGAAACACTGGACATAGTACTTAATGCCATAGTCTAATTGACCTGGTGGTGTTTCGTCAAAGGTTGGACTTGATGATCCCAGAGGTCTTTTCCAACTGAATTGATTCTGTTGTTCTGTGAAAATGTAGACCAAGGAAAGATAATGGGCTTATCACAACAGGGTCAGCCACGGGGAGGTCATGTGGGTGAGGTCAGTTTCACCACATGGTCCTCAAAGGTCCAAGTAGTTGACAGGGAACAACAGGACAACATTAAAGCTGCCTTTACTATTATCAGCAGGATTTACTCTTTGTGTTTTTATCTCCATTCTGTGCTAACTAAAAGCCATTCTGAACTGTGCTGAGCTGAAGCATAGTGTCAGTACAAATGTAAGTATAACCCATATGAACCACATTCATACTGGAAATCAAAAAGAACTCTAAAGCAGGAGAGCAGCACAGGGAGGGCAAACAGCCTGACTACATGCAAAAGGAACCTCAGCTTGTCAGTGAAAATGGGCGTAAGTCATGGTGTTGTCAGTTCCTTGACAGTGGGAATGCTATAGTCTTAATTCACTTTCTCATCAGTACTGCAAGTTTCTGACCCAGATGATCTCGTGTTTGCATTTAGGTGTTTATGTGCCAGGTAGGTGCCCACTCAGCCAGTTCAATCCATGCATCACTGCAAATTCTTGGTCCTCAAAACTGGGCTGCCTCCTTACTCCTTCCCACACAAACCCCAAGTCTCATACCTAATGCACGCTTCCTTGATAAATACTGCCCCAGTCCTTCCTCAGCTTTCTGTTATCCAGATAAAACAATCATCCAACAGTTTGGGAGCCAGTACTGCTTCCAGACTCCTTCACAACTAGTGCTGCAAGCTCTCTTCTGCAGCTGGAGCTCCTCGTGATGCTGCTGATAAAACTGCCTTATTGGATGGCGTGATGAACACCCTAGCAATAAACTTAAAACCTTTCAGCAGCACATCTGGGGTTTCTAGAAGCCCCACCATCCAGTGCACAGTGGTGTCATACAATTCCAACTTGTTCTGAGGTTAAGTCAACTGTGGATTGAATTCTGCCTTTGCTTATGCACATCCACATCTGGGTTTGGGGCTACTTTGATAGTGAGAGCCATCTATGCTGTGGGAAATGTATCCTGTTTCAACTCCTTTTGCAAAGCAGTATACAGGGAGAACAGATGTGCCTTCTGGGAAATCCAGTAGTGCCAGATCAAAAGGTCCTGGGACCTTCTTTGTATCCAAACCCTGTGCTGAGAAATGGAACCATATTCTGTTTCTCTGCAATGCCCTTTTCAATGACTGAATTGTCCTCTGTGAGCCAAATGGTCTGATCCACAAATTGCTTCTCTTTCAATACTCCTGCAGCTGCTTCATCTTCTTTGGACCGCCAGTATGCCATTCATCATGCTATCTTGGTCTCATATCCTAAGTGCTGAATGCAAGTTTTGCAGCAGAGGCACACAAATTAACTCACTCCCACCAGTCCTGTTCCCCTTGCTCAGCACTGTTTCCAGCTCTGTTCCTTCAGTAATTTCATTTCATGTTTCAATTCCACATTTTCTGTCTATAAAGCAGCTGTTGTCATTCAAATTTTGCATTCTTCATAAAGTACATTATGCAGAAACTTGGTTATTGGCTTTAAATTTAGTATTCTCTTGATAAATACCTTTCTGCTTTACTCAGTACACCCTCTCCCATGAAAGCTTCCAGCTCCCTTGAACTAAATGCATTCATAAAAGTTCCTCAGGATGGAAGTTCTTTCCTTCTTCTCTCCCCTTTTTATATTGCTACCATTAATAGTGTCCATAAAAATCCAAGCTATAAATCTGAAGCTGTAATTTGAATAGTTATGACAACACCAGACTGCATGATTGTTTTTTAGCTTTTGTTATTTCTTTCAGAATAACAGTAGCCTCTCCAGCCTGCATCCCCTGTGAGTCTGCATCCCCATGAGTCACCTTACTAGACACCTTTCAGCAAGGGAAAAAAAATTTAAAAAGCCTGCAAGATACAGACAATTTAGCAGTGTAAAGTAATAATTTATTGGTTAATATAGGTAGCTATGATTAGCAAGCTACTAGACAAAGCATTAACATGCTCACCTCCCCATGCAAGACAACAGATGAGTAATCTGTGGCTCAGGTGTCACCAAACTGCCATCTTTTGACTCTGCCTTTTCCTTCCAGCATTTTACACGTTTTTAACACTGTTGCCTTTTCCATGGACCATGTGTTGATAGCCCTATCTCCATCTCTGGTCTGTCTTACCTTTCGTGGCTCTGCTGTGCAGCTCTTTCTCTGAGCATGCCAAACCAAGGCTCTGGGATTGAGCCCCACTAGGGCTGGGCTGTGGAGCTTGGACTACCAAGCAGCTGAAAATGCAGAGGAGAGTGACCTGGTATCAGGCAGTGGAGATCAGGTCAGTACAGTCAGCTGGAGCTCAGAGAGCAATACAGTTTCCCAGAGGGTAGGCATTTTTGGTCAGCAGAGCCACTCTCTGGGCTCTCCCAACTGTTGTGATCAGGGCTTTAGTCCAAGTGTCCGCACGGATCCCTTGCATCATCGAAGGCACTCTAGGCACTTCACCTGGCCTTGTGCTGCTGCTTTGTTCAGGATGGTACCAGTATCCCATACCTTTCTGCTCTGTATGCATATCTGACATATCTTAGCATACCTCAGACAGCATCAGATGCTTATGTGTGTGCAATTGAATCAAGCTCTAGATTCCACTAACCATCTGAGAAACTCCTGTGTCTCCCAGATATCTACAGGGGGCTGGTGAAGACAGCTGGTAACTCAATATATCTTAGTTAATGACACAGTAAGCTTATACCAATTGGTAAATGCTTTTTGAGGAGCTTTAAATTAACAGCCTGCTCACCAATCCTTTATTTCTATTGCTGAGTCAGTCAGAGCTGTAAGCAAGCAGCTGTATGCAAGCAGGAACATGCAAGTGCACATTAAAGTCATGAGTAACAGTTTTGGAATGGATGGGGTGGAAAGACTACTTGATGGCAGTCCAACAGACATAACCCTGACTGCTTTGCCTCTGCCTGATGTGTAATTCTGAAGACAGGTGTTCTCTTCTCGGAAGCTTATGAGAGTAAGTTAAGGGGCATGCAGAGGCATTCACATACGGAAAAAGTGACAATAAAATCTGGGGCCGGAAGCCCGAAAGAGATCGTGAGAAACTGGCTGCATGGGTCAAAGGCTATGCCCAGCCTTTTCTCTCTTAATAGTGGCACAGGAGCAAAATATGTTTTAATCTCAGTAGTTTACAAACTGCTTTCAGCTGTCTGGTGTGCTCTGCAATTTGCAGGGTGAAGAATATGCACCAGAGAAAATTTCTACCATTATCTGTAGCTGCTAAAGATAGAGTAACTAAATCAGGGAGGTTCAGAGTCATGAACAGCTGCCACTTGGACAAAGTGTCAGCTTTGACTTGGGTCTTTGCACATGTCTTCTGAATCAGGAAGCCATCTGAACTATTACAGCAATGATGCCAGAAGACTGTGAGTCAACTGATTGGCGTGACTCTCCTCATTCTTCAGGGAGTAAAGAAAAGGTGAAAAATATGTACCTTTATTTTGACTTCACATTGTGAAACATCTTGTTAGTCCACACTAACTCTGCACCAATGGTCCAGACCGGCACTCACTTGATTCATCAATTAAAGCAATCTAGCCACTTTTTTCCCCACTATCTTCCTAATTTCTGAAATAATGCTAGTTAAAAGTCAGCTGGCAAAACATCTCTTTTTTGTGAGGTGGTTGCCTTAGAACTAAGCTTGAAGAACAGACAGTAATTGCTTTCCTGAGAGGCACCATCCATCTGTGCAATTGCTACAAGGCATTGGATACACAATGCCACACTTGTTTTTATCGATGAGGAGGAGGTGCACTTATTGAATCCACATTTACAGGTGTGAATTCACATGGAGGATTTTAAAAGCTGAAACTGTATTAGTCACAGTGAGTACCATGATGCTTTCTCTTGCAAGTAAGTCATATCTATTCCCCCTGACAATACAGGCATATGAATATTAGATTCCTTAACTCCATTAAGAGTTTAATTCTGCAGCCAATTGTCTGTATTGAAAGGCTAGCATTAGAAATGCGGCAAACCCTTCTACATTCTGTGAATTTGTGAAAGCAGGGTGTGATTGCTGTCTACAAAGAACTATTGTATTATCATAAGCTTCTGTGATCTCAAACCTTCTCTAGAATAAATAATTTGTAGCTGAATTCAAAGACAGCCTACAAAGCATAAAAACCCTACTCTGAACTGACTTTAATCACCTAACATATTTATACACTCATCTCATACAATTATACGACCTGCCCAGAGAAATAAATAGTAGTTCAGTGTCACATTACCTAGCATAATTCCGAGATTTGTAAGAACATACTCTGATGCATCAGACCTTTGTGCAAAAACTGGGCTCCTGTGTCACACAGATGTTCTGCCTCCCAGAGAAAGGGGAGGTTTTGGGAGTAACTCCCTCTTTGTGGGCTCCTGCTGGATGCTTCTTAGTGTGCATTCCCCCAGCTCTGCATGTTGACCTTTGTGATTCCCGTTGCTATTGGCTGAGCTCCCTTCTTGGACCTTTAAAATCAGTTCTTTAAGGATCTTACTGTTAAAAATAAGAGGCTGTATTGACTGAAATGCTTGTAATTGTTCTAAACTGAGGGGAAATGCAGGATACATTTCTCTCAGGTATCGAGAGCTAGGTATATCAGATACAGCTATACATACATACATACATATAAAAATACATTAAAAATACACCCTAACTAGGGTGGTCTAGAACACAGAGGGCATAGCTTATTCTCCCTCTGCAGATCACTGAAAAATGTAGGAACATTTAAAGCATGTTTTGTTGGGTGTACAGCTCACATCTATTCCAGGCAAGAGGAACACCTTGTTCTCTCCATCAACTATTAAGTGAGCCTCAGGAACTAGCTCAGAAATCTGTATCCATAGTCTGCAAGGGTTCAGCAGAATTCTCCCCATATGTTTACTCTGACTTGGCCTTCCTTTCACAGTAAAAACATCTTCAATTGAAAAATTATTCATTTTATCAAAGTCAATGATTGTCATTTATTTTGAAATATTTTATTGCACCAAAAGGGTCTACAGGCTAGTTTGCTCTGAAGCTAGGTGGATCTATCAGAGTTTTCATCCAAAGATAACTAAGAAAAAAGTACACATAACATGAGTAAAAACTTTCAGCACAGATTCAGTGTGGCATTAAATAACAAATTCTTTGTTGCAGCAGTGTTCAGGCAAACTTTCAGTTTCTATGTGCTTCAGCTGAGCATGTTTATTTTTTCACCAAGTTAGATCATATGACAGGATACACAAGCTACATGAAGTGCTGCCAGCATGTAGGATTTGACTGCAATTTTGCTACTATATTTGGTGTTTGGTTTTAAAAACCCACAAGTTCTAGTACAAAATGGCTTCTTCCTGCAAAAGTCTAAACAAAAGGCAGATGAAAAATCCAAAGGATATTTTTAACCAGAGGCAGGAAGACAAGGGAGGCTGCTGCTTCTGGGCTGGCAACACTGCAAGAGCTCTGCAGTGCCAGCTCCTCATGTTCCCCAAGCAGCTGCAGAGATGTGGGGTTGGGAATTAATCCTCAGATCTCTAACTGTGTGCTGACTACCTTGCAGGAATCAGCAGTTTCATTTGGCAGCATTCAGATCCTGAAGCTCTGACTTTTAACTAATAGTACATCTGACAAAGAAAGCAGTCTTGTTCTTGCTAACTCTGCACAATACCTCATGGCAATTCCCCCAGCTCCCAGCCAGGCCACTCTGTACTTCCTTAAATGGGGAAAATGTGCACCTCCTTTCAGGGTATTTCTCTTGGTTTAAGTCGATTCAGCTCATTTTCAATAGTACTTAGCTGTCATGCAGTTAGAGTGACTATCTATCTTTTTTTAGCTGAAAGCCCAAGTTTCACATTAAGTGCAGGTGCTTCCTCCTTGAACTATATAAAATGACACTGTAAGTGCATCCAAAGGTCAAAGGCCAGAGACCAGAAGGCAAAGCTAAGCTCCACATTACACTTAAGGAGTTCATAATAACTACCACTTTATACTATTCATGTTATAATACAACTTCAAAAATTATCTGCAACCAAAACAGATTCCAGAACTTTTTACATGGAAATCCAGATTTTTGAAGGGAAAATACTTCTCTCCTACTTTGGGGAAGGGCACGATTTAGTGACAGATTGTCCCAACGCCCTTCTCCATCTGCACAGCAAGGTGGCTCTGGAGGACAAAGAAAGATGGGGGGTACTTATGACCAAAATACTTTGTGAACCTGACAGCCAGTGCCTGCAGCTCACCATCTCAAGTGGTTAGATCAACCATTCTTAGCTAGAAATGCTGAAATGTCATCAAGAATTGTTGGCCATTTAATGTACCCTAGGGTGCTTTTGTTGTAAGAATGAACCCCAAGGTCTGATGCCATCTTTTCCCATCTCCATACATTAATGACCCTTTATATTATCCACAGCACTTTGTCCTGTAAAAATGACAATCACTTTGCCTCTTTGAAAATTCTGCTAGTGGTTCAGGACGAGTAAGAGGAGTAACTTATTGCTGTTACCTCATCACTGTGCAACAGAACAGAAAAGGAAAACGAACACATTATTTTGTAATACTGAGAACATGCTGAGGTGAAAAATATGTAGCTACTCAAATGATTTTGATTTTTTGATTTACAACTGTGCCATTGCTGTTCAATCAAAGTGAGAAGAGAACTAAGACATCAAAACAAACAAAGAAACAAACATTAAAATATGATTATGAATAATATAAAAGTAACATGAAATTAGGAATAATTCACCTCAGAGATGAAATTAGGGACAATATGATCTAAATATGAGCTTCAAACTTATGCTGAACACAAATACTTAAAAGGTTGTTTCTTATTTACAGCTTGTACTGAAACAAAAAGAAATGAAGACTGCTGAGACTCTGACCACTTTAATTTAGATATTCTCTTATCTATATGTTCTTATACGTTTTATTCCAAGCATATTACACCTATAACCAGGTGGAAGAGAAAGAGTTGTAAATACAGATATCTCTGTCATTGTGGTATGGAAAAGGTGACAATCAAGTCAAACTCTAGATAATTTTTGCCTAAAATAATAATCATTGACATATGACACCATTTCAGTCTTTCGTGACCCTGAAAACCAACTAACAAGACACAATTAAGCCTTACAGTGGGGTGTGTTGGGCGGGGTGTGTTCCCAGGGCTCCTGGAAGGCCCTTTCCCATCCCCCGGGTCTCAAACCCACCGAGGCCCGGGGCACCTCTCCCCATCGCCCCTGCGGCCGGGGCGGAGCTGGGGGCGCACAAGGGACATTTTCCCGTTTTCCCTGGCGCAGGCACCGCGGCCCGGGCACGGCAGCCCCGGGTCTCCTCCCGGCTGCGGTTCCGGGGCGGGCCGGGGCGGTGCCGGCGGCGGTGCCTCCCCCCGCGGTCACGGCGGGGCTGTCGCCGCCGCTGCCACGTCAGGGGAGTGTCCCCAGGCCAGGGGCTGGGCTGGGCCGGCCTTCCTCCTCCGCCCCTGCCCCCTGCCCGCCGCCGGAGCCGCCGCCGAGGAGAGAACGAGCGAGCGAGCGAGCGAGCGGTGCCGCTGCCATGGAGGCCCGGTACAACCTCAAGAGCCCGGGTAGGCGCCGGGGCCGGACGGGGTGGCGGCCGCGCCTTTACGGGCTGCCCGGGCCGCTGCGGGCGAGCGAGGGAGCGAGAGAGCGAGCCCACCTACCCCGGGGCTGCCGCTGGTCACGGGGGGCTCGGGAGCCGGGGCTGGGGCCGGGACTGGACTGGCACGGCGGCGGGGAGGAGGGCCGAGGCCGGGCGGTGGTGGCGTTCAGGCGGAGGCCGGCCCGGTTCGGTTCGCCTTCGCAGTGCGGTGGCGTTGAAACCTCCCTCCGAGCTGTAATTCGGTTCGAAACACCCTGACCGTCAGGTTTGTGTATGTGTCTGTGTGCCCACGCGTTTTTGGTGGTTGGTGGTACCTTTGAGTGTTTATTCAGGTGGCCGTGCCCTGTTCCCCGGCATCGCCTCCTCTCTGAGCAGGAGCGTGTGGGGGAAGCCTTGCCAAGGGTTACTCGGCCTGTGTGTCTGGCCTCAGTTTGTTTTCCCCAAGTGTCGCCCTACAGGCTCTATTTACTTTCGTGTCTGTGTTCACATGTTTGGTTTGACATGTTTGCATGTTAAACTTCATGCCTATAACTCCTGGGCTTTTTTTTGAATCCTCGAAGTGAGAGAGGCGCCTCAAGAGAGGTGGAGACGGCGGTGGAAGGGAAGGTGTTGATTCCCGGGAAGCGAATAGTGGCCAGGCCGTGTCCTCCTATGGCTGTGCTGGAGCAGTGGCCTCTGACCGGCTCTGCCAGGGCCTCACCTCCCGGGGGCTGCTGGCACAGGCCTGACCCTGCCGGAGCAAAACCCCTTCTGCAGATTGTAAGGGCTGGTAGGGTTTGTGTGTGGATTGCTCTCCTGCCCCTGCTTTCCTGTAACCGGGTATTGAGAAATAGGCATTATTAGCTTCATGTTATTGTGGTGAACAGGGGCTTTATTTTTTAATCATACCGTCCTGTTACCAGCATGAGAGGTGGGGAGAAACTGAATGCTGTGATGACTCGTACCTTACAAATGTCAGTGACACGCTTGTTTACAAACATATCTCATGCAGACGATGTGTCTGCTGCTAAATTATGTCCCTTAGCTTCGCGCCCAAGTTGCATAGTTGCATAACTGAAAGATAAGAAGGATCGTTAAGCAAATTATGAACTTGTTGTCTTTTAAAATGACAGGAGGGAATACTTTTTTTAGGGAGATATGCAGGATGTGTGGCATATGTGAATTTACAAGGCTACACAAACACACTCACTGGTGGTTTGCCACGTCATGGGAAACAGTGGCGGTGTGCTGTGTGACAAGCACCTGGGAACTGGGTGGAGAGCACAAATATTTGAGGCTTAATTTAGAAATGTTCTTCCCCTTTTTTGTTACTTGTCCTCTCTATATTAAAGAGACTATTACCTTTGCTGGAATTGATTTTCAGCACCTGTTGGTGCTGAAAACCAGCTGTAACCAGCTGTTCCATAGCAAAATGAACTTTATGTGACAAAGATAAATCATTCATATAATGGCTTGATATTATTTCTCCAAATTAAACGTGTTTAGTTACCTATTAATATATTAAACTATTTCTTTCCCTATAGATAGTGAAAGTTTGCAAATTATATAAATAACTTCCAAAATTTCTATAATGATTTAAAACATTGATTTCAATAGTCAGTGCGTGTGAAATCGTTCAGTGAACAGATGGGCAAAAAGGTATTAAATAAATATAAACAGATATTTCAAATAAATATTGCTTCTTTAACAGTCATCCATTAAAGTGAGCTGATGGTAATTATGTATAGCCACTGCTTTTAGTCTTATACTTTACTTGCTAACCAGGTAGATATGAATATGCAGTTACTTAATATTTCTGTGTATGTTTTACAAATTCCTATCTTGTTCCAGTTACATGTACAGTTCAGTGGTGGTATCTTACTCTTGCCATTCAGCTGAAGGCTTACGATGGAACTGTAGAATATTCTGATATTAAGGTGGTTTCAATTAATGTAAATGCACCAAAATATATGAAAAGAAGTCCACCATATTTTCTGTTTCAAAGGGTTGTGTCATCTGTGGACTGAAGGGATTACTTTGGTAACTGAGCCCTCTAGGGCTTTAGAATGAGTAGCTGTCCTTGTGCCTGTTGCTTTGCCTTTAATAGAGGAAGAACCAAGCTGCTAACCTTTAGGTCAGCTTTAGGGATTTGGAACATGCTATCTCGAGACAGAGTGGAAAAAGTAATCGTTTTGTACCTGTTCAAGAGGCTTCTACTGTTAAAATCTGCTTTTGGACTTGAGCAAAACTACAAACCGTGACTTCGTCTGCTCAATAGATTTTAAAAGGACAAATCATACTAACCCTTTTAGTGTAAGTTGCTTTAATGTAAGGTAAAAACACATTTTAAATAGGAAAATATTGGTACAAGAAACATTTGCCTTTATTGACCTTTATTTTTAAGCCAAATTCTGCTGTAGAGTTGTGAAGGCGCTGAAGTTCATCTGTGGTTAATACCTGGATCCCTCTTCTGTGAGTGTGCTGGACCAGGTTGATGAGTGGGACTGGTGAGGCTCTTCCTTGCTGTGCTTTCTGTGTGCTCTCAGGCAGACCCCCAAAGAGCAATATTGCTACACATCTTTGTCCTGCTGCTGATTGCTCCTAGGCAATGTGTTCATCTTCTTCCTTATCCCTGTTTCTACAGCTAATTGGTTCATCCCAACCTGAAAGATGGTAACTCTCCACAACACAAAGCAAGTTGCTCCCCTGCACACCATGTCTCTGTGGATGAGAGGCAGCACAGCTCTGGGCTGTCTGGGTTTGCCATAGGTACAGGCCATGGCCAGTGCAAGTCTGGGATGGTGAAGCAGCTCCTGTCACTTTCTCTCTGTAGCAGCAAGGAGCCATGGGGGCATCCACTTGATACTGTCTTCTCACCAGCCTATGAACTTGAGTTTCTTTTTTATTTCTTCCCAAAAAGACTGTTAATTTTGGAAGGGGTGAAATTTCACACTCCACACTTCAGGCTTCTTTGTATTTCTTCAATAAGGCAAAGCTTTGTAAAGTGTTGCTTCATATTTTTGTGTGTGTTTTTGGCAGTTGTAAAAGGGCAAGCTATTTTCTGTCTGAGGATTTCAAAATGGATTAGTCAATGTATATCAGCCTGCTACCACATGGCTGATAAAACTCATCAATATTCAAGTTCAGCTGACTAAAGTACAGATTTCATCCTCTTCATGTCTCAGGAACATCCCTGTTTTCTGAAATTATAAGGCAGCTACTTGGAATAATCTCTTTACTTTTTTTCTCCCCCAAGAGCTGTGACCCTCAGCCTGTTGTAAGTTCAGACACCAAATCTTGTAGTCACTGCTTTTATAGTGGCAATGTCTCGCTTTTGTGTAGGCTGTGACCAGACGTCTGAGTGGATATTAGCACTTGAGGAATTATCAACAGCTACTTACAGAGCCACAGACAATCATGGTTTTTAGTTTTTTGGGGGGGCAGAGTTTGTTTTGCTTTCAGCAGGCCACTTCATTGAGTATTTGATTAGCAGGGGCGCTGGAGTCCTAGGGAGAGCACGTGGAGGGAGGCGTGACGTGCTGTCCATGCTGTCCTGCATTTGTTGCCCAGGGCACTGCTTTGGGATCCTGGAGGCATAGGGAACATAACAATGCTGAGATTGTGATCCTCTTAACTGTCATCTGCAATATGATTGCTGCTTTTCCTACAAACTGCACTTCTTTCTCCACTGCATATTTTGTACAAGTAGGTGTTCCGTGCCAACAAGCGTGCGTCAGTTCTTTGTTAACAAAACAGACCTAGTAGGAAATAGCCAGTAGCTGTTGTGCTGCTTAGTACCTTCTGTGTATGAAATAAGGATAGATTGTTTAAAAATAAAAAGTTGAACTGTTAAAAATTTATTAAGACTGAAGACATTGTTTGATCTTAGTGTGTTCAACAAGCACCTTGCATTTTGTAAGTTTTTCCTCCCTTTGTGTTGACTGAACAGTTGTTTTCAATTGCAACTACAAGAAGAGTACTGTACTTCGTGCTGCCCTGAGGGAAATGAGGACTAAAGGCTGGCTATTTCTGAGGGTGAGAGGAAGGCAAGATAAGACTAATTAAAAGTTTTTTGTGTTTTTTAATAGTCGTTAATACTTTGTATGAGTACAGGAGCCTTGTTGGTCATGTGAAAGAATGTACATGAGGCTGTGAAGATGTAAAGCAGCTATTCAGGAGGCTTATGGGCCTTGGGAAAGGATGTATCGGAGACCCTGAGGGTGGAAAACACCTGGCCTCTTTCTTGGCAAATGGTGTTTCCATTTGTTTTGTAGCAGAAGTCAAAGGAACTGCCAAAGGAATGTCTTGGTCTTGGCTGGGATGGAGTTAATTTTCTTTCCAGTAGCTGGTTCAGTGCCGTGTTTTGGATTTATTTCTATTACTTTTAGTTCACAGATGATCACACATCATTCACAGGTTCTAAGCTGTCCAGGAGACTCACATCCACAAGGTGACACACAGGTCCTAGTGACACTGTGCAGGTTGCTGTGAACCTGTTAGAGTTGCTGTATGGTTAAATTTAATAAACCATTCTCCAGAGAGTACAGAAAAAAAAAATTGAAAAAATACTATTTTCCATATCAAAGAGCTGCTGTGACTCTTTGCTTTAAATATATTTTCTTACATGCATCAGTGACCACATCACCTTAAGTGTTTGTTGTTTTTTTTTTAACTTAAAATGTCAAAACTCGTCAGATGTTGTCATTTTACAAGAAATCTTAAGTACTTTACACATAAACTTAATCTTGATGGGTTTTTTAAATTATGTGATCCATTCTTTATGCAGTGGAACTATTGACAGTGTGATTCACTGTTATTTTTTCACTTACAAGAAATTTAAATGTTACCTTTAGTAAATGAGATTTTCTTTTAAATGCCAGTGCAGTTTGGATTCCCAGGTGCTTTGGGCTGCTGAGGGGACTGGTGCATCAGCGGGTGACTCTGCACTGTGGCCTCTGAAGTCACTTGATGGTTACACCAGCCATAGGTCAGGCACTCTTGGCTCAATGGTCAGGTACAGAGTGGAGTGGGGAAGAAAACAAAGCTGCCTGCATTTAAGAAGGTCCTCCCAAAATGTCATCCATGACACATGCATATAATTGAAGGGACTTGATACTTGTCTCAAATGGTTTATGTGAGTTAATTTTTTAAAATTTTTTTTCTACTATTATGGTCTAATATTTTTCCTAATTGTAGATAGTAGCCTCATTAATAGAAAAACACATAACAAAGATGACTTGTGCTTTACTAATCTCTTAAGTGGATTGAGTAGTTACAAACGTTTCTCTGAGATGACAGGTTTTATGAGTTTTACTTTCATTGCAAAACCTGTATTCAGTAAGTAAATTGCATCCTTACTTGTGCTGTTTTGGTCACCGGAGCCATAGGGAAAAAGTTACTACTTCTTCTGTATTTCTCCTGAGTAGAACCTCTAAATCTTTCTTAAAGTGAAAAAAAAAAAATAATAGCAGCCATAAATATAAAGGTAGGAAACATTTGCCAATGCAGTAAAAGCTGTCAGGTTGTTTTATTCTTCTTTTCCCAGCTTAGATAAGCCAACCTGAAAGATTGAGAGATCTCTAGCTTTATGCCAGCTGTTCTGGATTCCATTATTTATCTATTCATTATGTACTTTCTTTTTCAAATAGTAGAACTGAAATTTCAAACTGAAGTTTGGGAATTCATTTCAGAATGAAAAGGTTGCTGTACATTTGAGGAAGATACTGTGATGCACAACCACTTCTTTTTTCTTTCTCTCTCTCTCTTTTTTTTTTTTTTTTTTTTTTTTTTTTTTTTTTTTTTAAAGAAAAGGCATAATGATTTACTAAGAAAACGCCACCAATGTTCAAATCCTGTCGTCTCTTTAAGCAAGCAGTTACACTGATGTTTACAAAGACCGATCACTTGCGTTTTCTGCGTCCAGAAGGTTTCCCCAGGCACCAGGTGCAGACTTGTCTGGTTGGGCGCGTAGCAGGAGAACTTGAATGTGACCTGCAGATATATTGAAAAGATGCAGTTGTGTGAACTGAAGTTTCAGGGTAGCTTGAAGTAAATGATGATGAAAGTGGAATTTGACTGGACATGGTTTTTGGCAGAAATAAATGTAGAGCTCACATATGTATATATTGTACAAATTTTGCTCAGTTATTCCACCACTCAATCCTAAAGCAAGCTGGTGGCTTTTAATTTGATTCTCAGATTTTTAATACCCATATTTTGCTTTTCAGAAAATTTTAGTAAGTTCAGTGTAACACAAGAGGCAGATTGTCAGGCCGAGCATCTGACCTGTAGTATTCTGTCTTTCCTCCACAGAGCAATACAGAGCTCCCACACCTCCTACTTGCTGGGAACTCTCCTGTAATCTCTAGTCCAGAAACTTAATTTCCTCAGGATTTGATTTTGATGAACATTGATAAAGTGTTGCTCAGTGTATCTGTGAAAGTGTGGTTATTTTTCACGCTGATGGTTAGATCACATTAAAAACAAATTGATTTTTTTTTCTCTCTAAGACCTGTCTTAGACAAATTCAGTGTCTTGACTTTTCTTTTTTTGGCTGAATTAGTGATACTCTTTGACTTTATTGATAGTCTGTGACTCTTTATTTCAGATGAGCCCAAACCATTCTGATTTTTCAGAATTGCCATTGCCAAATGCTTACTCAGTGACTCACCATGACTTAAGTGGGTTGAAATACCATGACTTGTTGCAGGCAGACTTTGTGAATTATGCTTGTTTCTTCCACTGCAGTTTTTGGTAGTGAAAGGAGGAGCTGTTTCATGAATACTGCAGCAGTGCTTAAAGAAGAAACAAATTTTGTGCTTTCTTCACTGGATCACACGTTCTCAGAATGAACCTTTACCGCTCCAGGCTTTTCTTTGCAGCCTCTCAGTTGGTATTTTTCAGCAGTGTGGGAGGAGAAACACAAAATGGTTTGGCTTGGCAGGGATCTTTAAAGATCATCTAGTTCAACCTCCCTGCCTCAGGCAGGGACATCTTCTGCTAGATCACAGCTCAGAGCTCTGTCCAATTTGACCTTCAATGCTTCCAGGGATGAGGCATTCACAACTTCTCTGGACAACTTGTTCTAGTGTCTCATTGCCCTTACTGTAGAGAATTTCTTCCATATGTCCAATCTAAACCTACTCTCTTTGAGTTTAAAACCATTCCCTCTTGTCATTACAGGCTGTGGTAAAAAGTTACTTTGTTCTTTATAAGCATATTCTAGGTATTGAAAGGTCACAGTAAAGTCTCCCCAGAGCCTTTTCTTCAGACTGAACAACCCCAACTCTCAGCCTTGCTGCACACACATGTGCTTCTTAGAATCATGGAATAATAGGAACGCTTGGGTTGGAAAGATAAAAGATCTTAAAGATCACCTTCTTCCAACCCCTATGCCATGGGCAGGGACACCTTCACTAGACCGAGTTGCTCAGAGCTCCGTCCAGCCTAGCCTGGAACGCTTCCAGGGATGGGGCATCCACAGCTTCACTGGATAAGTTGTTCCAGCACCTCACCATCCTCACAGGAAAGAAATTCTTTCTAATATCTAATGTAAATCTACTCTTTCAGTCTGAAGCCATTCCCCGTCTTGTTGCTACATGCTCTTATAAAAGTCCCTCTCTCATCTTGCTTGTAGAGTATCTTCAGGTATTGGAAGGCTGAAGTTAGGTCACCTGATAGATTTTTAAGATGTCCTGGATTGCTTAATACTGAAAACTTGTTAAAAGCAAATCATCTCTATGATATACGAGTGCTAGATTAGATTTTGCTATGGTTTTGTGCCCCAAGAGTGGAATAGTTATGATGCTCTAATAGCTTTCCCTCAGTAAACATGGGTGACTGCACATGATGCGGTTATATCTGGTTTTTTTTCTGTGTTGGTCCTCAGCTGGGAAATCTCAGTAACAGCTGTCTGCCTTGTCCATGAGTGCTCTGTCTTTATTAGAGTTTGTTACATACACTCTCAGTTTTCTCATGGTCACTGTTCTGCTTCATGGGGTGTTTACTCCTGAATTAGCTCATCCTGGTGCATGCCACTGCTTCTAAAGGGAAGTGTCCAGACTTGTTGACTGTGAAGCGATGCTGGGTCCAAAGTCTTTTCTGGTCTGGGCTGGTTTTCTTGTTATTCCTCTCTAATGAACTGGTAAACCTTAATGAAGATTAAAGAGACAAACTGTTATTCAGCAGAGCCTGAACGCTGCTAGCCTTGATGTGACCTGATGGATCTGTAGGGTGTTTTAAATGACACCTCCCTGTGGCAGCAGCATAACTGAGGTAACTGGCAGCAGCACATTTCCACGTAATTGGTTTTCTGTTTGGGTTGTAAGAAGTGAAATTCTCAAAATTTCAGCTGTTGTTTGTAGCTGTCCAAAAGTGTAAAAGAGGAAAAGAACTTTTCACAGTAGATTGGAAGGAAAATTCCTCTGTGGGGAGGTTAGAGTTTTTTTATTAGACATTAATGTATGGTGCACATGAGTATATGCATCTGAAGTATAAGTAATGTAACAGAGCTTGCAAAAGTGGCCACAAGAAGGAGATGCAGAAAATACAGATGGTGCTGGTATTTTTGAAGTGGAAGGTTGGAAAGGTTACTAATGACTATCCTGAAGTTATGATAGAAAAATGCCTGGGTGTTCACCTAGGTGAACCACCACTACTCAGTGGCAGGTTCCAACTGCAGAGGCCCTGGGTAAATTTTTCTGGCTGGACATACATGTTTTCGAATCTAATGTAAAACTTCATCTCTTGTTAATAGTGATGTGTTGATTTCTCTCACGCACTACCGTGACCTCCTTAAGGGAGTAGTCATGTAAGTGTCATGGGAGGTGTCAGGATAAAGCTTTTCGGCAATTGCTAAAGATGCACATGGTGTTCTGTATCACAAAATATCGATGTTGTTAGCTTTGTAAATCTTGTAGGTCTGAAACTCTGTTAATGGTGTGTATGTTCTTCCTCCTGTCCGGTGCAATTACTAATATAAAACTACTTTAGTCCCAGTGTTCAGTGTTGAGAAACTCTGTGACCATGCACATATTTTTCATAACTTTATGCTTGTATAACCCATTTAAGGTTTATTCATCATAAGTAATTATGTAGTGTCTTGAATTAGGAACTCCAGTGAAGAAGCTGGAATAGGGAGAAGATTAGTTAGCTGAAAAGAGTTCTTCAAGAAATGTTTTATGTATTTTTCTATGCAATGTATATTAAGTTATTTTCTTCATTTTCATGTCTTATGCTTTCTCTTTTTTCAGCTGTCAAACGTTTGATGAAAGAGGCTGCGGAACTGAAGGATCCTACAGATCATTATCATGCACAGCCTTTGGAGGTTTGTTTCTCTATATGTTTGCAAGAGTTTGTAATTAGGCAGTTTTATTCATATATACTCTTAATTAATATGTACTTCTCTAAAATGCATGTATATTTAAAATGTACATATTTAAATTATAGAAAACTGATTTTTTTTTTTCCCTGTGATGGAAATCAGCAGCAGAATTCAGCTTCAGTGGTGTTTTAGTTCCAGGTTATTGGTGAAACTACTTAATAACAGCTTTTTACATTGCACCTGAGTAGTTTTATAGCATGGGTGTGTTTATTCCCCCATCTCTTTCCCAAGCCTATGGAAATACTTAAGTCAAGCTTTTTTGTACCCAAACCTGATATCTGGCTCAGTTGCTGACTTGCTCACTGAAACGCTTAACCTAAAGTGATCTCTGAGGATTGCTGTTTTGCATTTAAGACAACCTGTGAAAACATAAATGTGTTCAATTCTGGATGCATTGTAAGAGAGAGGGATTTCACTTGAGGAGTAGCTTCTTGTCTAAACACCCGGTTAAGTCTTTGGGTTGAGAGGACAATGAAGTTCTGGTGGTTAGAAGTTTAAACAGAAATCCCTTCTGATTTCACTGAATAAATCAAAAAAGGCAGTATTCTGTAGTATTCAGTTGGGAGACTTGGTTTTTAGCTGTTTGCAGAAATGCGTAACACGCTTAACATGCTCACGTAATAATGCGTGTTCCTAGGTGCTATAAAATGTTCCTTATTGTCTGCTAGTTTTTATCTGTAGCTTGTTTCACCTTCCTGTGGTGAAATTGCCGTTATTTGTAACCGACATGAAGATCTTATTTCTGGATTAGAACAGTGTCTCACTGGGAGGAGAACAGTGGCAAATGAAAGGAAATGCTGGAAATGTTGACAGTTATCTCCTGTACTTGAAAAACCATGACTAGGTGGGCTCTTCCAATGCTGTAATACCAGTGTTTAGCATTAGCTGAGGGATCTCATTCACTGACAGCAAGCCTCATTTGGCGTCCAGTCCTAACAGTAGGAGTTCTGCTTGTAAATACTTAGGAAGTTGTTGGCAGCACAAGTTCTGATACACAAATCCCAGCTCAAAACCCCAAAGAAATAATGTTTAAAGAGAAGTTATTTATATGTCGATAATGTCAATTTAATGATGATAGAACTCTAGATTTCAAAGTGTACCTTTCAAAGTTGTGCAATAATGCACAGTAGCTGCTTTAAAATTGATAGTGGAAGAGAAACAATATGAATTCTCTGGGTGTGAGTCAAATCCCTGGGCATGGAAGGAGCTTTGGGGAGGCTGTCATTAGTGTTCTTTCTTGGTGTAGGTCTCCCCTTGGTTCTCCAAAAATTATTGCTCTCTGAGGCAAATTTCCAGTTTTCTTTTAATTGACTCAGTTTTCAATCTGTTGTGTAATAAAACTCTTGTCATAATTTGTACAGCTACCATAAAGAATTTGGATAATGAATTTGAAGGTTTTGGTGAATTACTGCATAAGAAAATTACCAGAAACCTACAATGCTTTATTCTTAGTGCTACGTTATCTTAACTCTCCATTTGATTTTGGCTTCTTAAAACTTCTGCCTGTGTACTGTTTCTTTAGCCTGTCCTTGTTCAAGAAAATGACATTGAGTTGTCTGTTTCTGTGACCAATGCTTTTTTGTTTCTTTTTCTTTTTTTTTATACCCCCCCCTTCCATTGATGGGGGCATTTTAGGATAATCTTTTTGAATGGCACTTCACTGTTAGAGGCCCTCCAGATTCAGATTTTGATGGAGGCATTTATCATGGGAGAATAGTGCTACCACCTGAATATCCCATGAAACCACCCAGCATTATTTTGCTGACGGTAAGTAAGCATACTTACTAGATTTTTTCTTTTTATGTTATCATTTTTATCATAGGGAAAGAGAGAGATTCTTGGCATTTAACATAATGTCATTTTTGTAAGAACGGTGGCACAGTGTAGTACAATAGAAGATCCAAAGTCTTCCAAGATTATTTTGGTAATCTCTAATTGCTTTATGCAATGAAGCTTTATGCCTAATAAATGGAAGTTCTTTACTCCAGGAGAAATCACATTGCTGATGTGATTGTCTAACCTTCTGTTCTCCCCATGGCCCCTCTTGGTTTCTGTTGAAAACATTGCTTAGATGTAGGAAGGCAGACCTGAAGTTTGGGGCAAAGTCCTTCCTTAGTGCATAGATTTGTAGGTTTTCTTCATGCATTAATAGAGTCAGATGACAGAGTTCTGTGTTCAGCAGGCTGAATGCTAATTTTGTGAGCTTGGCACTAGTATAATTGTTACAGATTGTTTGCATATGGAATTCTTTTGATCATGGTTTTTTGTGACTTTTACCAAAACTCAAGAGTTAACTTCTAGCATGTTTTATTGTATCCTCCCTCTTCCTTTAAAGGCAAATGGCAGGTTTGAAGTGGGGAAGAAAATTTGTTTAAGCATCTCAGGGCATCATCCTGAAACATGGCAGCCTTCCTGGAGTAGTAAGTAACAATTCCTTGAAAAATGTTACCCCTGTCAAACAACTCATTCTTAAAACTAAAAACATCTAATGAAGAATGTTTATAGTGGAAAAGGAGACAGATTTTGAGGGTGTAAAATTATGGGAGAATTCGTCAAATGTAGGATCATAAAAGAGTGAAATTGAATGATTTGGAAATTATATTAAGTAAATGCCAGGGCTGAGAAACTGTGGGGTGATGGTAAGCTCTTCTTTACTTGGATATATAAGCATTAAGAATTCTCAGACTACTTAGAATATTCTTTGTGTGTTTTGTTTAAAAGTGTTCTTATGAAAATAAATCCTATTACTTTACTCTGGTTTTGCATGATCACTAAGCCAGCTTGAACATTAATAGAGGGGAGTTTTCAATTCTAGTGCTGTGGTTCTGAACACTCAAGAGGAAAGAATGTGGTCTGAGTTCAGAATAACTCAATCTTGTCTATCTTTAGTTTTAAAAATACTGTTATCACAGAAATTGAGAGCTGGCACAGTTCATCCAAGGCAATATGTTTATGTTCAAGTAATTTTAGTTCTGTTAGTACAGTACATCAATTATTTCTATATCAGCTTCACTTTAAAAATATGTTGATAAGATCTTAGGAGTTTTCTATCCGACCACTCTTCAACTTTTGTTAAGTCTCTTTAGTTTTTTTAAAGCGTAGAAAATACTGTATTTCTAAGTAGTTGTAAAAATCCTGTCTCATTTCTGTAGTACTTATTCTGATCTGATATTATTTTACAGAAATTAAAGAATTCAAGATACTTTGCTAGTAGATTTGGTAAATAAAAGTCCAAGTACAGATGTTGTCAAAACACATGTTTCAGATGACAGTTCTGTTACAAGCAGTTATTAATATTTTAAGTGAGCTCCTTCCCCTATTATGATGACATAAAAGGAACAAATTCTGCAATACTTTGCAAAAAAGAAAAGCTCTGAGCATGTGTACACTAAATTGCAGAATTCATGTCTAATAAAAAACAGACGGAAAAAGAAAAATTCCCTGTGAACCTTCTTATCTTCTTCCTCTCCCCTGCTCCCCTTCCCCCCTTCCCACCTTTTTATATCTTAGTTCTGCTTTACCTTTTTTCTTAGTTTTTAAGGTCTGGAACATTCACCTTAATGCAACATTTTTGTGACAATTTTTTCTTCTCTGTTGGCTGGTGGCCTTTTCTTTGTTTACAATGTGATGTTAAAACAAAATTGAGAAAGCCTTGCAGTGTGCCAAAAAAACCCACCCCAAACCGGTGCTGCTTCTAGGAAGTTCAGACTTGGCAGAATGAAGTTTTGCAGTCAGAAATGCAACTTTTCTGAGTGTGGAATGAGATCACATAACTTGTTTCTGCCACCTTGTTTATATCTCTCTTTTCCCATTTTAGTAAGAACAGCTTTACTAGCCATCATTGGATTCATGCCAACCAAAGGTGAAGGAGCAATAGGATCTCTAGATTACACACCAGAAGAAAGGAGAGCTCTTGCAAAGAAGTAAGCGCTAAGTTTGTTACTGTAGGTACACTTACATTCACTCACTTTTAGGGTAATGCATTGTGTAGAAAACAAGCCACTTCAGTCTATTCTCTTGCATTTATTCCAAATAAAACAAGTTTGATGCCTTGTATATGTAATCACTTTTTTCTCTGAATATTGTGCAAACTTGGAACTTGCAGTCAAACAAAGTATTTTGAGAGCACTCTGTTCCTTCCAGCATTTTGTGGTCATAGTAGAAGTTTGTCTGAAATTCAGATTTGGAGATGTAATTAACATTGTGATACTGTACTAATTGCAGCATGGAGATAAAGTGGGTATGATGGAATTGATAGTAAGTGGGGAGGAAACAACCAAAATAATGAGGCATAATTGTCTTTAAGTAAGTAGTAATAATAAAATTATTTCAAAATTCTGAAGCAACCTCTTCTAAATAATCTTTAGGAAATTAATTTAAGATTAGGTTTGTGACTGTGATGAAATTATTAGCTTAGTGGACAAAGGGAAGGCAGTGGGTGTTGTTTATAGGGACTTTAGCAAGGCTTTTGGTGTCCTTTCCCCTATCCTCAGTCATGAAATACAGCTTAGGTAGGTGGGGACAGTAAGGTGGATTAACTGGCTGAGCTGTCTGGCTCAAAGGATTGTGATAAGCAACACAAAATCCAGCTGCAGGCTGGTCACTATTGGTGTATTCCTGGTGTCAGTACTGGGGCCAGTGCTATTCAGTGTCATTAATGACCTGGATACTGGGACAGGGTGCGCCCTCAGCAAGTTTGCTGGTGATCCAAAACTAGGAAGAGTGGCTGATATGCAGAAAGTTGTGCTGCCATCCAGAAGAGCCTCAGTGGGCTGGAGGAATGTCAAAGTCCTGCCCCTGGAGAGGAATAACACCAGCTGACTAGAAGGGAGCTTGGAAGGGAAGATTCTGGTGGTCACCAAGCTGATCATGAGGCAGCAGTGTGCCCTTGCAGCAAAGAAGACTGATGGTGTCCTGGGTTGCATGAGGAGGAGCATTGCCAGCAGGTCAAGGAAGTGATTCTGCTTCAGTACTCAGCACTGGTGAGACATCAGGAGTGCTGAGTTCAGGTGGGGTTGTGACCAGGTCAGAGTACAAGAAAGATAAGGATGTCCTGGAGCAAATTTAGTGCAGTGCCACAAAGGTGACTGAGGGGCTGGAACATGTTTCAGACATGGAGATAATAAAAGAGCTGGGAGTATTCAGTCTGGAGAAGAGAAGGTTCAGGGGATCATATCCATGTGTATGGTTATCTGAAAGGAAGTTGTAAAAAAGGTAAAGCCAGGCTTTTTTCAGTGGCATTCAGGAGTGAGTCAGTGGGGTGGGTTGATCGTGATACTGTGCTGTCAAGTCTGTGTGCTTCCTCACTGGCCTGGAGAGCTCCCTGCAGAGAGAAGGTGTGGGAAGGTAATGTTCTCCAAGAAGCTGAAATTCCTGGATTGGAGATGCAAGCTCCTGGGTCCAGTATAACATTTGTAAAAATAGTTAAATCTTTATAATTTGTAATTTTTATTTGCTGCAGATATACGTATTTTAATTATAAGAAATAATTAATGAAGTATAATTAATAATGATATTTAAGTCAGTTGTTAATAGTTTCCTAAATGACATAAGAGAGTTTATGTTAGTAATATAGGTAATTCTCAAAATAGTTTTTCAAGATAGAATGATTTGAAACAGAGGGAAGTACTTCTAAACTACTGGCCCTGCCACCACTTTCTGTGGATTGTTCTGCAAATAGTTTATTTAAACAAGCACATAGGAACACTGAGAACATGCTATTCTGAGCTATGTCATTTGTGGGCAGGTCACAAGACTTCTGTTGTGAAATGTGTGGCACATCTATGAAGACAGCCCTCTTACCACTGACGTCTGGAAGTGTGTCAAGCCAGGCAGACAAGGAGGCTAAAGAACTTGCCAGACAAATTAGCTTCAAGGTAAAGTCACTGTTTACACTTTTATCTCTATTGTACAGAATATGAAAAAAAATTACTGTGGAAAAACTTGTAAATCACAGAAACATTTCATCATTTCAGAAAACCTTCATCAATTGCTATGTGGAAGCCTGTTTTCTCAGTATAGTCTGAAATAGAAAAATAAGAATGGATCTCTTGAAATTTTCCAGTTAATAAGTTGTGCATCTCAAGCATTGGTTGATTAGCTTAAATTTTAGTGGTGACCACTGTGGTAAGAACTGCCTATGTTGCTTTTACTTCCACATTTTCAGAAACTAATAACTTGATTAAATTCTCCAGAATTAGTGTTATCGTAGAAGTATGAGGAAAGTTTGGGCAAAGCTAATCTAAATTTTTTTACCTTTGTGATTTTTTTTTCCTTTTGGCTTATGGAAGGAATAAAACATACTACTACTGAAAAATGGTTGCAAATTCTTTTGAACTACTCTGCTACTATCTGAAGATACTGAAAGTTGAACTCTGGTATGGAAGTTGCTGTGACCGAAAAATGTGTTCTCTAGCTTGTGTTTCAATGAAAGCAAGGTTTGTTTAGACAAATACATTCATTCCTTAGAGAATTGCATGGCTTGCATGCACAGTGTTGTTTTTCACTGGGTTTTCCACTAAACTCTTAAATCAGCCACTAAGGAAGACTACTGTGCATGAGGGCAGAGAACTACAGTTGTATTATGACAATGTGGCATTATTGCAGAACACATCCTCGCTAAGGTCAGGGCTGCCGATGTCCCCTTTTATCACCCATGTTCTTCTAATAGTGACCTAAAGACTACTTCTGCTTTTTTTGTGTGTGCCATGAAAGTAAAGATTGTCTTCTTCTGACTGAGCATTCCTGATGGTTTTGCAGGACATGCATATTCCTGTGCCATAATGGTTATGATAAAAACATCTCCAAGTATTTTACAAAGATGAGAAAGGGAGAGAGTTTTAACGCTGAGCTACTTGGAGAAACAGTGGATTGCCTTTTCCTGGATTTTTTACAATATATAAGGGTTTAAAATTGTAGGATTTATTTTTACTTGAGAACTACTAATCTTCATCAAAGAAATTCTAGAAATATCAGAGTTTGGTTTTGAGTTTCTTTTGTGAGAAAGAACTCATAATTTGTATTTCCTACCTTTTTCAGTTTTAAAATTAATGACTTAGAGACATCAGTTTTTAAGAATATTGGTGCTTTCTGTGTATCTATATGCTTGACACTACCTTCTAAGAACAAGCGCTTGTCAGGGGAAAAAAAATGAACAAAAGTCTTAGGTTTCTACAGCCTCTTACCATCCATTGTGTTGGGTTTTTTTTTAATAAGGTAAATCAGTTCTGTCCTCTGGTTGCATCTTTCTTTCCTTCTCAAATCAAATTTTAGGAGCTGGGGTTTTTTAAGCTTCCTGCTTATCTGCTTTGCTTGATTTCCTTATGTGTTTGTTGTTAGGCTGAGGTGTTCAATTGATGTGTTTGTAATAAACTAATAGTATGAATTACTAGCAGAAAATAAAGAAGTTTTTAATCATTTAGATACATTTCATGTCAATTTATGGGGTAAGATTTAACATCAGATTGATGATTGAGTGTACAATTTGAGAGAGACTCTCTCAAACCCTTAAATAAGAGATTTCCTAACTATGTGTAGATGATCCCAGCGTTACTGTGTTTCTTACCAGCTTTAAACAAGATGGTAACTTTGTAAAAAGCCCCCTGTGTGGTACTGAGATACCAATATGACATCGAGAAGTGGGGAAACAACCCAATACATCTTCTCATTACAGTTTTTCTGCTTCTGCGAGCATCCACCTTTGTTCCTGTCTGCTTTAATAGTACATTATATTTTGTATCAGTTTTATATTGACTTCCAAATAGTTTTCTAAATTTTACGTGTTATATAACAGAAATTCTGTTTTGCTTAAAAAAAGGAAAAAGAAATTACTGATAACATATGTATCACTGTAAAACAGTATGGTTTACCTTCATGTTGCTATCACAAGGCATATTTTGCAGTAAAATTAATTCTATGCTTCCTCTCATTATTATGTTTAAATATGTTGGTCATCCTTTGAATGTTAGTCTGACTTCAGTCTAGATACTAGACTTAGTACTTTCATAAACTAAAGTAAATCAAATGCACATTTGGCACTGCTTTATAGAGATTAACAGTAAAGATGAAATAAGCTCATCTTGCAAGAAGCATTAGTATGAAAATCAATAGTCACAGGTTCCAGGGAGCTTACAATTTGATATAGGAAAGATTCACCCTGAGTGTTGTCAAATGCTGGAGCAGACTGCCCAGAGGGACTCTGCAGCCCCCAGCTTTGGAGATGCTCAAAGCTTGTCTGGACATGACTCTAGAGAGTTGGGCCAGGGACATCTAGAGGTCCATTCCAGTCTAAATATTTCATAATTCTGTTGCTTTGTTGATGATCCATATTTGAATCATAATTTTTCTTGTCTAATATTACAGTTCATAAGAGTCAAGTGCAAAGGGAAAGCAGTGTTGTCAGATTCTAAGTTTTCGAATGTTAAATCCATTTCCAGATTGTTTTGGTGCCATATCTTTTGGATTCTCTTGAGGTAATACACATAAAGAAACAGAGAACTTAATTTCCTCACACTAAATGGTATCATCAAATGGTATTATACTGTGATCTTACCAGTTTGTTATCACTGTAACTGGTTGTTTCTAATACATTGTTTGTATTTCTTGCTACTACCACCACTACTTATGTCTGCATTTGAAGACAGTTACTAGATTTGAAGTTGTCACCTTTGTAATAAATTGGGGTCTAGACACATGACTTGAGAGGTGACTTGCTTACTGATAAAAATTGATCTGGTCATGACTTTTTTTTTCTGATGTGTAAATTTTAAAAGTATTTCAGTTCAGCACTATGATGATATGTCCTTTTCCATTCCCAAAAATAATTGCTGGCATGTGTACTGGAGTTTGTGTTCTTCTACCTGTCCCTACTGATCTCGTTTCAGATTTCCTAAGTATGAAACCTAAACTCTGGGAAATAATGCATAGTAGACATTTTGTAAATGTGTATGAAAGCAGTATTACAAGACTTATATTTTTTCTTTTACTCTGTGCTGAAATTTAAATACTGGACACTGATATGCATATAGTACCCAGTGTAGTGTCATGCATATATGCCCACTCTGTCTGTGAGGCAACTTTCATAATGAAACCAGTATAGCCACATTACACTGGCACTCGCAAGAGACTCCTTGGTCTTGTGGGGGGACAGGCTGTGCTACTTCACTTGTATCAACAGTAGGTCAGCATTGTCTTAAGGACATGCAAAACAAAAGTTTTGAAAACCATGTTATTCTGGCATAATGTCATGGATCTTCTAAAGAATTTTCTTCATTGTTCTCTCCATCTTCGCTTTTTTTGAACATTATATTTGTTATGTGCAAACAAAATTGTTTTTTAAACTGTTGTTTGCACATTTGCGGTCTTATTTTTAAAGAATGAAAATTTCTTAAACTTGTTGCTGTGTGATTGAAATGCAACTGGCACACCTGATTTTGGTAAGCCTCATATTCTTTACAATAAAATACACATTCCAAAATAAGCCAAATAGTTTTGGAGCAATTTTGATCTTGTCTGTGAAGTGTACATTTGTGCTTCTTGTAGGCAGAGGTCAATTCATCCAGGAGGTCTGATGCTGGACCCTCAAACACATCAGGACTGAACCACTCTGCTGCTTCACGTGATCCCCAGCAGGATGGTGCAGCTAGAGCATTCCCAGACCCAGCAAGTGCAACGGTATGGTCCATCTTTGAGCTTTACTGGGTGTAGTCTGAACATGAAATTGGTCCTCTTAAGCTGATTAAAGTATGTAGTTCACATATTTATTCTGGAACTCCTGTATACTTTTATATAAAATCTATTAGCAAATAGTATGTTGAATCATTTTTAGAAATAACAACCTCTGCTTTCACTTCCTTCTCTTAAAACAATAAATAATGTTCTTTTAGCAGTTCTTCTTCCCAGTGATTCCTTTAATTACATTAAGTGTTCATTAAAACTTTATGGTGTCTGAGGCACTACAATTTACCATCTGCATAATGTAGCACAGGTTTTTTCTGCAGCATTCTTAGTCAGAAGCAAAAAAAATGTTTCAGTGATAACCTGTAGCTTTTAAATATTCATCAATACTATCTTCTTGGGTTTTATAACCTCTTAAGTAAGTCTGAAATATTCTTACCATTTGAAGTATGACACTTGTGTTTTAATACTGCTAGGTGTAGGGCTTACATAAAGGTTTTGGAAGTGGTGGAAATCTGGTGATGGGCCAAGGCAGCTGCTGTTATGACTATTGCAAGTGCAGTCTAAATTCACTGATAAATTGCAGGCAAATCCCAGCTAAGCTGCCTTTTTTAGAGAGGATGGGGCTGCAGATTGGTTAAAAAACCTACAACATGTCCAATAACATCTGTTGTGTGTTTCAACATATTTTCAAGCTACGTAGAAATATAAGCATGTTAATAGCATACTTTTTACCCCCCACAATAAGGATTTTTCCAGATTGTTAAGGATTCAATAAAACATTTTATTATATTCTTCTTATTACAAATCCTGGCTAATACAGTAGAAAGAGCTGACACACCAAGACATCACTGGCATTTTCTTGAGGAGAGAGACTTTTAAAAATTATTCACATTTTTAAGAAAACTGGTTGTATCAATTATATTGATTTATTAATTATTCATTAATTTAATTTTTAGAAGATCAATCCCATAAGAAATGGGACTTTTAAACATATAAAGATATAAATGTCTGTAAAAATACTCATATATATGTGATTAACTGTAAATGATAAGTGGGTTCATGTTTTAGAAATTGAACTAATATTCAGGATTGTTAGTTTTAGTTTGAACCAACACCTATGTTTCTGAGTTGTCACATTTTAAATGTTAGGAATTATCTGGAGCCATCCAGAAGTGGAAAATAGCCACACTGTGGAAGAAAGAAATGTGTAACAGGAAAGGCTATTTTAAGGAATTTGAGCTTGCTATTTTTTCTGTTCTTATTCATGTGAAAGATAATAGAAATCTTTTCAAAGTAGGGCACTCTGGGCCTTGATCTGCTTAGAGGTGTGAAAGAGTACCTATGCAAGCCTCAGATCTTTTCTACTCAGCTGGGTTTCTTGCATGTGTAAAATCTGTTTATTGAGTTCTTGTTGTGTAAAGACCTAATTCTGCCTTATTAAGTTGTGTTGGATGTGGGCAACAAAACATATTATTCTCTCTTCGTGGATAAAATGTTTGCCACTTACTCTACAAATGTGTACTTAGTTAAAAGCTATTGTAGAAAATTTGCTGGGTTTATTCTTTTTGAGAGTAAAAAGAGGGGGGAGGTAGGGCCAGTGCTGAATTATTGTATGAACTTGTGTAATTCCTTCTAATGTAGTAGATTAATGTGTCTCACTCTGAAGCCATGGGACCTTTTGTCTTTCTAGACAATACAGAAGTGAATATGAGAAGAAACCATGCAGGAGAAATGGAGTGTTACCTTTCTTCTGCTCCTAGAACAGTTGTAATCAGTCTTGGTTAAATACACAATGATAAATAGGTGCTAAGGAAAGGGTCACCTCTAGGTGAAAGTGAAGCAACCTGTAGACTGTATTTTACTCTGGGGCTGCCTTGAGTCAAGTTTGTTCTTTCCAGCAACAGTTCTCTATTCCATGATTTTTTAACCTTTAAGTTGCTTGGAAGGCCAGAGATTTTTAGAATGTGTTAATGGCAAGATATTTGTGAGCACAGTAATGTCCTTTCTGGGACAGGGCTAATGTAATTCTTGTGTGAAGAGCACACTGAAATGGGTCTCTGGCAGGGCATCGCTTGGTGTCCATTTCTTTGTTCCACTTGGGGCAGGGACAGGGCTAATGTAATTCTTGTGTGAAGAGCACACTGAAATGGGTCTCTGGCAGGGCATCGCTTGGTGTCCATTTCTTTGTTCCACTTGGGGCCTTATTCCTGAAGAGAGAATTTTTCATTTCATCAAAACAAAAAAAAAGTTTTGAATTAGCTCTCACTTCTGTCAGCTTTCACCTAGGGAAAGGATTATAGCCTCACTGACTAAAGAAGGATCAAGTCTTACAGTATTTCCATTCAACATATGTTTTTCAGATTTCAAAACTCAGTTTGAAATTGTTCTTTATGTTTTGGCTGTCATTGTGTTACTCAGTACTTCAGTCTTACAGCTTCTTGCCCTTTGAAAATACTTACTGTCTAATTACTGCCTGGATGTATTTGTCTGTGCTGTGGAAGAGGTGCACTCAGGGCTCTTGACTTTCAGGCTTTCCCTGGATGACTCTATCTTCCAGGTCACTTCCCTTCCTCCCCACCTTCTCTTGTCTTTTTGCCAGACTGGCAGTGGTTGTTCCCGTTCACTGTACTGTTAGTAATGACGGGACTGTGCAGCACTGGTGCAGATGTTGCACATTGGCTGTTAAGTTTTATGTGCCTGTATTATTAGAGGACATTTATCCAGCCTTTAAACAGCTGATCTTTGAAGGAAGAAGAAGGAGGGGAGGGAGTTGATTCTCATGCCAGTGAGAGCTTCTTCCCCAGAGAATTTGTCATGACATTATCAAGGTTTGCCAGGTGCAAGGTAACAACTACAACAGCATGAGAACAAAATGAGGGACAGCACTGCTCTGAAAAATGCTGCCACAACAACTTGTATAAAGGGATACAGAGCTGCAGAGAACAGTCTTTAGCATTAATAAAACTAAAACAATAAGACTTCCTAAGGCATTATGCAGCATGGTACGTTTGAGGAGTCTGAACCCAGTGCAGAGAACACCTCTGACTGGACTACTTCTGACAATACTTTTTTGTTAATTTGTAATAGCTGTTGATGTCTACTCAGGACAAAGTAATGGGACATTATTCTTGTTTGAGTATTCAAAGTGCAAGCAAGGTGCCGCTGCTGAAAGTTGGCTTGATAAAGTGGTCACCTAAATTTTGGTACCAAAACTCTGATCACAGTGGACTCATTAGTGGAGGCTGCAAAGCAGTGCAGTTTACTCAGCAACAGAGGCTGGTAGGCTGCATTTCTGTTTTCCTCCCTGATTGCACAGACTAAATCCATGTGGATTATGGGTGTCTGAACTTCTACGAAATCTATAGCAGTACATCTGGTGTATGGATAGCAATGATGTACCACCTTGGGGCTTATGGCTAATGCATAAAGTTGATGCTTGATGAGCTTTATTAAGAACAAGGTAAAAACTGTAGTTAGGCTGTTTTCTGATAACCTGAGAATACATTAAGCTTCAGTACACCTGTTATTAAACAATATCCTATAGTAGTGAGCTGCACTGATAATAGGGACTGGATGAAGCATTATGAGGGGTGATAAAATAAACAGTGTAACTGAAGCCAGCTACTCTTGAGCTGATGAAGGAGGTTTCTGTCAGAAAATGAGGCTATATTATGATCCATGGGATTTATAAAAGCCCTTACCTTTAGTCATAAATTCTGAATGATATGTTGGTAAAAAGTGTTTCCCTTTATCTCTGTTAAGTGATGTCTTATTTTTTAATACTACAGCAACCATTTAAGATGTCTTTTGACAGTTGAGAGTACTTGGCTCAACTTTGATTCATTAAAAAATAGACATTTTTCATATTAACCATTAAGCCTGTGTCAAACTTCAGTGTTTCTTCAGTTGGAAGTTGTGCAGACAAACAAGTATTTCACCTATCCTGATTTCTGCATCTCTACCCAGACCATTAGTATAAATGAAAGAGGCTTCAGTAACCCAGAGAATTTATATGGGTCTGAGTTCCTGAGTTTGCTATATTTTTAAAACATCCCTTCTAAGATGATTATTTAATTCTTCTAGTATTCTGATTTTTAAAAAAATTAAAATAATGGCCTGGAAATAGAAAGGATGCTATGAATTCTTCAGTAGACTGAACATCATAAAAATTTCCTTACTTGCATTTTGTTAGATGATACACATTTTTGTTAGTTCTAATAAAAGTATATTTTACTGAAATAGCTTATTCATCAAATAATTGTTCAGATGTCCTTGGAGCAGTTTCCTATCAGTCCCAACAGTTTCAGAAGCTTTAGAAATCATATGACACATAGTAATATAAATAGTATGTAATAATGTCACATATATGTATTAAATGTCTGTAAAGATCAGATGCTAAAGGTGGCTATAATGTAACTATTATTGAATATTTCTATTTTTAGTCTGTTAAGCCTCATCCACATTTTCAGTATGGTTTGGCAGAAGCCATTATTTGGCAAAAACAATCTAAATTGTGTCATGTGAGGTGTTATGTTAGTCTAAAAATCTTGTAAGGCTTGCTTACAAAGAATTTAAATACTTGCCATTAATTTGAAGACATGATAATTGTGATTTTTTTTTTTTAAATACTGCAGCCCATCTGCCACTTTTGGGATTCTTAACAATTAAGTCTTCAAACAAACAAACCCAACTCTATCTGTCTATCTATCTATCTATCTATCTATCTATCTATCTATCTATCTATCTCTATTATTTCAGATACTGTAGCACCTGCACCCAGTATCAGGTCATGATCACTCCTTTCTTACCTTTCTGCTGCTTATCTGGTAATAGTTGGCCATTTATTATGTTGGGAATAATCCCAAGGTGGTGCATTAGCTGAGCTTTGGGTGAAGCTGTTGGTTTGCTGCTGCCCCAATCCATCTGTAATTTCCGTAGAAAAATAAGTTAAAACCTTGAAATTGTCAGTGAGTTTCTCTTGAATCACAGATATGTTCATGTCAGTGTATGACAGATTGTTCTATTCAGAACAGGGCCTTTCTGTTTTATTTTTAAATTTAAAAGTTTTGCAGTGTTGAGAAGATATTTGTGACAGCCAGTGCTAGTTACTTTTGTTAGTAAGATGAATGATTATGAATATTTCTAGACTTTTTAATATATTTTTAAAAACTCCTTGAAGAAGAAAAACACTGCTTACTGAATTGGTAGTTCTTGTGTCCTGAATTCACTTCTCTCCCTCTCCCCTTCTGGATGATGGGAATGTAGATGAATCTAGAAACTTCATTTTTCAAAGGCTTGGCTTCCCCAAGTCTTTATTTTCCTTGGCATGAGGAGCTTTCAAGTGAGAAGCAGAACTTCTGTCTTTGGCAGTGTACTGGAAATCATGACAGGCTGCTTGTGGTGTTCTTGGCTGTCTCTGCTGATAAAATATATCTTTTAAAAACATTTTTCTTTGAAGCTACACAAGCTGCTTTGCTTATTTAGGCAAGATGTCTGTGTAAACAGGCAAGTTGTCAAATGTGGAGAGTAATTGCATCAGTACTTCCTTGCCAATGATAAACAGTGGGAAATACTGTTTTAGTAGGTAGGAATGAATGCCTCTTCCCTGGGCAAGACAAATCACCAATTAGGTGAAAATTTTGAATTCTTTTACTTCTTTGATTCTTATGACTCTTCTGAGAGTCACAAAACCAAGTGCTATTCACTGTGTTATGGACTGTCAATAACCATTTGAGGGCATTCCCTATTTGGTCATGTAGAAAGGTTATCTTTTATGGGTACAGTCAATGGCTCAAGTGGTGCTTATGGATATTGTGTCCATTAAAATGGTAACAGATCTAAAATGTCCAGAATTCTAGTTTTATTTGCTGTAATGATAATTTTTTTAGATGGAAAGGGTGAGAAAGCTAACTCTGGAAAGCTAACTCTGCAAATTGCTTTAAGTATGAATACCAGAAAACCTTATTTTCTGAGGACTGAAAACAAGACTTAAGAAACTGCAGGTTTTTAAATTTTTCTCAGAGTTTTTTTTAACTCTTTCAAATAGAACCTTATAAAAATGCTTATTTCTAATGACTGTGCTGCATCACTATTTTTAATATTAAGCATTGGAAGTTTGAGCTTTTTAATATTGCAAGCAGGATTATTCTGGTGTAAGATCAGATGTCATATTTTCTAGTTCATGAGATTGAAACTTGGTTTCTCCAGCATAAAATCCTCATGAGGAGAAACATCATTTGCCGAAGTTTATTTTTTAGTGCTTGTAATGTTAGACCGAGTTTGACCAGTAGAGGGCAATAGGTAAGTGCCTGCGCAGTGCTGCGCTCGGGAACTCCTCCTGAGATCAGGTAGGTAGGTGGTTTGTGGTTAGGATTTTTGTTTTTTTTCAGTGATGGTGGTGGTGATGAGAACAGACTTCTGGACCCAGCTGTCCACAGGAAGCCCTGCAGCATTGCTTAATTACAGTTCTTGGACTTGTTTCCATCCTTCTTTTGGCTTCCCCATCTTGTTTCCCCTTCGGCATTGTGAATCTTCAGAGATGTAACTATCCAGAAGATTATTAAAGATTTCTTGAGCAGCAAAGAGTTAAAACAAATCCTAGACAAATATATTTGAAATCTCTAGCAAATATAGTTTGACAGGCTTCCATCAGCCTTCTCTTGTCTACAGAATGCCTGATTTTCAGCTTGAAATATACTTCTACTCAGAATGGTGTATGGACAAAAACAGCCAACCATTTATGGACGAAAATAACCGTTGTTACAGACAATAACAATCTTGCAATGACTAGTGATGTGTTAACAGTTATCTGAAGAGCACATTTTAGTCGTTACGATTTTATCTCTTGCTAACCTTATGTGCCATATTGTCTGACAACTCTCAATGTATCTTTTTCAGTCTGAAACTCAGAACAGCAGTGCTGTGGCTGGCCAAGAGCGTAGTCCAGCTGCATCCAGCACCAGCACCTCGATGAGTCCTCGGCAGCGCCGTGCGCAGCAGCAGAGCCAGAGACGGGCCCCAGCTTCGACTGACTTCAACCGGGCACAGCAGCCGAGAGTCAACACGAACCACACAGGGTCAACTGTGCTCATTGTCCTGCTGACCTTTGCGCTGGCAGCCCTCATATTTCGTAGAATATGTTTGGCCAACGAGTATGTGTTTGAGTTATAAGGTTGTTTGTCCTAACAGCAGTGACTGGAACGCTTCTCTGAACATTCTGTATTGGCTAAGACATGAGAACTGTTTACAAAGGTTACTTTTTGTATTTACGCTTAAATCCTTATGAATGTTAATTTACCTACAGATACATTACTTGTAAGAAAAAACAAGTTGGACATGTAAGCTGTGAGTTTTGAGCGCCCGCTAGATACTTGGAGAAACAGTGCAGTGGAACAGTAACATTAAGGCATGTGGGATGGGACTAAATTTGAGTAATTTATAAACTAGAAAAAGACAATTTTTAAAAAATGGTTGATTTTTTTTTATGAGGCATAAGTGCCCTTTTAAGTACCCCCTCTAAGTTATATAAGAATTGACATTGGAGAGGGGATTATAAAATTAAATACTACTATGTGTTTGTATCTAGTGAGGTCTTAATTTAGAGAGAATACAGTTTTGTAACCACTTTTATTTGCCATGACACATTTCCAGAGGAGAAACACATACAAATTGGTTGTGATGCTGCGTCGTATGTGTGGAAGGAGGAAAGGACTGTGGTAGGAAAGTAGGTGCCAGAAAACTACTTCCATTATTTTGATTTTTATTTTTTGGAAGAAAGATTGGATAATCTTTTGAAAGTTTTGAATGTCCTCTTCTAGTACTTTCAACTGTATATCTTGTTTTTAAAATTTGAAGATTATGCAAAACATGTCTATTCTTGCAATAGTTATAAATATGTAATATAATTATTTACCCAGAGCTGTTGTCTTTTAATTATACCAGAAATATACATAATGTGTTGAACTGAATGTTTCATACGTGGTTTTATTTACTAAAGAAAATTTAAACCTTATTATACTTAAATTCTCATATATATGAAGATGCTTAAGAGAAGTATTTATTACAATCCTGCTAGTAATAAAGTTTCAAGCCAGTCTTTGTATACGTTTCAAGTATCACATGGCAGTTTGTTTCTTGTTTGAGGGTTTTTTGGTTGGTTGGATTTTTGTAAGGGGATTTCTGTTAGTTGGTTGGTTGGGTTTTTTTTCTTTGCTTTTTTTTGGGGAGGGGGGTTCAGTGTGGGTTTTTTTTCTCTTTTTTAAACTTAAAAACAATATTTTGGAGCCAGAGATCTACTTATTATACGTCCCTAGTAATATTCATGAGTACTGTGAAAAGGCATATACAAACAGTAGACCTACAGTTCTTAGAGTTTTGAGAAGTTTTGTCTTTGACTGTTTAAATACTGAAGTAGAAGAAAGGGGGATAATTTTCCTCTTGTATTATTGTTCAAATACTGTTAAGCATGTTTCTTTCAAAGACAAGAAGTTTAGCTAGCTTTCATTTTGTTGCTGTCAAAAATAATAGCACTGACTTAAGTGAGATTCTCATCCTATTTTTTAGGAAGTATTTATCAGGATACCTAGAGTTTTCCTAAATTTTGTCAACTGTATTATATATTATGGTTTTGCAACATTAAAGCGGTTATAACAACTTCTAAAATAAGAACAAACCTTTTTGTGTCTAAGGGAGATGTGTAAATTTAGAAAACCACCAAAATCTGAGTCTTTTAGCATTTCTCTGTATTGTTGATAATCTTGTTTGCGGGTATAATGGAAAAAAAGGTGAAAAAATAACTTATGTGAGAAGTTCAGGCAAAAGTATGTATTTGTTCAGCAGTTAAACTTTCTGCTCCAGACCAATTTGATGTCAATATATTATTTTACATCTTTTTACATAAGTTGTGAATTTCATTAGAAATTAAATAAAAACAAGCAAAAACCAATACACAGATTCCCCCCACAGAAACCCACACCAGGACCCTAAAACACCTGTTCAGATCCTGTAGTCTCTAAAATAGAAGCACTGTGTTTCCTTGTTGGTGTGGTGCTTGAATCCCTGTGCAAATACTGCAGATGTGGGCTCACAGAGGAGAGTTCTGGAAGAGGTCTGACCCACAAGACCATTCTGCTGAGTATGGAGTCGTTGCTCCTCTGAAGTATTTACTCTGAATGTGCTTTTCTTGTCCTGCAGAATCCCTGCTGTGCCAAGCAGACTTCTGCCCCCCTATGAGTACCACACACACCTTTTAGCACAGCCCCATGTTGCACAGAGGCCAAATGAGCATTGCCCTGTGACCAGCCTCTGTAGAAATAAGCCTTGAATGTGTTTTGGAAATAGTCTCTTCATTGTGATTAAAGAAATAGCCACTTCTAATTTTAATTTCTATCTTCTTTGATAAAAGTTAAAATACCTGATTATGCAAATGCCTTTTGGAAAAAAAATTAACAGTGATTTGGTTTATGTAAAGGCAGTTGCATGTATAGCTTGGGAGTTACTGTTTTAATTTTCCTTTTGAGTTAACAGTAAATAAATTCAGCTTTTTCAAAGGAAGTAGCTCATATTATGTCTTCAACAACATGAAGAGCCAGACAGAAAATAAAACCTTGACTGCCCTAAATGTATTAAAATACATACATTTTACAATTAGATACATGTCTGAAATGCGGCACATGCAGTTACCAGTTGAAAGAGATGCCCTACAGAGGATCAAAAAACGTAGAAAGCCTAATGAAAAGGAACAGGCTGGTTTTACAGTCTGGCAGGAGGATAGCACTGAGATTAGGGGATTGAGCAAAAAGCCGGCGTGCAGAATTGCAGGTTTTTATATAATGGCTTTAGTACGTATCCTTTAGGACCCAGTGGAAATGTTCAGTGAGGCAAACTTGGTGAGTAATGGCCAATCATTAAGTGGTGATGAGGGAAATGCTCTGAGCTGGAAGCCCCTGAGAGCCTGTCGAATGCATCACGCCGGGAACTCAGCGTTTGTGCCACTGATCGCCGACCAGCGCGACACGCCAGAATTAGAGTTGATTCAATGTTTAAGCCGGGGGGGACTTGTACTACAGGAGGTCACTGGAGTGCAGAGTGCCCAGCTCCCGTTTCCAGCAAGATGCCTTATTTCACAAAACTCCTTTTATTAATCTTCTGCTTAGTTCTTCTTGTGGAAAGCAGAAAGCACAGGAGAAGGAGGTGGACGAGCCATCTGGATGTGCAGAGGGCAAGGTAACAGTTGCTAAACCATGTATGCATCTTTTCCTGCAGTGTTACAAATGCATTACTACAGGGATATAAAAACCTACTCTGTAAATGTTTTTGTGTGTATTATGTGTGCAAACAGCTTTACAGATAATGTTTTATAATGGTCTCTGGTAGTATAACCAGTTTTATGTGTAAGTGGACACTTCTGTTGCTAACCTTGATTAACTGTGAGTGAGGCAGGTTTTGCAGAGAAGTTAACTACTTTGGCATGGATTGTGGTAAAATTATTCTTAGCCATACATGCGAATTTCTGAGGGAATTCCGAGGACTTGTAGTTGACAGAGATGTTTGAATATGCATGCAGTTTAATGTATCAGCACTGTTTCAGGGTAGGTTATTCACCTGCTTGCTGGAACATGTGTTACTTATGTTCACTTGGAATTGCCCATTATGCTCTGATAATTTGAGATGGGAATGTTGGTTAGCACACATTGTGGTAATTGATAACAAACCCTAGAAGTTGGCCAGGGATTGTAAAATTAATTTAAAAAAAAATACATGGAAGCTTTAAAAAATGGATTTTAAAGTTGAGTGAAAGCACAAGAATGAGTTAAAAGCCTTAATAAAGTTTATTAGATTTACCACTACTGAGATTTGTCTAGAGGTTTACATTAGAAAAGATAATCTTCCAAACCTGCCAGACAGTCCAAAGTATGTTATCCTTTTTTGTGGTTATGTCATCCAGTGGCAATTATATCTTACAAGACATTGTTTGAAAGGCTCAAAAATAAAATTGGGTTAATCCATCTTATTAAATGGTTTCACTATGGCTGTAAACTTTCAAAATTTCATTTATTTTTGTGGACTTCTTGGTTTATCACTCAACACTTTTATGAGGAGTGTTGTTACTTGAATGTTTTGAAAAGAAATGTGATGCAATTGCAAGCAAAGAAAACATAATATGCTATCAGATTTACACTTCTTATTGAAAAAATACAGTGGCATATGCTTTTAGTGACGTAAATGTTAAAAAGCTGAAACAGCTAGGGCCTGATCCTGAAATCCTAAAGTCAACTGAAGTTTTACCACTGATGTTCACAAAATCTCAATTATTGAATGAGATCTTTCATGGAACACTGAAAATATTCCGAAGTCTATATCCTGAGGAATGCAGGGAATTGAACCATAGCATGTCCTTGCAAACCTTTTTGTGTAATAAAAATCATATGCTTTGAAGTAATAAAAGGAGGTAATAAACTAGTGTAAATATAAATTTCCCCTGAAGTAGAGCTATTCCTTGTTTTTAAAGTTTTTTACTTTATTTGAACTTGGAGAAAATAATTTACAATTTCTACAGCGCTGATATTTTCATGAGTTGTAACAGAGTGGAAGTCAAAGCACTGCTAAAATTATTTTTATAAATACACTTTAAAGAATGACAATACTATTTAGTATTATGTGGTGTAATACTTTAAATGAACAATTTTCCATCTAGGTAGGATCCGAGGAACTATATACTGTGTACGTGCACACACACACACACACACACACACAATTCCTATGCAAATTATTTCAAATTTTATGAAATCTGGCTTTAGGGATTGTCAAATAAGAATGACATTTTAAATACAGAGAGTTCCGCAGTGTTGCAACAAAAAAGTGTATGAAGCAGCATCGTTAATATTTTAATTTTTGTATTAAATTATATTTCAATTTTCATATTTCAATATTCAATATTATTTATTTTAGATTTTGTATTCATTATCAGTTATATAGAAAAAATTTAGTTGTCCATAGGACAACAATAAATAGTGGACTATTCTAGTAAAAAGAAACTAAAACTAGTTCCTAGGCTGGTTTCCTAATCATGTAAAAGAAATTAAAAGAATGATCTTTTAAATAATTTTATCACATTTTCTGCTTAGTATTTCTCTTGCTGACTTATCATAAGAAGCAGAGTAAATTTCACAGTAAACTTTTCTTACTCAAGAAAATTTATTCCTGTATTTAGGAATCTACAGTTGGTAAGTTTGATATTTTGTGTCCACTAAGGTGATAAATCCACCTGATCTAAGGATCTTTATATTGACTTTAAGAATCTAGCTTGGGTTGTGCAGGTGCAGAACACCTTCAGTGCTGTAGCTTCTTACTTGGACATTGCACATAGGTTCCCGTGGTGCAGAGGTCCTTCCCCACAGAGCTCTGGGCGCTTGGGTGGCCGGTGCTGCGGGTTCTGGGACAGGTCTCTGCCACCATTCTGTGGAGAAGTTGTTGAGCCTGTGCCTAAGTGGAAAAGGAACATGGGGAAAGTCAGGTTAGGAAGCCAAATTCAGAACTGCTAGGTAAAGGATTGCTTGTGCATCCTTAATTAATCTTGGTTGTTTAATACATTGTAACACATTTTTTTTTCCATGAGTGGTGCCTCGCTCAGCATGCTGAATGGATAATCCTTGCTTGATTAGAAACTGCCTTGCATTTAATTTTCTCTTCCTCCTGCATCCCCCCCCTCACTGATAACACATCTCTCTTCCTACAGCTTGAGGTATAACATAAACAACTGCCTATGTGCATCACTGCCCTGACTGTTGCCCAAGACTGCCTTGTGTTATACTCTGGAGAGCCCAGGCTTTGCACAGGGAATTGGTGTGTCCTCATCAAGTAGCAGCTTTATACTTTGATAGTTTTTCATGTTTTCCATGGTATAAAGTCCTTGTCACTTATATTAAGAAACTGAAGGATATCAGTCATACTTGTTTCTATGAAGTTGAAGGTGTTCTTGCTGATGTGCAAGATGTACAAAAGGTGCATGAAACCAAGGGTTCTAGAACTGTAACACCATTGCTGGTTAAAAAATTTTGCATTTAGTTTTGTTTGGAGAATTCAAATGATGAATGAATTGCAAAGTAAAACCTTTTGTCAGAGTCACCTGGGGGACTGCTGGGCAGGGCATGTTTGCCCCAGCCTTACCTGCACACCAGAAAATGAATTTACACAAAAGAAGAAGAACCTGGTGCTGAAGGAAACAATGTAAATATGCAAAGGTGCAGGTCTGTGTGTCGGATGGTCTGTGCTGCTGTGCTGATAGCTGGGATTTTCCAGAGAGCTGTGCACAGAGTTTAGGTGCTGCCAGGGCAGGTCAGACTTGCTGTAGGTAGTACTGGCTGTACAGTGTATGTAGCTGTGCCTGGATCTTCCTCAGAGCATCAGCCTTACCCCAAGTGCCAAGCAAATGCTGCTGGAATGTCCAGCACTGAGTTTTTGAAACAGTTTTGGGTACTCTTCAGTAGCTCAGCAGTGGCTGCCTCTTAGAAATGGTAAATGCTGACAATCCTGCTAGCAGCCAGACAGAATTTTATCCAGCCGGACAGAATTTCCGAAAGACAGAAAGAAACTCTGAAAATTAATGGTTTTGTTAATATTTACTGCTCTATAAAAATTGCTAATTGATAATCCTTCTGGTAATGTTTATTGCTCTGCATAAATTGAGAACTCTGGAGACATTCACCATCTCTGTTGTGCTACTGAATTTCATGTTTCCAGCGACCCATGCCCACCTGACTCTGAGTCTGCCTGTTCCTCTCTCCTACCGGCCATGCAAAGCCTCGTGTTTCAACAGCAGAAAAACTGCCTGTGATATAGAGATGGCTTTGGGTTGTTCTTAGGTAAAGAATTCCTGCCAAGGTTTTTGGTGGTCAGTCTTTTGGAGAATCTCATTAGATATGCCATTTTCAGGGTGTGCTACATACCAGCTTTAGATTGGGACCCAGAAGCAAAAGGCAACCACCAGGACACTGCAGCACAAGGCTCAGCACACAAACTGTTTTTCCAAAACAGCATTCCACTGGAGCAAGTAGTCTGGTGATCCCTGCTGACATTGCTGCTGCTGGCAGGAACTTCCCTCCATTGCCTTGTGGAGCTGCATTTTTTCCCGTTTTTCAGCTGGATACTGCAGACACATCCTCTAGCCTGTGGTACCTCTCAGCGCTCACAAATCCCCTTTGCTCTATGGCAGTTTCTCAAAAAATTTGGAGTTTGTTAGTGCTTCAGTGATTGAAATGTGATAGCCATTTTTACAGGTGTATGGCTACCCTGGGGCTCAAGTCCAGGGCACTGCTGAACCTCTAGTGCAGGGTTTGATGTCCCCTGAGGCTTTTCTCCCAACACTATCATCAGCAGGGGCCAAAGAGCAATGTGAAACAAAATCAGGGAGGGAATGTGTATTACAGCAGTGATTGTGCACATCCTTTGAATTTGCGTCCATCCTTTTCCAGAGTCGTATTTAGTTTTTCTAGAAATCTGGCAAGGAAAGTCACTTTCCTTTCCTTCCTGCTCCCAACATAAACTCACAGATGAGTAAGTGTGAAACATCTTACATCCAGAGGTAGGGCAAGAGATACTTCTTTCCTGAGGCTCTGGAAGCAATAGAGACTGGTGTGGCCACCCAACCCAAGACAGACCTATCTTGTGGAGATGCCAGGCCTTCCTGGGCAGCTGGGACTCCTAAAGCACTTGAATTGGTGTCCCTGACAGGCATTGAAAAGAGACTTCACCAAAATTGAAGATCTCAATGTTCCCAGTTTGTCAGAAATTTCTCAACCATATGGATCCCGTATGATCCATTCATATAAACATTAAAGCTACATTCATAACACAGTGGCATTAATAAATTGGGAATTTTCATCTAGGAGCAAGCTAATTGTTATGATACTCATAAACTGTTCTTGTACCTTCTCTTTTTAATTTAGCTTCTAGGGCTTTGTGCTGCAGCAGTCACATGCTTTGTTGGTAAGAAAAACAGAAGGTCTTGTACCTTCCTTGGTTCTGGGTTTACACAGTGTGCATCTCCTCCAGCTTGCTGTGGCTACTACACGAAGTAAGTGATGCCTTCACCTAATGCATTTTGGGATTCTCCCCCACACCGCCCAGAGAATATACTGAAGAGTGGTAACATTTCCACTGTAGAAATACTTCTCTGCATCCCGATATGTAATTGGAACAAAGCCCCATGACCATGAGGTACCATCTTACAACCAAAATCTACCCTGAATACTCCAGGAGAAGGTGCAAAAACCTGCTAGACTCTGGCTGCCAACAGCTGTGCCATGCTCAGGATGGAGATCATGTTTCCTTTCAGGCTGACCACTTAGCCATTGCCTCGTGCCCTACAGCACAAGGGCTGTTTCCAACTTGAAAGTTCTTTATCTTGCTCTGGAAAGATCTGGATGTCCGCATAGACACCTGCTCTTTTTTGAATCCTGCTGAGCTGTTATCTGTAATTTCTCATGCCATCAAGAATGAATTTTCTTCTATATAGTTGGCAATAGAAAAAGCATCTATTTTATGCAATTGAGACAATTCTGAATAGAAGTGACTGGAAAGGAAAATATTTTTTTTTTTAAAAATAGGGCAATAATAGAGAAGCCTTTACAGAAGCTCAATGAGCTATCTGTCACCTCTCCTCTTTAAACAGAAACAATTCTTCACAGAAGTCAGATTTATCAAATTCATGCTCCTTGAATGAAATCTAAACAGCACTGAAGTTATATATGAAAAATGTGGCAAAAAAGACAAAGGGAGATGAGTGGATTTAAATGAATACTGGTGAAATGCAGAGTGCATAAAGCTGAAAGAAACCCTGACAAATCTATAATCAGAAATGCTAAAGACCATAAGTACATCAGGGAGGATTTATGAGATGCTGGTGATCAGATTGTCAGTAAAGGCACCCTGCAGGCAGCAGTGGTCAGAGCACCCTTCAGTTCTGCAAGAGCACTGGCAGCTGGTGTCACCTTTGCTGCAGGTAATTAGATGCTCCCTGTGCCAAACAGCAGTGGGGTTGCCATGGGGTACTTGCCAGAGCAGGGCAGAAGATACAGCACAGCTGATGTCAAACACTATTACAAAGAAATTTATTTTTTTTTCAAACAAACTTGGTCTTGAATTGGATTAAATAGATGAAAGTAGTAATACATTTTAAAGGCTGTGTAGACTTCCTGTCATTAAAAATATCTCAATACAAAAACTTGGTAAATGGATTAAATTGATTAAAAAGGGATGGTCAGAGCTCTTTCTGTAAAATCTGAATTGGTGATCATAATATCTGAAGGATTGAGCATGAACTGATGATTAAATGATGGTTATTAAATGCAACCCCTGGCTCAGGATGTGCCTGAAAACCTCCTTTCATCCTAAGACAGTGTCCATGTCCCCAGCCAGCCCTCTGAAGCCTCTGCAGCCACAGGCTGTTTTCAGCAGCTCTCCTGTGTGCTCTTTGCTCTTTGATGATTTTCAAAGAATTGATCAAAATGTAGCATTTCAGTGAGGCTGAGCCATTGATTTACAAGATAACACTGCTAGGGTTTTCCGTACTCATTCCTTGTACAATGTGCAATCCAATGTTTTATTGGATTTTTAATTCTCCCCTTCTTCGAGGGGAAGGACTTGATTGAAAATTCACGGATACTTTGGCTTTTCCCCGATAATTAAAGTCAAGCAACCTTTTGATCAAGACCCTTTTTCCAGACTTCCAGCTTTTTGGACACAAAGACTGTGTAGCGGATGGTGAAGTGGATCACTTTGGCAGCAGCCCTAACTTTGCAGCGAAACAAAGCTTTCCCCCTGCAGCAAGCAGTTAAAAGCTAAACTTTTGCCTCCAACCATTCCCATTAGTGGCTGTGCTTGGTTTTACACCCCTGCTTTTAGGTAGCCATTAATGCAGCCTTGTTTGGAGGGCGCTTGCTCCGGCTGGCTCTTTCTCTCAGCCAACAGGGAGAGAAGCTCTGACATCCCAAATGAAACAGGAGTGCAAATCAACCAAATTGGAGGGAGATCCAACTTTTCCTATGTAGCATGTGCCCTGGGGTACAAGGGGTTATATTCCTTCAAAACATCTATTTGATATAATTATTTTTAAAATCTGTTGCTTCTTTTTCACCTTCTTACTGCAAGGAAATGGGTTATTGATGTTAGCAGCAGCTATCAACACCCTTTAGGTTTCATAATTTCTTTCTTGAAATATGTGCTCTGATGGAAAACTTTTCTTCTGCTTCGTGATTTATGCTCCCTTTGGCTCATACTTACCGTGCTTTATATTTTAATGAAGCTAAGAACATCCCTTTTCCTACCTACACTTACAAGTGGGGTGATTGTTTTGTAAGTTCTGAATTCTTGACCAAGACTTTAAGCCTAAGTAGTCTCTATATTTCTCCTCCAGGATTTTTTGTTCTTTATTTTCAGTAATATTTCCTCCATACAGGAAAAGGAACATGAACCTTTTGTATAAAGTTCTTTCTATTGATCATAGTTATTTTTAGTAAGTTACTAGAAACCAGCTAATTGCAGCAGTACTTACAATGTCATCAGCTCTTATGTCCAGAGCAAAGGGATTGAGGAACCTTAATGGTCCAAGTCTTCCCTTTGCACCACTGGAGAACAGTCAGGGATGCTGATCTGGATTTTCTTCCAGAAGTGCATGCAGTTTGTTTATCTGCTGGTTAGTTATCCTCTTATATGATTTTAGTGACTATTCTCACTTTTCTTAGGGGATTGTTGTCATTCTTGTTCCACTGTTATCATACAATACCTCAAATAAAAAGTTAGAATTTTTCCTACCTTAATGTTCAGGAAAGTGAGGGACTGAAGGCTTCTTTAGATAAAACTCCTCTCTTCCTGCTGCTGTGGGGAGGAATGGGTGGTTTTGTTGTTGCTGAAAGCCAGAAGACCCTCTGTCCACACAAACTGCTGGCACTGAATTGGTGAAGTTCACGGGGCACTTTCCAAGTAGTGTATGACATTGCGTGACCAGCATTGAAAAGAGATTTTTCATGACAACGTTGTCTTGGTACCTGGCCAAATCCTGGCCAGGTAATGTGGGGCAGCCAGCTGCTTCTACTGCTTCTTGCTCTCAGCTGCAGCATTTGCTGCATGCAGCTGCCCTGTGAGATGCTGTGCTCTTTGCCTTGTGCCTCCCTGGGAGCCAGGGTGCCTGGGGCAGAGGGAACACCATGTCCTCGGAAGGGGCAGAGGGAGCAGGGCTGCCGTGGGGCACAAAGGTCTGAGTTAGTGCTGTGGAAAGGCAGCACTGTGTCTGTGTTTTGGTGCTGGCAGTCTCCCCACTGTCCCCGGGACTGTGCCTGCAAAGCTGCTGCTCCTGTGGCTCCAAAATGGGGCTGGCAGTTGTGGCACTTGGGCACAGAGACATCAGAACAATGCCATTGCTGTCTCTTGCAGTCACATCTTTAAGAAGAATCGTGACTTGACCAAAGCCTGGAAAGGAAAGACAGACCAGCTTCTCAGAGTCGATGAACATGACTTCACCATGCGGCCGGCCTTTGGAGGTGAGGATAAAATGGTTCTCTTGATTTCATGCTCATCTAATTAAGAATAATCTAATTATCCAATTAGCAATCTAATTAAAAACCAAGCTAACAAACCTCTGTCCAGATGCATCAGTGTGAAGGCAAAAGACTTGGTGCAGATTCAGAGAGGCCTCATGCTCATCTCATTGCTTCCTGTGCTCTGTACATTTCCTACATTCCTTCCTGTTGCAGCAGTTGACTCTCTTTTTGACTGGCATTCCCCAGAGCTCAGGTTGGACCCTCCCAGTAAGTGTTTCACTCTATTGAGAAGAGGAACAAACTGCAGGTTTTAATATTTACTTGTGGTTGTGAAGTTGCAATGAGCTTTTCAGCTGATGTGATTAAATTGCAAAGTAAAGAACTGATTGGGTGGATCACAGCCCATCATTACTAGGAGAAAATGGAATACTTTTGTCCAGAAAAAAAGTCTTGTCTCAAACTCTCATAAGCAAATAAGAGAGTAGGATGGGAGACCTCTGCCAGCTTCACTTCTGACTTTGGTTACACCCAGTTACAGGAATGTGCTTGCCTGACCTTTCTTGACTCACTACTGCAGAGAAAAGAGGGTACCTGAACAAAAACTGCTGGAATACCAGTGTGGCAGTCCCTCTTCTGATTATGTCAATAATCAAATCCTTCCAGAGCTAAGGGAAGAGTTTTCTGCATTTTCACTGAATGACTAATACTGCATCCTTTGTCAATTGGCCATCTAGGGTGAAGTGCTACCTCTTCCTACCCAGTGGGACACATGAGTGTTGTGCCCTTTGCACCTGGTCCATAAAACAGAGCTTCTCAGACCTGCCCGTTCCTGGCGTGGCTGAAAAGATGTTTCTTGCCTGTCAGTGAAGATGTGCCATTCTGAGAGCACCGTGCTGACCCCTGCTATATATTTATATATATTTTCACACTCCAGAGTTCAAAACCTGTCATCACTAGTATTTCCTGCCCCCTTACTGCCCCTGGACTACCACTTACCAGCAAGTGGTAGTCCAGCCCAAAAATTGGAGGTAAATTCTTTCTAATCAGTGAAAAACTTGATCTGCTACTTTCAGGGTTGAAGAGTTTGCCCTAAATTGCCCTCTGGGTGGAGCAGAGGCAGATCTCCCTGGGGTGGTGGGAACGCACAGAGCTCTGGCCACAGCTGAGGCTCAGGGGTGAGGGCTGGGAGCTGGCTCTGGGGGCACTGGGGTTCTTTATGAATCAGCTGTAAAAGTGTGAATTCACCAAAGTGCACATGTGTCCCTAAGTGCCAGGTATGCCCTACCCTGTTATAAGGTGAGAGGATGCTGTCTTAGGTTTTCTGATTTTTTTTTTTAGCCAACCTCAATTTTTGGAGCTTGGCTGTTGACTTCTGAGTGCCTGAAATGACCAAACTAAAGGTGCTGATCAATCCTCTGGACAAAAGACCCGCTGGTCTGATGGGTGGGGTGACACGGCTTCTCTGGGAGGATATTTGGACTCCCTACCTTGACACAGTTGGAGACAGCTGGGGAACTATGGTGATTTTTTAACTTTTTCCCCAACTGGATGTATGTCAGGGCATCATGCCTGTTTTGGGAAGAAGCTGGGGGGTTTTGTTCTGTTGTGCTGATGGTTTAGCACCCAGTGGCACCACTGCACTGTATTTCTGGAAACATCTGTATTTTCATCTGTGTCATTGTATTTTCATCAGGGTCCTTGAAAAGTGCATTTGAGCACAGGTCACACCAAACAGACACACATAATTACACAGTCATTCTTCTAGTGTTAATGGAACTGCATTTTAATCTCTTTTTTGCCCTGTTTTCCCATGCTACCCCCCATCACGGCATCAAGATTCTTCTAGAGCCAAAATTTGGAATAACGTTTATAAAACTGAGAAATACTCTAAGAGCCTTTGCTGAGAAGGTTCCTTTTTTTGTAAAGGAAAAACATGATACACTTTTTAAAAATTTTGCTTAAAGCCTTCTTAACTTCCAGAGATTCTTGGGACTATGGTGTGGTATTAGCAAAGTTGCACTGAAATTCCATGTGATGAGGAGCAAAGCATAGAAAGAGCTTTGTTGAGACTCCAGCCTCGGAAAGCCTGACTGAGATGCACAGAGATAGCAGGTGCTACAGGTTCTTGCTCAGCTGCAGTGACAGATGATAAGCCTAATGGAAAGAAACCATGAAGGAAAGGGAAAAAAATTCTAGTAAGAGGTGATTCTCATAGTTTTGTCTGTAATGTTATTCGTCAGGCAGTCGCAGTGATTTGCCATGCACCATGAGTCCTTCCAGCTTCTTCCTGTGGCAATGTCAGTCAAACTGATGTGGTCTGACCTGTGGAGGATAAAAAGACTTTTGTACTGCAGAAGTGGAGAAGAGGAGCCTGTGGGATACAAGTGATTGTAACTGGTTGTTGCCCTAAGACTCTCTCTGGCCTAATTGAGATTCCAGCCCTATGACATTCCATTGGGCCTTTGATGTTACCTTGCAGGTGGGAAAGGCACCTCACTTCTGGAAAATTAAAAAAAAAAAAAAAACAACAACCCATAAGTAACTTGTGAGTGGCATTAAGACTAAAAGAAACCCACTACTGCTGATGGTTCCCAAGCTTGGTGGGCCAGCCTGCAACTCCACCTTAAGCTAAAAAGGGTATAGGGTATGAGCTGTTTCATGGTGGCCACAGTGACTCTTGCTGGTCTGCAGAGGACAGTCAGCAAGCTGCCAGCCCAACACAGTTATCACCACTGGGCAGAGCAGGCTGAGGTTATGCAAGGTGAAATGAAAAAAAAAAATGGTATTAGACAAAGGTGAAGGGTTTTTCAAGAAGAAGTATCTTTGTAAAGAGCAAGTGAGCAAACAAATGTTGTATAAGTTGTGTTATTAACAGCCCAATAAACATGGTTGTCTTGCCTGTCCTCAGCCCATTAGAGACAGGCAATTGGGTACAGAGGCAATGACAATTTAGTTTTTTTGCTTTGCTGATGGTCAAAGACCTCCACAAGCTAAAAGGGACTGCAGGGTTTTTTGACCCTTAGGGAGTTATCTCCATGTCAGTGACCTTGTTCTAGCTAGCAGATGTTCAGGTATTATTTACTATTATTAATATTTAAAGATTATGTAAATGTTTGTTTTGCTGCCTTCCTTAAACGCCCATTTTAAGCATTTCATTTATGACATCTCGTATTTTACAGGGAGCCTGTGAATAAGCAGCTTTAGTTGATACTTAAAATAGCTGTATCTTCTTTATTGAGAACCAGCCTAATGCTTTACTTTTATTATATTTGCTCATAGCCGAGTAGCCTAATGTCAGCTGGTCCCTGCTGCCCTTTCTGAGCAGTGCTTTTGCCAGGATGGATGGGCAGTGGGGTGAATAAAGCACAAGTAGTTCACTGAGTGTTGGTGACAAGGGCTGGAATAGAACTTGCTTCTCTGCTGCTGAGCAGCTGCCTGTGAGATGCAGAGGGACAAAGGCCTGCAGTCATCAGGCAGGTGATGAGCATGTCCTGGCGCTGGCTGCCTGGGAGCTGCCCAACCCTAAGAGGTCCCAATCAGATACACATTCATTAAAAAGTAAATATACAGTAAAGTAAAAGTAAAATAAAAAGTAAATACACAGACACACACACACACACACAAAAATTACACTGAAAGCTGTTTTGCATCTTGCAGACATGGGATCTCTTATGGACATTTTCAGTCTCTCTGGATGTGCATGAGGTACCTGTCAATACATAAATCTTAAACTTACTTGTTTCCCATGTACATATTTTTTTCCCAGGACCTTCATTTGCCTCCCTCCTTCAAAGATAGATGAGTGGGCACTGTCTCAAAGAGAAACAACGAGCCTTTGAAAGCACTGCCAAAGAGAAAAATTAAAGAGATGTCACAAAGCTCTAGTCTCAGAGCTGGAGTGGAAAACTGACTCCAGGCATCTTCATGGTAGCATTCTCTTCCCTATCTTCCAAATCCTGCTCCAGTGTTCAGAAATAAAAACCATGTTTGTGTGCCCAGTTCTGACTGGGAACTGTCTCACACTTTGAAGCTTCCGTGCTGCTCACTGGTTGATGTTTTTAGGTGTGGAAACACAGTGGGATGTAACAGGCCTTAATGTTGGGCTCCTTCTGAAGCCATTCCTGCAAGGGATTTGTGGAAACCTCCTGGGTTCCCTGGAGAGGTCAGCCCAAGGCCAGACATCCCATTCAATCTGGGGCAGAGTTTGATACTCAAAGTGGAGTTTTTGCAGTATGAAACAAGCCACAAAGTCTTCTTTGTGCCAGAACCAACCCAAAATTCCATTAATCTGGCTGATACTTTTCAGAGATTTTTTAAGTGTGATCTGAAAAAACTCTGCTGGACTGCAGGCTTTGAGCAAAGCAGCACTGCTTCCTTTTATCAGCCATATCCCCAGCTTTCACACGGATCCATTTAGCTTCCTGTCCAGCAGTGAACATCCTAAAGATGAGCCTGAGCTTTGAGATCTCTCCAGTGTTAACATGCTCAAGTCTTTTGTTGCTTATAATTCTCTAAGATGATCCTTCTATATTTCCTCTTTTTGAAGAAAAGGTGAATATTGTTAAAACATTTTTAATGGCAAAGAAAGACTGGTTGATGAGGGCTTTTTTGAATCTAATGCTATAATCAAAGTTAATTGTTCTGTCTACCAGTTCAGTTTGTCATATACCGTGTGAGCTGTTCTTTTTTCTTCACATTCACACTCTCATCATACTCTGCTCTCTCTCAATACAGAGGGTTTTTTCTTTCTGCTCATCCCTAGTGGCATTTGATGAGGAATTTGGCAAAACACCCTGAGCCTCTGTGATTCAACTGTTCAGTTCCCAGAAGAACAGGATTAAAAAGCTAGCAGTTCCTAATTGACTCCATGGGTTAGTGAGATTAAAGATCTCTTGACATTTCTCTCTGACTGATCAACAGCCATTTAATTCAATGGTATGTGCTGTAGCCAACACGATCGTCAAGGAAACCCAGGGTTTGTTTCTGTGGTTTAAAGAGGTAATTTCTAGAGAGAGCTTTTGCTTTGCTTCAGAAGCTACATGCACTTTCAATGTTCCTTGCATCAAGGACCTCTGCAAAACTGCATCTTACTTGAAGTTTTGTAGAGTGATGGGCCAAGTGAACATGCAATTATCATTATCACTTATGCTCATCAGCAGGAGCAGAACTTGGTGCTCATTTGATTCCTGTCATTACCTCACAGGCAGCAACATTTGCACTGTCCTCACTGGGCCTTCACTCACCCTTCTCCACTCAGTCCATCTTCTTGTCTAAACCTCCTCCAAAAGGTCTTGGTGTCTCAACATATCCTCATTCCCATTTGTGTGCTCTCTCATTGCCTCAGCCTCAGATGATGAATGAGGAGCAGGGAAAAGGAAAAAGTGATTACTCCTGCTGATTGTAGTAGGAGTTTGCTCAAAAAAGGCAGAGTAAATATTTCTGCTGATAAATTGGTTTTACACTGGTTTTACTCATGTTTACATTTCTGTATTAAGCACTAAACATTTGAGTCCAGCATTTAAATCATTTCTCCCTCTCTCTATTACAATTACTTTTTTATTATCCCCCAAATTTGTGATTAACTCCAGAAAAGACACCTAATCCAGACTTGGACCCCTTCTCTCAAGGGCTTTCCAGTCCATCCAGCTTTACATGGAACACCCTTTAATTTAGGTTTAATAAATCTTCGTGTCAGCTCCAGACTGAACCTTAGGCTTGGTCCTTGCAGTGAGATAACTTCTGGTTGAGTGTTTGATGCAGGAACATGAACAAAATTAAGGACATAGTATTTTATCTTCAAGAGCAGATAGGGTAGGAATAGGAGAGCAGAACAGATACCAACTTGGCAGTGTTCTTATGTTTATGGGTTTGGTTTTCAGTTGTTTGGGTTTTGGGGTTTTTTTTTAAATCTGTGATTAGTGTTCAGAGAAGCATTAAATAGCAGCAGTTAAATAGACTTTATGCAGGTGTTGATTTCCTGAATCATGGCTAAATTAAGAATTCATTCACAGGGAGTCTCTCTTGCAGTCTGGAAGTTGTGGGGGGCTGCCCAGCATGTGTTGGGCACACAGCCTTCAGCTTGTGCTGTTTCTCTATTGATCGTACTGCACATCAAAATGTCTCTTGTCACCACAGATACAGTGCAATTTCCTACCTTGTTTAAAAAGTATCCCAACAAACCAAAGCATGCTTTACTGAGCAAGAGAGAAATATCATAGAAAAATTCTTTCTCTTGGTTGCAAATGGTCGCTGGCCATTTTTTTAAAGTATGCAGTGCAGAGCTGTGTGTCTGAATGTGACACGTAGGTGTTTATAAGGATCTGGGAGTCATCTCAGAGTTAGCCAGGTTTGAGCTTCATTGCTGGGGGCAGCAGTCACTTAAACTGGATTTGGTGGTTCTGGGGAGCCTGGTCCCACTCCACAGGGCTTGTTTAGGGTGCCTGTTCCCAGCACAGCTGCTGACAGACACCATGGGCATGACAGGCTGGAACTGTGCATGTGGGAAGGGGACAGTGCCACTGTCAGTGTGCTCTGCTGTAATCAGGTGAGGCTGGCTTATCAAAGCCCTGGCAAACCCACACTGGGGCTGGTTGCAGCTTGTCTCGTGGGCATGGGGATCACCCTTTTCCTACTGAGGCTGAGCTGCTGCTTCTTCCTCCTCCAGCAGAGGCAAACATAAGGCTGTGTTCAAAAGCCCTGAAGATGTGTGGGTGCTGCTGCAGGTACAGGAGCAGGATGGATAGCAGATTGAAAAAGTGTGCTGCTCTCTCAGCACCATTTCTGCTCTCTGGTTAAATTTGTTGTGCATTCAGAGCTTTGATGTGGTCTTGAGGAAGATGCTACTCTAGCTAAATGTATGCATTCAGTAGGCCTTGCTGTTCGTGGTGCTGCAAATATGGGTCTGAATCCACAAAGGGATTGTGGTGCATCTTACAAACTATCTGACTGCTAATCAGGTTCAAAATCTAGGTGCTAAAAGTCTTTGCAAATCTTCATGGAGGCCACTATGGTCTCTAGAAAATTAATTTCTGCTGGACATGTCTGCAGAGGTTCTGCTTCCTTTGACATCGTCTGTGTCACTGACAGTGCCCAGGCTGGTGACACGCCCTGGACAGGGTCATCAGTGAGACCCACTGCCACACTGAGAGCACCAGGCAACACTGGATCCACCTGGACTGTTCCTCAGCAGTCCCTGCTGAGTTACCCTGCTGGGTCATGCTTGGTGTACTTGTCTCAGTAGGCACTTATCACTTATCAGAATTTGGGAAAAGGTGTATGAGGGCACACTATGGGGATCTTGAGTCATCTGAGTAAGTCCTAGTCATTAATGAGCAGCAATCTACAGTGAAGTTTTGATACAGATTTTCTAGTAATAGATGAATGTGCATTCATTATGGGATGCTTTCTGCTCATTTACTCTTTGTGAACTCTTTGGTTGCTAATTTTAAAACTACTGTGGAAAATCAGCAATATCATCAGTGAATAGAATCAAAATGGTGATGGGCTCTTGGATTTAATGTGGCTTGCCTTGTCAGTAAAAAATGAGAAACCTCCAAAGAAGAGCTCATGTCTTCCTTTCAGTCCCCTGTCCTTGGGGCCAAATTTGTTCATCAAGGCCTAAATTTTAAGATGGCATGGCTCAGTTTTTACAAACATAGGCAACTGTTTCATCCAAGCTCTGGATCAACTGGCAAAGTGTCAACATTGCAGCATATGGCAAGGAGAAGATAATTCAATGTTTCAAAAAGACACTTACATGGTTCTTCACTCTTTCCCCAGCCTCCTCCTGAAGAACCATTGACAGCAATGTACAACATAAGCTCAGAAATGTTTTCATGTCACCTTAGAAGTGCAAATTAAATGCAGATGATATGAAAGAACATTTATTTACATATGTAAATCTCATTCTCTTCCAGGCCCTGCAATTCCTGTTGGGGTGGATGTGCAAGTTGAAAGCTTGGACAGTATTTCTGAGGTTGACATGGTACGTAATCCTCTTCTAAGTCTCAGTTACTTTTAGTCATAAAAAGACCTTCTGACTTGAAACCTGTGGGCTTGTAATGATTGGTCAGATGAAAGTAATAGCAGCATCTCTGAAATTCAAAGAGGCTGATAATCAGAACCAAAGACTTCATAAAACCAAGTGATCAAAGTCCTAACTCTACCTCCAGACAAAGATTAAAAGCATGAACAGAAAAGGGACCTTGAATGGGAGAATAATCAGTGCTGTGAAAGACCTTTCACAACTAAAAATATAAGCAGCTGCATATGAAGGTTTGAAGATATATGATAAAATTCATATAAGCTGTGCTTGCTGCAGAAATTTTCTTCCTTAGGGAACCATTCAATTCACGAGTGCTCACACATGCTTTACTGTTTGGTTTTGGGTTATTTCACGGTGATTTTTTTTTAATTGTAGAAAATGGAATAAAAACACTTGAGAAGTGGAAAGGGGAACATAGAGGAAAAGAGGAAGCTTCTGGGCTCCTTCCTCTTTTTGCCTTTCCCCCCGTGTTCTTGTGCACCTTTTGTGGTCTAGACATAACATAAAGACAAAGGAAGAGCTTTAGGTTGAGTGTTTTTAATGTGGTGTAATTACATCTTCATCCCATTTTTGAGGGGTTAGTTTAGATGACCTTTAAAGGTCCTTTCCTACACAAACTATTCTATGGTCTATGGTTAAAACCAGGCAGCTTGCCTGCCTGCATATTGAAAGAGAGGGTTTGGGGGTATGCATGCAGTGAGGTGTGTGGGAGGGAGCTGCCAGCACAGGAAACGGCTGCCAGGAGGAGAACTGGGGCTCTAATATATCAAGATAATGTCAGAGCAGCAAAGAGGCCTAATTGTGCAAGTAAATAACTCGCAGTGCTTTCTGTGAGGATTCAACAAAAATCTTGCGTGTCAGAAGTCTTCAAGGTCAGTTCTCTCCCTTGGCTGTTGATAATTCCTATTTTCCCACCTCATGACAAGTACTTCCTACAGAGTTGCTGACATATATTTGGGGTGGAAGAGTGTTCTCTTAGGTCAGTCTGAGTTATGTTGGTGTGTTTTTCCCAATAGACTGTTCCAGCATGGGTGTTTGCAGGGAGGAGAGTGGCCAGGGGACTGGGGCTGGCTGTGCCTGCAGCAGGTGCCCTCCTTGTCTCTCCATTGCAGGCACGGCAGAGCTGCCGGCAGGGCTTGTTTCAAGCTGCTCTGAAGTGGCCCTGAACATCAGGTACCCCGGATTGGGCAGTCCTGTCACTGCCTGAGAAGGCACTTGGTGCCCCAAAGAAGGACCAGACTGAGGCATCACCAGCCAAGCCACAACCCACTGTATCTGCCAGACTGTGTGTGACAGTGGGAGCAGCCAGGGGCTGTTTAAAGCATGTGGATTTAGAACTGGTGCCTGTCTGGTTGATGTGGATGGGCTGCTGTTGTGTGCAGTGGCAGGACACCCTTGAGGCTGCCTGGAGAATGGAGCAAACATGAAATATGCTGCCAAAATTGAGGTACTTGTGTAGAGTCATTTGCTGTGCCTCTGACAGGTACTATCATTCTCCCAGTTTGCTGTAATTTTCCAAGGGACTTTCCTATTTGTGAGTGCTGAAATAAACCCTTTTTCTTGCTTGTAAATTGTGTGCTGGCCAGAAAGGAACAAGCGGTCAGTACACTGCCTCTTTTGAATCATGCCATGGAAAAGACTCCTTAGGTTGGATTTTATACTTAGAAGCTGTTGTCAGCTGCCACTTTGTCTCTGTGTTTTTGCAGCATTTGCTGCACCATGTTGGCCATAAGAGAGAGAGGAGGGTTGGCCATTGCAGAGGCCACAGTGTTGGCTGTTTGGAGAGAGAGAGGGGCTGAAGGCGAAAGATGAGAAGCTCCTGTCTGGTAGGACAGGGAAAGGGGGGACCTGGAAAGCAGTGAGTTCCTTCCTGTGCTGTGCCTTCAGACAGTCTCTTCCCCCTCCTCTACGGTGGCTGTAAGCAAAGCTGAGGGTGCCTGGCAGATGGTCCCTGTTCCCCTGTGCTCTGATGATGGAGCTCCCCAGAGGCATTTTGCAGCCACAGCCTCAGGCTGCCTGGCTGTCCTGGTTTTGGCTGGGATAGAGCTAATTTTCTTCTTAGTAGCTGGTACAGTGCTGTTTTTGGATTTAATATGAGAATGATACTGATAACACAGTGTTTCGGTTGTGGCTCAGCAGAGCTTACACTGAGTCAAGGACTTTCAGTGTCTCGTGCTCTGCCAGTGAGGAGGGGCACAAGAAGCTGTGAGGGAGCATGGCCAGGACAGCTGACCTGACCTGGCCAAAGGGATATTCCCCATTACAGAACATCATATCCAGTGTATAAACTGGGGGGAGTTGGCTGGGAGGGGATGATCACTGCTGTGGGACAGGCTGGGCATCTGCCAGCAACTGTATAGTGCATCAGTTGTTTTTCTGGAGTTTTCCTCTCTCTCTCTTTCCATCTTCCTTTTCATTACTCTTCTTATTACTATTTATTTCAATGATTAAATTGTTTTTATCTCAAGCGAACTTCTTTTGAGCTACTCCCCATCCCGTTGGCTGGAGGTGGTGGGAGAGAGGAGTGAGCAAGTTTGTGTTGTACTGAGCTGCTGGCTGGAGTTAAACCATGACAATGGTCTCCTCTCCTGGAGTTCCATGTCCCTCTGTCTCATGTCATGGCCAAAAAACTGGTGACCCTGAATCTGACCCTGACTTCGATCTTTACTCCTTTTTTGACTTCTACCATAACTTGCACTGACTCCTAAGAAAGCAGCAATTGTGCCTCTTCCTTGGTTTCCTTTTTCCCAGCTCTTGTCAAACTGATGAGCTTGATGTCCAGCCCCTGAGGCTGATTCTTCTTCTACTGCCTCAGTGGCAGTAGCTGCTGGAAGTGTTTCTTTGGGACTATAGATGTATGGGAAAAGTGGGCAGTGTCCAGTAGGGAACAGGAGCTGGCAGCATCCCTGGCATGAGCAGTGAGGGAGTCTGGGACCAGCCTGATAAGGTGGGAATCTGCAGATGGGTGTGCAGAAGTGTCCCCCTGGCCAATCTCTGCCATGGTCAGAGAGGTAACTGTCTGGCCAGCTCTGTACTGTGCCAGGCAGCAAGGTGAGGACTGGCACTAAAGCTTTCTTTGACAAATGAATGAAAAACCTACTGGCATTGCAAGGCTGCTGTGAGACAGCCTTTTGAAGGAGAGAGTCAGGGTAACTGATTGTCACTGTCACCAAACTGATTGGTTGTGGTTTGAGAAAACAGTTGCCACATGGTTAGAGAGAGACCCTGGCCTGTGTTGCTGCCTGCTCAGGCTTGGCAGCTGCAGCTCCCATCACTTGCTTAATTGGGAATATAAAGAAAATAAATGTATTTGGTCTTTCAGCATGAGAGTAGATTCAGCTCTAAAAGCAGCAGCTGCCAGGTTTGGATCAACAAACATTTTCCTTTATGTGACTGAAGATCCTGCCCCATAAGCAAGCCTAAAAGGGAGCTTTCTTTACACACTTATATGGCAGGAAACAAAGTTCCCTCACTTGGTTGCTGTTTGCAACAATTTAGTCCTTTTGGGGATAAATTGTCTAGTGTTCAGCCTGAACCTTAAGATAACTTTCAGTTTTTCCTCTTGATCGTCCTATTGCTGCCATAGTCCTGTAAGATAATTTTTGCCAGAACTGAAGAATCATTTCTGCAGGGTGTTGCTTCTCTTGGGGCAAATTTATATCCTGTTTGGGACTGAACATTACTAGGTACTGTAATGAATTCTTTACTTGGCTATGCTTTGTTTCGGCTGAAATTATTTTGTCAGAAAAATCTACTGACAGAGAGCATTCACCTAGGAAAGAATCAGGAGTTGTGAGTGGAGAGATCTCATCTATCTGGTGGGAGTAAGTTTTCTTTCTGGTGTGTCCTAGTTGTAGAGTGCAGCACTGACAGAACTCTCTTCCTTTTTCTGAAGGATTTCACTATGACCTTGTACTTAAGGCACTACTGGAAGGATGAGCGTCTCTCGTTTCCCAGCACCAACAACAAGAGCATGACCTTTGATGGCAGGCTGGTGAAGAAGATCTGGGTCCCCGATGTCTTCTTTGTGCATTCCAAGAGGTCCTTCATCCATGATACCACCACGGACAACATCATGCTGCGGGTGTTCCCCGATGGGCACGTCCTCTACAGCATGAGGTAACGGAGCAGCCCTGCTTCCCCTGAGCATCCCCTGGGCCTTTCCTGCCAGGTTTGCTCTGGCCTTGACTTTCATGGTCGCCAGGATTGCTCCTGTCAATCCTGCTACTCCTGCTGCTGATGTAGAGCCCTGTTTCCAGAATATACAGTACAAAATGCTTTGCAGGAAGCTCTGAGAAACCATGCTGTGGGCAGTAACAGGATAATCTCCTCCTGGGTGGAGCATGCCCCCAACTCTTTGCAGTCAGTGGAGGGCTTAGTCAAGCAGGAATGTTCATCCCAGGGTCAGTGTGTGATTAAACTGGAAGCAGCTGATATACCAGATGGTGACCTCTACAATTATCCTATTTTCCTTCTTGTTTGTCTAGATTTTTTTTTTTTTTTTTTTTTTTTAGTTGTGGTACTTTCTTGTTGATGTAAATGTTTAAGTTTATTGAAACTGAAATAGCAGTATTAAAGACATCTTGGTTTTCTAGTAGATTTGTTGGCTGGAAGAATCCTGAGGGATGCCTGTCATGACCTGGAGGGTTATCCATCCTGTGGATATACACGGATAGTGACTGGGTTTTCAGGATTCTGTAATGCACAAGGACATGAAGGCTTAATCCTCTAAACTTCTCTACCTTATTACAGATTATCAAAAATACCACAAAAATCACCACTAGCAAGTAAACTACCACAAAATCACCACTGGCAACTATACCCATGATTAATAAAGTGACTATATATCCATATCACACTACTGCAAATTACTATCAGCAATCAATAATTTAGCATCCATCAATCATGTGGCGACAGCCAATAACTAAACAGGGTATTTACTTTACATTGGTGGAGCAACTCATCCACAATATACCCTCAGGTACACATAGGACAGGTAGTTTGTGTGGGTGCACAGTACTGGCATCAAGTGATACCACCATCAAGTGACCCAAATCATCCAACCGATGGAAGGACAAACTGAAACGGCCTCCAAAGTGGGCTCGGAGGGGACCAGTGAGACTGCAGAGTCTCATTTCAGAGATGCTGTGAGTCACAGGCTGTGGAGTCAGCCAGGTGTCTTTGGCAGGTGTCCAAGCACTGGTAGAAAGTTCATGCACTGAATTCAACCTTCTAGGGAACAGAAAAGTATGTGCAGCATGGAAATGTCTCAGAGGAAGGTTTCATTTTGGATAAAAATTACGGCCTCCTTATATCCAGAAAGATAAGAGGGTGTAGGATGCCATCACTTTGAACAGGCAATAGATGCTGCTAATTTTTATTTTTCACCTGTGACAGCCAATAGATAATGATGTTTTCTGTTCTCTCAGACCCTTTTTTATTCTCAAGTACCTTTTCTGACAATAAAATGCCTGTTAAATCACTTGTTTTTTGGCAGTTATTGATGGTGTTTCAGGATGTCTCCAGCTTCTAGCTACCCTATCTGCATGTCAAAGAGGCCAGCTGTGCTACTCAAGGATTTGTCTTGTTCCCAGGCTGGCAAGCCTTTCTCTGTCCATATTTTTCATCAGACAGGTTTTTTGCTCAGTAGCTTCCCCTTCTAACCAGGCCACCTTTATGGCTGCTCACATCAGCATCCCAGCAGATTTAATTTCTTTCAGAAGAATGAAAAAAGAGAAGCAGAGAAAAACACACTGCCAGAGGAGAAAAGCTCAAGAGCCAAAAAAAGGGATATTTCCCCAGGACAGAAAACATGCTCTCAGTTTACAGTGACCTTTGAATATTTTATAGCCAAGGATTTCTGTTCTAGGATCTTTCAGGAACTTATTTACTTCCGCTATGGTAAAATGATTTTAAAAAACTCGGAAAGGTTTTCTATTAAGTTTACATCTGTGATCTGTTGAGGAGGTGATGTGACTTTTTAATGTTACATGCAAGAGAGAAGTCTGTGAGTTAACCACAGCTGATTTCACAAGCGCTAAATTGATAATTTGATATGTAAAATCCAAGGAGAAAGAAAATCTCCATGACATTTGGGCTTGGTGGTGTTTAGAATACTCAGAATAATATCCAGCTGAAAAAGCATGAGTGTCCAGTGGTGCTGGGAATGCCCTCAGATATCTTGAGATGTCTGCATGGGATTGACACTGGACTAGGGAACATTTAATTCCTGTTTTGGGCCTTGGGCCTTCAAAGCCACCTGGACACTGCACTCTAATTGAGGAATATCATATTGATAAGCTGAGTTTCTCTTCTGCCCCTGACTAACAAACTGTTTTTGACCACAGGTTGTGCCACAGTTCAGGTGACACTGAGGAAAGAAAATAACACGTTTTAATGAGACTGAGTTATACAATGTTTAAATGCTACACACAGTTAGGGGAGATCATTGTGGCAGGGTACCTTCAGGAGCATATCCCCAAAAACATTTTGCCATTTTACTCAAATGGCAAAATTTTGCTGTAATTTATAGTCAAAATGAACAGCATGTGCCTTTCAGGGGTGATGAGTGCACAGGTCAGGGTAGGATTTGGAGCACAATCCCTGGAAGAGAGGAAAAGTTCTTTATCAACGTCTGCAATGAATCTAGAAAATGGTCACAGCCAACGTAAGTTGGCCTCTGAAATGATGAGTCACAGCTGATTTGCCCCTCCTAATTTGGAAGCTCCACTGCAAATCCATCTGCAAGAGAAAGTTCACTGACCCACTGGAAAATTTCTTATGTAACATTGTGCACAACTGGACCAGTTTAAAAGCTGGAGCTGTGATTGCTGCAGCTTTTTAGCTAAGTCAAAAACTTAACAGAAGCAAATCTAAATTGCTGAAAACCAGCTGCACCCATTTTACAACTCCTGCTCCAGAAATACACCTCTCAGATTAAGAATTTATTGACAACTGTAAGAAATTGCTTTTGCCTTAATAATATATGTACTGAAGGAATTTTGTGGCTTGCAAAAAAAATGGTCATATTCCTCAGGCTAGGGTCATTCTGGGGGTGACTACAGAGGAAACTGAGCAATGGGGAAAATTTGGAAACCTTAATTAAACTGCACATAAGGGAATAGTCAAATGTAAATGGTGAAGTTACTTTACATTGTAGTCTTGTAAGCAAGTAGCTGGATATAAAACACGGTGGAAATATCTGTACTGACATTAGGATAACAGTAATGTCCAAGATAGTGCTTTAGTTCCGTGATAGATATTGAAATTAAAATTATCTTTGGAATTTCTGTGTATAATCCATCTAGCTTGAACATGGAGAATTGGTAGGCATTATCTTGTGGATTTTTTGCTATCATGCAATATTTCTGGCTTAAAAGCTGCTGCATAATTATCTGCCATAACATTCTCTCTTGATTGCTCCTCATAGAAACCAGCTCTTTCTCATTTTCGATTTCTAGGGTCACAGTGACAGCAATGTGCAACATGGACTTCAGTCACTTCCCCCTGGACTCTCAGACGTGTTCTTTGGAGCTGGAAAGCTGTACGTGGTATCCATGTTTCTAGCTAGATGTGCTCCTTGGCTGGCTGCACAAACATTTCACTGGACATGTGTCAGAATACTGTCTATTTTAGAGCCTGAAAAAAAAGTTCATCAGAGTAACTAGGAGTCCTATTGACTCAGCAGTATTGTGTATCTAGTTCTTGTGCTGCAGGACCAGAATTTGCAAGGAAAACATCCTATGACATAATCCTGAACCTGTGATCTGGGCTCAGCTTCTTTGATGGAGAAAATAATGCGAACAATAAGATTTTTTGTAGACTTTCTCCAGTGTATGGCAAGATTAACATCTGGTTGTTTTGAGGTCCTCCCAGCTATTTAACTGAATGTTCCTCTGCAAAAACAGAATCAGAATCAGAGGATAATTTTCACTGATCTTGAGGTCAGCTGCTCCAATACCCTGCTGAGAGCAGGGAGTTATTTATGATGGGTTCCTTGGGGTTGTGTCCAGTAGGGTTTTGAGCAAGGTAATTCAGGCTCCACTGAACTTTTCTCTGCAACAGGCTCAAATATTTGACAGCCCTTATCCTGAAAATGTTTCCTTTTACCTGCTTGGGAACAATCCTTTGCTGACACTTCCATCCTTTGCCTCTTGTCCTTTCATTCTCCATTTTGTCAAAGCATCTGGGAAAAGGTTGCTGCCACCTTCTCCATGAGGGTCAGCAGGGCAGCAGCTGGACCCCACCACAGACTGCTCCTCTCCCAGCTGAACAAGCCCTAATCTCCCAGCCTCTTGTCCCTAAGCCATGTGCTCCTGTCCCTGATGATCTTGGTAACTCTCTTCTCATTCCCCATTCCTGTTACTTAGTGCACAAATTCTGTACGTTTTTAATTTACACTTTTAACATATTTCTGGGTTTATGCTTCTCACCTGTTCCTTTTGCTTTTGCCATTCTAAGATAGTTTGGAGTGTCTATGCTTTCCTCTTTCTCTAAATTAAAATGTTTTACCCATGAATATTTCCTGAGCTATTATCTATTTTTAGTCTGTGAGGTTCAGATGAGTGCCATTCTAACTGTTGTTTCAACGTGAAGTAAAGAGAGGATTTGTTTTCTTGAATTTTGAATCTGGATTTTTGTTGTTGTCACAGTATATTATATTACAAGATCTTTCAAACTCCCTTGCTGTTGGCAAACTTATTTGTGGCATTAGTTCATGCCAAACACTGGATGAATTAACTTTTATTGAACCTCTAAGCTAAAGTCACATCACATTGTATTTCTTCTTTCCCTAAGATGCTTACACTGATGAAGATCTGATGCTGTATTGGAAAAATGGGAATGAATCTCTGAAAACTGATGAAAAAATTTCTTTGTCTCAGTTTTTGATACAAAAATTCCACACCACATCAAGACTGGCTTTCTACAGTAGCACAGGTAGCACCTTTTCTGATGTCATACTATTGCTAAACCTAATAATGCATTAAGAGCTTTTGAGGGGGCTCTTGGGATTATGTCACCGAAGTGCAGTCTCCACAGTCCTTTTGAAAGCTCACTTTCTTGTTTTACTAGTCTTAGAAAGAAAAGAACCAAAGAAAGATCTTGTCTCTCTGTACCTGCTGTCCAGGCTATTCTCACTGATTCTGGCTTTCCTCCTTTCTCAAAGGGTGGTACAATCGCCTCTATATAAACTTCACATTACGCCGACACATCTTCTTCTTCCTGCTCCAAACCTACTTCCCTGCCACTCTCATGGTCATGTTGTCCTGGGTGTCCTTCTGGATCGACCGACGAGCAGTTCCTGCCAGAGTCTCTTTGGGTGAGAGCAACCACAACAAGCCATGGCTGTGTGGAAAGCTTTGCATGTGAAGGTTTTGGCAGGAAAGGGAACTGCCCATTTTCATGGTTAAATATATTGTGCAAGCAAATGGGGATTTTATCTGATGATTAATATAACGTATAACTTGCACTTTGTCTGAAGTCCTTCATCATTTAGCAGTCTTCCTCACTTCTATGTACCTCAGGATAGAAAGCACTGTAGTCTTAAAAATGAAGCCATAACACAGAATGGTACAGCTAGGAAACAGGAGTCCTTGTCATCACTGCTCTTAGCAGACTTGATCTTAGAATTAGGTGTGTAAAAATATGTTTTAGCAGCATTTTGTTTAAACCCTGGAATTTAAGGAAGGAGTTAAATGCTGTTCGTTAAATACAAAATGTTGACTGTTCCATTGCTCCTCAAAACTCAACCCATCATGACCACAAAAATGTAGGTAGGGGAACAATTCTGCATTAGCAGAAGAGTTACTTTACACACATTTATTTCATACTGAACATTTTTTAGAGCATCATGTAGAGCATAATTTCTGTTTCTGTAGAGACCCTTATGAACTGTATCAGTCAGAAATATTTCCTTCTCTTGGTTCTTTCCAGGGATAACCACCGTGCTGACCATGTCCACAATCATCACTGGGGTGAATGCCTCCATGCCTCGTGTTTCCTACATCAAAGCAGTGGACATTTACCTGTGGGTCAGTTTTGTGTTTGTCTTCCTCTCGGTGTTGGAATACGCGGCTGTGAATTACCTGACAACAGTGCAAGAGCGGAAGGAGAGGAAACTGCGGGAGAGGGTGAGAAGCACTTTTGTCATCCACTTATTCCTTTTTTTTCTCTTACAGCTGATCTGGTCTTTGTATTGACTGTCTGTTAATGGGAAAACATTGACAACCATGTGTGTAATTGGGTCTGTTTAGACTGCTCCACCTCAGGCTGAATTGCTAACACAGAAAAACAGGATTTGATCTTATGGATCTTCATAGAAACATCAGAGAAGAGAGCATGATCTGAACTGGGAAAGAGCTCAACCTGGAAATGTGAGGGAATGGCAAGAGGGGAAAGTATAAAATCTAGTACTTTTTTGCACCTGCCATGATTCCTGTTTAGCAAGCTAAAGGTGTTTTTTGGTGCAAATTAGTTTCCTGCCTCTATAGACAACTTTACTCTGGAAACTGGATTTAATGGATGTAATAGTGGAGGTGTTCCCCATCACCAAGCACAAACATGATTGGGCCAAGTTTATGCTTGTACTTGTTAACGTGGTATGAAAGGTCTTATCCTGCATCCTTGGAGTGTTTCCAGACCTGATACATCCTGAGCATCTTGGCCCTGCTATGAGCAGGATATAGGACTAGAGATGCCCTGAAGTCCTTTCCAGCCTGAGGTATCTTACAGATCTCCAGGCCCTTCTTTGTGATTAAACAAAGCACCATTGCCTTTTGAACACTAAGGCTTGGGACTAAATTTTTTTCGGTCCCCATACACCCAGGACATCACCATGTTTTACAGTTTCTTTGTTCTCAGTAGGAACTCACTGCATTAGTCTACTGGTAATACTGATAGTCTACTGTCTTTGACTCCTGGAGAAATTTGTACAAGCTTCTTGGAAATGCCAATGCAGACATCATCTTTCATATAATTTAAGCATGCTATTTCCCTCTGTGAAGTGCTCCTTTGGTTTTTCATGTCCTTCTCTTTTCCTTCTTTTTCTCCCTATGACTTTCTTGAAGAACAGAACAAGCCCCATAACAGCCTAGCACCTTTCTCAGTTGAGATACAGTAAAAAAGTGTAATTAGATATATTTTTAAAAACCACAATTGGATACATTTACTAGACTCCTGTGATGAAATTTTACTTTTCTTCAAGGCTTCTCAACACCATTATGATTCTGGAAAGCTGCTTGAACAGGTTCTGAGTATCTTAATTTACCTATGCCCCTCCCCAGTCCCGACCTGGGGCCCAGCAGTTCTCTGCAACACAAGGTAGAGATGCTCTGTGCAAGCACAGTGACTCCAGTGTGTCTGACTTGCTGCATGTGAGCAGTGGTCTGTGGGATTTTAGGCAGCCCTGATAAGGCATCCCATGTCCAAATAATATGGCATCTTGGCAGGTCATGGGAAATAACAAGAAACATCCTTGCTAAGTTTGACTTGCCTAGAACAAACCTGTGGGGTTTTTTAAGATAAAAACTCTTCTTTGTTTTCAACTGTACTGGAGGGAGGAAATGAATTTAAGAAGGTTTGTTCTGGGACATTTTGCCACACTCAGTGATGGTGTAGCTTGTTATTTATATCATAAATCTGCCCTTTATTGAGTCCTGTACATTGAATTCTATATTTAGCAAATGCCTTTTTACTACACAAGGGAAAATATTGTACCCAGTCTTCAACATGTGACAATATTATTCTTCAGTAGGGGAAATGGGAACAGAGATAATAAATAGCATTATTTGAGGAAGAAGTACTTGAAGAAGCAGAAGAGACATTTCTCATAGTAAATGTAGATCTTGTCAGCCAGTGCTGCTCTCCTGTGAAAGATTCCATAAGTTCTAGTACGAATATGTAAGACTGCCCAGAAGAGAGCTCTATGTTATGTCTACATTAAAAAAATTAAATGTGCCAGGGACAAAGATTGCAGTATTGAAAACTAAACCTTCTCTCCCTCAAGATCACAGGAGCTGCTGCGAAATGCCTGTGGCAAAAGGTCTGTGGCTTACTCCCAGTTCCCACCTGGGAACTTTTCCGTGCTTGCTGGTCTGAGAGAGGCCAGAGACCTTTCTGACACTTTAATAGTATTGTCAGCTACATTCCCATGTCCAAGGAAGCTGTTTGGAAATCTTGGAATTATTATTGTAGACATAGGCTAAAAGTCCTGCAGGGTGAAATTATGTACTGCACCTCTGTGTGTACGTGCCTGTGTGAGGATGAGTGTAATTTTAGGTTCTGTGGACATGGATTTCTGACACGTCAGGCTCTCTTGTCCATAGAAGTGACTGTCATCCTACGTGGACGAAGCCATGGGAACTGTAATTTGACCTGGGGGCTGACAGTAAATCTGCAGAATTGCTTTCTCTGCTGAGTCCTGCAGCAATTAGCTCGTTATTGTAACTGCTGTCCCTCACACCCAGCCACCATCTCCTGGACCTGTCAGTTCAATATAAAGAGTCTGATGTGTAATTCTCCCCCGTGGTGGTTTTTTGTTGTTGTTGCTTGGTATTGGTCTGGTTTTGGCTGGCATAGAACTAGTTTCTTTTCAGCAGCTGGTACAGTGCTGTGTTCTGAATTCAGTGTGAGAATAATGTTGTAACACACTGATGTTGTTGCTAAATTGTTTATCCTGAGTCAAGGACATTTTTGTGTCTCATGCTCTGCCAGTGAGGAGGTAAACAAAAAAGTTGGAAGGGAACATGACTGGGACAGGTGACCCAAATGAGCCAAAGCGATATTCTACGCCATAGAACACATTTCAGTTATTAAACTGTTCTTATCTCAATCTAGAAGTTTTACATTTGATTCTTCTCCACAACACTTTGGAGTCCAAGGGGGAAAGTGGGTTGACTGAGGGACTGCATGATGATTATTTGTCAGCTGGGGTTAAATCCCAGCTGTTCTTTTTGGGGAGGTACAGTCTGGTTTTGGTTTGGTTTTGGTTTGGTTTTGTTAATTTTGGGGTGTGGGTTTTTCAAAGTGTGCCTGCTTAGAAAAAAGTATGTCTTAAAACCCAGTTGATGTTCAGTTGTACTCATAGAGTGGTCAAAAAAAGTAAATTAAGCAGGCTACTAACTTGTCATGTTTTTCTGAACATAACCTGCTCATACCAAATCTTTTGGTTATGCCAAGAACACAGAAAACAATCCTCAAGTTGATTTTAAGGTTTTCAATAAGCAATGTGATCTGTTGTTTAAATAATTTGAAGAAAAGGCCTTGACTGCAGGGTTTTCCAATGGCATCCTGAATATTACATATTGATGTTATATACATTTTTACATATATATGTATTCAGATACATACATTTGTTTTAGCTGAACATATCCTTGAAAACAAGTTCTTGGAAAACCCATGCATCAAAGTTGGTGGAGTATTATTAGGTAAGGAAATTGGTCTGTGGGAAATCAGAGACAGGAATTCCTAGCAGAAAGGACATTTTGGAGCCCATTTTCATTGCATGCAAATACATAATCCATATTGCCAGGGCAGGAAAGCTGAAGGTTTTGAATGGTCAAAGACTGCATTTCCTATTCAAAATTCTATCTGCATGCATTGGATTCTTTTAGGCTTATGGGATGCATGCTGGTGCTGCTGAAGTCAATAGAAGCTTTGCTATTAGCTCCAACAGAGCTGGGATTTTACATTATACTTTTGGCTGGTCCTCTGCTTGGTTTAAAATCAGATTTATGAAGAAAGCATGTGTATCTGTAAAACCAGAACTTGGCCCTTTTCTTCCTATAGAATGTACTGCATAAGCCATTTCCACAGATTAAACTGCATCTTGTCCATGAATATTTATAAACACAAGGAATGCATAATAAGGAATCTCAAGACAATAAGGTTGAACAGCAGACACCTAAGAAAACCTTTTGCTTAGACTATATGTCTGCTAAAGCATTTTTCTAATATTTTCTGAAGCTGCTTGTCCAAGCAGTGAAGATAAACCCTGTTTCTTCCTTTTGAAAACAAGCAAAAAAAAAAAAAAAAAAAAAAAGAAAAAAAAAGAAAAAAAAAAAACCAAAAAACAACCCCCCAAAAACCCTGACTTTTTTGTTCAAAGAGAAACTTAAAATATCTCAATCAAAATTTTGAACTCAACTGTTTACAAGCTGTCTGTTAATAGAAAGGCATAATTTCTGTTGCTTACATGTTTTTCCAATATTCAGCTATATTTCTTGTTTATGTCCCTAGTTTTCGTGTTCATGTGGAATACCTCACTCGAAAACTATGATGCTGGATGGAAACTACAGTGAATCTGATGCCAACAGCCTGGCAGGGTATACGAGAAACCAGATGGTACCAGAAGAAGAAAAACCAGAAAAGATGGTTGTGCATTTAGCTTTGAGCAATGAATCTAATTCATCAAGGAAGAGAGGCTTGAAGGGCCATGTGGGCTTGCGCATCATCCAGAACACTCATGCAATTGATAAATATTCAAGATTAATATTCCCAGGCACCTATATATTTTTCAATTTGATATATTGGTCTGTCTTTAGCTAAGCATGCTGGCACAGTAGTGACTGAGTCAGAGGACATCTACGAAACATTCTTTTGTTGGTACTTTTTTTTGTCTAATCTGGACACAAAGCTAGGAACCTGATTATTTTATTGTTTCCTTGATGGGTAAATGGGAGGACACATGCTCCAGGAGGCAATTCCATGTGCAGGCCTCGTGGAGGAACTTGCTGTGCTGGTTGGTTTCCAGCCCAGCCCCTTGCTCCCGTTTGCTTTACACATGTCATTTCTCATACTTGAAAATACGTGTCCACCATACACCCAAAAGGTGCTGGATGCTTTTTTGGGGCTGGCCATGCTGCTGGTGCCTGCTGTGCAATGGACAACCAAAGACAGTGCTCGTGTGAGCTGTAAGGAATTTAATAAATGCAATTTATGTGGGGAAGTCTGGACAGTGCTTCTCCTGTCAGGAAACTGAATGAGCACTTTCCTCTACTTTTGAGAAAATTCTTTTGTTTTTTCTTTGGCATATAAGCATAATTTTTCCCATTGTTTTGTGAAGAACACCTCCTTAAAGGGTACAGATTCTGCTTTCTGTCTGGATAAGACCTTCATCAGGTCCTTTAGGACAGCTGGCTGGCCAGGATCAGCTGGGCTGGTTACAGAACACAGGTAGTATGTCTGAGTCAGCAGGGTTTTTTTCTAAATTACAAAGTGCAGCCCACAGACAAACTGCATAACCCAGTGTGCCTCTCCCAATCAACACAATGCCCTTCTGTTCAGGCATTTGGGATCAAAAGGGATACATGCCTGCCAGAACCTCTCTGCAGAAACAGAGGCATGTCAGAGATTAAATAGCCAAGAATAATACTGTGGGTACAAGGTCAATGTAAGTCCTTTGAAGCTGCTGCACAACATTGTAACAAGCTTATGTGCTTGGCAGTTCTTTCCTATCCCGTGATATCTCTCCTTCCTTTGCTAACAACACCAACAGCAAAACCCAAATGTAGAAATGTGATAGCAGCAAGACAGCGATGCTCAGGTTTGTGTGCTCCTTATTTTAAGAAAATCCCATGACTTTTTGGCTGCCGTGGAGATTATGTGCATCGGAACACCTGTTTGCCAAGCCAAAGCTGAGCAGTGGGGGCAGAGCTTGAAGTGTGAAGGGCCAGGACTGAGGTTAGAATAAATAAAAAGCAAACAAAAATACTTAACGGTTAAAAAAAAATTACTTAGGCATAATTATTTGTCAGCACGTGAAATTTTCTGCTTACCATAGTGGAAATTTGTATATCCTAAATCTCAGGGGATGTAGAAAGTAGCAGAGAAGTGTCAACTCTTGGCTGTCAGCATTCCCCAGGTCTTCCCTTGTGCTTCAAATGTTACTGCCTAAGTCAAGCTGATGATGGCACCAATTTAGTGGAAACAAAATTGATAATAGAAGCTTAAATTAACAACTCTTTCCCCCTTTAATCAGCCATGTCAATAACTAAAATGAATGAAGTTCTCTCTGGTCATAAAAGTGAGAAACCACAGCCCTGAAATTGCTGGCAAGAAAAAGGAGGACAGTGTCTGAGGGGCAGGATTGCCCAGTCTGACACTTGTCTCCTGAGCCACCAGGTCAGTGAATTTACCACTCATACTCATGGAGCTGACACCTGGATACTTCTCGTATTGACAGGTGGAGACCACTACAAGAAAGACACAAAAAATATTAATGAAATAGGCCACTCATCTTTTGAGAGGTTAAAGCCTGGGCATAACAGTGCATTCTTCAGCATTAGCAGTTTTGAGAGTAAAACAGGAGCCAATGTCCCAGCTGTCAGCAGGACAGTTGCAGCAAAGGGACCTTTGCTGGGGAAAGGCAGCAGAACTATGCCATGAAGCCACCAGAGAGACAGTTCAGGGAGAGAGAAACTCGATTCCTGTACCCCCCTGTTTTGCCAGTCTTTCGGCATTACCCACGGCACATGCCATTTAACCTCTCAGTGCCTCAGCTCCTCCATCTAGAAAGTCAGGAGCACTAGGATTTGCCTACCTCATAAGGTGCTGAGGGGCTCAACAGGCTTAGATAGAACGTGTGTGGGGCATGCCTATGATTTCTGAGCAGGCCACCCAGTGGGGATCCAATTTTGTATTACTTATGAGTGAGTTCTTCAAATGCATTCTCTGAACCAGTCCAGCTGAAAGAAAGCAGGTATCTCTCCTGCCTTATGATGCTATCACAACTCCCCTGCATTACTATGATATTAAACCAGGGATAAATGTAGACAAACAGCCAAAAAATGAGCACTGTCAATGAATAATGCCTCCTGGAATACAAAACCCAGGAAGTCCTAGTGCTTTACTTTGCCATTTCTTTTTATTACACCTCCTGTTTCCTTAGAAGTTATGTGATGGCAAAGATGTCCTTTTGTACATTCCCAGTAGTTTTAAGGTCTAATAGGCATCTTTTGGAGAGGATATCTTACTGTTATTTTATTTGCATGTATACATAACTAATAGAAATTGATGTCTGCTTTTGTCAGCCTACAAAACTATCAAGAGGGTATTTTTTCACGAAAGGGAAAAAAAAAAATCCCTCTTCCATCTTAGGCATTACTTAGGCTCATTATTAATTGAAACAGTAAATTGAAAGTGTAGATGCAAATAAAGCCAAGACTTCTCCTTCAGTCATCACTATGAATTGTTATTTTTTCTGTTTATTCAGAGGAGAGTGGCTAGGCATGAATCTAGAACAAATATTTGAAGTGTGGTATTGACAATATATTTCACCTTTGATTTCCCCTGGATTACAAGAGACTCCACGAGCATTGTCTACCTTCCAGTTGCCAGATCCCAAAACCAATGTTTTGGAGAGAGAGTGCTGTTCAATGGATACAACCCAATTCTGTGAAGCACTGAGCAGATGGACAACGAACCTACTGAAGGAGAGGATTTTCAGAACTGCACAGGAGATTTGGGCAAATTGAGGTCACTGCTGAAAATGCCTTCTATAGACAACCTGGTCCAATTGCTAAGACAGAAAATGTCAGCTCTGCTCATTCTAAGTCTGGCTCCATTGTAATTTTACTTCTAACCAAATCATGTCTTTGAGAAAAAGTAACTATATAGATATGTGCACATATGTATAATGTGTGTGCAAGCATAATGTATAACAAAGGAAGACATTGCGATGTGTACCTATGTTAAATAGTGTCCATGTGTGAAATTGCAATATCTTGTATGTAAATTACCGTTTATTATGCCCAGAAAACTTACTATGTTGAATGGAAAAAAAGCTCTTATTGTCAGTCAAGGGCCAAGAAATGAAATATTGACAAAAAAATATGGGTTCTCTTACTTTTTTTTTTTTTTTCTGAAAAATGAGGTGTTGATAGGATACAAGCAATGCTGATGCTAAGCTTGTGCAGTGGGTACAATCCACTGTGCTGATTGCTGTAATCAAACCTGGTAATAAAATAACAGATGGAAAGGGTGGAAAAGAGTCAATTTCATGGTGTGAACTTTAAAATGTGAATTTAATTCTGTTTGGAAATCTGTTACCTATAAGCTGATACCCAGGGGCAAAGGATTTGAATAAACACCTCATTTGTAATTGATTCCAAGTAAAAAAAATTTCAAAAGGTGGTAGTATTTGAGTACTTTGAAGTATGCAAAGCTCTTTGGGAAAAGGGAGCTGTTAATTACAGTTATAAGCTGTGGAGACCTTTTGTGAAAACAACCCACAACCGAAGAAATTTTAATAATTGCTTTACAGTTAATGGCACATTTTCAAAAGATCAAGTGGCAGGTATGTATCTCAATCTCCGTCTGACTACAAATGAGAACTTGTCATTTAGTTCCTGCTTTGTGCCTTTGAAAACGTTGTCTCCACACTTCCCAATGGAAGATGAGACTGCTCCGAGGTCCCAGCTGCCAGATCTCAGGTATTATCCCTAATGCAGAATTATGGAACTAAAATAAATGTGCATGGGTGAGGCTGATGCCTGAACCACTAAATAATGGTTATTGTCTGTCACATTTCCACAGTGGAGAGATTACAGCAAGGTACAGCCTAACTAAGTGAGATTCTGCCCTGCTGAAATGTAAAGAGCAGGAAAATTTATTTAAAAAACAGCAAGCATTTAGCACTATTAAAATTAAAATGTAATCCAGTCTCACATTAAGCTGATTAATTACTTTGCACAAATGACATTTGAAATAATGTCTCAGGGTCATTACTCTCCTGGTCAGAGGAACTATCATTCCAGATGAAGAGAGAAGGGAAATTGCGCACAAGCACAGAAAAGGTGCCACTCTTGGCATCCAGCTCTTGTGGAAGGACAGGAGCGACCACCAGGCTGAGCAGGGCCTGCTGTGGAGGCAAGGGTGAGGGGAAACAACTTTCCCAAGGTACTGGATGTCTGGAAATCACACATCACCATGTGGCACTCCTTGATTTGGGCACAAAATATCATCCTCTGCAGAAGGGGTAGGATCCCCACCAGCCATAGGGTAGTCATGAGAGGTGATGTGGTGCAGGTGGTGTAGCCCATTTTTGGCCAGAGGTTTGGGCTCAGTTCTGGCCATGTGTGTCCTTATCTGGTCCTTGGTCAGGGTTTCCACAGGGAAAACCTGTGCCCCTGGCAGGCAAGGACAGAGTCCCCTCCATACCAACAGAGAGATATGCCCAGACCCCAGATATATCCCCACCTCTCAGCCCATCCTGCAGCACTGAAGAGATGGCAGCTACGTAATGGGCATAGCACAGGATCTGTCATCCCTCCCTCTGCAAGGCAGCCAAGAATCAAGACAGTCCTGCATTGCCCACTCCCCAGAGAAAGCAGCAAAATCCTTAGCAGATAATTTGACACCTGATTTTTAATATTTCCTCCCTTTGAGAAACTGCTGAAGACTCCTTTTGGCCAGTTGTCCAAAATGGACTTCTTCCACAAGTCTTTTAGGGGTCTCTGAGTGTGTATATGTGCAGTTGCAACCATAGAAATTAGCTTGGGAGAAATGCCTGGCAATTCAACCTGTGCAAAATGTGTATAAATGATGTGGAAAAAAGGAAGGAAAGATTTTACTGCTCTACTTGTCATGCAGATTTATAGAAGAAAATTGTGTGTTTAGCTTAGAGGGAATTCAGAGCGGGAAATGAAAGAACAAGTTAATTGTAATGACAGTTTGAATTACTTGAACAAATATATTTTGGGAAACGGAACAGAACATTAGATCTGTAAAACTCTCTAGCCTCCTGGCTCTTTCCATTTTATCTGGATTTTTATTAGGGTCCAAATTCATTTCAACCATGAAATTTTAAACTTTTCTTATTTAGGTGCATAATGACCACATTTTTATTGGTACAGATGGGAGGAGACCTTCAGTGCCCTGCACAGATTGTAATTGCAGCAGCCTCTAAGTAAAAATATTGCTAATTTTGCATCTAGAGTAACAGGAGAGCTGCCATTCCACAAAACAGGAAAGACAGAGTTATTCACCTGTTGGGCAGGGACACAAGATGCTCCCCAAGGAGCTGCACAGGAGAAAGATCCTATCATTTGCACCAGATAGAGGCCTTGACATCTAACACATATTGTTGGGTGCTCAGGTGTGGTGCTGCAGGGGACTTTGTAAGACTCTCTGATGAGGAAAGGAAAGGAAACTCCTGCTTGGCCAGACGTAGAGACACCAACCACCTAGGTGGTCATCACCCTAACCACAGCCCCATCCATAATGGCACCGTGGATGCAAAGTGCCATCCTGGAGAAGGTGGCAAAGGACATTTCCCCAGGGCTTGGTCCATGTTCTGTGCCTCTAGTAGATGCTTTCTTTATGGGGTCAGTCAGTGTCCCCTTGCCCCAAATGTCTCTGAGGTGCTCCCAGGGTGGCACACTGAAAGTGTTTCTCTTATTCTGGAGCTGTCAGGTGGTGATGGTACCAGCAGTGATGCTGCCCAGGAACAATGGTGCCCATCAGCTTCCCCTTCCCCATGCTCAGCCTCCCACGGAAGGGCTTTCCCTATCTCTTACCTACCCTCCTGCAGATGCAGCTATGCAGAGCTTAGCAGGACATGGCTTCCTTTAAAAAGAGGAAGAAGTAGGGAAAGAGGCAAGAAGAGAAAAAAGTCCCCCCACCCCGAACCAAACTAAGTATTTTTGTGACTCTGCCAAAGGCAGTATTTTGCCAAGCCATTAGCTGCTTTTCAGTTCTCCAGCTTTTCTTTAATGACAGCTGTAATGTTTGTGCTTTCTCCTCCTCAGTTCTTTGGCAGCTGACGTAAATATTAAGAATGTCATTATTCTTCCCACGTCTCAGCTGGTAACAAAAGCCATGAAAATAAGTGACTAACATCTCCAGTGCAAAACCTTTGTCCTGGTGCTCTGCCAAGGGAAGGGACCATTGAGGCTGCTTCACAAATACAAACTTTGTAAGGTTTACTTACTATGTGAATCCAGTTAGTTGAAGCAATTTAGTTGGGAAGAGGTAAAACAGCCTTGTAAAAATAATAAAAATTAAAATTTGTTAGATTTCACAGAGGAGGAAGCAACCTCAGAAGGTAAGTCCTAGGCTTACCCTCACTTCAGGCCTCAATCAAGACTGTGTGGATGCACAACACACAGCGGTGAGAGGAGCCATGGATGGCTGGATGGTGGGTGTGGGGCCAGGAGGAGCCCACAGGAGGACCACCAGTGCACCTAGGATGAAGCTTAGACCTAGAGTTTCATTTCTCCATCACTCTATCCCATGCTGCTAAGTTACCACCTAAACTATAAAAAGCTCACAGTTGCTTCCAGGCACATCCATTTCCAGTATGGAGGCTGCCTCGATGCTTCATGGCCACCCCAAGGCATGTCTCTGGGCCCTGGCTCTGCCTGTATGGAGCAGAATGCCTTAATGTTAATATGTCATGAGCCTCCAGCCTCAGCTGCCTGTCCAGAGTCAGCACTGTGGTGTTAAACTGCCTCTGGTGCCACTTCTCAGCTGCCTCCCTGAACCTGGAGGTCCCTCAATGCCTCAAGCACCTCGCCCATCTCCCATCCCAGCCTCCCCAGCTTCTGCTGGCAGTAGAGCAGTTTATGGAGTCAAAGGGCTCACATGCACTTGCAGCCAAACAGACACCCCTTCATCTGTCTCCTGGTGTCTACCCCAATCCTTATTCCTGCTCCTCATAAGGCTGTGACAGAAGATCATGAATCACCCAGAAACAAGGTGAAGAAAGAGGTTGAAAAATGTTTGTCAATGATCAGGAAGAATAAGGAGGGTGAAGCTGCTTTGCTGGGCCTCCTGAGTGCTTGGGTGCATCATACACACTTGGTATTAGGGCTCAGTGTGTGCCAGGTCTCAGGCACAGCAGGCTCAGCTCAACACATCTCCAGCACCAACACCTTTTTGGCCAAGGAATGGTAGTCTTGGGACATGTCCCTACCACCAGGACAAGGCTGCCATACCACATGCTGCCACAACAGTCAGGCCAAACAGGGCTGGATGGGGGGAACCAGGCAGCTGAGGCTCCTGTGCCTGAAGGTATCATTGGCCACATTTAAACCATTTCTAGCAGGTGCTTGTGCAGACTGCTCTTAAAAACTTCATGTGGCAATGCCACAGCCTCCCCAGGGAGCTTTTACCAGTGATTAACCAGCCTTAAAATTAGGAAGTGTTCACCAGTAACCCAGCTGAATCTCTTTTGCTGGGTCTGTCAAGCCCTGTATGTATGAGGTAAAGTTTATGTACAGTTTATGTACCTAAATTTGTGCAGATTTATCTTGTGTTTCCTCTGCTCTTCACTTCCCTGGACTAAGTGACCTCCATTTTGTCTGAGACCCTCCTCAGAGTTCCTCAGTTTGTTTATAGAAAAAAATCTCACAACGGCCTTACTTCAATCACAGAATTGTTTGGGTTGGAAGGATCCTTAAAGACCATCTTGTTCCAACTCCCCTGCCATGGGCAAGGACACCTTCCACTAAACCAGGTCAGTCAAAGCCCCATCCAACCTAGCCTTGAACATCTACAGGGTTGGGGCATCCACAGCTTCTCTGGGCAACCTGCTCCAATGCCTCATCACCCTCACAGTAAAGAATTTCTTCCTAATGTCTAATCTAAACCTACCATGTCTCCATTTAAAACTGTTTTCCCCTATCCTATTGCTATCAAGCTATACAAGCCCTGCTTGCATCCACCATTTCCTTCTGCAGAAGTGGCATGATTTGAGATTGGAATTTGATTTTTTTCTTTTTTTTTTTTTTTTTTTTTTTTTTTTTTTTTTTTTGGTTGGTTGCTGGTTTTTTGTGTATATGTTTTTCATCTATTTCATTAAATGTTTCATTACACTGCAGAGAGGTGATAACTCTTTTGTGAACAACAGCTTCAGCTTTTCCTTAACACCTGTGAAGATTACCTGGTAGCCCAGAAGTGACCCATTCTGCACCTCTAAAAAACTCCCACCAGGCAGAATAAACCAATGGCTTAACCATCAATGAACTTACGCATTCCATAAATGCATAGAAGGGCTTTTCCATGTGCACAGCACTGCCGCAAACTTTGGTTCCCGCCATGGAGGCAAATAATGTCCCCCAGTATAATCTAAAGCAGGACTTTTTACAGACAGGTCTCTTTTATGAGCTCGACTGCTGGTGATCTGAGGTTACAGCCTGCAGCCAGGCAGCAGGAGGCAGGAGGATGGCTGAGGCCCTGCCCTGCCCTGCCCGGCTGCCCTCGCTCCCCTGCACCGGCACACGCGTGGGCAGACGGGCAGGAAGCTGGGCCATGTGAATGCCTGGGATATGGATAAGTGCATTTTCATATTACATCTAATGTAATAAGTCAGTTAAATGCCCCTAGTCCGGGGAGGGCAGCATGTTAATAAACGGTCGTTACCAGCAGTTGACAGTTGGTTAGCACAGATTAATTCCTAATGAAGAAAAAAACTCTTTATGTAATGTAATGCTTCTGGCTGGGGATCAAGGGTTGCAATCATCCACCCACGGCAGACCTTTAAATCCGGCTTTGTTCCTCTGTGGGAAAAACAGACAAAAACCCCAAACCCTGCTATTTTTTTAAGGTTATGATTCAGCCAGCGTCACTCAGATTCTAATTCCAGGAGCGCTGAGCTTGCTTCCTAAAGAGTACAATATGTTACACCATGGCCTGGTGATGCAGATGTGGCAGAGGGGGTGGTGTGAGGCAGGAGAAGGGCACTGTGTGGACCCTGTGCCCCAGGGATGCAGAAGATGGCCTTGCAGGGGCACACCAGGGTTCTCACAGCTGGAGGGATACTTCCAACTCCCTGACCTCAGCCACGGGGTTTGGGGCTGTCCAATGGGTGTTTCTGTCAAAGGAGTCACCCTGGGAAGGTGCAAGGAGCAGGGATGCATCTGTACCGGGCTGTGAGATGGGCCGTGAAAAGCAGGAGGTCAAAGGCAGCTTAAGCAGCAGGGGTTTAGCAGGAGACTGTGCAGCTGCCCAGATCCAGGCAGTGGATGATGTGATGGATGCACACACAGAGACTTTCACCCTCGCAGCCACCAGGAGCCTACTGGGACCTGTATTTCCACTTGCAAGGAAACAAGGCATTCCAGTGACTCACTGATTTTTCCTCTCTCTCCCTTAAGACATTCCCTGAGATGAGGCCTTAGGTGCTGGCTCCTGGCCTACTCCGCAGTGTCATCTTCTTTCCAGTGTCACCCTTGCAGAAGGAACTTGCAGAGATGCTTGCACCCATCCCAGCAGAGGGTCTGAGATATTCTGCCAAAGTCATGGGTCCAAAACCTAAACTCACTGAAAAGCTAAATCTCCTGGAGTAGTTTTTTATTGACACCAATAAATAGTGTCAATAATTACCAGTTAAAAAGCAAAATCACTATGATTTACCCTATATCTATATCTATAAAGATATAGATACAATGAAACTGCTTCACATCCAGGAAGGTAATTTGTACTTGTGAGGCTTGTTTTTTATACTACATGTAGTTTTATTCATAATCTGATAAGAATCTTCCAACTAATTTACTGATGATCTGAGGAATTTTACAAGAATGTCTTAAAGCAAGAATTATTCCATTTTGCTTGAGCATCTTATCTTTTACAGAACACCGACTTACACAAAATAAATGTACATAAAGCAGGAGAATCTTCACAACTTCTGACATGGGAACAGGAGAAGGCAAAGGAGACCTATATCTCCTGAGCAGCATGGATGCTCAGCAGGTAAAATTGGATCTCTCAGATCCTGGGGATTTCTTTAATCTCTTTTCCGTTTCACCTTGCGTTTCTGCAGTGATGCCAAGCTGCGGAAAGCAGATTAAATCTGTAAGAAGTGTGAGAACAAAGTCAGTTCTGTGCAGGCAAAGGACTTCAAAGAGGGAGAAAGGCTGGTGGCAGAGATACCGTCATAGGCAGCGACTTCAAAAGAGGCGCAGCAGGTGATTGAATTTGCAGCTTATCAGCGTGGCCAGAGTGAGGTACACGTGAGCAAGGGCTTCTTCGAGTTTTGGCCACTTACGAACACCCATGTTAAGGGGGCCTGGAAGAGCCCTGTTCTCATGTCTAGGAGCATGATGCTGCCCCTGAGACCACCTCCCAGGCTCCTGAGGATGGAAGGACAGGGGCATCACCACTGAGGGACTTTTCTTCCAATACAACAGGCCAGCCAATAGCACCCCCAAACTGCTCTCTGCAGCTTAAACTACACTCTGTGGCTGATGAGAGGGGTGGAAAGAAATACCACAGGGCTGCTGCCCAGGACATACATGTCCAGAAATCCCTACCAACCAAAGGTCTGTCAGCTGATAGTACCTGAGTGTGCAAAGGAGGCCTCCCAGCAGGCTGCCATGCAAACAATGTGGGTTGTGTACTAAAGTGAGCAGAGAAAATGGTCAACAGCCTCTCTCTGAGCCTTTTTCACACACTGTTTTTTTTACCAGTAAGGTCCCTGAGCAGCTTTATGCTTCTCAGCACAAAGCAAAATCCAACTACATTTTATTCATGGACAACTCTGCATATGCTGTAGTGGAAATTACAGGCCACATTTATAGCCAGGAGAAAATTTGTAACACCAATACAAAGTGAGCAATGAGATGAAAACATCCAATTATTGACATCAGAGATGAAACAACCCCATTAGATCATCTTAATCATCTTTAAAAAATGCTCAATATTTTCTAATACTTTGTCTGGGCTATGAAAGAAGTTACTGTTAAAGGGATGCCAGTCTGAAGACTGTTAATGGCTTTTTTGGCTCTGGCACAGTAGACAATGTCTTTAATGTCAAATGGAGAGATAAGCTCTCATAAGGAGCTACAGAAACCATGTGCAAAAAGCATGTACAGATTAATAACAATCTTCAGCACTAGAAAAAGACAAAACGACTAGACAACCATTTTTAGAAATCTCAATATAATCTTGAATTTTGCAAATTTTTAAAAAAATAAGTCTTAAAGAAAAGTTCACCAACATTTTCTGTCTTGAAACATGGTGCTTTAAATATGTCTCCTCTGTATTTTTTGGGGGTTTATTTAGTTTCTTTGCTCAGCCTTTGCTCAAAACTGGGGAAATGAAGGAAGGAAAAAGTTTGAAAATCTTTCAAGGAAAAATCTTGAAAAGAAATATTTTATTGTAGGGGTAAAGATTGTTTCTTTCTCTCTCTCTCTCTCTCTCTCTTTTTTTTTTTTTTTTTTTTCTTTTTTTTTTTTTTTTTTTTAATGTTGGAGAAGCAGCATTCTCAGGGCTCAACTCTGGGTGGTAGCATAGTTCATCCTGCACTGACCACTGGTGACAATCATGGAAAGGGCATGATGCCTTCTCATACATGTTACTCTTTATATGTTCAGCACAAACCTCACCCATTGTGTTCCTACATACCACAGACTGAATTTCTGGAAATTTCTGATTTTCCTGCACTGTTTCTGGGCTGACATCAGCAGGCTGTGCTGCAAAGCCATAAACTTGCTACTGCACATGCTAATAGTCTGGTTTTTGGGTCCTTGCCCAGAGCATCTCAAACCACTATCTCCCCTTCTATTAGCTCTGGATTTCTCTCTGAAATAATGACATTATTTTCCTTTAAACATAAACCATTCAAATGCTATTAGTATCAAACCTCTGACAACAAATTCACTATTGCCAGAGAGAGGGAGTGAGAAGGATTTAGCCTAAGAAATCAGAGCCCATTTTCTGGTGCCTGAGAGTTCAGTGAAGGAAAGAAAAATGGTCATTCTAACCAAAGCCATAAACAAACCCATTAATGCTAGGCAGCTTTCCATAGCTAGAGTGATGTCTTTTGACGAGGGAGTGAGGAAGGAGGGATAGATATCTTTTATTTTGGGTTTTTTGTATCTTTGGGTGAGTTTTACCCCCCACGGGAACTGCTCAGCTGTCTCTCCTGAAGCCTCCAGTTACCCACACATTGGAGGGAGTGTGCACTGTGGCAATCTGGATTTTTTTTCACACTTCCCCCACCCTGGGCAATGAGCATCCTTTCCAGCCCTCTGCCTTCCCAAAAGGCTATCAGGAAGATGTAATTTCCCTCCAGATACAAATCCGCATCCGTTTATAGTCTCCTTCATGCTGAGGTGAACTCCCCTGACACACCAAACTGCATGACAAAGACCTCTGGCTGCCCCCCCGGCCCCCTGGCCACGGTGCCGGGGCTTCCCGGTGTGGTCATTCCTGCGAGGCCCCATCTGCTGGGACGGGATCAGGCAGCTCGGAAAAGCAGCTGTGGAGCTGCCTGTGGCCAGCAGGTGGAAGCCTGTCTGCACCGATGCTGCCTGTTCCCGTACTGCCGCCTGCCTGGGGGGTGCCTCCGGCACAGCATCACTCCCTGCCTGCCTGTCACCCTGTCCCCAGCGCTTCCCATGGCCCTGCCAGTCCCACTGACCACGTCATGCTCCAAGAGGCAGAGACCCAGCCTTGGTGGTTAATTTCCTAAGGCAGCTGCCTATTGTAGTGTTTGAGATTCTGGCAAAGAAAAAATACCAAGTTGGTATTACAGATGGAAAAGCAGGTGAAAAAAATAGAGTGAATGGCAGCAAAATTCCCTCCTTTCTTTTTCTTAACCTCCATGTCCCTATACTCCAATGGAAAGAAAAATTGCAGGTGATTCTGTTCCCCTGACTGCCATTACAGGACTCTGTGCAGTCCTGGGTGTAAGGCTCATCCCCATCCTGTCTCATCCCCGAGGTCAGTCCCCAGGTGGGACACAAGCAAGTGGCACTGGTGGCAGAAGTGAGGCAGTCCTGGTGTGGACACAAGTCTTGGGGACAGGCAGCTGCTCTCCTGCCACTGCTGCAGCTTGTTCATTTCTGCTTACCCTGGCTTGGATGTGCCATGGAATGAGAGCAGGAGGTTGAACTAGAAAGGGAATGTGCTGGCTATGAGAGGCTAAAGGGGATAAATGTGTGGAAGAAGAAATATGTGCATAAATCAATGATGTGAGAAACCAAAATGGTCATAGCAAACCTGTATTAATTGTGCTTGTGTTTTTGACAAGGCTTTCCACTTCTGTGGTCTATCTAATACTTTTTAAACTCTGCCATCTGCTAGTGTGCTTGCAACAAAGTGAATATACAGTTTTCTCTGTTTTATCTGGAAATAAAACCATGTAAGGTAAAGACTGTCTCTTCTATCCCTTCCACCTCAGTGAGCTGCTGAGACCTTTCTGATAGATCTTTTGTGCCTCTGTCCCTCTGGTGATGTGCCTTGTTCTTGCTCATATACTTCAGTGACTTCTCAATAGCCTCCACACATGATGGCTTTAGAAGTACACACATGATGGCTTTAGAAGTACATGCATGGATTCATATAATTGGCATTGACCTAGTTTGGAAGGGGGAAAGAAGAAACCATGGTGAAATGACATGGAAAAAGTTAAAAAACACAAGGGCTGGCTTCTTCTGTAACACAGCTCACCCAAAATGTCACAAACCCAACACTGCACACCTTAATTTTCAATATCTGGCACTCTGTTTTTCCTATGCAACTTCTGCTTTACAGCAGGTCAAGGCATCCCTGACCCTGCTGAGTTAGCTTGTTCATCAATGACATGGATGGAGGTGCAGAGGCCTCCTCAGCAAGTTCACTGATGACACGAAGCTGGAGGAATGGCCAAAACCCCAAAGGGCTGTTGCAGCCCTTCAGACGGACCTTGACAGTTTTGAGGGATGAGCAGAGAGGAACCTTCTGAAATTCATCAAAGGCAAACGCAGGGTCCTGCACCTAGGGAAGGATAACCCTGAGCATGGGTACAGGCTGGGGGCTAATCTGTTTTTTTATGAGGTGCACACCTGTTCTCAGCAGTGCTTGGCAGAAGGCAAGTGGCAATAGTGACAAGCTGCAGCAAGGTACAAGGAGAAAGTTGTTTAGAGAGGCTGTGGAAACTTCACCCTTGGAGGTATGAAAATTTAACTGTAAAGGGTCCTGAGAAGCCTGGTCTAATTGGATCTCTCAGGCTGAAGACCAGAAAGTATCACCAAAACTTTTTAGTAGATTGTATAGGAAAACAGGCCTGTTCACTAGTGTATGGTCACCAGAAAAGAAACACTAGCATCAGGACTTCCTCTCAAGGCTCAGTTCATACTGAACAATAAATACTAAGTTCAAATATTCTTGCAAACCAAAAGGAAAAATTAAACTCATGGCACAGGATAAATGCATCATCTCCAGACTGTGGCTGTGTTAATAAGTCTGGATCCCAGACTATTTCTTGCTATGGCAAGAAACGAGAAACCAAGGCTGATGGTTTCACATCCAATGAACCAAAATCGCTTTACAACTTTGATGTGAGAAAAACCTATCAAAACCTTCAACTACATCTCAAGAGATCAATGATAATTTGTGCTGCAAAAGGAACATCAGAATGATGCCAATAAGATTTTTTAAATTATATGAAGACCAAAATTAATGGAAGCTCTATTCCAAACACAAATCTATTCTGTCACTAAGACTTGACAAATAATAGCTGTCACTGACCATGCAGTCTGAAAAATGACAGGATTAAAAGTCATGAACTCCCTCATTCTGCAGAGGGATAAAGCAGGATGCTCTGACACTAAAGAATCTTTACATACTAAGCTTGGTCATTTGCCAGTGGCAGTGATTTCTATGCTACACAATCATCTGTTGATTCCTGTACACTTGCAGTCAATGTCTGCAGAACAAGACCTCTTATTAGCATTTTATTTCAGTTAAATATTGTAATCAGACTAATGGTCTACTAATTATAGTCTTGTCTCTTCCCATATTACACCATATGGTATCTGCAGACAAGAGGCAGAAGCTAATCTGATGGAGAAACACAAAGCATTTCACTGTATTCAGCCCACTGCTTCTATAAAGACACTTATAACAGCAGTAAGACAAACTGAGCAAATCAATATTTTGCTAAATTGAGATCCTGGGAGATAATAAAAAAGTAAATTTTTTCAATTATAATGAAATTTTAAAAATATATGCAAAAACTAGCTGTATCCTGTACTAATTTTTTTGACAGGGAATTAATTGGTTGAGAAAATGGTCTAAAATAACTCTCGTTCATCTCTAAAGCTGAAGGGCAGAGCAACTGAGCACCAGTGGGGTTATGCTTCTGGGTAACAGGCTAAAGGGAGACACTGTGAGAAATGTCTGTTGAGGCATTTCTGTTTCATCACAGGTCTGAAGACCTGGAAAGGCTGCAGGAGTTTGAGATCCAGAGGCAGTGAACAGCACCAGCCATGCTGGTGAAGCTGTGTCAGGCAGGTTTATTTGTGATAACCACCTAGCAGCTTTTAGAGGTTGCTGCTGAAGCCAGAATTTCATGTGACAGATTTGTGGCTCCTGTTTGTTGTCCTCTTCCTGGTGTGTTTCAGTGGAGCTCATAATACCTTTCATTTTGGTTTTTATTGCTGCTTTGAGGCATCATTGTTACAGTGATGAAGATCAGTAGCAGAAGAAAATGACCCAACCAGTAATTTTCCAAATGACCTTGTATAATTCACAGAGCTTCAGTATATCCAAAAGCCAGCTAATATTTTTTCCACACAGAAATTCAAGGAACATTGTTGCTAGAGTTGCTCCAATCTGCGGTCATGATCCAATGTTAGTGCAAAACTGAAATATCCTCGAATTGACAGAGCTGGAGATTCTGCAGCATTTTCACATATGGAAAACAAAAGCTACTGGATTTCTTTGTGCCAAAACTAAAAGGTTGCAGTGTCTCCAGTGAGGGGAAATATGTAGGAAGCTGTTGGGATGGGTTGCCCATGGGCATTCCACATACAAGACTCCATCAGAATGAAACAAGACCGGAAAGGTGAGACCTGCTGACACTGATCACGTCATTGACTGCAGCCACATACGAACTCTGCGAGTCCTGTGTGCAATGGCCAGACACCATTTGGGACTGGCAGGTGGGTCCACCAGATGGACACCCATGAAAGGAGGTGACTCCAAGAAGGAGCTAAAAGACAACCAATGTGTGCCTCAGATTACATCTGTCAAGGGAGAATGTTTGACTTTTTTGTCTTAATTTTAAAAAATACAAACTGTTTTAGTCTATTATTTGTTTAGAAACTCTTTTTGGCCAATCATTTTGTAAAACTTAACTGTTAAAATGTCCTGTCCTCTGAAGTTAATTCACTGCCAAATTCAGCAAAGGTTGTCACATCCAAATAAATTTGAGTTTCAAAAGGACTGTTCAAATTTATCACTTACCTAGTGCTAATAGTTGATGGTTCTCAGCCTGGCTCACTGAGTGTTTGATCATCTAATCATCTCTTTGTTATGGCCCTAGTATTTGGTTTCTCCAGATTTATTCCTGTCAGAGAACTAGTCCAAATCTTTCAGAAAATACTATCTTCAGTCCATAAATATACGAATAGTGAAACAAACTTCATTACTACTGTAAAAAAAACCCAAACCCAACCTATTTCAAATTTATGTTTTGTGGTATTCCGGGCACTGGATCTTGTAACAAAATTAATAAAGCTATGTTAATAAATCTTCAGCTTGATGGATAGAGAACTCACTTTCAAGACTTCCCCAGTTTGCATCAACACATAAAGAGGAAATATAATCTTCATGCTTCATACTCTTACAATATTCCTTTTTTAAGCACAAAAGTGAGGAAATTTTGTCTATCTTTTCTTTCTTCTATTTTTTTTTAACTCTCCATTGGTGTCTAGATTTTCTACTCCTTATCCTAAAATTATGAGCCACATTCTTGACTGTTAGATACAGTCTAGTATCTACAGAGAGGACAATTTTGTAGTAAGCTGTGGTCAATTGACACTAATAGTTTATGGGCCTTCCCCTATGATATTCTATTTACTCCTTGTCAGTGATCCTTATTCCCACATTTTGTCAAGAACAGCATAGGGTAAAGAACCAGCCTCTTTGGGGAGATAATTTCATTACCTGATGAGGATTTGCTATTTACAGTCGTATTCAATATGGGGGAGTTTATCCAGTTTTAAAATATTTTAATATTTTCCTTATTTTATCTCAGTACTGTATTGAAGCACTTCCTTAACAAAAATGCCATGTGGTGCAACATTAAACGCCTTACAGAGGCACATCACATAGTTCAGTTTCCCCTGGCAAACACATTTTAAATTAATCAAAAAAGGATTAACTTGGAAAGATCTATTTTTCTTTAAAGCCATGCTAATTGACATTAATCAAATTACTCCCTAACTCTTCATTTATTGAGTGCCATATCAGCCTTTCCAATATTTTGTCAGGATGAGGGCTGTAATTAGTCCAGTTGTTCCTTTAATCCCCTCTGAATATTGGCAGAACAACTCTCTTATTAAGCACTACTGCCTTGGCTGAATTGCTATTGACAGTTCTGTAGATGTAATTCATACTCATGTCAGCTTTTGCCTTGAGAGGGCCCTGCTGGAATCTCAGTGTCTGTGTGTAAGAATTTCAGACTCATCACCTTTCTTTTTTCTTCCATTTTGTTGCTGTTTTTTGAAAAATAATTGGAACAATTTCTTGGTCGATAGGCAGAGGTCCTTAGCATATTGCTGATGAAATTCCCCATGGAGTGCTGCAGATGAACTGTGAGACCAGCAGAGGAAACTGGGAAACCCTTTTAAAGCTAGGGTTCTATTGAAAGAAATGTACTTATTGCAAAAAAAGCAGAATTGCATGGGCTGGATAGGAGGACTAAGGACCAGAATCTAGTAGCTGGAGTGAAATTAGTGAAATTAGTCCCTGTCTACAATGTCCAGGGTACAACTTCAATCCAGTCTGAATGCTTCCAAATCTTTTAGTTCTGGATCTTCTAACAGAGCTCCCTTTAAGGGATCAGCCCCTCCTAGTAAATGAGTGCTGTGTACTGTGGGGATTAGGACATCCTGGGGAGCATCCTCGACATCTGTAGTATCCTAAGTCTGCCTCCCCTAGTATATCTGCTAGTAGCAGACAAAAATCCTTTCCACCAGGCTGCACTAGGCACTGGTATGTAGTTTCAATGTTTTAATTCAACCCTGGTAAACTGCTAACAGCAAAGTATACTTCTAAAAGTGTCTTTTAATCTCTCATTTATCTTTTACTCTGCTTTTGGTATCTTTTCTTCAGTTTTAGTAGCAGAACCTCCACGCAAAAGGTCAGGTGCCCCACGGCCAAGTACCCACAAAGCCGCCTAATCCAGCTAAGGCAGCTCCGGGGAATTGCAGGAGGGGCTGAAACAAAAGGACACAGCTCAGCACGCAACAAACCACATAATCTCTCAGACAGAGTGCAGGGCCACGGAGTGGCACTTTGCAAACCCAGATCTGCCTCCACGGGCACAGAGACACATCATGTAGGGAGCAAAGACACGTTTGGTGGAGAAAGGCATCCCTGCGGGAAGAGCTCTAATGAAAGGAGAGTGGTACTAAAGACAGGCCTCGTTGGGGTATTGTGGCATTGTTATTCATTCTGGCAGCGAGGAACAGCAGCTCAGTGCATTAGTCCCCAAGCAGCGCAATTCACTCAGGCATATTGTTTGCTGTAGCCATTCAGGTTTCTGCTCAGTGCGGGCTTGGCCTATTTCCCTTTTCTTTCATGCAGTGCACAATCCATTTAGGGATTTATAGCGGCTTAGAGGCCCATGTACACTGCCTTGTCTCTATCTGATTTTTATTCTGTGATAAGAAGGCTTGGGGTCACGGGTTCATGGGCACTTGCACCTCCTTGCCATTCAAGCTGCACGGAAATCTAATTATTCATTGGTGTTTATGACTTCTTGAGGTCCACCAATGTCCTCATTACTGCTTGGAGAAGCTCCAGGGTTTGCCACAAAAATCATGTGAATCTGCTCTGATGTGATGTTATAAACAAGAGGTGCAAGAGACACCAGAGAGGAGCAGGGGCATGAAAACAAATGTGATAACAAACTGAAAAGCCTATTTGTGGTGAAAATCTTGGACAGTATAAAGTGACGTGATTCCCATCCTGGTGCACCCTTATGCCAGATCATATAATGAACTTTAACACTGAAAAGTAAAGTTATCCTGTTGGGACATTTCATCTGCCCTACTCTAGCCAGTAGCTCCCATCCTCTGCTCTCCACAATCACAGCACATCTAGCTACAGCCTGGAAAAGGGTGCATTTGCTCTTGTGCCTGCAGAGGAAATTCTGTCTTCTTTCCCTTTCTGTGTGGGTTTCTTTAGTTTTAACCATTGCAGTATAAATATGTATCTTCACACTTCTCTCATCCTCTCAACTTCCTGGAGAGTTTGATTTCGAGTCACACAAAAGAGTAGAGCTAACAAGAGCTAGGAATGCTAGGAATAGCCACCGGCTCTGCTGACGCCACCACAGTGAAACTCAGTGGAAATGGCACTTATCCCTAGGCTGATCAAATTCTATTCTTCATCTGTACTAACAACCTCCTTGGGTATGGTCCAGTAATCCAACAAACATGAGGGATCCAGGTGACATATTTCACCTTACACGGAGTGAGCATGGATCTCCTGTAAATGTCCCAAAGAATGGAAGTATATTTCTTTAAAAGGGCATAAGTAATAGATGCAGAAACCCCACTAACTTCATGTTAAGCCAGATTTTTAAAGTCTCTGATGACACCCATGATAGAAGATACTAAAGAAGTAAAAAATATTCTCTGACCATTGTGTCCTGGAGCATAGAGTACCATTTCTGAAAGAAACAGAGGTGCAGAGGGGCTGAATAACTGAATAACTGCTGCTTACTTCTGGAATAACTTCTGGAATAACTTTCCAGAAGTCAAGCAGCACCCGATCTGTTACATAGGAACTCTTGTGCTCCTCCAGCTCCTGCAAAGGTAAATCACAACAGAGATGCACTGACACAGTTGTCCATGCTTGCATCAATAGCTTTTAAAGGCAGACACCTGCTGGGAAGAGGTTAGAACATCTAAATGCTCTTTTATGTGTGTCTGCTGTAGCTTGATTGTAGCTCCAAGAGAATTAACACGGAGTGTGCTGTGTATTGTTGCACTTTTTGAAGCTTTGGGTAGTTAGTGAAACAAGAGAAGACTGGGCCATGGTTTAACTGGAGTTACTGTTGTGTCAGACACTTTCACTGCATTGTGCCCTGCCCTGAAAGCACTGAAAGTACCTGGGTTCCTGTGGTTTCTGGTGGCTTGTGTGACTGCTCTCCAGACTGGATTTCTGCTTCTGACAAGTTCAGTATCTCAGTATATTGTTGACTCAAAGGCAAAAAAAAAGTCTCAATTTATTCTTCTACTATGTTCTTATTTTGGAGATGGATAGGTTATAAATTGAACTAGATAAATAGTTTACTCTTCTGGAATCAAATGGGAAAAAGTGTATATTTAACAAATTATAATAATTTGGTTGAGCCAAATGAATGAAAAGTTTATTTTTGTGACCCTTCTTATCATGTTTTGTTAATGAAAATCCAGGAAATCCAGGATTAAAGTCCTGAACAGTCTGGGAAACCTGCATTTCTACGCCTCAGTAATTAAGTAAAAGCCCAAGACCCTGTTGAACTCCTCTAAGGAGCATAGTGATCAAAGTGATAAAATCCTCGAGCCAGGAAAGCATCACCAGCTGGCAGGAGTTGAGCAGGAGCTGGGGGTGGCATTCCTGAGGGGAGATCAAGCTGCTGTAAGTGAGGGCAGCTGCTGGGGACTGCCCTCCAACACAACTTCAAACCTTATTCATTGCTGCTTACTCAAGAACTCTAATTTCTTTTACCTTTCCTGTTCAAGATCATTTGTCTCATCTGTCTGAGATGCTTTTATATTATTCTTATGGATTATCAATTGCATTCAGCTACTGCTCTAACCCAAACAAGCCTGGTGTCTGGCTTCAAGCATAAAAGCATTCCAGGAAAGATGGCTTCTGCTATAAAAAGGAAATAGCTGGCCTTTCCTCCTGCAAAACTCAACATTGCTCCTGCTGACTTCACGGCTACAGTCCACCCCCACTTCTTGGTCTATCCCTGGATCAGCTGCTGGCTGGCTTTGAGGGATTTAGTGCAATCATTTTGCATTCGAATGGCTGTCTCCTACCCACAGAACTGGTGTTAAAGTTAGGAAAGTCAACAGTATTGTACCTTTTCCATTTAAAAATTTGTTTTGAGAGCTGGTGAGCATCAGCTGCAGGTGGAAAGTTGGTACTTATTTTATACTAGTTGAGTATCTGGAAGGCAGAGTGTATATTAAATTTCATATTTGTGAACACTCATTTGATGGGTCAACAAGAAAAAAAATGCCAAGGGATTACCAAATCAAATAAAACTTAATAATAAATCAAAATGCAAATATTTTGACACATATCTGTGGGATTTTCCCACCAAATCTAACAGCTGATAAGATAAATAGTAAAGTCATTTGAGGAGCCTTCAGTCAGCTCACAGCTAGCCCCCAAAATGTAGAAAAGATGAACTTGTTAAAAATACTGTTCACTGCAAATTATTCATTCTTTTCATATTTGGTATCCAGAGGGTTTTACCTACTGAATGAAAATAGTGCTATATCTATAGTCTCTAGACATTTTCATGGAGAAAGCAGGCAAAATTAATTGTCCATCTGCTCAAGATCAATATTAAGCAGAACTGGAGGACAAACCTTTTGAAAGTTGTTTTGTCCAATTTTTCTGTTTTATTTTTTCATCTACAAGGCACCTGGCCATCTCTCTTCTTGTTCCTGGATTTCTGAATTTTTAAATTTTTTTCTAATTCTGATATGGAAACTTTCCATCATTTTTTCCTCTGGGAAAACCAGAAAGACTCAGTGCTGGAGGTAATTTTGGGAAGTAATGTAGTCTAACATTTGTTCCTAAGACAAGATCTGTTATACCTTCTTAACTATTTCTAATGATGGCAATTGCAAACTCTTTCCATGTAATCTGCTGCAATGCTTCCCTGTCCCTATTGTTAAAAATATTCCTAGTATCTAATCTAGTATCTAACCTCATTTTTGCCTCATTTTCCCCTTACTAATCTCTCTGTTACCTTTTTGTTCTGTATCTCATGGCCATTTGGAGCAGAATATTTTTCTGTCTGAAGTCACTTTACATACCTGGAGATGTACACTGTGGCGTTCCTATCCTTTCCAGCCCTCCCTTTGGGTTACCACCCAGGTGGTTGGCAGCTTCCTTGCAGGTCATCTGCAAAACATGTTACACCTTGCAGGCTAGGAGCTGGTCATGGATGGCTGCTCTCAAGGTACAGCAAGATAAACTGAGCTAAAGCTTGCAAAGTTTTGCATCAGTCCTACAGACATTTCAGCAAGACCATGCTTCTCTGTCTTGCTTATGGAAGTGCTCTATGAGGTGGTGTTGAAGGCTTATCTAAATCTACTGCTTCTCTCCAAGCTCTGAAGCCTACTGGCCTGTCAGGGGAAGAAGTTTCTTTCCCACGTCTATTCTTCATCTAGACATTTTCTTTAAGGAATTCATAAGTTGTCTGATGATTTGTTCTAGGATTTTTCTATGAATTGCTCATATTTGAACTTTTCTATGAACAACAATCCAAAAAAAAAAGGAAATTGAACATATTTTTTGGCCTTCCTGATATATTCCTTTGGTGAATTCCCTCTGTTAGTAAGAGGATAATTGTTTCCCTCTTCTCACATGTACCAAGGCACCTCCAGCTGTTTTAGGGCAGCTAAGTGAATTCATAGCTATCCATTGCTTGTCGATCCCCCTTGCTCCTCTGGCGCACAAGAAAGGGACTAGTATTTTTTAAATATGTATAAATCAAAATATATTTACATAGGTTATTGAGACTGAGAAGAGTATATCTAATATCTCCACAAGTGAAAATAACAGTTATTAAGGTGCTTTTTATTCTCCTTGAGAAGGACGTATGAATCAGTGTAAATGAAATGCAGGAGATTTTCGAAGTTAAACGGGTACAACATCTTTGAACAAAAGCATTGATCAGTGATCACAACAAACTGCTGGTGACTGATTGCCCATCTCTTGAAGCCTGCATGAGTTTGTGTAGGAAATGTTTTACCTCCACAAATCATGGAGCTGAATCTTTGTTGCTTGAATGAAATGTTAGTGCCTTTCAGCGTGTCATTCCCGTGGATCCCAAGGTGGTGTAAATGCTCACCAAAGCCAGTACGGCCACAGCAGCTTAGGCCAGGTAGAGATCTGCTCCCCATGGTTTGTAGAAAGAGGTGGGTGACCTGATAAGCTGCTCTGAAATAGAAATCCATGGGTAATGGGCTGAGGAAGAAGAGTCTTATCAACAAAGGGGCAGGACAAGGCTGGCTGTGTCAGCAGGGCACAGGTGAGGTTTCCAGGAGAAGACACAAGTCAGAACCAGAGCTGAGCCCTTGAGGGGAGGCACAGAGGAGAAGGAGGGTGAACATGGAGCTGTGGGTTGTGCAGGAAGGGTGTGAGCTCCAAACTGATGGGCAGTGTGGCTGGCTCAACCAGTCCTATTTCTGCCCACGTTGTTTTATTTTCTTTACCACAAACGAGGATCTTGCCAGCCACGTGAGACCTGACACACCAGGCCCCCAAGTTCTCCTGCAGCTCTGGTGGGTGTTTGCTGCTTGATTTTGGCAGGAAGTCTCCAAACATCCCTGTGCAGAGGGCAGAGCCATCTCCCCCATTCTGTCCTTCCCTGTTCCTCAGAACACTGAATACTTTCCAGACATGGTGCTCCACAGAGCACAAGTTGTGGAAGCACCAACCACTCTGGCCACAGCATCCCTGTATGCTGAAGCAATGTGGAAGAATATACAGGATCAAATGCTGCTTGTGGAGCTAAATAAAAATTAATTTTTTCAGGAAACTGGTATATGTTCATTAATACTTTTCAATTTATTGCAATCCTTATAACAAACATTACAGTTACAGAGATAAGTTTGGTGATTAAAGAATTACCAATGACACCTACCTGATGAAATGCACTACTTCACTTAAGAAGGCAGAAATATATGTATATGTGCCACAGGTATTTGAATAGGGTTCAATTTAAACCAATTAATAAAATAGCCTGTTTGGACTAAAAATAATTGTTGTCTTAGAATACGTGAATTCAACACTGCTAGAAAATCCCTGCCATCTGACGTAGAAGGATTTATAGGTTTAGTGGAAATTGCTTTCCCCACTGTCCAGATTAAATACTGCAGGATGATTTTTTGTATGAGTAAACATCCTTCCAATAACGATCAGACCGATAATGTCTTAAAAAGAGAAACAGGATCTACATTTAGGTTTTCTTTTTCTTGTATGGACTATTTCTGGATACAGGACCTTCAGGTAACATGTTGACTGTCCATAAAATGCGTTTTAGCATCTTCCTCCTGCTGTGGGGATGGATTTTATCCACTGAATGCAGAACCCACCGACAAGGAAAAGAAATACATGAGGTATACAAAAAAGGCAGGTGAGTCTCATTTTTTTACATTCAAGTAGCTACAGTTTGGATAAATGTAATGTTTTAGGTGATGATAAAATGACTAAAAGATAATTTGAGCTTTCATTTGTAGACTGTGATCTCTCAGGCAAAAATATTTTCTGTTGTTTCTTTTCCCAGTGAGTAAGTTTTAATGCATTTTCTACAGTGAAAATCACTGCTTCTTTCAAAAAATAGGTTTCTGAAGTGTCTCAAAGTTTGATAGGGTACAGAAATTAAAATATTTATATTTCTAGTGGTTATAATGTGATAGAATATTTACATGAAAGTGAAAATGAAATTTAGGTCCATGAGAATTGTTGCATTCACTGAAGATTAGATGGACTTGAGATCTCAGATGAAAACATTCAGAATTTGGTTTATTGTTTCGATGTAATTTGTTTTATATACCTTTTAAAAGGAAAAAAGGTCTCAGCAAGGCAATGGTCAGTTACGAAAAGAAACAGAAGGAGCAGTGTACTGTATTAATATGCTAAAATTATTTAAAATGTTGTCTACTCTTTCTCTCTCTATCTCTTACAAAAAGACTGTGATATTTTGCTCTCACTATCTTGTAGACAGCCATTTTAGGAGGATTTGAGTTGAGGAAGGGTTTTTGCTATAACTGAGTTCTGATTATTTATATTCTATTTGGGAAATATTTGTAACTTTGTGTGAGGATCTTTATGCTTAGGCACAAAACAAGTTACACCTAGAGGAAAAATACTTTTTTTTTCTTTTTTCTTTAATGTAAGAATATAGCTGACACATTTAATTTTGTTTAAATGATGTGTACTTCTTCTTGTGACAGACTGAACCTGGGTTGTCTCTGCTTTACTACAGTGCTGTTTGTAAAGACTCTGTATCATCATCAGTACTGTAAAGTATATAGGGATGGAAATGCAGGAATGTCACAGTCCTGAGGAATTCAAACCACTTCTATGAGCCTTCAGAAAAAAACAACTAAAAGGTGGAAGGGATGGAAAATGTTGTGCCTTTTTATTTTCCTACAGCCCCTTGTTGTAGGTGAGGGGTACCTTCCAGAGTGACTGCCATGTCCCAGTGGGTACTTGGGGATCCATGAACCATTTTATACCTAGGAAGTGCCTTTAGCACTGATACCACCTCCACCGAGGTAAAACTGGCAAAATGGATGCACTGCTCTCTTCATGACCAGCCCCCAGGGATGCATTATCAGAGGCAATATGGGTGCAAGACAGGCACAAAATACCCTTTTTTTTTGTTGAGGCTTCATGACAGTGACAGCAGAGGTGATGCGTTGGGTGTAGCAAATTAAAGGGGTGAGGAGCAAGGTACCACTGTGTGAGCTGGGAGCATCCAGATGAGAGGAATGTGCACACACAGCCATTTTCTTGTTTACCATCTTTAGGGAAAACTCTATATTGCACTAAATGCTTAAGAGTGTCAGTGCAATGAAGTGACAATATAACAAATCAAAGCAGAAAAGTGTTAAAAATGTGTGAAAATGGAAAAGAAATACCTATTCATTAAATGCAGGAGCTGCCTCTTCACCCATACTTTGTATATAAGGCGTAATTGTTCCAGGGTAAGCCCATCAGTAAGCCCTGAGGTGGTGTGGCTCTGGAGAATTGGCTCCATTGCCCTCCCAGCATGCCCACTCTGGCCTGGGAGGTAATTTTTGGCCTACTTCTTCCTCAGTAGGGCACAATGATGTTGAGGAGAGCTGATGGGGAGAGAGAAACAAAGCTGGCCTGTGGCCGTAGGGTTGTCCATCAGCAGTGTGGCACCCAGTACAGTGCCCACTTCGCCCTGTGATGGGACAGCCTGTGAGACACCCCTGTGAGGTAAAAAAGATGATTATGGCCACCCATAGGATGACCATAGAACCTTAGGATTTCCTCCTAAGCATGAACAACATACCCTTCTGTACCAAACCCCTAACCTTCAATGTCAAACTCAGAACAGGATTGCAAGTATTTTTTAATTCTGGCTTCCATCCGTTTGGTCCTGTTCTACGCTAACTTGTCCCCCAGATACCTCCCCATCAAGGTATTTGCAGGTGGATCAAGCCTCCATTCATCTCTGCTTACATATATTCAGGAGATTAAGCTTCTTACATTTCTCAGTGCAGGATGTTTCCCAAGCTTTGACACAGCCATTTGCTCTTTTTCCTCTGTCCCTTCACTGTTTTTTCAGGATTGACATCAGGACTCTGTGCAGTATTTGTACAGCCCTCCTGCAGGTCCTGTATGCAGAGGTAATCCCCCTGACCTTCTGGGACTGCAGTCAGGATCTCCCAGTGGGAGATCATGCCTGCCCAACACTGCCAGGCATCTGTGTATGGCAGAACACCTCATCTCAGAGGCACAACCAACCCTCTTTGCTCTCATGGGGTAGTCTCTTACATGTTAAGATGCTGGTTATTTAAAACAGTTTTGAAGTAGGCGTGATTCCTTAGCACTTCAATCAAATTCCATGCCTTTTTCCATCACAGAGTTAGATTCTGGATTCAAAGCAGAGCAATGGAGGATGCTATACTACATCAGAAAAACTTGCAGAGAACATTGCTCCTGAACATTTCATGTTTGACTCTGTTTCCCTCCTCCCTTCAACACCCAGCTCTGAACACTGGCTAGAGGAGAAGTTGTTAGAGTAGGAGGAGAAGTTAGAGTAATTGACCTCTTTACACCTCTCTGAATACTCTTATCTCTTGCTCCATAAGCCCTGTGGTAAGGACATCCATCCTTTCGCTGTAGCTTTTTCCGTCTGAAGAAAGACACAGACCTCAGTGGAGATTGATGGGAAAATCCATTTGAAGTGGAAATGGCTGTCTCCACTCCATCACAGGATGCTCAGGATGGCTTGATTTGCACCCATGACCTCCCTAACACCCAGAACCCCTACAGGACAAGATCATCCTCTTGCCCTAGTGCTAGGGCTCAGCGCCAGCCACCGGTGTCGGCACATGGCAGAGGCACCTGCTGTAAAGACCTGCCACATTGGGCGGGGTGCCAGCATCCTGCTGCTCCTGACAGACATGTCCAGCTTTGCTCCTGATTCTCATGGTGCAGCTGATGGAGGAACACACAGGCTTTCAGCTTGTTTCTTTGGACGGTGTGTTAGTTTCTTCCAAGGAGACTCACTTGCTCTGAACTCTGCTTTCAAATTAAAACTCACTACTGGATCTGTAGCTTTCAGCTCCAGGGCTTGTTTTTCACCTGCCCAGATCCAGCTGAGCTCACATCCACAGCCTCCACGTTCTAGAGATATGGTGAATGGAGTATATGGGTCAGACATCTTCTCTGTGACAATTCTTGTCAATGCAGGTACCCCATTCTAGCATGAGACACAAGAGCTGTGAAGAAGAGTGAGCAGACAGGCAAGGTTTTGCCCACAAGAGTTCATTCATGCACTACAGTCTTATGAGGACTGGGTTTGCATGACAGGAATTTCAAAGAAGGTCCCAAATAATTCCTTAAATAAAGCTGCTGAGGCTTTGTCACATAGTGTGACAAGAAAATGGCAAATCAGTCTAGGTCGAAGTATGCAGACAGTCACAGTGAAAGCAGCACAGCAGATAGCTTTTTTGCATGGCTCTTACTACAGAACCCTCAAATATTGTAATTCACTGTAAAAATGTCTGTGTGCCAGTCAAAGACTCAACTACTTATTTTTTGCTAATCTCCAGGACAAATCACCTCAAAGGAATTTCAATTCACAGAGCAGCAATATAAAAATAAAAGCTTTCTCACCTTGCAGACCTGTTCACAGTTTGCAGTCAGACGTGTGCAAAACCTGCAGGGATTGCAAGGCTTTTTATGCCTGTTAGATTCAGAGTGCCAAAACTCCTACAGGAAGGAGCTGAGTTCCGGAGCACTGGCAAGAGAGCTGTCTGCTGTTTTCCCAACTGCTCAGGCTCTTGGAAAGCCACCAGGCTTCAGAGGGGGGGGAGGTCACTGGAATGATGCAAAGGCTTACTAAAAGTCACAACATCGTTGTGCCAACAAAAGGGCCAAAGCCTGTGTTGCTAATTAAACTTGCAGAATCTACTAGAGAGGATGTCCTGGACCTGAGCCATGTTGTTCTGCCAGAGCTAACTGCTGGGGGGGAAAAAAATCTCTTTTAACACTAAAATCTCCCTGGACAACATTAAAACCACCTTTCAGACAAACAGCTTTCAACAGAAAAGATTTCACTGTAAAAGATCTACAGATCATGTTTGTTTAACCTTACCTAAGAGACTCTCTTCATGTTGTTAGTCATATCCCTACCATTCCCTGACCATGCTGTAATAGTTTTGCCTCACTCTTATCTCCAAATAGTAACCCATTTGCATAAACAAATCTTGCTAATGCAAGCTGTCTCTAGATCAGACTTCTGGAGTGCATGGTAAGACCGTAAAATGCCTGGTGAAAGCATTGCCACATTATCAGTGGCGAGCAAGATCAAGTGAGCCTGCAGCTCCCAAGACATTGCTTTCCAGGATCAGTTTGAGTTGCATCTGGACACCATTTGCTCCAGAGTGTTGAGTCTCAGGACAGCAAGAGGCCCAGTGTGGACTTCAGGCCAGTGCAAGTGGCATCTCTCCATCTCCTCAGTTAGTAACTTGCCTTTCCCTTTCCTCCTTTTAGCTTCATCTCCTTCACTTCTTTTCTTGCCCTCATTCAAGGTTTCTCCTTTTCTTCAATAAGCTGGTGGTTGTTTGATTGTTTGTTTGTTTGTTTGTCTGTCTGGGTTTTTTCTGTCCCTTTCTCTGCCCTCTGCTTCACCTGCCTCATTTTTTAATCCCTAACCACATCCCTTGCCCTTGTCACACAGATCTGCCAAGATTTACCTTGTTGCTTTTAACTTCATATTACTTTGTGGCCTACTTCAAACCCTTTTCTTTCCTCCAACAGTGCTCTCTTCTTTATCTTGTTATACATTAGCTTATTTTTTGCTATTGCTTCATTATTTCTCTCATTTGCCTTTTCACCCCTGTTGTTCTTCCAAGAAATTTCAATTGTGCATGGCACCTTTACTCAGACCAGCCAGAAGTGTCCCCCCTATGCTTCTCACAGCAAGTGATAATGCTTTGAAAACTAAATTTTCTACTTTCATCATTATCACCAGCCTGCTTTCATCCCTTCTCGAATTTACTTTGGGTCTTTGCACCACACAGCTTCCTAACTTTATTAGTTTCAATTGTGGCAGAACAGTCTCTACTGTCACTTCTGTAGCTATGTTCATACACACTCTCCAACTTTACTTGGCCCCTACTGATAGAAGCACCAGGCAATATTGTAACTTGCTCAGGATCAGCAGCTTCATGTTTTCTTCCAGCCCACCATTACTGCAAAGTGTTTTATGAGCTGGTGTGAGGAGACATAGCAGGCTGTGTGCAGCCTAGACAAAAAAAACCCCAACCCCAGCCCAATTCAAAGAGGCTGCAGGGTAATTTCTTCCCTCCTGAGTGCATATAAATTGATTTTCTCATTGCAGGGTTGAGTTCACATCTGAAATGGTGATGGTTTTTCTTCTAAAAAATGCTCAGTCACCTTCCAAACTCACTTGTATGAAAGCACTCACAGATTTCAGAGTGGATTTCACAGTTGATGACATGCCATTTTTATGTACTTTCTTTCAAATTTCTTCTCTTTGCTATGCACTGTGAAAAATCTTGAGTGACAGATTCCTGCCCAATTGCACCAAGCTACTCCTGAACTCATATGCTTTTTCTCCTTTCCTACTCTGAGAGCCCTGCTCAGGCTGCCTGGAAGGTTTCTCCACCTCCAAGATCTCTTCTGTTACTCAGCTATTTCTTCTAGCTATGCACATTAGATATGTGAGATGTGGACATGCCTTGTTGTTGCTGACAGCATTGAAATGCCTTCTGCCTGGTTTGCTGCTCTGTTCCCAGAGCACTGTGCATCATTAAGCTGAGGTTTATCAACCAACACCACAATGACACCTCCTTAGCAGTAACAGTTTGTTTGGAGGCCATCACTATTTTAACATCGTTTCTGAAAGCAAAATGGAAAAAATTAAAAATACTAAGTAGAAATCAATGTACATTTTTCTGAATTTGTTAGCACTGAATTTTTCTCAAGTAATGAGATTCTGCTGCAATTCTCCATTCATAGATCTGATTTTAACTACCTTGAACAGTTAAATATCCTCAGTAAATATTGTTTCCACTAATTACTCTTTTATCCAAAATAATTTATAAAGCTATTCAACAACAGCGATCCTATCATAGGTGTAATGTGACTACACCGAGAAACTTTCTTCATGGTAAAAACTCTCCATAATTCCTGTTTCTTGTTTTGTAACCATGCACATGTGGGGAGCTTTTTTCTGACTGATTTCTTTAGGAGAAGAACCTGTCAACACACTTGTAATTTGAGGCACAATGTGTCATCTTGATCACTCTTGTGTACAAGGTCACTAATGTTTTAGAGAAGGCCATTATTTTACAACAACTGCCTGAAAGGAAGTTGTAGTGAGGTGGGCACCAGTCTCTTATCTTAGGTAACAAGTGACAGGACAAGAGGAAATGGCCTCAAGTTGCACCAGGAGAGGTTTAGTTTAAATGTTAGGAAAAGCATTTTCATGGGAAGGGTTGTGAAGCATTGAAATGGGCTTCCCAGGGAAGCGGTACAGTCACCATGCCTGGAAATGTTCAAAAAACATGTAGCTATAGATTTGAGGATATGATTTAATGGTCAATATGGTGGTGGTGACAGGTTGATGGTTGGACTTGATGATTTTAAAGGTCTCTTCCAAATTTAATGTTTCCATAATTCTAAAGGGCATAATATCCTTCAAGAAAGGTCAAACTGCCTCTTGCTCTTCTTCAATACATACTGTATTTATCTGGTGTCAACTTTTGGTGGTTTTTACTATCTTTGTAGCTAATTAGTTTAATGGAACAGTAAGATTTCTAGAGTTCCAAAGAAGTGGAAAGCTGTTGCCTTCCAATCTTGTGTCACCAATGACAATTGATTCAACAGTTTCTTACTTAGCTTTCTTCTGGGTAAAAGCCTGTTGACTTGTTACTGTTCAGTCCATTTACTTTAAATCTATCTCTGGTCCTGTGCCAATATGAATATTTCTTAATATTTCTGTCCCAACACCAGAATTGTTACAATTCTGCTTTTTCTGTTCTATTCTATTACAATTCTATTTTTTAAAGTTAGTTTTTCCCCATTCATAATTTATACAATTATTTCTCCATATTCCATGTAGTTCTTAGTATTTTTTGCTGCAATTTGTCGTATTGACATCAGACCTTTTCTCCATCCAACATGTTGCGGCTGCTTTGAATTGTGACCCCAGATCCCCAAATGTCTGTTTCTCTTTCAAGCATACCCTCATGCCTGGGTTTTATAGTTCTGTCATCTGTCTTATTATTGAAAATATTGACCAGCTATTTCCAGGATGAAATCTGTGAAATGTTGTTTAGTGTCTCTCAGCAGCAAATTAATGGCATTACATTAACCATGGTACTTCAACCATGTTCAAAGTCACAGTTCATCTCAACCCTATTTCCCTTGTTTAGTAATGAAATATTAAAAACCTCACTCAAATCCACTTTTCTTCCTGCTTACACTAAGGCAGCCAGTTACACTGTCAGACAGGACATTAGACTGGTTTGACGTCAATTATTGCAAAGATTCACATTGACTGATCTTTATAATCTCATTATTCCTGGGGGGAAAGGCAAACCAGGGGATCACTTGAGTTTGTCACAATTTATTTTCAGATCTCAAAACCCCAACTTCCTTCTTTTGTACCCTTCTTAAAACCAGGTATTATTTTCACCCTCATGCTTTCCCAGGGGCATCACCCATCTCGGAGGAGTCCTTGAAGGTGATGGCTTACAGCTCAGAGTCTGTAGTGACTGGTACTCCTGGTGCTCCTGGGGAAGTGCCATCAGCCTCTGTTAAATGCCTCCAACTATCTAAATACTCTTTAAAATGCCCCTCCCTGATCTACATTGTGCTGATGTCTGCTTGCAAGTCAATTTTTCTTCTGAGACTGGGTCAGACATGAAGCCTTTCAGCATGTTCTGCATTGCTTAGTTATTTCTCCCCTTCTCTTCATCTGTTTCTTCTTTTTACTTGGCTGAGTCCTGGCACCATGCCTGCCTCCTCCTAGCTGGCAGGATGGACCTTCTGCTTCCTCCAACTCTTCCTTTCAACATATGTAACACAAAACTCAACAAACACCCATGTACTGGATGCAATTCCTGCAACATAGGGGCACTTCCATTTTTGCAATATCAGGTACAGTGTCAAAAGCTCAGGTAGCATGACTTTTCTGTGAGTAATCAATATGTGTACGTATGTTCCCTTTTTTCCTTTAGTCAGTGTTTATGTCCAGGCAAAGAGCAAAAGAAGTGCAACTTTTAAAGGATGTATATATGTCTCCTGCATATTTTGGATTCTGAGACTGACCTGTATTCAAGTAGTAGTGGATTAAAATGGGGTTCTCATTGAATTTTCTGTATCACTCAAAAAAAAAAGATGGTAGAAGAGCTCCGAATCCCAGTTTCTCAGACTTTGTGATGTAAACATCAAAAAAGTGTCATTTCCCCCTTTCTTTTCAAATATTTAACAATATATATTATAATAGAAATGCATGACCTTTCTTCACAATCTTTAAACCTACTAATCATAAGGACACATGGTCCAAAATAATTACAAATACATAAGGGCTTGATGAATGCAAAAAAATACCACCAAAAAACCCAAAACACATTTTATGAAAAAATTTCTTCAGTTCTTAGAGTCTTATTTACAGCTCATGGCTTTGCAAGTCTCTCAATTTGAGTACAAATTAGTGGGGTTTTATCCTACATCATCCCTGGGGAATTAATGTGTTATGCAGTGGATCGTGTCTGGCGAAGCGCATGTCACCAGGTAAAAGCAGCTTCCTCTCATTTCAGGCTTGTTCTTTCCTCCCTCAGGAGCTGGGCAGGTTTTCTTGCCATTTAGCTAGCTCACTTTTCCTCCCCGTGCAAAGCTCTTCTCTGGGCTCTGGATGACTTCTCAGTGTTCACCTGGACCTGCTGCACCATGTCTCCTGCTTGCTGAGAAGGCCTTCCCAAATCATTTGCAAGTCATAAGCATGCTAGGGAGGAACTTTCTGTGAACTCCCCACTCCAAACACTATTTTCTTCCTTTGGGACACAAGCTGAAAAGTTCTTTAGCCCAGCAAGGCTCACATGTCTCCAGGAGCTGAACATTATTTCTGTCCAGCATCACTCTGTGGTGAGGGGACACCGCTACTCATGAAGGACAGTGAAGGCTCTCTGTGCCCCAGGAATCATTGCACAAAATGATGAGGCCTGTTTGAATCTGATGTCTCCTCTCTTCTCTGCTCCTTCTGATATCTTCTGGCATTACCCAATGTTTTCCTTCCCTCCCCACCTCTGCCCATCGAGCCTCTTTTCACCTCAGTCTCACCCAAAGCACAGGTGCTGTTGCAGATCCCAGCTCCCTTTGTCTCTGTCCTACTTTTTCCCTGCAGGAACCTCCTGTATGTTTGTGCATACAATCCTCAGTTCCTTCTTGCTTCTCCCCCATCCCCTAACCTGGTTTTGGCCTTTAACAGGACGCTATGAACCCCAGTCACTAACTGGTCATAAAATAAGTAGAATCAAAGCCTAGTCGAATATATAGGCATTTAATAGGTATTTAGTAAGATTTTTACATATCTCACAGATCTCTATAGTATCAATACATCTTTTCTGATTTCATGTCCATCCTGCCAAGACTGTTCCCTGCAGGGACTTGAGCTGCCTCCACTGCCCTCTCCTGCTTAATTTTGTCAGATATGAGCTCTGCAGCACATGCTGCACTGCAGTGTGGCTGATCCACAGACTTCCTTACCACTGATGCAAGGCAGCGGGGGATTCTGAGCTTGTTGAGCCAGTTTTCAGCAGGACTTCCAATTGGGAAGTGAAGAAGGTGATGAGAGTCCCTCATGGCCACCAGCCGTGCCATGGAACTCAGTGCTGGGCCCTGATCCCTGTGAGCAGGGGTGGACAGCTTGTGCTGTGCCTCCCATTCTGCACCTGCTGTGCTGCACAGACCTCATGCCCTGATGGGCAGGAGAATGCCAGCACCCATGCTCTGCTTGGTCTTCCCATCAAACTACACATGGGCAAGGCAGGAGTGGGCAGCGGAGGCAGCACAAGTCCCTTGCAGGGAACAAAGTCATGGCAGGATGGACATGGGATTGGCAAAGGTGTATTGATACTATAAAGATCTGTGAGATTATAGATGGGAAATGTATGTTTCAGAAGTAATTGCAAACTAAAATGCTATGATGGGTAATTATTTCTTGCACATTTGTTTTGGTTGCTTCCAAAAGCTTTTATTTCCAAGATGAAGAATAACATGGGGATTCTGGTGCACATTGTAAGCGTGGACCTCACATTCCTCTGGCACATGTCCTGTGAAACTGGGTATTTGGAAATGCCTGCTGGGACCTTCAGATGTCAGGGTTGTATGGTTTCTTCAGAAAATCAGACACTGTTAACCCTAACCCTGCAACCCTTTTTGCTGTGTTGGAGTGACTATTAGAGCAATAGGGAATATCATTCTTTAGAATACAAAAAGAGTAACTGCTTTTTGCCTTGTGTCTGTAGCAGTAGTGATCAAAATCTGGGTTGGCTGATTTTCTTCCCCAGTTATCCTATGCTTCAGCCACATCGTTGCCTCCCAGATCCAGCAAGCCTCAGACTTTAAGGCAGAAGCATCTCAAGATCCCCTGAAGCATGGGTAGGTCTGGGGCAATAACAATAACTTTGAAGATCTTGCATCACCCCAGCTGCCATCAGGCACCCAAGACCTACCCTAGTAATGCACAGGGAGCACTGTGAATAAATGCCACTCTGCTCCAGTTGTTGCTTTTCAACAAAGCATCTCTGTGAGCTTCATGAGACATGAAATGCCTTTTGGCATTGTAACTGCTAGGAGATAAATATTGACATTGTGGGGTGGAAAGAAAGGGTTGTTCATTATTCAGTATATTTTACATCAGGAATGATTGTTGAGTTTTTAAGACAGCCTGTCACCCCAGTGAAGGCAGGAGGGACACTCACAGCCAGTTGTGCTGAGCAATCTGTGCACAGTGTCTGGACTGAATCTCTTGGCTGAGGCTGTTGACCGCAAACACCCAGAAAGAGCGGAAGCCACAGCAGCTTTCCATTGACTCACAGCCCAGACAGGCAGGGTAGTGGGCTCCCATGATGGAGCTACCATTGATCCCTGAGCCAGCAGAGGACTTCCCAGGAACCAGAGCAGAAAAGATATTTATTGAGTAGAAAGAAATAGGGCTTCAAATTGAAGTAATTGAGTGACGGATACAACTGTTTTGCTGCCACAGAGCTGTGACAAGGGGAACAGGGCCAGCAAAAAAGAGCTAAATACCTGAACAAAAGCTTAAATGAACACAGTACCCTGCAGTGGATGGAGGATGGGGGACACTTTATGCTTGTTTGTTACAAGGAAATAAAGTTCATTTTAGAGGGGATGGAGAAACACCTGGAGGAAATAAAAGGAAGCACCAGGGGCTGCTGAGTGCAGAGGATGGGGATGATTTGGCCACAAATCCTTGATGGCCATACCTTGAAGTCTCCCTTGACAAGGAGAATAGGGACAGAGCCATTGTGCAGTATTAGATAAGACCTATGAAGGAAATGAAAATTAGGAATTGCAAGAACATGGACTGCCTCATCCCTGTTTGAATACCAGCATTATTCCTGAACAGCCAAGAGTTTACTAGGGCACTTTAAAGTCATGTAAATCGGTCAGCTTGTTGCCAGAATCTGCTTATCCCCAAAACACGGGAAATTACTTCCTGACAGCCAGCAGATGAGAAGCAGGCAGCAGTGAGACGTATCAGCAAGGGTGTAGAACAAGGAAGAGGACTCCAGAAAGTGCATCTTGCATTTGAAAATATTTTGCTGTGTGATGCCCAGGTCCAACCAGTGCCACAGAAGCTGCTTCTTGTAATGGCAATGGTGCTGCATGGCCCAAAGGCTCCCCCAAACACTGGTCTGCCTGAGCACTTATTCCTAGAATTCCTCTGGGAAGCAAAGAGCAGATTCTGGAAAAAAAATCCTACTCATCCAGTGTTTCACTTCAGGGTGAGACAATGCTACAGCCCAATGTGCCCATTCCTGTCCTGGCTGTCTGCTTCTTTCTCTGCGGCAGCAGCAAGATGAATTTTCCTCTAATACTATTGGTCTCTGGAATGTTCCCAGCCCATAAAGGAACTGTCCCACAAGGCCTGGGGTGCCTCCACCACACACCAAAGGATGATAGTGCTCAGGTGCTGACAAAAAGAGTTTTGCCATTGTAAATTTCTACAGAGGGATTTGAAATGCATGCTAATGGGCAAAAAGCCTAATTAGTAGAGTTGATTTCAGTTAGCGTTTATTACAGAAAGAAGCTATTTTTTTATATTTTTAGTTAAAGATATTACTTAGAACTCTTAAATGTTTAAAATGTTAACTTTGCTCAAGCTAGCACTTACATTGCCAAAAGCAAAACTCTTGCCTTTAATGATTAAATAAAATATTGGCTGAAGACCTGAGAAGATCTTTCTTGACAGCCAGCTGGCAGATGGTACAAAGCCAGATACAATTTTCACAGGTTTTTTTTTTCCTTTTTTTCCCCAAAATAATTTGAAAGTATTTTTTTCTCATGAACATACCCGGCTGACTCTGGTCTTTAGATGTACCAGCTGTGCCCCCATCACCCTGGCAGAGCCCCATGGCAGCTCCTGTCTCCACAGCCCCTGGTGTTGCCCTCCAAAGCTGGACAGGTGGGACCCAAGCTGCCTGCTCGGCTACTTTGCCAGACAGTCAAAAGCAGAGGCATCCCACCTTACAGCAATCGTGGCTCCCCTCCTTTTACCTGTCCCCACTGTGAGCCCGAGCATCCCTCCCCTCCCTCTGCCGTGCCCAGCCTGACACCCGCTGTGGTGACAGGGTGAAAAAAAAAAGGTAAGCACCATTTCTCACATGTGACAGCAGGCAATGCTGCAGGGACCCGGGGCCCCGCTCCTGACACCCTCTCCCGGCTGCTGTGCCCACCTGTCTGATTGTCCTTTCCCGTTCCCCGCAGCCGGCCGCAGCGGCAGAGGCGGGAGGCGCACGGCGAGGCGCGCAAACAGGGCAGGTAAGGAGAACCTCGGCGGGGCGGGGAGGGGGCACCGCTCACACGAGCCATGTCTTTAGGCACCAGCTGTGCCATCAGCAGGATCCAGCAGGCCCCAGAGGAGGTCCCGCTGTCCGACACCCTCACGGGGGTGAGGCCGTGGCCATTTGCCCCATGCCCTTCGTGCGGTGCTGATGGACAGTTTGTGTTGCCGCGCTGTGACAGCGGATGCCTTCCCTCCAAGAGTCCCTCCTGCAGACCTGAGCCCTTCCATGGGCTCTGCCATGCCACTTGTCCTTCCCACTGCCACTGGCAGGGAGACAGCACCTTTCTGAGCACAGTCAAACCTGCTCACAGATGTTTGCTTTGCCACTGGCCTGATATATTGCTCCTCTGCCTTGGACAGGCATAAACCTTTCCTAATGTACACTCCCAGGTCTTTCAGAGGCTGGCTTAAACCTAAAGCAGAAGCAGGAGCCACCTTTTAAAATGCCTGAAGGATAATTCATGACTAGAACTCACTAATGGAAGTAGACAACCCTCCTAGAAATTACTGAACTCAGACTAGCCACCTTTCTAAGATACTTTGTAGTCCAGATAAAGGATTTGAGAGAGGAGTCACTGAAAACACCACTGGCCACTGTTAGAAGATTGTTGTATTGGTTGCTTGTACAGCTTTCAACAAGTCTTTGAGAAGTACAGCATGGCTAAGCAGTTTAATTTATGAAAAACTTTATCGCAGGAACTTTTTCCTCATTAAGTTTCTTTGTCAGCCTGTTTTCCTTTAATCTACTTCTTACTTGTCTTGTGTATATTCAGACGAGTGCCATCTTTTCTAAAATCAAGAACCAGGAAAACCTTTCTTCCTTCTTTTGAGCCCTCCTGGCACCCAAGTGGCTGGTGTGCAGCTGGCTCGAAGGGCAGCAAAGGCTTCCCCTACACAAGGGAGTAACCAAGGAGCTGCTGCCATCACCATCCCAGTCAAAGCACTGGGGCACTGAACAGCAGTTTGCATTTTGGATATGGAAGGAGATCAGAGCCTCCTCTGTCCAGCACTGGGTGCAACTCCAGCAGCTTCTGGAATTACCCTCCCAGGCTCTTTAAAGCTCAGAGACCTCACAGGTCTGTAATGCTGTTTTTTATCCTTGATGGAAATCTAGGGCAGAAGCTAATAATTTTATCCCAAGTTAGGGAATGGCCTGCCTCCTGGCCTGGTTCCCAGACTACCTCCATTTTGTTCCTGGGCAACAGCCAATAGCTTATTTGATATATTGTTTCCCTAATTCCTGGCCTCACACTCCAACATACCTCAATGTCAGGAATACCTCCCCCTCTCCACTTAACCCCACATACTATTCCTCTAGCCCACAGGTTTGAGTGACTGTTCCCAAAGTGCTGTATGCAGAGAGAATTTTACAGGGACAAAAAGCCACCAAACAAATATTTTCTCAGTGCTAAAATTATCACAGGTGCCTAAACTGTATGCTCAGTGCAGGAATCGGTTTTTAATGACATGCTGCCAACCACTGCCACAATCACAGGCTCATGGTCTAAGGGGTGGATGTTCTGGGGAGTAAATGGCACTGCTCAGAGCTCATAGCTGTGCTTCTCTCCTCCTGGTAGCCCAATCTTAAAACGAAGCCCTGACATCACCAAATCTCCCCTGACGAAGTCAGAGCAGCTGCTGCGAATAGATGACCATGACTTCAGCATGAGACCAGGTTTTGGAGGTATGAAACTGTTATGGAGATATTTGTCACTGTTCCTGTTTTACACTGTCACTTCTTTGTACTCTAACATCTATAGCAGTAAGAAGCAGATTGGCTTTCCTTTCTCTAATTTCTTTTGAGTTGTGAATTCATGGCACTCTTGGGGGAATAGCGGTGCAGTGAAATAATCTTCTGGATGAGCAAAAAACATAGTCAAAGGCGTGGAAATGTGATTAACAGGCAATATATTATTCCTGGTGCTCAATGATACTTTCCTCTGATAAAAATACACCTTTTGCTTATTCCTGGATGATGGGGGAAGCTCTAAGTTTTTCTCTTAGTAAGGCCATACATGTGCATAATCAAATACTTACTGCACTTACTTCTTTTATAACCCAAAAGAAAATATTTTGACTGCCTGTGTTAATGCTTGCTCACAGTTTTGTGGCTATGTACTAGAGCAACTGAAGCTTTCAGGGAAATGGATGAAGAGAACAAACTTTCTTTCAGCGCATTGGATTAGAGAATGTTGTAATTTATCTACCCTTTCTGGCTGACAGATGGTCATTCAAATCCAGGATACCATTATATACTCTGATGAAAGAAGATTTTATCACTAAATGCTCAATATACCAAATACCAGCATGTTCAATTAATTTAAAAACATTTCAGTTTCACAGCAGTTCACAAATGTGAGCATTATTTTACTTGACGGCTCTCCTGGACTGTAATTGCCAGAGGTATATGAGGGACTAGTAAAAGCATGGATGAGGGAAAAAGTTCAAAATCCCTATTACATGGGGTCACAGTTGGATCCTTCCCCTCAGGAGCCTCAGGCTCAGTGACACATGCCTGTGTCCTGCAATGTATCCCTTCCTTCCACCCTTTCTTTTCCACAGCTGAGCACTGAGTCTTGTGAAAGTCAAACACACATAGTAGCTCTCATGGATGTTATTAGCCTGCAAGGGGAGCAAAAGTGGGGGAAAATCTCCCACATTCCCTTCATTGTGCCACCATTGGTCTCTCTGTGAATGGATCCTCTTCCTGTAATCTCCCTCACCAGTCCTGTACCCAAGCGCTAGAGCTAAAAACAGTTAAATTTGCTTTTGAATTTTGTAGGATGACACAATAAAAAGAGAAAGTTATTAGTGGGTCAGTCTTATTACTGACTTTAATTATTATTAGGAGATTTTTGTTGTCAATTCCAATAATTTATACTTTCTATAGGTTTGCTGTTGTTTCTATTTCAGACTGAGTATCTGTTTCTATCTGTAAGATAGTAAAGTCAGTGGATTGCTTTGTCTCAATAGGTTTGTACTTTGTCAACTCCTAATTTTTTTTTTTCCCTAGGCCCTGCAATTCCTGTTGGGGTGGATGTCCAAGTTGAAAGTCTGGACAGCATTTCTGAGGTGGACATGGTAAGAGTCACAGATGGGACCTCTGGAGACCAAAACTCTGCAGGCTATCTGGGTTTGTGTCCATGGGGTTTGAATACTGCCAAGGACAAACACTCCACAGCCTCTAAAGGCAGATTCAGGTTTGATCTGAATCTGCCAACAATTACTTCCATTGACCTCATGCTACCATTTCATGGCCCTTGAAGCAGAAGGAAGAAATCTGACATTTTCTTTTCTCTAGGACAAAATGATAAAACATTGCCAAGAGTGGCTCAAAGGATTTGGGTTTCTATATTTTCTTAAGTAGTGATAACACACTTAAAAGTTCTGAGGAGACCAATGAATGTGTTTGTTTAAAGGCACTTACATGCTGCAGACATAGTGTCACTTTGGGCAAGTTCTGAGACAGTCAGGGGCCAGAGAGCTCCCAAGGAAAAAGGGGGATGGCTTTAAACTAAAAAAAGATAGGTTTGGATCAGATGTAAGGAGCAAATTTTTTACTCGCAGCCTGGTGAGGCACTGGAACAGACTGCCCAGAGAAGTTGTGGAGGCCCCATCCCATTCAAGGTCAGGCTGGAGAGAGCTTTGAGCAACTTAGTTTAGTGGAAGATAGCCTGCCAATGTCAGGAAGGTTGGAACACAATGGTCTTCAAGGGCACTTTTCCAATCCAAACATTCTATAACCCATAGAGTCTCTCAGTAACTCAGGTTTTGCTTTGGAAGAGAAAAAAAAATCCCTCCCCAATACAGAATATTTTTCAAAATGTTTTGACTTTTCAACAAAATCATCAAACAGCTCTGAAGGTTTCACAGGAAGCCCCAGATTCTCTGTGCTCCTAATTAACAAACAGAGGGATAAAGAGCCTGCACTGGACCTCCTCCCGTGCCTGAGCCAGGAACAGGGCTGTGTGGCAGCACAGCTGGTGGTTGGCAGACACACTGGTGGCATGTCAGGCTCCTCTCACTGCAGCTATTTCAGCTCTTGTGTGGGCTGGGATATCTGCAGTCATCTGACCTCAGGGGTGAGCATTTTCCGCAGAGCTGGGGACCCCTCCAGCTGACTCCCTGACTCCAATGCTCTTGACATCCTGACAGCTACCCATGGGTATCCTGAGCTTTCACCTGCTCTGGTTGAGGAGAAAGCTTGTAAAGGTGGCCAGAGGGGCCCTAAAAAGCTTTGGGACTTGAAAGCAAAGTGGAAGAACTAACACCAAGGACTTAGAAGTTAAAGAAAAAAAAAAAAACAAACCAACAAATCCCCAAAACAAACCCCAAACCAAACAAAACCCAAACAACAAATCTGTTCTTCTTCTTTTTTTTTTAATCAAACATTATGATTTTGAATTAGTTCCTATGGTGTTTGAATATTGCCCCTGTTCCTCTTCTAATGTCATGTTGCAACACTCATCAACATGAGAAAACCACTGAGATGGCTTTGGGTTAAAAAAAAAAAAAAAAGGGTAGGTTTTGGCTGTTGGTAAAATAATAATGGAGAAGATTTCGTATTTTCAGAATCAATACTTTTTAACTCATGCAGCTTTGTAGAAAAATGCCATGGTGCTTAGCAAGATCATTACTTGCTTTTTTTAATGAAGATGCATCAGTGACAATTATTCATTCTGTACTATGTTTAAGCTTGAGAAGTTTTGTCTGAACCCAGTAGATCTATGTGACCTGATGAATAAACAAGCTGCTTCTCTGGTGATGCCCCTTGCAGCCTGGGGAGTGGATGTGTCCTCAGGAGAGGTTCTTTACAGTTCATGGTTTGTCCCAGAGAGGAGCAATCACTACATGTTGATAAGGTATAAGTTCTGACAGGAGCCTGTTTGCTGCAGGACTTCACCATGACGCTTTATCTGAGGCACTACTGGAAAGATGAGAGGCTGTCCTTCCCCAGCACCAACAACCAAAGCATGACCTTTGATGGCAGACTGGTGAAGAAGATTTGGGTCCCTGACATGTTTTTCGTCCACTCCAAGCGTTCCTTCATCCATGACACCACCACAGACAATGTCATGCTGCGGGTCCAGCCAGATGGGAAAGTACTTTATAGCCTCAGGTAAAACTGCATTCGGTCAATGCAAGCTATTAGTGGAAAGAGAAAGTGGTTTAATTGATTCCTCTATTGTGTTCTTGCATGACTTCATACAAAAAAGCATAAAAAAGAATGAATGTGCTGGCTATCCACAGACATCTAAGGGCCTGTATGAGTACATTTAAGTGCCTAATGCAGAAAGCCAGTTTCTGTGCCAGCATTATTGTTTCCACCACTGTCCCTTCACCTTGTGAGCATGGCTAGCCCCTGTTCCTGTTGGGAAGCTGCAGTCAGACGTGGCAGTCCCTGGGAACAGCTCTGCAGGGGGCTAGCAGGCTGTAGTTCCCACAGGGCTCTGCTGAAGAGGGCAGGGCACATTATAAATAAAAGGGCAGTGTCTGGTAATAAAGAGAAGTCCAGGGCAGCTATAGTTATCCACTTCACTACATGGCGAAGTGTCTAGGCTCAGAAAAATGTGCAGTTTCTATTCTTGAAAGCAATAATAAAGAAGTATAAATTATACCAAGTGCTACTTTATGATAAGCAAAAAACCAGAGGGAACATCCTTCAGCATGTGAAATGACAAGCTTCAGGGCAAGGGTGTATGGCTCCTGGTGACTCCCATGTGTGGTTAGAGTAACCCAAACAGTTTGGCTCTTCCTGCTTTTTACTCACTTTTCATGTGAAATCCATGAAAGTTTCTTGCAGGAGACATTTTTGATAAACATTGCTTTGTCCTCTGGTTTGAGGGGTCTTCCCAGCCCTGGCTTTCTCCCTTATTTTCCAAATAGTTCAGTTATATAAGTCTGAATGTTATTAAACTGAGATTTTTAAATTTCTGATAAATAACACTTTCATGCTTGGAGATGCTAAATGAGGAGCATCTGTGTCATGATTTAACCCCAGCTGGCAATTAAGCCCCCTATAGCTGCTGGCTCACTCCCTCCTGGTAGGAAGGAGAAGAGAATTGGAACAGTAAAAGGCAAAAAAACCTCATGGGTTGAGATAAAGGCAGATAATTAGGTAAAGCAAAAGCCCCATACACAGGCAAAGCAAATCAAGAAATTAATTCACCACTTCCCAAGGGGAGGCAGGTGTTCAGCCACCCAAGAAAAGCAGGGCTCCATCACACATAACAGTCACTTGGGAACGTGAATGCCTTTATTCCAAACTTCCACCCCTTCTTTCTTCTTCCCCCACTTCATATGCTAAGCATGATGCCATATGCTGTGGAATGTCCTTTTGGTCAGCTGGGATCAGCTGTCCTCTCCAAACTCCCTGTGCACCCTCAGCCTCCTCCCTTTTGGAGTGGGGTAAGAAGCAGAAAAAGCCTTGATGCTGTGGAAGTCCTACTTAGCATTGATGAAAATATCCCTGTATTATTAATGCTGTTTTCTGGACAAATTCAAGATGTATTCCCACACTAGCTACTGTGAAAAAAAAAAAATTAACTCTCTCCCAAACAATCACTTTGTCAGTCTCTGAAAGAAAATAAAATCTGTGCTTTTGTTTTACTTGGCTGCAACTCCATCCAGTTAGGAAAGAACTATTGCCAAAGGACCCACAAAAACTTATTAGAAAGGAAATATCTGTGCAATATTCTGATGCAAGAATGTCAGCATCACCTCCATGGCAATGAAATACACCTTATAAGTAAAGAAAGCATCAGATGATAGATAATATATTCTGAAGGACAAAAAGAAGGAAAACCTGACCGATAGGAGGTCAGTATCAGCAAGACTCATAGATTTAACTAGTGGGAAGTTGCAGAATACAGTGCTTGAGAAGGCTGTTGAGATCTTTAAGGAATGTTGGTAGTGGCAGAGGTAAAGCTGAGCCTGCCACAAGGTGAAGGGGTAATTTCTCTGTTGGCCAAGATGTTTCATGATTCTATAAAAAAGTCAAGCAAAGAAATTCTTGATTCTCTAGGGGGCATCAGTTTGACAAGAATTCTTTTGTTCTTTAATATTTTTATCCTATAGTTCATTTGAATTTGTAGCCTGAACATTGTCTACCTTCTCATTATCAAAGCTTTTTCTTCACTCAGCAGATTAGGCAAGGTTCAGGTATTCCTTAAGCCTTTGCAAAGTTTAGTCAGGTCCTGAGTACGATAAAAAAGGACAAGAATATGATATATTGTTCAGCTAAAGCATGCATGCCTACACACTCATTTAGCTGCCAATCATCTGCATTGCAGGCTTTTATGGTTATCTAAAGAAGATGGGAACAGGAGGACATCAGACTCCTCAGATCCTGCACAGCCTTGTGCTTAAACAATTGCTCAGTACAAAGTGGTGGCGAAATGTCTTCAATAGCAAATTGGCTGAGCTTCAATTTATTCAGCAGCAGAGGTTGCAATGCTTTGTGAATGCTGGGGAAGGACGAAGGCTCCCTGTAAGAACAAGCAGGTCTTTACTGCCTGTCTGCCTTGTTGAAAGCCATTGCCTGCAGATTGTATTTTTCCTTGGTGTCTGCCTTTTTAGGGTTCTTTGCCAGACATTGTTTTCTCATCTTGGAAACCACCATAGACCTCACTGGCACTTAAACTTCCATTTGAGGAAGCACTTTCACTCAAAGGCTAAATCCAGACAGGAAAGCAACATCAGACAGAACCCACTAGTGCAGAAGGATGACTAACATAAGGGATTGCATTGTGTTTTTATCACTATGTGATAGATGTCTCTCTACCACTAACCCTTCTATAACATATTAATTCTTTCCCTGATATGATTTACACTTTTCATTGACTTCTCTAGATTCCAAACCATTAAAGTTAAGATTTATGGTTGCTTCTGGTTCGAACACTAAATTATGCTATTAAAATGTGATAATCAGACTATAGCAAGGCCAGAGATTTTGACTGATGGGCCAGAGCATTTCGGTGGTCAATGTTGCATTCCAGCTCCAGCCTTGTGCCCTCTGGTGGCTGATTCTCATGTGTGATCACCGGGTTCCCACTGAGCAGCTGGAAATTCAATATGGCAAGGAAATTACCTGCATCCCTCATGGCACTACAATGGCTTTGAGAAATGCAAATTATTTTATCGTACAAAGCATCTGTTTAAAGGACAGATGTCTGCAGAGATATGTTTGCTGATTGTCAGGGGGGAGGTGTCCTTTTTGCCCTTTCTCATTTTCTTCTCCAATACTTTTGTCATCTAGTTACAATTTGTAATGGCCCAACTTTCTAGTCACCTTTTTTAACCGTAGTTTGCTGAAGCAAACGCTTTAAGTAAAGTGGAATGCCTTTAGCTGAATGGAAGGAATTTATTTCAGTTGAGTGGTACTGGCTGTAGTTGTTTAATGAGAAACCAAACTCACACCTTTACTGTTTTTCAGTCACATAAGGAGACAAGTTTTTAATGGAGTGATTTTTATTATTCCTAGAGTTACAGTAACAGCAATGTGCAACATGGATTTCAGTCGCTTTCCCCTGGACACACAGACATGTTCCCTGGAGATTGAAAGCTGTAAGTAAAGTGGAGGTATAGGGAAGCCAAGGGCACCCCAAGGGCACCTAAACTGTGTTATACCAATAATTAATGATATCAATAATTAATTATACCAATAATTGAACTGCTGTTACAGTCATAGGAGCTCTAACCAAAGTCATTGGACTTCAACACTAAGAAGAGCTCCCTGCCTGTATTTTTTCACTAGAATTAGATGGTGTGTGCAACAAGTGTTTTTAAAAACCAGCTGTGAGCACTGTCTTGCCAGTGGCCCTGAATGCCAGCCAGGCTGCCCCACTGCACCCACCCCCCGGGGCCCTGGGCCACTTGCCTGCAGGTCAGCAGTCTCCAGCAGCACCTGTTTGCCCAGGTGCCCTCAAACACATGGATAAATGTCTGTATGCCCTTCCCAGGCACCATCTGCTTATCCGTGATGTAGAAACCACGACGGGGTAGTGATGTTAATTGCCTTCCTCTTATGCTTCTTAGTCCTATTGGAGATAAACCCAGCTTATGCCCTTTGTCCCAAGTATGCTGCACATATGAATTAGCCAAATTTCATGTAGCAACATTTTAAACTTTTGGCTTTTTTGAGTTATTTTCTTCTCTTTCTTAAACTTGTAATAAGAAATCACAATTTTAATTCTGTTTTAATAAATTTATATGTGATTTTTTTTCTCCCTGTGTGAAAAGAGCTGCTACTAAGCCCATCTGAGAGGGTTAACATTACTGTTACTTCCACATGTATTAAAAAAACAAAGTAAAGTTCATGTGTATATCACAGGCAGAAAATTTACCCAAGAGTTTTTCCTCCTGTGTGCCTCAGACCATTGATAGATTGTTTCTCTTGTCACCCCAAACAGGCTCTTTCTGCTAAGGCTCCTTTTCTTTGCTTCTGATTTTAGGAGGTTTATGATAAAGGATTTCTCAAGTTTTCTGATGCAGTGGGTTACTTGACACTCGTATTATTTGTGTGCAACTATGATTAGAGAAACAGGAGGGTTAACAAAATGTGCCAGGCATCAGGCCTGAGGGCTGTGACAGTGAGCTAGTCCACTCCTTGCCACAGCTGCACCCACCACCTAGGTGGATGGCATTTGGAAATTTGAGCTTTTCAGCTGGGAGCTCTGAGGGAGCCAGGAGGGCTGTGTGGGCATGCCCTGGGCTGTGAGGGTGGTAGCAGCTGTTCTAGTGCACTACCCTGAGTTTGCTCTGCTTCCCCAGATGCCTACACTGAAGATGACCTTATGCTCTACTGGAAGAATGGGAACGATTCCCTTAAAACAGATGAGAGGATATCGCTGTCCCAGTTCCTGATTCAGGAGTTTCACACCACCACAAAGCTTGCCTTTTACAGCAGCACAGGTGGGCAACCAGAGCACCTGCCAGAGCTGGGGGAAGAAGGGGTGAAAACTGTCTCTCTTGGCCCTGGCCATGGAGGATTGTCATCTAGGGGTTCTCTCTGTGTCCCATCAGACCTGCCACTCCTCTATACCAAGTTTGTTGTCCCTGCCACACACTTCCATCTTAATGGTCATGCAGTCTGGAAAGATAACCTTCAAGGTCACACCGAGTCTTAACTTGAATTAAACTCTCTGATTGCATAGGTTATATTTTCTGGAAGATATCAGCCTGAGAGATGTTTGACTTTGATCATTGGTTCAGTAAGGAGTTTTTTCATTAAATTGTAATGATCTGCAGCTGTTAACTGTGTTTTAATAAAATAAAGTTTTTCACTTTTCCCCTGGTGCAGCATCACTCTATCTGAAAGTAGCCTGATGTTGGTGTAACTTCTCTTTTTCATTCTTTCTGTTTCACAGGGTGGTACAATCGCCTCTATATAAACTTCACGTTACGCCGGCACATCTTTTTCTTCCTGCTCCAAACCTACTTCCCTGCCACTCTCATGGTCATGTTGTCCTGGGTGTCCTTCTGGATCGACCGACGAGCAGTTCCTGCCAGAGTCCCATTAGGTAAAAGCAATCTTGCAGTCAGTAGACCTAAGACACAAAGGCTGCAACCATGGCCTTGACCATCAAGGTGAAATCCGTGGTGCTGTGCACTGCCCCCAGGTTGTCTTGAGGCATGGAAATCATCTGCGCCACACACTCATGCTCCAGGGACAGGGCATGTGTCCCCTCATGGTGCAAATTCTCCTTGTGCCCTGCAGTGCCATGAGAGTTGCCTTCCCTGTTTGCACAAGATGCATCTGGAATGAATCAGAGAACAAAGGTCCCACTCTGCTTTTATTGCTCTAAACAGAGACAGGGCACGTGTACAGCCAAGGTGTCAGTATCCTTCTGAGACTTCAGTGAGTGAGAAGGTGAAAACCAGTATCAGCAGCCCTGAAAAAATTTCAGTTATTGAGTTTTACTGGAGGAGGAAGGGTGGAGGTAACACAGCTGAACTGTGCTGTGCGATTTAACTTGTTAAATGAGTTTGCACTGCAGTGTGAGGCATTCAGCTTCCCCTTTTGCAGCATCTTTCAGAGAGATGAAGCCATATGTCACAGGAGTCACCACAGGAGCAGAACTGTGATGTGGACATAAATCTTCTTCCAAAGTGGATGCTTTGCCCTCAGCAAAGTGCTGTTTGGTTTTCTGCAGATTATGAGATCAAGCTTGCTTCCTCTTATTCCAGGCAACATGCCTCAGGTTTTTATTTATTCTTAAAATCATATTCCTCAGTGTCGAGAATATAAAGAGACAAAATAGAGATGGCAATAGGGCAGTTTTTCACATCTGGATTTGGAAAAAGCACCCATTGCCTTGAGACATCATTAAAAGATGATAAGGGTATGGGCCATGGCTTTTCAGAAGACCTAGACACTGCCTTAGCAGTATTTTTAGCACCTAGATAGTCCTGTGAAATCAGTCCTTTGTGCTTATATACACAATTTCAACTTCCAAAGTACTCACTAATGTGACATAATTAGCCCCTGAAATGAGAGGGTCATGGAGAGGCTCTCTCAGAGTCAAAGTAATGCCGAACTACAGGGGCTCCTGTCCTTGCTCATGTGCTCATTGTGCTCGCCCAGGATGTGATGTGGGGCAGCAATTGCCTTGTGGGGCAACATATTCCCTCCTTTTGCTCCAGTGAAAGTACAGGTCAGGTGTGAGAGTCAGCTGGGGCGTTCTGCGACTTCTCATGAAGAAGGACTTCCCAGGAGAAGTCCAGCATACAGAAAACACAGGAGAAACAGCTAAAAGTAGCAGCTTTGCTTGTGTCCATGCTGTGGAGGGGTTGAACTAGAAGCTGAGGTACTCAGAATTGTAGAGTCATAGAATATCTTGAGTTGGAAGGGACCCATAAGGATAACTGAGTTCAAATCCATGTACTTGTACCCCTCCAGGGACTGTCCTGAGCCTGGAATGGGGTGCAGCCATCACAGGGTCAAAGTGCTGCTCCCTGGCCATAGGGTGAGGCTAATGGTGTGGTGAGGAGGCAGACTAGCAACACCTGAGACCAAAATTAGAGCTGTGCTCACCAAAAAGACAAGAAAAGTCCAGTTACAAATCAGGGCTGCCTGGACCCTCCTTGGGCAGTGAAACTCATTGCCTGAAAATGAAAAAAAAATATTGCAAGGTAAATTCAGATTCAGGAAATTGTAACAACTGCTGTATTTGTGATGAAGAGTCTGGTTTGAAAGCATCATATGGTCTCTTCTGCTGGTATTCCCAGGGATAACCACTGTGCTGACCATGTCCACGATCATCACTGGAGTGAATGCCTCCATGCCTCGTGTTTCCTACATCAAAGCAGTGGACATTTACCTGTGGGTCAGTTTTGTGTTTGTCTTCCTCTCGGTGTTGGAATACGCGGCTGTGAATTACCTGACAACGGTGCAAGAGCGGAAGGAGAGGAAACTGCGGGACAAGGTGGGGTTTTCTATCCAATGTCATTTTATTGCCCTCGTAAAAGATGTGGCAAAAGTCTGGAAATGTTCAAAGCTTTGTGACTGCAGAGCACTGCTCTCAGCTGCCTGGGGAAAATGCAGTGCATGCAAAAAGACACCAGCAGTAAGGCACTGCAGGTTATAAAGATTTGCCATGCCCAATTTCACTCCTCTATCTTTGTAGCCTGCACAGGCTAACTCCCTCTAGGTACAGTCCTCCACTGCCTGTATAGATGGGATGGGTCTTAGGATTTTACATTTAAATATTTTTTTATACTGTAGGTTAAAACTTGTGGATTGAATCAGTTGGATTCTGCATTTTGGGTCTCAGGTGACATGACAGATATCCCCCACTTTTGTCTATGCACAGTCTGAACTTACACAATGGTCCTAATTTTCCCATTCTGCCCTTGTTACATTAAATTTTAACAAAAATTTCAGCCTAAGATCTCTCCAAACGGGGCAGGTGTCAGACATTCCTTCTTGTGGTTTCCCTCTATCTTGCTCTGATTTTCTCAGCTGCAAGGTGCAGGTCCAACCTTCATTTACACCCTGATACCTGTGCCTAAGCTAAAGCTTTTCCATAGACAGCCCAGCTCTCTTCCTGACTGCACCTGTGCCTTGCAGACATGGAAGTGCAGATGGGAAAAGCTACTGCCCGGCTCCACCATTTTGCTCTCCATCCCAGCAGCCTGAATCCCTTGGGCCTCTTCCTACCTCTATGGGATGGAAGAAGCAAAGGGATGTCTGTGACTGTGTGGACACAGCTCAAACCCTTGCTGCCCTTGTGTGTGCCCACAGCCTGCCTGTGCATGCAGCCTACCTCAGCCCCGGGCCATGATGGTGGACGGCAGCTACAACGACGGGGACGTGAACGAGCTGGGGCACTTCATGTCCGAGGACGGGGACAAACAGGACCGGATGATGGTGCAGCTGGCGCTGGGCTCCGAGAGGGGCTCGGCCAGGAGGAAAAACCAGAGATACGTCAGCATGCGGATCGACACCCATGCCATCGACAAGTACTCCAGGATAATATTCCCTGGGGCATACATTCTATTTAATTTGATATACTGGTCCATTTTTTCATAAAGATTCATGGCTTCTGTAGTCACAGAGCATTGTGACATTAAATGAAAGTACAGTCTCACAGGCTAACAGAATGCAAATAGAGAATTGTTTTAATTGGAAGGAAGACTGATTTTTTCCAGGATTTAATTTTTTTTTTAATTAGAGGCAACTCATCTGTGGCATAAGTAATTGTGGAAGTTTCACATGTCAGAAAAATATAGGATATACAATCTAAAATTTTATACTTATTTAAAGATGTGCTATGTTCCTTCTTGTGCCTCACAGGCCACTGTAAACTATTTTAACAAGTGGCTATAATTGCCACTTGCTTATATATGGTGCATCCTCCATTTTGTACCCCTGAAATCCTAATTCTGTGAGTACCTGAGTGCATGCATACATCTCTCAGCTCAGCAGACTGACCACATTCAGTAGCAATAAATACAAGAATATGCAAATACTTGCATGTTTGCAGGATGAGGTCAGAAATGGTAATTACAAACACAAAATACCCAGTACTAGGAAACCGCTTTGGCAAGGTTATTGATGGCTACATCTTTCACAGCTTAATGCATGACTCATTAGCAGTACTGCATTGACAGGTCCACGTAGCAATACTTTCAGACTTGTGCTTTGTCTTAATAGTATTTAAAACATGGAAATATTTCCAAACTGTCTTGACTAAGTTTTTAAAGTGTGAGTTGCAATGTACATTTAATAAGGTATGAACAAAAGCCAGACTTCCTGTAATGCTAACCAAATCCTCTGAGAAATACTGGAGCTCTCCTTGGATCTGCTTATTTGGGGTACTGGTAGTTTTGATTTTGAGTTTCCTGGGAATGGGTTTCTCTACAAAATGATCCAGTGGAGACAATCTGTTGTCTATGAAAAAACCCCAGACTACTCCAGGAGAAGCCTCTTTCCTCTGATATAGTCTGGGCATTACCAGCCTATATAAGCCTGAGAACCTGTTGCAGCCTGCAATACCAGCAGTAGCTGTACTCGCTTCCAGGAAAATCCAGGTTCATCTGTTTGTAGTAAAAGCATAATAGAAAGGTGCTTAACAGCTGACGAAGCAGTAGTAAGGACTTTACAAGAAACACCATGCCAAAACCTATGGATTGAAGTAAGAAAACAGCTTCCACCATAAGACAGAAGCTCCACTGCAGACACAGGTACAACTAACAGAATCTGCTTTCATGCTGCATAGTCCCTCAGCATCCTGCAGTCCATCTTGCTCTCAGAGAAGGCTCAGCACCTTCCGAGGCAGAACAAGGGGATGCAGTTGGCACTGACTTAAGTCCCAGATCTCCAACACAGTGTCTGCAGAGCAGCCAGTCAGTGTGAATACACTCCATATGGAAAAGGCAGAATCTGTAATACAGAAGTGATAAAATAGTTCAGACAAATGAGAATCAATTGAATGGAATCAGGGGCCTTTACAACACCAGCAGCACCAAAGGTGTCTCAGAATTGTGATCATTCAGTTGTTCTGCTGCTACATGATATACACACACCTGTGTTCACAAAGCTGCCTGAGGGTTTGCATTCACAGGACTTTAAACACATACATGCTTTTGCACACAGCTGCAGAATTCATTACTGCCATTCAGTACAGTACAAGAGCAGATACTCTCGAGTTTTACTGGTGGAGCTGCTCTGAACATCAGACCAAAGCAGCTGTGACTCCACAAAGGGAGTGAATCTTCTTATATGACACCTGTCCTGGACTGCCTGTTCTGTCACTCTACCATCAGGTGCGTGGCACAGTCATTGCAGTTGTTTGAACACTGCTGGTTGTTGTTTTTATTTCCTATGTAAGTAAATGTTACATAAACATACTCAGCATTTCTTACAACTGCTAAAATTGTGACCTGAAAAACTACCTACTCTAATCTCACACAACCTACACTCCATAGCTAAGGCAGTTAAATCACAAAAACTAAAAAACCATTGAAAGACACACCCACCCATAAGATAGTTCTACTACTTATATCTACAGGGTTTTTTACCAGATACTATTATACCTTTGCTTTATCAAGTCCCCTTCATATCATATTATTCTCCTGTAAGATTTTTCAAGAGATTAAAAAAATGCCTTTTTTTTTTTTTTTTCTTTTTTTTTTCTTTTTTTTTCTTTTTTGTTTTGGTTTTTTGGTTTTTTGTTTAGCCTTGCAGTCAAATGAAAGTAGAAAAGTCACTCTGGCAAAAGCAGAAAGAAGGTTGACTACCAGGTTTGCCCACTCTACCTTATTTTGATGACAACTTTACCCACAAATAGCTCAAAGATTTCTTGGGCAAATTTGCACAGGAATGTATTTAGATTCTCAGTATTGCAAGAACCCATGTATTTCTACAATTTAAGAATAACATGAACAGGAGTGCCAGATTTTATAGTAAGCTTTTCAGCTCCATAAGAAGCTTAATGTTCTGTAGTTTGCTGCAGTACAGTACATTCCTTTATAGACTCATTAATCTCATACTACATACATTATTTGGCATCTGATCAGTATATTAAAGGAGATTTTGAAGATACAAATGGGAGCTGGACTTTTGAATTCCCTGGCTTTCAGTGGGAACCTAGTTTCTAACTTCCCATGTGATCTTTCAAAATTTCCCTTCCAGCACAATTCCCTAAATTGATTCCCCAACCTCAGTGTTTGGATTTACACTGTTAATTTACTTGTGTTTTATTTGGGAAACTCTAGTGCCTTTTCAGTCTTATATAAATGTGTATATACATGTATTCTATAACTACGGGATATGTCATATACAGTCAGTGCTTGCAATCAGCAACTGTACTCATTAAACATATTTACATATGCACTTTTTTGGCTTTTAATCTTTCACTGTATAGGTTTTGTATCTAATCATTAACACTCTGCTCCTTTCCACTTCTATGATAAATCAGAGAGGCTTGTTTGCTTTTGTTTATTTCTAGAAACACTCAAAATCCCAATAAAACTTCACATTTGTACAGCACTGTGTGTTTTCTGCCTTCAAATGCATGATCTCCATGAGTTTATACATGGAGAGCTCAGGACATGATGCAGATGAATACCAAATGCATCCTTAAATCTGGTTATGCTGGTGGAGCTGCAGAGTTCCAGCTTCACTAGCAGGGCTCTGATAAGAAGCCTGCATGCAAACTCCAGGTCACCATGATGGTGACACTCAGCTTTCCATCTCAGACTGTGGGCATTACCGTCCTTGTTCTTCTTGCTTTGGGTGACAATCTCTTTGAGATTAACCCAAAGCCCAGCCTGCAATGAAGCTATGGACAGAAGGCAGGTCTGTGTGTATTGTGGGTAGACACAGGTTCTGCCTGTGAGCATATCCAGCTTTGGACGCTGAAGCCTTTGATAGTCTTTAAGGATGTTGGTGATGATTACTGATAGGGTGAAGCAGCAAGGAAGCAAACTTCAGTCTGCAACTGCAAAGCTGCAGATACCCCATCCCTGAGAGTGTTTAAGGCCAGGCTGGAGTAGGAAAAGAAATGAAATTATTCTAGGAGTAGTGAGAAGGCATGAAGAACTAGGTGGTCTTTTAATCTCTCTTCTGACCCAAACCATTCTGTGATTCTCTGAAACTCTAGAGCCATCATAAACAATAGCACCATATTTTTATACTATCTTCAACTCTGTGGACTTCATTAGGACTGAAGCATTTGGATTCTCAGGTTATTTTTAAGTAAGGACATTAGATGCAGTTATAGCTTGAGAAAAATCCTCATTGAGTTTGTCAGATACTTCTGGCTTCCATTAATGCCTAGAGGAATCTAAAACAGCAGCCATCTTATCCAACTTTGGCTCAGTACAGTTTGGGTATGAATATTTATGCAGGATGCACTTTTGCTGCCTAGTAGGAACAAAACGTGGGTGGCAGCAGCAGCCAATGAAACAGTCTGGTGGACAAAGGCTTTGTGGAGGGCTGCTACCTGCAGGACAAAGAAATTTCAGACCTCAGAGGTAAAAAGGAAAAAATGTAGACTGACTTTTTGGTTTTTTTCCAAATTATTTATTCCAAAACATTTTGCTCTAAATAAAAGTCTGTTTTCAGGAATGCTGTTAGCAAGTTTGAGATCACTCAATGAATACTAGAGAGACTTCAGTTAATGTGTCATGACTCTTCCTCAGAACACCACAGTCCTGCTCCTTGTGACTGCAGTGGGAGCTGATACAGAGCACTCATAGTGGGGGGAAACGATTACAGAAACAAGATTCACAAGAACATTAAAAACTGCTTCCCATTTATGGTTTGAAGAAAGACTGCTGGGCCTTTTACACCAGGAACACAGCAGGTTGCAAGTCATCTCCTTCAAATCTTTTTGTAAAAAATAAACCCATCACATTTCATGTTTTATTTTTTGTTTTGCTTTAAACCACATGTATCTTTTACTCAGGTTCTAAGACAGATACTAAATAAGGAAATATAGTAGTTTGGTAGACTGGCAGAGGATTTAAGTTCTTTACAACATCTGGACATCATCACCTCATCCTTTCACAGCTAGGATTTGCCATCAGCAGTTAAGAATAATTTCAGCCATTACAGTTCATTTCCTACACATTTTGATTCATTACTGAGAATACTATTCCTGACAAATACTCCAATATTCTTAAATTACAAACTGCTTAGGGAAGAACTGCACTTAGGGCAACTTAAAAAGCATGTAGGATATTTTCATATACGAGTGATTTTTGAGCATAAATCTCTGAAAATCAAAGCTTTATTCCCACAGGAACTAAAATTCTCCCATACATAGTATCACGGTGATAGTAAAACTGCAAGGTTAAACTCCAAACTGCTTTAGTTCTGGATCTCAAGAATTAACATTCTGAGACAAACTGGCATTAGCTCACATGGGGAGTTGAGAAAAAAGGCTGAAAGAGCATTCAAGGATTTGGCAAATGAAGCCAAGATCACCTGACCTAGTGTTGGTGATAATCCCACTTCAAACTGGAGGCTAGACCAGCTTTAGCCTAACAGAGATCCTTCAGCAATCACCCACAAGCTCACATTCTGACTTATTCTATCAATTCCAACATGTTTTAACAGTTAAAACAGCCATAAGATTATAAAGATTAACATTAAATACTGCATTTGAAAAGCATTAACCCTCACAAACACAGACCAAAATGGAAAGCTTAAAACACCCTTAATCTTACAAAATCATAACTAGGGGGAAAAAGAAAAAAAAAACAAACCCGCTACTCAAAATCATACAGCATCCCAATATTAAGAAAAATATGAGAAGTCAATCAATTAAATTCCTTTATTAATATCAACTAATCTTTAATCAGTACTTCAATTCAGTACAGCAATGATTACAACAAAATGAAGACACTCTTTTAGTTCAGAGAAGTTTAATTAACTGATCTTGGATAGAATCCACCCAAGAAGTCTGGACAAAAAGAACTGAGAAGGCTTTAATGCATATCAGCTTGCAGGAAACACAACAACAAAGCATGTGGTACCTATGTGGGATCCAAACACTCCATCTTAAAAACAGCAAAGCAACAAGTTAAGCAGTTCTTGCAGGAGGAAATAAAAAGTCACATGTGCCAAGGAAATCAATGTCCTAGCCTGTTAACCCTGTAGATGTTAATGAACTGCAATTGCATCTGAGAGCTGGCAAGGCAGACTGTAAATTAAAAGTTAAAGACAAAAGTCCTTTGACAAACCTTAAAACAAATTTCAGTTGGATTTAGTATTCAACTTACTATCCTGGACACATCTACAACTCAGAGTCCTACCTTCATCTGTTTCACACATTCATCTGTGAAAACCACTTGCTAATGAACACAAGGATGCTGGCATAAAATTAAAGTCAATACAGAAATCAATAAACTATAAATGGTGAACAGAATTTGAGAGTTTACCATTTAGAGACTGTTAAAAAAAAAAAAGTTTCTGAAAGTCAGTTATTCCGACTTCCTGAGGAATACAGCTTGCCTGCCTTCCTTTCTGAAGCTTATAGTAATATCTGTGCTTAGGAAAACGTTAATTAGTAAGTTGCTTTCTCACTCCATCTGTCCACTGACTTCTTTTCTGTTTACTCACGAGATCCTTTAACCAGTGAATTAAAAGAAATCCTAACATGTTTGGGCACACTGAACACCACCTAAATAAAACTGCAGTATTAATGTCTCTGGGAAGCAAAATAACAAAGATTGACTATGCAACACACAGAAAGGACAACTGGCAAGACTTAACAGATCTGCTACTTAGGACACAGGAACAAACAGGTTAAAGAAGCCAGTTACTGCAACAGCACTCCTCACTGCAAGCTCCTCTGAGCTTACCAGAGGGCCTTGCACACAGCCATTTTCTGCTTTGTGACAAAAATTTCCACTGGTTCAGCTAAATTTATACACCTCCTTCAGATCAGTTAAGCTAATGTGAAGCCTTACGTGGACACCTGTGTTACCTCAGAGCAGAATTTTTCCTGTGGTCATTTAAATGAGTTAATCAATTAAACATTTAGCTGCTTTCTAATTTTGTGATTCATGACTTCTCCACACCACCTCCAAAATTTATTAGGAGGAAAACCAATGTGTTTCAGGACAATCAAGATTTATAGATTGCATTCCCAGACAAACAGTCCTCTTGCATTGCTACAAGCTACTATTTTCAAAACCAGGTATATTTCCAAACATAGCCCCTTCTCTCCAGTGAAACCAGCTCATGTTTTATGTCTCCATCTTGCCCCAAGAAAAGTGACTGACCAGAAATTTTATAAAAACTTCACAGTTTCAGATTCAGCACATGCTCGCTGAATGAAAAGCTTATTTTAGAACAGAAAACTGCCATACTTCCTTTATAAGGAATATTACTATAGCACTACATAGAAAATTACTGACAAGGGATCTAAACACTGTAATTTCTTCAACACTGCAAATGAAAGAGAACATATTTGAAATCTCTGTATGAAAATCATCATCATAGTGAACACAAACATTACAGCTAGATGAAATTTCATTTTTGAAAGCAATGATACTATTTACTTCTCCTAAAGTCCAAATAAAAGAAAATCAAATAATCATTTATTCTGCTATATATTTATCCAGCCCCTAGTGGGATTTAAATACAGCATCTCCATTAAGTCAATCCTACTGAGAATGTTTTAATCAAGTTTAGTGTGATGCACACGCTCCTACACCAACAACAGATTCTTTTTTAGGTTCTGCTGGATTTATTTGCTCCTCTTCTTTCAGCTTCACTTCTCTAAAGTCTTTCCTGACTTCTTCTAACAGACCTGGCTTGAAAATGACATCCAGTGCAGTCATTGCCAAAGCTTTTGCTGTGCGCAAGGCATAGAACTGAGCCATCTGTGACCCTGCAGAAAAAAAAGTAAGAGGAATTTCAGGTGAGATTACCAATGTTAAACCACTTGCTTACTGCATAAGGGATATTTCATAAAATAAGATCGTAAGTTTCAGCTGCAAGAACATTTTCTTAAGAATCTACTTGCATAAAATAAACCTATTTTCCCATGCCTCAAAACATTTTTTTCTTTTGCAAGTACTTAATTTTCTGCTACTGATATAAACAACTAAGACTGAGAACAGGAAAGTGAGTGTTCACATTATGCTCTTTAGAAGATGTGGAGTTTTATAAGCTAGCACTGTTACATTTCCTAAGTACTGTGTTTTAGGAGTAAAAATTACTTATCTCTCGGCTCATGTTTAGAAATTCTTCTGAATATGCTGTTATGGATAATCCTTCTAATTTCTTTTGTCCAGATGGCATTATCAAATCAGGCTTTTAGTATGAGGAGGGGTTATCCTACCCATACACATGTAACCTCAAACACAAACCAAGAAATTTTAATTTGTCTGCTTTTTCTGCAACTCTACTATTAATTTTAATTGTTTCAGGATCCTTATTCAGCTCAGACCACATCCCGCTGGACAAAAGCAATCCTGTTTCTGTAAGGTATTCACATGCAGCCAATTTCAGATCTAGTACTTACACTTTTAAACATTTACTACACAGTAGCTTTGAATTCCAGTGAAAAATGGGAAAGCCATGTCTGTAATCTGAAATATTTCTGATTTCTAGATTTGCTGTAGTGAGCAGTCAGCAAACAGACTATACAATGCTTAAGGATTGCAAATACAAATCCTCTAACCCTTTTCACTTCCACTCACCTGCAGCTTCTGTGTACTGCTCAGTATGATTCAATGCATCAGAGCCAATATAAAAATAAGGATGAATCCCAGGGACCACAAATGTAACATTTCCAAAGTCTGTGGAACCTAGAAGCAGCATAGAGATTTTCTTAATGGAAGTGTTGGGCAGTTTTGAATGCTGTAAGAAAATGCATGATAGACATTCTCTCCAGCCCATATCTAAAATGGAGTATCCTTTGCCCCAAATACTAAAAAAAAACATTTCTAATGAGTCATTATTCATACAAATATCTCCTTTCACCAAGGTGTTTTCCCTAACTAGCCATCTTCAGGTGCTGCTCTCTAGTGTGCTTCTGATCAATGATCAGACACTGGACTGCAAGGAAGACGTACCAGCATGTTCCTATTCCTTTTACTGCTCATTTTTATCAAGTATCCCCTGACAGTGAGCTGTTAATTCAAGAACTGGAAAGCTGCAAACCTTGGGAATGTCAGGCGTTTCAGCTATTTCCCTGTTAGAGCCCTTTAGAACTTGACCCAACAATTCCTGCTTCCACAAACATGCAAATATTCAACATTCTGTAGGGGACTAAAGTAGAAACTATTTATCTTAAAACAAAAACAGATTGAGGTAATTGTTTTTTCCCCCATGTGTTTTGATTATTCTCAGTTATGGAAATCTCAGTGGCACAAGCACCTTTGAAATAAAATCAGAACTGAACTCCAGACAAAATGCTAGGACTTTGTAGATAAACACCTGATGCAATGCTGCAGATTTTAATGATGATTCTTTCATGCCTATCACTTTCAGTATGTTATCCAGCACCTATTTCACAGCCTAATCTACTGAATGATATCATCCCAAACTATAAGATTCTTCATAGTAAATCACCCAAGAGTCTACAATTACATCCCAAGTGGTTTTGGTTGGTTGTTTTGGTTTTTTTTTTTTTTACCCAAACAAGCAATCCACTCATTATCTGCTCAAATGACATTTCAAAGCTGAAGAAATCAACATACCAGTTATTCTGATATCCAGGTACCAGAGGAAGCATTGTTTTGTAGCAGGGAAAAATAGGGATAACCCACTAAGATCTCAATTAACTTTTTTGGGGCCAGAGACGCAAGAACTTGTTTCTTTAGCAGTGGTGTATAAAATTTAATTTTAACACATCGGGTAGCCTCTATATCGTGATACTTTATGAAGAAAAGATATTGGTAATGCTTTAAGATTTAGTAATTAAATGACTGAAGAATACAGATTTTACTTGGAAGCCTATAGTTACTAGAAATGAGTCCACAGAGCCTACATTATTAGGACAGGGGGTTGCTATTTACTCTGCTTACAGATAATGGAAACAGCAAAGCTTGTTCAAAAACATCTCTTCCTATAAATTCAGGATGCATCTGAAGAAAATCCAGCTCTTGGCACAGCAATAAGTTATTTTAATTTCCAGCAGTCTCCACTACTAATTGATTCTTTGGTCAATCTGGACAGACAAACCAGAAGTTCTGCATACCCCAGACTTAACCACGGGTTCTAGACCTACCTTACTAAGTCCCAATATACCAACTGCTGCAAAGACGGTGCTGCCCTTTTCCCTACTCTCACTTAGTGAATGAAACATTAGAAATTTCACTGCATCACAGCTCTGAGTCATGTCATTCCTCCTAAATATATATCCATGTTCACTGTACTACCAGTTGACATGTTATTTTTGCTGAATAGAAGATATTTAAATTGGGTATTTTCTAGTGATATGGAGAGGCAAAATCCAGACAGCTTTTAATAAAAACGTGACAGCTAAATCTTCCCTTCTATCAGACAAAATGTTACACCCTTTATGGGAATAAAGAGAGGTATGTTTAGAACACCAGGTGTTCCAATAGTTTCCATACAAATATCTGAAATTGTATGCTTGCTAGACACATACAGATTGGAAGCATAAGTAATTGCAGTTATCAATGCAATATACATAATCCTGTACTATCTTCAACAGAGAGATACTGGAGTTCCAGCCTCTCAAAAATATGTCCTGAAGCCTCTTCAAGTCACTGCATATTTAATGGAGTCATCTTTACCACAAAGATGAACAGAGGGGAAAACACAAAAGATTCCAGTGAACGTTTATATACAATCCCAAACTTCAAAAGTGGAATTTTCAAATACACTAGACCTTCTTAAGATTTTATCAGTTTTGTGCACAGGAAGTGAATGAACCCCATGAATACTACATTTTGACCAGATTAAGTTATCACAGGTGTGGGTGCCTCAACTAAGACATGTTTAACTAAGCCATCTGCTTTAGGAGGTTATGATATCCTGCAGCAAAGCTACCCTACCTAGCAGAAGGAGAAACAGGTCCTGGCACCTGTTCCAAGCTAGGTCAGCCTCACATGATGTCACATCCCCCTGGCTGTGTGCCCAGTGAGAAGAGCTGCACGGGGCACAGCTGGAGTGTGTGACCTGAGGTACTGGAGGAAGCCCTGGTGAGGCTTGTCTGCCTGGAGCGATACCTGGGAACAGAGCGACACTAATGCCCGTGCAGAGGTGGCAGCGAGTGCGCTCAGCTCTTAACGACTGTTCTGCTGCACAGACATGGAGAAGCAACTGAGCTATCTTCCTTCCCTTTCAACAGAAGAAACTGATATCCTAAAAGAAAACATTGAAAACCACATGAAAACTAAACAGAAATAGAGGTCTTGAAAAAGATGACACAAAATACTCAACCGCCCCCAGAAAAGGGTAGCATACAAAGTTCCACTCCTATGGCTCTGGAGACTGTGCTTTGTTATCTCTCCTGAACTCCCACTGCAAAAATTCAGAGGAGAAGCTGTGGAAAGAAAATTCAGTAAACCCTACTGCAGTGTGAGATAAAAAAAGCAATTGCTCAAGCACATTTTGACATTTGACATGCAATTCAAGGACAGGACAGCCATACAGAGAGTTTTGGTTTAAGGAAGGTAATGGTTAACATTGAGCGTATCATATAACTTACACATGAAAGCCCTATTGCAGCTGGGTGTCTGTGAAAAGTTCATTTCAAGACCTCTGAACAAAAGCAAGATCACCGATATTCATGATCATCCTTACTACAATGGTTTGTAGGAATCAACTAGCAGAGCTCCACAAAGTTGCACTACAGTAAACATTTTAAGGTTCCTCAGCCCCTTTCTTTGGCTAAAAAGCAAAGTAGTAAATCTTATTTGTATTACACTGAAGAAAGAAGGAAGAAATCTGCCTTAAGTTATAATTTGTTTTTAAACACAAGACAATGAACCAGTGTTTAATTTGGAAGGGAAGAAACAAAAAAGAACCATTACCATTAGATACCAAGAATATAATTAGATACAATAGATATCCCCTACCCACAAAAAGAAGTTTGGAAAGATGTTCCTAAACACGAAATTTGTCCAAACGCCAAAGATAATCTTCATTTAATATAAAGAAGACAAGTAACACAATCAAACTAATTAAAATAACTTTTTACTGAGAACAGTATTTTCCTATAAAGAGAAAAATCTTTAGCATGAATGGAGTAAAAATGTTTATAAATACAGTTAAGATCAGTAGTGAAGGCTAAAAGTATGAGCAGAAGCTGAGACTTGAACACAGCTCCTGTAGAAAGATTCTGAAAAAAAAAAAAAAGTTAAGGATAACGAGTAACCCACCTAGGCATTCAATAATTCCCACTTCTGTTATAGCTCAGAGACCAAGAAAGTTAAATCGTCTGAGACATAGTTAAGACCCAAAAGTGAACACCTACTTGAAGAGCACCCTTTGGAAAACTAATCTGTTGCACTCATGAACTAAAATCAGAGGCATGTAATTACCTGTTAACGAAAAGATTAATTACCTGTTAATGAAAAGATTAATTTAGGGTTAGTGAGATACTTAAACTTCCATTTATAAATCTCTCCAAAAACTCCCTCTAAAATAATTGTTAGATTCTAGTAGATTTGTTTCTATGTAAACATGGAAAATATTATTAAACAAGGTTCTTAAAAACGAAGTCTCATCCCCATTTACAGCAAACCAGGATTCTGTATTTTAAAACCACAGAATGAAACACAATTCATGACACATCCTCATGTTCTCAGAAAGACTGCTCTTAGCCTTCTATCCCTTCCCCCAACCAAACTGTTTATGACTTGAAATATTTTCAGAACTGTTATCAGAAGGTGTTTACTGCTTTTCTTACCTGTTCTTAGCTTCTACAAAAAATACAGAAATATAGGCCAGAGATATAAACCTTCTACAGAGCTTCAGCTTTGTAATTTGGCTTTTTCTTCTGACCAAACTGTGTTTAACTTAGCTCTATTTTGTTATTTTAAACACTTGAGGGTTGATCAACCTAAGCTTAAGTCACAATGAAAAATGCACCTGGAGTTACCTGATAAACCATTCAAGATAGCATCTTCTGATATAAAATCTATTCCAAGCTTCTTTCCATTCTCCTTGTAAATTTTCTGCAGGCTCTTATTTGGAAGCACATTGTAGTAATCATTTTCACCACCTTTTATTTCCACCTAGACAAAAAACCGAAATTATTTTAAGTTCTTCTCTAGTGCAGGGCAGTTCAATGTAAACAATCTGAAGGCCAAAAAAAAAAAAAACTCCTACATATCCAGACTTCAAGCCCAAGGCAAAACAGATGTAAATGCTAAGTTTCTTTCAAAAATACAACATTCTGCCAAGTATCACCCTTGATCAAAACACAGCTGGTGTTCTGTTCAGTTTGCACTAGACAGCCAAACTCCAGAAGCAAGGATTTCAAAATTTTCTCTAAAAATAGGAAAAAATATTTCCTATAACAGTATCTAATGATTTTGCTGGCAGGTACTACTAAACTACATAGAAATAAACAGAAGGTTTTATCAAACTGTGTGTTACCTTTTTTTAGAATGCTTCCAATAACTACAGCCCCATTCATTAAATGGCTTCACACAAGTAAGAAATTTGAAAGCAAATGGAAAAAAACTATCAATGTCAAATTTGAAAAGAGATCATAACTTTCACACTGCATCAAGTGCACATTCTGAAACTCTTTTCTAGATATAGTGAAGGGGACACGGTAGGAAAACATCATCTACCCCCTTAAATAGAGTATAAAAGTGACATGCTAACATTCACATACCCCATACCAATTTGTTCTGATGATCACATACATTCTTCTCACAGCTGAATTAGTCATAAGCTTGTAGAGCAAGTAGAACCATCTATCTTAGCAACACAAAAAAAGGTAATCATATTGTTTGAACCAGCTAGATGAGACACACTTCTGTTTACTAAAAGCAAAAGAAATGAGAATGCTAATTGAAAAATCACTCAGTTGCTTTATGAGCCTGCTGTTTAATGGGGCAATGGACCTAATGACCAAGAAGAATACGGGAAAAAAACCAGACTGAAGACCCAAGACCTGTTTTGCTTGTTTCTACAGGTGAGGTGTGCCACCAAGCCTCCCAGGTCTCTGAGGCTAGCAGGACTATCTGTAAAACAGAAGCATCATCACAGCAAAACAAAAATAAATTACAGGGCACTTAAAGAAACTGAATGTACATGGGATCAGGGAGGATGCATCTAAGGATGCAGAGTAAGAGAAGCAGAAATGCAGTCTGGGAGCTATCATTTTTTAAGTGTCACTGCAACAGAGAAGAGTTCTAGCTCACTGAACAAGAGCTAAAGGTCACATCCTCTTGAAGGACCAAGAGGAGATCCTTGAAACTACACATTCCTCACACCATCCTATCCTCAAGTTCCCAGAGGGATTACAGAGCAAATGAATGCTCCTAGGACTCATGCCCAGGCTCATGAATCACAAGGTGATTGTGAACATCCAGCACACAAGATGGAACTCATTTAAGAGTAGGCAGTGCATGACCAAGTCTAGCTTTGCATAACAACACATCTGGCTCAGATGACACAAGACATGCAAGCTCCAAGTGCTTTATTATCAGGGGCACAATATACCACACTGCTGCCTGTTACTTGTAGCACCCATCTGCAACTAAGACTGGTGCCATTAGTGTTTTAGTATTTTTATTACTGATGTAGACAACCCCTGTGAGACCACATGTGGTGCTGTGTTTGTTTGGTTTCTCTTCAAATCAAGACTGGAGCTAGGCCAGGGGAAGGCCACCAAGATGATTAATTGGAGAACATGGTGTACAAGGACAGACTGAAAGAATTTGATCTGCTGAGCCTTCACAGAACAGAAGGTTAGTGGGGCATCTTACTGCTGTCTAGAGTTACCAGATGGGAAGGGTGAGAGCAGAACCAGACTTCTCACATGTCAAAGTGATGCAACAAGAAGCAACAAAGGAAATTCCCCTTGGACACAACAGAATCATAGAGGGTTGATGAGGGAAAGGTCATCTTGTCCAGTTCCCCTGCTCAATCAGGGTCACCTAGAGCTGGCTGCCCAGAACCATACTGAGGCAGCTTTTGAGTATCTCCAAAGATGGAAACACTGCAATCTTTGCAGGAAACCTGTTCAGTTTTCCACCTCAAGTCACTGGAGCATAAACATTAGGAAAACCCTTGTTCACCATGAGGTAGGTAGAGCACTTTTTGAGAGGTGGTAGAATTTCACCCTTGGAAGTACTTGAAAGTCCACATGGCACTCAGCAACCTGCTCTAACTGGTCCTGCTCTGAACAGAGAATTAGACCAGATGACCTCCAGAGGTCTCTCCCAACACAGATTCTTCTAGGATTCTGTGGCATTCTATTTATAAACCAAAGCTTTCTTTCAGGACAAAAAAGAAACAGAACAGAAAAAGTGTAACAGTAATTTTGATTTACTTTGAGTAAACACTATGCAGACAAATAAACTTTGATTTCCTGTTCTGGTCTGTGTAACAGAAACACATGACAATGAATATATTCTTACCTTGCATCCTGTGGCCACTGCTGCAGATTTGAAGCAGTTCTCAACCTTCTCTGTCAGAACAGAAAGTTCTTTTCTTGAAGGAGCCCGCAAGTAAAACTCCAGTTCAGTGTAAGAAGGAATGATGTTAGGTTTCACGCCACCATTTTTTATTACACCTGCAGAAAGAGAAAAGTTGTGTTGTCAGTGTTGAATGCAATTGCTTGATCTCCAGCCCTTGTCATGAAATTCCTGGGTTAAGAACTATAAATATATAAACAAAAACAACAAAACATTAGCTGAACATGAAATACAAACAACGCAAAAAATGCAGTGTGTGGACAAAGTTTCTTCATCATGTCAGATTAAGTGGAACATGTACATGTCTTTCAGCACAATTTCACAGCATTATTTGGTTAGACATCTGTTTTACATCCCAGAGTCAAGCCAAACTGGCATTTCTAATTAATCCCGTAAAATTCAATGCATTGGAGTCATAAAGCAATCTGTCTGCCAACAAGAAAAGAACTGCTCTAAGGGCTAACTTGGATTCCAACTTAAATGTTTCCTCAATTAGAATGTTTCCAACTTACTTTGTGAGCTTGAAGAAAAACGAAGTAAATTGCATTTCTCAGCAATACTGGAATAACGTGTATTGCAGTGCACAGAAAGTTCATTAGCTTGCTCATATTAATTCTTCAGAAATATTGGGATGTATAATACATGTAGCTTTATTCACAAGTGCAGTTTGAGTTTAAAGTGTTCCCTCGAGGAAATGTGTGATTAATGACATTTTCTACCATTATGGTATCAAAGGCATTACCACAAAAGACAGGAACATTTATATATTTTTACAAGAACACATTGTAGATCTCAGTTCCACATTAGATTTCATTGCACTAACAGCTATTTGCTTCCAACAGGCTGTTTCCCTGGCTTCTTACCATCAATTTCTTGTATGTGGAATTTGATTTGTTTTCTGTAGAACCTGAGAAACTTCTACCATAACTGGAAATATTGCAGAAGCTACTGATGTGTGTCATGGAAGCCTGAAGAGACAGCACAAATGGAATGCAAATAGGCAACAAAACGTTTCTTTTGGTGCAGAAAACCTATTAAGAACCTCACCTCCAGTCTCAAATACAGTCAAAATAAAACCCAAAGTGTTGAATTAATCCAGTATCACTATTTGTCCGTAACAATAGGAACAGCTCAGATGAGAGAGACAGACATCACAGGAAAGGAAGCAGTAAATATTCATGCAAATTTGCATGACACATGCCCATAAAAAGCTTTCTCAGAACGAGCAGCTTCATGAGTAAACAGCTTTCACTTGTCTTGTCCAGCACAACTGTAAATGGAACTCGAGAGAGTCTGAGTAGGTCTACAGTTAAATTTCAATATAACTGCAATATGGACTGGACAGCAGACCTGAATTAAAAGTAGGCTGCCTGCACACTATTAGTAGCACCCAATCTGCTCTTCTGGATGGAAGCTGTTTCTTACAACCTGTTTAATACAACATCTTAAGCAGAAAAAAAAAAATAAAAAAAATCTACATTTCTGTTTTTCAACGGGGCAACATATACTCCATTCATAAGCAGAGAAGAAAGATAGTATCAAAATCTCAGGTGAACTCAAGACAACAGTATTTCATTACATGAAACATTGGTTAGAAATTGTAGACTTCAAGTCATGGAAATTATTTCAGCTTTTGTTAGTGGGTTAACACTACTATTTTTAGGATCAGCTTACTCAGCCACTGATTATACTGCAAGTCTACATGAGATCTCCTACACAACGTTGTAAAGAAAGCATGCCTAAAATTAAATCTCATTCTGGCTGCTTGTCCTTTCCCAGAAGTAATTTAAATATTTCTACTTTGAAAAACCAGGTTTATGACAGCAGTTTTATCAACACAGTAATTTCAGTTTTGCTGCTGTTCAGGAAGCATTACTTCCAGAAGGCTTGTTTAGTTACTAAACAAATTGTTGATTTTTTGCCAACATTACCCATGGAGCCTTTAGAAACTACAAAGAAAGCAGTATTTTGGGGTTAAGGCTTAGATTGAACAGAAGACTTAGGCATCTTCAGCCTTAAACCTGCAACACATGGATTGCAGACACCAAAACTTGTAATTACAAGCCTTGCTTTCTACAGAGAAATAAACTAGAGAAGGCTGTGCCCACTGCCTGAAAGTCATATGGGCATGCTGCACAACAGAACTGCAAACAGCTTCATCTACAGTCTAAAGGATTAGGACTCCATCCAGATATCCTGGAAAGAAATGCACACTTGTATTATATACAGCACAAGCAGCCAAGACACATAATGATCAGCTCAGAAGTTCTGGAAGGATTTTTAGCTCATAACAAGTATTCCAAATAAACAGCTCTACATTCAAAAGTCCTTTAGAATTGGCAAAGTTTCTTATAATTCAACTTGGAAAAAGTTATGTTGGTTGTGATAAGGAACGCTTTAGGTTTATAGCTAAAGGGCAGCTTCACCTCAACTTTTGAACCTTTCTCACTTTACAGGTAGAAATGCACAATGTTGAATGAGGACAAATCAAGCTTAATGGTTAACATGTCTTACTGCAAAATGGCATTTCTAATCCAAAACCAACTAGACATTAAATATCAGAATCCAGTGAACATCTAGTTGATTGGGCTACTAATCAGGACTATAATCTTCTGCCACCACTTGTTTTTTTTGTACTTCACCAAATAAATTTAATTCCGGACCACTAGACTCTTCCAATACATACCATGTAATTAATGGAATGTCTACTAAAAAAATTGATGCAGTAAGTAATACTTCACTTTTTAGAAGCATTTACTCTTACGCCTTTGCAAATCCACATATACTAAGAAGTTCAAGGTCATGTACCAAAATAAACTTTGCTTTTTTTTTTTCTGAACTGCAACTTCAAGACTTAAAATTGGTCTAGCCTTTACCTGGGCATTGGAGTCCCCTTTCAAATCTGACCTCTCAGCCTATTTTGCACAGTTAGTTCTGGGCACCAGCATGATCTTGAAGATTGCAGACACACCATTTAAATGAAATGGTGGTGTTTGATAATATCTGAAGAGACTATACTAATTTAGTGTTTTAGTGCAATACTTTGGAATGTGTGATATTCTATGTTAGTACTTCAACAGCCTAAACTCTTACTTGCTGGACATTAGGTTTAATGAAGATCTCACCATGAACTCTCCAGGTCGGTTTCATTTGCTGTCTTAAAACAGACAGATTGTTGTACGCAAGAACAGCAGCATCTAATGCATTAACTCCTTCCCAAGGATAAGCAGCAGCATGAGAAGCTTTTCCATAGTATTTCACAGTCACACTAGGAAATAAAAGGCATTGCTTATTTGTTTCTCATTCACTGAAAAAAAATCTTTGAAATGAAAAAGTTCCTTTTGTTCCCATTACATATACATTATTTGAATTTTGTGCAGCATAACACCCAACAATTTACCTGGCACTAGACTGTTGCATAGTTCAACTATCTCTGAGTGCAGAAAAACAGTGAAAGATTTCTAGACAACCAGTAAAATGGAATGATACCAAGAGCCAGTCAGGCAAGGGAGTTATTGGGAACACACCATATATAGCCTTTTCCTGAAGAGTACACATTTCACATATTAACTAAATTTCTCCACTGCTTTTTTTACACTCCCTGACTCTTCTCAGACTTAAAGTTACTAACACTCTTCTCAGAGGATAACAAACCCTCTTCTCTGATTCAAAACTGGAAGCTGAGTGTCCTAATTCTTGTCAAATAAAATGTGTACGGTACGTAAGATAGCAAAAGCACATAAGATCACATATAACTCGTGTCTAAATAACAAAAGTCAAGTTTTGCAAGTATGGAAAAGCACAGCCTACTGTAAAATGCACATTATTACACTACAGCAAGGATGTTCTCTCCTTGCACCCCCCAAAAAAGGTGGTAGAAAGGCTTGTAACAAGGAGGAAATCTAATGCAAAGTCGGCCCTCCAACCTCACAGAAATCATAAAATATTGCACCTCAACATATCCGGTAAAAAGTCACGCTTTACTTCATCTGAGGGCCATTAATATTAGCCTTATAAAATAACTTACTATTTCAGACTATATGAGAACTCTTTAGAAAAGAGGAAAATAATAAATACTGACATCTACAATAAGGTCTCACTATTTATAAAATACACAAAACTAACGCTGTTTGTATTCCATACCCACTTCTTTACAGAAAAAACTCCATCTTCAAGCATTCCTCTCACCCCAAGACACACAACCTGTCTCTTATCCAGCCATGACCAGCCTAACTTGTTTGTTATCCCTCTGTCTTGCACAAATGCCAAGTTAACCAGCTATCCTGAAGTGACCCCTTGTGCTCAGAACCCTGCCACAGCTGCAAGTCAACACCAGCACTTAAATTCTGGACGGCAAAGAGGGACACAATGCAGTGTACTGTTGCAACAGGAAACATCTCTTACTACTTCTGCAATCCAAATTAGGCATGCCTTTTTCTATCCCTACTAATCTTCCAAGAAAATCATAGAACTCATTCTCTAGACTATGAGTTTAATTTAAAAATTATTATCATTAAGAAATGTAAGAAACTTGTCCATTAATATCCCAAGTATTAGACTGCAACTCCTCAAATCAACTCACAAAGATCCCTGGGCATTCTCAAAAAAATAGAAAGAAGGCCAAGTACAGCAGAAAAGTCATGCTTCAGCATTCTTTTCCACAAGAAACATGTGTTTCTTATTAAAAAAAAACGTTCTTTCAGCATTCCTTTATTTGTACTTCTTTTGCTACACAAATGTCACAGACACTCAGAAAAACCCAACAGACTGCAGAATAATAACACCCTAAGCCAGCTTAAGAATACCAGCAGAAGAATGTGGATCCTGTTTGACCAACAATAAATAGGCTGATTAAGTGAAGGGTAAGTGAATAAGAACTAGCAAACTTTGCCATGTATTCACCAGTTATCCCAATATGTTAATCTTCTTTCAGGCACAAGACAGCTTTCAGAATTGCAGACACAGCAAGACTAGCAACTTAGTGATCACCAGTCCTTAAACTCCCTGCAAACAGCCAAAGATCAAGTAAAATTAGAAAAACTGCCTTTGAAACCTCATAATTACACGAAACATGACAAACTCAGTATTTCAAGCTTTTGAAGGTAGTAAGTTGTTTCACTGAGCACTTCAATTCCATGCCTCCTCCATGTTCAAAGGTTTAAAGGCTATCTAGGACTTGCATCCTACTGCAGACCTTGACCTCTGAAGAGAGATTTCCAAATCTTACTGTATCGAACTCAAAACATTATTGAGGACAGAAAGACCAAACTATCATGAAAACTACATCTTGAAGACTATAAATAAAGTCTTAAGGTAAAGCAAAGGCAAGCTGGGCCAAGTCTTGAAGGAGGTTACAATAACCAGTTAAGACTCTTTAGAAGAAGCAACATAGCAGAGAACTGGCCAGGTGATGAAGACTAACCCTTGTCTGTTTTACCAGGAAACTTGGCAGCAACAGAAGCAAATTATCCACTGGAAACAGCCCTGGTAAAAGCAAAATGGTCAGTAAAATCAAGCATATCAGAGCTGGACAGTAGCACAGTCTGAAAACAGTTCCCAGTTCATCAAGTCATAAATGACTGGAAAATTAGTTATTTAAATAATTTAGAATTTAGGGCGAGACGGTCGAATGTAACACTTGTAAAAACTGTTGCTCTGGAGGGAGTTTACTAGTGGGGTCTCTGCAAGACCAGACCCTGGGACGAGGAATCACGTAACACATAGAATGTGACACAAAATGTAGGAACAAAACCTGCTGGTAGGGTACTGTGGGACGCTGTGGAAACAATTGTTTACAGCACCAAAGAAAGAACAGCATGGCCTTGCAGACTGGCAGAGCGAGAAAAGAGTGAAACTCAGAAGTATTTTTTAAAAATCGTGTACTTAAAGACCCTGTGTTTGCCTAAGAGTTGATTGCTTGAAAATGACTGAAGAGGAAGTCCCAAACATGCCAGCTGTCTCCAAATTTATAAGGAAACACTGTGGTCCCTGCATCAGCTGAGTAAGACCTAAGGCAATTGCACCTCATGTACTGTATACAGTTCTGGGGATGCACAGCCAGCAAGGTGTACTTTAAGACAAGCCAAGTGACTGAAAGCACAAGTGAGTCAGTCCTGTCTCTGAACATCAGGGCTAATAAGAAGAAGACAAGGTATAATTTTGAAAGAGTTATATGGCTGGCAAAAAAGACAGCTGTGTGAGAGTAGGACTGTTGTCCTTCCTTACACTGGGAGCAAGCATGAAGGAAAGACAGGCACTACCTTGGATCAAAACCTAAAAGTTCATGTAAAAGTTAATACACACAACATGGCCATGACTAAATTTAGTGTGGAAATTACTACAGATCCAAACTTCAGTTAGGCTCAGCTGGACAGCTCTTTTCAAAAGGAGGAAGGCAAACGTGAAACACCTTCCAAACTGATTAAAATGCAGACAGGATCGCGTAACTGGTATCCAGGAAAGCACAGAACTACAACCCTTGAGACCCTGCAGCTGCATCTTTAAATTCTACTTCAACACGTGGCATAATCACATTAATGTTTAAAAGAAAGGCCTAGAAACATCAGAACAAAAGAAAGATTTTTGGGATACATGAAAGATTATCTCAGATCAGTCAGGGGTTTGAGCACTAGGCTGAACACACCACTTTCGACGAATGGCTCCGAGTGGCGTTCCCTAACAGTAATGTGGCTCCTTGGCTGAGTGCAAATACCTTTGTCTGAAGGGCACCTGCAAAGCTCCGGGTTCAGCCACTGCTAAAGCAGGTCCCCTTCTCAGGAAGGGGACAAAAGGCTAATAACAAACCACCTCTTTCCACCTGAACCCACCCACTCACTCATGCTCGGCCACGTCGGGCAGGTAAGCAGCGTTTTCTTGCGACGGGTGCGCCATGAAAACCACGTCCAGGCCATCGAAGGCTCCAGCCTTGATCAGGTCTATTTTGCCTCCTCCTTGCTCCTCCGCGGGCGTCCCCAGCACGGTGACCTGCGGCACAAAGGCGCAGAGGGTCAGGGGCTGTCGGGGAGCGCTCCCCGCCGCTCCCGGGGAGGTTCCCACCTGCACGGCCGCGGGCTCGGCCAGGCCCTCCAGCGCGGCCTTCAGCGCCAGCGCGGCGGCGGCGCCCACCTCGGCGATGAGGTTGTGGCCGCAGGCGTGCCCGAGCCCGGGCAGCGCGTCGTACTCGCAGAGGAAGGCGATGCGGAGCGGGTCCCGGGCCGCCGCCGCGCCCCAGTCGGCGCGGAAAGCCGTGCCCAGCTTGTAGCGCGGCTGCACGGCCCAGGCGGCGCCGGGCAGGTCCCCGCCGGAGAAGAAGCGGGTCAGGGCGTCATGCGCCTGGTGCTCCGCGTACGCCAGCTCGGGACGGCTCCAGATGTCGCGGCTCAGCGCGCCCAGACGCGCGGAGTTCAGATCCACGCTCTCGCACGCCCGCTGCTTCAGCGCCTCCAGCGCGGCGGCGGGGCCGCTCTCCGGCGGCTGCTGCGGCTTCATGAGACCTCGGGAGCGCCGGTCCCCGAGTGACACGAACCCGCCGCCGGCACCTGCCCTCCGGCGCGACACCTGCGCTGCCGCCCCCTTTTATCGCCTCTCCGCGCCGCGAGACACGCTGGGAAATGTAGTTCGTTGTCACGGCCCCGCTTACGGGCGGCGGCCAGCCGGAACTCTCCGCCCCAGCGTGCCATGCGCGGCAGCCTCGCCAGCCGGCGGAGTTTCTCGGGCCCGCCCGTATCCCGTGCCGGCCGTGCTGCCCAGCGCCGCCCGCTCATTCCCCGCCGCGGGATCGCGGGGAGAATCCAAGGGTACGGGGAGGAAACTCACGAGTTGAAATAAAGACAGTACCATAGGGAAAGCAAAAGCCGCGCACACAAGCAAGGAATGAATTCCCTGCTTCCCATGGGCAGGCGGGTGTTCCGCCGTCTCCAGGCGAGCAGGGCCCCATCACAGCCAGCAGTGATTTGGGAAGGCAAACACCATCACTGCAAACATCCTCCCCTCCCTCCTTCTTCCCCAACTTTACATACTGAGCATGATGTTCCATGGTCTGGAATGTCCCTTTGGTCAGTTGCGGTCACCTGTCCCGGCTGTGTCTCCTCTCATTCACCCCCAGCCCCCTCCCCAGCCTGGCAGTACAAAATCAGAAAAGGCCTTGGCCCTGTGTAGGCCCTGCCCAGCAACAACAAAAACATCTCTATATTTTCAACCCTGTGTTCAGCACAAATCCAAAACACAGTCCCATGCCAGCCATTGTGAAGAAAATGAACTCTGCACCAGCCAAAACCAGCATAAAATATTAGAAAGATAAATTTTGTGTTGGAAGAATTGTCTTGTTAAACTTAAGGGCTTGGTGTGCTTCAGTGATCTCAGACCTGGTGGGGAGAGGGTGGTGTTAAAAAAGCTTGGGAAGCAGGACATCCCACTGATAGTGGGTAAAAAGAATGCAGAATTGACAGGCCACGAGGTCATTTGGCAGAACTCCCACGATAAGGAGGAAACTAGAAAAGCCAATTCAGCAACACTGCTGAAATCAGCTCCAACTGGGTGAAAGGTAATTCTTTGTCAGAGGGAGAATGTAACCACCAAATCATGGCCCCCTGACTCAAAAGAAGGGAAAGACTGAGTATGTAGACTAATTAGCACAAGAAGAGAGAGACTCACTTAACCAATAAAAAATAGAACACTAAGTAAGAGGAGAACTATGTAACTTGTAGCCAAGGAACAGTCATGCTTTTGCTAAAATGTGTAAGTTGTGAAATGTTTTGATAGTGGATTTACCACCCAGCACCCCTTTCTGTGCAGAACTGTAAATAAATCAAATACCTGACACTGAGTGTGGATTAGCCTCTTGCACACTGGGCCAACAAACCTAATTTGGCACAGCACACTGCATGCCTTGTTACATACGTGTGTTAACATCACAACGCCCAGAGATTACATTCAAGTGCAAGGTGTGCTGTGACTCTTCTGGGCTTGGAAACACCCTGTCTTCTTCGATATCTTAATTTATTTTTTTTTCCAACAGGAGCCCTCTCTGACTGGATTTGTGTTTCATCTTTACATTTCTCTGGGATTTCTGCAGTCCAGGTCTATGAGAGCCAGCTGGTTGGGAGTTTTTAGGTACAAGTTACATAGCAAGGAACCTGCCTATTGAACCAACCCATATCTGATAAAAATTTGAAGTCAGCAGGAACAAAATTACAAATTCTGGGTAATTTACTAATTTAATTACCAGAAATTCCCTTTTTATTAATTTATCCACTGGATTCTTTCTACACAACTTTTTTTGTCAACTGGAGAGGTGCTTTGGTGTGCTGAACTGCAGGTTTCCCCTCTCCACAGAAGATGAGGGTGGTTCTTTTCTTAGTGGCACCCAAACCCTACAGGACTCTCAGTCACTCCAAGAAGAGCTCAGGCTCCCATGACTTACATTTGTCACGAGCTATTTTTAGCTTTGCAACATGCTACAAGTATTATGGTTATAGACGGTTCTTTCCCTCCACCTCACATTCTTCCAAGTGGGATAAAGCCATCAATCCCAAAACGTGCTGAACTTAGTTTGAACTCTGGACACATGTTGAACAATCCTTATGGATGCATGCAGTAAGTATTTGTCAACAGCTGAGGGGGCACATACTCAGCAAAGGGTCACAATAATTCGGATCTGTTTGCCAAGGGATTTTTAAGGCTGGAAGCCCTTTGGAGCAAGCAGAATGTTCCTGAGGATAGTGCCAGACCAGCATTCTTTAGGAGCAATCACTCTAGGCATACATCAATCTCAATCATTTTTGCACTCATGGAAAAAGCTGGCTCCCACTTTAAGTTTTAATGTATTTTTTTCTACCTGATTCCTTGAGGCACCACTGTTCACTATATAATTGTGTATTTCTTCAATAAAAACACAGTGTCCTGTTGAACCTGCAGAGATTCATTCAGGACACCCTATAGCTTCACATACTTGATCAGTAGTGTGGCATTACAGCTGAGAATGCTGAGCCTCAGAGCCACAGCTAACGGGAATGGTGAGGCTTGGCCATGGAGCAAATTGCACTGTGACAGCTGCCTCCAGACAAACTGGCTGCTTGTTTGGAGGGCTGAAGAAGGAGTGGAGAGTGTACAGGAATGCCAGCATCTGAAAGTGGGACAAAGTCAACACTGGCTGCTCCAGGAAAATTTACCACTCATGGGGAACAGCTGAATTACTTTTAGGGATTATGTTATCTGCTCACAGCTTGTGGTTTTCCTTTCCAATTGAGAAATCTCAGATAATCAGAGGGTTGGATTACTAATGTGATCACTGTCTCATTTGCTTGAAATTGACCTTTAGAATATAGTTTAAGTCCTCATTGTCTGCTGAGGATTTGTGAAGCATGCAGCACTAAGATAGCAAATAATTTTATAAATTTAAGCATTATAGAGTTTATGCCAGCTTGAAAGCTCCAATTTGCATGTTTGAAAACTGGTAATGATAATTAGTGTGAACATCAGTTTACACAATAATGGGTATGTTATTTTGGTATGTTCCACTTCACAATCCCAGATAATTTGCACACACTATGTACAACCTGCAAGTGTGGTTCCTTGAGAGGGACTTGCTGGCTGGGGGAGTTTTCCTGCATACCTCCTGGAATATGCTCCTGAAAAATGACTATTTTTCATTTGGAAACAGTTTTTCAAGACACGCAATAGGTCTCTGCTTCCAAAAGTTCACAGTTCTACCATGATTTTCCCTTGTCCAGCCAAGAATTTGTGCCACTCGCTAGGCTGCCTTTGGTATTTGTGGGATCTTTACCTGAGCTGATGCAAGTCACTAAAATGGCACAAAATAGCTTATTCAAAAAGTTAGGTCATTTCCTGTTGGCTTTATGAGTTAAACTGAGCAATGATCCACAAAGAGCTAGGACAAGGGAAGTTGTAGTGAGACTAGTTGTGTGGAAGCATGAGCTGCTCAGCCACTCTGATAAATCCTACCCTGACAGAGCTGCTGGGAGCATCACTGTCAAGGACAGCCCAGAGAACTAAAAATAAACACAGCTGCAGCATGTATTAAAGCAAACTGGGGGGCTTGGCTGTGAGCAAAGCAAAGAAACATCTTCACATAAGGTGAGGACTAAGCAAGGCGACAAGAAATTTTAATCTGGCACAAGAAAAACAGTGCTCTGACTCCTGAAATCAGATCAGTTCAGGAAAGACAAAGGAAAAGGTGTAAAGTTATTTTATTCATAAGAAACAGATGCATGTTAATGAGGCTTTCATTCCTTTAATAAAGAGCCTTTGCACTCCTGTTCTTATTCTTGTTCTATCTTCTCATCAGTGTATGTTGTGTGGAAGAACCACAGGATATTTACCCCAGAGACAGGATGGTATCTTTCAAATTAGCAATAATTTTCTTGCTCCTTATATTAGAAAATTCCAGGTCTCAGTTATTACCCTATCATATTTTTTCTTCTAATTTAGGAGAAGGCATCTGTCTTTTAACCTTTTATGCTGATTTGAAATTGAATTTAATTCATTGAATATCTTCAAGAGGAAAAAAACATTAATATTCAGTACCTTCATTTTCTATAGGTTTTGCCTTGGGTCATGATTACAAAAATGTTGTATTATAGTCAATCTAAATTATAAGTCTACAACATGAAAAACATATAACTGAACATGTTATTTTCTAAGACAGAGGAAAAATATTGGTCCATTAAAAAAACCCAGGTAAAAAAATACTGTGATGATTGTGCTAAAGAAATTATAATGATTTGATTGTGCTAAACAAATTATAATTTTTTGTGATTATGCTAAACAAATTATTGATTGTGCTAAACAAATTAGGATGGAGCATTAGACTGTTTAAAATACTGTTACTATATAGAGAAAATACAACCCAGCAACATTTCTCTGGGAAAAGCAAGAATTGTGCATATATTTGTTCATAAATAAACAAGAACAAACCTCACAGCTGCTAATTAAATTCATATTCCTGGAATCAGGCTGTAAACAAATGCTTGTATTTTTGTTTTGGAGGGTGGATGAAGTTCAGTAGCTTTCCATTGGTCTAAAAGAAGGAGCATCTGTTGTGGCCATAAAAAACTGGATGATCAAGTTTACCACATCCCACATTAGCAACATTAGGCATTGAGGTTGAAATCCAGATCAGACTGAACTCTGTGATAGTTTTGCTGTTGAATTCCGGGTGGCCTGGATTTCAAGCCAAAATCCAAAGCTTTTAAAACAATAGCACAGTGACTATTAAAAACAAAAGTAGGCAGTTGTTGTGTGTAGGAGCTCTACACTGGCCTGCCTAAGATAACATTCCGGCCGGGTTTACAAACAGCTTAATATTAGAAAGTTTGTATCAAGACATACAATGTTACAACAGTGAATCCTATGTTCAAAAAGAAAGCATGGTATGGGCTTCCTTGGTCAGCTCACAGTATCAATATCAACACAGAGCCAAAGAATTTTAAGGGACTCAGGAGGAGAAATGGCTTGAGTCACTGAAGCATACTGTCTCTTTTAACCATTACTGGATCAAGGATTCCACTATACATCATATAGATTTCTTATTAAGGAGAAAAAATGCATGGTAGGTGGGTTCAGAAAAGTGAAATCTTCTCCCTGTAGACATATCATTCCCACCACTTAAGAGTTAATTGGAGTGAGGTCAAAAATTCAGAGCAAAACTGAGACAGAAAACATGAGCTTATTATTCCCTCTTAATGTCTGGTTACATCATGTACAATGCTCAGAATTAAATCTGAAATCTCTCACACTGTGTTTTATTAGCTAGTGGTTAAGTGGTTAAGGCTTCACCATTTGCCCAAATGCTGTGAACCTGTAAGGTAAAAGATGTGCTTAGAGCTCAGACACCCTCACTGAGAAGGCAGCTCTGGCTATTTGCTGCTGGCCCCAGCTCGTTGTGCCTGCCAAAGGTGCCTGCCCCAGCTCTGGTGGCAGAATGAGACACAATTGCCTCTGAGCTGTTTCAGTGCAAAGTCCCAAAGCTCGATTCAAGCTGCCCCCACCCCCCTTGGCATTTTATGCTTTAAACACTGGATTTTATCCTGAAGCAGCTTAGAGTTATCTGTGTTCTCAGTCTGCTGACTCCACTATGTGGGTGGTATCCTCTGGGAGACAGACAATAATATTTTAAACCTACACAGCTATTTTCAAAACAATCACTTTCATGCACCATTAGCCACAAAGGCTGGTATAAGCTTTGCCAGCTTTGGACTGGTTTAACAAACAGTACTTTTCTATCTGATGCAGATTTTCATTTGTACTCTGAAAGCTGCAAGAATGCAGCAACGGCTTAACTGTAGCTATTTTTGCCCCCCCTTTTTTTTTTTTTTTTTTTTTTCCCAGCTGGGGTGAGATTATTTTTACAAGGAACATCAGTTAACTCCAAGAAAAGTTCAAAAATTGCCTGACTTAAACATTGCCAATTAAAGCAGATAGCTCTAGTAAAAAAGACAGGGCTAGATAAACTTAGATTTCTTTCTTTGGTTTGTCTCTCTGAGGACTTGCATAAGACTTATCAGCTACTAGGGGGCTCTTAGAAGTATGCACAGCATAATGTAAACAGAGAATTAAATTACTGATATCCAAGACTCTTAACACACAAAACTTACTGACTGCTTGCTCTCTCTTTCATACTCAAATTTTACTTTTGTAACAGCAAGAAAAGTGTCAAATATCAGAGATCTTGCCTCAGCAGAAAATGCCTTTGAACCCCTCTCACTCCTCCAATAAAAAAATCCTGCCTCAACTGTGCTCTTTTTTTCCTTACACTGTTGCATTTTCATATGTATTTTGATCTATTAATATGGTCATTATTTCACATTATACTATAGGTCAATAGTTATATTTGTATAATTTCTGTAGTAGCAGTATCATTACAGTCATATTGCTATCTCAGTTTGAAAAGATTTGTGATGAAAGCAGCCTAATCACATATGTCTCTTCAAGACACTTGATACTAAAACAGCTCCATTACTGTTTTATTTATTTAAGTATTATATTATTTGTTATATTATATTTGGTTGTAGCTTAGATTCTTAGTTCCTTTCTTCCTCTAAGAGGCAGTCAGAAAAATTCAATGGTTCATTTCATAGCAGTGATACCTTGAAGACCTAGAAATAAAACAACATGCTTTCGAGACAATAGTAGTATAGGAGGTAATATAAAGGCTAGTCTTTATTGGAGGCCTCCAAGGGAGAGATATGGAAAAATGCCCACCCTGCACAGTTGGAATATAAGTTTTATAAGTTTAGCAAATCAGCAAAATTGACAAGAATGCCCAGTTAGAAGCAGAAATGATGAAATAATTGCCCCCTTATAGTTCCACCTCTTTTGTAGCCCTCTTTTTGACAGGAACTAAACTTTGTTTACGAAAATGTGTCTTGAACAGCTGTTTTCAACCTTGGCTCTCAGGAAGAATCAAGATAGCATAGGGGCCTTGGAGCCTCTGGAATGTGTTTTGTCTTTCTGCCTATCAGGGTAGGGAAAAGTACTGGAGCTGGCTAGAAACTATATAACTTTATAACAATAGTCTACAGAGCTACGAACATATATATGAAAGAAATACGAAAGCAAAAATCATTCTGGCATCAGCACGACTGACTAACTGGGCAACAAACACAAACAGCCCAGAGTGGAAGGAAAAACTGATTAGGAGATGTGAAAAGCTTAAGTCTCTATGGCTTCCAACTCCTCTTGAAAGCTGATGAATATCACCTTTGAGCAGGAGAGAAGCATGGCAATGAGCAGCTTTCCCACTCTGTGTGTGCTGGGTGGCTCATAGACCACAGCACAGAAAACAAACACACAGAAAACAGGTCGGTGTGTTATGGCCGCAAACTGCAGCCACTCTGTCCATCGGTGTTAACTGCCCTCCACTACCTCTAAAAGAGAGTTAATCTATCCCTGTACATACAAGACCAAATGTTTTCTCTGTTAAATCCTGATAGAGCGGAAACAAAGTCAAAAAATTGTTACACTAATCTCCACATATTTAATTGCTTCCCTCAGCTCCCAGTTTAAAAATGGTTAATAACATTTTTCGTATTTGCAAATGTAAGTGAAAAATGAAATGCAGACTGTGTTAAACTTTTCAAAGTAATGAAAAAAATCTTATCTTTCTTGATGTTAAATGACTAGTTTTTACATCATATGCCACTAATGCTACTAGTTATTTGCATCCTATACTGCTAGAAATAGTTTAATTTTGCTATTGATTCGAGCAGAACCACAGTTAGGGCCTAGCTCTTTTATTCCCTTGAAGGAAGAAAGTACTTTTCAGCTCTTAAAGTTCTTTCTTTTTAATGGATTAAGCCTTTGAAGTATTACAGCTGTTTGTTCATAGACAGTATGCTTTTCTGGGTTAAACAGACAGAATATGACTACTCAACACAAACAATTCAATATACAATTTTCTATTTTAAAATTTATATTTAAATATAGGTGGACATTTTCCTTTCACAAAAATTATGTGAAAGCCTCTAGTTTGTTTCACATATTATTTTGCAGATAGACAGCAAATTTATTATATATTTGCAATCCACAGGAATCTTAAATGGATTACATCTGTTAGACATCACAAATTATTATTAAATACTTTGTTGTGGATTTAGTGGTACTGAGGAGCTATTAAGACAGAAAACCATCAGCTTACTGTGTCTAATTGAAAATCCCTTTACCCTCAAAGCTTTTATGTTATTATTTTTTTTTTAATTGGAAGTATGATATATTGCATAATAATAAAAACACTTGTATTGTGTTGACATTTTTCATAATACCCTGGGAAATTACATTAAAAAGTAATTATTTCTGTTCTTGATTTGTACAAATTATGCAAATACAAGCACAACAAGCCTTAAGGATGTTCATTAATAATTATTTGTTTAAGATATTAATTTCAAAACCACACATTCAATCAAACCCATGCTTTATCTAGTCACAGTGGGAATATACAAAGCAACAACACTGTAGCTGTAACTACTATAGCACACAATGGTCTTTTTATCTTTTTTAAAATTTCATTTGTAGTATCACAAATACAAGTAAACACACAAGATGTTTGCACTCATGTATACTTCTGAGTTTACTGCTGACAAAAAGAGGTTTACAGGTATAATGAATTTACAAGTTTGTGGGAATCGCTATCAGTTTTCTGGGAAAGAAATAAGCAGATACATGAAAAAGGAGAAAAATATATTTGTCTACAGAGTTACTCAAAATAATCATATTTCTAATTTGCAATACTATGAACTTTGCTAATTTTGTACAGATAATTCATGAGAGTGCAGTTGGATTTTGTCAAATCAATGTAACACACATGCAGAACTTGGCCAGAATTTCAGGGTCATTTTGGACTTGTGCAGTCCTCACTGTGAAATGAAATAAATATGTTTTTATATTTTTAAAATTCAAGGAAACAAAGGCATCCAGTATATCCAGAAACCTGTGAACAAGAACTGACAATTGCAAACAGTGGAGGTCAAACTCTATTACTGAACAAGCTAGTCCAATCTCCATTTTGGTTTCCACTAATGGTTAAGATGATTTTGAGGTGAAGTCATACATTGCCCAGTGACATCTTGCAAACTTGGGTGACGTGTTCTAGTTGTTTCTAGCCCTAGATCTTTAGTTACCTCGGCCTGTTTGTTGTTGCCTAGAGTTCAGCAGTTTGTCGCATTTTAGAGACCCTGAGCTGCCGTTTGTTGGGGTGCTTTATAACCTTGTTACTGTTACTACCATCCAGTTAGTAGCAGTGTGATCAGAGCCAGTTCCTTTAATTAAAAGCCCATCTCCTACATTCTCAGGCAGAGGGTTCATGTGCCAATGTCTGTGTACACTGTACTGTGTTTTATGTATATCACATGTACGTGAGCTCCCCTCTCCTTACCAATGCTGCTTACTGTACCACGTACCAAGGATACTTGTTAGGAGTTGTGTACAATGCCAGTGTTGCACCCATGTGGACATGTGCCTTTCCAGAAATCTTCCTATGAATGTCATTACTTAAAATCAGGAGCACTAGCTTTTTTTGGTTTTTTTAAAATCATCCTCAGTGTGTGGGTAATTCACAATGAACAGGCACATGACAGAGAGCTGAGAATGCTGTGCAAGGAACATAAAGACAACTGTGAAAGCGAAATACTCTTCAATTCACATGCTCACTGTTAGAGAACAAGAGAAGCAAATTTAGCTGCAGCCTGAAAAGACCCACTATGTACCTGTCTGGGGACTGATTTCAACAAGGCTGCTGGAGAAGCAGAAAGCAGGGGGACATGAGCACCTCTTTGTTGAAAGCAGTATTGAAAGCCCAGGATTTACCATCGACAAAAAAATCAGGCCCTTCTTGTGTTGCCCCCCCTCTCAGCCATATCCACCTCTGGTATATTACTTCAAGACCTGCACTCATTTGTATTATGTGATTGAACAAGCTGTTGTGATTAGTAGTCTCAGTACATACAGCAGCTAGGTAGAGCAACAGGGTATTAAAAATACATGTCAAACTGCAGGAGACCACAGAGAATCTGTAAACCTCTGTGGGTTTTAAGTGTCAACAGATGGCACGGCATGACCTACTTTGGAATAAATAAATTTAAAAAGAAAGGGTAAAGTTGCTCTGTCAAGAAGTGTCTGTGCTGGTACTGGGAAGCTGTGGAACTGCAGAGCTCAGGGGACCAACAATTGGGTGTCTCAAGGCTGCCAGCTGACTTTGCAGCCCAGGCATCATTAGTATGTGTTGGCTGTTCAGTAGCCTACTCAATATGTGCTGGTAATATTAATCTGGGTTTCCTAGCAGCAGGTGCCTCTATCATAAGATTTTCTAGCCTGATTACTTTGCAGATTGGCAGAAAGTCCAAGGTTTGAGTGACTCAAAATAGCAAAATTAAATTTCTAGCCCTAGCAATGTCTCTTCTGGAGTCAGGCTGGGTACTGATTCTATGGTATCACCTTGTACTTCTAAAGGATACTAACAAAAAAAGGCTTCATTCCCCAAAGAAAAGAATACAGCCCAGTACTTTCAATCAGCACCACACACATAAAAGCAACTGTCAGATTTTTCAACTCTCCTCTTATATTTGCTTTAAAGTATACACCATCTATTAGTACTACAGCTAATTCCAATGGGAAAATCTCTGAATTGTGTTATTTCTATAGCATCAAGTGTCCTCATCAGCTACTTTGTAAATTTCACCTATCTTCATTATTGTATCCAGCCTATTCCAGAATGTCACTTAAAAACTAGCATATAAATCCTTCTAAAAGTATAAAGAAAAAGAAAAATTGAATAACATTGTCTATGGTGAGGCACAATGTGCAGACAGATCAGATGCTTTACTGAGCTCTGCTTGTGGAGTAACATGGATGTGAAGCTCACAGTTCCAGCATGTATTCACTTGATTTTATGGACCTTTAATGCAAAATTGCTATTTGGCAAAGAGAATGAGTTATCTTAAGCCTGCTGAGCATCCTGTTTGTAGAACAATATAACCAATTATTATGCTGTATGGATATTTTAGGGTTTTTTAATCTGTTCAAATTTTTAAAATTTAAATATATATAAACATTCAGTTCAGTTATAAATAGAGTGTGTGTACTTGGCATTCTGTTTGTAACATAAGGATATGCTTTCCACAAATCTGGGACAAATCCTCTCAAGGGACACTAGACAAAATAATCATTTGATTTTAGATGACAATTGATGAATACAAACACTTTACACAAGACCCATTGTGATTTTTTAAATCTGCTTATTCTTTTAATCCTGTTCATTCTTAAACATTTTATATCTTTCAGCCCTTTTAACTCAATGTACAGGTAACAGGGACAGACTGATTTTAAAGCTTTCCCAATCTGTTAGCATTATGGAGATATATTTATACTCTCTGACAGGGAAAATCCTGCATGACAGGGAAAGGGTGAAGGCATTCAGCCATCCAACCCTCTGCCAGGCTCCATTTCAGATGATCAGAATTGGCCCTGAGTAACCTGGCCTGACCTAGCAGCCACCCCTGCTGTGAGCAGGAGGCAGGCCCAGAGGGCTCCTGAGGTCCCTTCCAGCCTCAGTTACCTTATGGTCATGTATTAGGAGCTACTGGTTCCATTAGACTTTAATACTGTGAACCTTAGCAAAGCAATTTTTATGGACTGCCAGAGGAACTTTCCAAATCTCCAAATATGATAGACCTACAGCTCTCCCTACGGTGTAGATATTCAGCTTACATGAGAAACACCTCAGATACCCCATCTTGGAGCCACACACCTGCCTGGAAAGATAAGAAGAAATTATTATAACTCATTGATACCCTCAAAATATACATCTCACTTTGTACAACAGCTGTGATAGCTCTTTCTAGTCCTTCACTGAAGACAAACCATGAGCCACGGCCATGGACTGGAGGTCCCAGGGAGGCACAGTGCCACTGCAACCACATCATGCTGTGGACAGACCTTCCCATCAAGTAGGCACAAATCCTTGCTGCCCTCCCATGGCAGCAGATCTGATGTCACCTCCTTGGCTGGGGAGGGTTAGAGACCATCAAACTGATGGCCTGCAGCGCCCAACATGTTTCTTCCTGCCTCAAAAGGATGCACAAACAGCCCTTTGGAGGAGTCATCATTGAGGTAATGGTGTAGGAACAACACACCCTTCTCACAAGGCAGGTCTCATCCTAGTCCATGGGGTGACCACCATTGATCACATTTGCTTTCCTAGTGCCCTTTGTGAGATACACATTGAGTGAGGGGAATGAAGATGATGAAGGTGTATATAGAGTTTGGGAAATTATTACTACCTTTCAACTTAGCTTGCAAACACAGGTCTTTGGTGAGGCCCTGAGCAGGAACACAGGTTCAGTACCTGCACAGTTTTGTTCTGAATTACCACATCACCAAGTCCACTTAGTAACAGGAAAAATAAACATGTCTGTAAGTGTCTGTGGAGTCAGGTCTTAGACCCATGGTGACATTTTCTGTGACTGATTTCATTTGGTATGCATGTTTGTACTTGCTTTTTCTCAGAAATATCTCTCCCAGCACTTTGAATGTCCTCTCCTTAGTAATGCAGAAGTCCTGCTGTCTGGACACAGACCCACACTTAGTTAAAAACCAAAGAATGAGAACTGTCCAGACATGTGGTGAATGTCCCAGGGTGAGGTGCACTTTATCCCATTATTATGCAGGACTAAATCATTAATGAAGCTTTATTTAGCTTCCTGGCCAGGATGTCCCTAAATTTTCATCTGTTACATATCTCATTTATCTCATTTGCTTTTATCTCCTCCATTTCTGTGCTTAGACAGGAACACTCAGTTTACAGGTAGAATATGGAAAAGTTCTTATGAAATTACTTTGAACAAAGCCCTAGATTCACAAAAACCTGTTAGCACTATTTTTGTTTGAGGAGGTGGTAGCGATAATGTTGTGTTTTAAATGTTTTCTTATATTTATTCTGCTGATGATATCATTCAATGCACAGCAATATTTTTTATTCTTCACATGAGTAATTTGGTAGCACAAATCAGAGTTGTCGGAAATCTGAATGCGAATAAACTATTCTTAAATATGAAAAACAGTGTTGTGAGGTATCTAGATCTAAGACCAAGTAATATATATGAACACTGTTTACAGAATTGACAAGACAGATCAAGGATGCATGACCAAGATGTAATTTCTGCTTTAAAAAATACTTTCGTTTTCCTGAAGAAGTGCTGTAATAATAGTGTGTTGGGTTTGCCTGTCAAAGTACAGGTGACACTGTGACACTTCCACAGCTGAGATTTGAGAACTGAGATGACAGTCTCAGTTCCACTCCAGATCATTTCCAAGATGCTGTAGATTAATGGGGTAATCAAGGACAGTCTGAGTCATTATAGGAGAGGTCGAAGAAAGTGGAAAAATCAGTGTCAAGCTCCCAGAAAGGGTCCTCAGGTTCAGGAACTGGTGTTTCCATTGTCAAGAGAAAATCTGTGCTGGCACAGTGACACTCCAAGACCTCCATGTCATGAGCACCTCCGAAACAGAGCTGAGGCTAAACTGTCAAGTCTTGCAAAACCTGTCAAAAGCTTTGCTAATAAAAAAATCCCAAACACCAAAAACAACAACAACAGCAAAACCTAACTCAACAGAAGGCCAGGCTGAGTGAGTATGAAATAGGATCCACGCTCTAAAGTGCAATTAGCTCGTTTGGGCCAGGTGAACAGCTGGGTTAGTTTCATAGGATATTGTTAAAAGGCTTAGATTAATCACAGTGAAAGGTGATGCACAGGTAAATTAGACAAGTAATCATCTGGTATCTCATATAGAAATCCTATTTTAAAAGTCAAAATTAAGTATATTCAGTTAAAAGTATTAGGGACATTTTGATAAGCTGTAATTTATTTTGTTTTGTCCCCTGTAGGGGAGGATTTTCAATTGTGATAATGTTTGGCTTTTAGGCTTTTAACTGAAATGTTAAACGTTTTAACTGGTGTTAATTATAAAGTATGAGCACAGTCCAAGCATACAATTTGATTGGTTCTAAATTCAGAGTGAGATGGTATATTATAAATAACTTGTTTTCAACAGTTAGGATGTTTTTAATAAAAAAGGAACTTTAAAAGGCCTCCTTCTTTTTTCTTACATATTTTTGCCAATTGAGTAATAGCTCTCATTAGCCATGAAGCTGCCTGTACATTCATGTAGCAGTGAATCTTTAATTTGTCACTTAATGGGCATCTAATCTACAAAATGTACTGCTGAAAAATACTGGTAAAGTTAAAATCCATCAGGCCTGGAAAGTATTGTAGCTTATTTACATTTATGAATGCCATAATTTATGATTTTTTATAAATATTCATATAATTTTCCATAATAATTTATTAATAATTAACCAAAATAATTACAAATATTTTTAAAAAGGAAAGTTTGAAGAAGAAATGAAAAAGCATTGTATTTTATACTACTCTCTAATATCTTACAGAAGATTTCTTTGGAAATATAAGATTTGATACCTATCCGATGTTCTGACTAGGTTAGTACTGACAACATGTATTGGCCTAGATCAACTAGTGAAGTTCTGAAAAACAGAATTATTTATAATCTCCTCTAAAACAGTTGCCAGAAATATACATGTCCCTTTCTGTTTGCTGACTGTTAAGTTGAAGCCAGGGTTAGACATAGGTAATTAACTTTTTTGATTTATGACATATTCTACACTGTTTATCCTGTGATAAAAGGACGGGATAGAGAGCAACACATACAGTTTTATATTATTGAAATTTCCTTCAAAGTTCATAAGTTTGCAGAAGGAAATGTAATTTTTCTAAATTTTTAAAACCTCAGGGATGCAGTCATTAATATGTCATGAGCTTGTGTTATACAAAAGACATTATTTTTAGTTGATTTTGTACATGGTGCCAAAAGTGCACCAGATGTTTTCTTTTAGAAATGAAGGTTTCCTGCCTAATCCACTTGTTCTAATCTCCAGATGCCTTTTTGGTAAAACATGAGCTGAAGAAAAACAAAAACATTAACTTTTTTCTATTCCTTTTTAGTGGCTATTTTTTCATTGTTCTGACACACCAGTACAACAATAATTAAAAAATATTCTTGCCTAATAAATTACTGCCCACTATTCTTTACAAATAAATACATTACACTGAGCCACAAATACAGATTGAGCTGCTGCTGGCTGTGCTTGCCATCTGCAGAGCCTTTCCCCGAACTGCCTGACGACATCACATAGATTATTCTGACTCACTGGGATCTCACAAAGCCTCTGCCTAACGCAGGTATTAGCAGCAGCAAATATTAGCAGTGGACATCAACTTGATGAAGCAGCAGAATAAAGCAGATAGAGAATTTTTAAGAGTGGTTGAGTCTGCATGTGATGAAAAATAAATACAGGGAAGGATTGATTTAATCTTTTTACATAACTGACTTAAAATTAACTTGCAATTAGGCCCTCACCAAGAATTACTCAGTGATTATACCCTTCAACTGCCTAATACAAGCAGGGGGTCTGGGCAAGGCTGTAATGAGGAGGGATGAGCTGCTGCTCCCCAAATGGGTCCTTTCGGGGCCACCTCTGGAATGCCAAAGCAAGCTACTAAAGGGAACTCAGCCTATGCCCTACAAGGCCTTGACACTGTTTTCCCTACTACTCACTTGCTTGGACTCTTAAGCATAGCACACATAAAGCTGTATTCACGTGCTTTAGAGACACCTGCAGCAGTAACTCCATCTGCTGAAGCAAATGTACCAGTGCTCTTTTCACCATCGAATATGCACATGGAGTGGTTCATCTTTTCTGCCAGTAGTAATGTGTTTTTTTAACCTTTTGTCTGTTAATGCTTTTCTTTCCCCTTCAGCTCTGTGTCTACCTGGTGTCAATGCTCCCTGGAAGTGAACCAAAAAAGTACTGAATGTGTCCATGGTTACTTTGGGTGTAAAATGCATTCCTTACGTTTTTGGCAGGGAAATTAAGGAAGGGTGGAGGTGTGCTAGAGGTCCTTAAAAAGCGATGTCTGGCTGCAGCTGAGGAAGACAATTCAGAGGAAGGTTTCTATGTCAGCAGAGCTCCTTCCTCTGGTCATCAGGTATCAGCTCCCCACTCCTTCACCTTCTTCAATATCTCACTGAAGCCCAGAGGGAAAGCATGTCCTTCCCAGTCCCAAGAGCGCTGCCCACATCACCATTTCAGCAATGTTAAAAGTGAGCAAAGCCCTTTCTAAGAAAATTGTGACTAAGATGGCATCTGGATCAAGGCTGCAAGAATTGATCAAGATTACTTTTACCCTTCCCCCACATCTTCACATTGTTTTCCCATAGTATTTGAAAAGTAGGGCGTGTATGTGTTAAAAATCATATAAACATACAACAGTTTGGAAGACTGGAAATAATCACTTACAAGAGCAATACACATTAACTGTTCAGCATTGCCACAGGGGAGAGGATGAAATTGGGCTGTGTTGCCTGTACAGAACTTTCTGTTACATCTCAAGGCTATTTCGGGGTGTGGGCTGCCCTCTCACTGAGTGCTACTTCTGGGGCTGTGAAGGGAAAACCAGAAAATCTGGGGGTTTTTTGGAAGGCTGCCTTTTTTAAACACTCTGAAATACACAGATACAGCCACCAAAGCTGGCATGTTTCAGAACTTTACTGAGGCTGGTGGCTATGTGATCCAGATGGGGGCTTGCCAGATGTGGGGGTTCTAACCTGACCCCTCCTTTTAACCCAGCACTTCCTAAAGACAGAAATTTCAATGTATATGTTGCTTGTTCATTTTTGTGTACCCAGCTATGGCTCTCCAGAGTTTCAGCATGTATTCCCAACAGCATTGTAGTCAGAAAAATAAAAAAAGTAAAAATTCATAACTGAAAAATAAAGAGTGAAAATGACAAGTATTAAAAATAGGAGTTCAGTTGAACTAACAGTGCACAGACACCATTAGTTGATCAGATTTATCTCTGTGGACAAAGTAATGGCACCTGTGTTACCAGTTTCTCTTTATTAAAGTTAATTTACATGCAGCAAGAAGTCACATGGCTGCTGTTGAATTCAGTCCTAATGGTTATAAATTTGAAAGACTACCCTTGACCAAAATGAGAGAAAACACAAAGGAGCAGTGTAAACTCTTACCTTAAATTGCCTACAACAAAACCAGGTCAGAAATGTTTGGCTAACCATGGAACTAGCACTGAACACTCAGACAGCCACTGTCCTACAGCAGGAGGCTAAGGAGTTTTGGCACATGCAGCAAGCAAGCTGTATGTGTGACAGGCTCTGAAACAGCAGACCCAGCCTAGAAAATTAGATAAAAAGCCTTGGTTCATGAGTGTCAGAGCTGCAGACTGTATTTTCATCTTCCTGGCAGTTACCAGTCCAGGTCAGACTCCTCAGACTTCCTGATCTCTGAGGAAACAATTCTTAAAATCTAATTGTTTGAGGTTTTGAGTTGTTTGACATATTAATTCTATGGTATCAGTGTGGACCAGTATATTGGTTGTTTCTAGTCCTCCAGGATATCAAGTGAGGTATGTTATGGTTATCCAGCCTTGACAGGTCAATTCACATCAGATTGGCAGGAGAAATCTCAAGAGAATCATTGTGAAAATCTTGTAAAAATCTAACTGTCCTCTAGGAAAAAGTACATACCGGAGGAATTGTACCCAGAACACAGCAGAATAAATATGGCACACTCAATTTGATTTTTCAACTGAAAAAACCTACATATATGAACATTTGCCTGGAAGTGAGGTAAACTGAGAACAATTAAATGCATTTAGGAGAAAATACAAAAAAAAAAAAAAAAAAAAAAAAAAAAAAAAAAAAAAAGAAACCACTGCAGTGAAAAAGAAAACAGTTTGGGAAAGTAATAGGAAGGCTTGAGGTGTTGGAAGGACTGACTGATGGTAGAGAGAAACTGGATCACTCGCAAATTGCATATTCTGTCCTCCTGGAGGGAGATGCTCTCTCTCGGGAAAGACTGGGCCTCTCTCTTTCTTCCAGGATCTAATGAAAGGCTAAAGATAAAGCAAATGTAAACTCAAGGAACTATGAGGATACTGCACATGTCCATGGCCCTCTCAGCCAGCTGCTGGCTGCAGCATGTTTGTACAGTGGAGAACAGCAGCTAATGAGCAAAAATTCATCATCAGTCTCCCATCAGCAGTGGAGAGGACAGTGCTGATCTGGATCTGGATTATACATTGTATCAAGGGGTCCAAAAAAAGGGTGGAGAAAAGTGTAACAGTCATCTTCATAGTGCAAATTACTAAAATGATTGTGTAATAAAACTGTATACAACACAAAACCTAGGCGCATCCTGATTTATCTCACCAGTCCTATCAAACTACAAATATTTCTAAGCAGAACCTTGTATTAACTGCATTTTACATACTACACAGTGAGACAAGGAACACTTGTAGATCACACATGCAACAAACTATATGCACTGGCAAAGGCAAAACGTAGCTGGACCTCCAGACACTATGGTTCCTATGATAAATTTAGGGTAAAAATTCGTGTATGAAATAATAATCCGATGTGTAATAAGAATAATGTTAATAAAATGTAAAATCCAGTAGGAGGCTAATCGTTTCCCCCCCAGCCTGCCAATCTCAGTTGCAAAGACAGGACAAGAATCATCAGACTAGACAAAGACTCTGGCCAACCTTGATAAGAATCACTTCCTCGCCAATGCAAGGAGAAATTCCTTCTTGACGACGATGCAGATTTCATCAACTCTCTGGCACGACTTGCAAAATGAAATCAGCATAAGACTGACCTGTGAAATTGACATAAGAAAAGAACCTTCCCGGAATGAAACAACGGGACTTGACAAGATCTGGGAAGGCCATTGAAAAGAAATTCGGACTATTCAGCCCACCCTGGACACCTGGACTGCCTAAGGGCAGAAAAATCCTATAAAATGCTGGACTGAAAGCTGCACAGGCGTGGATTTGGGCGTCTTGTACATCGGTGCGGACCCCTATCTACCCAGCGCGGCGCTGACATTTTCCTATTTTTATGGTTTTCTCATTTTTCTGGTGTTCGATATTCTGTTGTTAATAAATTGTCATTTATTAACCCGATATTTGCCATTGCATTTATAACAGTTCCCTTTTGAGTGAATGAACAGGCTACTGAGGGATCTCAAGCCAGCTAGTTCCCTTCTGTACGACTGTTTTCCCAACTCTAAAACATGAAGGCTTCTGATATGCAGTAATGTACATACTTTACCTGGCTACTTCTAAAAAACCATGAAAACCTGAGAGCAGTAAGCACTTATGCAACATTTTGTGACACTTGAAGCAGTGCTAACCATAAAGAATGCTGCACCAAGGTGCAATTTCTAGTAATGAACAGTAGGTACTGACCAGTCAGAGAAAAACTTAGTTACAAGATCTGTCATCTCATACTCTCAATTCTCCACACAGTCCCAGTCAAGGAGTAGAAGCAAACAGAGTTTCATCTAGCCATTAAAATTCTTTAGATTTGCAGTAGCATCAGCTACCTCAGGAGATAATTTTTTCTTGCAGTATCTTTCCTTCCAAAATCAAACAATGGTGACATCTACATAGCTTCTCTCATCTCTTCATTGACCTTGTTTTTCAGGGTATTTTTTTCTACCTGTCTCACCATTTTTTTTTTCACTTTTCACTCCTAGCACACAGGAGAAGGGGCACAAAAATACATCATCCTTTTTTATTACCTGCATACAAAGAATGTCTAAAATTTGGACAAGGTCTATCAATTTACTACTCCATTACTACTCCTACAATGACCTATTGCTATTCTAAATATGATATCATGCAATTTTTGAATATCCTGATGCTAGGAATGAAACTTACAAAAGCTTCATACTATATACACATAAAAGCAAATTACAGATCTCAAATTACGTATCATTTTAAGTAAGGGCACACCTTATTCTTTGTTGTGCAGCTATATCACTAGGCAGTAAAGAACACAAGAATCAGGTGATGAGAGAAACTAGAGGAAACCCTCACTCTCTATATTAAGCCCTTTATTAAAGCATAGCTCTAGGTGTTGTTTCAGGAAATGAAAAACAAAGTAAATTTTATTTTGATGGCCATTGCCATCACCACTTATAAGGACATTGGCAAATTAAAGGGTTCAAAGGCCTACTAGATGAAAGCACACTGCTTCATTAAAGGAGCAAATGGCATCTTTAATACAAACAGCAATCTCCCCAAAACCTTTTGTTTTATGACTTTAAGAATGGCACAAGGGCCATGATGATTACACCACTGAACTACAACAAAAGAGTCAGCAAAGTCTGACTGTATGAGAAAAGTCCTGGATCCCAAACACTTCCTCTTCTAGGTATAATTTAGGGAAATCACGCCAATTTACTCATCACAGGCAACCTACACTGTAAGTGCACATATGCAGCCTAGTTCTCAAACTGAAGGATTTATGAACCACTCAGACTATGTGATGCATCTGCCACACACTTGTAGTAATGTCACTAGGCTAAGGTTAAATAAATGTACCAATGCAGCCTTCCAAGACAGTCAGGGCTTTGCAAAATCTACAGCCTGTTTTTTGGGAGTTGAACAAATAAGACTTTATTACTCCATGGGAAAAAAGTTAGAGAATGCTGACTTCAACACAGGGGGACACTCTGCTAGGACATGTTTGTTGCACAAATTAATTCCTCAGGAAACTTTTTTCAAATTCAGCTGAATTGTCGACCTTCCTGTCTTAGCTCTGATAACATTCTCCTACACCCTCAAAGCAAGCCAGAAGTTTGCAGCCTTAAAATTGCTGGTAACATTCTATTGCTCAGCTTCAGCACTTAGGTCCTTTTATTAGATAATGTATTTCTCCTTAATTGATGGATATGCTCTTCATCAATCTTTTCTAGTGAAACAGCATCTAAGTATTTATTTCTCAGTATCAAAAATATTTAACACTGTGGTTCCTGTTCAACAAGGTAGCATCAGTTTTTCACAGTAAATGTTTACATTTTGCAACTTTACCTCTTACTTACATCATAGCCTCCTTCAGGTAAGAACCAGCCTACTCCTAACAGAAAATCATCTTAGAAATGACAATAGAAAATAAATCCTCTTAAAAAGTTCAGTCAAGCATGTAATATGAAAAAAATATTTAAAGAACACACTGTAAAATAAAAATTCAAAGAGCACAAGAAGTTGTAGAAGGAAAAAAAGGAATGTGTTTAACTGCATAATGGAAATGCCAATACTTTCCTTCCAGAACCTGAAGGGAACCTACAAGAAAGATGGAGAGGGACTTTAAAAGGGAGCATATAGGGACAGGAAAAGGGGGAATGGTTTCAAACTGAAGGAGAGCAGGTTTAGATTAGATATTAGGATGAAGTTCTTTGCTATAAGGGTGGTGAGGCACTGGAACATATTATCCAGAGAAAGCTGGGGATGCCCCATCCCTGGAGATGCTCCACACCAGTATGGATGGGGCTTTGAGAAACCTGGTCTAGAGGAGTGTCTTTGCCCATGGCAAGGGGGTTGGAACTAGGTGATCTTTAAGGCTCCTTTCAATGGCCATTCTATGATTCTATGTAGAAAATAAAGATAAACTTATTTTCAAAATTACAACAAAACATCATCTATAATCTTCAGGCTTCATATAATCTACAGAACTTTGTACTTGATTTCAAAATTGTGTAAAAAAGAAAAAAATCCTTAAGTGTGACAGTTATCAAATGTTTTACAATGAAAAAGCTTAATAAAATAATTTGAAAATAACTGAAGTACTGCTGAAAATTACATGCCTTGGATAAAATATTAATCAGATGAAATAAAATTATAGTCTCATATGCAGATTGCTTAAATATTCAGCAGAATTCAGCAAAATCTCTGAAGAGATCGTGGTGTAATAATGTTCAAATGCACACAGGATTTCTAGTTCCTGTTGCATTAGGAGGCAGAAATATTTTAGCCTTAGTAGAGCATCAAGCCAGCCATTATTAATGAAGCTGTCTAATGGGCTAAGCCCTGGTCACACATGAGAGCCCAACAAGAGATACTTCTGTCCTCCATGAGAGTTAATTTTTCAGGACCATCAAGGCATAACATTTAACTGTTTAGAAGTAAAGTGGTAGAGTTGATTCCCCTGCAGTTCTACACAGCATTGCACTAGACTTTTAAACAGAAAGCATTTCCATTATCTAACTGAAGTGCTAATGTTCAGTTTCCTTAATGACCTCAGAAGATTTAATAAGCAATTTATTTAATTCCTGTACAGCAGATACTTGACTAGCTGAGAACACATCCACTAATTTTGTTCATTCTCTTCCTTAAAGGCTGGTCACACTGTAACTTACACTGCAAACAAGCTCTCCACATACGACACTAACGTTTTGCTGGCTCTAAACTCAAAAAAGAGTATGTTCATGTAATACAATGGCCCGTTCAGGGAACTGGGATAAGGAATTTGTCGAAGTGAAGGAAATCTTGAGAGTGAAAATCCCTGTAAGATGATACTGTAGAAACATAAAGCAGGCAAGTGACAAGTTAAGTGCAGAATATGGTCCTAAAAGATGACCACGTTCTGATTTTCAGCTGGTCATGTTGAAGCGTATGTTGCACTCAAGCCTAAAATACAAACCAGTCCATTGTGCAGGAAGAGGCTCAACCCAGAGATCTCAGGAAAACAGAAACATGAAGTGCTCCAACACTCCTGCCGGATCATTGACACAGACGTGTGCTAAACAGGCTTTGGGTTTTTTGCTACTGTTTAGAAAGACCAGATTGTTCTCTTACCCTTTAGGGTCCAACAAGGTACGGGAAGTTTTAAGTTCCCAACTTCGGAACACAACCACCAGCTCTCAAAGAATTGACTGAGGAGCTGAGAATTATTGGCAATTAACATTTAATGAATTCTTTAACCCTGAGGATGTGTTGGCAAATCAGGGCAGAAACAGAGGTATGTGACATTGATAAATTTTACCCAGGATCAGAGCTAGCATTCCCGCTCAGCCTCGAAGGGTAAGGAAGAAGCTGATGGTAAATGAGATAATAATCGGGGGGGAAAAAAGGACACATCCTTCTAAACAATGCCAACCCACTGGGGGATGGAAACTCCCTCTTATCTAAGCTAGTTAGATAAGATTCACGGTGACCAGACAAAACCGTTGCCTAAAGCTATGGGCAATTGTTAAGGCATTTTGCTTTGCACTTCGGTGGACTCAGGCAAAAGAAAAAAAAGGAGGGGGAGAAAGGCATAATGGCAAATCAATACAGCATTTACCTAATATAGCAAACTGGGACCTAAGAGTGTCCTTGAGTCATCCTCAGCGAGATTCCAGTGGAATTTGAAAGAAAAAAAAAAAAGCCACAAGCAGAAAACCAGGAAGGGTTTTCTTCATTTTTAGAATAGAAAACAGGCAACACTAAATTATGGAGTATTTAGATTAGGCAGGAAACTGGGTTGTTGAAGCCACACATTGACCTCGAGTAGACCAATACCAGTCTCTTCTGCAAGACAGTGAACCTCTAATTCTTTGAGGCAAACCGAAAATTTTCTATCAACCCTTAGTTTAGAAAATCTATAGCTAAATAGACTAATTTTACAACTACATAACCAATGTCTCTAAGCAAGCCAAAAAATCCTCAGTTTTTGAGCTTTTGACCAAGCTCACGTCAGGGCTGCACTAACGAATCGCACCAATGGCCCTGTGCAGAATGAAGCGACGCTCTAGACCAAGGCTGCAGCACCATGAGCACCATGAGCACACCGAATATTGCTTCACCTCTGCAAATGCTGCTCACGCTATGGAGCCACTTCAGCCAGACAGAAGCTGCCGTTTTCCTCCCACGTACCTCTCCTAGGACACTGGAGCATGGAAAGTGTATTATTTTTGGTGGATCCAAAAAGTTAAAAATACTCAAAAATGCTTTTCTATCTTAGGTACATTTCACATACTTCCTAGTATTAATCTTATTTGAACACTAGATTAGGAAAATAACTACAAATCTGTTACCTTCTCAACATGCCTGTCAGACTAATCCACAGTCCAACTCCTTAAGAATTTTAAGTCAGGGGAATGTATTTTCCAGCATAGCTACGAGCAAGAGACAAACCTGGTGAAAAATACAAAATTCTACTTGCTCCATTCATTTTCCCTCACTGCTACTTTTCAGTATTGAGTCGTTTTAACAGCCATTTACTATGAAAACATTTAAGGAGCATTACTGCATGAACTCCAATGTTTAAATGTGTTTTCAATAAACCAAACAATCCCAGAACAACTTGTCACAAAGGTGACTTTGTTTATAAACATAAGGAATTCTTGGTGAGCTGTTTAATCTCTTAATTTTGCCTGAGATAGTTAGAAGACAAAGTATTTATACTAATGCACTAAAAGGTAACCAAGTAATTTAAATTCACATACTTGAATTAACAGACACACACTCAAAGAAAAACAGAGACATGTATAAGGGGAGGCCAAATTGTTTTATTTAATTTTTTAGTGACCAATTGAATTCTTGGCAGAAAGCTCTGCTCTTTCCTTTTTTTTTTTTTCCCTTGGTTTTTTTTGTTGATTTTTTTTTAAACTTCTTTAAAGAAATCAGCAGTGCTCAAATTGGTGGGCAGGAATTTTAGTCAAATTCCAGTTAATTTTAAAAACGAACAGATGAACAGGAATTCCAGATAGTTTCCAGAGCAGAGGGCAAAACTTCACATTTGTATGAAAATTCCATGTTTATACTTGATTGGGAGGCAGAATGTAAAACTATTGTCAGTAGTGCACAAATAAAACATTCACATTTGATCTGGAACCTTAATGAGAAAGCTGTACTGTACTCTCCTTCCAAAATTTTCATTACCTTGTGCAAAGCAAGTCAAGTCTTCATGTGTCAAGCACAGAGTAAAATTGTCCATATTTTATATACAAGACATCTACCAATCAGGCAGTGCAAAATACATCCTTTCATAACAAAACTAAAATGTACCTCTCAAAGTATGAACAAGAATATACACATAATACAAGATGTACACTATTTACACAACCATAAAAAATATAATACAAGGTTTGTTTTTTTTTTTTATGTGATTATAAGACTTGACAGTCTTTTGCAATCTTTATTGCAACAAGGCATGTTTAAGTTTCCTGGATGGAGTTTCTTTGCCAATTACTCAAGAGATGTTGGAAACTACGCTTGAACTTTTAGGAGAGTTTTCAAATGGACTGCCATCAGCTCCCTGTTTTGGTCAGACAGTTCAGCTGTGCCACCCACCCAGTGGCTGGGAGGCTTTGGAAGGACACTGGGAGATGGTGGGTCACTAAACTTTGCCCCAGCATAATTTTCTTTTTGGCTCACTTCATTTAGGGCGATAGGTTTCTTGGACTTGGCATTTCTGAAGTTCTCTGTGTTTTTAAGTGGCTTTTTCTCCTGCTTCTGAACTATATCCGGCGACACAGAATCCTGCCAAAAGTTCTCTATCTTTTTCGCCGAGGCGATCTTCGTCACTGGCGTGTTACACTTACTCTTCTGCCTGTTAATCTTTGGTTGTTCACACAGGTGTAAGCTGTGAACGGGCTGGCCGTAGGGGACGGCCGCCTTCTCCGTCTTTCCCATCTTGTTTTTCAAGAACTGCGGAGACAAAGAAGAGTCACGTCAACCACGACCCCTCTCCTCCGCGCTCCCTCACCGCCCCCGACACTCAGGGAGGCACCGGGGGCCGCTACGGCAGGGAGAACGGTGCCGAGAAGCCTTCTCCCCGCTATTTCTCGCTAATCCCACAGCGGATCCCCCGCTCGGGGGGCACGGCCGGTCTGAGGGCGCGGAGCCCCCCCGGCCGCCATGGGGCGCTGCGCGCCGCGCACGTCCCGCCTTCGGCGAGCGGGGGGCGGGGCTGGCGCGCGGCCAGCGGCAGGGCTAAATCTGGCTTGTTGCTGGGGCGCAGCGCCGGGCGCCCATTGGTGGGCTCCGGGTGGCCAATCGCCGGCCGCGGTTCGCCTTTCGGTCCCGCCCCGCCCTGTCCGAGCGTAACGGAAACTCCGCTGCCCCCCCGCGCGCTCCCCCCGCCCCGCTCTGAGGGGGCGCCCCGCTCGCCGCTCCCCCACCGCCCCGAGCAGAAACAAAAACGGTCTCCCGGCTCGCCGGGCACCGAGAGAGGGCTGAAGTGAGGAAAAGTAGCGCAGCCTTGTCTTTACCTCCTTCCTGAGGGGTTTGCCGGGCGCGGGTCTCGAGGGGGCAGGCGCAGGGGGCTCCTCCGGGGGGGCGTCCGTCACCAGGTCGGTTCCCAGCGGCGTCCTTCTCCCCAGCCCGGCGCGGTGCTGCTGGTACTGCTGGTAGCGGCTGGGCAGGAGCCCCGCGGGGCCGGGCCGGATCTTTCCCTTTCTCCGCCGCACCCTCTTCAGCGCGGGGCGGGCGCTGCCCCCCGGGCCCGCCAGGCAGCAGCTGGGCTGGTTCTCGCAGTTGCTGTCCCCGCGCCGGAGGCGCTGGAGCAGGGTGGAGGGCGGCAGCCGCCGCGGGTCTTCGGTGCCCGCCGAGATCCGAGCCAGAAAGGGCGGCGGCGCCGTGGTGGTAACCATGGTGGGACGTGGGTACCCAGAGTTATGCCGGGGAGAGGGGTCGAGCCCAATCGGGGACGAGCGGGTCGGGTTGCTGGGGAGGGTCTGCCCGGGCTTTGTCACGGGCTGAGGAAGTGGTGGCGCAACCGGAGCCGCCGCTAGGAGAACATGGCGGGGGAGTGAGGAGAACCGCCAGCAGCTCCCCGGTGTTGTTACCCGGGTGCGGCCCGCCCACTTCCGCCCCCGCACCAACCGCCGTGCGCTGACGGCGCCGGCACCGCCCCTCTCCGCCGCGCCCCGCCAGTGGCGGCGGAGCGGCAGCCTCACTGCCCTCGCTCCAGCCAATCGGAAGCGACACAAACACTCGGGGCCACGCCTCCCCTCGGGGCCGCCCAATCCGGGCGGGCACGCCCCCTGTCTCCGAGTCACGGGCTCGCAGTGCGCGGCGGGCGGGCGGTGTTCCACCGGCCAATCGGAATCCGCACGGACGGCCGGGGCCGCACCCCCGCGGGCCCCGCAGCCAATCGCGGGAGACGTAAACAGGCGTCGGCGCGCCCCCTCGGTGGGCGGTGGTGGCGGGCGGGCACGCGTAGCTCGCCATGGAGGAGCCGAGCCCGGCCGCCGCGCCGCCGGAGGGGCGGGGGCGGAACGAGCGGAGCCTGGAGGCGCTCAGCCTGGCCGGCGGCGGAGGGGAGGCAGCGGCAGCGGTGCGGCAGCTGCCGGAGGGGCGGCGAGCGACGCTGGCTAGCGCCCTAGAACTGGAGGGGACGGTGCTGCGCGAGGGGCGCCTCACCCAGTTCGTAGCCAACAACCTGGAGCGGCGGATCCGGCTGAGCGGCGCCCCGCGGGGCGAGCCTCCGGCGGGGGGCGGCGGGTCCTCCATCCCCGCCATCGACCCCGGGGCGCTGCAGGACGTGGTGGCCCTGGCCGGGCAGGTGGCGGCGCAGGTGGACGAGCTGCTGCGGAACGTGCACTGCGGGCTGCAGGCGCTGACGGCGCTCAGCGTCGGCTGCATCCAGACCTACCGCGACGGCGTGGAGAGCCTGGGCGAGGCGGCCGACCTCAGCATCCGCGCCATGTACGCGCTGGTGGCGCGCTGCGAGGAGCTGGACCGCGCCATGCAGCCCGTGCCCGCCCTGGCCAAGCGCATCCGCGACATGAAGGGCACGCTGGAGCGGCTGGAGGGGCTCTGCAAGTAGCTGCTCTCGCCGCCCCTCCCGTGCCGGCAGCGGGGCCTGGGGTGCTGCTCCCTCGCTCCAGTGGCCCCGCCGCTCTCGGCGCCCGCAGCCCCCACCTGCACATCATCGTAGCTCTCCCCCGAGCCTGGGCTGCCGGCAGCAGTGGCCAGATCGCCTGGGTTGATCTGGACGAAGGGAAATTTTTGCGACCGACGAAGGAAAAAGTCCCGGTTGAAAACCGCGGGGTGAATGGCAGATGATGCTTTTTAGCTTCAGCTCCATTAAAGAATTTGGATTCCACATGCCTTACGCTTTCTATTTATTGAGAGCTAAGAGAAACTAACGAGTATTAATTGAAAGTAGCTGGTAATTTTTTTGAATCAAATTCAAAATTCTTGTGAATACCCGCTTGATGCTTACAGGCATATGTGCTTATTTGAGGTTGATTTGGTGCCTGAAGAGTAATTCTCACCTATGCTGTTACAGCAAAGAAACTCACAGAACACCACTGTTTCTTACAGGACACAGTTTTAAGATAAGAGTAAGTTTAATACATATAGCAAAGCTACATGTTTTCTGAGGAGAATATGAAGTCCACGAAAGATAATTGAGATTCAGATAAGAACAAATTCATAAAGAAAGTTCTAAATAAAAGCTTTCAGATGAAACGTGCTTTGCCTCTATTAATCTTTACAATTTTCATGGTGTAAAAGTTTAAATGGCATCACTGTGAAATGATCCTGTTAGTTTGTAATTTGCTTTTTTGTTGTTGGTTTATTTTTTTTCTTCTCAGTTGGGAAAAGATCTAATTACATGAGGAATACAAGTACATGATGACATTACGTGGGTTATGACTGACATAAAATGACTGCTTTGGGGCTTTTGTATATGCATCACAGTGTGCAGAAGTGATTCTGCTATATCAGTGAGTGTTTCCTCTGAGACCTGACAGTAGCTGAATTCTCTCCTTGCTAATGTTCCTATGCAAAAAGCCTCTTAGGTAATGCTCGTAGCAATCCATTTAGGTCACAAATGTCCCTGTAACAAGATTTCAGCAGAAAAATGATCAGTATGTTTTTATGTAAGTGTAATAGTGCTTTTGGTGACCAGTGGTTCCTAAAAACCTTGGAATGAAGGTAGATACTGCTCAAGTCCTGTACCTGTGGTTGAAGAGCAGACAGGTTTATGATGAGCAGAGCTGCTACCCCACCGTAATCTTGTTAAAAACACAGAATGAGGGATGGATGGACACTATGATAACACTGTGCTGCTGCATGCAGACAGTACTGAATTATAACAAAATAATTTATGTTAATGCCACCCTGGTTTGCATGATGCCAGTCTCTGGCCTGTTTTGAGCCCCTTGGCATGTCCGTGTCTTTCCCTCAGCCTAGGGGTGTGTTTCATGTGTGGCCTTGTAGCCCTAGCAACGGGACCAGACTGGGATTGGGCTGTGCCAAGGAAGGGCTCTCTGTGGTACTGTCTGCTGGGGTTCCAGGAGGTGACCAGAGCCCTAACATAAGTCAGGGGGGAGAAAAACTTAACTGCTGCTGCATCCCATCCCATGGGCCTAGAAAACACTAAAGGTTGCTTAACACCGTAGTAACAGCTGTACTTTTAATAGTTTTGTTATTCCTGGGAAAGTTTGGACTTGTCTATTATGCAGATGCAGTAGTTTTGCTAAGTGTGTTTGGTATACGCCAAGAGTGAACACCAAAGGTTGATCTTATGCAATTTGTGAGTACTGTTGAAATGTACAGGAAAGACCTGCAAGCTTATTTGTGTAGCCGCATATGTACAGCTCTCTTCACTCACACAGGCTAAGGTGAAGCCTTTAAAGTGCTTCAGTACACTCTTGGGTTTCATTTACAGTCATCTTTATTCAATGCTAATTCCCTACTAAAATTGTTGAGTCTGTAGAATAAAGTTATTACTTTTATGTTTCTAATTGTTAGTGATTAGTTGTTGAGGTGCTTCACTTACTGTGTTTCTTATTTGGAAAAATAATTTGAAAGCTAATTTAAACTCTGCTCTTGCATCTGCAGAGACCTTTTAATGTGATTGCAGATCTAGTTTCAGTCTAGGTCCTCAGGCAATAATTTCTGACAGTGATGTCATTTATGTGATGAAAAAGTAATGACTGACTTGTGAATTGCAAGCATGAAGAAAGCAGTAATTATGCTGTTTGAGTTTGTTTTTTAAATATTTTTCTGAACACATCAGCTTTTTTGAAGAGCAGATTTAACTGAATACGTTGAAGTGACTCCTTCACTTTTCCCCCGGTGTCTTCCTTGGGCCTTTGCCATCCCTAGGGCAGCCACAGCCAAATTGATGTCAGCCTGTTTTGTGCCCCCTTCAGTTGGTATCGATTGGTAACTGCGTGGCTGCTGTGGTTTCCAGCTCCCTGTCCATACCAGGCTCCATTGCTGCAGGAATGGTGACACTTGCCAGCATCTGTGTCAGCGCAGCTCTGCTGCCAGCCCTGCCCTTGAAATCCCGTGTGAACTGCCTTTGAGCTACGTGTGCAGCTCGGTATCTTCTGGTGAAGGCGGTCCTTCTGCAGCCATATACTTCTGTACTGCCCTTTTGATCCTACTCCAGGCTTTCTTGTGCAAATCTTGTATTAATTCTAGCACCTTCCAGCTTCTGGGTGTTGAGAGCGAAAACTTTCAAGTTCTTTTAGCCTTTTTTGCCTAGCCTGTGGGTGAGCAGTGTAAAACCATGGTTTTACAAGACCTTCAAATGGCTTGCATATATTTTCTTGCATAGTCACTCAGCTTTACAATTGGTTGCTTTCCTTATCTGCTGCCAAGTGAACTTTCATTGTAACAAGATGGGCAAGGTCAGGGAAGAAAGTCAACAAAATATAATGATGTGTGTAGCACTGAGCAAAGCCAGATGCCGAATTAGCTGTAGGCTAGGAATGGCTTCTCTACTCTGAGAACCCGCAGTGACTCCATTAGGAATTGGCTTAGTCCGATAATTTTTTTTTTACAAGTGTAAGGTCTGACTTTGGAAATCCTTTTTCTGATTAAGTGGTTCTGCTTCATTCAGTGCACATTTAATTTTCCCTCCTTTGTGAGTTTTTCTGTTCCCTGACTCTGATCCAGTTCCATATCCATGCTATTTAAAGAAGCTTTACCAGATAAAATCTTACTACAGCTGAGAAAAAACCTGGTCACACAAAGCAGAAATGAACTTCATCAACAGTTCACCTTTAAGACTTTTTTTCCACTGTTGCTTAACAGCATCTGCAGTGGTCGCGGTGTCTCGGAACCCTTGTCCTGCTTCACCTGGCTGGCCCTGACACTGGCCACAGTGAGAGGTACAGTCCAGTATCCAGGGATACCTTCCTGATCCTATGAGATCTTGCTACGACTGCAGCATGAGTGATGACAAAGAATGAAGGAAGGACTCTTAGGGAAGAACAGCAGCTGGGGTTTATTGGCATCCATGCGGGACCACATCACCACCAGAGATCTGCCCACCAAAGTGCAGATCACCTCTGTGCAGCACCTTAAATGCAGGGGAGGGGCAAGGGGAAGGGCACAGTGTGGGACCGAACAGGGGAATGGAAGGGGTGGCTCTGTACATAAAGGACAGACAGTAGAACAAATCAAGAAGGCAAAGGAGGGAATAACAGGGATCCTGCCCAATCACTCAATGCTCTCTCTGGAACTTTCCAGACATAAGGAGAGGCCCCAAAGTGACTGACAGGACCCAGGGGTTACATAACAGGTGACTGACAGCTAACAGCAATCAGGGTAAACCACGATGGAGTAAAAATGGGGATACAAGGAACAAACCACTACGACTTGCATAAAACAGTATGAAAGCATGGAACAAATGCATACATGGAACGAATAAAACTAACAACACACCACTACATGCATCAAATGTTCAATAAGTAAATACATCAACTTCCTATGTGTCTTCTATCTAAAATGCCCCAAACTTTTGGCTGCAATGTGCAGCTTTTTGGTGGTACCTACTCCCATGAGTAAGGTCTTGACTGAGTTGCCAGTGTGAGGAACAACATGTGAGTTGAATGTGAGAGCAAACCTCTTAGCATTACAGATGCAACTATTTTGAAATGGTTTCAAACAGCATGGTTGTACTACCAGAAGACAAAAAATTTGCAAAGCTTCCAAATTATCAACAGCTCTCCAGAGGAGTAAGATCAATTCTTCTAGCAAACTGTGTTAGCCAAAACTGAAAAGAGTGTTAAGACAGAGACCTCTTGCAATAGGTGTCATCCAGCATAAGACAGGTTTTGGCTGTCAGATGCCATACTGCCTTAGTATGATCAACCTAGGACTACCGTAGTTCTGATCAACCCTAGCATGTACTCATGAAAAAAAAAAACCTTTAAAGAACAATAGATCATACTTAGGATACTGTCACAACCTGGTTTTATTGCCCAAAAATTACTTTGAGAAAAGAACATTCCTATAAAAATGATAAATCAGTCCAATTAGTACATTTTTTGCAAGCATTGTCTGTACTTCTGGTATTGTCCCCACCCTGGCCCCATCCTGGAACCTCCTGCCACACATGTAAGAGCACACATGGAAAATTCATGACACTTCTCTTTTTGGAAGCCTAGCACAATAACTGCATCAGATGCAGGAATTGAAACACAACTGAATTTCACATTTGCCCCTTCAACTTAGTACCTTAGGAAAACTTTTGTTGCTGTTCTTCTCTGTTTGAAGCTCCAAAATTAGAGATGTGATCAATGGACTTGAGCCCTGAGCTTCCACTTTAGTAGTCAAGATCCTTGTGCTCTCTGTTGCGACAGCAGTAACATTACCCTTATCTTGTAACAGGAAAAATTATAATCAAAATTTGAAACTTTTCTGCATCTCTGGTTCCCTTCTACTATTTATACATTAGAAATCATACAACAAACAAACAAAAACCTCATAACCTCTTCACCAAAAACTCTTAACTGATCCTCTTCCCAAGTCTGAGAGAATGTGAATAGGTTTGCTAGTAGGGTTGGACTGTCATGTGCATTGGCCAGGATGCAGCAGCACTCATTAATTGTAGGAACAGAAAAGCAAAGGTAAAACTATATTGATTGTTTTCCTAGACTACAGCTACAAAGTGCTGGCACTGTAATTGTTTCCAGAATTTGAGTTAACACTGCTGTGATTAATTATTATGAAGTACCCTTGTTGAAAGTAGATTTTTATCAGAGAAGGGTAATAATTTATGTCAGTATTTTTATTTTTATGAATGTTAGTTAGAGAGGTAAGAATCCTAGAATTTTATCCAACCTTGTATTTCTTGTCTCATTGTCACCAAGGAAGTTTTCCCCTTGTTTTGTTTATAGATAGGCTGGAAAAATTCTCACCACTGCACTTGTCTGCAAGACAATGCAAAGAGCCATGCCCAGTGAGTTGTTCAGAAGGGTTTTAGTTAAGGATTTCTTTGTCTAGAAATACATGTAAATTAAGGGAAAAAAATTTCACAAACTTTCCCAGTCCTGGTGTTATAAATGCAACGGCAAAAATCGGATTAACAAAGAAACAATTTATTAATAAAACAATCCCAATCACCGATAAAAAGAGAAAACCACAAATAGGATTCACAGCGCAGCGCCGGGTGGATAAGGGGACCGCACTCTAAGGCACGGTTTTCCCAAATCCACACGGAGCAGGTCGCAGCTCGGGGTTTTATAGGGGTTTTCATGTCCCGAGGCGGAACAAGTGCCCAGGATAGTCCAAATAGTCTAAATAATTTTTGGATGGGCTTCCCGGATTTGTTGGACTCTGCAGACCGTATTCCGGGAAGGTCCTTTCACATGTGGATGGAGCTCGCCAGCCCATGGTTATTTCAATGTGTATTCCTCGGCGGAGAATTCTCTTTTTCCTTCTGAGAGGAATTTTTCTGTCTAGGTGCGATGCCGATTCTTATCTGGGTTGGCTAGTGTCTTTGTTCCTCCTGATGGCCCTTGTCCTATTCTTTTTGTCCCAGGACTGAGGACGGTGGAAACCTGGCTAGGGAAAAGTTTCTACGGACTATACTCTTTTTACATTTTATATTAACACCAATCTAACATATCTTGCTATATTCTTTTATCACGATTTTTTACCCAATGTCACATTTATCACACTGGATATCTGGTTTGTCAGTGGGATCATTTTATTACACTCAGTAGCTGAAAATTCAAAAATTTCCAGGTTGAAATCTTAGATTGTTAATGTGAGCTTTCTTTCAATGGCCTAAGATCAGCAGTGAAGTTTACCAGCCATTTTTACTCTAATGAGATTTTTCCTGTCTGAACTTGAGCTGATGCCACTCAAGGAAATGCTAACCTGAAAATAAACTCCTTTAAAGCCAAAGTATCATTTGACTTTGTTCCACTTTCTGTTTTCACTGCCTATGCAATTTGTTTACTCAGTGGATTTTTTTTTTTCCCGCAGGCTGGGACTTTTCCAGTGACGTATCCTCAGCTGGAAGGGAAGGGGAGTTTCTCGCCACTGAGCAACATTGTGATTTTCCATTTTCCAAAACTCTTCCCGCATACCATTTATAGTTGATGATACCGATCTACTTTGGTTTTGTTTCCCTCTTTCGAGAAAGAGATGTGCAACTACAAGCCTTTCATCTCTCCTGCTCCGCTGCCATCAGCTTTCTTTTGTCTGCTGAGAGGAACTGGAAAGTTACAACCGTGTCCCCACCCCCTCCTTTCCCGCCCCGTTCACCATTTTCGACAGCCACCAGCTGTACCCCATTTCCCCTGGCAAAACCTCGTTCTGGACCTCATCAGTTCTCGGTTCTTTGATCCCACTTATCTTCTGTCTGCAATTGCATGACTTACTACATCTGTGTTATCACACTGGCAAAACACCAGACTTATTAGCTCAGTTATGTCCTCTTCTAGCTGTCCTTGTTTTTCATTCCTGTTTGTCTCAAATTTCAAACGGCTATCCGCAGGTCCTAGCCGAGGCTTCTTCTGCCTACCTGACCTATTCCTTTTTGATGTCATACATTCCTTTAGCCTTCAAAACGTCAGAGTAAATTACCTTATATTTCTTTTTCTATAATTCCTTGCTGCTCTCTTTTGCAATGTTTCTTGTATCCAGAGTAGCCACCAACAATTGTCTTGTTTAAAATCTAACCTCAGGCACTGGCAAGTCAGAAACTACATATATAGCAGATAATTATACTAAACAGGAGGCATTATTGAAAAATTAAACATCTGTAATTGGAGAGAGCTAGATCTTACTATTTGGTCCTGATCTATTTTCATAATAGGCCAACAAATGCAAATAAAAATTACAAACTACTTGCAAAATAATACTAGTGTAACTGTGAGTCCTGTGCTGTTTCTGGTAAGAGAGGTGCAAATCAATCAGCTGCTGCTTACGTAGGCTCCCAAGGCTGGGGTTATAGAACACCAAACAGCACGTGTCATGGTGAGGTGATGCAATATGTGCAAGCCACCAAAGCAAACTATATTGTTTTTCTTTTTAATCATAGGAAGATTAAGTAAATACTGTAGTAAGGCTACTGCTAAATGAAATTCTGGTCTCCCTGCCTTCATTTTGGCATGCATTCACAAAGGGCTCTTGCTGACTTTGTAAAGGGCTGATGTATTTTTATGGAAGTTATGAAACTCAGTGGGATGTGTTATATTTATTACTTGCACCAGATCTTGGAAAGAAATTGTGGTAAAAAAGGATGGGATGGAATGTTTGGAGTACAGGATATGCCAAAGCAGTTATTTTCTTTTGTTCACCAAGAATCATGTGTACACACTTCAGTATGGCAAATCAGTTCCTTTTTAACAAGATTATTCATACTGTCTGTGCTGCACAGACAATAGAAAAAATGCAAGTCATGACCAAAACACTAATTCTACATAAGTGATAAAATATCTGTTTCAAAACAAAAATTAATGTTGGGCTGTACTAGGTAGAATAGCTGTAAAAAGTCAAGCTTAAAAGTTGTTAAAATTCAGGTTTTAATAATGGTCAGCTGTGCTGATCTTAATAAGTATGTACAATCTTTTTTATTAAAATACCTATCAGCAATGATTGCAAAGACTTCAATCCAACTTAATGCTACGGTCTGTTTCTTACACTTTAAGTGAACAGTGAGGTAACTGATTGGGACATTCAGCAAAGTAGGAGTCATGGAACATGTTACCCGTACGTGTTAATATAAACCAGAAAATTTGCGTAACTTGTTGATGACTACTGGAATTTATGCAGCACTGCAGGAATTTTTGGTTGCAGTGTTCATTCATCAGCACTTGCAGTTGTGAAATCACTTGTGCATGCTCTTTGTCCTCGATTATTTATAAGCTATGCTTCAAGATAAGGGTCAACGCTTTGTCTCAGAAGTAGTTCAGCTTGGCTAGCAAACAAAACAAGACTGGGAGAAAACTATATTTGTAGTTTTGTATTTACAATCTGTAAATGAAACTTTGAATTAAGTATCCTGCTGATATCCATTTGCACGATATCTGGGAAACACAGGTTTCCTGGGTTGAACATAAAGCTGTGTTACACATGCATGATACACATACAGCTGCATGACTTGTCACTGCTGCCTGCTAGATAACCTATCTTTAACAGGATGTGTTACTTCTGTGAAAAGGCAGCTGGATGATGCAAACACTGGGGAGTCCTATCAAAATATTTTTCTGTTACACTGTTTAATGTGTTGGGTTTTTTTTTTTTTTTATTTTTTTTTTTTTTTTTTTTCCTGATAAGTTTCTGATCCCTGTTCTTAACAGTTCCCTCAGGGAATGCTGCTCCTGAGCCCCTTTTTCCATTTCCTGCTTTCCTTCCTGGTTAGTGGATTCTTTTTTCTAGGTTACACTGTTGTTCTAAACAAGTTCTAAAAACGTAAATTAACAAATGTACTTTTGTGTATACATCGTGTTGGCTCAGCCAGTGTGCTGGTAGGCTGAAATACTTGTATTTTGGCAACCTGTTCAATAGCAGGTGAGATTGAATGTGAGTTCTCACTGCAGAAGAGTTTTTACGAGTTGCTGAAGAAGTGGCATGCCCTTAGGGCAGAAAGAGATCAGTAATCTCACAGGGAGCTCTGCGAGCTTGGCTCCAGGTTGCTTCTCTAGAAGGCAGCATAAAGAAGAAATAGGCCGGGTGGTAGATTGTACCACCACAGATTGGCTGCGGTGGATCTTCGGGGCTGGCAAGTACTCACTGCAGGCCACCCTCTCCTTCAGTGGCAGAAATTATTGTATCTCCAAGGTGACTAATGCTGTTGAAACTGGATACACAGTTACTTATCAGGGTTTTGGATGTTATGGGTCATGTACAAGAAAATAATGTTTGACATTAAACAGACAATGAATGTGATTGAACCATCCTGTGTAGCCCTCACCCCATTAAAGAGAGAAAAAAAAAAAAAAAAAAAAAAAAAAAAGAAAAAAAAATGAGGCAATTGCCAATTTTTGTACATGTGGTTTTGCTAGCCAAAAAAAAAAAAAAAAAAAAAAAAAAAAAAAAAAAAAAAAAAGTTGTTTATGGTGACAGTGGGTGTCAGTAACAGATGGAACAAAACATAGCCAGATCAGGAACAACAGGGGATATAACCCTAGTTTGCTGACTGTGGTTATTTGAGAACTGTCCTGAGTTTAACCTTCTTTTCTGTATTGCAAATCTGAAGAGACACAATAATAAAATCCCCCCCACATTCTTCAGTTAAAATATAAATTACATGTTTGTTTCAAGATCTGGATGAATAATATAAATTCTAACTTTAATTAGTTCAGCTTTACACATAAAGCTGACCCAGATTTCCTTGGTAGATCACAAACCTAAGAAAATCTGAGGCTCTGTTTTGATATTTGGCTGCAATGCCAGGTGTGTATTAAAGCAGCATTAACACCTCCTTTCCTGCCCAAGCCATGCCCACTTGTTCATTTTCATCCAGTGCATTTCCCTCTGAGTTTATCCAGACTCCTTGTGCAGCCACAAGACAAACCAGAGTGAGGAACTCCACCCAGCTGAGCCAGGCAAGGAGGAAGTGGAAGACTTGTTTTTTGGCTGTTTTGATTCCCAGCCTTGTCCACAGACTGTTGCTCAGCACAAGGGAAGAATCCTTGTGGAGACGAAAGGGTGCTCCAGCCAGATGCACACAGCTGAGATAAGGGAAATGCTCAGGGAGGGTTTGCAGCTGCTACCACTTAAATCATGTTGACCTGCAGCCTATGAAAGTGCGTTGCTTGTGCTGGTGGTTGGGTTGGCCCCAGGAAAGAGGCCCATAGTTAGAAGCAGGGTTGTATGAAAACAGTTATTAATGCCTTAGAGTTTAATTTTATGCTGTTAGAGATATAAAAACTCTTTTCAGCCTGGCTGAAATTTCAGCTACAAAGTGGATAAAGAAAATCACCTAGCAACAGCTCTACCCATTTCAAAGCTGATACAACTGCGGTATAGAGAAGAATAGAAAATAATGAAGTGGGCTGTTTTTCAGGACAAAATGTCTTGTCTTTTTGTTCTCTCTGTTCCCTCTGTGGTAATCAGACTTTGCATCTGAGACAAATAGTCAAAGCAGGCTTCCTATTTTAAAACAGCATAACCTTGTGTATGACCAGCATTGTGTACATGCTCTTTATACTCATTTGGGCATCTTTATCTCTGTGTCATTGTTCAATAATTTATGTTTAATAAATAATTTTTAGTTCTGTTCACTACTCTTTGCTGTTGTGTAGCAACACACGATGGCATGTTTTTCTAGTTCTCCATGTTAGAGAACATGTATAGGTCAGACCTAAATTCACCAAGACTCATCCAAGTCTTTCACTGAGGGTTAGAAAGCCTAGAATGTGTGACATAGCAGGTCTTTGACAAAAAATCCAATTCTGTTAAAAAAATACAATATAAAAGTCATTTTAGCAGATCTAACTCCCAGAAAGCAGAAGGACATGTGGAGATTTTTCTCCCAAAGGGGATTTTTGAGAAGCTGTTTCTGCAAGGCTGAGCTAGATACAGGACTTCACAAAGTGACTTTTCTGAAGAAGTGTTAGCATTTCCCAATAACAGCCTGCACTCTTTCAGCATGTACAGATTGCAAACCCAAAACTTTACTCAGAGATCTCAGAAATTAATTTCAGGCAAGTACAGAGTAATTTTATTACCTCCTTCCCTTTCTGGAGGAACTTAATCTCTCTGAGTAATTCCCTAAAAGTCCATCTGGACAAGGACATCTTCCACTCTGAGTGGAGGTTTGAGTATAAGGATGATAAGGGTTTTTTTTCATTACTCTTAACCTAGTTGCAGTAGGTAAAACCAGCAGTGCAAAGACCTGGCATTGACTCCAACTGTAGCTGTATGAACAGCAATGGACCACAGGCACTATGTTCTCTGAGGCCAAGTCTATTCCATCATGTCCATCATAAAATATCATTGTTCTGTGAAGCCTGAAGTGATGAGAATGTAAAATTAGCATAGGAAGTTACAGATGTATTCCAAACAAAAATTATTTTTTTCCCCTTTCTCTACAGAATGCTTGGATGACAAGAATTTACAACCTATTCATCGTCATTATTTAAAATGACATTTACCAGTTTATTCTTAAAGTTCTCTAAATCAGTGGTACTGCAGATGTAGGATATACCTCCCTCTCTCTACTTGGGAGTGAGGCTTTTTTGGGAAAGAGTAGCATGTGTTCTTGTACAGCTTGTTCCACAGTGCATGCCAACAGAAAGTGAAACTAACCTTACAAGAGCAACGTTTGAGCATCTGATTATATGTATAACCATACATATATATTACCATAACTTAATTTGTATAGAATATATATATTCAGATTTGATTTTTAAAAAGCCTGTGGGGCTGTCAGGTTGATCCCTCTGCTTTAGTCTGTAATCCCTTCCTTTGCCTTTGGCCAGTTTCTTGGGGTATTTTCAGGACTTAAAGCATCTCAAAAGAGACTCTGGTCTTCATTTACTTTTATACAGTATGTTACACATATTTTGTATAGTAAGGTCTTATAAATAAAACCAGGTCTGTATGTATTTTCTCAGGTACTTTATTATACCTCCTACATGTATTATTTTTCACAGGCTATATATTCACATAAAGAATTGTAGCATATATATCTATAGGTACAAAACTATGATGCAGAAAGTCTGAGAGAGTGCCTATGGGTAAGAATCTATTCTTTATGTGACTGATCACAGGAGGAAGATTTCTGCCAATATAGTAACCCAGATCTTAATCATCATGCATGCAGGTTTATGGGCTGAAACACTGCCACTCTTTGCTATTTCAGGCTGTAGAGAAGTAGTAACTCTCTAACAGCTATTTCTGCCCCAGTCTGCCTCCTGCACAAACAAGGACCTCAGTTACTCCATTGGTTTCAACCACAGCCTCCAGAAAGAGCAAGTTTTTACTAATGTGTCCATATTCAGGCAGTAGAGAAACTAGAAAGTGTAGCATCAGAACACTGCTCTACTTGGCGGAATCCAGTCACTCCCAGCCCAGCTCCAAAGACTATGAATCATACTTTCCACTTAATTAAATGAGTTTCTTATATATCATGTCATACTTTGCCATACTGCTAGTCATCTCTCGTTGTGACATTTTAATTGTTTGATTACTTCATCCGTACTCAAAGCACACTACTATCATATGATTCATTTTATGCAGTAGAACATATACTCTTCAAGGTTACATGTGGATATTTTTTACAGTGTGGATTTCCATTGAAAATCATCCTTCAGATCTGATGCAAGTAAAGCCTCAGTTGTCAAACTGAGGTCAAACTGTAAGAACACTGGGGAGACCAGTGTTATCTTCCAGGAATGACAGGCATCTTGTTTATAAGCTTGCTGTCCAGCTTCTTATCTCTGATACATCAAACACACCATCATTTCAGCTGCAGAGAATCAATAGCAAGGCATCTTGTTTTTCAGGCCTGCAAATCAGTGCTTGAAATCACAGCTGTTGTCCGTCTTCAAGCACACCAACCCTCTGGACAGACACCTTCCTGGATAGATCTGCTGAGTAAATCACTGACTAAGTAAATCATCTGCCATGTCTGCATGTCTTGGTCTAAGACTGGCAATGTCCCCTCTTGCAGTGTGAGATTTACACCTCACCCGTGCAGCACGCAGTGTTTGGTGGTGTAGACTGATAGCTTGTGATGATTACCCCAAGCATGATACCCAGTCCAGGAACCTGGATTTAAAGCAGCTCTGTCCCAAGCTCATTCTGCGGTCCCTGCCCACACAGAGATTCACTCCACTGACTGAACTAACACTGTGATACTTTAGAGGCTTGAGCTGAAAGGAAACTTCAAGAGTTAAACAGACTTGAAAGGAGGCTGTATATATAGTATCCATTAGTCTGTTAATTTTATTACTCTTAGAAAAAGGAGGGTGTAGTCTATATTCTACTGAATGTTTGGGTTGTCTTCTGTTTGAAATTTTGTTAAGAACTGTATTGTAATCTCACACTAGGGAATGATTCCAGGAGTTGATTTTGCTATTTTATTTTTCCTATTTACTTTGGACAGGAAAAGCAACCATACTTTAACTTACCTCATTCCAAGTCTGTGAGGTTGTGGTGCCCCCTAATGTCACGAAGACTAAAAACTGGTAATTTTGTTGCTGACTTTCTCTAAAAGCTCTCTGTGGAAACAACACTGTAAATGACAATTTATTTTCTCAAATATATTGTGGCACTCAAAACTTTGCTTTAACATCTCTTTTTCATATTGTATACACATAAAGAATAAAATTACTTTCTTTTTAAATTTTACTTTCATTTTCAAACCTGAAAACATGTCTCAGAAGTTAGGTTCTTAAATATTTGTTGGCACCAAAGAGGAATCAATTTAAAATGTTTAATTCCTAGAATTATCTTTCGATTTTTAAGTCAGTGCTACTCATAAATTTTTAAATGTAGAAGCCTATGTATGTATTAGAGAACATAACAATAAGCAATCACAATATTAACTTCCACTGAAATCTAAAACTATGCTTTAATTTTGCTATTTTCAGTTTTTTCTTTTTTTTCTTATGATACCATTAAAATGTAAGTACTATTGGAATAAAACACAACTACAGTAACAAAGTTAAAATATTTATTCACCAGTACTCCCCACGAAAGATTCATACATACTGAAATCAGTCATAAAGGAACACTGTACTCCTAAGTCAGTTTGCCATGAACATTAAAACCAATAAGCAAGGAATAAGTCAATTGAATCAGTAAATAAAACCCATATTTTTCTATGTTCCATGTACTTACAAGCTTATGAGCTTACTTACTTACTTCAAGTCTCTTTCCAAGTGAACACCTACACCACAAAGTGGAAAAATAATATTATATTAATAATGTTTGCATACAGTTAGCTTCTTTCAAAGTTACTTTCTCTTAACTGCATCCTTTTGCAATCTCAGTTTAGCAAATAATCTGTTTTTTGGAGGGGTTGTGCTTGTTTTTGTCTTTAAGAAATGTATTTACTAGATAGAGTCAGAAATGTCTGTTTCATAGAGCATCCCAAGGGATATTTTTCATATTACATTCATTATTACTTTATGAACATTTAGTATAATGCTATACTAAAGCAGAACAGTAATAGGGTCATTGACCTGTATCACTATAGAAGAGGGCAACACCACGTGTTCTTCTGTCACAAGAAGTACCTAATTTATTTATTTTCTGTCGAACAGGTAATATTAATATTATAAGTATATTATAATATATTAATAATTATTAAATATAATTATATTAATATTAAAAGTAGCTACATAATTTATGGCATTAAAAGTGTAAAATTATTAATCAACAACAATTTGGGTAAATGTTCACTATGTAATTAGGAAAGAGTTAAAATCTGTGTGTGTGTGGTTCCTGTGTGGTATTTTTTTAATGGTTTAAAGTCAAGGAAGAACAAAAACTCAGCTCCCCAGTACCTAAACCAACATGGCTGAGCTGAAATCAAAGCAGTGATATCCATGGCACAGAAGATGTCCTGCAACCTGGGAAAATGATTTCTTAATTGTACTGTCTGCTCTGCCAGGAAAAGGATTAAAATTGGTGAGGAGGAATGAGAGTTAAGTGTACAAGCATCTAAGTACCTCTAAGATAAAAGAAAATTGATATACAGTAAAGAGGAATGTCATATCATAGACTATTAACACCTTGCAGTTGTTTTCTCAAAGGAATCCTTGAAATGACCACTACGGCCACAGTCCTTGTTCAGGCACAGCCATGTCAGCTTTGGAAAGTCACAGGAAGGCATGAGGGACTTGGATTACTTTGCTGGTACACCAGAAGAATCAGATTAGCTGTTGGTGTAAAGGCAAGCAGGACATGTCTGTTCACAAAGAGTGTTTGATGTCACATGCAAACATCACCAGCTGCCCGGGTAAATAGTTTCAAAGTGTCTAATATTGGAAAGTCCATGTACATGCATGTAACACGTAACACCAGCTGTAAACAATTACTTGCCTTGTGCATTGCTAAATAAAATATACCCTCCAATTGTAACTATATATTATATATATAAAACATGATATTTCTGATCTGCAGCTCTTACACTTGTTTCAAAGCATATGAGAATCTTAAATCTAGTTGATGAGAACAGATTATTGCTCATTCATAGTATCATTTTGTACTAATCTTCTCCTCTCCGAATGGTTTTGTTCCTAATTTTGCCATACTGCTGACTTTATTGCACGTTGCTCTCAATTTACTGAAATCAGATACTGAGTATCTTGCTGTTGCTCTTTGCTTCTCACTCTTTCTGAACATGCCTTGCACTCGGTTCACTTTCTTTTCTGGCCAGTCTTCAGCACCACCTGGTGTCTGACTTGTTGCTTGTTTGTTCTGTAAAGGAAAATCAGCACCGTATTTCAAACAGAATAAAGTAACATTATAATGGAAGTACATTTAGCAGTCAGGGAAAACAATATGATTAGTCTTTTGCTGTGGCAAGACCTTCAATTTTAGATAGGATGAAAAGATTAGTATCTGATGATGACAAAAGCCTTAGAAGACAAAATTCAGAAACTTCCAACATAGTATGAGAACCTAATGACTCAGTTATGCAAACTACCTAACTGAGCACCTCAATTACTATGAGAGGATATTCTAGGGAAGAAACTATGCCTAATAAAATCCAGTTATAAAACGCAGGAGGAAAATCTGTAATGAAGTTTGTAATAAATTCTAGACAGATGAAATTATTGTCATTGTTTTGATGTATTCACAGAACCTAAGGGCTTCCTATTCTATCTGTACACACAACTCTGGCTAGTTCTACAAGCTATGGCACCTACTGACTTGCAAAGGCAGCACATGTGGCTTATGGCAAAACAGAAAGTACAGACAGAACAGTACTGAAACATAAGTAACTGGAAAATTCGGTACAAAAATAATCTATTGCTGTCGTTTCCTAAGCCACCTCTACTGGTTTTGGCCAAGATAGTTAATTTTCATAGAAGTAGCTTTTAGGGTGCTGCATTTTGCATTTGTGATCAAAACAGTAATGGGAACATTGGGATGTTTTAGCTAATGCTGAATAAGTCTTGCACAGCATCGAGACCTTTTCTGATTATCTTGCTGCCCTGACAGTGAGCAGGCTGGGAGTGTGCAGGAATTTGTCAGGGGACACAGCTGGAACAGCTGATACAGATGACCCCAAATGATCAAAGGGATATCCCAGACCACAGGATGTTGTTCTCAGCAATAAAAAAATGGGAGAAGGAGGGGACCTTTGGAGTTGTGGTGTTTTTCTTCCCAAGTCACCACTGTGAATGATGAAGCTCAGCTTTCCTGGAAATGCCTAAACACATGCCTGCCAATGGGAAATAGTAAATCAATTCCTTATTTTTCCTTGTATTTATTTCAACCCTGATCTTTCTCACTTTCACCCTTCTGATTCTCTACCCCATCCTGCTACAAGCAGGAGAGAGTAAATGGCTGTGTGGGCTGAGGTGCTACAGGAGTTAAACCAGGAAACACCATAGATATTCCTTTCACATGGACAAACACCTCAGGGCTACAATTCTTCAACTGAGTCCATGTAATAGACATCCTAAAAGCCTACAGAGAATTTTCACTGGCATTCTGTATGGAAATAAAGTTTTTGTTTCTCTCTGCATGCCATCTTTCTGGGTGTGCTTTTCCACAAAAGAAACGGAAGGCCCAGGACAGAGGTATCTCTGCTACGCTAAGATCCACCCATTTCCACATCCACTTCTGGCTATAAGGGAACACCTGGCAAAAAGTAAAAGCTGAGGAATTATGTTTGTCCAAGTCTCCAGCTATTTTCAGCTCAGGCTGCTTCCCAAACCTGATGCAGCCTGCTACTTCGGTAGCCATGGATTACATTGTCTTTGAAGCACCTGCTCAGTGTCCCCCCGAGATCTGTGTAACCTGCATTTGCAGCGGCCTTTGCTGATTGCTCCTGTGGCTGGACAAATGACCTCCCCCAGCTGAGGTCCTGTTACTTTCCTGTAGTGGCTTGAGGGTGCTCACTCAGAATCCCAGAATCAATTGGGTTGTAGAATTGCTCCGAGATCGAGTCCAGCCTGTGACCAAACACCACCACTTCACCTACAGCGTGGCACCAAGTGCCACGTCCAGCATTTCCTTAAACACCTCCCGGGATGGCGACTTCACCCCCTCCCCGGGCAGCCCATTCTAATGCCTGATCATCCTTGTGAAGAAATTCCTTCTAATGTCCAGCCTAACCTCTCGTGGCGCAGCTTATGACTATGTTCCCTTGCTCTATTGCCGAGAGAAGAGGCCGAACCCCAGCCGGCTGCAGCCTCCTCCAGCCAGCTGTAGGGAGCGATAAGGTTCCCCTGAGCCTCCTTGTCTCCAAGCCATACACCCCCAGCTCCCTCAGGCGCTTCCCACAGAACTCGCGCTCCGGCGCCTTCCCCAGCGTTCTGGCCCTCCTCTGGCCAAAGGGGATGAGCCTGTGGCCGCCCGTGCCCCCTCCCTTGCCGGGCTGGGGATCCCCGGTCACGCTGCCCGTTCCCGGCCGGGCCCCACCCCCGGGCCCGGGGCCCCGGAAGCGGAAGCGGCTCCCGGCGCTCCGTGTGCGGCGGCGGCCGAGGCGGGGCCGGGTGTGAATGGAGGCGCCGCGGGCGAGGGGCCGCTGAGCGCCCCGGGCCGGCCCGCACCCCGCGCCCCCTCCCCGCCTCCCTCTCTCCCTCCCCCCGGGGCCGCCCGGGCCCCGCCATGTCCTACAACAAGATCCCGCCGCGCTGGCTCCACTGCCCCAGGAGGGGACAGCCCGTGGCAGGTGAGCGCCCGGCCCAGTCCGGCCCTGCCCGGCAGCGGGGCGGCCCCGGCCCCTTCCCCCGCGGCGCTCCGCTCCCGCCGCCCCGCTCCTCCTCGTCGCCGGGGCCGCCGCGGCCTCTCGCCCTCTGTCCCGGCCGGAGCTCTTTGTCCCGGGGCTACGGACGTGCAGTGTTTCCCCCGAGCTCCTGGCCGGTGTTTGTCCCGGACCTGACTCCCGTTGGGCGGCTGTTCTCCCTAAAGCCCGGCCCGCCGCAGCGCTTTGCCTCCAGCGCCGGCTCCCGCCCTTCGGCCGTGCCCCCTCTGACACGGACTCACCCCGGCCTCACCCAGAGGTGCGGGGTACGGGCCCTCTCCGGCCCCCGCAGCCTTCGCGCTGGGCTCTCGCCTCGCACTGGTTCAGTGTCGGGCTAAAACTTCTCCTGTCTGTCACATCTGATGAGAGAGGCGACAGTCAGGCATGCAGGAGGTGCCGTACTGGAGCTACTAAGTTGATCAGAGGCTTGGAGCATTTTTCTTAGGAGGAAAAGCTAAGAGAGCCGAGCTTGTTCACCCTCGGGGAGAGATGACTGAGAGAGGTTCTCATTGATGTGTATAAATACCTAAAGGGGAGGGGGGTGTCAGGAAGATGGAACCAGGCTCTTCTCAGTGGTGCTGAGCAATAGGACTAGAGACAGTGGGCAGAAACTGATGGACGGGAAGTTCCACCTGAACATGAGGAGAACTTCTTTACTGTGCAAGTGACTGAACTGGAACAGATTGCCCTGAGAGATTGTTAAATCTCCCTTACTGGAGATATTCAGGAGCCATCTGGATGCAGTCCTGTGCAATGTGCAGTAGGATGACTCTGCTTGAGGTTGGACCAGATGACCCTCTGCAGTCCCCTCCACCCTGACCAATTCTGTGATTCCAGTCCTCTGTGCAGCCACTTCCATGTTTGATTCTTTTTCCTGAATTCTCTGAAGTCTTAATCTGTGTCAATATGTTACTCTGCCGACTGACAGTGCCCTTCCAGTCACCAATGTGTTCCTGAGTTCTTTAGCTGGAAAATGAGTTAAGTCTGGTACTCCAGTGTTAGACTTGTATTTCAGGGTTTGTCAGTGGTTGCTGTCATCTTGGATATTCTTGCCCATAGGGTTCTGGCTCGGTTGTTACTTGGTATCTAGTCTTCTGGCATGTAGTGGCAGTGAATTCAGTATCATCTAGACACACGGTTTTGATAGTGTGTTAACTGTCATACTGACATCAGGTGAATGTTTCCTCTGCTGCCTGGTATGAGATAAAGTAAACAAACCTCTCTTTTCAGTCTTCTCAAGTTCTTTTCTTTATAATGCAAGCAATTCCAACCCCCAGTTTTGTTTTGTTTTTTTTTTCTCCAGTATTTTCTAGTTTTCACACCTTTCATATCCCTCTCTGTGATGATGTGAAGGTATGTTTTCAAAACACAACATGTGCTACTCAGTGTGTTATTTAAGCTGGCAACGTGCCATGATTTGCTTAATAGTTACAACTCCTGTGTTTTTTATCCCACATTTCCACATCATCTTACACATTTTTAATGGCAGTTGGTTGTGGAATGGAAGACATTGATGACTATATTTAGAACCTAGTAAGACATCTCGGTTTAATCCTCAATAATCGTCAATATGCATTATTTGGCATTTATCAGTATTTAACATCAGTTGTTCATTTTATGGGTTACCGGTTTCTGTCAAGTTCCTTACACTTCTCTGAACTTGGCTCAGTTAAATAACAGCCTTGTTGGATTGCCCATGTCCATTATCTTTTTCTCCTGATCATGGCTGCATGCATTACTTTGTATCTAGTGAGAGAGGTTTGATAGCCTAAGCCTTTGACCATGACAAAAACAGACTAATGATTCTTTATTCTGTGTTTTTCTTCTCAGCAAGTTCTTGATCTCTGTTAGTTGTGGCTTTTGTTTGTCTGTCTTTTGAGCCGTGGTTTCTCAGAAATAGCAACCTAGAGTAAGCCTGAATGAGGGTCATCGGTGTGTCATCTGCTGTGCCATCACTGCTTGTGTGTTTGTTTATTCAGGAACTGCAAGGTAATTCTTTTCCATTCCACACGAACATGCACAGGAAGTTAATGCACAATAAAAAAACTGAAAGGGCTCGACTCATTTCTTTGGGTGCTTTATCAGGACGTGTTTTTGTTCACCTGATTTTTAATTTTTTAGTGTGAACAACTGACCAGAAGTAATGGTACGCTGTCGGTCTTCTTCCCTTTTTTGCTGATTTACATTCAAAAACATCTAGCAGTTTTATGGGAGATAATTTTTAGGATTTAATTGAAGTGGTACTATCTCCCAGATACGTTACATTCTTGTTTTAATTAGTGTTTAAATCAGATTTCTAAGCACCTCTATGAGACTTTATTTCCATCTGGTAGTGTATGCTAAGCAAGGTTTGTATGGCTTCTGTGGACTCACATTCATTGAGTGTTTGATCATGATGCTCTTGTCTCATGGTTGTGGCGTCTAGAATTTCTAGATGACCTCAATACAAGTACTAATGAGGCCTGAAACTCTGCTGTTGGTGAGATGGGGTTCATTCAGCTTAACAGGACTCTTTATTCTGGACAAGGTGAATTCATCTACATCTCCCGTTATTTTCCAGTTTGCTTCTTTAAATATTGGCAGTTTTGTGCCACTTTCTGGTTTTATGGTACAGCTGTTCCTCAGAATCACACATTTTCACATTTATTGCATTGTAGTAGAACTTCAGTCATTTAGATGAAAAGAGCTTTCTCTGAATGTTTAGCTCTGAAGTGATCAGGTTGCTTCAGCCTTACTGTCTTGGCATCAGCATCTCAGCAGGTGCCTGCTTCTCATAACCACTGAAAACCCATTATCTTGGCAGTTTTACCATGGAAAGTGCTAGCAAAATATGGATGAAGAGGCGTGGGAAATGTCTCAGCAGTGTTTTCCAGCCTCCTTCTATTGATGCATAGTAGTTAATCATGTTCTAGACACACATGTAGCATGCAGAATGTGGGATATTATGGAAAGCATCCATATTGCATATGAGAATGCACCTTAAATAAGAGTAATGCTTCTGATTCAGGAAGTTTCCGACCTATAACTTGTTGTAGTTGGGGAGAATAATCAGGTGATGGATTGTCATTGTCACTGTTTTATTCTCTTTCCTAACTGTCTGTTATTGGCCTGTGCTGGTGATGACATACTAGGTGAAATGGATGCTTTGATCTAGCATACTTCTCTTGAATCAGAAAACTGTTACTTTTCCTAGATATTGGGTTTTTTTTTTTTAATTGTGAATTTTACCATTTAATTTTATTCCCTTAACCTCAGTCACTTTATCCAGTCTAGCTTTCCTAATCAATGCTCAGTCTAAACATACCACAGTCATATGTAATTATGTATGTCATGTTTTGAGTTGATATCTTCATGTCACAGAAAATTAGGCTAAATTAAGAGTATTTTTTCACTGGTATGCTCTAGAATTTAGAATTGAAGATAAAAAACATGATAAAGTTAGAGCATGTGCGTGTAGAAAATGTGATGTCTTACATTGTTCACTTTGATTTCCCTAAGATTTATCCACTTGATGTCTGTGCTCTGATATAGGCTCTTATTTTTAGAGTTTTAACCTATTTTTCAGCCTAAAGAAATAGTATCTGTTAGACAGGCAACTGATTTGGAAAATGGTTCTTAATAGCCACTTTCCAAAACTCTTTGACAAATTTAAACTTAATTGTGGAAGTAGGAATCATCAGTTGTCCAGATTCCAGTAACATTTTGAAGTTAATTTGGAAATTCTGTTGAGGAGTTACAATTAGTGTCATAAGGTAGTTTAGATACTCAAATGACTTGGGACGCTTTGATATCCGTGTAAAGTATCACTTTGTGACTGTTGGATCACCTAATTCAGCAAACGATTTTTTAGTCTTCAAAAGCTTATGCATGGAGGCTTAAGTTGAGTTGCAGTCACCTGTTACTGCATCACTTCTTTAGCATAAGATGTAAGGCAAAACCATAGAAGAGACAGTAGCTGCTGCCTCCTTTATACTTGTCCATATTACTCAAAAAGTTTAGAAATCTTTTTAGAATTAATGGTTAGATTTTCAGTAGCTTGATGACGCTTATTGGGAGGCATGTATGCACACAGGGAAGGAGGGTTTTTATAAAAACCAACTTGCAAATTTTCCAAGTAGAGAAGAAAAAAGTGAAATTTATAGAAGCTGAGCACCTAAATAATTCCAAATGTCTGTGTTTCAGCTTTGAAAGTCGTAGTAAGTGGGCTCTGTATGAAATATTCATCACTTCCACAGCTGTCTGTAGGTATTCAAATGCTGCAGGGGATGCTGACTAGACTACTTTGTCTGTCTTTTCGTGTCAGTGAACAGGGATGTATTTTGGTTGCTCAAAAAGAAATCAGAGTGTAAATCAGATACTAAATCAAGGTTTGTTACTAGGAAGAGAATGATCATGTTCATTCTCTATTCCAGAAGATGGAGAACAGGGGAGTCTTCTGTACGACTGTACAGTCTCATATCAGATGCTGTGGGAAACAATTGTAACCTCCAGGCACTTTTCCAACTCTTCTCTTTTCCCAGCATCTTGTAAAGGATGGTGGTTTCCTTACGTAGCCACTGACTCGTTTGTCAGTGCAGCTCCTAGTCTCAAGTGCCTTGGTTAAAAAAGTTTAGTTACATTCTTGGTGTTGCATAATGAATGAGTAGATGTGTTAGTATGGGTGCGACAAGTGGCAAAGTCAAAAAGCTTTCAAGCACAATGTTGTTTTCCAAAAATTAGGGTGATGATAGATTTTTGTGTTTAGATCATGCAAGTTAAGGATTTGCATAATCAGTCTGTACAGAGGAGTATTATGAATTAAAGTGGAAGGGCTAATAGAGAGAGGCTGAGTGATAGTGTTGAAGGTGACAAGGGTTGAACTGTTGGGATGAAAAGGCAAAGGACAATAAAGCGAAAGTTTTCTAAAAGTCAAAGAAGTTGAAGTGACTATGATGTATTACCGTTTAATGTGAGTGTTGATTGTATGACAAAATAGCTCTCCTTTTAGCTGTAAATTTGGAACGGTTCCAGACAGGTGAACAGTGAAGCTGTTTCTCATGTTGCTGACTAACATTTAACCTGAGCTAACCAGTTGCATAAAGTTTCATAGTTTCCACAAGTCTGTCTTCTGTGGTTTCTAATATCTATTTCATGGAAGATACAAGCTTATTTGAGACTATATAGAGTGTTGATAATTTTTTTTTTTTGCAGGGATCTTTACTATATTTTATATTTGCAGGTAATCATAGCTGATGTTTACTGATGATAGCTGATGACTGGATCACAAACTGTCATTTTAAAATGCTGCTTTCATGTTTTCAACTGTACTGAGTTTAAATTTTCTATATTCTATCGTGCTGTAGCCCCCAACTTAAATCACACTAGAAGTTAGCTAAAACTGTTAAATTATTCTGTTTTAGATGAACTGACCTATATTTCCATTAAACTTTTAAACTTACTTGTGAATTCTGAGAACTCATAACTAAAAAATATTCCAATTTACTGTTGACAGTACTATTTCTGCAATTATTTATTATTGAAGGTGAATGTCTAAAACTACTCAGCATGTTGTTTTGAAATGCTAAGTTCTTGCTGTACATATACATAAAATACTGCAAAATTTTATTATCTTTTATAGGGAAGTTTTTACCCTTGAAGACAATGTTAGGACCAAGATACGATGAACAGGTTGCTGAAGAAAATCGTTTTCATCCGAGTATGTTATCCAACTACTTAAAGAGTCTGAAGGTAAAAAATTTTCAAATAATTGAAACATTGCTTTCATTATTAATGTTTACTCAAGTGTTGCTTTTCAGATCTAAGGAGAAAGTTGTTGATGGCTTTGTTTGGGGCACCTGTACAGAAATTTGTTTGTTTGTTTACATTTCCAGGTCTCCTCTGCAATTAATGGATTTCTGAAAGTGTTTTCTTATAGGCTAGAATTCTTGAGACTAAACAGACCCAGCTCCCTCAGCTCTTCCTCATAAGGGACCCTTCATGAGCCTTGTTGCTCTTCTCTGTTCTCCCTCTGGCACCTCAATGTCCTTTAAAAAGTGAGGGGCCCAGAACTGGACACAGAACTCGAGGTGTGGCTTCACCGGTGCCAAGTGCCGAGGGCAATTCCTGCCCTAGTCCTGCTGGCCACACCATTGCTGACACAGGCCAGGTGCCATTGGCCTTCTTGGCCACTCAGGCAGCACAGAGTTGGCTGATTCTGAGCCAGCTGTCATCCAGCACCCCCATATCCCTTTCTGCCCATCAGCTCTCAAGCCGCTCCTCCCCGTGCCTGTCGCGCTGCCCGGGGCTGCTGTGACCCAAGGCAGGACCCTGCACTTTGCCTTATTAAACCTCATAGCATCCACCACTACAGACTTGTGGTTCTGGCTTGCTTCTTCCTTCTCTGTTTTGCCCATTTCTATCCATGTGCTTCAGTTTGCATGTTGTTCTGCATTGTAGCACAATTGTAACAATAAAGGTGGGGAACAGGACCTTTCCAGCCTTTCATATAGGTTGCGACCAGTCTGGTGCATCTGGAGATGTGGGAAATGGGATTTTGAGCCTGCCAGGCAAAGAAAGGCTTATCACCTAATTAATTTAATTGGTTCTTAAACTTAATATAGAGATTTAGTCCCATTTATTTTGATTGTGTCTGAGATGAATCATGCAAGTGGCATTTTTTCTGTACGTTTTTTTCATTATTTTTTGCTGTTGATCAAGGTTAAATTAATTCTGTACTTGTTAAACAGTATCAGACCTGAAACATCAGAAGAGTTAGGTGACTAAAAGATGGGAATCCTCATTTTATTAAACTTTTTTTTGAAGTTTTTTAGAAGTTCATCTACTATGAAGTAGATGGTGAACTACTCAGTGTAGCAGTGGTAGCAGTACCTGTGCAGTAATGCAGTAAGAAAGTACAATTAGTGAAGCATGTGTGCCTCTTCTCAGTATTTGAACTGGTAGGATTTTTCTTGTTAGAGTTCTTGCATCTGTGCTTTTATGATCTGCTCTAATCACAGAGGATCAAACAGAACTCTCTGTGAATAAAACTGTAAGAATCTTGAGATTCAAAATATTTCCTAAAACAATTAATCTTGTTTTAATCAACAATACAAGGTTAAGTTCATACCAAGAAATTGATATAGTTTCTTTAACAGTAAAAGAAGCAAAGAGAAAGAAAGAGAAATAAATAAATAAATAAATAGAAAAAAGAGGTGGGTGAGGCACAGGAAGAGTGACAGGGACAGATTAAGTAGAAACATATCACCCTTCCTTGGGTCCCAATGACATCTTGCTGCTGCCTTCCCTCCGATCTTCTTGGTGGGGAGGGTCCCCCATCACAAAGTATAGAATCCAATGGATTAATACACCTTTGGGCTGGGTGGATATGCCCAGGTGCCTCCCCTGAGCAGGGGAAAGTTTGACCCTGTCCCTTGCAAGGCTCTGTGTCAGTCGCATCGTTTTGCATCACATGCAGTGCTCTGGTGCAGGGGCTAAGGAACCATTCGGGGGGCCTTTGGTGGACCATGACACCCCCTCTGCTGTCCCTCACGTGAATGTCCTGTAGATGTGGCTTTCCTGGGGTGGGGGCCCCACAGCTGTGCTGGTCTGTGCAGGGCGTTCACTGCCTCTGCCCGGAGGCTACACACCCAAAAGCTCTCCTCCTCCTCCTGGGCTGGGGGAGAGTCTGTGCAGACCTGGCAGCAGATAAGCTTGGGGCCATGGCTCCATTCCAAAGCTGCTGGGGCTGATTCTCCTGTGGAAGTATTCTCTCCCAGCCCAGACCTGAGAATAATGTCACTTCTACGTTATCTCAGATCAATTTACAATCCAGGGCCTCAGTCAGGGGGCCCATTCAGGGTGGGCTTTGGTGATGGAGCTTTTACTGGTGTTAGCTTCATTATACAGTTTTAATGGACAAAAATCCTTCATAAAAATGTTTAAGCCATAAACTGCAATATTTCAGTCTCTGACATGTACATCTAAATTCTACTTGAGTTCCTCTTTTATATATTGTGTTATTTTTGACTCTGACTAGATTTTATAGGCATACCTGGAAAATTTCCCAAACCAATCTTCTTCATGTTTTAAAGTAATTTAAAATTCTCTATATATTTTGAAGTTACAGAGAACTTCACAGCCTTACTTAGAATTTCTAAATGCTTGCCTCCTTAGTGATTTGCGACCAAAACAAAATAAAAATTGTGGTGAGACTTTCCAGTAGTCACATCTATCTGTTCTGTTGTAATGCTACAAATTCATGTCTTGAGTGATATCAGATTATTAGAATTTGGTATTAAAGTTAGTAGCATGAGGATCCTCACTTAAATTTTTGCAATTTTGATTAACAAGCAGAACTTTTCTGGAATTCTCTGTTCTTGCCAAATCTATTACATTTTATTGGACCCTGGCATTGTTGATGAATGTTTGCTATTTGAAAACACATTTCCTTTTTATTTGCTAAGTTATGTAGTGGCTGCTGAAGTGCTCTATTTGTAGATTAGCAGATTACCAACAAGCCAGCAATGAAATAAATGTGAAATTGAAGAGCCCTGTAAAAGTGAGTTTTCCCAGCCAAGGTGAAAGTAGATCACTGTGCATGGTTCTTGTAATTGTATTGCAGTGTGTTTTTTCTACTAATATTTTCCAGAATAATTACTTCTGAAAAATGATTATTACTTAAGACCATATAATTTAGCTCCCAAATAAAAGACTTCAGCAGAAGCTTTTACATCTGGATTTCTGTAATAGAGAGATACTGCTGTTACCACAGATTTTTGAAGGTACTGGTTTAGCATTTAAGACAACATCTGTCTGGGAGAAACTATCTCTAACAAGCTGCCTGTGTGATTCCTTTTCTCCTGGAGCTGGTTTCTGAAAATCTGGGTGTTAGAAACTGATTTGATTAGCCACGGCAGCACTATTTTTCTTCTGATCACCAGTATTGACATAGTATCTTAATGTTCTCTTAAATGAATTGCAGGAGCAATTGGTGACAGTGTGAATAATTTTTTTTAAGAATTTATTTCTTGAGTAGGTAGGTTAGTACAGTTTATGCTTTATACAGGTATATATATATATATATATATTATTTCTGTCACAAAAAGCTAGGACATTAGTTAACTCAAAAGAATGTTTGGGTAATTAGTACGCTCAAGTTACGGAATTCCTATTAGGAAAACTACTTAACCAATTTTTAACCACATTGTTGTTTTCACAGATACATTCAATCACTGATCGAAACTATTTTCCTCAAATAAGAAATGCAAGAAAAAATCGCTGGGACTGGAGTGAATTCAGTGTATTGTAGTATGCTCTCCCCTTCCTGGGGAGCATTTTCAATCTCCAGTGTCTGAGGAGAAACTTCTGGGGTCATACAGGGGAACACAGCAAGGCCCGTTTTGTTGCACAGCAGCAGAAGAGCACATGCATAAGGCATTAATATCTGGGGATATCTGGAGTGTGAGGAAGTGAGGGGAAGGCTTTTGTTTTGTTCCAGTGGTACCAGTGGGTTTTTTTTGCATAGATTTTTTGAAAATCATAGTTGTATACTTTGATATGTTGTATAATCCCACTGTTCTTTAAAAGTTTCTTTATAATTTTCTTGTGCTTTGTACTCTAAATTGTAATGTGTTATGTGCAGTCAATCCCATGGATTGAGAATACAACTGATCAGGCTTTCTGTAAAGCAGGAAAACTGCTCTCAGGTCTTATATGCTCTATACAACATAAATGCTTTTATAGCTTTGGATAAATTATACTCGATGCCTGTTTGCCTCACTGCTCCATGAGGTGTGTGAAGAACAGTGTCACTTCACATGAGCTTCAGTTATATATGATTGAAATGATCTGCAATAATGGCAAAAGTATAGCAAGTGACAAGTCCTCCAGGCCTGGATTAAGTAGTCTTGGAGGCATTTGCAAAATGCTGGAGGGAATGGAGAGGGAGGAAAGTAATCATTAAATTAATTGCTTTTGTATAATTCCTACAGAATTAATCACTGTCTAGGGTGCTGTCAATCTCCATGACATCTCGATTTGTATTTGAAGTTTCAGGTGGTGTAATATTATTTTCAGGTGGACCCTCTTGTGAGGTTTGTATTTCTGCAAAACACAGCCATAAGAGTAAATAAAGTATTCTGAATACAATATGCAAAGTTGACAGTGAGAAATTCAGAACTGATCTGGATATTACTTCAGAGTTTTTAATCCTGTTGGCATAACATCGCAATGCTTTTTAGTATTTATTAAATAAAAGTAAAATGAAAGTATATAAGTATTACAAATGTTTATCATCAGGAGTTTGAATATCATGGAGAGCTATCTCTGTAGATAACTACTGTAGATAATGGAAGTTTTCCATTAGGGGTCTATGAAACAACATGTTCATGTGAAATAGCTGTTTCTGAACTGTATTCTAGTTATAATTGGATTTTACCCTTTCTGAATTGTGTGAAAATAGTGTTTTACTTTGTAATTCTTCCAATTGCACTGCTAAATTGTTACCAGTCTGTTGGTCCTACCTGAAAGGATGACATTGAGGTTTTTTGTTCAAAAGCAATTGCTTGCACTTACAAGAAAGGAAAGCAGAAATACTTTCTTTGCTCAGGTGTATTAGTGAGCTGGTTTTGCACAGTAAAACTGGTAGGTTTGTTGTTAGAAATTTTGTTTGGAACAAGGATCAGTAGGATATACTTCGATACTCTGCGTGTTTCGTGCCACCCAGCGTAATTTCTGCTTTCCATCCTTCTTAAAAATGTAGTAACTTCCACAAGGCTCTTTAAAAGACCTATTTTCCAGCTATAAAAACAAACAATAAAAAGCTAAGTTGATGCATAAGAGGACATATTAGGGTAGAGTGGGCAAGGTATCCTGGATTCAGGTACGTCTCAGTGGTTGACACTGCCACCTTCGCTGCTGGCAGCATGTTTGAGTGTCTGAAGATGTTTTGCATTTTAGCTTAAAATAAGATGTTTTAAAGAATTTAATTAATTTGATTAGTTTTAAACTTGAAAATGTGTTCATTGTTTTGCACTCTAATAGGTAAATTAGAATGAGTTATTTTTGCTCAGAGCATACTTATATGCAGCCTCAGTAGTTAATTTTTCTTACACTGTGCCAGTGTTTAGTATTGCTCTGCTTTGCATAAGAGCACTTGATCCCATCATGTTTGTCTTTTTAGCATGTTAAAGTAATTCTTTACCAGACTTTCCTGCTGTTAGCAGAATTTTCTTATTTAGAATCATTGGTTGAAGCAAACTGAAGTTTTTGAATTGATGACTAGTGCCAATGTAGACACCAGCTTTCACAAAGAAATGCAAATGTCCATAATAGTGGTAAAATATAGATTTTACAAGCAAATGCAATATTTAATAATTTTAAAATTTACAAATGTAGCCTGTATTTGCTTTTAATTATTTTGTTTTTAGACATTTAGTATTTATGCACTGGTATTTGAACAACATATACGTTTATTTTTAATTTTTTTGTTGTTGTTTTGTTTTTTAGGTTAAAATGGGTTTGCTAGTAGACTTGACCAACACCACTAGATTCTATGACAGGAATGATATAGAGAAAGAGGGAATTAAATATATAAAACTCCAATGTAAAGGGTAAGTTGTGTTCGCTTTTAAATTATTTCTTTGGCTTTTAATTTGGAAGATCACACTCAAGAAATTATTTTTTTTTCTTTTTCCCTTTCCCCCAGGTGTCTCCTAATCCATGTGTTCTTGTGTTTTTCAGGCATGGTGAGTGCCCTACACCTGAGAATACAGAAACATTTATCCGTGTATGTGAACACTTCAGTGATAAGAATCCTTCAGAACTTATAGGTATGTCTTATATCCATCTTATGCCCATCATTAGTTTTTATTCTTAGTTTCATATTTGCTTGTAACTGCAGTCTCTTATTCTTAGAAGTCTGAGCAAAGGAATTTCCTCAGTACAGCATTTATGTGTGTATAAATTTTATTGCTTTTACTGCAGAACTAATATATTTCCTTTTTTTTTACAGAAAGTAGCATTTCTGAAATTGTACAGGCCCAAGAGCTGTCTACAAATACATGATACTTGCACTGTGGTTTTGTAACTTGTATCAGCTGATACAAATGCAAGTAATGTATTGTGTTGACATTTGTTGGCCTGGTTTACTTGAGGTCATATTTGGTAACTGAACTATCAGAGATAATTCAGATAAGAGATTCCTTAGCAAGTCTCACAAAACTGGTAGTAGATACTAGGCTAAGTTTCTCTTCTGTGGTTAATGGTCTTGCATACTTTTTTTTTTACTCAGAAGTAAATTCTGAGTTTAATTTGTGTGCTTTCTAGTTTTAGTTAAAACTATTTTCCTCTGATTTTTTCAATCATGCTAATGTTCATCTCTATCTGCAAACTATCAGAGACAAGAAATTACTTTCAGGTGAGTTTCCAGAGTCAGAATGGGTGTTGTCCTCAATCCTCTTGGATGTTGATTTTGCAGCCTTCTTGAATCTGAGTGTCTGTGTGATGTAGGAGTATATGGAACAGTTGTTTGTGCATGTGTCATTGCTAAGAGCTGGGTAAACTGAGCTGGTATGTTCATGCAGTTTAGGATTCATCCAGATACATGGTAGGATAGGTGGCGTTATTGGAAGGGACCTGTGGAAATCAGCTACTCAGTTGCCCTTCTTTAGAACAGCTAAAACAGCTTCCTCAGGACTATGCCCATTTTGGCTTTTGACCAGCCTCCAAGCTTGGAGACTCCACAACTTCTTCTGGCAGTCTCTTCCAGTGTTTGTTCTTACAATATACAAATGTTTTTTCCTCATGTTGAATCAGAATTTATTGTATTTCAATTCATAGCCATTGCTTCTTGTTCTGTTGCAGGATGCGGTATCACTGAGATTTTTTTTTTGAGTGCTTGAGAGATGTAGTTTGGTCACACATTTTTTCGCCTTGTTTTCTTTTAGATACTTGCTTCTTTTTTGCACACAGAATGCAGTTTAATTCAAAACTATTGTGGTTTAACTCCAGCCAGCAGCCAAGCCCCACACAGCTGCTCCCTCACTTCTCCACTGGTAGGACTGGGGAGAGAAGTGTAAGGGTGAAGGTAGAGAGCTCACAAGTTGATGTAAACGCAGTTCCATGGGAGAAGCAAAAGTTGTGCACACAAACAAAGCAAGGAATGAATTCCCTGCTTCCCATGAGCAGGCAGGTGTTCCGCCATCTCCAGGAGAGCAGGTCCCCATCACAGCTAGCAGTGATTTGGGAAGACAAATGGCATCACTTTGAATGTCCCCCCATTCCTCTTTCTTCCTCCCCTTCTATGCACTGAGTGTTCTACAGTCTGGAGAATCCCTTTGGTCAGTTTGGGTCAACTGTTCTGGCTGTGTCTCCTCCCAGCTTCCCAGGCACCCCTAACTTCCTCACGAGCGTGGCAGCACGAGAATCAGAAAATGCCTTGGCTCTGTGTAAGCCCTGCTCAGCAATGGCAAAATCATCTCTATATCATCAACCCTGTGTTAAGCACAAATCCAAAACACAGTCCCACACCAGCCACTGTGAAGAAAATTAACTCTGCTTCAGCTGAAACCGGGGTAGAGACCTGTGTGTTCTTCTCTGAACAGTAGCACAACTATGTGGTTAAAAAAATAAGGAACTGCTAAATGGGAGTAAGTGGGACCAGTCACCAACAGTATTTCAAAACTTACTCCAGAAGCAAGATATTGTTGGTGACTGATCCCACTCCCTTTTCTTTTAGCAATTCCTCATTTTCAGTTTCCTTTTGCAGTTCTTCTACTTGGTCCTCCAATAATATTTTAGAACTTGAAATAATGGTTATGGTCAGCAATTTATATAGTGCATGAATAGCATGGTGATATCCTATAAGTAGCAGATGCATTTAGTTAATATTTCAACTTATAAAATGCCATTTTTAGTGTTAAGTCACTAATTTTCTGGCTTTGATGAATTGTGGAATGTTTTTCCATTATTTAGACATCTCACCTCTATAGGGGAAAACCAGTTCTTTCTAACTAGAGAAAATAGTATGTTGACTAAACTTTTGAAGAACATGTTGTTTAGGCTTTCATAATAAAAGAGAAGTGCTGGAATTTTCCACTTCCCTTTTGTGAATTACTGAAACTTGTCATTTTGGGCACTTGTTTCCTCTGACAGAGCATCAAAGGGGCCGGTGTAGAAGATGTCTTTCAAAAATGAAAGTGGTCTACAGCAGTGATAGCACTGCACCCTGGGTGATCTTTCTCTTCCAAGCCATTTGGTCACATGCCGAGTTGCTTCTTATCTTTGTCATGTGTATAAAATTATTGACAACCTTCTTGGCAGCAGTAACAGCTGCAGGACTTAGTGATAGCAATTGTGTGCAGTTTCGTTCTCAGTGTCACGATTAGATATGAAAAGAGACTAAAATGTGAATGATAAGTGATCAAAATTTTCATCTAGAACAATATAGGAAGGAAGGTTTATTTTTGCAGCATGAGAGACAGGAGTATGCCTGCCAACCTTAAAGAAGTGCCATGCAAAAATTTTGCTTCAGCAGAAAACAAAAGAGAAATGATTGTTAGGAATAAATTTTATAAGGAAGCTAAAATTAATTTAATTTGATGCAAGTTACACAGTTTTTAGTATTTTTAAATGGTTAGAAATGATGAATCAAAAAGATTCATGGTAATTTTTACCTTGCTTTATCAAGAAGGGAGCCTTGGCAGGGCAGGCACAAAACCCAATCCTGTTACAGTTAATACATTTTTTTTTTACCCATTTAAAATTGATTTGTTTTTTTTCATCAGTCTACTTTTTGTGGGTACTTTTTGGTTCTCCAGTTGAAAAGGTTTATACTTCAGTGTAGAGGAGTGTAAAAAAAGATAGATATTCACATTTTGTTTGAATATGGATCAAGTGAATTGTTACACAACTTTCTTTACTAGCTGTGGTAGAGAAATGAGAAAATGAATTAAAACTTAAGTGACTTGCTTTATGGTGTTGTGTTCCAGATCTTGCACTTTGGGTCACAACAACCCCAGGTAATGGTACAGGCTTGGGGAAGGGCGCTTGGAAAGCTGCCTTGCAGAGAAGGACCTGGGTGTGCTGGTCTACTGACCATGAGCCATCAGGGTGCCCAGGTGGCCAAGAAGGCCAATGTCCAGCAGCATTAGGAAGTGATTGTCCCCTGGTACTTGGCAGTAGTGCTCAGGCATTGAGATTCTGGAGCATGTCCAGAGTAGGTCAACAGAGCTGGTGAAAGATCTGTAGCACAAGTCTTATTAGGAGTGGCTGAGGGAGCTGGGATTGTTTAGCCTGGTGAAAAGGAGACTCAGGGGTGACCTTATCACTCTCTACAACTGCCTGAAAGGAGGTTGTAGCCAGATGGGGATTCTTGTCTTTCCCCGGGCAATTGGTGACAGGACAAGAGGAAATGATCTTAAGTTATACCAGAGAGGTTTAGGATATTAGGAAAAATTTCTTCACCAAAAGGTGAAGTTGTCAAGCACAAGAACAAGCTGCACAGGGAAATGGTTTGGTCCCCATTCCCAGAGGTATTTAAAAGCTGTGTCGAGGTGGCACTTAGGGACAAGGCTTAGTGATGGACTTGGTGGTGCTGGCTAAATGGTTGGATTCAATGTACTTTAGAGCCTTTCCAACCTAAACAGTTCTATGATTCTATGGTAACAACTGAAAAATGTTAAGAATTATTGTTCTTGATGTTAGTGGAAATTTTAATGATATTTATAATTTAAAATTAAGTAAGAGGAAGAGGCAACATTTTTCCTGAGTCCTTCATGACATTTTTAATAGCACTGAAGCTGGTCTGCTTATCACTAGATGGTGCTGTTGCCTTGAGAGAAAAAAAAAATGCAATGCATTTGATAGTGTATTCCTCCTTTCAGTTGGGGATGAGTTCAGTAAAACAGAGGCTGAAGACTTAATTCTTTTTTTCACATTGAAAAGATAAGTAATCCAAGGTGATTACACTGGTGAATAGTTTTCTTTTTGTAGATTCTTTTTTTTTTTTCAAAATTAGTAAGTCTGGTCTTAGCATGGTAATAGGGATTTTGAATTAGAATTGTGTTCTATTGGCACCCCTTTCAATTTTGAGGTAAGGTAATCTGAATATGATTTTTTTGCTTGATGGTATGAAACGAATGTCATGCTTGTTGAATCCACTAAAATCTCAATTAATGAATTTGGTTATATTGCCTTCTGACAAGCATTTGAGCAGATTCGTGAATCTTATCTGTATTAACCATATTTCAGTCACATCAAGTTAGTGCTCTCGATTGTGATGAACTGAAGTATCCTTATACCTCTGCTGCTGCTAATTTGCAGAAAGAACTTAATAAATTGTGTTTTAGGCTTATGTGCCTTATGTGGTCTGTGCTGCTATGATGGGAAGGGAAATAACCCTTTAATGTTACAGATCAAGGTGGAAGGATCCAAACCCACACTTTTGACACTAAATATGTTTGTTAAAACCACTTGCAAGTGATTATGCCCTTTTCTTGTCTTTTCTAGGTGTCCATTGTACACATGGTTTCAATAGAACTGGATTTTTGATCTGTGCCTTTTTGGTCGAGAAGCTGGACTGGAGGTAATTTTTAATGTTAGTTCCTGGGGATTTGTGGAATGTGGCCAAAGGGTTCTTCAGTATGTTTTACTCATTGTCCTGACAGCTATGCTATTGTATTCACTATTGCTTGTTTTATACTGCCTAATAATCTTGAGTAAACAGCCCATATTAACATCTTTCGTGTCATCTCTTGGTAGCTTTGCCTGTTGCAGTCAAGAATTCCAGGTCTGGTAGGTTAAAAGTCAGCTGTGTCTACTGTGTGTGGGCCTTTAGAGTATATATATCATATTGTGTCTCTTTCCCATGACGTGTCCCACATTTTAAGTAAGAATGCAGAGTTCTGAGGTCCCTGAAAGATTATTTCCCATACTTTTTCATCTTTTTCACGTAGGTGTGCATGTAGGTTTTTGGGCTTTTTTGAGATCTGAAGAGATTAACTAGAGCAACAGCAGAGTAACATACATACTTTTGAAGGATTGGGGGCAGACAAAGCCCTTTTTTCCAGCTTGTTTTTTGACTAAAGTCTGCAGCATGTTTCTGTACAGACTCACCTGTTTTTTTAATTTTTAAAAATGTTGACTTGTTCATACAGAGTAATTATCTTTTTTAGATAACGTTAGTTTTAAAAGAAACCCCAAACCCAAACGATGCCTGTATCATCCTGTTGAACATAACTTTTGCATAACTTTTTTTTCGTAGTATTTACGTAACACTGTTTCTTTCTTGACAGAGGGCTGTGAAAGTCATGTTTCTTGTTAACCCTGTTAAATATTTCTTATGTGTAGTTCTTTAAGTGAAGAAAATTCTCTTCCTGTTGCAGGATTTTCTTGTGACTGGACATACAGTTATTATATTTAGCATACATGTGCAAGCTGTTTGCAAAGAACTAGGTCATTGCTTGGTGGGAAAAGCCTTAAAACTCAACAGCCATATCTTATTTTTTTTTACTTTGGGTAGTTAATTGTATCAAGTTTGTTCATCTTGTCAGATTATTTTAATAGAACATCCAGATATCCCCTGGTAGGAAAAAATCTCCACAGCAAAAGAAACAATTTTGACAAGATGCTAGTTAATGCTGAGCATTGTATCAGGATAAATCTAATTTGCTGTATCATTCCTTAAAACAAGGCACTGTTTCTTGCTAATGAAGAAATAAGATCTTCCTGATGGAAAAATCCATCCATATTCATCCCTTAAGCATATGATGTAGGAGTGTTGCTGCTGTATTGTGTACAGTGGGATATATTTTATAGTTAGTTTAGAGAAAGGCCTGAAAGCTCTTCAGCTTTCTGACCAGTAAGGTCAGAAACCTTACTTGATTCTCTTTTCAACAACTCATTTTTCCTGAAGACTGCTGTGTTTCTAGAACTTGGAAAATTGTTTTCTTTCAGCTAGGATTCTGTATTTGAAATCTGTGCCACCACTTTTGGTTTTTATTGCCATCTATTTCAGAAGATTATAGAGTTCTTTTAATATCGTCAGAGAAAAAATTGAGCATTTTTCAGACCCCATAACTTTTGGTTTGTTTTGTCCTTTCAGTGGCATTCATTACAGAAGATGTGAAACAATTTAAGAAAGATAGCAGAGTAAAAACTGTCTTGTGAGAAAGAAATTAGGATCTTAGAAAACAGAATAGAGAAGAAAGATCCTTCTTAGTAACTCTGACTCTTAAACTGTCATTTCTGAAATAATACTATGTGATAGTGTCACTCTGGAGAACCTCTTCTTTTCTCCTCTTACAAAGATCAGAGGAGTGAATCAACCTTACTGGTTCTTAGATACTGTTTCTCTCTGTTCTGGAAAATTTACCTCTTGAAGTTCTCAGGCTCCATTCCATACTGTACAGGTCAGATAAAAAAAAAAAAGGATTTTGAATTAGATATCTGAAAAAAAATAATGTCAGAGGGTGTAGTATCTGCTTTTGTTCCAGCTTTAAACATGTGCTTGTCAAGAAGCCTAACTGGGACATCTCTGTTTTTGTGATTTCTCCTCTCCCCTGTATAGTAAGATTTCAAAATGTTGATCCTTTGAGCATTACTGCTCTTCACAGCCATGGTAAATGGAAGACAGAATTATATCCAGAATTACCTGGAAAAACCCTTGTGTTGTGCTCACTCTTGTATATTTTGGAGAGTTTTCCAGTTGGCTGGTAAAGATGCATGACTGTTAGTTTTGGTTTCTAATTTTTTTTGTGGTCCAGCCTCCAATTTATTTGAGCAAGATTAAGTATTAGGTGCATAGTAAAAGGCTTCTGAACCACAGTCCTTTTATGAGAAACCTCTGGAAAGAGAAGTAATTAAAAAAGATTAGGGTGGTTTTTCCCAGTATGATGGCAAAACCTCTAATGAGAGGAGAGTCAATTCTTAGTGGAGAAAAATGTAACCATATTTGAATTTAAACATTTGCATTTTTCTTCATTAGGTTTGTTGATATGTTTCTTTGGTCTTTTTTGTGTTTATGCAGTTCTCAGGTAGTTACCTGTATGTCACCCATTGCTTCTCTGTAGCAATAAAAAAGTTTTATGTGTGATAAAACAATGATCAGCAGACCACTTGGGCTAAAATAAGGACTCAAAGCAGCCTGAGCTGCAGTTACTTGGGAACATTTGCAGTGCCTACAGAGATATACAGAATCTTGTGCAAGAGCAACTGCTACCAGACTGATCTAAGCATGGACTTTCAAATATAAGGACTGTTTTTGCAATTACCACTTCAGAATTTGTATTGATTTACAGTCCCAATAATTCTTATGCTTGGTAAAGCATGACATGACTAAGACATGTAAATTAAGCATCCAGAGTGATTTTTTTTTCTTTTACAGTATTGAGGATGCTGTGGCTACTTTTGCTCAGGCCAGACCTCCAGGTATTTATAAAGGTGACTATTTGAAGGAATTATTTCGTCGTTATGGCGATGAAGATGATGCACCAGCACCACCAGAGCTTCCAGAATGGTGCTTTGATGAAGATGAAGAAGAGGATGAAGATAATGGTAAAACTGGAGGCCCAGAATCAGAACCTGGATCTTCAAGCTCTTCCTTTGGCAAGAGGAGAAAAGAACGCCTAAAATTGGTAATTTTGATTTGGAACTTAATACTTTAATTACTAAACATAATTTCATAACCTCATACCCATCAGTTACCTCATCCTACATGCTATGCAAGTGTCACTGCTCTTGCAAATGGGGACTGGAAATATTGTCCCTAACTGGAAAAAATTTTAGATCCATTGTAAGCTTTTTTGTATTTCCTATGTGAACCTTGAGCTTTAATATTCAACACCTCAAATATTACAGTTGTAAAAATGAATTAGAAATATATTAGAAATTTTCTAATATAACAATTTTTGAGATAGTAAAGTGTTTTTTAATTACTCAGTCTGTCTTTTGAGATGAAATGGTATTAGAGTTGAGCGGAAACAGCTCTTGGTTTTTTTAGTTGTGTGGATGAAATTCAGAATTTTTAAAATTCAGTGCTCATTTTGGTAAATAGTATTTATTTGGGAAATTTTGTAGGATTGAAAACTGGATTAGGAAAAAGCAATATGAGCTTAAAAAAACCAAGGCAGCTTTTAAATTGTATTGTGTTCAAAGCTGTTTTAGCTTTATAAGAAATATGGCTGTTATTTCTGACATGCACTTGCATAATTCTGATGAAATAAGTTACTGTAGTTACCATGATATGGAACTAATACTCAAGTACAAAGATTGTATTTGTATCATCTGAAGACTAATGACTTAGTTCTCTTCAAATTCCTGACTCGCTTTTTTATTTGCAAATAAAGTAGGCTAGACTACTGAGTGCTGAAATAGGGTTGCTGAGTGCAAAAATAGGGCTTTTTTCATAATACTGAATTATTTCACTTGTATGCTGAGGTGTCTTTGTTTGCAGACACTTGGAAATCCTCATATTGAAATAGGCTGCAAAAAAGCATTTTGTCCTTACTGCTGTTGGTCAACAAGGTTTACAGGTGGAGTATGGAAAATATTAGCCTGACAGGAATGCAAAATCCAGTCTAAAGAAGCAAGATGAGCTTTGAAAACTTCCAGAATATCCCTTATCTGGAATAAAAAAATTCTCACAGCATAAAAACGTAGTAAAAGTATACTTAGGGGGTATGGCCTCCATTAGCCTTGCAGTAAAACATTGATACCTAAATATTTTTGGAGGGACTGGAACCTTAAGGTTTTTTTGATGTGCCTTCTGATGCATTAAGAACCGAGGTGTTAGGATGGATTAAAATGACAGCCTCTTTTCATCAAGTGTAAAGTTCAACTGGTCTATTTAACAGGAATGATACTAGCTTCTCAGGCTTTTTCTTGTCTGCCACCATAGTTTTGTTGAAAGCTGGAAGCTAAATTATACGAATAAGCATATTAATAACTAAAAGTTAATTTTGAGTTGGATAATTTGTGAAAGAAAGAATCATCTAGTTAATATGCATATTCGTATAATTCAGTTTTGCAGCTCTGGAGGAACATTCTTTGACACGAAGAGGAGGAACGGGCAGAATTCTTTACCATGGTTCTTGGCTGGCAGATGGGACTGCTTCTTAACTCAGTAGAGATGGATACAGTCTATCTGTGATTCCTTGTAAATATGCGGTCTACAGGGGGAGTGAGTATCAGGTAAATACCTCTTGCTCAGATATTTTAATTTTACTCTCTAAAGGCCTATATTTTCCGTTGTGTGTTGGTTTCCTGCAGCAGATGTTTCCACTTTTATAATTTGTCTCTTTCATAAAAGCCTAGCAGTAGGCAGTGTAAAACTAGAGGTAGCTGTGGTGATAGCTGTGTTGTGATTTTTTCTCATTTTGACCCAGATCTTTGTGGAAACAGAAGAGAAGTTTAGTAGTAGAGGAGGAGACAGCTCTCAGGCATCTTGCTGGGATAATGAATAGTCAGAAACAACTGCCAGCTAGCCTGTGAAATGAAGTTAGTATGCTGTCTGTTTCAGAAACTCTGATGTGAGAAACTTTGCTGCAACATTTTTCATTAAAACTTTCATATTTTGATGTCAAAAAAATCTTGACAGCCTTTCTTTCCTACACTACAGAAAATGTAAGAATCATTAGAACATAAAGCCATTACAGTTTCCTTTGTCATAACATGAAGGAAATTGACAGGTACCAGGAAATCTGCTTGTTGCAGTCTGAGGTGCCACATAAGAAATCCAAGCAAGTTTTGACTTTGTTGGTGCATGCAGTATTGATTGTAGCATCAAAACAATGTTATTAACTGAAACTTAAAATCTCACTTCAGGAAAAAAAATACTTCACTTTGCAAATTGGACTAAAAGTTGTAATTCTGAGCCAGAGCTACAAATCTTTTATGGGTCAAATGGAACTTTTACTGTTTATTGAGGAATGTTGTCTCCTAGTCCTGCATAAGTTGCATTTTACGGGCTGTGAGGTGCAGTGCTTTGGAAATGAATGGTGACATCTTAAACGGTCTGGAAGAGATGGTGGCTGTTTATGATTTTCTTCATGATTTTGAGTGCAGGTGTCTTGTGGTCATCTGTGAGACAAAAGGAAGCAGTTAAACTGATTTGATGTAATGAGGATATTAATTAGTTAACTTATCACATTGATTCTCATTGATTCTCAATATTAGTGACTTGAGGTTTTTCTGCCTAACCAACTCTCTTTTGCAAAGTTTAACCTTATTGTTCTGCCTGTGGCCATCTTGAAGGATATGGGAAAAATACTATTTTTTTATTTGGCAGCACCATTTTATGTACTTGAATATGAGTATCATTTCCTTCTCCATGTTAAATGCTTATTAGTTCACTTTTTCCTTATAGTCCATACTTTCTGTACTACTGACCTTTCTTGTTATTCTTTGTATTCTGTCATGTTGACTCATGTTTTCCTGATGCTGTGGTGCCTGTAATTGAATGCAAGCCTCTAGTTGAGGCCATCCTTGTAAGGCTTAATAGGGAGAAATTAATTTCACATGTCTTAAGGCTAATATTTCTGTTTATATATCTCAACATAATTGCCTTTCACAAAGCAGAACAGTACTAATTCAGCTTTTGGTCTCTTGCTGCTTCCATGTCTTTTTCTCTAATTATCTACCAGTGTGTGTTTGTATAATTTCTTATCCATTATTAAGCATAGAACTTTGTTTATACTGAATTGCACAGTGTTATTTCCAACCCATTTTTAAAATTAAGGATAACACTGAATCTTAAACTACCATCCCAGTCTAAATCCCTGTTACTAAAGTCAGAGATGTCACAAAAATAAGAATGCTAATAGGAAGTTTAGTGGAAATGAATTAATTATCTTATGCCTAAAACAGGCCCTACAGATTCTTCCATTTTGTTAGTGAAATGCTTACTCCTCTGAACCTGGTTTTGAAACAGGTTACTCTTCTGTTTTATGAAAGTAACATCTACCCCATGTTTTCTGAGTTCCTCTATGAGGACAAGATAAGCAAACATGAGACAAACCAAGGCAAATGCATGCAATGCCAATTCTGTGAGCCTGTTTCATTATGAAAACCAAACATTTGCTGGAACACCTTTGCTACTGAGTGAGAGTCGGTATGATTCTGTTTTCTTTTTTGCACGTGCATGCCAAGAGGCAGTTACTGTGATTTGGACCTGTGTTTCTAGGTGTTTAATTCAGCTGATCAGTGCAACTCCCTGTCCCTCATTTTAGAAGATGTCTCTTCCCGATGTGTTTTGGAATGTATTGTCTTCTGGGAGGCAGTCTCTGAGCATATTGGCATGCAGTCAAGTCTGAGTAGCTGAGGACAGCTCTCACCCAGGCCTGGTGATAGCCACTAGGGTCAGGAAGGTGTGTGTTTGGGGCTGTTCCTACTCATTCACTCCACCAGATGGTGTTTGGGGTATGAACCAACACAGGATGATCCACGCTGCCACTTCTCCTTCAGCCGAAGTGATGGGTGGACACATTCATGGCAAGTGGGCCAGGGTTGATTAGTACACATGGTCTGAAGGTTGTGCAGAGTGTAGATATTAAGTGCATCTAGTTTCCTTGGATCCTTTAGGGCTTATAACTCTTGGTTTAGTATCAGGTGCTCCTGGTGATCTGAGTTCTCTGGAGTCTCTGCACCATGGTCTCCAGTGTCCTGTTTCCAAAGGCATCCGTAGCTGAACAGTGGGGTAAAATCTGCGTGAGTCTGGCTCAATTTTAGTGCTTTATCAAGGGAATGTCCTCATGAAACCTGGAGTGCTAAGTTAGCCAAGCACGAGTGCCCAAATGACTCACATTGTTTTCATAGTACTATGCCTTAGCTAGTGATTATACTTGAAGCAGATAATCTGCAAGAAACACTTTTAAGTATGAATTTTATGTTTATTACTTTTTCTTTTCTGGAAAACCTTTCCTGTTGCCTGCCTGTTACTTCAATCTTAGCAGTCATACTGCCATTGATCTCTGCCATTATTCACAGAAGCAGGGCAGAACCACCTTCCTTTGTTTCTTGGTGCTCTTCACCACTTAATCAGAATTCAGACAATGTGCTGGCCAGGCACGAGTAGCTGTCTGCCTCTCTCGCCCACTCCCCTGCGTGCTGGTGCACCGGCTGGTGCCCATGAAAATTGGATGGGGTGAGTGGCACACAAGTACGTGGAGCTCAAGGTAGTTAAGGTTATGAACCAGTATATATCTTTAGGATGTTCTGTTCTTAGAATGTGATTTGGTGATGTGACTGAGCCAATCTTAACTAACTGCAGACTGTATTGAAAACTGTGGTCCTGATTTTCCCTGCTTTCCCTTTTGCTTCCCTTGTGCTGGGAAGTAACTAGTAACTAGTACTGAGTTATCCCATGGTTAGCTAGTTTAGGATACTTTTTTGGCAGAAGATTACCAATTTATGATGTTATTTTTCCAAATTAGTTCCTAGACTTGCTCAAGTGGATAATAGAGGAATGACACACTGTGAGGAAATGCAGAGGAGAAAAATACTACTTATTTCATCAGTAGTATGCAGCTGGATTTGTTAAAGCTAGTTTCAAGTGTTTTAGAGGACATATCTGAGATACTTGTATCTTCACATGCAGGATTCAACAGGTTAATAGTCATGGTTTGATCTTCTTCATGTGTATTGAAAATTTATTTGAGATTCTGTTGAATTAAGTCTGGTTGATTTGAGATCTCCATAGAGATCTTTAATTTTGTAGTTTTGTAGACCTGATGGCTTTCATGTGTTCGGTTATGCAAGATTTGTTTTCATTCCTCTTGGCATCAAACTTTTTCTAGAATGTGCAAGTTATTTTAGAGTTTTATTTCCAGTTTGGTTTTTTTGATCTCTACATAGGCTTTTCTGGGGCATTCAAGATAGCAGGTCCACTTTAATTACCTGGTTTATATTGAGAATAAATTATAAAAATACATTTACGCAAATATTTTGTTACAAATCTGCTGTTTATACTTTCTTATTTGTTCAGTTTGTCCTAGATCAACTTTCTTGAGAGTATTAGCTAAGTAGTGTGAGCATCTAAGTACTAGCTGTCTCTTCCTTTTGCCTGTATACCTATTGCATTTTTATTTTTTTAAAGTTTATTTTTTCCTCATAAATAAATCCTTTCAGTTCCTGGGTTTAAAGTATGGTTCACCTGTGAGTTTCCTGGCAAAGCTCAGCTAATGTATCTTGGCATTTGGGGGTAAATCCTTAAGGAATGTTTAAGCTAGTATTGCTCTAGAGGGTTGTGAACACAGACTTAATCTTGTATTGACATATTCTGATTTGATTTTATGAAGGCTTTAGTACTAATTTTTTTTTCCTTTTATTTAGGGTGCAATTTTCTTGGAAGGAATAACAGTTAAATGTGTGACCCAGGTGACAACACAACCAAAATTAGGAGGAATACAGCAAAAATGTCAGCAGTTCTGTGGATGGGAAGGGTATGAGAATATTTAGAACTTACTTATTTATACTATCTAGAAATGTGTTATATTTTGCAGAATCAAACTGCACATTGTAAAAATGATAAAAAAGGTGACCGTTTTTGGATGGATTGTTTATTAAAAAAAGCCTCAAACACACTTGACAAAGTCTTGCACTGTACTATGAAATGGAATGATCAGTTTTTGATGTTAAGAAACAAGATTCTAGAATTACTTTTCCATTGAGATAACAAAATGTTGCTGTTCAAATTTCAGATGTAGCCTAGTCCAACTATTTGTGTAAAATTTAGTTCTTTCTCAAGCAGTAGAATCATTTATACCACTGCTATTACACCAGTATAGAGGTATAACACTAATTTTTGTAGCCAGCATGATTTGTGTCCAATGCTAATGAAAATGTTCATTTTAATGGCTATGATTCTGAACTTTTCCATTCCAAAGTTGTGATCTGCACTGCTTCCTAACTTGTTGATGCTTATCCTGCCTGTAATTTTTAAATTAAGTATCTCTTTCTGCAAAGTTAAAACTTCGAAGTTCCACATAATTTAGTGTTTTATCATAAGCAAATAACCTTGTTCTTATGAGATAGGCTTTAGACTTCTATTGAAAAATACTTTATTAACTCTGACTCAGAGTTAACCTTGCAACAGGTCTGGTACAAAGTGTGACTTGAATCTGATGTAAAAAATGTATTTATTTGTGTGATTATTTATTGCAGAACCATTAGTAAACATGGTTCTTTTTATTAGGACTGGATTCCCTGGAGCACAGCCTGTTTCCATGGACAAGCAAAATATTAAATTTTTGGAGCAGAAGCCTTACAAAGTTAGCTGGAAAGCAGACGGCACCCGGTAAGTTCATTTTAAATGAAAAAACAAAACACAGTAAATTTGGTAGACAGTTTGTATTTTCTCAGGAAAGTGAATTTGCTTGTACAAAGGACAAAGCCCAGCAACAAAACGGGCTCCAGAGATTAATTTTTATTCTGTCTTGGTACCCAACCTTTGCTGAAGTTTGTGGCCGAGTTTCTTTCTAGCAGCTGTTTTATGCACTGACTGTTAAAGGGCAGGTACACTTAACGCTTCTCCATAACCCTTGCCTGGCTGTCAGCTATTACTTGCCACCAAGGTCTTAGAATAATCTTACATAACAGTGAGAGTTTGCTAAGGTGAAGACTTTGTTTATAAGCTAAATTAAAACTTCTAATTGATCCTTCGAAGCTGTGTAGTATTAGAAGTTTTGTAAGTTTTTGGGTTTTTTTTTTATTATTCATACTGTGATCCTTCGTTCAAACACAGAGTTCATGTAAGCTTAAGAGTCAATAATTTTATCTTCCCTTGCCAGATCTCTTACATTCATTGCAGGGGTGCCTTTTGTTTAAGAACAAACTGCAACCTAATTGGACTGATTTGACACATTATAAAGTTTTTTCTGAGTTATTTTTATTGCTAGGCTTGTTATCTTTAATAATAGAGTATCCTAGATAATGAAAATCCTAGGGAACATGGGGAATTGGATGTCTTACGAGAATTGCCAAGAGGCTCCACTTGAAGTCATTCAGGATTCAGGACAATTCAGCCAGAACTAAGCTGTCTTGTATAAAAAAACTCCAGACCCTTCAAGTCCCTCCTCTGTGGAGTTTGTGCTTCAAAAGTTTATTAGCTTGGGCTGAGCATGCATGAAAAGTCAAAGTAAGCTTGCAGTCAGTATGGCATCCAAACATTGAGAAATGTGTGGGAATAATTGGTTTACTAACACTGGCTGTATGCACAAGCACTTGGATAGTGTAGTGCAGGTGTTCTCAGGGTGGGAATTTACAGCAGTGAGGTATTGGCAGGTCGAGGCATATTCTCAGAGCAGTACAGGGCATAGAGCATTCCAAAGCTGCTGACCCTGAACAAATGAAGTCAGCCAGCTTAAACTGACCTGAAGGGTCTTTGTCATATCCTATGTTATTAGTTTGGAAAATTGATGTCTTATGTAATATTCTCATTTTCTTACTCAAATGTGTGGATGGAATACCCACATTCTGAGTACTAAAGCAATTATACAGAGCACAGTAGAGTACCTGAAAGACTACTTTGTGAAAAAAATGAAAGTGTACATTTAATTTCTTGTAGAAATTTTCAGTATTTTGAACATTCTGTTCTGTGGTTTTAGTTTTAGAATGATGGGAAAACAGAACGGATGAAGAACAAAACTGAAGGAGCTAAATAGCTCTTTTAAATGTTTTCAAAACATAATAACTGGTAATATATTATGAAGCTACTGAGACTGATAGATATATTCAGAGAAGAAAATGGAGCTACAGAGATCTGGTGTTAATGAAATTCACCTTAAGTAATATGAAAGAGAGATTAAAGATGAAAACCTGAGCTATTATTTGGACATTTAGACACTTTGCATGATTTGTATCCTAATCAACAATGAAAAATTATTATGATCATTTTTACATTGGACATGCTTCTAATTATTTAGTTGTTCTCCAGTGATCCAGACTCTATATGCAATTAAACAGATTTTCATTAGTTATTCTGAATGCTTGTGTTGACAGGCGTGACCTTCTTGAATTTAATATTAAGACATCAGTTAGTGGAGACCCATTTATGGATTCCCTGCTTACATTACCTGGAGATGGAGCCCCTGTCATCAAATATCTCTGAAGCTATTCTGTTAAAGTGGTTTAGATGCAGCAGTCTAGACCTTGCCTATTAGAATATTATTAGGCTTGCATGCCTTTTTTTTTTTTTTTTTTTTTTTTTTATTTTTTTTTTTTTTTTTTATTTTTTTTTTTTTTTTTGGGTTGTTGTTGCTTTGTTCTCTTTCTTTGCTTAAAAAGCACTGTTGTTTTGTCGACCCTATTGGACTTAAAGAAAAGCAGATGCATAAGTAATAATTTTCTGTTATACTTTCTTACTGAAATGAAACAGTTTTATTTTAGTTAATAGTGACATTTGCTCAATTTAGCCAAACTTCTTGAATTTCACTGTTTGTTCAATACCTGTATTTTATTTCTGCAGCAGTAGTTTTTCCTAGAAGTTTCATGACTGAGGCATTTTTTTATACATTCTCTTAACTGATATGGAGTGTCAGTAACTTCACTAAGGACTTCTACTTTTCTTCAAAAGCATTTAATAATCCTAGATTCCAATTGGAGCTGAACTTCTTGTCCTGTTTTTAAGAGCTATATTGGTTTTCATTTTGTTGAGGTGGTGGTTTTTTTTTTTTTTTTGTTTTTGTTTTTGTTTTGTTTTGTTTTGTTTTGTTTGTTTGTTTGTTTGTTCCTTTACCATTGTTTGGATTTTTTGCCCCCAGTGCATGTTTTCTTGGTTTCTTAGCATTGTTGTATTTTTCTACCCATAATTACAGAAAAAGTATTTCCCTAAGTAAAAGGGTATTATTTCTCATATAATGTCGACTTAACAATGTGAAATTGATTTGTTAAATTATTTGATAGCGGTTCTATAAAATATCTTGGAGAAATTTCCTGGAGTAGTATCTTACATATTTTTGTGATTATGTGAGTTCTGAGTCTGGTTTGAGTCAAAACTGATCCTTCTCCATTCTCTTGGAGCTCTGAGTTCCATATCTTTTGACTTAGCCTTGCTTAGCCTAGCCTGTTGTGATTTGAAGAGTTTGTGCCTTCTCTGAGGTCTTGGTTGTTCTGTCCCTGGTTTCCAGGGCCCAGCAGGGCCCACCTCCTGGTTCTGCTCCAGCATTCCTTCTAGAGCATGTTTGTCCCAAAAGGAAAAATGCAGTGTGAACAAATACTTCTCCCCTCCTGTTTGTGAATGCCAAATATCTTAGGTTTAGAGAAATGAACTTTAAGTTAAAAGATCTGTGAAGCTCATTAAGCATTGCCACTCTTTAGTGAAATATTTCCTTTGTACCAGCTACTTGGTTGTATATAAATACTATATGCAAGCTCAAGCTGTTTTGGAGAAAAATACTTCTAAAATCATATTGCTTTAAATTATTATTATTTAAATAAAAATCACTGAGTTCTGCAGGTATTCTGACTGGTTTGGTGTAAATTCTCTGCATTTTTTTGGAACGGTAATCAAACTATTGGTGTCTTATAAATAATTTTAATACTAATCTATTCATAAGCCAAAGGGCAAATTTCCCACTAGTAAAATCATGCCTTTTAGCTTTGTTGAGATGAAATATATGTTGTATGTTAACAGTAGCTAGAAGGTATATACATCTTTACAAATGTATCCAATTTTGCAGTGCTGTGTTTCTGAAACAGTAGTTACTGAGTAAGGTAATTGTAACAGTATGTTCCAGGCCTTGCTGGATGACACTGCTTTATCAGCTTTGTACTGTAAAATGATTAGCCCAGGTGGGTAATGGCTTGTTGTATCCCTTCATATGGATCTCATTAATACTGTTTGTAGCAGATGCTTGTTCTAATGAGTGGAGCCAAATGTTCAGGCAGGGTAAAGTAATGAGACACCAGTTCTGAAGAAGAAGAGACTGCTACCACTAAGAATAATAAAAAGCTTAAAGATGGCTGTGGAATAATTCAAATCAAAACAATTAAACAGGACTAGGTTTTACAATGGTAAAATCTGACCTGCACTAAATGGAACCTATTAAGGGGAGTATGTTATTTTCCAGCATTTCTGTGAGTACCTTTTTTATTTTTCACATTTGTACATTTGTGTACACATTTGTACACATGCAGTTTTAGTGAAAAATAATAAATATGATCATAATACTATGGCTATTCAATTATGTTAAGACAGCTATTTTAAAAAATGCAGAACAGGTAGTTCTTGCCAAAGGCTATTAAATTTGAAAAATATTCATGCAAATTTTGATGGCTTGCAGATATCTAAATGCAATTAAGTAGATGCAGAAGAAAACAGCTCTTTGAGAATTGCTGCTAATTGTCTAATGTGTTTGTAACAAAATATTTAGGTACATCTGTGAAGTTGGTTTTTTCTTTCATGTTTAGCAAATTACATTTACATTAAAAGAAAGGCCTGTTGCCTAAGTAATTAACTTTTTGTTGTTATCCTAATACAAAATAAAAATAGTAAATGTACACTTAATTATATGGTAAAATGGATGGGCATTTTTTTTGATTGTTCATTAATCAAATAAATTTGATTTATCTTGAATGTATCAATCACTCAATATATCTGTATAGAGATACATTGTATTGAGAGTATTGATTTATATAAAATATAATTATTTTGATTTAGTTACTATATTATAAAAGTTGTGATAATTTCCTGGGATTTTTTTAGTTCAGCTTTTTGTAGAAATTGAAGGAATTTTTTTTTATTAAGAACTTTAAAATTATTTGCAGTTTCAGCCTTTTCAGAAACATATTTGTGACCTTTACTTGAAAGAAATCTACTCAGTATATTTTAAGATAACTTTTCTACAAATGTCATGAAAACAAGGTTGAAGTTTCTCTCTGATTTCCATGGCTCAATAATTTTCTTTCCCTACTCTTTGATCCTTTACCTGATGAGATGAAGCTTACATGCATAACTGAGAAATTGCAAATTCCTAATATGAGAAGTTATCCAAAAGTCATTTGGTCCAGAGTAAATTGTGAAAAAATCATCACTGCTAAAGAACAACTCTTAAAAAAAAAGAGAAAACTGAGAAATAGATGGTTTTTTTGGTTTAGAAATTAGGAGGTAAAAGGTATTAGCTCAAAATTAGGTGTCAAAGAAACAAAATGGTTGCCTGTCTGCAAATGCCTAAAAAAAGATATTTGAATAGATTTGTGGAAAAACTATTACCCCTGAGAGAGAAGAGAAAAAAATTGAGATAATAAGGAGGACAGAGAAGATTGGAGAGTAGTACTAATCCAATTAAATCCCAAATCTATACACTTGAGAACTCATTATTAAGAACAAGAGACCAGATTGTCATGAAAGCAGATCTGGAGTGTCCTGGGTTTGCAATGGAAAGCTTGTCTCCTGGGAGCAAAGATATTAATGTGGAGTTCAACTTGAAGGAGACTATTGGGAATGAGAAATAAGCCATAGATTAATTTTCAGATTGTACAAATTACATGACCAGATTCTCATGGATGTGAAATTTTCTGCCCAGTAGTAGAAGGTTCCTGAAATACAACTTTGCACAATTGTTAGTGCATTATTCTCTAATTTAGAGGAGCGGGGAAAAATGTAGGGAGTTGAGATTTTCAGACATCTTCAGAAATGGTGTTAGCAGGAAAGTTAAGGGCTGTTAATCGCAACAAAGCATTTATGAATAAAGGAGTATTTCTCAAGTTATGAATACTCTCTTTCTGGGCACACTGTCTTCTGACCCATATAGCTACTGAGAAAGTGAATTATTATAAATTGTGTTTTGAGTGTCTTGTCATTAGGTCATGTTTAGGGTTAATACATGTTTGTGGTCTTGGAGTAAGAAGGGATGTTGGCCTCCTAATCATAGGCCAGGATAGGGTGAAGAACCCACACAGAAAACATCTGGGTGCTTTTAAACCACACCTTCCTTTCCTTTTCCTTCTTCTCCTCACTTAAGAAATAGACTTAAATATTGATCAGTTTTGCACCATTAGTTGGTAGTGTTTTGTATCTCTTTCTCTGTGGCTGTAGCATATTTCAGTGGTGGGAAATTTTAAAGGATGGAAATAATTCCAGGGTTGGGCCTGTGTTAAATAGACTTCAGGACCAAATGGATTTTTTTAATAGGAGTGACAGGTTTTGTGAACAATTGGTCTTAGCCCAAGTTATTTGATTGCAAGTTAAATGAGTTTGATTCAATTGTGCTTATATAACTATCAGCAATGGGCAAAGCCTCAGCTGGTAATTATACATAATTTGTGTGCATAGGACAGCCATTCTTCAGATGTTTGTATTATTTTCATTGAATGTCTCAAAGAAGTAGTTGTAAGGGTTTTTCTATTATTATTTGCATGAAATTGTCAAAATAAGGTGACACTTAAAGAAGGGATTTGGAACCAGAAACCTTACTTTAAAGATTAAAGTGACTGTTCTTAGTCCAGTCTCCCAATCTCCACACTATGTTTTGTTGATAAGTTTTCAAGGTCATGGGGGAAAAGAATGCAGTATTTGTTTACATGCCATTGTCCCCTGTGGTCCTTGTTCATAATTATTTTATCTATTCTTTATCTATTCCCATTTTAAACTAGTTCTGTACCTCTGCCTTTGTAGATGGAAGAATTTTGGTTGAGAATGAGGCTGCAATCCATGTGGAATTTATCTCACTGACATTACATTGAATAATGTATCTAAGTGGAGATGGAGTATATATTTTCTCTGGAAACTAAAGTTGTGAAAGTTATTGAAATGGTTGTAGTAAAGCTTTTATTCTCTTCTAGTCAAGATTAAAAGCTCTAAATAGATAGATTTTATAAACTACAGTACTAGTAGTTGTTAGGAACCTGCAGTTTAACTTTGAATGTGTAATGATAACATAATGTCAGAAGCTTCTGCAAAAGTGTATTAAGATCACATAAATGTTTCAGGATTAAAATGTATAAAGTGCCTTTCTAATGATTGCTGAAAGGAGCAATTCATAGCTATTAAGCACTCTATACAGCATTCCTCTTAATTTTCTAAAAGGCAGATAGCTAATTCATGGTTTTATTTTGTGCATTTAGGTAGGAGAATAAGAGGAGATGGGATGGGGAGGCAGGAATGATGTTTTGACACTAGAGAGTTGGAGGTTCAGGAGCTGTGAGTTGTTGCTTGCTCTGCATCTTAATAATTGTCCTGTACAGTTGTGTTGGCCAGTAAATTTAGGATTATAACACTAATACTTGCCTGTTTTCCACAGCATTAGAACCCATAAATATTTACTTGAGTTTTCATTTGAGAGTGTAAAAATAAAACTGATAAATTGAGTATGGGTTAAGGACACTTCTGGTTTGTTTGGCATGTCCCCTGTCTCTAGGCAAAGATACTCTACTCAGGGTAAGGAGGGTCTAGGACAAGGTGGCCTCATTATCTCCACCTGTTGCCATGTTGTCCTTTTCCCCTGTTTTCCCCACTGTACCAGCAGTGAGGGCATATCTAGGCTTTGGCAGTAAGGGCATGCCTAGGCTTTGGCCAGCAGACTTTGACAGCAGAAAAGGAGCTGTCAGGTTTTGATAGCCAGACTTATGGGTATTATTGAATAACTCATTCATTTTGTTTGACTATTAATTTTGAACCAGGAGAGATCTCTCTTGATTGGGAAATGGTCAGTTGAACAAGGCAGCATAGAATGTCATGAACTGTTGGACTAATACGTGGAAGCATTGGATATAAAAATATGTCTGGTTTTGTGTGTGGTTTTTTTTTGTAGGGGGCTGGTGATGGTATATTTATTTATTTATTAGTAAGCATTATCTGTATCACTTTGTTGCTTCGTCATGTCCTGAAATCTTCCTTTTACAGTCATTGAGTCAATGCAGAGGGATGAATGAATAGGGTGACAGAACACTGTTATCCCTCATCAGGATCCAAATTGACTTGAATGGCCAAAGAAAGCATTCTTACTCCAGGTTGTGGTTTCTCATTTATATGTGCATGCAACACTGTCAGGACTCTGAAAGAAGGGTTTTGTGTCCCTTCCTTGTCTTAGGAGCACTGCTGATGAGATGCTATACAGGAAATATATTCTGTGGAGCAGGCCTGATACTTCACAGTTCTGAAGCCTCTTGACAACACACAAATTTTTATGGTCACAATTTTGGGCTCTTTGAAAAATGATTATTCATATGTAACTATGTAACTAACTGATTATTCATATGTAACTATTTGAGAATTTAAACAGATTGTCTTATAAGCAAGTTCTTTTGTTTATTTATAAATAGTTAATGCATTAAAATGCTTATTATGTAGCTTGTGCTAGGAATACTAATCTTAGAATAATATTCAATTGTAGTCCTAAAATGTTCTAATAAGATCCAGATAAAGGGTGTGCCTGCATGTATATCTGATTTTCAAGCAACCAGTATCAGTGATTACTGGCTTATTTATTTATTTTCCTTTCTCCCAGACCACTTTTAATAGTGGAACAGTACATTCTGTGCTGCTGGTGCTCCTGGGGGGGATTACAGACACATCCATGAAGCGTAACGGCTTATGTTCAGTCAGGGCAGAATGACATTCAGTCTGTGAAGCTGAACTATACAGATATCTAGGGCATCCCTTTCTCTTGGAGCTGATCTCTTCTGTGAGCACAAATGGCAGTTGTGTTCCTGCTGTGGCTTGTGCCGGTGATGCAGGCAGAATTGACCCAGAATATGCTCTGGCATAAATCAGTTCCAAGTTAAGGGGATCTCCTTTTTCAAAGCTCTGTTACTCTTTTTGTGGCTGCTCTGTTACAGCCCTCCATGAGAGACTTGCTTGGGGAAAGAAGCAATGTACCTACTTGTCATCTAACGCTAAATTGGTTTGTTATTCTTTCTTACTTTTTTTTTTAGCCTGTTGCTTCAGGCAGGAATTTTGCCCCAGATCTCTAAGATATTTTCAGACAAAGGTTTGTGGAGAGGGATGGAGCCAAAGAATTTCAAGCAAGTTTGAAAGTATATCTGGAATAAATAGTGCAGATAATAATAATAACAACAACAGCAGCAAAAATTACAAAACAATTCAGGAGTTCTATCAAGCTCAGGATATAGTTTATTCCATTCATCTTGCAGCTTTAAAAAAAAGTAATCAGAACATTATACCATGCAGTTGTGTTTCAACAGTGTTCCTGTTGCTAATTGAGAAATGCATCTAACATCATTAAAATTTGGGTGAAACAAAGGGAACCTGGTATTTAAAATTAATCTGTTAGTATACGGGTTGTTACTGGGTAATATCTTTTCTAGCTTGTTAACAATTCTTTTGTTTTACATTAGACAAATCACATCATAATGCACTATAAGAGCTCCTCAGTATGTAGTAGTTGTAGTTTAATTTACCCTTCATTGTAAGTCAAATAATGATTATAAGACAACTTTAAATTTAACCCATAAGGTTTAATATCCTTCTAAAAATAAAGAAACAAAATCCCCACAGTACTCTAACTTAATTAAAACCTGGAAGACAGGCAAGAAAAGCGCTGTAACTGGATAGTCTTTTTTAACCTTGCTAAATTCTTCATTTTACCAGCAGTTTCACAGTCTAATAATACTTTAGATAGAAAATGTAGTTTTACACTGGTTTTGAATTTGCCATTTGAATTTGCCGATTAAATTAATTAAAGCATCTTTATATTAGATTTATAAAATGGAAAAAGCTAAAGTTTGAACTCAGTCTCAACTGCAATACTTTATTAGGAGAAGTTATAGTAGTTTTCACAATTCTTATGCATTTTTCCATGGTCCTTAGTGCTGCCATGTCTCCTTTATTCAAAGACTTCCTCAGGTGAGGCGATAACATAAAGTTGTATAAGGATGCAACATTAGTTCTGTATTTTTTACTACTCTGTTCGTTATCTGACCTAATTATTTGTTTGCTGATTTGTTTTGTTTTGTTTTGCTTATTTGCTTGTTTGGCTGCAGCTGCTGTTCTGTGCTCTCACTGAGCCCTAGAAAGTAGCTGCTATATGAGTTTTTTCAGGTGACAGTTAATTTAGAACCTTGTAGGGTGGGGAAGTGTGGTCACATCTCTTCTCCTCCTGGCTGTGGTACCCTTTGGATATCAAAACTTGCAGCGTTTTTTGCTGTAGTTTTGGCCATATTGAAGATTTCTGTAGTAAATGTCATCTCCAGATCTACTGCCTCACTTTTGGTGATGTTCAGGCCCATAATAGTCACAGAATAACTCCTCTGGACCTTGCATTGTCAAGGGGAATAAATGAAAAGGGAAACTTTCATTTAGAGTTTAAAGGAGAGCAGTGGCAGGCAAGAATAAACAAAAGATTTTGATGCTGAGTGAGATAACTGTGGAGGAGACTGATGAGTAGTAAAAATTATGGAGATAGAAAAGCTGTATAAGCTGTGTGGTATCTTTCAACTTCCAGTGGTGACTTGACAAGGTTACTCCATTATCTGGAATACCACCTCAACAAATCTTGTGGAAATGAAATCTTTTGTTCTCAAATAAGCAGGGTGATTGGTGAAGATCAGTTCATCAATGCTTGGAGGTATTTAGAAGACCTGTAGATGTGACACTTTGAGACATGGTTTAGTGGTGGACTTGGGAGTGTTAGGCTTACATTTGGACTCAATTATCCTTAAGGTCTTTTCCACCTGAAATGATGCTATGAATATCAAAATCAAGCATAGCCCTTCCATTGTGATCTATGAGGTGATCAATGAGACAAGAAAGTTATTTTTTTTCTGTACTAGCATTGAATCAAGGCAGTGGTATCTTGAACTAATGATTCAGAACATGGGGCTGGATGTTGGAAACGTTCTGATTGCTCACAAAATTAGATGTTGGTGTAACGGATAAACTAGGATAACTTTCTTGACTCTAACGTAAATATTGGAAGGCATTAATTTTGTTTAGGAAAGATGCAAGATAAAATATGAGGAATAGCATTTTATTTTCCTAATAACTGAAGGATAAAAAAATTATTACCCAGTTCAGCTATTAAAAAAAAAAAATCGCTACAGGATTGTTAAAGAAAATTTTGAGTTACTGCTGAATCTCCTGCAGATGCCTGGTCAGAGTTGTCACGATGAGCGCACTTGAACACCTAATGCAAGCTGAGTGTCTTGACCTCCATAATAAGAGCTTAACCAAGACAGTTTTGCAGCACAGGGAACTGGTTATTTCACCCCATGGAGACACCTTACAATTGTGGAATTTAACCAGAAGCTGAATTCTACCCTCTTACAAGGGTGGAGAATTGGTGGAGCATTTTAACAGGTGACAAATCCAGGTACTTCTGAGTGTAGCAAGAGATATACAAGATACATTTATGTACTAAACAAGAGCTTAATAACAGTATTTTAATACTGAAGGGAAAAAAAGGCTTGATTTTAGAAGCTAAGTTTGGATCAATCATGCTAAGGCTTTGCTTTAAATTTAAATCATTATGATTGTTATGAGAGGTAAAAATAGTACAAAAATGCAAGTTTTCTCTTTATTAAATGACAGATTTGGTTGCCTAAGGGCAAGAGTTAATAGAATTACTCAGAATTACTGTGACTGAGGAGCGCAGTCTGCAGTATAGATGAGGAATGGGTTTTCCTCTGAGTTCAGCCATTTTGATGGGAGTTCATATGCGGGAAAAATTGTGATTTTGACCTAGAAAGACACGTGCTTCTGGACTTTGACAAAATTTCTATTTGTTAGAGAGAGAGGCTAAGACGATTACTAGAGTTCTAAGGCAGGTAAAGAATAGATTGAAAGAAAATGGCAGTGGATAGTTTTGAAAGAAAATGCATAAAAAGCCACAAGTAGAGGTCCTGAATATTAATTTTGCTTTATCATTAAGTATTTTGAAACAGAATCCAAGAATGTTCTGATAAACAAATGAGAGAGATCAGCCACTGAATTCACTAAGGAGCAGAATAATAAAACTGGAAAGATATTTAGTAGTATAAAATGCCAGGTCATGAATGAAAAATATTGGTGCTGGAGACTGTTATATGGAAATGACTGTCACTCACAATCTAAGGGGTTTTTTTGGTTTAAAATGCTGTGGAGACTGTTGATAGTGTACTTTAACCTAGAAATAAGCGAGAGAAATACAAAGCGTTGGTATACTCAGAGCAGACTAACTTCCAAAGGCCTGTATGTGTGTTTTTAAAAAAAAATATTTGGAATTTGGAGTATTGAATACATAATTCTACAGAAGCTTCTGCATGTAGCAAGCAGTGTTTCTTGATGGTTGGTGTGCTGTGTGCAAATGACATGTGCAACTTTGGAGAAGGTGGTTTGTGACAGAACTGTCAGTGTGGTGATTAAAAAGACATTGTTTCCTTTTGTTTACACGTTGAAAATAATATTGTAAGTCTTCTTGTAAGTTCCTGTGTTACTGTCCCTGTAACCAGGCTTTTTCATCCTCAAGGAGACATCTTTGGAAGCAACAACCAGTGCCAGGAGCAATTAATAAAAGAAAGCAAGCTGAGCCTTCCTCATTTATCAGCATTTAAGGTCTTTTGCACTGTGTGCCACAGGCCAGTTTCAAACTCTTCTAATGTAAACTTACTCTAAATCCAACACAGTGTGGATTTGGGTCAGGACATGGAACTGCAGCAGCTTAGTGTCACAGATAGATGATCTCCTACTGTCAGTGGATAAAGGGCAGTCATTAATTTTCATTCTCCTGGCCATTTCCTCAGTGATGCATCTGGCCAGAAGTTGATGCTTTCTTGCCAGGAGGGAGTGGCAGGGTCCAAAGGAAAGCACTCGTGTGACTTGCCCTTGTCTTAGGTCATCCATCTACAGAGTGGTGACAGACACACTTGTGGTTTTGAAATGCTGCCAATCATAAAAGGAAATTAAGAAATTGAAAATCATATCTGCAGCAGGATTTCGTTGTTGCCTCTGCGTCAGCGAGCATATTAGAGATGCTAATTGCTGTTCAGATTTGGGTAATGCTTATTTGTGTGGGAGGGCAGCACTTTCACAAGTGAATTCCAGGCTGTGTAATGAACTCCCTTTGGAATGGAGAGCTGCTTTGTATTTTGTGCTTAGAGTTGGTGATGGAATTTCTTGTATTTTGCATTCTTTAATGTGATAATACAGACACAGGCATATTTAAAAAGGAAAATGAAAAAAAAGCAGCGACAGCAGCACTGTGTCGAAATAAATAATCTTCTTTGATACAACCTGTCTAAAGAAATACTGCAGGGCAAAGAAAGCTCCTAGAGGAGCTGAGTTTTTAAGCTTCCTTTGAAACAATATTTTTAATCCATTTGCCACTTGTAGATTTTTTTTCAGAAAATTACTTGTGTGCTGAGCTCAAGCTCAGAAGATAGGATCTTAAGGTTTGAGGAAGCTGTGTTATAATTTTATATTATACTTAAGTTTTTTGAACTCCTATAAGGCACAGAATTAACATATGTAAGCTTACTGCTGAGATGGTTGCTGTCCTTTTGGCTGAGAGAGAAAGACGTTAAACATAGATAAAGCGCATCACAAAATTGAAGTCGGAGGCAAAACTTCTGTGAATACATGGGCAATCAGCTTTGTGGTAAATATGTTTTGGCAAGCACTACACCATGTGCAGTGAGGTACTGTGTTGGGTGAATATTTTCAAATCCAGTTTGTGAATCCTAATAATTTGGAAAAGAGGGCAAAGGCCACACATTCCTGTGGGTACAGTGTTGGATTTGGAGATTGGGAAATGCAGTTCTGTTCTTGTTTGTTAATTTCAATGACAGTAGATTGGCAGGCAGCAAATAATTTACCTTATTTTATACATTAAGTAATATCTTCCTGATATATACTTTCAGATTTAATGATGAAAAATGCTAAACATTCACATAAAGGAGAAACCTCCATTTTAACTTAGGATTTTCAGTGTAGCTCATGTCAGCTTCAAAACTGTGTAAAAAACCAAAAACCCACCACCAAAACAAACTCAACTGAAAATGGAAGTCTAATGAAATAATTCTTTTAGCTTGCGTTTGGCACCCAACTGATGTGGACTGCATGATATGGGATATATGTGGAGGCAAACGAGCCTTTGATACAGGTGCCTTTATTTGGGCATGCTAAAATAATTGATTTCTGAAGAGAAAACTTTGTTTGATGGTTGACATTTTTTAAAGCTTAAAGATTCAAGTTATTAATACACTGGTCGGTGATTTGGAGATCTGTTTGTCTAATGCCAAGAATTGTCACTCTGCTAATGAAATTTTCATGCTATTTCCTGAATTATTGTGTTAATAATTATGTCCAATTAGAATTATTAACAATCCTTGCCTTAGAATCAGAAGTGAATGAAAAGTAGTTTCTAATTAAATTTTAGATTTTACCATTTTCATGACTAGATATTTTATCTGCTTGTGAGATTAATCTGCATGGATGCTGTGACCCTCTATTTGTCAGAATTTCTTTGTTTATAGTGATTGCACTGACAGTTTTGAGAGATGATGTTTGTAGCTATCAAACATGATTCCCTAGTTCCATGTGTAGTTTTCAGAGGTGAATGAGCAGTTCTGTTACTGCTCTTATTGCTGCTCTGCCTTTGTTATTTTATTCAGTTGTCTGGTTTTACATTCGGATTGAGCCATCTGATGTAGGACCATGTCATCTTGTGTACTTGCCCAGAATCTAAAACAATGGGGCCTGGTTACTAATTGGAGCTTTTGGGTGTTCACACAATAGAGGTAATTAGTAATAAATGTACAGCTGTAATAGCAAGTAGTGTTCACAGTGGGCAGTGCAATGCATGACAGTTAAGTTCCTGTGTTCTGTCTCTAGTGAATGTGTTTGAGAAATCATCGCTCTTCTTTCTTTGCCTTTGTGGTGCTGCCCAGAGGCATGTTCTCTATTCTGGTGTAAGTGCTTATCTCCTAATACCTTAATTAACTCCTTAAAATAGAAATGGTCATGGTACCTCAAAATAATATTCAGAAATGTATGGACCAGCAGTCTACAAGAATTCTCCATGAATGCTTGTAAATGTCATTGGGAGAAAACTTTAAACCTGACATTAAGCACATGAACTTAAGCTTTTTGAGTGAAACAAGCAAACAAAAAACCTCAACCAACCAACCAGCTCAAATGCCTCATTAACTGATAAATTCAGTTTCACCAAAACCTTCAGAGGTTATCTCTTGGTTCTTGCAATAATAATTTTCAATTATTAGCTGCTCATAGAACACTTCTGTTTGTCAGTCCATCCTTGACCAAATTTTTTTCTGTCTTATTGTTGGTAGTAATTAGAATTTTGACGAATTCTTTTGTTTGGACCACATTCAGAGTTTTATTTCAATAGTTTATTAAATTGAGAGAGTAGAGGAGTTTTCAGCCATTCAACTAAAAAAACCTCAAAAAAACCTACTTTAAAAATGAGACATATCTGGATCAGTTTAATGTCTTTCTCAAGCAGAGAACTTGTTCAGATTCAAGCTAGACAGGTATATTACCATAAGACCCAGACAGATGGGTCTACATGAAAGTAATTCACTGTCCTGAGACAAGATTTTTTTTCTGTCTTCAAACTCAGCACATGCTGTTTCTCAGCATCTCTCTGAAGTAAGATACAGAATCATAGAAATTACAGGATCATAGAATGATCTGGATTGGAAGGGACCATCCAGATCATCTAGTTTTGAGGGAAGATGGCATGTAGAGAGGTATGCTTAGCAAAAACTTGTTTTCCATGCAGAATGCCTATGAAAATTCTCCATGGGCTTTTAGAAGTCCATTACATGGACTCAGCTGAAGAATTATAGCCCTGAAGTGTTTGTCCATGTGAAAGGAATATCTAAGGTTGCCTGATTTAACTCCTTTAGCAGCTAAGCTCATGCATCCTGTAATAGGATGGAGGAGAGAATCAGAAGTGTGAAGGGGAGAAAGATCAAGGGTTGAGATAAATGTAAGGAAAAATGAGGAATTTTTACTACTTCACATTGGCAGGCATGTGTTTAGCCATTTCCAGGAAAGCTGGGCTTCATCATTCACAGTGATGACTTGGGAAGAAAAACACCGTAACTCCAAATGTCCCCTCCTTTCTTCTTCTTTTCCCATTTTTTATTGCTGAGAACATCATATGATCTGGGATATCTCTTTGGTTAGTTTACAAGTTTAAACTTTTAAATGTAAAAAAATATTTATTTTTTTAAATGATATCTGTCCTGATCACTTTTTTTTAACACTTAATACAAAACAAAATAATAGAGATTTTGAGGATATACCTGTAATTATAATATCTTAATACTGCCTTTGCAGGTACATGATGCTGATTGATGGCAAGAATGAAGTTTATATGATTGATAGAGACAATTCCATTTTTCATGTATCCAACCTGGAATTTCCCTTTCGTAAAGATCTTCGCACGCATCTAACAAACACTCTTCTAGATGGGGTAAGGAGCATATTGTATCATTCTTGTAGCAATTTCAGTTCTGTTTGCTTTTGCTCATAAACAGGGCCAAATTTTTACGCCTGGATCGGTGAATCGCAGGATTTCAGGAGGAATAAAATTTCAGTCACTGGCTGAATGTGGGAGTTGCATTTTGAAAGAAATTACTTACCTACAGAATAGGACTGATGACTGCTCTGGGGGGAGCTGTTTGTCTTTGAAACAAATCAAGGTATTGAGATAGCATTCTCTGAATATAAGGAAAAACTTGAAGAGAATCTAAAAAAATATTGCAGAACTTCATCTCTTGCTACAGCTTGATATTTTGAAATAGCAAACATGGTCAGTTTTATTCAACTCATGGAAATACGTCTAAAATTTGATAAAATTTTCATCATGTTTTGATACACTTTTTGTGAATTGATGTCTTTGTTTCTGTCACCTTTATTTTCAGCTGATCTGAATTTTTGAATGATTTAAAAATGGCTTAGTTATATTTGTTTAAGGCTAAAACATTTTTGAGTTGCTATGCTAATTTAAATTATGTAAACTTGCTAATGAACTTTTTGAGCCAGTTTTAAAACGAGCTGTAAAACATATAAATTTATGTTTTGGAGGCTGGACTAGACTATTGCTGGCAAACTTTTCAGAACCATAGCCACAAGAAGAAATTATTTCTTTCTTGACTGTCCTATTTCCCGTGACCAAGCGAATTTCACTTGCCTTTTCACAAATAGATCAGTGTAGTTTCCTATTATGTTTCAGTAGCATTAGAGACTCTACATTGCTTTAGCTCCTTCTTGATGGAGTGTTTTTGTACCTGAGATATCTTCCATATTGATCCTCAGAAGCCTAATGCATTTTCCAGCCATATTGTCTTTATTAACTTTCTTACTTACTCAGGCCCTTGTGAGTATTGTACTTGAAATGTCACTTCTGGGAATGATGTGTCTTACTGAACACACATTTACATGTGAAGCGTGTATAAATTGAGTCTGTGAGGATAATTACTGCAAGGAACAATGTATTGTCTCAGGGACAGAGAAGCAGATAATGGAATATTTTCCACCATCTCTGCTTCACTGAAAAATTGAGAGCATAATGCAAGAAATGCCATACTGTCAGCTCAGAAGTGGTTGCACAAGCTGTCGTGTCTGGTAGGAGCCTCTTCAGCTGGGCAGCTTCCTAATGATATACATAATATTATTCTTAATGACATACAATAGGTTCCATACTTTCGAGATAAAAAGCCTGGTCTTGCTGGTTTTTTTTCCCCTGCTACTTCTAAGGCTCTTGAGGAAGTAATGACTTGGTAGTGTCCATATGGTGCAGTCCTAGGTGTTCTTGAGGGAAACGGCTGCTCTTTCATTTATTTATTTGATTATTATCTTTATTTCAAAACAGATGTTTTAGTAAAGGTGACTGATGTACATGGTGGAAAACAGGGATATTGAGATAAGTGAATAATGTAGCTGTGAGACATGCAAGAAGGTCTCTGATCTGGTGTGCTGTGTTCCCCAGATTTATAGTTTAAGTCTCTTAAGAATAACTGAGGTTCTCTCAGGTACCCAGGGCATGAACTACAACTTTGCTTAATTTGTTGTTCTGTAAAAGTTTGACTGTTAATAGTGCATTTTGGTGTTTCACTTCACTGGCATAAAATCAGTCTTAGTGTAGTTGTTTTTTCCTCCCACTTTTTTTTTTTTTTTTTTTTTTTTTTTTTTTTTTTTTTTTAAATAAAGTGAAAAGCAAATGACATGAAATGAACGAGTACTGATTGAAGAGTACTGATTGAATGAAGTACCCTGAGATAAAACTAAAACCTTTCAATGGATAACTGCTTTTCATAGTACAGATTTATAAATTCTGGTATGGTCAGTTAAATAAAAAGCTGGAATATTTTTTTTTTCAATTGAAATTCCTTTAACAGGTTTGAGGATAAGCCTTGTCTATTATTTGAAGCAGAGAAGAGCTTAACTTTGTAATTGAATATTTGCTTAATGTTGATGCCAAATGAAAATTTCCATGAATGATCCTTTTCTCTAGATACATGCATGATTGATTTTATTTTATTTTTTACATCCATGGGAAGAAGTTGTCTTTTTCTCTAGTAACATATTTTGCTAATTAGTGCATGAAGGGCTATTGAAGTTAATTCTTTAATTACAAACTGAAGTAGTTCATACTTACTGTCTTTGAAGTAGCTTTCTCTCTTTCAGGGAATGAAAGTATAGAATGAGGTGGTCCAATTGGTATTGCTTTACAGTAAAAATATGAGAAAAGAGGAAACAAAACAGAAATATCAGTACCATGCAGCAAACAACTACTGGGTTTAAGAATACAAAAGATTAATGTCCCCCTAACATTATTTAGAATGACAGTATACATGAAACTTTCATAAAGGCAATTTCCATGCATTCAGGGATCTATTAACTTGCTTTAAGGCCTCTGGTGTAAAGCTTTCATGTGGTTGTCTTTGAGAATTTCAGATGCATTTGTGGTTCATTTCAGACTGAAATTACTTGCAAACAGTTCTTACGTGATCAGTTACATCTTGAGTGATGACAGATCTGCAACACCGTGCTCATCTCCAGCTTTGTAGTTGCAATTGTTCTCCTGTCATGGAAGAAAGTTTTCTGCAAAGCTCATTAAAGCTTATTTAAATTTCACCTACAGGTGACTAGTATGACTTACTCCTTTAGAAGCCAAGTGTTTTGTATCCATAGTGCTATCTGAGGGAATGCATAGACTTTTGTCAAATGTTTTGGCTGTCATGCAAAAAAACTAAACAGCTATTTTCAGTAGCTTTCTTGGCATTCTGCTTAGCTTTGAAACAGTTGAGTAGAAAAGGCAGAGGCATCCTTAGGTTTGAAATAACTTTCACGATTTTAATGCGATTTTTAAATCAGCTTTATTTTTATATAAAATACTGTTTACACTTGAAGACTTAAGAGGGCTAGGAACTCCATAAATGGAGAGTGAGATAAAGATTCATTTATGTTTTTATATCAGTAGAGACCTTACCTGTTTGTAAGCTGTCTCAGAAATTGCAGAACTTAAAAGTTTTTGAGTTTGCAAAAGCTGGTGCAAAATAGATTTAAGAAAAAAGACAAGAAACAAAACCTGTTTTCATTCCTGAAATACAGCAGTGCCTAGAATTGTGTTAAAGATAAATGGATAAAGGGTTAAGAAAAGGCACAGGAGGAAAAGGAGCAACAAACACATGCATTATTAGATCTGATTCCATACTGTATTTCAGCAAAAAATACATTCTGCAAGTGGCTGGTAAAATTGGATCCTTTGCTTTATGATTGGATTTTGGATTATTTTAAGTCCAACTTACTCTCTAGAGATGTGATTCAAGGAAAACAGTCCATGAACTCTCAGTCCAGCGTCAGTCTTCTGGTAGTTGTCCAGCAAAAAGCTCTTAGTGTTGCAGGTGTAGTAGTATACTGAACAACTCTGCTTTGCAACACCATAGGATTGAGGAGAGTAACACCAGCACAGTATGCTGATTATATTGCATTAATTGGTCACTGGACCTTGTTCTTCAGGCCCGTGGGTTAAGTAAATACCTAAATCAGCAGCTAATGGACAAGTGCTAATAGCAGAGGTAGTTTTAAAACACTTAATACTGGCTGTAAACCTGCATGGAGTCTGTAGAAGGAACTGCATAGATGCAGATGTGCCTTATGGATACTTTTCTGTTATATTGACGTGTCATGTGAGTGGATATGAGTTTAAGTTTTTAGTTATCTAAAAATTGGCTTAAATATAATCTTATAGTATCAGGTTATTGCTCAGGTAAGAACAAGTGAGTTTAATTGTGGTCATGTCTCAAATATTACATTTTCCCATCTTCTTTGAAGTTGTCTCTTGGGTCTGTTCCCTGGTGTATTTTTCAATACTGATAGTTTCAAGGAAGATTCTGAAATCAGACTGTAAAATAATGGTGTGTTAGAGCATTTCTAATCTGAACCATTCTTATACTCACTTTACAGCTTCTGCCTTATGACAGTTGTATTGGCGTAACTAATGGAGCAGGGAATGTTGTTGTCATGATGGAGATGAGCAGCGCAGGAATTTGTCATCTCATCTTCTAAGGCATATTGTGCTATTGTTTTTTGCTCTGGTAGCTGGGATTTCAGTCAGGTTGTCAAAGAGAACAGGAGGCAGGGGAGGAGGAAAAGAAGGGACGAGATGAGGAAAAAAGACTTGTTTGATCAGTAATAGAATAAAAACGTTTACATGTCTGAAGTAGAGAACAAGTTAAAAATAAACACTTCAAAGGATGTTTAAAAACAGTTCTTAGTCCTCTTTGTTGTATTTTATAATCCTTCTTAAACTGAATATGCAGAGATTCAGATTTTTAAAATTAGGCATAAAATCTTGTAATACTAGGCATTGAAATGTTTTCAGGGTTTTGCATACAAATGCTAGCTTTGCATCAAAGCTGAGATTCTGAATATGCATACAGAGAAAGTGAGTCCTTAAAACCTAAATATGTGCTCAATTAAATGTGTTTCAAAAAAGTTGTTTCACCTGCCAGTTCAGCTGAGGGCTAATGAGAAACAACAGCATTCTTTTGTTTCACTGTTACTTTGTTATTTATTTCACCTGATTACTATCAGGAATTTCAGGTGGATTTTTTTTTATCCTGGGTATTTTTCCCCCTTGCATTATATCCTTGCATCCTCTTCCGAGTTTGCATATTGTGCCTTCTGTCTCTTGAGTTGTACCCATCTGTTCTTGTAGTTAGTTCTAAAATTTATTGTTGGAGAAGGCATTGCAGCATTGTGTCTGCTGTTCCTTTGAGAGCTCACCAGTGCCCTATCTAAATACTGGACACTAGGGGAATGGCATTTTGTTACATCACTTCCATGTAGACCTTTATTGCACATTATTTGACAGTGCCTGTGACTAAATTTTTAGAGGTAAGATATTGTAATATTACAATAGAATAGTTTTCACTGATTGGATTAATGCTTTTTTAATGTTTAATTTTTAAAAAAAAAAATTATGTGGAATGATGTAGGTAGTCTCAGGTAGTCATTCACAACACCTGTGAATGCTGCAGATGGCTTTGAAATCCCAGTCTCCATCTCAGAGTTGTGTTCACAGAAGATGAGATTCCAAAATATTAGGTAGGCAACTCAGATTTCCCAGTGGTTTTTGAGAACAACATGTTCATGTCTTCTAGTTTAGTTTTAACTGCTTCAAGCTTTATGTTTGCTTAAAAAACAAATCTATGTTTTTACAACTGAACTGCTTGCTTATTTTTCAAAGCAAATTGTGGTTAGATGCTAGGTACAATTCAAGAATCTTGTTATTGTTATACAGAGTAAAAATAATTCTTATATGAGTCAATCAGGCTTTTTTGGATTTATTTTGTAGGATCTATGGATTCTGAGAGAAATTAAAAGGTCGTAAGATATAAAAATAGCAAGACATTAACTAAACAAAATTAATTTGAGTTGATGTAATGTTCTTTTTTGGAATAATTCTTGAGCTCCTGATTTTGTTTTCATCATGTCATAATGAACTGTTTTAATGTTTTTCAATTATTTTATCTTGTTCATATGGATTTGGAATTTTAACTTTTATTTTTTTTTAATTTAAAAAACAAATCTGTAGCTGATACAATTCATTAGCCAAGAATCAGGTAGGGGAGGGTGGTAGGGAGATGGATTGCATTTAGAGAAGTGGTTATTTCAGAGTTGTCTCTGGGAATGATCTACCAGTGGTTGGTTGTTACCATTTTCAATCTTCCTTGTTGGTTCATCAAACTCTATATACTGTGTCTAATTCCTGTCATAGGAAGTCTGAGTTACAGATGTAAGCACCACCATGTAGGGTATGTGTATTTTTGTATGTACCCTTAAGTTCAGGAAACATTTTTGTGTTTGGATGTTGATCATTAATGTTCTTTCCCTACCTGACCTATTTTCAATCTGATTTGCTGGTACGTATTGAATGTTAACTGACTTCATGTGATGCAGAGACTGGCTGTGATATTTCTGTCTGAAGGAGCCATCCTGTTTAGTCACAGTGCAGTGTTCAAGCAAATTGCAGCTCTCACTGCTGCCTAGGATGCTGTTAAAATGAAAAGATCCAACCTGAGCATAGAAAATGAATGTGAATGCTTGTTCTTTACATCCTTGCTGTTGCACTTCTGACTGTGGACAAGATTTCCAATAGTGCTTGATTGCCTTAGGATCACAGTTCTTACTGACATTTCTAAAAACTCATTATTCACTCAAGATTTTGAAAGCTGTGGGGAAACTAATGTGTGCATGTTTCAAATCAGAATAGGAAGCCCTTGCATAGCTTTCTGGTGTTTTGTTGAAAGCTTCATGAGAGACTTTTAAGACCACAGTAATATTTTTATAATCTTGACTTGTTGTAAAATGTTTTTGTAATAAAGACGTGACTAGTGTTTGATTGCGTCATGCTTGCAGGTTATATGCATCAAGTATAAATGTGTTGACATTCTTCTTCTATATAATGCCAATGCTTTCCTTTTTTTTCTAAGGAAATGATCATCGACAAGGTTAATGGACAGGTTGTTCCTCGGTACTTGATATACGACATTATAAAGTTTAATGTAAGTACTTTCAGTTTTCTTGCTTATCGTTAGTTATTAATTCTTACTTCAGTTCTAATCTTATTTATATAAGTAAGAGCTTCAGAGTAAATATAAGCACCAAAAACATTTGAATATTTTGCATCTTGATAACAAGCAATGCATCAGAATTTAGATTGAAAGCAGCCTTACCTGTTGATTTATCTCCACTTGCTCAAGAAAAAAATGACCATTTGAAACAGTCTGCTAGACACTGTTGGAAAATTGCCCGTTTATAGAGCATGTTTGACTATTTAGGCAGTGAAATCAAGAGAGGACAGAGCAGTTATCCTGGTATATTTGTTACTAGAGCTTCACAGTACTTGTTAGGCTGTTCTGTCACCTCTTTCTCAAATTTCTGCATGAAACAAGGCAACTGGTCCTCTGCTAAGTCCTCAACAGCAGAGTCTCCTGGTGGCACAGGCTGTAAGGGAAATGTATGATAAGGAAGTATATTGCAGAAGTTGTGAAAAAGGAGAACAGAGTCTAAGAATAAAGTCTTTGTGATCACAAAGAGCTGTTACACAGTACTGGAAATAGGAAACTTGTTTTCTATAAAACCAGCTTTCAAATACAGTAAAGATTTGAATATCACCTAGGGCCTCTTGCTGGTGTCATTTACAGACTTTTTGTTGTTGTCGTTTTCTTCATAGTAGCTCATATGGTATTGTGTTTTGGATTTGCAAATCAGCGTGGAATAGTGCTGATAACACAGGGATGTTCTCTGTTACTGCTAGCAGTGCTTGCATGGCTTCGAGCCCTTTTCTGTTTCACCCTACTGCACCAGTGATTAAGCTTGGGGTGCACAAGGAGTAGGGAAGGAGGCACAGCCAGGACAGCTGACTCCAACTGAACAAAGAGACATTCCTTGCCACGTGATGTTGTACTGTGCATTTAAAGCTGGGAGAAGGATGTTTGTAGTGGTGGCATTTGTCTTCCCACATCACCATTGTGTGTGATGGAGCCCTGCTGCCCTAGGGATGGCTGAACATCTGCCTGCCCAGGGAAGTGGTGAATGACTTCCTTGCTTTGCTTTTTTTGCATGTGTGCAGCTTTTGCTATAGCTTAGAAACTCTCAAAGGTTTATCTCAAACCTTGAGTTTCCTCATTCATACCTTTGTGATTCTCTTCCCCCATATTATTCCAGGGGAGTGAGTGGCTGCAGAAGGCTTAGCACCTACTGTAGTTAAACCACAGCAATGTGTTAGTCATAATAGCCCATGGAGAAAACACTAGTATTTGTTAATGCTTCTGGAAAAACAAAATTATTGTTTCAGCTCCTAACAGGGCAAAAACAATATTAGCAAACCACAGGACATTTCAGCCTTCCTAAACTACAGTTATCTCTTCCAGTCTTAAGTAAGGTACTACTCAGCTCAATCACTCAATGTGAGTGGGAATTGCAAGTGTAGGCATGGTACCAGTCACCAGAAATTACTTGGGTATTCTTGGAAGCATAGTCATACTGTGATTTAGGACAGTTGCTTTTAAAAGGAGTGGTTTGTGGGGAAGATGTGTTAGATTAGGATTAGAAGGTTTTTGTTAACACATTTTAATTCTGTGTCTGGATGTCCTTTCTCTAGCATTCTCTGAAAAGTAGGTGTTAGTTTCCTGGATCCCTCCTACCATTAAGATTTTTCCCTAAGCAAGAATTCCATGTACTCTTCCGAAAAATACAGTCTTCTATAACCACTCATGGGTCCTAGTTTTTTTTTTACATTTTCTTACCTGCTGCTCCACATGTGGTTCCATGTTTATTTACCTTCATGTCTTGCCTTGTCTCTGCTCTCCTTTTGAGTCTAACCTGCCATTCACTGTTATGCTTCCTTTGACGTAAACACATAATGTAACAAGTGTACAGTCATTCAGTTTGGGATGTACATGTACTAGCAAAACAACACTTTTTTAAAACTCATCAATATTTTGGTTAAGCTTTGTTTTGTGGTGGAAGGGGAGGAAACTCTCATTTGTAGTGAAGTGTCCATACTTAACACGATGAATTCAACTTGGCAAACAGGAAAAATGATCAGTAGATTTCCAGAGGATTGTCAATGTTTAGGAGAAGTCTGCTATTAAGCAGTGTTTGGTTTTGTTTGTTTTTTAAGTGCTGTGGGGATGAGCGAGGAGCTAGTTGGTATGTATTTCTTTTTTAAAGTCAAGGACAAATTAAAATAATGTTATCAGTATTAGTGCAAGCAGGGCTTTAGCTGCAAGAAGTCATTAGCAGTGGCCCTACTATAAAGATTAAAAAGCACAGCTTTTTTTAGGTTAATTTTAGGAGCTTAATTATAAAAATGGGCACCCAAGAATGTTTGGCTTGGCAAGAAATGATCAACAGAATTTTATCACCGAGAGGTAAATGTAATATAACTTGTAAATGGCAAGAAAGAGTAAGTTCCTATTTAAGTTGTGTAAGTTAGGGGGGTTTTTTTGTTTGTTTTTTTTTTTTTTTTTTTCCAGATCTTCAAATAATTACACAAAGCACTGGTCCTGTTCAAAACCAGAACATTCCTCCCTGCCTTCCAAACAAAGCCCCACTCCAAAAATTTCCCAAAGCAGAGGTTGCTCTGGAATTTGGCATTGTTTGCTTTGATCTGGAAAGTAGTTGAGTCTTGAAGGCGGTGGTGGAGTTACTGTACTTGCTGTCCATCATGAGTTACAAGATTTGCAGCCAGCATGTCCCTTGTCTTGCCCTCCACATGACTCAGCTTACTCTGCTCTTGGTGATGCAGCTTTGCAGCTGGGGAAATGCACATTCAAACCCCATTGATAAACACCTTTGCTCAGCCAAACCTCATGTTTTAGTCAGGTCTCGTGAACTATGATATTTTTAGTTGAGCTTATTCTGAAATGCTTGACCTATTTTGCTAGCTAAGCATTGCAGAGTTTTCTGGCTTTGTCAGAATATTCCTTCTAAAATATTGCATTCATAATACTGAGAAAGTGAGTGCATAAGGACCTGCCTGTTACAGATTTTAATCAATGTTGTCATCCGTGAGGCTTATTGTTACTTACTTTTTGATTTTGCTGTAGGCTGTCAGGAATAAACTAGAGCAGCATTCTAGAAAGAAACAAAGGAAACTAAGAGAATAGACTGATTGACATACATTGTGTGTGTTTGGCTCTAGATGTCTATACAGAAAAGTCTTAGGAGAAAGGAAATATAAAAAATTGAGTTTCACTGATTGGCAGAAACCTATACTTGTGTTCTTAAGCAAAACATGTCAATTGTTTTGGTTGTCTCTTTCCATGGTAAGTTTTGTGTTAAATTCTGATGCTTATCATGTATAGCTGCTGCAAAGGTCTGTCTTTGAGGATGCTGATGGAATCCTTTGACTATTTCTTTTAGTTTCTGTTTCTGTGACATCGAGCTTCTAAAAGCTTGTAATTCCCATTTTGTTGCAAGAGGTGTTTGTGTCAAGAAAAACAAATGATTCTTCAGATTTAAAAATATTTTTTATTGTAATTTTCTTCAGTCTGAACCATGGTGTTGATTGTTATTAATAGCTACTCAAAATATGACATTGCTGTCTCACTGCTTTCATCTCACATGCTAAAATCAAATTCATAGAAAGAATGCTGTATCCTAGTGAAATAAGTTTGCCTTCTGACCGTTGTGAGCTCCACACATAAGAAATCTGGATTTTTCATATTCCTCTGAACATAAAAGGCTAATAGGACACAAAATTCCTTATGGTGTTTAGTCTTAATGAATACTGAGCTAAATCCCTGCACTATATGTTGCTTTTCATCTTCTTGATTTGTATCCGTATGTAGTTGAGTTCATCGTTATATTAACTGCAGCTGTATATCTACAATTTCAAATTTGGTGGATAATTCTAATGTAACAGAGGAAGCTGACAGTAGTAATTAATAGCCCCAGAAACAAATGCAGGCAAATCCAAATCCCTTATCATCTGAAACAGTCCACAAAAGAATGTTGAATGGAGAATCATTCTCCAGTCATCTTGGAGATAGCTCTTCCTGGAAAACCTTGTTTTGAGAAGCTTTTTCTTAGATAATATTCAGTAGCTACTTGTAAATGTATGGACACTAAATTTAAGCAACTATTTTTTTCCTTAGTTAAGTAACAAAAAGTAACACTGGGATGATGTAGGATTTAATTAATGCATTCTTAGCAAAGATGCTGAAAATCAGTACAACTTTCCTTTCCCTTTCTAACCCTGGCCTTTAAATTTTTTAACTCTAGCCAAGTTTTTGAGAGACCAGATTGCAGTGGTAAGAATAGACTGAATGTTTGAAAAAGAATAATTATTTAAATGCTTAGAAAAGAGATAGAATTTTGATTAAATTTCTTAATACTTTGTGCATTGAATTAAGTCAAGATCAAGTTTTCTTTGTTGGTCATTATGCATAACAATGCTGTTGTTATTGATAAAATTTGTCATGGTAAACACAAATCCTGCCCACAGCCAATGTGCTCATTGAATTAATGCATGAAAAATGTTTGTTTTAAATCCCTGTAAAATATTACCATGTCTGACTTTTCTGTTAAAAACCTCATTTTAAAGCAATGTAAGGCTCACAGTCCATGCTGTCTCTCACTTATTAGCCTATTAACCTTATCCTTAAGTTGTCCTGTGAAAGTTTTGAGGGCACAATTCAGAGATGCAAGTATTTAATTGCATCTCTTCTGTTTACAAATGCACCTGGCTGCCAGTCACCCTAATTTTAATTCTGAGATTCTTTTTCAAACATTATCACCTGAAAATACAGATTTAAAATGCTTTTGTTACTAATAGTACCCTGGAAAGTAAGGATGCTATGGGCATGTTTGCTCCTGCACCCTTTACATTATTTCTGGGGAAGACTTATCTAACAAATGCTTGTACTGGCATCCCTGTTGCATGTTATGTTCTCAACCTCTCAATATATATCACCTCATTCCTTCATGGTTTAGGGCTGTCAGGTAAATGAAATGGACCATCCATCCACTCAGTTGTGTCTTGCTTTCCTTTCTTCTGTCAGTCTGGGAGAGCTGCATTAAGTTTGCCTGTTCTTCAACCTCCAGTTTTTATGGTACTGTTTATTGAGAGCAAGGGCAGCCTGGCCAGGTAATGGATTGGAGTATTCTGAAATTCCAATAGGGCAGCATTACAGTATAAGAACAGCAACAAATGGTGGCTCATAGGGTGGAGAATCAACACAGTAAGGGTGTGATGCTGAGTAAGCTTTTGGGTCTGTGAAGTAGGATTGACATATCGTAGCTAGTTGTCATTTTAAAGTCTTTCTTGCCTTATTCCCCTTCCCTGTTGATCGTCTTTTATCCATCGTTGAAAACCTGACTTGTATGTCTGAACAGCACAATTTGAAAATCTTATTTCTTTGGTAAACTTTCAGACAGCTACCTTGTGCTTTCTTCACTGTTACTCCTTCTGTTTCAGTGAAGTGCACAGCAACTGAAAAGTACCATTTCTGTTTGTTTTTGCATCCCTTTAAAAAAAAGATCTTTGCTATGATGCATGCAAAATGTAAGTTATTGTTGAAGAGTGATAATTAGTACATGCTGACCAGGATGTCTTTGCTATTTTCATGCTCTTATTTTTTTTTAATCTAACAAGTTGCTTGTTGTTGGGGAGCATTCTCTAGTGTTGTAATTAGCTTGAAGCTTAACTGTTTTACTTGCTGGTTAGATTGTGTGAAAAAAAACCCATTGATTTCTTTCTTTCCCTTACATCTATTACTTTGATCCTCCTTTTCCCAACCCAGAGGGCACTATGGATCACACTCAAGGTGGTTTGTTTTCCATATTTTCCAAAATAAAGGAGGCTTAAGAGAGTATTATATAAAAACAAAAGGGAGTTAATTAAATTCTGTCAAAAAAGAAATGTTCTTATACCTCAGCATGAAGCATGTCTCACCAGAAACTTTTTTGAATTATCACTAACTGTCAGAGGAAGAAACACAGTGTTGCTCCTGGAGAGACATATAGGACAAAAAGTTCTCCAAGAGTAGCTTTAGAAGTTACCATGATGCTAAATCCTTTATATTTTTCAGGTGTTTGTGTCTGTACTCTTACTTGCTTACCCCAATGTGATACTTTTTCAGCAAACCATGAAACTTGCTATTAAAAAATACAAAGTCGCACCTGAAAGTTTAAGTTGCGTTGTAAATGAAAATAACTGAGATATTTTAAACCTTAAATACAATTTGGAGAATAAATTCCAAACCAAATTTTTTTGTTCTTAGGAGGTTTCTTTAAAGAACTTCCCTCAGTGTCTTCGTTAAATGATTTTCTCCTTCTCATGATTCGAACTTTAAAACCCCTCACTTTTCGTCTGCAGTATCTTTTTGTCTTCTTCTTACGCTACGTAAACTTAAGATTAAATAGAAAAACTGTCTCCTTCAGCTCACAGTTTATGACAATCATTCCCATAGGAACTGACAAGTGCACTTAAACCCAGCTTCTGTCTCAAGCAAATACTCAGATCTCTCAAAAATATGGCAGTAATCACAGCTGAAGTGGAAGATGTGAAAAACTTTACAGTGGGATAGGTTTTCCAGTTGCATTATCATGTCTAGTTTTCCAAGTACCGGCAGAGAAGTCTTAAACCTGGCTTTTCTTGTCCAACATATTTCAAAACAAAAATCTATAGGCAAAATAGAGTATTGGGCAAATGTCATGTGGAAGCAGTGAGAGTGTTCCAATGTCATAATGTCTTATTTCCCTAACTTAGTTTTAATTAGTCCGTTTCTACAATTAATCTAGCAAGAATATTTCATCTTTTCCACTTTCTCCCTTTTTCTTCCCATCTTTTTCCTGTTTCTAGGAGAAAAGAACTAAAGAAAAAGAAATAGTCAAAGTTAATCAGAAGGAAGTAGCCAATATAACAATTATATATTTCAGGATTGGTTTTATGAAGGTTGAAACTAGAACCTCATTAGTATTTTCTTTTCCATGCCTAATTGGGAGAGAATTGGGATCATTCAGTCTGGAAAAGAGAAGACTTATGGGAGACATTATTGCAGCCTTCCAGCACCTGAAGGGAGCCTAGAAGAGATCTGGAGAGGGACTTTTCACAAGGGTCTGTAATGACAGAACAATGGGGAATGGTTTTCAACTGGAAGAGGTCAGGTTTAGATGAGATAGTAGGAAGAAATTTTTCACTGTGAAATTTGTGAGGCACTGGAGCAGGTTGCCCAGAGAAGTTGCAGATGCTCCATCCCTAGAAGTGTTAAAAGCCAGGTTGGATGGGGCTTTGAGCAACCTGGTCTAGTGAAAAGTGTGCCTGCCAATGGCAGGGTGTTAGAACTAGATGATGTCTAATGTCCTATCAAACCCAGACCATTCTATATTATTCTAACACGTTTGAATAGCCTGACTGCTCTTACGGTCTAGGAGAGAATGTGAAGGCTGTATTTTCATCCTTTTTAGAATATTTCTGTTATTTAAAATAAATATGAAGAATAATACCACTTTCTCTTGAAATGAGTTTTATATTTTCAGTGTTTCTTACTCACAAGCTAACCATGTACACAATGAACTAGATATCTAAAGACAGATTGTGTACTGAAATGATAGATATTTACAAGTCTTCAGGTGTTACAAGCTGATACTTAATTTTTAGTTCTATCGTGGTTTAGGCAGCGTAGGTGGTTCCTTTTCTAAGACAGTTGTTGTGAATAAGTGCTGATTGCTACTACATTTTTCCCCCCTCATTTCTAGTTTTTACATGACTTCATACTAACTGTACTAGACAGTCTTATTTTAAATACCATTAAGTGATTTATATTCCAAAAACACCAGTGCCACAATCTTTTCAAGTATGAAATGGCTTGACTAATGTTTTTAAGATGAAGGAATTTTCCCACGGTTCTTTAATTCGCTGGAGTGATAATTCTTTTTCATAAAGACAGCTGTGTTAATACCCAGCAACAGCTATTGCTGTGAAGAATCATTGTGAATGTCTGATAGAAAGGAAGAGAGTGTGAGGAGAGTAGAAGTAGAAAGAGAAAATATTGACTGCAACAGATTCTAGGTGGTCCAATTAAGGTAATACCTCCATACTACATGCAACACAAGCATTAGGAAAAATAATTAGAAAAAACTGAAGCAGTAAAATCCTGTGTTTGACTTTGAAGATGGCCTAAATTCAGTGTAAAATAAATTATTAAAACTTATATTCCCATCTGCAATCTTTTTGTGTGTAAATATCCCGTGGTGATAATGACACATCTATTTTATAATTAGGGTTTTTAGAACTATGACTTTTCTTTCTGTAATTGAAGTGGGAAGTTCATCTACTCATATTACCTGAGGGGAGGCAACCAGTCTAGATGGAACAGGATTCGTTTTTGTTGTAATCACTCATGTCCCAGTAAAATCCCCTTATTGAGTTCTGGTTTTGAGGGCTCAGAAGGATTTCTAAATGAAGTTACTGTACATGCAATCAATGAATTTGACTGAGTTGTCTGTTCTCTGAAAAAAGCAACTACTAAACTTTCTAAGTGCCTAACTGGAGCTTGCTTTTCAAAAGAGGGCTTAGGTGTTCATCTCTGCTAGATGCCTATTTCCATAATTCTGCCTTTTTATTGCCCAGTGTTGGTGACGAGAATCATAATTCAGTCACTTTAATAGATACTAAATATTCTGCTTTGTATATGTTACCTTTATACTGGTGATGCAGAGTTTTATGGTTTTTATTGTGAATTTGTTTAAAATTTTGAGCAAACCAAGAGGAGTAAAGGAGAGAGCAATGTTTGTAGTACAATCTACTTTTTCTGTTTTGGTCATATCTGTTTAGTCATAGTTTTGACAGTCCTGCTGTTTTGTTCAAGTTATATTTACTAATAAAAAACTCAATGGAGCTATGTTCTGTTAGACCTTGGTGTTATCCATTGGCTACTAACTTATTTCCATTGTACATTTTAAAATTTATTTTCTGTGATTATTTTTTAGGAAATACCAGTAATTTAATATATGTCTCAAGCAATATTTTTAATAGGTCCGATTCTTCAAACCATTTTTGTTCTGTGGTAAATCAGAGTGATATTTCATTGTATAAAACAACAACATATAAATTGTAATCACGTTCCTGCAGCACACTGGTTGTATTGTTGCAACTGAAACAGCATTTCACGTGCTGTACCTCGTTGATGCTGATACACTTTAGAAACCTTTTGAAACTGCTGAATTCCTTGCCTCTGTCATGCATGTTTTGAATAGTTGAGTGATAAGTTAGAAAAGCCCTAAAATTTTAAAGTTAGATAACTGCCAAAATTTTAAAATTAATTTTTAGATTCTATTGGTTGTCATGCCTTTTGCCTTTTAGAAATAAAAACCTTAAAACTTAAGGGTCGTAATTCTATAAAATTTTTCATTTCTCTAATACTTTGCTTTTAATCCTGCTTGGAAAAGAACTTTATAGGAAATGAAAAAACCTTTTAGGTATTGAATGTAGTAATAATCGTATTTGGAAACTCTAGCAGCACCTTTAGATTGTTTTTATATAAAGCTATGTACGAAAAAAAGCAGCATCTATAAAACCATGGTCAGAAAAAATATGTGCCAGATCATTAATGTAAAATGCAAAATATTAGACTGTATGGTCTTCAGAAGTTGGGAGAACTAATAATGGGCTTTCACTGGGAATGCAGATGTCAGCTGTGGGTGCCTTGAATTGTCAAAAATAACATTAAACACAGGGTAGAATATCAGGCTGAGCTTATTCTTTATCTTTCTCTCAAAATCATTAAAGCGAAGACAGTTGTGACATATGTTTTGCTCTGGCTCAGTAAGTGAAGACGTGCATGGAACGTATATCTGTGTGTGTGTGCTGAATTATTCATGTCTCAGGTATTGCTCTGGAGAAGCAAATGGAGCATGCTTTGCTGGTGGGTAGAGTTCACCCATATCTCATGGAGGAAAACAATAAATATTCTCAGTTTATCCTGGACCATGGCAGTTATCAGCTGTGTGCAGAGGCCCAGCTCTTTCTTTTTACTATACCCGCATTGCAGAAAAAAGCACGTAAATACCAAAATCAAAGCTGAAGTACTTTTATGGAATTTAGCGCCTGTATAGCATGTTGTGCTCACTGCATCCATCTAGGTAAAGGACTTTCCTTGTAGAGTTATGGAATTCGCTGAGCTGTGGCCATGAGGTAACCTTAGAGACACAGGGGAAGGGAAACTTAAATGTGGAGGGTGATGGTATATCCTCAGGCATACCTTTCTCCGTGTGGAGAGAGAGACAGGATGTGCAACAGAAATCATGTTATCCTCTTATCCCCATCTCTGAGACTCCTGCCATCTTGCTGTATGTAATAATCTGGGATTTGAGTTACTCACCTGATGTAGCTTGAGGTTGTGACTTCAACACTGAGGTCTTTGTGAATTGGGTGGAGGGCAGGAGCACAGCCTGACACTTGTCCAAATTCTGTCTTCTGGCAGCTCTTTGGAGCATTGTTAGAGGGACTGGTTTTGTTGGGTGGATGGGGGTTTTTTTGGTGGTAGCATTTTTTAAATTTCTTTTTTTTTCCCTTTGTTTTTTTCTAATCTCCATTCGGCAAATAAATTGCCTTCCCCCATTTGCTCAAGACAATGGATATTAAATGAACTGCAGAGCCTGTTTTTCACTGTTTTTAAACCCATTTCTTTTTGTGATTCTTATGTGACTTGTTATGTATGATTTCTGTTGTGAAGTTAATTTGAAATAACCCAAGTTTAAATTTAGAAATTTTGAGGCCTGGGTCGGTTTCAAAGTTCAGTCGAAATTTCATCTTATGTTTTGAAGTTATGTGGAGGATGTTTTAACATCAAAATCATATTTTCCAAGCCCACTCCATGCTGTGACCTTAGTGCAATGCACAGAGTTTCAGCAGGTGAAGAAAACTCAGCTGCTCAGGGAAGAGGTGTTGATTCAACAGTTGACTCTTCTCTTAAGGCTTGTCTGAATGGTATTTTGCTTTAGGATATATTTTATTTGCAGTGAGAGGGAAGTGTAACTTTCTACCATAGGTAGGAGATACATGCTACTTGTTAATTTTGTTTTACCCTTTGCTAACACACTTATTTTAAGTTTAAAATGTCTAGAACAGGAATTATCATTTAATGTACTTCATAACTATGCTGTCAAGCAGTAGTAACCCTCATCCTTCTTAGACAAGTAAAAAACTACATATTGGAATAAGATCTTAATTATCTGGATTCTTAAGTTAATAAAACATCTGTATTGTCTAAAAACATGCTATTACTTAATGCCTGGGTTTAAATTATGCATGCGTCAATGTCTTGGTTTTTGACAACTTTTAAATGTGTGCTTTGTACACTAAATAATCTCTTCCTGGTTTTGTCAAGGTCTCTGAATTATTTATTGCAGCCTACATTACCCTCCTACTTATTTGCTTAAAGCAAAGAATTTTATCACTTCAAAATTTTGGATATGTCTGGGATAAATGCATCGTATAGTAGCAACTTTTTTTGTAATTGTGGGAAATGTCTAATAACAAAGAAAGAGCCACTCTCCTCCAATATTGCTTTTATTCAGTATGTCCTTGAGTTAAATTCAATTATGTGCTAATTTTCTCATTGCTAATGTCCTATGCTTTTGTGAGAATGAAATAGTCTTTGACTTCTTAAGTTTACTAGTCTGATGAAATAGCTTGGCAGCATTGTCTGTATTTTCCTTTCTCATATAATCTTATGTCAACCTAGCTTTGACCTTTATTTGATGGAACCTAGTTGTAATATACCCTTCTACTTAACAAGCTTTAAAACAGAAATATATGATTGGCAGAACTGCAGGAAATAATTAGTTCCAAGTAGATGAGAAAAGTGAAAGGAATATTTTAAGGAAAATAAAGTGATTCAGCTGGTTTATGGTGCGTATGAAGTTGCCTCAGCTTTTAATTTAACTGTTCAGGGATGGAAATAAATTTAAATCATTGTATAAAACCATTTTTTGAAGGAGTCATTGTAAAAAAAAAGAAAAGCTTTCTAAATAACCTCACTGCTTATTGGAAGCTCAAATGTATGAAATATTAATTAGTTAATTTGCTCTTTCAGACCTACTAATAAAATGTGGCTGAGTGCAAAAGGTGCTGTAGGGAAGAGAGCATGTGCTGAAATCTACCTAGAGAATTATGGAGTTCTTTAAAGTTATAAAAAAACCATATATACACATTTCCCAGGAAAGAATTCTTCAGTCAGTTCTTCAGTCAGTTGTTACAGGGGTTGAGATGTGTTTTCTGTGTTTTAATTACATGTACAAACCGAGGCAAGCTCAGTCACTGTATAGATAAGTACTCAAGTATGCTATACATAGGGAGAGAAAGAAAGGAAGAAAAAAAGAAGGAAGGAAAGATTGATTGATTTTCAAACATTTTGTCTGTGGCACTTAAAAATCTGTAGATCATGCATCTGTATTCTGTGAGAAATGAATGAAGAGTGAACCACTCTCTTGCCCCTTGAATTTCTCCATACTCTTAATTTTCCATTCATTTGAATGGCTCTTTACTGATAACACCTTCATGTTTGAAAGGAAGACAGCACTGAAGGCAGTGTTATCAATCAGCTAAGCTTTCTTCTTCATGAGCATGGATCAGTGAACAGAGATTAGGAGGCATTTCACCCATGGTGCCTGCCACAGGTTTTGTACAAGATGTGCTTCCCCCACAGTGATGGTGGCTGTGCTGCCTGTTCTTATGTAGGCTGAAGCAGAGTCCTAAAAGAAAGTGGTTGTGAGTTACATGTGGCATGGGAGAAATGTATAATTCTTAAAGCTGTTGGCATGAATAACTGAGGACTTTTGATAGAGGTCTAGTAAGTTCTAATGCTAGCAAAGAAATAGAAGACAAACTTAATGCTGCTTTGGGAGCATGAAATGTCAAAGATTTTGGAGAAAGCCAATATGATTTTGGAAAGAACGGATTAGATTTATGTGGTCTAAAATTGGCACTCTGTTTTTTCTCTTGAGATAACTGTTCAGATACTACTTCCTCTCTTACCTTTGTATGCCTCACCAGAATGTAATTTTGCCATTTAGTTTTTTGGCCTTCTTTCCAATTGACCAGTTCAGACCTTCTCTGATGCATGTTGGAGCAGTGCTTTTTTCCTCTGAGCTGCCTTTAGTACAGGAGATACCTGGTAGCTGCTTCTTCTGCTCGGCTATACTGCTGCCATTGATGATTTGAGTCCCCTGTCTTCACAGTTTCCTTTTCTCATTGCTTTCAATTTTTGAAACATTCTGGTTTGCAAGCCAAGACACTGTGAGCTTATTCCCTGTAGGCCATGAAAGAAGTGGGTTTTGAAAATTGTTTTCTTGAGTGAATGGGGTGGCAAAATGAGGGATGGTCTCATGTAAATAACTTTCAGTGCTGTATCGCACTTGTAACAATTCAAATCTACAAGTTTTGTGTCTCATTGCTGTGAAAGTGACACCTCCGATTGAAACAAGCTTTAGAATTTATGAGCTGACAGTTGCTTGTTTTGTTCTAGTGATATCCATAGCGTGTTTTCCTCACTATCTAATGCTCAAAATATAATCAACTCCATTACAAGCTGTTACTAATCTGACAAATGCGCATTTTGAATGCTCATACTGATCTGGTGCAATGCAGCAAATATAGAAAGAGCAATGTAAAGCTGCTGCTTTATTTCAGATCTTGAAAGGTCAGGGCATACTGCTGAGGCTTAGTGAAGGGTTTTACTGCCTTTTTGTGACTGAGCCATCAAATATCTTGCAGGGTTTTGTAGCCATTGTTTATTGGCACATTTTCCAACTGCACCTATTTTTTTCTTTTCTATGACAGAAAAATGAACATTAATGTTTCTTTCAAGGCATCAATATACTGCACTTGAAGCAAGGAGTTCACCTAAATGTGTAAATCTTGTTGCTTTGTCATTTAAAGTATTTTGAACAAAATTATCTAAAGTACTTCAGAGAAAAGCTATGTGGGGAAGTATACCTGCCATATAAAAGCTATAATTAAGGAGTAGTTAAATTATTTTACTTAACTTTAAAGGTATTTAGATGTTTAATTCATGTATGGTTGAATGCATATTACAGGTTTCTAGCTTTTTGTGAACTTTGATTTGGTTAAACCTCTTACAGCCTGAGAAAAAATGGTTGAAAACCACACATCTGGGAAAATTTAGTAATTTGATAATACTTCTATATATCTCTAGGATTCTAAATATTATGTTAGGAAAACTTAGATGGTTCAAATAATTTGGTGTTTGATTTTAATACTGATTTTTGTAACTTGGCAGGGACAGCCTGTTGGAGAGTGCGATTTTAATGTTCGACTTGCATGTATAGAGAAAGAGATTATATTTCCACGACATGAAAAGATGAAAAGTGGTCTCATTGACAAAGCACAGGAACCGTTCAGTGTTCGAAACAAACCATTTTTCGACATCTACACTTCCAGAAAGGTAAGCTTGATTTCAGTTGTTTCATGTTGTGGTACTGGAGGCGGTAAAACAGTGGTAGGTATAGGTTTTCCCTCAGCATTTTTGTTGTGTCTTCCAGTGAGTTCCTCTGCTAACCAAATGTTCAGCAATTGTAGTGGGCTGATTGGCAACTTGGGATACTATGGAAAGTGGATTTTTTATTATTTTATTACTTATTTCAGGCTTTTAGAAAACAGTTTTTGAAGATATCAATTAATCTGAAGTACCAGGTAAAACTTAAAGGACATTGCAATCGTATTTGAGATGATTGTGTTTCAAATGCAGTTCAGTCAACAATTTTTTACCCTAATGTGTTACCACCACCTTAAAAGCATCTTTGAAATAAGAATATCTATACATGTTTAATTTATTGGGGTATTTGGGTTTGATGTTTAGATGGACTTTATAGCTTCTTTGGTGTTTTTTTTTCCTGGATTTTTTTTTAATTTTTACTACTGTTACAACAGAAAGGCTTCTTAGGAGGCTTGAAATCTGATCATTGTTTTCAATAAGAAAGAAGTTTTATGTCAATATTTGAGAATTATTTGTATGTCCTATGATAACTGTAAGGAATTTTATGTAGCAGTTCCAGTATTGATGTGGAGTTTTGTCTAAGGTAGTAATGGTAAACACTTAAGAGAAATAATTATTGGTTCAAAATTTCAGATTTCAAATCTGTATCTGCTCAAAAGAATAGTGTTCATAAAAATATATTCTCAAAAGATTAATATATAAACTAAGAATTATTGTTGCTCTTACTTACCTCAAAATACCTTTTTCATTTCATTACTTCTGTGAACTTGATGAGTATGATTCCTGTAACACTTCCTTAGGGTAATGAAAAAGGTATTGCATTTTCATATTCATCATAACTTTGTGAATTTTTCATTACGTATGGTCAGAATAGACTATAAACAGTACTCCAGTCTATTGAAGCATTGCCCTATTCTGAGAAAAGACTATTTAAAAATAGTATTGTTTTGACCAAAGGATTTTTATCCTATTTTTATTCAGTCATTTCTGCAACTATAGCAACAAACGTAGTGATGAATACCTCATCAGTATAGCTAAAAAAGCAAGCTGACTTCCTCTTTGAAAGGATTTGCCAACTCTGTGTACAGGATAGCAAGGTCTGCAGGAAGGAAAGGAGTTCCTTCTATCCTCTAAATCTGTTTATATCCATCAGTCCCTCTCCAGAGACAGATGCGGCTGAATGGATCCTAAAGGGTGACAAGTGGGACCTACTTAGGTAGATGTTCTGCTTATGTTCAAATTAGATGTTTCTCTTTTCCAAGAAGAGTTGAATCCTTTCATCTTTAGAAAGGATCTAACAATATCCTTCCTTTCCTGACTATAATGAGCAGTTTTGTAGTGCTTAGTTGCTGGCTAAAAACCATCATAAAATCCTTAAAGATTATACACCCTTGAGTGGTCTCAAAGCTGTGGTTTTTTTTAGGCCTGGGTTTCTTCCCTGCTTTCTTCCCAGTGTATTTCACCGAGAGAGGATGTGGCTTCTGAAGTCACCCCCAAGGTTTGTTGTTTTCTGAGATCAATGGAGGTAGCAGTCCTTGGTCACAGATAAGATAGCTCTCTGATTGCACCAGCATATTCAAGACTGAAAAAGTGCAAACTCCATACCTGGTCAGAGTGGGTTTCATCAAAACTTTTGGAGTATGATTTGGAGTTCTTTTCCAGTGTAGCTGGGGTTTGCTTAGGGTCAAGAAAACAATCAAGTGTCCTTCATCACATCTTATTTTTGTTTTGAGAAGCTTTATTTTTTGAAACGTGCTTTCAGGATGCAGTTTGAACCTCACAAAAGAAATGCTCTAGACCTCTTTCACAGCTTCCCTCCATCATTCCTTTCTATGATCTGAGTTAAGACATTCCGCTCCATTTTTTAGTTAAAAATAGTGTATCAGTAAATGTGTGTTAGACTGTGTGCACTGTAGGAAAATTACTCAAAAGGCCAGGAGCCTCAGCAGTATATTTAATAGCAGAAAAAGAGGCAAAAACTTTTAATTATACCAGGGAAAAAAAGAGTGTTTTCTGTGTAGACTTAGTTGTTTTGAGTGAAAAACTGGAAGTAATTACTTGAAATAGCAGTAAACTTTGTGCTGTGTTATATAATACATCCAATAATGAAAATGTTCTTAGAGTTATGGATTTGGAGCTTTAATACCAGAGTTAGGTACTGACTGATTTTTTTTTTCAAATCTGAAAATCAATTTACTGTGTAATGAAATGCACTTTTAAAGTGCAGTTATAAAGTACAGCAGCATTTGTAACTGTGTCTTGAGATTCAGTTTTGGATTTTGGAAATAAGGGCTGTGTCTTTATAATGTTGCCTTTGCTGCTATTTTAAGATGTTTAGATGGAGTTTATTTTTTGTAGGAATGAGTTTTGGTGGTAGGACAAAAGAGATAATCACTGGGGAACAGGTTGTGTATTCTCAGAGTCTCTAAAAAATGTTACCTTGTTGAACTCTGATATTGATTAAGAAAGCAGTATCACTAATTTTTTTTTCCTCTATAATTAATTAAACACAGATGAGTATTTTAGTGTTAGCTAGGAACACCTGTATTCTGTGATAGATTTTTCCTTTTAATGTTTCTAGTTTCTCTTTGACATTATTGAGCAAAGTTGGATTTTGGTGTTTGTCATTACACTTGCATGATTGGTCATTTTTGCTGCATAGCTTGCTTTCTTTGCATTTATTGAATCTTACCAGAACTCAAGGAGATGATATGGTCACATTCTCCCACCTGTTGTGCAAGGATTGCAGCAGTCAGTGGAAGAAGCTGAGTTTTATGTTAGTGCTTTAAATGCTTCATACTCTTAGACTTTGAAACTTGGCCTTGTATTTGCAGGAATATTAGGCTCTTCAACAAGACATTATTTTCATTGTATTGAATAGGAAGTACAGGTGCATAGAAATAATTTGTGGAAATGTTCCAACTCTTGGCTTCCCTTGCTTAAACCAACTCACAGTTCTCTTGCTAGGTGTTTTTGTGTGGACAGTCTCAGTCTGGATGTCATCACTAAAACCCATTGTCTAGTGAAAATTCTGTCTAGTAGGAATAGACAAAAAGTTCCTTTCTGTGCAGTCTGTGGTCCCATGGAGAATTGTGCCCATCACTCTCAATGGAACAATAGGGCTAAAGGTTAAACAATGATACAGGTCAAATGAACAACCTTTTGCAAATGTTAGCACGCTGTATGTCAATGACTTGTCAGTTCTTAGACTATTATCTGGTTTTAAAATGACAGCTTGTCCTAGAGGGATTAGAGAGAAGGTAATCTCTGCTAGAAGATTAAATGGTCTAGGATCCTAAATGTTTTCAGTCAAATCTCTGAACTGACAGGTGACTTACTTTGTTCTCCTGGTTTATTTGACATTTGGATTTTTATTTTTACTTTTTAAAACTGCTTTTAAAAACTGCTTTGTTGTAGATAGGAGAGGTGGAATGTTTAGAGTTTATACCAATAAAGGTATAGCTCCTGTTGAGATGGTTTGCTTTGGAAATTTAAGCAGCTGTGGACCTCTGATGATGCAGGAGACTGTGTAAGTGCATACTTTGCTGAGGTTGATGTGTTTTGCAGGCAGCTGAGGCAGATGTAAGATAGTATTTGCATGCACTGAAAGAGTGAACCCTGATAAAGAACAGAATATGCAGACATTGCTCATCCGTGTCTGCCAAGAGAGCTGTTAACCAAAACTGACAAAAATGACAAAGCCCTGTCCTATATCTCCAAGTTGCCTAAAGACTACACGTGGAGAAGCTTTGCAGTCATAGGACAGAAGACAGAAGAATTGCATGGCAACAATGGTGGATGCAGAAGTGTAAAATACTCTTGTTTATTGATGATCTTGAATTCTACATCAGTGGAGAGGGAATGTTACCATCTGGAGATTTTTTTATTGCCAAGAAGACTTGTTTCCTCTGTTTTTATTTTTGTTTTGATTTTCTATGCCTTCAGGAGTAGTTTAATCAGCTCACCTTTCAATTCTGCATTTCCTGACCTAGAGTTGGCAGCCATTCTTCAGTGTCTGGCCTACATCATATTTCTCACTCCATCTGTTCCATTCCAGGGTTTTGGCCTATTTATCATCTAATCACCTTTTAATTGTCTTCTAACCCAGGTCCCCTCTACTATTTTGTTTCTGTTTGGTTTTATTTCTTTATTTCTTATATTTCTTCTTCACTTTGTCCTGTTCCATCTCCCCGAAAATGGAAAGTTTAATGGTGTAAAAGCAGTATTGCCTTATTCCACCCTCAGATGCTTTTGTGCTGGTGTAACCATCACTTAAATCTTCTTTTTGACATACTTTTCTTCCTGTAAACATAAATAATCATTGACCTGAGGAACCTAGTAAACAAATAGTGAATAAGAAGCTGCAAAGGTGTTACCTTATTCTTATACTAGAATTCGAAATCTTTACTTGGCAGCTGTCTTATATCCCAGCATGTAGTACTTCAGCCAGATTGTTCAAAGTTATTTTACCACATGAATTGTAAAGGTAAGTACAGCCAATCAACCCAAGTGGAAGCTGTGTAAATTTTAAGATGAAATAGGTGACTAAACTGCAGATCTTGAGCTGAATGTAGGTTACTGCCATTGAAATTCAGTGCTTGAACTGGAGCTATTTAATGCAGCTGGTTGCAGCATTGCAATGATGTGAATATGATTTGGTAAACATAATTTCTGTCAGTGGGAGGTTGAGGGTAGCAGAGGCTTTGTAGGCCTTTGTAGCTGGTGGGGTGTCCAGCTGCCTCTGACTGTTCCTTTGCTTTCTGTGGGACAGGGAGGCAACAGCTACTTGCTTAGATTTCCCTCATGCTAGGGCAAACACTGACTCAGCTGTGGCTAACTTTTCAGCCTCCTTGCTTTGCTGGAGTCACTTAAGGAGACCCATCTATGAACAAGAATCTGTATTTGTTTCCTAGAGTAAACAGAACAGGTTTAGGTTACTTGCTTTTGGTTATTATTATTATTTGTAATATTGAAGGCCAAGTATAATACTTCAGTACAGTATAATTTTGGTTAGGAAAGAGGTGGGGTTTTTTTTTGTTTAAGAAATTATTCACACATTAGTTACATTTCACATTTTTCAGAAAGTGGTCTACTGAATTTAAAACAAACAGTCTTGGATATTTCCATGAAGGATTATTTTCATAACTTGTAGCCTGTGTTAGATATTGCTAGCAGTACAAATTGAATTAATGTAGAATAATTCAGATGTGGAATATGTAATTAAATTCTGTCTTGTCAAACTATAGTGTGAGAAAAAAAGCTATGAAGTTAGTGGAAAAATAAAGGCTTATGGATGAAGTGTCCTACATTCTACACAAATTGGTGTACCTTGTAAGTTTAAACATCAGGACAGTGATGCTTAGCTTCAGCTTAGCTTTTGACTTTAACATTAGATTTGAATGTTCTAACATTTTTGTAAGTTTTTTCTTCTGTATTTTGTGCAGTGGAAATACTATATACCTTTCTAAGTAGGAAAAGTATCTTTAAGAGTGATTTCTTCTTTCAGTTTTATGGTGTATTACCAAACCAGAGAAATGCAAATCTGTTTGGACATAATTACCAATTGGTATGCCAGTATGGGCAATTGCGTTGTATATTTGATATCTTTGGAATTAGTTAGAAGACTCAGCTGTGGTGACTAAGTGGGTCACTCCACTCATTAATTGAGGGGCAACTGTTTAATATTGTCCATTGTGCCACTTCACAGCCTGTCACTTTCCAAACTGCCTTCTGGCAATGCAGCTCCACAGGGAAGCCATCAGCCTTCTCGTATTGGAATGACGTTCAAGAGACACGCGCTTAATTTGGATAAAATGAATAAAAAGCACAAAGAAAATGGTAAAAATTGGGGTGAAATTTAAAGCAGTTTATTATGATGCAAGATTATATGACATTGCTGCTAGCTGTTTCTTGTGCTATGCCCAATTTTGAGAAAAAACCCCAAAACCAGACCTTGTACAAAATTAATCTTTAAAATAAAGAAATTACAAAATCTTAGCAGTTTACTTTTATGGCTTTACAGATTTAATTTCAACTTTGTAGCGAACAAAGCCCTCAAGTGCCATTGCATAGCAGAAGAATCGGCTTTTTTTTAAACTTCCAGAATATAAAGTTAAACCTTTTTTTTTTTTTTTTTTTTTTTTTCCTTTTCTTTCTTTCTTGTTAAAATCAATGCTACAGGCCCAGTACAAAATATTCGCCGAGTTTGAATTAGGAATTGTAACAGTAAATGTGTGAAAACATTATATTCTTGTATATCAGTTTGGTGTCAAATTGAATTGTATATATAGTTCTGTCTTTGTTGACAAGTCTTATTAGAAATGCTTAATAAAACAAAACTCTCAATTATCTGACTTAATTAAAACAGACCTATCCACGATTTAGACAACCAGAGACCAGGTTCTGTTGGAACAGTTTATACAGGGATAACAGATTTACACTGGGGCTGGATAACAGATAAACCTTATCTAGTATGTAACAGTCAAAGATCATTCAGCCCCATTGTACTCAACCCATTCTTTCCTTTGATATCAGAAGAACTATTGAATGTAGTATTTGGTCAAACCCAGAGTGTATTAGGGAGCTTACAAGCCATCAGTGTGATGAGAGCTTTGCTCAGTTGAAGACATTACAGACTTTACCAAGCATCTTACATCCATTCAGGAATATCATAGATTGCATCTTATTTGTAAATAGGTCAAAGTGTTTGCTAGTGGAGCACATTAAACCAGCTCCAGCAAGACTGTAGTCTTAGATGGGTGTGTTCTGTCAGGTAGGAGAGCATGGGGAGAATGATGTGGACAATGTCCCCATGCCTAAAAGAAAGAAAATGAAGACACATGCAGTTTGAAAGAGAGAACTGTGAAGAGCACAGTAAATGAAATGGCCAAGCTATGAAATATATTGCTGTTTCTTCATCAGGAAAAATAAATATGAAATGTTGCTGTTTGGCAGGGTCATTCCTGCAAAGCTTTGAGGAGTCCATGTTTCTCTCATTTTGAAGCTATCACAAAAGTCAAAGTTTCTTGGAGGAGCATATTTCTCTTATTTGAAAGAAGCATTTGAAAACATTGTAGTTAATTGATGTCAGTTTCTCAACTGTCTTTTTGAGAAGAGAGTGACAGTGAGAAATGCCTCATGCTTATTTTGAATTCAGGAATGCAGATGTGCTGTCAAATTAAGCATTAACACACATAGTGCTTGTGTTATTCTTGGGTATTATTTTGAATATATTAGGTGTGTAACCTTTGTTCACTGAGAACCAGCACATGGGTGATAGCTCAGTGAGGCTCTTACTGTAGCATGCTCTAGGTTTTTCTAAAATGTCTCCAAATAATTAAGAAACATGGCATACAGCTAGTGTTATTAGCATACTTGAAGAGTGCTGTTAATGAATTGGCTACAAAGCCAAGAAGATATTAAAAAAAAAAAATCTGAACCACCAAACTTGATTCCCTGCCACATTCACAATGTATTTCACTCTTACAATAGCATTTTTTGAATTTGTGGCTAGTGTGGTTCTTAGACTTTCTTAACATCCAAAGTTGCATCCCAACACGCACTGTAGTGCTTTCCAGCTACTCTTATATCTGGAAGCGGCTCTTTGAATCTTTTGGAAGGGAATAGATTTAAGAAACAGCTTTCAGTAGATGATCTATATGATTTCTCTTAAGTTCTCCATGAAAAAAGCAGACTGCAAAACTGCCTTGGAAAACTGGCAGCAGTAGAAACCGGGAAAGCTCCTAAAGTCCAGTGTGTGGAATAAGTTGTTTTTTTTTCTTAAGAGGTGCATCGTGACACAAAGCAAGTTGCAGAGAGAAAGGAGGAATTTCTTTGGCCTTCTTGCTTGGAGGTGTTGCTCATTCCCTATCACATTAGTATAAATTGGAATTTCTATTGCCTTCCTCTTTTGGAAAAAATATATGAACTCCATTGAAGACTTTCCTGCAGAATTGCTGTTCTAAAAGATAATAAAGAGTGGCATCATTAGAATACTAATGACCAGTCACTGGTAGCTTGTGTCTTTGCCACCACTGACTATAAAATTATATGGGCAAATGGTTGAAGAAGACACTCTGCAGTAGTTGTGGTTCCTGGAATTATGTTATTTTTGGTCCATGATCTGCCAACTAGCACGAGTCTTCAGCATATTTGACTTTTACATATTTGACTTTGACACAAAGGAGTCTGGGAGGCCTGCATATCACACTTTTCAGCAGGAAATGGAATACTTGGAGCTAAAGTGCAGACTGCAGGTACCAGTGGCAGCCTAGGTCTGCAGCCTTTCAGCTTCATCCACTTGGAATGCAGGAGGGCCATTAAAAGAGAACACATTTATAATGCATCTGAGAGGGCTGATGTAGCTATGAGATAAGTAATTTTTTTTTCAATATTCCTGCTGAGTTTCTAACTAGTTGTAGACAGAGGAGAGTACATCCTTTCTGGAGCAAACCCAGAATTAGGTCACTTTTCTTCCTCTCTGTGCATGCACCTGTCTGTTGCCACTTCATGTTATTTCAGCCTTGCTGCTCATGCTGTTAGTAGTGCAGAGCTTGTGGAGGTTTAGTGGAAGTGCCCAGGTGACTTCCTGTCCTGCTATAATGGGATGTACATAGCAGAGGGGATCCCTGTTAAAGCTGACCTCCAATGAAGTGCTGGGGAATATTAGAAAGTTTTCTCCCACAAAAGGATTTCTGCTTGTCATTATCTGTAATTTGAACAAATGAAAGGATGTCAGTGAATTTTTTTTGTGGAATATGAATTTCAAATTGAGCATCCTCTAACAGTGTTTTGCTAGATGAGCCATTAGGACCATATATATTTGAATACCATGAACAGTGCTCTAAAGTGTACAGCAGTGTATTCTCTACAGGAATGCTTGCTAAACGTCCGTGGAGGAGTGTGGAGAGAAAGCTACTCATATTCCTCTTACAAAAAAAAAAAAATTGTTGCTAGAAACTGGTCAGTCTGTGGAATATTCAGTATTATTAAACACACCTTTGCCTGACTTTTAAAAAAAGGGGAACATGCCTTGTATACTCACTTTTGTGGGCTACAAGTTTCCTATCTTTAGCAGGTCTTTAGTACTGGATTCTGGTCTAGTGTGTTAAAAATTATTGGAGTATTCCTTAGAGAATTCTTGAAATGTACTTGAGTGACCAGTTGTAGCCAATGTGTTTTTGTTGTGGCTGTTGGCTATTCCTACACCTAACAGATGGCACTCACATACATTGACAAGCTGTGGGATAGCTGAGCATTACTAATAAAACCTATCACATGTTAAACTTGACCTGACATTAATCAAGTTTTGAATGCTACAAATGATTCATGGATAATAATTAGTCTCTTGATCATATTAGTGAACATCAGTTCACTTACAATGCTGCAATTATCTGCTTTCATTCTTATAGGGAACAAATCTATTGCCATAATTAGGTGTTTTCATGTCTTTTGAGCCAAAATGTTCTGTATGATTAACTTGGTAAAGAGGTTATTTTTAGTCTTTCAGTATGATTGATTTCAGAGCTTCTAGTAAATTAACAAACTGAAAGGCTTTCCATAAAATAATATTTTATAAAAAGTATATATTTTTAAATTTTTTCAACTGCAAAAAATTCCCATGAGTCTTTACACAGTCATTGGGCATGTTTTTCATCACCATATGATTCAGCTGTTCCCAGAGATTACACAGTTCAAAATAGTGATGATTTTGTTAAACAGGTGAACCTTGGGAGTTTACTTTAACTCTTTTTGTTTAGTTACTGAGTTACTGTTTGGCATCAAGTGCTCTAAAGATGTATGTGTTCATACAGACAAAATAATGTTTGCAACTTTTCTCTGTTTTTGTCTAGAATTAGCATCTTGTGTGGATTGCTGTTGAAAGCTAGGATTTGAGCTTTGAGCATAATTTTTTTAAAAGGATTTTTGTACAGTTTTGCAGCCCTGATTTTACAGCCCAAAAGCATGAAATTTCTTTTTAAGTAATGAGCAAGTGAGAAGTTTATACTTTATGTTCCTTATGCAGTTAGGGCAAAGTAGATAATTTCACTGGTTTACTAAAAATGTAGCAGTTATCTTCAAAATGTGTTGGTTCCTAATTAGCATAGGAAACTTCTTTAACCAATTACTTCTTAGAGAGCTTAGTTTTTAATTTATTTTATCTTTGATCCTACTTTTCCTGTATGTGTATTTTAGATCATTGGCGTGGGCCAGGAAATATTTTGTTAGTTCATGATTTTTTCTTAGCATATTAGCTTAAGAATATTTAGTATAAGCTGTGATTTTCTGACTGTACTCTCCATTATTATGATGCATTTTCTTTCTTGCCTTTTATTGCTGATAAGATAAATATAGCTAACTACAATGACTAATGAAGGAGGATCCATTATAAAATTGGACGTTATCCTGATGCAGATACACTTCAATTGATACTGTTCTTACCTCATTTATTTGACATAAGGTAGCATATCATATTTTGATTCGGAAATGAGCCTAATGCACAGGAAACATTCAAATTATTGAAAATCTGCTTTTCAACATTTTTATAGGTCATTTGGAGGAAAACTTGAAATCATATAAATGAGAGATCACTTATGGTTTTGTGAGTGAAATAAATGTTAACATTGAAGCAGAAATCTTTAGCTTTTGACCATGTGTTAAGTCACACTCCTGAGACCATGGGCTGTGATTTCAGGTTCTTCAGAGTTACTTAGAAGGAGCCACTTTGAGGCAAGCAGGCAGTTGTAATAAGCCATTGGCTGGTCAAATACTTTGGCAAGTGATCAAGTATCTAGAGATGTCTTTGAAAGGAGACTTTTGTGAAAGAAAACAGGGAATGCATTTTTTCTTGCCACTCTGGCCCTTCTGGAATCTTCTGTCTAGTCTAAATGGCATGGTTTCAGTTGATAAAAAAATAGTATCTGTGGGATATCTTTTGAGGACAGATTGAAATATTTGAAGAGTTACATCTGCTTCCTTGTGAAATGTTTGAAATGTGAACCTTGTTTCTGAAAAAACCCTCTTAGAAATGTCTTGGTCAGAGTCTAAAAAGAGGAGTAAGAAAAAAAAGTTGAAGGAAGAAAAGAATTGCTGAGAAATAGGAATTAATTTTTTAATTGGAAAGACAGTACTTCATTGGACATCTTAATGAAGATTGTGGTTCTCCATCGCAGCATGCTGTAATTTGAGATTCCACAGTTTTCCAAATAAATTACTTGGCACTTGAGCATATCACTTGAAGAGGAACTTAAATATGCTTGAGAAGAGAAGGTGTCATCTTCATAGCTGTCTGAAAGTTAGTCTGAAATGGTGATCCAGGTTATGTCTGGTTTGGAGCAGGGAGGGTAGGAAGCAGTAGAACTCCCAAAGGTGTGTCTGAACCTCTCTCATCTGCCCCAGATTGTTAATTTTTAATTTACAGTAAGTTTGCTTAGATCAGCTGTTTTACTTGCAATGCAATGTTAGATGAGATGATTAGTATCCTGAACGTAAAAAGAATAAAAGACTGCATGGATTGAATTTTATGTGTTTGTTTTAATTTTTTTCCCCTTTTTAAAAACCTGTATTTTAGAAGATGTGTGCTCCCTTTAATTCCCAAAAAACATGAATTCCCCAGAGTCACTAAAGATTATTTTGAAAGTTTTATTGTATATTTGTGGTAATTCAGTCAGTGAACCAAAATCAAAACTTCTCTGAACACTTTTTTTTGGGCTCTATTTCTGTTAGAATGTGAACTAGCCAACTTCTATTTGTGGAAAGTTAGAGATTCTGTGTTTTATTTTTAAATAATATATGGAACTTTTCTCCCCTCTGACATAGTTACTCACATGCTATTTGATGCTTTTTTGCTTTGAGACTGAAAGCAGCTGTTCTGTTCTTGATACCTTCTATGCTTTTAGACACAAAACAAATCAAAGAAGACGTGATGCTGTAGGACAGGGTAAACTGGAAAGATTCTGGTGAGGAGGAAGGAGCAGAGACCGCAGCCGTAGCTTAGAGGACCAGCTTCCCTCACTTGACATTAGGCTGCATTTGACAATATTTTGAAGCTTTGTACAGCTGCCTGCATATCATCTGAAAGGAAGCTCCTACATGCTTAATTCTTTTCCAGGAGGCCTCCTTTTCAAAGTATGCTTTTTGAAAGCTGGAGTTTAGAATGTTAGTAGTTTGGATGATGGCTCCATCATTGCCTGGTACAGACATTTATTTTTGGGAAATGTTATAATTGGGATGAATCTGCACCAGACTACTTTTGCGTTATTTTAACTGATCTTAGCATAAAAATCATTCTGTGGGATTTCTGATGTCATTCAAAAACAGGATTTATGAAGATTTATGTAATAGGTTATCTACAGAGATGTATGAGATCATGTTTCTAAAACTCAACAGTTGTCAGGATGTGAGAATATCGAGGCTGACGGTGAGAGCTGACATCCTTGGAGAAAGGGATGGTCCTTTAAGTTGGACTAAAACCTAAGACAGTGAAGATGCTGGCTCTGTGAAGTTAGAAATGACAGTAAGCCTATGTATGAAGGTGTTTTATGTTCTGGTTGAGTGACAATTGCATTAATAGTTTTTTTGTAACTAATACTTTAGAGTGAAATATGTTCACTGTCACAGCTCGCTGTAGAGTGAACAGGTCCAGATGATCAGTAATTTGAAGGTGGATCTGGAAAACTCCATAGGGATTGCAGGCAGAGTTGTTCTATCTTTACTTGAAGTGAAGCATATAGCAGTTCTGAAATTGAAAAAGCAAGGAATCGGGACGTGTGTTTATCTTGTATTATAGCATCCAAGGGGATTTTTTTCTGTATCTCAAAGTATTTCAGGAGGCTAACAAGCAGTGTCAGTTTTGAATCAGAAATACAGATTAAATGGTTAGCATATTGTTACTTGCATATTGTGACACAAAAGATCAATAATTGCAATGTGTGTGCAAGGACCTTAGTAAAATTATTTTGTAGAAAGTCAGTATGACTTTGTAGTCATTATGTTTTGGAATCCTCATAACTCACATTGTGTTGCGTTTCTATGAGTGGTTTTTTGCTGGTTTGGTTTGGTTTTGTTGTTTGGTTTTTTTTGGTAAGGGGAAAGAAAAGGCACAGTAGTACCTGCTGGACTTATTTATTTTATGAACAATATAATATCTGCAAACTCAGAGAACTATGTGTCGTGCCTCAGAAATACCGAAACACTAATGAAAACCTACTAGCATTGTATAGAATCCGTATGCACCTAAATCTTCTGCCCTTTCTGCTGAAGGAGCAAAGTGGTTTTTTTTGTTGGTATAAGTACAGAGAGATCTCTAAAGCATGAATTTTCAATTATCCACAGAAGAACTGCTGACTGGTTCAGTGTTTTAGCAAAATTGGCTTCAGCAAGTTATTAGTGCTCTTTTGGTGACATACTGCTGCTCTTCTTCTCAGTCGTTAAGGAGCAAGGAGAAATCCTGTTACTCATCATACAATTCCACTCAATCCATGCAATTATACCATTCTTTTGCTTAGAGAAGCATTATTAGATGTAGCAACAATTTAAAATTTAGTTGAAAAGTATGAAAGGAAAAGTTTTAAATAATAAACTGTAATATAAGTATATGGCTTATTGCAGTGTTCATGGGGAAGAAGGAAGCTGAAAGGAGTGAACAAAGGGGATCTCAGGTGGAAATAGATGCCATGAGGCAACAAGGAATTGGATGCCAGAAGAGCTGGTTCACATGCATCATTTACCCATCTTTTATAAAATGTCATTGAGATGCATTGCGCTTTATCTGATCCATGGCAGTCATCCCAGTCAAGCAGGTGTGCCATTTATCATGGCGCTGATTAAAAAGACCATTCTGTTCAACTTAATTAGAAATTTGAACATGTGGAACGTTGAAGATTTTTTAAAAGCTGAACCATGATATTTGCATTTGAAGTTCATAAACTGAAAAAAGGTAACTTTTTTAGAGTAAAAAATACTTGTTTGTATGTCAAGCATTCATTTTCTGCTCATTTCCGTGTCATTCCAAATCTTCTGCAATATTCAATGTTCTGTTCACAGACAACATTTACATAGTTTAATTCTCAAGAAGTTTTTAATGGGAATAATATTCGAGAAAATGTACATTCCTTCCTCTATTCCCTTCCCCCAGCTGTTAATCCTTTCTAGTCAGAATTTCTTTCTAGAGGGAGTGTTATCATTCAAATACATGTAATTGACCTAATGAGAATGAAAGCAGAATAACTGGGAGTACAAAGAAGTATAGTTATCTGTTGAGGCTTGCTCTGGATTTAAAATCCTTTTGTCTTTGATATCTAAATGACGCTTGGGAGGAGCTGTCTTAGTCAAAACTCTGTAGACCTCCAAACTGAGAACATGTTTGACTCTGAAACTGGGTGGGAGCTTGATGGGACAGATTCCTTTACATTTTGTAATTCTGGCTAAGCAGTGAATAAAAAGTACCAGAATGTATTTCTGAAATGGGAAAAATTTAATTTATATTTTCCTCTCCATTTATCAAATTGTAATAGTACTTTAAGGTAGTTTCCTAAAACTACATGTTCACCAGAGTGGAGAGAGTTGCAGGCCAAACGGTATGATAATTATTTTCTGCTTTTCCACATACTCTGACTTCAAAGATTGTTTCTATATCCTTAAGTTTTATTTTGGGAAGGAATGCATAACTCCGTTCTGTAAGCTCTAAAACCGAAGTAACTGTCTCCTCAAATTGTACTTCCCTTAAGAACTGCAGAAACAGCAATGATTGATTTCTCACTTTGCCTCTTTTGATAGGTTACTCAGAAATTTATAAAAATTAGTCTCAACTAATCTGAAACTTCTGTTTTGTTTCTATTTGCTTGGTTTTTTGTTCATTTTTAAAATATCGTTATTCCTTAATATTAACATTATTCAGTGAGAGGTTTTTTTGGTGCCTGAATGTAATGAAACCAGTCTTGTGCATTTTTGTAAGTTTTAAGCATACTTGTATTACAGATGACTGGTCAGTCAGTTTTGGAACTGCTAAATAATTTTTAGCAAGTGATCCACAGAAGACTTAGCTTGTGTAGAAATTTTAAAACCCCATTTTAAAAACTTCTTGACATTCGTTTAAATATTTTTCCTATGCACTCATTGCTGAAATGAAAACAAAGACTAACAATAGATTTATGAAAGATTTTGGGATTATTTTATTGTTATTTTGTGTAGTCATATAGTAGCAGATGCATTACATTATGGGCTTCAGCTGTACATTTCAAGATAGCAACAGGTTATAACAGCAAGGTGCAGTTTTAAGTTTCAATTACAGGCTTTCTTCTCTGAAAAATTGTCTTTCATTGGATAGCTTCCTACTTGGAATTAAATATTCTTAAAGTATTTTTCCACTTGAAAGTACTCTCATAGTGTTTTTTCCAATTAAATTGTATCTAAAAGTTGACTAGTGAAAGTTTGCTTTGTTACTAGAGCTATAGACACAAATATTAGGCTAATGACTGGGTAAGAGAAAAAGCTTTTTATAGCAAAATGATCAGTCATTCTGTGCAGTTATAGATTTAAGTGAAATACATTGAATCATTATTGTTTTTGAAGTATTTGGCCATCAGGCTTTTGATCCATGAAACATAAGATTTCATTGCTTTCAGTTGTACAGCCTTAGTAGGATACAAGTGTTAGTTCTCAGCTCCTTTCATAGTTTATTGACTTCATTTGAATAATTTAGTCATAATTTGGTCCACAGGTCATTAAGTTGAGCTCTAGAAAGGAAATAGAACAAAATTAGCAGACCAGGCCAAAATGATGCTTTTAAAACTGACTGTGATTTACTGATTCTGTATTTGCTATGTTTAGCACCATGTGATTATTTTTTTGCCAAAATTTTTTCAAGTATTACTAGAAGCGTCTACAACTTCAGGACAGATACTTCATCTCAACAGTAAAACATAAGTGGAAATTAATAAAGAGATATTTTGGTAATTCTAATTTTTGCTATTGTCAGTTGTACTTCTCCTTGGTTATCTGCTTTTCCTTAGGCAAGTCATAATTTAATATGGAAGTATATCATCAATTCTCATAACTGTTGACTAGCTAGTTTTAGTGGTTTGTTTAATTAGATGGTTTTTCTCTGGTAAATTCATCTTGATGGATATATTTATCTCCATATGGAATTCACAGTCTTTAAAAGCATAAAATAGAATATTCAAAATACAAATTAATTCAAAGAGTTGTTTTACAGTCATGTAGCTGTGTTACTGGTTTATGCCCTAGTTAGGAAGTCTGTCAAACATGAATTTCAAATGATGCCCTGAAGTATTTTTCAGGAAATAAGTTCAATCTAAAGTAAGTGCTACTTGTGTGTTAAAATGGCAAATGGATTTTTTCATTTGCCCAAAAATGACTTTAGTGTCCTCTATTAGAATTGATAATTCTTTATTTTCTAGTAGATAGAATCATCTTGGTTTCTTAAGTATTTCTTTTTGGACAAAGGATTTTCTAGCCTTGAGCATTCTTTGTAGAAACTGCTACTTTGTTGACGTTGACATTTCCCAAGCTCTAACGTTAAACCATAAATAAGTTGTTTACTGGCAAACGATTGCAGTAGTAGCATATAATCCACTGCTGCTCACTTTGATGTGCATTTCTCTATGGAAAAAGGATTTCTTTCTCTTTTGTTCTACAGCTCCTGGAAGGAAACTTTGCCAGAGAAGTTAGCCATGAAGTGGATGGACTGATATTTCAGCCTACAGGAGTAAGTAGCATAAAGAATTGATTTTTCTTCCTTTAGTCCCAGATGAAATTCTTGCTCTTCCTCCCCACTCATCCATCTACTACCTAATCTTTGTTTTGTTCAGGATTACTTTGCAGTGTTGTTTCTGACTAGTTGCTATCTCATTCATAATTTGTGTGATTTTTTACTGATCCATGGTGGTAGTTTTCAGGAATCATCTCATATTTTTTTAAGCTATGTACTATGGATGTGGGCTGCTAAATAATGAAGAATTTTCTATTACTGCATGAATTCAGTGAATCTTGCAACCATTGATTTGAGCTCTTGTATTATTTTGCTTTTTCAAGAATGTTCACACATGAAAATTTCATTAACATTTGTGACTCACGTTGTTTTGGTGCAGTTGAAGCACGATAAATTCTGTATCCATGTCTGCCAGTGTAAAGGTATATGAGTGGCCTGGGGAGAAGTTACCAGAAAGAAGTACTGCAGACAACCAGGAAAAATAATGCAAGTGGTTCCTAAGCTAGCATGGCCACATCCATTCTATTAGTCCTCCTGTTGAATCAGATACAGTGGATACACTGCAGTGTGTATTGTATATTGGCATAGATCATGGCTGTAGCATTATCCATCTCAACTGTTTTCTTAGCTTGTAAATCATAGGATGGTTTGAGTTGGAAGGGACACAAACTGTTGTGTAGAGATCATCTAATTTCAGTCACCTGCCAGAGTGGGGTAGGGATACCTTTTGCCCCACTGTACTGGTTTGAAAGCAAAACCAGTGAGAGACTCGAAGTCAGAAATACAATTTAATAGGAGGGGGAAAAAAGGTGTGAAAAAAAGAAGAAAGCAATAGTACAAAAGACCCCTGACAGAGTCAGAATACAATCTGATAGATACCCTGTTAGTTAGAGTGGTGGTAGCAGTCCAGATTAGGTGGTGTTGTTGAAGCACTGATCCCATAGAAAGGTCTGGTAGCTCTGGTCCTTTGGGAATCCAGTGGATAAGGGCTTCCTGTGCTGTCCCAAATCCCAGATTATATCCAGGTGAAAATGCTTGGCTCCTCCCCCTGGGCAGACCATCTCACAATGGGATGAAATCTTTCTATTAGTCATGCAGTGGGTCCTTGATGGCCCATTAAACAGAGACAGCTCCTGGAGGGAGTTACCTGTGAGTCATGGGGCAAGGCATTGATGGGCCATTAACAGAAGAGAGACCAGAGGGAGGAGGCAAGGGAAACAGTCTCACCTGGTTCCAACAGCTCATGAAGATGATGATAGAATAAATACTTTAGGCACATCCTGCACTACAACCCAGGATACCTGTTCAGCCTGGCCTTGAACACTTCTAGGGATGAGCATCCACAGCTTCTCCGGACAACGTATTTCAGTGCATGACCAGCCTCATAATAAAGAATTTATTCCTAATGTCTGATCTAAACCTACTCTCTTTCAATTTGAAGCCATTATCTCTTGTCCTGTTGATACATGCCCTTGTCAAAAGTCCCTCTCCATCTGTTTTTGTAGGCCTGTCTTAGATACTGGAAGGCTGCTATAAAAGGTCTCCCTGGAGCCTTCTCCAGGTTATACATGCCCAACTCCATCAGCCTGTCTGTAGGAGAGGTGCTCCAACCCTGCGATCACCTCAGTGGCCCTTCTCTTGGCTTGTTCTGATAGGTCTGTGTCTTTCTTATGTTGGGGGTCACAGAGCTGGGCACAGCACACTAGGTGGGATCTCATGAGAGCAGCGGGGCAGAATCACCTCCCTTGCCCTGCTGCCCTTGCTTCTTATGATGCAGTCCAGGGTTTGATTGACTTTCTGGGCTGCAAGTGCACACTGCCAGCTTACGTTGAGCTTTTTGTTGATGAACACCCCCAAATCTTTCCCCCCAGGGAGAAAGTCTTGATCCATTCTCTACCCAGTCTGTGTTTGTGCTTGGGCTTGCTCTGACCCAGGTGCAGGACCTTGCATTTGGCCTTGTTGGACTTGTATGTTTGCACCGGCCCACTTCAAGCTTGTCAGTGTCCTTCTGGATGGCATCTCTTCCCTCCAGTGTGTTGACTGAATTAAGCAAGGAATTGTTTTCAATTATTTCAAATTTCACAGATATTTCTATCCTTCCAGTTACTTGTGGAAAATATATGTGTATACTTTTCCAGTTGAAAAATATTTTTCCTGGTCTACTTCCTATACTGTAGATCTTAGCAAGAGGTGATGACATTCCCATCTGGAAATAAGATAAGTCTCTCTATTTCAAATTCTACATCAGCTAACTAAAACTAACTAAGCAATTAAGCCACCTTTTTTCTTTTTTTTTTTTTTTTTTTTTTTTTATACACAGTGATTTCCAGTTTAAAGCAAAACTACTAAGGTAAAGAAAGTTCACACTTTCATAAGAAGTCCTGATGATGTTTCTTAGAAACACTTCCCTGAAAATGAGAGGTTAAGCTAAGCAGAGTTAGTACAGCTAAATTTGAAATTACCTTTTCTAGTTGAAATGAACTTACTGAAGAATGTATCTCTTAGTCACTGTTACAGGAAATCAATATCTGAAATGTTTTGTGTTTCTAGAACTTGTGTTTTCTGATTTAGCACACTTAAAAATTTATAACCCAACTAAAACAATTTTCTTTTATAAATGCTTATAAAGGTTATTAATATTTAATGTATTTGTTTAATTTAATGTTCAAATTTTAATATTGTTTGTTGCAACTGATTTTCCTGGATGAGGCAATATGCAGTTTTCTCAGTGTGATGACTTTCTTACTTGAGAAAGTGTAAGTAATATATTTAGAGTGAAAAATATTATTGTAGACCTGTTATTTGGGAAAGAAGCATTAAAGCTGATTAACTGAAAAGCATGAAGCTGATATAGATGGCTTTTTTTGTTATGTGATACAAAGGGAATAAATTAATAGGCAACAATACAAGAGTAGCAGTATAACAGTGCATGAATGACCCCTTGAATATTAACTGAAATATTTTTTGTGTTGTAGATGAATGCACAATGTATTGGGTCTTGTCAGAGAAAACAACCGCCTGTTGTTGATTGGAGGGTAGAGCCCTGAACTTTGGTTATTGTGAGAGTTAGAGACCTTTATAAAACCTTTTTGTCTCAAGTGAAGAGACCATGGCATATCCATATCCAGAAGAAAATTAATAGCCATATTTATTGACATAATTGATCTTGCAGAAAGAAAGGATAGACGGAAATGATGCTGAGTTTTAAAACATCAGAGTAATTCAAGAACATCTTTTGGGAGCTCCTGAAATCCAGTGTGTGTTTTGAGAAGTACACAAATGTAGACAGGAATTGAAGCAAAATCACAAGGAGGAATGAAGTTGCAGCAGAAAAGGATAAACAGAATGTCAACACGTGCAGACAGAAAATTCTTTGGGGAAAATTACCCACGATTACCATATTTTTGATAGGTGAATGCAAAAGTTAACTATTTAATACAAGGAATGTTGAGTTTGTTAGTTCGTACTGTTTGAAAGTTTTTTCTGAATTTTCTTTCTCCTCTGCCCTGGTTTACTCAGAGGTGTTCCTCTTGTTGTCTGGTCTTAGATAAAAGCATCCAAAACTGAGTATATGGATATTCCCTACTGGTTACAGGCAACATTGGCACTGGGAGTCAATATGGATGGAGAAAGAATATTTTGTTGTTTTGAAGTCTGGTTTACATCCAAAATTACCTGTGAATGTGCTTTTAGCCTCTCAGAGCTCTTGGTTTCTCACTTTTCTCTTTGATTTGAAGAGATTTGGCATCAAGTGCCTCTGTATTAGTCCAGTTTTGAGAAATTGGTATGCTTTAATGAAAAGTGATTTGTGAAAAAGTTTTACTACTGAATCTAGGATTTCAGTTAGACATAAGAGGGTTTGTTTTCTTCTGCTAGTATTCCTATCTAAACTCTTATTATGAATAGCAAGGTTCTTGTACTGAAGCAAAAATTATTTGTTTTCTGTCGGTGCAGGTGAGTTAATTTTGCATTACTGAGCATTACTATTCCTAATTCGTCGGTTACTTAAGTTACTTATATTGGTTATTGCTCGGGGTATACAGAGGCTTTCATTTCACAGTGACAGTTAAAAGGCAATGGCTGAGGCATCTCATCTGCCTCCCATTTCCTCCCTTCTCAGTCTGAAAGCTTTCACTGATCATGAGAAGAGCACGTTTAGTGGAAGTGATGGATGTTTTGGCCTTGTTTATGATTTAAGAATGCTTTGTAGGTAGCTTGATGTGATGTCGTTCTTATGCAATTCCTGCATTAACATATAATACTCTTAACAACTCCATTGCAAGAGACGAATGTCTTCTTACTATTGCTTCTCTTCTTCCCTTTGTACTCTTTTCCTTTACTCTTTTTCTCTTCATACATTCTCTTTATCCAGCAGCCTGTGTCTTCATTCGTTTTGATTTTCCTTCTCTGTTGCTTCTCCCTGACACTTCTTTTCCCAACATCGTTGTATATGCATTTAAGATCCTATCAGTACAACTCCCATATGACTAAATCAGCTCTATTCCATCTGATCAACTTTCTGGTTCCCCTACCTGTAATAGGTTGGCAGAGCAAGGCCCGAAGGTAAGTGCTAAGTAGGAGTAAAACAGAGCAGCAGGAAACTTCATGGACAGGTATCTCACCCTGGGATCATGTCCCAGACAATGAGTGAGTTAGTTTAAACGTGGAAGCCACATGCCTTATTTACAGATTTCAAATGCTTGTGTAAATGCTTGGAAGCTTTCAGTTCCTTTTTTTGAAGTGTTGCTTCAAAACAGCAAACTTCTAACATTTGTTTTAGGGCACTTGCAGGTTACTAGCCTGTATATTTTTAATGAAAATCTTAGAAATGGCTTCTGATGGCAGAATTGGTTCTCTGGCCCACTCATCAGTGAAATTACTTTTCATGTCTACCTTGTAAATTGTACCTTTGCTAGATATCTCAGACCGTCTAATTTTTATGCTAGTAATCTAATAACCAGCTTTCTTGCTGACTAAAACTATTAATTTTCCTTTGCTTTGGGAAAGGATGTAGGAATTATTTTCTTACTTTAGCCAACTAAATGAAGACTCACTGGCCAGCAGTTAGGAAGGCCTAAGGACAGCTTCTGAGCATCCATGGAAAGTTTATATCACAATTTAAAATCTTCTGTTTTGTGTTTGCCTCCTGAGCTCTGTTACATTTTTGCATTGACTCCGGCTGATTTCTGTTTGGTACTCATCCATGTTCTTATTTTGGATGAGGAATAAAGTCCAGTTGTGTGGAACTGGGAATTTTAGAGGGAAGGACGAAGGGCAGCTGCTGAGCTCTGTTCTTCTAAGATAAACGTTATTTTAAAGAACAGCTGAATTATTTAACACATAACTCCCTATACTGAATACTAATGTGAAGCTTAGCCTTTAAAATGAAAGAATAATGAACAGGTTTTTATAACTGAACAACATTGCATGAGTTATTACTATATCTTTTTTCCCTTCCTTTGGCAGACTTAGTGGTGATCTGAAATGCTTGGTTGCCTGTTAATTATTTGTGCTATTCCCACTGTATAATAGGCTGTGTTATTTTCTGTCACTGTAAAAGTTCCTCAAAAATCACTGAAGTTAAAACTGAATTAAATATCTCCAAAAGATACCACCACATAAAATATCTCCATGATTTATTTCATTAAGCAGAGCCAGTTGGTCCTAAATAATTGGTCCTATATAATTGGAAAGCCTTTTCTTCCACAGTATGTATTTTATCAAATGGTGTGTAAATTTTTAATCATAGGCCTAGTCACTTGCTGGCTTATTTCTGAAATTCAGACATCCTGTTTATCAGTGATGGAGCAACAATTATTGTTACGTATTTCTAGTGCAATAGCAAGTAATGGCTTCAGACTGACTCAGATATACCAAATATACTCGCAATACCAAAGCTGATATATAAGGGCTTAAGAAGAACCATATAATGGCATAGATTTTTGCTTCTAACAAATACATGTTTCTGTATTTAGCTTTCTATTTTTGTAGTGATTCATGTAAGATTTGGAGGCAATGGAATAGAGTAGAATGGAACAGACTATTTCAGTTGGAAGAGACCTAGAGCGATCATCTAGTCCAACTGCCTGACCATTTCAGGGCTGAGCAAAAATTTCAGCATATTATTAAGCACATTGACCAAATGCCTCTTAGACACTCTCAGCTCTGGGGCATTGACCACCTCCCTATGAAGCCCATTCGATGTTTCACCATCCTCTCAAGTACAGTAATGCATCCTGATGTCCAGTTTAAAACGCCCTGGCACAGCTTTGAACTGTTCCCACTCATCCTATCACTGGGAGAAGACATCAGCACCTTAGTTTGTTAACAGAGATGCTAAGACCACTTGATTTTTTTTTCTCTAGAGTTTGCAGCAGAAGTAAGGAGAATCTGGAGAGAATAATTTTCATCAGTCTTTTGTATTGATCCATATTACTAAAACCTTTCATCTTTAGAGTATCTGTTTGCTAAATGTGATTTCTTCTGTAAGAGGAAAATTCCTGACTGAATCTGTTGCTGTCAGGGGATGCTGTTGTCATATCAGTGTGCACTTTTTGTGCAGTTGTGGTTTTCATTTAACAGAGAACTTGCTATCAATCCCCTGAAATGCCACTGAGCTTTGTAACTCTTTTCTGCCTATGAATAGTTGTTATGTTCAATTTCCATGGCAATCTTCCTTGCAATTAATCTCTTAAGTAGCTATTCCTCTCTTGAATATACCATTCTTTCATATGCTTTACAAACATACCCAAATATATTAGCAATACAGTATTTCTTTGAAGAGATTTCCATGACTGTACAAGTAAAATTTTTATACCAACTCAAGTTTGTCTTTGCTCACTTGGGGTGACTTGTTTTCTACTTTTTTTAAATTAGAAAACTAGAAAATAAAGAAATGCTGACCTAAACACCAGTAAGTAAGGTCTAATTAAATTAATTACAGCTTATTTAATTAAACTGTTAGACTCCTAGATATAAGTACCTTGATTTTTGAAAGTAGCAGATTTTTATGATTTCCACTTACTTTCCAAGAACCAGAAATAACTTGCACCCTAGAAAATATCTACATTTCCCTCTTTATGAAGAATTTTTAGCACTAAATATAGTAAAGTTGGGGTGTAGCAAGTATTTTTCTTGTTTAACTTTCTACTCTTGGTCCTCTAGTATATTCAGATTGAAATGCAAACGTATTTGCTATTTGCCAGAATTGTTTAACTTGACTTTCTTATTATGCCAGCCTGAATAGATGTCAATGCCTTGAGTCTGATTACCTAAGGAGAGTGTTGGTCCTAATTGGTATGTTGACTCATTTGCTTGCTAATGACCTGTACTGCCTGAGATTCTCTGATTTCTCAGGCAGTGAACTGCATTTATGGCTGCCATCTAAATGGGTTCTTGAACTTCTGTTGTGCAGTTTAATCATTCTGCCTGCCAGTGGCAGTAGGAAAGATCTTTCCTACGTGATGTGCACTAGTCATCCTTGGGATTGTCAGTTGACATTAATATGATGGTGTGTCTGCACGTGTTGTTTAGGAAAAGAAAAAAAACACTTTCTCTGCCTGCTACTGTTTAAAATGTTGGGAGAATAAAGTTGTAGAATCATCAATCATAAAGGCTTTCAAAAATGGTTTTTGCACAGTTTCTCTGTCACAAAGCCGGCTGTCAGGGAGATTGTGGAGTGCATTTGCTGTCATGCTTCTAACTATGGTTGCATGTGCTTTCTAACGGAAATAAATAGGTAAATATTAGGAATATATACTGTAAATGGGATTTCAGGTGAGAATACCAACACAATAGTTTGACTTCTGCAAAACATACCTGTTTTAAAAGAGTAGGTCTGTGTTCTAAAAATTGCATTGATTTATATGTGTTGTGGATCCATTAAAAAAAAATCTCTTTTATAGCTGGATAGGGAAATCTAAGAGAGTTTTGGATTTGAATCGCTAAGAACACTTTACTGAATCATCAGATTCAACTCTGGAATAGATTAATGAAGTGGTCACTTGTCTTCATGGCAGTGTTCCGACTCATCCTGAAATTTACAGCAATCTCTCCAGGACTGAGAAGCTGATAGATTAGGAAGGATTTGGAAACTGGACAATATAGTAGAAAGTATTTTGTCAATACTCTCTTTTCTTCAGATCCCAGAATAGATATCTGTAAACAGAGTGCTTCATTTATGATCCCTCTGAACTCTTTCTATCAAACTGAAAAGATTTAGCAAAGTATCTGGAAGAACTAGGTTGTTGTGATTGTTTTCTCCCAGTTCTGTTTTCTGTACATGGCAGGACAAGGCAGACAACAAACCTTTCAAGTTTTCATGAAGATCCTTCGTAAAAATGTTCATATTCTTTATTAGGCAGGAGCAGAGGAATAAAACAAAAATAGTGGTATCAGGATAAACAGAATATTTAGCTAGATCTCCATCCTGCTGTTCAGTGTAAGCAGTACACTTTTTAGTACTGCTACTACTAAGCAGTAGCCTAGCATTTCAGGAAAATGATATATATACCTGAGATTTGAAGAAACAGAATGACTTTCAGAGGAGTATCAGCACTTGCATTGTGGTATCTGGATGGTGAAAACATTTAAAGACACTTTCTTTAAAATCAGAGTGATTTATTCTGCATTTCCCTGTTATTCATAATTTGAAGTTTACTAGGTCACTGATCTTACAAACAGTGATTTTGAAAACACATGATAAATATCACCGAAGGGTAACTGAATTTTTAAATTATAATAATATTTTTCTTAGGTGCTAGCATGTATTGTTAGATAAATCTTTGAAGGCAACTGTGCATATTGGTGACGGCACATTTACAACAATCATGTTCATGATACTATACAGAACAGTACTCTGCAAAGCTCAGAGGTGCCTGTGGAATAGTATTCTGTACTGAAGAGGTACAATAGTACACTGTGTGATAATTCAGTCTCCTTTTGACTGGCAGTAACTTTAGTTTCAGTTGTAATTGTACTTTCTGTTCCTTTCATCAGCTCTCCTAGCCTTTGGTATTACAAAAATAGTGAACCAAGTCCATTAATATGATATAAAAATGAAAGTCTTGAGCTTGATATGAAAGCTGTAAATTGCTTCTAAGAAAATTTCATTGTCTTCCACTGAGGTGCGTAGTGAATAATTTAGATATGATTGTATCATACGGGTCTATTAAGTACAGAGGTGGAAGGGCAGTGCTGGACTTCATGCCTTGATTATAGAAGTCAGAGATCAGAAACCTGTGAAGATTTCCTATGTAATTAGTGCAGATATTCCTAAAGCAAAAGCTTATTTTCTTTTAATGCTGCTAGTTATGTTTCTGAAATGAAGTTCAGGTTTTCTCCACATTACTGCTTTCCACTGGAATAGGGGAATGTACAACTGTGTCATGTCTGCTGGTTTGCTCCAAAGGGGGAAAGTGATTAGAAGTCTTAGATGAAAATTATCTCAGATTTCCAAAATGTAGATATTCTGTACACTTTGAATTGTTCATTAAAAATCAATTAGTACTTGTTACATTCTGTCTGAAAGTTTTGACAAGTTTGAGCTGACAAAGAGTAGGTTGCTTGTTTCCAAACAGTGATCACTATAAATCCCAGGGAGATCTTGCATCTGTATATTCATCCAACCACTGAAACAAAATGTGTTTTAAGCAACATGAGATTCTCTAGAGAGAACTTTAAACTTATGAGAGCAATTTAAATGTGTGTCTTTGGGACTTGTCAGACAGTGAATTGATTGCTATTTTTAAAGGAAAATATGACTTGTTCTCCTGGTAATGAGGAAAAGGAACTAGAATAATAAAGGATAACTAAATAGTTTTGGAAACAACTGTTTAACAAATGTAAGTTGATTGCAGGATCCAGTGGTCAGTGCTCAAAATGGGTGAAAAAAAAAGTTTGCTGTATAGTTAACAAAATAAGAGTTTCAAGGTTGTTCCTTTTGTCTTCAAGTATAAAATGTAAAATTCCAGTTTTCTTCTTAAATCTATTCTGCAAGATTTCTGATACATATGATGGTGAGGAAACATGTAAGTTTAATTGGAGAAGAGACTGGCAGAGGTCAGTATTTGCTAGTTTTTAGGCAGTATATTCCTTAGCAGCAGTCTTACCATCGACTAACATCAAGCAGAGAAAATTCATATTTGGCTTTTGGGGTTCCTTCCCCCTACTCTCCTTACAGAGCTTGTTCCAAGGCCAGTAGACAAAGGCCAGTAGACAAAAGCATTATTGCGTTGTTTGTTATTTACAGAATATTTTTTAAAAGTATCAGCTTTAAGTAATACAGATTTTTTCTGTAAGACAAACATGTATGTGGTGAACCATATTGAATATATTATATTTTGGAAACCTTCAGAGCTTTTTTTTTTTTTAAGCACTTGCATGCGTTTGGAAGAATGTTTGATTTTTTAGTAGAATCAGCTCTATGCTCTAAAATATATAGAGAGCATGGGACTCTTTCCATGTACAAAGACTAGTAAAGGTTTTTATAAATTTATTTTCAGACAGTTTAAGTATTATGGTAATACAGTCACAATAATTTTAATTGTTACAGGATTCAGTTTAATCTTTATATTTCATTAAAGTATTTGAACCAGTAAAGAATGAGTGTAACTTTTAATAACTTGCATATGAACAAGAACAACCAGATAAATGATTTTTGTTATTGTTTGTTGTCATTTTAAAAAGTTTCTGCAGGATAAGCTCTATTTGCTGTGATTGCAAGACCTGGCATTTTACTTGCAAAAATGTCAGAGGTAATGTATTTTTGCACTACTGACCCTTCTCAGTTTCTGGATGGAAGGGACACGTAGAGTACCATGTGCCTTGTATCTAGTAACAGTTAGGGAAATGAAACTTCACACTGGTTATCAGAGCAAAAAATGGGCCATAAAATAAATCAGGATTGTTTGTTTTGGTTTGGTTTTTTGTCAGAGTCATGAACTGTGTACAGATAGTTCAAAAACAGGACTGAATTTGTCAAATAAATTTTCATTGAAAATCATTCCCATGGCTCCGATTGCTATGCACTAAGCTGGTCCATCTCCATGGAGAGCAGCTACAATGCTAGTCAGAGTCTTTGTTCAGCTGGTTTTGAGAGTTTTGGTTGCTGGGTTGATAGATAAAAATTTTAAGTTTTTGTATAACAGCAGGTAATGAGTGTTGCTTAGGTGTAATAATATATATTTATATTCTTTAAAAATTTATTTTACTTTTATTTTTTATGTGTCTTACTCTGTAGCTCCTATGTATTTTATGTAAGATGCTATTGCACATCTGACAATTGTTGCATGGAGTCAGAGAGTGTAGTAGAAATCAGCTGTAATATAATTATTCTTTACAGTGCCATCAGTCTCTTGGCTTTTTTCCCAAAAGACAGTGTTACTCAGACTTGCTTTATCACAGTTAATTAGTTTGCCCTTCTACTTATGTTTGACTTTGGCTTTAATACTGCATTCTTGTGAACTATGAATTTTTTAAATAAATCTTTACAGCTGATAGATATATGGAATGTTATGGAACAAATACTAAATGAAAACTGGGTTTAAGCTAATACCTTGTCTTGAAGCATCTTAGAGTGGTTAGCTACAATGCCACAAATGGTGTTACTATGGAGAGAGCTTCTGTTTCCATGACATTTGCTTGCATATTTTGCTAGGCCTTCAAAAAAGGTAGGATTCTGTCCTCTACCAAATTTGGTGGGTGTTATTCCATTACTTCTGAAACTCTGCAGTGTCTCACTGCAAATATATATGAATTAATTTCTTAGGAATCTTAATGGTGACTGGCCAGGAAAAAAATGGAGGGGGAAAAAAGTTATTAAAATTTCGATCATGCAGAAAGCAAGGGTTTTTTGATAATATTTTTTTAACTAGAATGAATATTCCAGCTTGTTTTTAACTGGATATACAGCTCTGCTTGTACACATCTTGATTGCTTAGAAAAGCCTATAGCTATTAAAGAAGTAGAGTTTTGCTGGTTTTAGAAAAAGAATATGTTTAGTTGTGGCTGAATATTGTGAGAACTGCCTTGTACTGGAGGGGAATTTTGATTAACAGTAAATTTTCATTTCAAGTTATCATGTAGCTCACTGTTTAAGAATCAGTTATTGGCTTGGGGTAAATTACAAAAACTCTTTTTTTTCTTAAGATGAAAGAAGTGGTTTTGAGACATGAATATCTTGGCAGCTATTCATAAAGGGGAGTTTCTTTAGGGGCTGCAAGGGCAATGTCATGGTCATCTGCCGGCACCTTTGATTGCTCTCTTCCATTTCTGACTGCAATCACACTTGCTCGCAGTTCTCTTCTGCAAGATTCCATTTACTTAAATGCACATGGGTGTGATCCCCAGGTGCTGGAATCAAAGGGGTTGGGGCACAATACTGGATGTTGAACAGTACTCTCCTGTAAAAAGGGTGCCGTTTAACTCCCTGCATCCCTCCTCCTGTACAAAGGAGGAAGGATGCAGGGAGTTAAACACCATTAAGTATTCTTATGCCACCCCGAAGACAAAATTACTTTCCTTCTGTTCCTAGTGAACAGCTGACTGTTGATCCCTTTGTATGCTACTCTTCTGCTCTAATTAGGTTTTAGTGTCCTAGAATGGTTGTGTTTTTTTAATGGTCTTTCTATTTTACCCCCAGTTGTGAGGGGGAGTCCAAAGCTTTAGATCCTTTGTAATATCTTCTTGGAGCATATTATTCTGTAATATGTCTGTTTGAAACAGTTATAAGCAGTTGTCAGAACCTGAGCTGCTCCCTCTTCTGAAACTCATTTATTTCAGAGCTTTTCTCAATTTCACACATTTTGAAAGCACAAATACACATGTGCAACAGAGGATAAAATGTACTCAAAAGCCTAATAACCTGTGTTGTCTATGTAAGGCAGCTAAAACTTTGATCCACCTATTTTAGTATTTTGGTAAATGCGGAATGGTGCTTGACCTAGTATCTCCCTCAACTTTCACTGCAATCATAGCTCTATTTTAGCTAAGATGTTTTTGATTTCCACTTGAACTGAATTTCTAGATCTTTCTGCCAAAACCAGTACCACTGACTCCCCATCTGCTAAGATTCATATTCTTTGTCCCAACTTTAGAATTAATTTCAACAAATAGCTTGTTAAATGATTTCAGTTTATAAAAGTTGTGTTCTCTTTCTGTTGAGGATGTACTATAGAAGAGAAAAGGTTTTTACAAGACAGCTCATAAAATGAGCATGATACTTACTGTTCTTGGTGTCAAGAGAGATGTAGTTCCACATGGCTCTGATTCTTTCTGGAGTACCTGCTGGATCGATGACTGGTGGCCTTGTTCACTTTGGTGTCATCTCTGTACTGCTCGCTCTGCTTTAAGAAAGTTTTCGAAGGATTCTATTGAAGTTATTTCACAAGTAGGATTGAGCTTCACAGAGATCTAATTTATTAGCTCAGAATTCAAACTAGCATGGTTATTATTATCTCAGCATTTATTGAAGTGATAAAAATCTTGCAGGTTGGAAGAGATTTTTAAACTGTCTTCCAAACATCATCACAGATTCTTGCTTGAATTAATGATGTTATTTTTTTTCCTATGGTGTTTTATATTCTAGAGGTTAAGGAAGGGACTGTTGTCTTTATGACGTTAAGAAAAAGAATGCGTGGGAATGAAATCAGATTTGAAAGAAGCTTCTCCTGAACTGGCTCAAGTTTGTCTGCTTTCTTCTCCAGAATTTTCCAGTGACTACACACCAGACAATTCAATTCACTTGATGGATGCTAGGGAATTGGTGCTATGAGTTGCAGTTCTTTTTCTTAAGAAATACAATTCTGATTTTTAAATACATTGTACATTTGTTTATGGAAAAGTTGTGCTTAACTTCTCCTTCTATTCTCCCTTGTTAAAATGTTAAACTGTTGAATAGCAGCTAAACCTGATGGCATTTGTTTTGGCAAATGATAATTGTCACTTACCCCCTCCCCTAATTCTTTGAGTCTTCAGCTGCTTGCCTGCTGGAAGCATAGCTACATTAACATTTAACGTTTTGTATCCTTAAAGAAGAAACATTGAAGAAAAGGAAAGGAGAAAAAAGTCTGACTCCAACCCTTCTGCTAGTGACAGAGTGAAAGCTCCCTGCCAGCAGCAGAGAAGTTGGAATAGGTTCTTCATGGCAGTTGCTCAATCCCAGTATTCAAACCAGAGATTTTGTGTTGCATGTCTGATGAGTGTTTGTGTGGTCATGCTGCGTAGAAGGGGTAAAAAAATCTGATGTGGAAGGAACTATTGTTTGGTTACAAGGCAATATTAACAACTGACATCAGAACCACTGCCTTTAATGGAAGAATGCCCTTCCCAAGAAGGATAGCAACTAATTTCACAGTAACTGGATTTTTTTTTGAGTAATGTTCTTAAAATAGAACCTGTGTTTCTTTTCCCTTTACTTCCAGTGCTCAGCAAATAGCTACCCTATTCAACTTAACCTGTTCTTACCCAGAGGTACTGATTTGTTTGTTCCTAAGTCAGAACTACAAGGATTAATTTCACACAAAGAGTGGGTAGGATACTTTAATTTTCTCATTTGACATGGCATGATTTTTCTTCTTAGATGAGGATTTTCCCCTGCTCATTACCCAAATTAGTCTCCTGAAAATGCAGTTTTAAGTTGCATTAGTCTTGTAGGAGACTTGAAAGAGAAAGTACATACTGATTTTTTTTCAATATACATTTTTTCCCCACTTTGCTTTTTGTCTCTGAGCATATCAGCTTGCTACTTGAAAAGTAAAAGCGCTGCAAAACAAATGCTGAGTTCTACTGGTTGGACTTAATTCCCATGTTGTACGAATGTTTCCTTTTGAAAATAAGGATGTGAAATACGTGGTTTGCTATTTTAATGTCAGTGGCTAATGATGAATTTAATATGATTAAAACTCATAATTTTATAATTTATATACTAGAATATGTAGTTGGAAAGGCTAGTTTCTATTGTTTCTTACAAAATACCACAGGATTCAGTATTCCAAGCAAGACTCATGAATATTTAATTCAAGGAGATTTGTAGCCCTGTAAGATGTGTAATAAGCTAGCTCTTAATGACAATTTTGTGTAGCATACATTTAGCAACATGTAGAAAAAAATCCTGCTGGCAATTCTGTGCATCATCTTTCAGGCATATCTGTTCAGCTCTAGGGGCTTTTTAGCTCTGGAATTATAAAGAAAAATTGAACTATGTCTGAGACCAACATGCTGCAATTTCTTAGTACTGGCACATTTCTCCTTATGTTCAGACTAGCTAAAAACCCCAGCCTACTGATTGCCTTTTGATGTAAGGCTTCATTCTTTTTTTTTTAAGATTGGCATTCCTTAAGAAGTATTTTGAAATATATTTTTGCATCTTTCTGTGTACGTTTGGTAGTTTTCATTAATCTTCCTGGGCTCTGAGGGGATTTTCTGAAATGTTATTCCTGGTGTACTGATTATCATCATAGCTTACTAAAAATGTCAGCAAAACCGATGTTATGATGAAGCCTTAAATTAGCAGGTTGGAGCTTCTGCAAATGTGGCCTCTAATACTGATAAATTACCCAGCTTCCAAATCAGGTTATTGTAGTGAGTCAGCCAAAAGCACTGCTGCTCAGTTCATGGAGGTTCTTTTGTTATACCAAGATGCTGTGACTGTCAGACTTGAAGCAGTGAATACTTTCTGCTGATCCAACCCAATTTTTTTTCTAGGAACCTTTGATCACAAGGTAGCTAGCCACAAAGAAAGAAGTCCTCTGAGAGACTGACTTCCTTCTTTTTCTGGTGTAAATTCAAGTGATGACTACACTTAAGCTTGAGTTAGGACAGAGGTGGTAAAAATGAAAGGACAGAAGGTGAAGAGAGATTGGTGCCATTGGGTTTAAGAAATGAGAGAAGGTTTTGGTTGGTGTGTACAACACCTAAAACTTGCAAATGGACATAAACAGTAAGGCTCATTAAAAAAAGTGATGCAGTGAAGCAACTATACTTATCACTTTATACAATGAAAATTTATGTATTCTCTACCATTAGTAGCTTTGTGTGACCAAGGCTTTTTTCACAGTGAAAGTGTGAGAGGAAAATTAGAAGGAAGATGATCTCCCTAAGAGTCTTTCAAAGATTTGTTGTGTTGCTGGGGCAGAGAGAAGAATAATCAGCATTGCTTTAAGAGAGAAAAGAAAAAACAGTAAAGGAGTGAGCCAGGAGTGCTTCTGTATTATCTTGAGTCTCCCAACAGTTTATGGATAGCTGTTTTAAGTCATTTAGCTTCTTACCGCTGGGTTTGTTTATATGTGTTCCTAGAAACAGGTAGGTAGAAATCAACAGTGTATGGCTGAGAAAAAGTTACATAGATATGAGCTTGTCCATTCTATTACTTTATGGTTAAGGCTGTTAATGAGTTGTGAAGCTGAATTTGAGGAGTAAATACAATAGTTTCTGGTGACAGTTTACACTGCTGCTACATGCTGAGGCTATCTCAGCTTAACTTAGTGATACAAAGTGAAATATAGAGTCAAATACAGCAATGGAAGACAAATTGAAGTATCTTGAGTGTTTCTAGTATTATGTTAGTTTTTCAGAAGACTTACATAGCACATATGTAATGAAGTTATAAATGAGGTTAGTGATGGTGAAAAATAAGAAGATTACAAAATAATCAATAGCAATAAAAATCAAATGTCTTAAATAGCAGACATGAACCATTACCAGTTCCTTTGACCATGGGCACTATAGTTCTGTTGTCAGGAAATTGTCACAAAGGTAGAAGTATGTAGCTCTTCAAAAGTTACCTTAGTTTACCAAAAGTAGAGTTTCTAATCAAAGGCAGACACCAGTTGGTCCATATTGGATCATATATACATTAGTCAGTTATATGAAGAAATTTACTTTTTTGGTTTTGCTTCAAACCCAAGTATTGGCGTTTCTAGGTGCAGACCATTGTATTCAGTGAAAGGACAGAAATGATCAAAAACAGGTTTCTGCTGCTCATAGTAATGTGCTGGGGCAAAGAGGAAAAAGAATTTTGTGGCTGTTACATTTTGATAGCTATAAACATAGAGTTTTGGCTGTGATATGAACTTCATTTATCAAATATTAATAGGATTAATATGTAAATGATGTTAGTTATGAATAAAATGTCCTCATATTTTTCTCCTTGCTTAATGGAATATTGAGAAAAGCTATTAGTATAGCTGTGAAACAAGATGTTTAATGAAGCTGGAGGTATAAAGCTAAATTAAAGTGCAAGAGGAGAAGACGTTTAGCCTGCTAATTACTAAAGAAGTCCAATATAAATATTACATTAGCTGGAGGATCAGAGGCACTTTTGGAAAAAGTAGTTTTGTATTAACATATTAACAAAATAATTTCTCCATACAGGTTAACCTTCTAAACCTGATTTGCATTCAAGTGTTAAAATCCTTAGTATAAAACATAATCTAACAGTATTTAAATGGATCCATGTTTTGCTTCTTAGTCTGGCATGACAGTTAAGCTTAATATTTCATAGGTAATTTTAATTATAACAGTTTTCATTCTACTTCATATAGCTTCAAGTCATATTTTCATAAAAGACAAATTGTGTTACAATAACATTTTCTCAAACAGCTGTTCCAAAACAGCTATTGACAGCTAACCAATTCTAATGCATTAAAAGTATCATTCCTACTTAATTCTTTATCTATATAAAAGGAAAAAATTCTGGAATGCAGATGTGATTGTGTCATAAAATTTATGACACGATTGATGTTAATTTTTTCCTTATTTTGATTTCTGAAGTGGAATGGAAGAATTAACACAAATTTATTTGCCTACATGGAATTAAAGCAGCATGGAGACTTCACTGTCAATGAGTTATTTAAAACTGTTATCTGGAGTTGGCTCTGTCATCCTTTTGGTTTAACCATGAACACTCTATTAGTTGAATTTAGCCAAAGAACTTGTCTTTTCTCCATCTTTTTTAGTCTCTAAAGTTACTGTTGCAGATTTGCTTTCAATGATGTGACAGCATTGCTTTGTATAATATCTGGAATTCATTAACAACCTTATTTTCAAGCTGATCAAATATTTATTGAACTTCAGTGTGTCTATTCTGATCAAATCACTGAACCAGGCAAAAAGCCGATGTTCAGTGAGGACTGCAGCTCCTTGATTGTTCAGGCGGTTTGAATCAGTAATTTAGAACACTAAGCATTAAAAGCAGCATTTATTAATTTCTTTTTGTTAAAAGAGTTTTTTTGAAGGAAAGGAATTAGCCTTTTTTTAAAAAAGTAATCTTTTAGTTAGGGCGTTATGGCCATCTCTCCATGGTTAGACACAGATTGTGCTTGGTGGAGGGTTTGGTAAAACACATGAAAACTCCGTGAAATTGGAAAGTATTTGAATTGTGTTTTGTAGCTATAAAAAGTTTGCAGCCATTTTGTATTCTTACACATTTTCCATTCTGTGTTTAGATTCTTGTGTTTTGTTGCAACTATGGAAATGCCTTTCAGAACTGACAGGTGTTTGAAAACTACCAGTGTTTATCTTAACCTGATCACTCTTAGGAGTACTTACAGATCACATCTCCCTGTATTTCCTTACAGATGTAGAAAAAGTTGCCTCACATTTATTAAAAGAAATGCCTGCTTTACTATTATACAGAAATTATGTCAAATGTCTACAAGAAAGAAATCGGTACTGGGTACATTTGATTTGTTTTTATAAAGAACAAAGAAATCCTGATAATCTTTGAGACACTAAGAGGGTTTTTTTAAAGCACCTTTTTTCAGTGTTATGTGTCTTTCCCTTCCTGAAATGCATTTGTCAAAAGTTTTACCTATGCATTACATTCATAGAAGTTTCTTAGATGCCTCTAAATTCCTCAGATTTTCTAAGAGTTCTCTTTCTGGCTTTGTGATATGTGGAATATCTTTGGCAAACCAGATAGTCAGTTTGGCCAGCTCTGATGTATTTTAAATAAGAAATAAATTATGATGGTTTAGTGCAAGAATGAACAATAATATATTTCTCTTACTGTCTGATGTTTGGTCTAAGTAGAAAGTGTTGTCCAGTTGTTTATTTCCAATGTCCACTTCGGATCAAAGCACTAATTTTATTCCCTTTTTATGTGTATCTGTCTTTATAGTCACACACCCTGTTGTCTGAATCTGGAGGCATTTGCTCTTGTACATTGTTCTCCTTTCTCTCCTCGACCACCAACATTCAAAGTAGCTTTCTCTGTGGGTGGGATGAATAATATCCAAAGCTGGTTTGCTGATGATCAGTGACCACCACCAAACACCATAAATACCATAGTGTATAACACTGTTTGCCTTCACCTCCAAGGATGTGAGTTAGAGGTAATCCCACTGCTCTCAAAGTAGTTCTTTCAAATAACCTATTTGTTTCTGACATCAGTAAGAAAAGCTGGACTTTCTGCTCCTCAGCCAGGGAGTGTGTTGGGCCTGTGATCAGACTAGTATATCCCTTTCTTCCAGTTCTCAGTGTCCTGCTCAATATACAGCAAGAACAAGCATTAATCACACTTAGTCATCAATAACCAAGAATCTTCTGGTGCCACATTCCCTTTTGCTTAGCTTTTTCCCAGGCAAAGAAAATAGCATATATGAGGATATGCAGTGGTGGTCCGTAGGAACTATGGCATGATTGTAAGTTGTTTGTATGGGCACTTCGAGGAACAGGAGTTGGAACTGAGAAGAGAATCTGGAAGGCACAGAAGGCAGAATTTTTGAAGGATTTTAAGGATTGCAATTTAACTGCTGATGACATAACTTATTTATTCAAATAGACTTTAGTGTCTTGTGTTTGGTGGGGTTTTTTGTTGTTGTTGTTTGTTTGTGGTTTTTTGTTTTTGTTTGCTTGTATTTGGGTTTTTTGCATATGTTTTTGTGGTGACAGTTAAAGAAGTACATTACCATGAAGGCTTTAAGAGGTTTAATGATAGTATTGGGATTTTGCATATGTTTTTATGGTCATGTTGTTAATACTTTTAACTTTTACAGCAAACTTACCGGTTTTCCTGAAAAATCAGTCAGGTAGGCTAAGATGGATCATTTGATCTTGTGATGGTGCTTGAATACAGACAAATGTGGGCTGTATTTCCAGGAGCAAGTGCGTTAATTCCCAGCTAAAGGCATGAATCTGAAAAGAATTTTTTCAGCAAGTTATCAACACCTCTCAGTGCAACGCAGAAGAATACAAATACACTTTGTGTACTGCTGTATGTGTAAGCAATGAGAAGAGTATTGGATAGTAGGTTCAGTTCTGTTCCCTACTCTTCTAAAGGCTTTTGTGAAATTACACTATGATGATGTGTGTGTTAGCCAAAGGTGAAATTACCCATGCAGTTAGACTCAGACTTACTCATTTTATCTTAAAAAGGGAGTAATTGCATGGAGAGCCAGGCTTCAGTCTAAAGCGAGGCATTAACAAGACTCAGTGTAGAAATAAGCATTTTTAAGCACGACTATAATAAATGACTGTGGTAACTTCCCTAAGATATGTGCGATTTGTTCATTATGAGGTATTTTTGATCTAGGTATCTTGTATTTTGAATAGGGATTATAAACTTGAGATAAACATTACTGTAGTTTGAATAGGAGTTATAAGCTTGATATAAACATTGTTGTTCAGGTTTCTCTGTCCTTTATGCAACAGAGCCAACTCAACGAGCCCAGTAGTGGTTTCCAGTCTTAAAAATCTATGAATATACAATTGACTCAATGGTTGCCTTTGATCTTGTGGTTTCTTGATCCATTGTTGTGATTTATTCACATAATCTGTCAACAGTGTTAGCAACTTCCGTGTCTTCAGATAATTTCTTTATAAAGTCTAGCCTGAAGTGATTGATTAAAATCAATCCTTTTGGTTCTTTAAAACAATCCAGGGTCTGTAGTGCAAGAAAATAAAAACACATTTTGGGTAATTATTCTGTCTTTTTGTTTACCCAGCTGAATGCAAACTATTAGATTGGGCAGGCCAGCAGCTGCTCTATGGATTAAGAGGCCTCAGAATTAAGCAGTGCTCTTCAGATAAAACGTTTAACACTGTTTTGCATTGTAAGAGGAGCAGATTTGTTGCCATCATAGGTTTGTCATAGTTAAATTTTATATTTAGTGGTTAAGTTCTATATTTAATATTTATCTTTCATATTCAAGGTTATTTAATTGCACTTTATTACGTTTTCAGTGTGGTTAAATACTGATATTATTTGCAATGTGGCGAACTACATTTAATGATTTAAAAGAACTCCAGTAGATTCCCAGTCTTGGTAAACCCCATCCCCTCCCACCTGCTCTGTTCTCACTCCTCAAAGGTACTCAACCTTCCATACCTCTTGGGCAAGTATGGCAGTGCAAACAAACCTTCCCTGAGCTTTCTGTGCCCTTTATTTTAGCTTTCTTTCTAATTTGGTGTGTGCCTGCAGCTGCCAGCTTTGCAGGCCTTCCAGATACTTTGCAGGGCTAGGTCTAACCAGTTTACTGAGTAGAAATTAGAGCTGACAGGCAGCAGCTCTGTGCCACTTGGGAGAAAAGAAAGAAGGAGAAAAGAAAGAGCTGGCTTATTTGCTGCCTTCCTGTCATTTGGAAGGAGTGAGGGAAGATATGGAGGAAGGGAAATGTAAGGTGGCCTGTGTTAGCTGCTGCTTGCACTTTGGAAGGATGGTATTTAATAAGGGTTATGAGAGGTAGAGCTGGCTGATTAGAATTTGTAGGATAGTGAGACATCCACCCTTGTAAAGGAAACATTCTTTTCCTCTTCTTGATGAGACACGAACTTCTCTCTTTATCATTCCACCACCTCTTCCTTTTCAGTCGCTAGGAGAAACTGTTTGTTTTGTCTAGACTTTAGGCTGAAGTCACTCAGTCTTCCAGGTGGGTGTCTTCATGGTGAGTCAACACCACCCCAGACTGCCTGCCCAGAATGCAGTCCCAGAAACTATCCTCTCTCTCCCTCCTACAAAATACTAAGCAGAAACATCTATCCCATGTAGAAGCAGCTATTTGGAGTTAGTTTATCCTCCTTATGGGCCTCTGATACCTCCATTGTTTAGGCTTTCAGCTTTCTGCTGTGCCATCCATCGAATGCAAATGCTGACACATGACTTTAGGCAAATAGCAAACCTGTGTGTGCGGCTATCTGTGGTTGAGAAGAAATGTGTCAGCAAAAGTTAAGATAACAGAACCTGAGGCTTTGAGGGCCAGCCTTTCTCTTGATCTGATGGGAGACAAGAAAAAAGTGGCCCCCCCTTTCAGCAGCTGTGAAGGAAGGGGGGAACTTAGTATTCTGGGACAGGACAGGGGATTGAGGTTCAACATGACTAACAACCCATAACCATACCCTGCACTGCTACAATGGTTCTAACGAGGGTCTAACAAAACCCTCATAGTGGTTTAACTAGACACACTTGGGCCTATGGGATTGAGTTTGAGGTGAGAAATCAGTGAGTTTAGCAGCCTAAAAGGGATGCCAGAGCATGTGCTTTCTGTTGAGCTGTCTTCAGTGACGATTCTTCATCTTGGGGCATTGGATGTGCATTTGACCATTACGGTCATTTTTGTATCCTTGTCTGAAGTTCAATATCCCCATAGTAGGGGTGTATTTGTGATGCTACTTCTGACACATCTATTGTCCCTGATCTTCATCCTCTTCATGAAAGTAAGGGCCTGAGGAGAGAATGGCCACAGAAGATAGGGCATTTCTATGACTACTACTTACTACTACTATTGAAAAGATAGAAGAAGTGTTGGGTAGATGGTGAGTGGATGTGAAAAGATGTAGAAAAATGTAAAACTTGAAGAGCTTAGGGTTCATAGCCAACTGAAGGCACTGATACACTTATTTTTTGAAGGACCAGTTCTGGATGTTGCAGCTCAGGTTTGTTTGTGCTCTGTAGGTGCAAGGTAACAATGTAATGGAATAGCTTTTGCCTTGGCCTCTGGAGTCTGTACTTCAGCGTGAAGGGCATTAGGTGTGTCCCTGAAGGAAAACTTCAAATTTGGTTTTACATTGATAAAATCCAGTTTGCATGTACCAGAACTGCCCAGCTATTGCAATTGAAGTATAGTAAATAGGAAAAAAATGGGGAATTTATTTTGAATGTTCATTGTTTTTGCAAACTAAAATTCACCCAAATATGGCTGCTAAAAGAACCACCAAGCAAAGAGAGACACAGTTTTGTAGAGAAATTTACACTGGAAGGGCCTTCAGGAGACCACCTAATTGTCGTTTAAAGCTATTTGAGATAGTTTCTGATTTGTCAGTGTACCTTTTTGGTGTGGAGTTCTAATTTTTGTGCTTAGACTAGGTTGACAGGTTTCAGATTGAAGCATTAACTTTGTATTTGAGATGACAGGGGATGTTTTAGAAGTAGTCGTGTACATAGATATTTGTTGGGGAGTGGTGATGAGGATATCATTGCTATGAATGCTATATTTAAAATGCTAGGGTGTAGTTTGATCTCAAACAGATTGCTTCATATTTTGATTGGGAATTAAAATAAAGAGTAACTTCATGCAGAACAGGTCTGCAGTATGCAGTGATTCATCTAAGGTGAAGTTTCCATATATTTAACAAGCAGAATTCTTGTTTGGCTTCAGCTCATGTTTAAAGAAGTTGATTTGGCACTTAGCATTCAAACTCAAAGACTCACTAGTGCTCTCTTGGGTCTGTGGACTCACCTGTTAAAATTAATCTCTATCTTAGGGATTATTAATATGGCCTTTGAATGAATTCTCCTTTTGAGTCAGACTTCTGTGAATTTCTGTCTTTCATGGTAACAGAAGTAGTTGAGGGAAGCCAGGGAAGAGCTGTATAAATTGTTCCTTGTAGAAGCATTGAATTCTAATGGCTTATCTAAGGCTTTGTAGCTGTTTCTGAAAATTTACCTGTTACCTTTACCAGGTATTTGGTATTAACAAATTCCTGTGAAGTGAGAAGGCTGTTGTTTGACAGTGGTCAAAACTAAGTGTAATAGTCAAAAGGATATATTTTTTGTTATTGCTTTCTAAGTGAGATATCTTTGACTAACTTGAGGTGTGCTAGAGATTATTTTTTTATTGATTGAATAAAATGTTTATCTGAGACTTGTCTCACACTATGCTGGTTCTTGAGGTAAAGAAAATAACTCCATCTTAATGAAGAAATCCTCCCCCATTCCCTTCAAGTAAACTAGCCTGTTAATTTTAAACTTGAGTCAAGATTTTGGATCCCATATTGTAATTACAAGTATGCAGATATATTCTGTCAAAATACTGCTTTTCATTACTGATCTTGGAATAGTTGCTCCTGTCTGTTGTGAAGTTGGTTTCTTACTAACTTTCAGGAGGATATAATTTGTCAGTCTAGGGAAAAGAGTTTTAAAGAATTGAATAGTAGATCCTATGTGAAAAATCTACATTGGTACCTAAACAAATAAGGTAGAAAATACATTACCATTTAAAAAAACCTGAAGGTATCATGGAAGATCAGGAAAGAAATAAGTCCTGTAAGCTTGGTATCTGGATGGGACAAAGGAGTAGAAACAATAAGGAATCTAGTAGTTGGTATTGGGTGAACATGATTTATATAGTTGGTGAAAATTACATACCTGTTTGAAAGGAAGATTATGCCTCTCCAACAAAGGGTTCAAAACTGATTTAAGTAAGGATCATATGGTTTTTCTTGCTAAGATTTCCAGAAATTCTCCAAAATTTTCTTGGAGAAACTTAAGTAATGTGAGACTTAAAAGGTTCTTGCACAGATATCTAATTGACTATAAAGTAGGAGTGAATGATGGGGTACTTTTCAGTCCTCACCAGGGAAGGGAGCCACCTGTACTGCATGTAAGCAAGTATGAAAATTGGATGAACCATTCAGCAATGTTTTCTTGATGGATCAGCAAGGGCTGGTCCTAAATGTGGAGAATTATAGTACGCTCTTACAAAACTGGATGGCTGAGTGATAAAAGAGTGCATAAACTTTTATGTAGATAAATTTAGAGTAATATAAGTGGAGAAAAAAATTTGTAACAGCACACGTAAAATGATAGCCTCTGAGCTGAGTGCATTTCTATGCATACAGAGGCAAATGAAACTGTGAGTTGCATGGGAACAATGGGCTTGGATTGTTAAGCATTTCTCTTAGCATGATCCCTGGGAACTGCAAGTCTTCCAAAACAACAGAAACTTGTTCAAAAGAAACAAAAGGTAATGGTTTTATTCCTGCAAGGTAATCAGGCCATGCATGAAAGGTTATGCCATGGGCTTTTGCAGCTGATGGAGGTTTACATGGTCTTACTGGAGGGCTATATAAGCTCATGCAGAGAAGCTGAAAATAGCTAAATTTGTAGAAATCACATTTGAATCACATCCACATCAGGAAATCTCTGAGCTTCAAAATGGATAGTTTCTCAGAGAGTAGTAGTGGAAAATATAATCTATAATTGCTTGCTTTTCATTTTCCCTGAGCACATGCTGTTGGCTGTTGATAGAGGCAGGATACAAGGGCTCTGGTGAGGAAGGTTTTTATATAGATCAAATGTAGCTTTTCCTCAGAATTTCAATGCTGTGATATAGAGAGGTTGATCCATCCTTTTTGCATCATTAAGAATTAATGACCATCTTTTCATCAAGAAATGATAAGTCAGATACGCTGCATTTATTTTGGAAAGAGTAACTTTACATTCTTCCATCAGAAAACAGAAAATTCATCTGCTTTTTGTCATTTTAGATCTAGAACTGTTTGGTTTATCATCAGTAAAGTCTGTATTTTGAAAATATTTTACCCAGCATGAGTGCATTGTGATGCTGATGACTTCTGTTACCAAAAGATAGTGGATGTTGTTGGTTAGTTTTATTTTTCATATACAATTGCATAAATTTTCTCACTGCATATAAATAAAGAAGTAAAAATTCTCATTCTAGTCATCTGCAAATTATTCTTTTTTGCCCTATTCATGTTAATTCAGATTTTCTCCATTGTCATGAAAGATATTTGGTAAGGAAGGGGTCAACGAGTTAACTCTCACTGATAGCTGAGGATGAACAAAATGACAGCAGATGATAGCAGAGACTATGAGAAACTAAAGCTCTAATTTAGGAGAAAATTGTTCCTTTCAACTTATGGTTCCAATGTGTACTCTCTCTCTTTAGCAAGACATGCTCTCTTATTTATGTTCGGGTATATCATGATGTTCTTTAATCTTTACATAACTTAAATTCCTTTGCTATGAAAGAACATGTTTCTGATGAGTCTTTCTGAGAGCTGGCAGTATGGCGGCTTCTGCCTTTTTCATGTTTTGTCAGCCAACAGCATGGATAACAAAAATATTGTTCATAAAATAGTTCCAAAATGTTGAGATTACTTTAAATGTGTCTTTTCTATATGTCCTTTGAGTGATTTTGTTTCTTTCTGTGCTGTCATATTTTCCTGAGAATTTCCATTAGCCAGAGAGAGATAATGAAGTATGCTAATTTTTATTTCCATTCTCAGCTTTTTATTATATGCAATGGCAGAGCTACAGTGCTAAGCAGTTTTAAAAGGGAGAAGCAAATAAAGTAGTGAAGCACAACTACCTCCATGGTAATGGTGTTCATTGTTTCAGTCACTAACTATTGTAATTCATTAGAGACAGCTAATAGAGTCTAAAAGGCTGAATTGTTACTTTTAAAACCAGTGAAAACCAATAAGCATAATTAAACTGCATTTTAATTTACTTCAGAAATACAAGCCCGGTCGATGTGATGATATTTTGAAATGGAAGCCACCCAGCCTGAACTCTGTTGATTTTCGTCTAAAGATAACAAGAGTTGGTGGAGAGGGGTATGTAATCTCTTCCCTTTTTAAATCTGTAACGCTCGTGTGAATGTCCCTTAACAGTTAATCTCTCCTCTGATATTTCTTGACACTTTCTCAGGCTAAGCCTTTCTTTATTCTCTAGAATTTGTTCATTCAAAACATAAACAACTGCTGCAATTAGTGTTGTACTGAAAACAATGGCAGATGTTTATATTGTGGATTTACTCATTCTTAAATTAAGTTTCTTCAAATTTCTCAAAAAATGTCCCATTTGGCTTTGGCACTAGCCTGAATGTTTTTGAGAGTAGGCAGGCTGTATTGGGTTGAAATCCTAAAACTGTATTTCGTTGATTTTAGACAAAATGATAACAACTGAAGCTTTCTTCTACTTTAGAATTTTACACAATGACAAACAGTGCTTATTTTCTTAGAGAAAAACAAAGCCTGACATTTTTACTTGTTAGAGATTCTTTAGTATTGTCTTCAAAACTGTTAAAATCTTAATCAAAACCAGTGAGTTTTAATGGCAGAAGACATGAAAATCTTTACGTTGGTCCTGCGTACTATTTCCCTAGTTCAGTCACTGCATATATTAAATAGAGGTTATTTTCATCTTTAGTTGTGCTGGGGAGGGGAAGGGAAAGACTGAATCACTAGATTGTTTGCTTTGGAAAAGATTTTGTTTAAAATGAAATTAATGATTTTTAGGTCACTTAGTGTTTTAACATCTGGACTCATTTCAATTGACAGTGTGAAATACTGACATTTAACTTTTCTTTTTCTTGGTGCCACAGGCAACTCAGTATGATTAAACAATTAGTTCAGATATTGCTTGCATATTCCAGAGTGCTAATAATGGCCCATTTAACTTTTAGACATCTGCATGTTACATTAATGAAAACATCTGGTGAAGAGAGAAGATCTTAAGGATATGAGGGTTTTATGCAAAATGTGCTCAAGTGATAAGTTCTCAATGTTTCATGAGGTCAGAATTAGCTGTTCAAATTTTTGTGTTTGAAAATGCAGAATAGAGTCTTCAGTGATAACATAACTATTTCAGAAAATACACAGAAATACTTCATTTTACTTCAGATAATCAGCTCATTACATTTTTTATTTGTTTGCAATTTATTTAAGTCACAGGATAATGTAATATGAAAGATTTATGTAAATTTCTATTAAAAATTGCCCATTATTTGATAGGAAGGTTATTTTTATTAGAGTATTCTTATGACTTCTGCTGGAGTTTACACATACACAGTACTAGCTTGTGATCAGAAACAAAATACAACACGTTTTTCATTTCACATTAATAAAGGAGTATTGTTATCTCTGATTTCAAATACAAAACTGTCAGTGCTGGTGTGTTATGTTTAATATATTACATCATAGATTATTTGATTGGAACATGGAAAAGTTATAAAATGGGAGCCAGCAAAAAAGCTATTTCTAAAAAGTTAGTAGTAGTTAATAACAAGTTATTAAAGAATGACTGATCCATTGTAGAATTGGAATAACTTTCTAACATTTAGAAAAGTTCTATCATATTTCAGCTATGTGAAAATGAGAGCAGTTCTTATATTATGGAAATAACTACCTGAATTACTCTGTAAATAATGTAATATTTAAATATGTCAGTGTTCATGCTGCTCTCACATGCATATAGAAAATCCTAGAAATCTGATATTTCATAAATACAGTTCTTCCAGGTAAATTTTACTCCATCACACATGGCAATTGACTGCTACTAGTAATATAAGTGCATTCATCCAACAAAAATAAAATTTAATGAAGTATGAGGCAGAAAATAATAACTTAGCACTTTTGGGAGAGAGATATTTATCTTAAATAACATCCTATGAAACAGTTTCTGCTCAGCGAAACACAAACTGTGAATAAAATACTCTGGGTTTGCCGGCCTCAATTGTTACTTTGGGTAAAATCTGAAGTAATTTAAAGAAACTTCAGAATAAAACAGGTTTGGAAATTGTTGACTAGAGTTTTAAAGGAAGCATCTTTAACTTTAGAGTGTATAGAGAGAGTTCCTGAGTTCTGTTTCATTTGATGAACTGAGTGTCTTGTTACTGCAGTACATGGGCTTCCTGCCTCCTCCCACCACACTGAGATTAAAAGCAAGCATTGATACTGGTTTCAACCTTTTAGGTAAAGAAAATTTTCTTCTTTGGTAATCCTAACAGGAATTACAGCATTACAGTATGGATAAGGTTGGGAGCGGACCACAGTGGGTGGGTTAGTCATCTGGTCCAACCTCCCTGCTCAAGCAGTCATTCTAGAGCTCATGGCACAGGGTTGCATCCAGATGGTTAATGAATATGTCCAAGTGAAGGAGACACCACAATCCCTCTGGGCAATCTATCCCAGGGCTTGGTCACTGACACAGTAAAGACATGCTTTTTCTTGTTCAGATGGAACTTCCTGTGCATCAGTTTCTGCCTATTGCCTCCTATCCTATTGCTTGGCACCACCAAGAAAAGCCTATCTCCAACCTCTGACATCTCCCTTCAGATACCTACAGACATTGATGAAATCCCCTCTCAGTCTTCTCTTCTGGAGGCTGAAGAGGCCCAGTTCCCTCAGCCTTTCCTTTTAAGAGTGATGCTCCAGTCTCTCAGTCATGCTTGTTTGCCCTCCACTGGACCTACTCCTGGAGTTCCAGGCCTCTCGTGTCCTGAGGAGCCCAGAACTGGGCACAGCACTCCAAGTGTGGCCTTACAAGAGCAGAGTAGAGGGGCAGGATCACCTCCCCATACCTACTAGCAATGGTCTTCCTAATGCACCCCAGGATACCATTGGCCTTCTTGGCCACAAAGCTGGCACATGGATAGCTTGTACTCCAGCAGAAACCCCAGGTCCTTCTCTGCAGAGCTGGTTTCCAGTCGATCAGCCCCCAGCCTATAGTGGCACACGTGGTTATTCCTCCCCGTGTACAGAACTATGTGCATTTGCCTTTGATGAATTTTAGAAAGTTCCTCTCTGTCCTTCTCTCCAGCCTGTTGAGGTCCTTCTGAAGGGCTGCAGAGCCCTCTGGGATATCAGCCACTCACTCCAGCTTTTTGTCATCAGCAAACTTGCTGAGGAGGCCTCTGCCCCTCCATCCAAGTCATGGAGGAATGAGTTAAACAATACTGGGCCCACTACTGAACCTTGGGGAGCACCGCTAGTGACAGGTTTCCAGCTAGACCCTGTGCCACTGATCCCAACCCTCTGGGATCTGCCATTCAGCCAGTGAATCTGTTGGGCATTTGACAGCAAAATACTACAGATGTGGTTGAAGTACTGTTAGAGAATTTACAGAACTTGCATGCTGTTCTGGCACAGATAGGTAAGCAACATTTACAGAAATAGAAGGTATGTCTTTGTATTGATCTCTTACAGACAAATAAGGAGCCCAAGGTAAAGTATTGATCTCAAATACATAACAGCTTGAAACAATGTGAACAGGGATTGTCTGTAATTTCCAAGTCCTCTGTTCTGATTTACAGGCTCATCTTTAAATCCTGAAATGGAGACATAACTAAACCCATGTTGCAGTTGTGTGTGATCTTATCACAGTTTACAGCCTGGGCAGTAGTATTACAGACTGAACCAAATTGCAGAGCTCCAACCATGCAGCCCTTGCATTTATAGGTCACTCAAATAGTGAAAAAAACCCCATATAGGAGTGTTATTTATTCAGTACCATGAGATTAGAGTTCTGTCAGCTGTTGGACATGTCTTTTAGATAGCATATGTAATTGAGATCCTGAACAATTGTAAACAATCTTGTGCATTTTTCATCTGAATAAAGGAGTTACCTCTGGGGAGTTTGCCAGATTTTAGTCAGTATGATTATTTTCCATCTATGTAAATTCCCCTGTGTTTTGAGTTGAGCATTTCCATCCATAGATCAGTTTGCAATAGAAATGTTAACTGCAAAATAGCTGTTTCACCCCAGATGTAGTCCCGTTATGGATGAATGACCAATTGCTTTTATCTGGGCTTTAGTTATTTTACTCTTGATATTGAAAGGAGTTTTGCCATTGAATTAAAAAGGATTGGTTTTATAATCTGTGAAGTACTTTTAGAATAAGCCTGATAAAGATGAAGACTGCATAACAAAGACTAAACATAAAGAAAAAAGATACTACCGCATCCCAAAGAAGGGCAGGATTTTCGTAACCTCAGTGACCTAATACTGGCACTCCTGTTCAGTGCACGTATTTGAAAGAAATTGCATTATTGCACCTTAGTGAGTTACATCTTATCAGCTGAGCCTTGGTAATTGTCCCCTGCGTATTATCATAGTCCAGCCTTTCCAAGCATCAGGATGATGGTTAGATTAACTCTTTTTGTGTCGTGTTTGCAAGAATTTCAGCTTGTGCTCTCTCCCAGTCTCTTCTCATTACATCAATATAGTTAGTCTTACTTAAAAAAAACACACCAAAGCCCCCAACACAAAACTCCTGCAATAGCAACCAGTAACTCATTAAATCAGTTAAATAAGAGAGTACTTTTTTGTTTGTCTCTTGTGAAACAGCAGCTGAACTGAAAAGCCTTAACATTACATGTGTTTTAAAAAGGCTGACCTGCTTCCCAACACTTCTCTTTCATTTCAGGTTTATTAAAACAATGATCTCATGGATACCTTGTGTTTTCCTAAAGGATGATGATGCTCACAAAAAAAAAAATAAATAAGAGAGTCTTAAGCACATTAACTGCTTTTCCCAATGACCTACAAGTTAAATAATCTTATCAGTAGAGAATGTGAAGGACATTTATTTGCTATGTGCAGATTCTCACTTATATTACAGGGAGGACTGCTTTTAAGTAGTAGAGATGCTTTTTCTCAAAATGTCTGACTGTATGAATATTTCTTAAAAAGCCAAAAAACCCCAAACTAACTCTGAGTCTTATTTAAATGTCACAAATATCAAGTGAAAATGTCACATAGTACCATATTTCTGGTAGCTTCCATAACCAGAATTTCTTAAATGTCCATGCTTCCTTTTACAGATTTTAATTAGGCTGTGCAAATCTCTTAATTTTATCTGTATCAGACTGCAAAAATCAAATTACAAGCAAGTTTTTGGGTTTATTTGCTTTGAATTAATATCTTTCTGGGTCAATCTGATACCATTTAAAATCACAGTATAACATAAATTTCATTTCTATTCTGGTACCTTGAAGTGCTGGAAAACATCAAGGATTTTACTCGTCTTTGAAGATGTACTGCTCTAAAAAAGATTAGCAATCTGAAGTAGACATGAACTATTATTAGTGTTAAGTTCACTTTTTAGAAAAATTGTATCCATGATTAACTAGACCATATGGGAAAAACCCCAAACAGTATTTAGGCAAAGTTCTGTTTAGCCTGGACATTGTCAAGTAATAAAAAATGGGAAAAAATTACAATATGTTCAAGGATAGTTGAGATATCCTTGGATCCATTGGATATTACAAATCATCAATCAGATATAGATACCGTGACTACAGGCAAATGGATGCCTTCCTTTTTTTTTTAGAAGTGGTTTTCCTTTTTTTTTTTTTTTTTTTTTTTTTTTTTTAAATGGTTTTTAGTTTCCCTTTTTGTTGTATAAGCTAAAAAAGGACTTGAGGAGAAGAAGAGCTGAAATTGGTTCAAAATGGTTGTGATATTCTCGATTTGCTCTCATGTTTGCTCTATGTTTATGTCCTTTTTATAAGCTAGTCTTTCTCTTCTGCTTTAAAAACAAATTAGTGACTGGCTGAAAAATCGTACGAGTTAATTGAATCAGCTAAGATAGCAGAACTGATGTGATAGTTTGTATGGCCCAGGTGTTGGTGCTCCATTCTCTCTTCCCATTCCCACTTTTATGTGATACTGAAGTTGATCGTTTGAGCTGTGAAGTCTTTGCCTTCTCACCTGTTTGCAGAATGTCCATTATCAAAGATCACAAACTTGTTCTTATATGTGCCATCCAATCTCAGAAAAGGACTTTTACAAGTAATACCTGGTGATAAAAATAATAATCCCATGTTCCATTAGTTTCCAAAGATCACAGACAGTGTTGGGGCTGCATTGCTGTTGGGTACAGCGGAGTTATGAGGCAGAATGCAGATGAAGCTTTACAGCAATAATGGAATAAATAAGGACAAGATGTTGCAAATAGAGGCAAAGATGTGGGCCCATGTGGGGATGACAGCAGGCTGAGTGCATGTTTGAATGGGTTGAAGTGTGTTTATGGCTGTACTGTTGTTAAAGGAAGTACATGTGCTTTGGAATTGCTTACTTTTTGTGGAAATGTGAGAGTTGCAACTGAAGGTAAAAGAGTAATTTGCTTGGCTATCACCTTCAGGCATTCAGCTGTTACTACAGTTACTTTCTGAAAAAGGAAATGTAGGGGCACGGTTGTGCCAAGAAATTGAAGAGGATGTTATGTGCAGAAAGAACAATGCAGTGGCATAGGAAAGGGAAGCCCAAATGCCACCATGGTAGAAATGTGCCTGTGCAGCTGCAACATTGGCATTGCAGAGGAAACTGGTAGACAGACATTTTAATGAAATGCTATGCTGTAAATATATATGTTATATTGTTGTCCTGATTTTCAGCCTTCTGATCTTGTTTACGTAGTTCTACTGGAGTTTCTCACGCATTTAACATAAAGTAGGTTGTTTTCTCATTCCTCTCTGTGATGGACTGCTGGTTTGACCACTGGGGTCAGAGGGGTGTTCCCTTCATCTTCCAGTCCTGGACCAAATCCCAAAAACTAGATAAATTGAAACTCCCAAAATAAAGTGCTTCTTTCCTTGCTCTCAACATGATGGGTGAGTGTTGTTCTTTTGTGTCATAACTGCGACATTATATTGCTTTTATGGGGATATTTAAAATAGTTTTGTAAAGCTTCAGGCTTTAAAAACTATTTTCAAAGTAAACCCTTTAATCTAACCTCTATTTATACTCTGGTACATTGAATAAACTCTTGTACCTTCCACAACTAATACTCAGGATGCTCTCAGAATTTCTAATGTTGTATTTCAAAAATGAAGTCAGCCTCATCCTTTTATATGTTCAAGTGGCAGTCTTGGGCAATCTCCATCTGTCAGATAATTATTCTATTTCAGCTACTCATTTCTCCAGATTTTTTAAAGCTTTGCCTCATATCATCTGAAAATTATCTATGTGCTTGCAAATTGGAATGTAAATGTGGTCTGCTATGTTTTATAGACCCTGTTCCCTTTTCTTGTACTAGCTGTTGCCTTAAAGTAGTCTTTCCAGTTGCTTGTATCAGTTACCATCATGATTATCCACCCTCTTAAGATCCATTTGTATCTCTTGAGTGAGATCAAGAAAAGCTCCCAAATACCACATTTTAAAATTTTTCATACTTCCCATGTATTTCTCTCTTCTAATTTACATTTGGATAGATACTTATTCCTATTTGTCCATGTAGCTTAGATTTCTTGCTACTTGTGAATGTGGAAATGGAGGGCTGATGCCACCCCCAACTGAACTACTGTAAGGTGATAGAATCTGAAGGGAATGAGAGAAGCAGGCAGTGAAGAAATTATATTGGACTTCAGAATAGTTGGCTTTGGCTTTTTCATTTATAGAGGTAGTATCCCACGTCAGGTTCCTCAAATGCAGGGATGTACTCTTCCCTATGCAAGAAGACAAGCAGCTATGACAAACAGGTACAGCTTGCTTGAATGGGGAATTCCTAAGTCAACTCACCCAAACAATGAAATATATGGAATCTGTAAACAGTGACAGACCTCCATTAAAAATGTAGAAACAGTGTTTGAGTGTAGAGAGAGAAGGAAGTAGGAAAGCCAAAACTACACTAGAGTTGAAGGTAAGTCACTGATGTCTGTAGGTACCTTGTTAATGGGAGGAAGACTTAAGGAAATGGTGTGATGCTGATGCAGCACTGGATAGTGGAAAGGATACAAAAAGGCTGAGGGTACACACTGTAGTCTTTACTTTGGTCTGTTCTCAGGATTTTGAGGTCCCTGAATATTGTGGCCGAGTGCAGGGAAGTTGAAGTTAATGACTACTTAGGCAAACTGGACCTCAGGATACTGGAAGGCAAAACTTTGAAACTGGGGCAAGAGTTAGCCTTTGGAGCAAAGGCAGCCAATTAATGTGATAGCTGGGCTGCAGTGGAGTAGACAATTCTTCACCTCTGTTTGGCATTTGTGAGACTGCATCTGTAGTGCTGTGTCTTGTTTTGGGCTCTCCAAATTGAGAAAGACATTGATGCGCTGGAGCAAGTTCAGTGGAGTGCCTCCAAGACTGTGGGGGGATTGGGGAACATGACGTACAAAGAAAGGCTGAGAGAACTGTGTTTCCTCTGTCCAAACTAGAGAAGGCTGTGTAATCCTTTATTGCTGTTTACTACTCCCTAATGCCTGGTGGTAGAGAAGAAGCCACATTGCTCAGAAGTTGATGTTGAAAAAATGGCAGGCAAAGGACACAAATTGTAGAAGGTCAAGAGGAGAAACAGTTTGATAAAAGTCAAACACTGTAGTAGGCTGGCAAGTTGTAGAGTCTCCATCTTTGGAAACATTCAGAAGTTAATTAGATGAGCCTGTGAGCAACCTGATATAACTTGGAAGCTGACCCAGTCCTGAGCATGAGGCAGATGACATGCAATGTCCTTGCCAATCAGACTTATTCTAAGATAATTTGCAGATCAGATGTTCAATATTTTTCAAATAACATGGAACTGTTAGACACTTAAGCTAATACATATTTTAAAACATTTTTGGTTTTCTTTCTTTATGCTGTCTTTACTATAAATAGAGATTTTTCAGTACAGTACTTAGAGTAAGAATACTTATTGTACATGTATTTAATTTACAAGTTGTGGGATTGTCCTTTTTGAGAAGATAGATGAGTTGCAAAGTAAAATAACATACAGTTTTTGTAAACAGGAATTTGATATTGTTCTATGCTATACACTGTAAAGATTTGCCAGATGCATCATTTAAAAGCCATCTAATTTACGTAAAAAGAAGTTAATCTTCCTTTTGCTATAGCTTGAAATAGATATGCTGCTCAAACTTACTGGAATTCAGTTGTGAACATGGTTTTTTTCCACCAGTACATATACATTTTTTGAATTATAGGACTTACTAGAGGGTATTTGTGAACATCTTGTTCAAAGTGCTTTACATGGATTTTAGAAATTGGTGTGAGATTCTTTGAGATGCATTTTTTGCATTTCTGCATGTAGTGACTATTTGGTCTTTTTCAGATAAGGGGTATTCTCTAGGTTTTTTTTTTTTTTTAAGTATGCCATAAATGGTATTTTAACTCAGAATATTTTTTCTCTATTACTGGTTTACAGTATGATTAATATTCAGGGGTGTTTGTTTGGTTGGTTGGTTTTTGTTGGTTTGGTTTTTGTTTGTTTGTTTTGTGGTATGTGTTTGTGGTTTTAATTTGTTGCTCAATGAAATTTTATTGTCTGTTTTTTTGAGTTTACAGATATGTACATTTTAAACTATGTTCAGAAAGGAACATTATTATAGGATTATTACAGACCTGAAAAGTATTTTTCCATGGTGTTTGAAATCAAAGAATTGTGGGAATGAGTCCAGAGGAGACCCTAGAGCTGATCAGAGGGCTGGAGTACCTCTCTCACAAAGACAGACTGAGAGTTTGGCTTGTTCAGCCTGGAGACAGGAGAGCTTCCAGTACCTGAAGAGAGGGCATCAGGAGAGCTGGAGAGGGCCTGTTTACAAGGGTCTATAGTGATAGGACAAGGGGGAAAGCTTCAAACTGAAAAAGGGCAGATTTAGATTAAGTTTTGGGAAAAAATTCTTAACTGTGAAGGTGATGAGGCACTGGAATAGGTTGCCCAGAGAAGTTGTGGATGCCCCATCCCTGAAGGTGTTCAAGACTAGGTTGGATGGGACTTTGAGCCACGTGGTCTAGTGAGCGGTGTGCCTGCCCTTGACATGGGATGGAACTTGATGATCTTGAAGGTCCCTTCCAATCCAAACCATTCTGTGATTCTATGAAACATGCATTTAAAGGGAAAAAAGCTCAGCTCAGATGACTTCCTTGCCTTCTGTGCTGTAGTTCAAAGAATAATAAAGCAAACTAAAAGGAAAAAGAAATTATCACCACGGCAAACAGTCTGGACAGACAAAGATATTATATATGTTTCTACTCTTCATTGGTTTTACTCTGAGCATTTTATTACTTAATTTTCTGACAACACCAAACTCACAAAACATAAAAGAAAATATATAAGCACTAAATAATGAATATATTAAAGATAAAAATAAATCATGGCAGTCATAGCTCCAAGACTACCATTCAGTTTGCTTTGATACCATCAGAATGTTTTGAAATTGGTTTAGGAATTAGAAGCCCAGCTTTTTGTATCTTACTGAATTCACAAGTACTTTGGAATCAGCAAAATGTGTCAACAAAATAAATTACTCTGATGCAGATTGTTTGCATTTCTGCCATAACAGTGTTATCAATATGGTATGCATGTAACTGTGGGCTTCTGAAATACAGGGAGATTATCAGCAATTTCATCTTCCCTTGTTGATAGCAAAGAGAAACTCTTGGTACATGTGCTTATCTTACAACTTCAGAGACACTAGAAAAGAAACCTACTTAATTCTTTTTCAGGATAATTACTTAGTATCTCTGGTTTTGTAGGGGTTCAGGTTGTGATGATTGACTTAAAAAAGCTATGTATGTGTAGGATGAACTTTAAAAACTTAACATTTTAAGGGACATTCTAATTTTGAGGAAATAAATTGGATTTTTGGTATCTATTTAATGACTTGGGATGTGCCATAGGTTTGGTAAATCACACTTGCTGTCTTTTTATCTAACACCCAGCTTGTAGCTTTTTTTTCTGGGGAAAGATGCTTGTCCTGCTGTAGAAGCACATTAAAATCAAGGAGGCTATGGGTGCATATATCTGTCAGTGGGAGATCACTTTGCATAATTAGGGCGTGATGGGTCAATGATAGTGGAGAATCTGTGCTGTTACTTACCTGAGCAATAGGGAAGAGAACAGTAGCTGTGGCATATGGAGCATGTGCATATACTGCACTTTGAGTGGGAATTTGTAAAAAGTATTTAACAGTTTTCAGTAGAGTTTTGGTTCCATCTGACAATGTCATCCTGCTAGAGGATCTTAAAAAGGCCAAAATTCCTTATTTTCATAGTTTTTATGCTTGTTTGCTTTTTACAAAGCAGTCATGACCGTGAGTGTGAAGTACAAGCATGGTTTTGTACTGAATTCTATTCTGGAATCAACTTCAAAGCTTTTATTTTAAACACAAGGAAGATATGTACATTCACAGGAGCCACTGGATTTTTAGCATCATTTTATATATGAGAAATAAGCCATTATTTTAACTTTGAAACACAGATTTCCAAGACAATAAACTGGTTCAGCTTCATATGAAATTATTCAGAAGTTTTAGGGTAAAGATCTACATACCTATATGCATATGTGTATGTATATACACACACACACAGGTGACAGCTAGTACATTTTACACTGGAAAATTAACAACAAGCAAAAATGTAAAGGACTCTCATTGTTATGAATTGAAACGACTCTTTTACCTTCTTCGTGTTTACATATGGGAACCCTATCTACCTTTTATCACACTTCTTAATTTTAAAATTTATCCATTTTCTGATTTTATTAAATCAGATTTTCTTTTTTCTAACTTTTGCTCTCTTTATGCAAATATATTTCTTAACTGGACATCCTCCACTTCTTTTTAATATTTTATAGCTTTATTAATAAGGTTTCAGAGCCTTAGTTTTGTGTTTTTAAGGTAGGTAACTAAGCGGTTCTTCACCTGTACTCTACCAGCCAGTGTTCCATGGGTTGTAAAAGTGAAGATACAAAAGTATGTGAACTATTTGGGGCTGAGGGGAGGGGTGTTAGAGACAGTTCTAATGTTTTTGAAAGGTTAATAGCATTATTATTCCTTTGCTAGTCATCCTATCTGTTGTCAGCCCTCCAGCCTCTGAGAAGTATATGGTAAGAAGTTTTTTTTTTACAGAGCTTTAATGAGGTTGCTATTACATCCCCACAAAAACAATGCATGTATCTGTATCAGTTTTCAAGATGGGAAAAATGAATTATGAAGTGGAGAGAAAACTCTCTCAGGACAGCACGGTGTGTTGGTAAGAAAAGGACAGTCCTCAGCTGCACCCAGCAGATGGCATTTTCCCCCCTTATAACAACTAAATATTTTCAAAGCTATAATCTTTGGCTATTTTCATACTTAAAGCCTTTTCTTCACAAAGTATTAAGATTGCACTATGAGCAAATATTTATCAGTGGATTATAAATTAAATATAATGTGTATATCTCTAATTATAGGATAGAGAAGACTGGAATGAGAAGAGTGAAACAGGATAGTGAATTTGATTATTTTATTTTTTCCCCCTCAATGGGAAAATGTCAAAACTGTCATTTCACACTGATGTTTATAAAAGCACTTCACTGTTTTGGTAAATGTTAAAGCATCAAATATCAACTTCTTGGGATTTTAGTCTTTTTTTCTCAGGAATACAGAATTCTATTTGAAAGTGGATATTCAGTTGCAGGAGATCTCTGGATTTGTGGAATAGATTAAGACAGTTTCAAAAGTGAATTGGATATCTCCTAATAAAGCCTCTGTATTATTAGCTCCCTTTCAGAAGGGGAAATTTCCTATGGACATGGTTAACTCTTCTCAACTAAGTATCAGTAACATTCTGACTTCCTAATTTGTAATTAAAATTATCTGAACACAGTTCTGGATTTACTGTTGATCATTCTGGTCTCATGCAAGAAGAGAAGCAGAAATTACTTGAGCAGGATGTTTGCACTTGGTTTCTGCACAATGCTCACTTAAAAAAAAAATCTTCACTCGTTACTTGTATGTTAAGAAAATTGTGTTTCAACAGGTGAATTCTGTATCATGATAAACTGGAATAATGTTTTGGTTTTAGGAGAGGCGTTGGTATGGCATGCAAATGCTTTCTTCCAGCTAAAATAGGCCACAAATACAGCTTGTTTTAACAGCAGAAGTATTAAGCTTTGGTTATTTTAATTTCACCAAAACAAAATGTTCAAAATGGGTCATTTTTCTCTTTTGTTCAGCCATTTAATAAGATACGATTAATGGTTTCTGCATTGTGATAATTTCTCTGCTGTTTACTTTAGTTTTGCTCTCATATTAAAAATAAGAGGAAGCTATTACACAACTTAATTTTTTCATGTATCATATGCCACTTTTTTCTTTGTAGTATTCAGATACATACAGTATGAAGGAATTTTCCGTGTGTTTTCTGAAGATGATATCCTGCCTTTTTCAGAGATTAAGTTGAGATTTTTTGATGTTGTTTGGCTGGCAAATTTTGTGGTTTGATAAAGCCTCTATGGGCCAAAGGCATGCCTATGTCCAGACTGTGGCAAGAGGAGGGGTCATTGTTTTACACTCGTAAAACACTTTCATTTGAGTGAAAGTAAACTGGTCCTACATATTTAAAGCATGGTATAACAATGTACCAGTTACTTAAAAACTTGACAAGTTTCCTGGACAAGCCTGAGGAAAAGCCATGAACCTTATTGGCTTCAGAAAGGAGCGAATATTGAAATTATAGGGCAATGTCTGTTCTGCTGCTTTCCCCTGTATAGACTGAGGGTCATTCATTTCCCAAAGGATTTTGTACAGCATTTGGTCCAAAAGTGTTTGTTACTGAAAGCTGAGTTATGGAACTGATGACTCCTCTAAAATGAAAGTTTCATACAGAAAGATTTTTAAACAGTCTAGAAATGCATAGCATAAAGATGTTATAGATGTAGACTTTGCAGAGTTGCTTCTCTTTTGTGATTTTTTGCCAGGTTATTATTTTAACAGTGTGATCTAGTTATGTACTCTTGTTTAATGATATATCTTCTTGTTAAGAAGGCATATCTCTGTCAATGCTCAACTTGAATTATGCCTTTCATTCACTAAATTTGACTTCATACAAATTTCTTGCAAAACAAAGCATAGAAGATGTTTCTGACAGAAGGGCAAAAATTTGGTAACTATCTAAAGCTAATTCCTATGATGTAATAACTCCAGAATCACATATTGTTCTTTTTTTTTAAATTTAAAAAATCAAATAGGCTTCTGAAGCTCTAAAACAGCAATTTTGTCAACAGAGAAGTTGGTGGCAGTTTTGTTTGGTTTCTTTTGACAAAGCCTCATCCTCAAATTTAATTAATAAAGGGATCTGAAAAGACAGAAATACAGAAGTTATGGAATGATACTAGCAGTGGGAAAGGTGAGTGGCAGGAAGAAGCAGGGTGGAGGAAACCTAATTCTCGTGAACTTCCTTCTCTACCCTCATTTTAGGTAATCTATTATTTATTTGTTGGTACCTATGGATTGGTAGCTATGGTAGCTTTCTACTCAAGTTTGATATAAGTAAACTAAACTAACAATAAAAACACCCCAATCCCCATAACTCTGGGTTCCTGTAGATACCAACCAGTTTTCTCTGTAAGGCAAGACCACTGATAAACTTAGACGAAGGTGAGGTTTATTGAAAGTGGAGAAAGGGTAATGTATGCAGTATTTCAACTGCAGTACAGAGAGACTAACTTGGATTTACAGAACTGGCTGAGGTATTGGGACAGTTGTAGAAAATATGCTTGTGCCATGTATGCAAGCTTGGGAAAAGTTGAGGGTTACAAAACTATTTTTTACTGACGAGCTCTCAAATGTAAGACTGCATACTCTTTCCTCCCTCAGACTATTTTAGCCTGGGCATCTTCATAACAATTTAATGAACAAGAATTCTCTAGCTTCTCCAAAAACCCTTATTCTTGCATTCTGATCCTAAGGAAAGCAATGTAATTTTTCTTTCTCTTAGTTGTCAAATACAATAATTATGTTCTGTCTTAGCTTTGATTGATTTATATTGGAATAAAATGCCTGTTTGCTCTCTGATAATAAATTTTAAAGGTAGTGTTGAAAGTAGCTTCAAAAAAGGGGAGAGATAAAGATTTCTCTGAAGGAACAATTGAAACTTGATTTTGCAGTATTTGTATTAGTTGTTGTCTGATTGATATTCTTTTCTGCTTCAGGAATGTGTTTGCATATAATGTTAACTTAGAGTTAATTATTCTTCTGTGCCTTTTGAATTGATCATGGATAAGACTTCTTCCAGTGTAAATGTCAGGTGTGAAAAATTAAAGCAATATTCTGAATTTGAAATCAAATATTTAGACCAAAAAAAGTAGAATTGCAGAGACTGTCATTGTAATCCCATTGTCACTAATCTGTGCATGTAAAATGTAGCCAAGGAATGTCCAAAAGAAATTGAATTCTTCCACAAAGAGTTGACCCCAGGGGCTCTACTGGGACAGAGCACAGATCTGTAGTAGCTGAGTAAATGGAATAACTTCAACTGCTCCTAAATTGCAATTCTTTTAAGAAACAAGGTTGTAAAAAAAGATATGAGACACTCAGCTCTTAGGTTTCCTAGCTGATAATAAACTTGACAGCTGGGGTATGTTAAAATGTAGGTTTCCCATCATCTATTACAGTAATATGTGCTCTACCAGTCTGCCCTTTTCTCTCTTCTGTGTCTTCTCATTACTGTGTCACTTTTCCCAGATAGATTCAATTTTGTGTTCCTGCTGAAGTTTTATTCATTTTCCTTTACTTCTCTCACCCATATTTGCATGTGAGTCTTCAGGGTTGGTTTCCCAGTAAAGGTGATTTTTTTTTTTTTTTGCTATCACTGCTCCAAAGTGATTAAAGTCCTGGTTAAAATGCATAGAATTTCCATGAAATAGCTGAAATTTCATTCCTGTATGCCAATTGATAAGTTTTTCTCTTTGATGGTCTGAAGTTCTAGCTGGTTTATAGGAAAAGGCAATTGCTTATATTTTGTTATACTTATCATAGATATATTAAAAATACCCAAATTTCTAGACATCAAAGTCTTTCTTCATACTTGAGATTAACTTGCATACTCCCTTGTTTTTTCTGGCTGTATTGCTTAGCCTAAGAAAACAAACTACTTTTTCTTAGGGATTTTGTCCTACCCTAAATCAAACCTGAATTAAATTAACAATTTTTATAATGAACAGTGTGATTTTCTTTCTGTAATACCAGTAGTTACTTGCAGTTAACTATATTACTTTAAAAGGCTTATTATCCATACTGGTACCTAACAAAACCACCATGAAAATTTTCTGCTTGGAAAACCACAGTATACAGAACCATGTTGCACTTATTTTTTTAAGCAAGCTTTTTTTAGCAAGGGTAAATTATAGTCCAAGAGGACATGCAAAATTTCTTGGAGTAAAAAATTATGTCTTGGAGGCATACTGCAAAATGGAAAAATGCCCCTGCTTTACTGTACATTTGTTAATTATTAAGTTAATAATTTACATTACATAAATCTTCTCAGAAAAAGGTGAAAAAAGAGACAAAGCAGGTCATCCTGATACCAGCTAAATCAGTGGTTATCAGCCAGTGTCTGGAAGTAACCAATTTTTTGTCCTGTTCAGTTCGCATTTAATCATAATTGCACTTTCACTAGTGCCCTACATAATAAAAATTAATCATTCAGTACATTAAATTAAAAGATGCTCTCTTTCTGTAATAATAATAATACAGAAATTTTAGTAAAGAATTCAATTATTTTTCTCACAGTTTATAGAAAAGATACATTTCTGCAAGTTGCTTATCACACAGACTTCAGCTTATTTGACTTTTTAGAGAGTATGTCACAAAATGTAATAATAATTTTAAATAAAGTCTAAAAAGCTGGCATTGGAAAAGAAGAATACTGATAGCATATGAAGAGCTTGCAAAATTATTGTATTGGACAAAAAAAGCGTTCTAGAAGCAGTTCCTTAAGATGGAGCTTCCTGGTCCCCTTCCTCACACAGGGTGGTAGGTCTGTCTGCGTGGGATTTCTTGAGGTGTGAACTCAGATGTGACCGTGTGCCAAGTGCCTGGCAAGGAGGGAGCCTGGCTAGTGCCCTATGTGGGTTTAGTAGCTGCCTCAGGTTTAAACTGGAGTGGAGGGTCATGGCTGCTGAGGAGAAACTGGAACAGTAGTGGTGAGCCTTGGAGCAGTGTGTGGAGCAGAGGCACCTTAGAGGGTTTTTTTTGTTCCTAATCCTCTCTGCCTTCCATTTCTTAGCATTGTTCAAGCCGCCATCATCCTAGTGCATTCCCACTCCCCTCCTGGTGGCTCTGATAAAAGTATGCTTCCCCTATAAATTTGGGAGTTGGGATAAAAGTTCAGAGAAAGAAGAAGGGAGAGGGGTGGGTGGAATGTATTAAAGGGACATAGACATCTTTAAAAGTCTGTAGAAAACAAAACCAAGGGGCAGCTGAACATTAAAGTGAGAAATAAAGGAAAGACAGAGAAATGGATAAAAGGGTTACTGGAGAGGATGTGGCACTTCTGAAGTGAAGCAGAGCACCCTGATACAGGGCAGTGATTTCCCTCATAGAGAAACAAGCCTTATGGGTGAGGGTACAAATTTTAAGGTGGGTGTTTTTTTTTGTTTTTTTTTTTTTTTTTTTTTTTTTTTTTTTTTTTTTTGTTTTGTTTTGTTTTGGTTCTGGTTTTTGTTTTTTTTTTTTTTTTAAATTCAAGTACCACACTAGAAACACAGGGCAGCTTTCCTGTAAAAGCCTTGTAGATTACAGATGCAATAATGAGTATCACAGCATTGTTAGTTGATATTACAAGATAATAGTCCTTTATTTTTTCACACCCAGGAAGGCTGCATGTCTTAATACTTCAGAATGTGGAAGACTACATTTACGTCTCTTAATACCTGAAGAATTTCTGTAAAGGAAATTTCATTTACAAGTTTGTGTACGACTATGCTGAGGGATTTAATTTTATAATTGACAGAGGAACTAAATCTTGCACCATCCATAAAGGTTTTAGCAATGAGCTTGAAGCACTCAGTAGAATTCATGAGGTCTCTGACAGCCTTGCTACCTTATTTTGGGTGGTAGGTTTGTTTGCAGCAGATGGCTGTTCAAGCATTCTGCTGGTGGCACTTGGGTCTGGATAGAGTGGCAGCTGGGTCCATATCCTGTATTCCAAACAAACAATTTGTTGTTCATTACAGGCTTCACCTTGGGATTGCAATCTGCATAGTCCCCTATGAACCCATACCTAAATGGTTTGTATTGTAATTTAATAATTTTTCTGGTTGTGCATGATTAATTAATAAAGTATTTATTTTGAATAAATGATTAAAGCGGTGTGGAGAAACAGGAAGAAAAAGAAATCAGTTGGAGTGGTCTGGCTGTGTGCATACATATGGCTAAGGGTGCTCTTCCCACGGGGGATCTTTAATAAGAAGATGGGAATTTTCGTACTGATTATATCTCTGGTCAGTGTAAACAGGTGAATTTTCTATTCTCTGTTTTATTTTAAAGGGAATTTTTTAGTCTTCTAGATGTTTTTATTGTGCACATGCGTGTCCAATATCTGTTTCTCTTGCACACCAAAGCAGCATCTACGCAGCTTAATGTTGTGTTTTGTGTTTACATATTTATCATATTTGAATTCTCACTCAGTTGAGTTAATTCAATAACTCCTTGTTCTTTTGTTACAAGAATTAAATACAGATCACCTTTGGTTTGCCCTGCATTGTGAAAAGGATACTGTTTCCAACTGTTTTCAGGGTGCCAGTGGGGTCTTGCTACCCCTGGTGTGGCATGCAGGGCACTGGGAAAACCAGAAAACTGTTGGAGCATCTGTGCTGTCAAATGAAGGGCAGAATGGGGGAAATTATAGCCAGATGAGATCACCCCATCATAACTTCCCTGCCAGTTCTTTGTCATGGTTTTTCAGTAGTAACAACTTGTTAAAATTGCAGAGAATTCAAATTTCCAGCTCTGCTCTTATGATTTAGATTAATTGTGCAGGACAAAAGTCTGGAGATTGGGGATTTTTAGTGAGTTGATTGGGGTTGTGGGGTTTTTTTGTCTGTTTGGGGTTTTTTAATGTGTGGGCTTTTGTGGGGTTTTTTTTGGTTGTTGTTTTGTATTAGTTTGGTCGTTGTTTTGGGTTTTTTTGTGTGTGTGTGTGAGTTTGTTTGTTTTTGTTTGTGGTTTTTTGTATGTGTTGGGTTTGTTTGTTGTTTTAGTTTTTTATTAGGAAGATCAAGACAAAGGAATGACAAAACTTAACATGGAAAGAAAATTCAGTGAGCTTTGAAGTCAACCCTTTAAATGTTAGGAAATGACAGAATTCTAGTTGATAGGCTCATTCACATTATGATACATCCCTTAGTTGAATGGTGTAAGTACCTTTCCCTCATTCATATACGAAAGAGCATGCATCATTCACTTCAGAGGAAAGTAATGCTAAGGTGGTATGAGTGATCCTAAATACAACATCAGCTTCCTTTCAAAGTGATGAACTTTGTAATCTGCCAGCCATTGCTTCATAACTTGCTTCATCAGCAGACTTTCTCTGTTCATGGCTTTTTCTGATTACTAATAAATATATCAAACAGTCTGTTATATAAATTGAGTAGTCACTTGGCCTTTGCCTAGATGGAAACTGACCATTTACTCTGCCTGTCCAATCTCAAGCAGGATTTGGTCCATAACAGTAAGAAGTATCTTCACATATAAAAGTACTTACTGCCTAGTTTTATGGTTCTTTAAAAATAAATTACTGTGGAGTAAGACTGTAACAGATGCCTTTTGGCAGTCTGAATCGATTATGTCAGTGTGCTGCCTCTCCCAACCCCCTCTACTTTTCAAGAAGTCTTTCATTAAAATGATCAAAAGAGAGGCAGATGCAGCCACAGTGTGAGTGCAGGGGATGTGCAACCTCCTAAGTAGCGCTGCCATGTGTAGCCAAGGTAGGTATGCTGAACAATGCTGTGCTAAAGGGTAGGGCTCTAGGAAGTTTGCAGAAAATACCCTATTTCTGTGTGTAAGATTGAATTGGATTTTTTAAAAATAGCAATTCAGACCTTCCATATTAAGAAATGTGAGAAATCTTGGGTATGTTGCATCAGGATTTGGTGATTTATTTCACCTTAATTATCAATATAAAAGCTTTCCTTTTAGTACCTCCCTTTTCTGCAGAGATTTCATTTTGGTGACAAAACCCCCATGTTCCTGACTAGATGCCTTTATTTTTCTGGTGGATACAAGCAAATCCACTACCTTTTCTTCAGTCTCCCTCTCTTTCTTGGTTGTTTCCTGTATTTCCACGTGATCAAGGGAATCTACTGAACAATTTTTTTACCAGTTTTCTACTTTGCTTGATTTTTTTTATTATTATTATCTCATTTATTTCTTCTATATCCTACTGGTTGTTAGAAATCTGTTTTTCTTAAGTAGCTCTTGAAAGACTGAAAATGTCTTTGACTTTAAAATATCTATAATGAGACTTCATATTTTATTCAAGTCTCGTGATACAAAGCTTCACATTGTGGTATCAATTCTTCACTTAATTCTGGTAGTTGAATTTGCTGTATTGTGATGTTTGTTATATTTTGAAAGATGGCCAAGGTGAAAAGACCCTATGGGGTCATAAACTAGAATGTGGATTTATGGTGTTCCAGTGAGGCCACTGCAGAGCTGTGTGAGTGCTCTTGCTTTGTGATACATGGATAAATCTGGACAGACTTGCATCACAGCCAGTGTCAGGCAGATCTTTCAGCAAATCGGGAATAGCTCCTAACTTCTGTCCTATATTTCAGTGAGATGAAAGGGATGATATTCAGAAAGAAAAATTGATGTTTACGATCAGAAATAGATTCTAATAGTGAAATCTCTTGAACTACGTAATAACCTCCCAAAGGAAAAGGCAAGCAGCCTCATTTTCCAGATAATTTATGGCCAGCCTGGCCAAATTGCTCATTATACTACAGGGAATAATATTCCATTGGTGGAGGAATGGGCATGATTATTTAATAGGTACTTTTTGTTTCTACTTAATTTTTCTTTCTATTTTTTATGCATAGGTTATATGTAAATGTAGTCAAAATGCTTCTTTATGTTATTTGCCTGTAAAAGAAAGCCAAACATGCTTTGGACAAACATTAAAATATTATCAGCACTAGACATAAATGCAGCAAACAAAAAGAAGTGCTGTTTGGAAACATCTGATATTGTGGCTTTATTTATCAAGTGCACAAATGTGCCTTGAAAAAAATCTCCCTATCTCTAGGAAAGTGTTTGTGTACAAACACTCCCACCCCCCTCCAAAAGAACTCCCCACCACAGCCAAACACTTTTTCAAAAACTGATGCAAATTAAACCCTACTAATTGAAAGTACACTTTTGTATTTGTCAGTTTATTCTTCTTGATGGTCTAGAACCATTTGCAAACTATTACCTCAGATATGAGGTCACTTCAGTTTGCAGTTTCAAGCCCTCTAAATGTATTTTTTATTTCATTTGGTATATAAGAGTGGTGATTTTCATTGTTCAGTGGAAGTATGTCTTTCAAGGATCAGTTACTGCCAAGATTCCCATTATCAATAGTCAGTGACAGATAGTGATTTACTGTAGGGAGTGAGGTGGTGCAGTGAAGCCTTTCAAGTACCACACATAAGAGCTCGAAGGGCAATTAGCACATAACATTGATATTGTTGCCTGAGTTGCATGTGCTTGAAAGCACCATGCTTATTAATATGACAAATGGCACATGCTATTGTAGTACTGTTGTGGGAGGGCTGAGGGTGTTAAATTCAAGTCTGTAGTTTGTGCTACCCACTGCGTTTTTCTCTGGGAATACTGTGTAAAATACACTTTTATGTTAATTGCAGTCACCATTAACCTGGCCTGGAGTATTCTGCAAATTCAGAAATCATGGAATAAAAGAGGTTTACTTACATTTCTGGGGGGTTGTTTCTTGTAGAGATGAATTTAGCATTACAAAACTCTTTATGATCTCTTTTTTTGCATTTTAATGTACTCCTTCCCAACCTTTTCTCCCTTGTGTTCTAATCCATGGATTTTTGCTGCTTACTATGTAAGCAGCAGTGCATAATATTTCTTTCAGTTCCCTCATAACTTTTTTCACTTTGTGCTCTAATTTGAGGAAGAATGTCCTAAATCAGATATACAGTTTATTTACCTATTCCTGACCATGATGATTATACTAGAACAGCTTATATTTGTCCAAAAAATGTTTTCTTGCTTGCATGGTGGGTAACAATGTTTGTTAGAATGTTTTCATAGGCCAAACAGCTGGTTTGGTAAATGCACTGTGGAAAGCAGGACACAGCTCTTCTATCTTGCCTGTGAAGCTCCTGTGTTGCCATTGTCCTTGTTCTGCATGCACTGCTTCTGTAGAACTGTCAGGTTCTTGAATCTCTATACTTCTAGAAAAAGATGAAATGCAGGTTGTTTGCAGACCATATATGCATGCCAGTTTAAATTTACAAGCACTGTTATTAGCATTTTTCAGAACTTGTATTGGATCCTTTTATGTATTTTAAAATATTTCATAGTACCTAGTGGAGTATTTTCACTATGTTACTCTTGCAATAGTCAGTAAATTACATTAATGGAATAATTAATGATCTTTAAAAAAATTAAATACAGGAAGTTAATTCTTTTGACCCTAACATAATTTTTCATAATTCTCTGTTTATGCTTTTCTGATTTTATTCTTGTTTTTATATTCCTAGAAAATGCATATTAGAGTTCTAAACCAATAGGAAATGATTATCATAAGCAAGAAGCAAAATATAATTGGAATGTCATTATAGTAGAATTCAAGTGATTCTTGAGAAAACTCCTTAGGAAGCTGCTTCTCTTTCTATGGTTATGATATTGCAGCACAGTGCAGTTTTCCCTCCCAGTTTAAGTGAAACCATGATAAAGGCCGAATATTTATTATGTTTGTAAAAGGACATCAGTTTCATCACATAATTATGGTGTCCTTTCTGCTATATTTTGTGCTTGGGTCATCATGTGTGTTATGACATAGTGGAATAATTTCTTTGCACAATTGAATAGAAAATTTATAACATTATGTGTGAAAGTTACCTTTATCCTCAAAGCTACCTATGAAGAACATTCAAGCAGTGTTTGAAAATAGTTACTTAACTTATAAAGGTGTTACTTCTATTGTCAGGGCTGTTGTTCATCTGTATTCATGACTTTTAACAGTAATTTCTGCCCAAAATGGACAAATGCACCCAGAGTGATTTTCAGAGACAGTTAGAAGCACATACAGAGCATATTGGTATAGTCTTTGTATATGCTTATCACACAAAAGATACATTTTAAAATTAAACATAAAAATATTCATAACTAATATTAATCCCCATTATATAGCTATTTTAAATATGGGAGTTTGGACTGTGAGTGTGGTCACAGAGATTTTCCTAAAATTTTATTCTGATTCTCCAATTTATATTCAAAATAGGGCGTGTTTCATTTTTGGCCTTTATCAACCATGGATGTGTACACTGAGGTGTTCTTAGCAATAAAGATGCAGATGTGCAGAAAGGTTAATAACCCCTCTGAGTGTCAGATTGTTTTTTGCTTTCCATTTTGGTTCACAACTACTCCAGTCTTGGCACACATCTTCTCAGGATTAAATCTTTTCACTCCCAACCTCGGTGAGCAGTGCAAATGTGCCCATAGCATATGAAGGATAGAGTTGTTACATCAGTTCCCAGTGCCAGAGTTACTGCTTTTTGCTGCTTCTGACTGTAAAATGGAAGTAATCCATGTATTTTAATCCCCTTAGCTCATCATCTCATCAGTGGAGTTCCTCTTTAATCATTTCTGATAGAGCAAGATCCCTCCAGGCAGACACCAAGGATATTTCAGGTATCAATCCACTGTTCATATAAACCAGAAAAAAAGCTATCTGGTCTGGAGAGAGTTCTTTCAGATAAGAGACCAGACCACAGCAGAGGCTGCCTCTCATCCTTTGCAGAAAGCAGTAAATTCCATCCATGTTATTATTACTAGTAGACACAGGCATGCAGAGTATTGAGATGAGTTTTGGAAGTTTCTGCAGTTTTGCATGCCCTCAAATACCTCCGTAATTATAAAATACAACAGTGAAGTTTTATTATATCCAACAAAGCTTTGGTGGTGGCAGGCTATAGCACTTATCAAGCTCCTAAAAACAAATACAAGCTTATCTAGAATGAAACTCATCTATGGTCAGGTGCTCTGTTGGTTGCAGGAGCTGGTTAAACAGGCAACCATCAAGAATAAACCAGAAATAAAGTATCAAACTACTTGACTTATGTGGAGCAATGAACTACTCTTCAAACATAATGTTTGTTGAGTTGAATTTTAGGATTGCCTAATAAAATACTGCAAGACATTATTTGATAAATTGTCATCAATTCTGGGATTTTGTGAGTGCTTTTTGTTGACCTGTAAGAAAGAAGTTGAATGTTCTGTTTCCTAGTGAGTAACTGAAGCATTGCTATGAGCAGCTCTGTGCCCACCACTGCCTGCTGCAGGGCAGCTTTTTTCCTGAGAAACCAGACACCCCAAGCCATATACTTGTTCATTGGTCATCGTTTTCCTTCTGCACATTCCACCCTTACAGTGCCAATTGCCTCTTTTCAGTCCTTCTATGGCACACACTGTATTTTTCACTCCATTCTCCCTGCTTTTCAAGCCTATCCGAGCTCTGTGCTGTTGGTTAGAGCTGCAAGTCTGTCTGTGTCTCTGCATAATGTGTCAGCAGTCTTGCACCCACCAGAGCAAGCGCAGGAGCTGCTGCCTCGCACAGGAGCAAATTACCGCGTTCAGCTAATGTGCAGTAACTTGCTCCTGTAAGAGGTAGCGGCTCCTGGCTCCTCACTGCACCTTTATTTCTCTGCATGCTCCTTTCTGGAAGCCTCTTTCCATAATCTGCACAGCAGCATTAGGTAGCCTAGAGGGAAACTCACAAGTGCTTTGTGTATGAACCACTCAGAAGTTAATGTGTTCAGCTCTTGTTTGGGTCGCTCCGTTTGATAACCTGAGTGGATTTTCAAGGCAGCTTTCAGTGTGAAGGAGTGGGCATTTGTGGTACAGATCAAGGTGTAATGGTGTCCTCAAGGCACACTTCCCAACAAGGTATGAAGGAACTCTTTGGCAACTGCTTTTCTGCTTTCACAAAATACTACTTAATGGCTGGAGCATTGGTGGCTTGGTGAGCAGTGCCTGAATTTTTGTTAATATTATCTTGAAATCACAGAATGGTTTGGGTTGGAAGGCACCTTCAAGATCCTAAAGTTCTAACCCCTTGCCATGGGAAGGGGCACCACCCACTAGACCAGGTGGCTCAAAACCCTATCCACCCTAGTCTTGGACGCTTCAGGTATGGATTGCTTCTCTGAGCAACCTGTTCCAGTGTCTCACTGCTCTCACAGGAAAGAATTTCTTCCTAATACCTAATCTAAACCCGCCTGTTTCAGTTTAAAGCCATTCCCCCATGTCCGTTCAGTACTGGTCCTTCTAAAAAGTTCCTCTCCCACTCTGTTATTGCCCTCCCCCTTTAGGTACTGAAAGGGTAATTCACCTTCATCTTGACATATGTTAGTGAGTTAGCAGAAACAGACTGTGTGTGGAGAAGAGGAAATGATCAGGCTTCTTTGAAACGTGCTGCCCTCATAAAGTCCATAGCCAAGGGTCACTCTGCTTCCTGTGGCCAAAGGCAATAGGAAGGAGGCATTGGTTCTGGAGTGTCCCAGCCTCTAGACAAGGTCAGCTATGCTCAGGGAAAATGAACTCTGTGGTAAATCAGTTTTTGCTGCTCCCATTCTCTAATCCTTTGGTCTTTTCCAGCCCAGAGCTCTATCCCAGTGCTTTCCAACCCACAGCACTGCCTTTATACCTTTCTCATGCCTTTTGTTCTACATCCCCTGCCATTCCACAGTGTCTTACTCCAAGTTTCCTTTAACCCAAGTTCTTATTCCTATCCTGTATTTATTTGCATTAACCACCATCATGTCATTTTTGCCACCAACTGGCCTGACCATGCCTACTCCTATTGTCAATTTCCCCCACAAACAGCATTTCCTGGCTCCTGCAACCTGGATTTTGAAGGCATTCTGTACATTTTTCTCCCAGAAAACACCAAATCTAGGGAAACTTAGTGATAACTATCTAGTGTCACCCTGATCTTTTTCAACCTTCTGATGTTTGCATCTTTTGTAGTGGAATTTCTCATAGATTTTCATGTAAACAAAGTGATGTTTAATTCCTCTCTTGAGGAGGGACAACTGATGGACTTTTAGTTTGACCAGTGTGGTTGGAGAGGTGTCAACCTCATCCTCCAATCCGTGCTCATTGTCCAAAATCTATATAAATCGAAGTAAGAAAATAAACTTCCCTCTTTTTGCCCTGACAACCTGACTGCGTGCGTGTTGTTTGTTTTGTGTCCTGTAGAGACAATCTAGCAGCATTTTCTTAGTGCTGGAAGGACCTTTAAGACCAAAATGTCCTGACACTTTTGGAGGCTTTATACAGTTTGCACTGAAATATAACACTGCATTCCCTAACTGGCATGTTGGGCTAGCAGTCTGCTCACTTGGGTGTATGGGAGAGGAAAGCATGGAGTGTCATGTTACATATGGCACATCTTAAAGAACTACTGTTTCTTTGAGTCATGTTTCTTTCTTTCAATATACAGGAAAAAAAAAAAAGGGAATTATATGGATAATATATTGAATGGAAGAAACTACAAATAAAATATATGACAGTCTGTAAGCTAGGCAAGTTTGTATATTGCTACATATTCCTAAATAAAAATGAATATGTGTTGAAGTTCCAGTAAGCATTCATATTTTTGATGATTGTTTCTCATAATTTTAAGGTAATTATTTGAAGTTAAATTCAAGGGTAATAATTGTGCTGTGAAATTAGGATCACTGTTTCATAGCCTGGTATCAATTTTGGCCAATTACAAGTGGTGTCCAACTTTCATCAGGGTTTGATGTTGAGTACTACTGATGGTGTTTTGGGAGCAGAACTGTGCAATTGTTGAACTAAGTAAGAAACAGAAGACTGACATTTAAAAGGTAGCATTGGCATATAAGTGCTTATAACCAAACTTGCTTACCATTGGGAAGTCTTTAAAGGCAAAGGGTAATTTGTTGAGAGTATTAGGAGAGAATATCTGTATCAACTTGGACACATTGACGTTTATAATATAAAGTTAATTTTAGGTACTTAAAAGTACACCCTCATATTGTGATAAAAACCTCCAAAACCAGCTAGGTGTAGTTTGAACTTTCTAACTGGGTGGAGGTACATCTAAGTGTCATTTAGAGGTCAGTTGTGCTGAGTTTCTATGGGCGAGATGGAATTTGGCACATACTCCTCTTTCTTGCCTCTCTCCTCAATGGCACATGGCTTTTTGGTAGTGCCACAGTGGCTGCCGAAGGAGATGGTAGCACTCTTGCAGTAACTTGGCTTATTCAGAACCTCAGTGGTGACTCTTGTCACAGCCTGCTTTCCTCTCCAGGCTCTTCCATGTGAGCTCAGCCTCTGAAATATGTAAGATCATAAGCTCATAAACTCACAAGAAAGACACAGAATAAAAGAGCTTAGACTAGTGATGAGATTGGGTATTTTTTAATTGCTCAGACCATTTAGGAGCATAACCCCCCGATATTTCAGAACATTAAATTATGATCATAATGGGTGCTCATTTCAACCTTCTTGAGTTCTTAAATGGAAACTGGCTATATGCTGGTGATATAATTTCAAACTACAGAACTCAATAGGAATGTGTAAACGAGAAATATAGTAATATAGTATGCAACCTCTTATGTAGGGAAGGGAAAGCTACAAATAACACCCTTCTCTAAACATTTTCCTAGCATTGCGTTAACATTACTTTTTGAAGTGCCATGTGAGTACAAATAAAAAGTTGTAAGTAAAATACTTTCTAGCAGAGGCAGCAAAAGATGAATGAATGATAATGTGCTCAGCTTGTACTGGGTCAAAATCAATCTTAATAAGGAAGCCAGGTCTTGCAGTTCATTTGGAGCATACATTGGTAATAGCAACTTAAAACTGTGTAGGCACCTAGGCAGTCTCCTGGAACTGTGTAGACAACTGGGCAGTCTTAAGGTTCCCTGGATGTTTGTTACTTCTAACTAAAGCAATCCTAAAGACTTTGATTTTTAACAATCCTACATTTTTATCTGATGAAAGAAAATACTAAGAATAACCACATGGGAATTCTCACACTGAATTGTCTTCTCTTTTTTGAAGTCCCTTACTGGAAATACAGCTAGTGGATTATTTTGTTTCTCTTTTCTGTCTTATAATTATTATATACAGATCTTTGTAAGAATATTTTGTTGTTGTAAGGTGCTTCTCTGAAATATGATGACCTACCTTGAATTCTTTCTGTAGCTTCTTTAAACCTTCTTTGCTAATTACTTCCCATATGTTTCTTTCCATTTAGAAAACCATTAAATATTTTCTGATTTTGCTTTATAGCTCTAGGAGAAAGTTAGATCAATATGGTGGATTTTCCAGTTCCAGACACCTGAGTTCTGAATAAATTTGTCTTACTGTGACTGAAAATGAGCTCAATATGCTTATCCTGACTTACATATACTGCTGAACCATTGCATAACAGTACAAGTCTTCCTGATGGAGACTGGCACACCAATAGAGAAAGGGAGGAACCCACTTGCCTGTCTCTTCTGTGGCTGGTGTGGTCTGATCCTTACTGGCCTTTTCTTTCTTTGGCTATTTCTGTCAGTGCACTGGAATTTTTATATACCATATATAATTACAGAAAGGTTTTTGAGGAGTGATAGTTCAACACCTCTTCTTACTTAACTGTTTTATATGTGTGAATATTTTGACTTTGTAATTTTGCTGAGTTCCACCAATTCCCACTGTTGGTGAGCCAGTTTAAAGCCATATAATATCATATTGTTGTCAGAACTGGGAAGAATCAAGATCATACTAAGGTATGTATGTTCTGTGGGCTCAAAATTATTTAGTGCCATTTAAGTTTGTTTCCTTTTTTTATGAAAACAGGCCTGGCAATGGTGAGAAATGACTTGAAAGTGACAGGTGGCTTAGTTATAGTAAAAAAAAAATCTCAATATGAATTAAAAGTGAGTATATATATATATATATGCTTAATAATATGAGAAAGAGACACCTCAGTGTCATTGCTTAAGCTGAGTGATGCCTACATTTGTACTTATTTCTGGCTTTTTAATTTAATTCAAATGTGAGGCCTTACTGCTAAAGGGAATGGGATGTAAAATGGAAAGAAAATATAAAATAGCAAAACCTTGATGAAAACACGGAGCTACTGAAGATTATGATGGGTTTTCAATGTCCCTTTTAATCAAAACAGAAACTCCTTCCAGAGTTTGTCATCAAAAAAGTTCTCATTATTATGAAGAACCTGTGTTTCAGTGCAATACTTATGAAGCTCGAAACTGGAGGGAATGATTGCTGGGCCTTTGCTTAGCAAGAGAAACATTGTAATTATTCAGTCAGAACACGGCACTGCTCTCCTGCCCTTTTTGCTGGCCAGCGATGTTCTTGTCAGCCTGTTTGTAACAGCAGTGCCCTAATGCTCCTCTGGAATTTGGAGTTTGTGCACTGATAGCATTGACTTGCACAGTACATGCAGAAATCAAACTCTTTTCCAGAAGTGCGAACAGGCATTTGAGACAACTTACCCACTGTCCCTCTGGATCTTGGTGGTGTACACAACAACTTTATTAAGACTTGAAGAGAACAGCAAGCACAAGCTGTATCTGGGGCTCTTTTTATTTAGCAAATCATTAGGCAATATTACAGAGATTGGCTGTTATTTCTCTGCTTGTAATGATGTCATTTTTGTGTTACTGTGCATACTTTTATGTGCCCTAATTCGTTTTAACTCTTGGCCTTGCTGCTCTGTATATGTCTATATATATATATGTTTACAATTCTTTTCTCTTGCTGTCTCTTTGTCTCTAATGGTCTCTAATAAATAGAAAAGGCACACACCTGCCATTCTTCCCATGTTACTGAGTGACATCCAAAACAAAGAAGCCTATGAAATGATTTTGTGGAAGACCTGCTTGCAACATACACACAAATTACTGGTGTGCACCCATCTTTAATTCACATCTTTCCTTTTTTATAGTAGTTCAAACAGAATTGTGTAATCAGACTTCCAAAGGTAGCTCTTGCTATCGTCGTGAAGATTGTTCCCCTGATAGGGTCTGGTAACAATTACTGCAGATGCAGAAAAAACTTATGGATATAAAGTGATATCTTAAAAGATTCTTTTCATTTTTTAGGCTACTCACCCAGAATGTTGGTCTTCTTTATGTTGGAAACTTTGACAGACCTTTTGCACAAATTAAGGTATGATTAATAAGCTGGGAGGGGGGTGGGGTGGGGTGTGCTACTTCAATTATTTCACTTCTGTATGATTTAGAGAACTTCAGGACTTCAAGTTATCAATAGAGCTTCAGGAAAAAAGAATGGGAAATAGTGCTGCTTTGGTTGTGTTTACCATATTCTGGGTTTGCTTTTAGTTTTAACTGTGCTCTTGACTTGTCAGAGAAGTTTAGTTTTTTCAATGATATTCTGATTATTTTTGACTCTGGTTTAATTACCAGAAAGTTTTCTTGTCAGAGACATTTCAAAGCAAGTGAAGCTTTGGAAGCCCTGTATTTCTTTAAGTGATCCTTGACAGGGAAGATACTGCAGTAAAAAGCACAGATTGTTTTCCCAGTATTATTAGATTTATTATGAAAGACTCATACAATTGCTTGAAAATAATTTGTCTTTTATATGACTTACTGTTTCTTTTTCTTCAGTGGAGCTATAATAGCTTCATGTTTCTAATTGCCAGTTGCTAATTAGTTATTGCCATGTCACTTGCAAACAAAAATGTTTTACAAGAATATGTGGACTGACTCGGATGAGTGTCATTGATATTTTTGCTAGAACAAAGAGAGGAAGGTATTAGCATGTCGACCATTACACTGCAATGTGGAAATGTGGTATCTATTTTAGAATGCTGAAGTGTTACCATGTCCTAGATGATACCTGTAATTATTACCTATTCTGGACTCTTGGCTGCATTGTTCCCTCCATTGTGTGCATATACTTGTGCTTCAGAATTTTAAACCTTGTTTTTGTTTTACATCAAAATGGAACTTAATTTCTAGAACTCAGATGTGTTCCTTGGCGATCCCTAATTATGCTATTAAACAGTATTCCCAACTGTATGTAGCAAATACTTTTTATAATTTACCCTTGGTACTGGATTAAAATTATTTTAAAATAAGAAATGCATGCATTTCATCTTCCTATTTCTCTTTCTCTTGTCTCCCCAGTTCCTATCTGTGTATTATTCAGTTTGGCTAATAACCAAGCAATTAAAATGTTACTTGCATGAAACAGCTTTCTAGAAGTTTCTTCAAAGTAAACTTGTATACTTTTGCTGATACCTCTTCACACTAGTGCTTCTTTAAAAGCCTTATAAAAGTTAACTGTTCTCCTGCCTGAATGAGGCTCTGTTTCTGCCTACTCCATCCACTTATAAGAATAATAAGTACCAAAAGGGAGATTTTCCCCGTGACTGGGAAGAGTTTAAGTCCACTGGGTAGAAGTGAGAGAGAAGAGGTGAATACCCCACTTGTTTTCTGCTGCTTGCAGTCAGCAGTGGTGTCCATCCTAATAGTTTGGGCCAGGTAGAGACCCTTTGCTCACAGGACAGCTGCAGAGATGCTGTACAGGATCCAGCTGCTGGACTGAGTGGCAGACCACTTGCAAATGCTTAGGGAAAGAGGGCACTAACAGGATAAATACAAAGCATGAAGGCAGCTTCCTACTGTTTGCATACAGGGTCTTCTCTGCTGGAAGTGGTATCTGCATCATGTTGCTTAATAGACTCAGCTGGACCTCCCTCCCTCAGTGTGCTTGAGGGATTTTCCACTAAATTTTCAACATACAAAGCCATACTATCATTGTGAGTTAAGGTGTTATTTTATATCTTTAAAATCTATTGGCAAATTATTCTTTTTGGTTCAACCTAGCCCTTATGTCAAGAGAAGTGATGAGCAGTCATTCTCTATTCCTGATTTTTATCTTCCCCTCCACATTACCCCATCTTGCATCCTCCAGACCACAGAAACTTAATCTATTTAATTGCTCCTGAAATCCAACCTGTTTCTCCAAGCAAATTTTTGTTTTACATACTCTTCTGTATTTCTATTTTTGCTTTTTTTAGAGTAGGTGATGACATAGTGTTGAAGATATGGGCACAATAGTGTTTTCTGTTGTGTCTGCAGTTCTTTATATATGGTACCATGCTTGATAAATACCTGACATGCAGTTAATTTGAATAAATTAATACTAGACTTTATGGTAATATATCACTGGTGTAGTCTCATCCTACATGTTGCATTTGCCCACAGCATAGGTTAAGTGGATAATCAAAATACATTTCAGTTTTCAGCTGCCTTTGAAAAACAAAGCCTATTTTCCACTTAATTACTGGAGATTACATTGATAAGTTTGAATAAGCTAATTCCACAAAATGTACTCTATAAAATATAATTTGTTTTGGGGGCTATAGGGACATACGTGGGTGTATATAAGGCACATTGTTGCTTTGCTTTGGTTCTGGTGCTAAAAGCAATGATGCCGTGGTGAACTGATTGGTGTGGCCTGTTATTACCTTCAACTGGGAAATGGCATGTAGTTAACAAAGACAAAAAGCTTTTGATATTGAGGCTCCTCTCTGATTACTTGAGATTCTAGAGGGATTTTTGCTACATGGCAGCAGGAGGAACTGGTATAGAGTAATGGGGTCACAACTTTACAGAGATCTTCAACACCAAAAAAAGGCAGTAATAATTCACACTGAGAGTTGGTGCTGCAAAAAGAAGTTTATGTGCTCTGGAGATGTACAGTGGTCTTTCATAACTGTTGACACAGGCTTCTTTCATTCTTCCCCCAGCATTTCTTCAGGTGTTCAATATGATTTTGCTAATGATCCCATCAGTTAAAAGATCAGTGAACTACATGTGGTCCGTGAATATATATAAGGCAGAGTCTTTATAACCTTTTAGTTCAAATATGCTTTTACACACTGTGTGATAGATTGGTCTCTCTTGTTATATAAATTACCCACTCACATTCATTTACAAACATCCCAAGTATTACATATTCTATTAAGATACAGCATTTTTTTGCCAAATGTGTGCATTAAGGAATGCCCCAAACCATTACAGTCCTCTGCCAGTGTAGATTTATTACTCAAAGTTGACCATTATTAGACAGCAGTACTTTCAATGCATTTTAGTGCACTCTCAGTTGGACAAGTAAGAATGTTAGCAGGTGTTTGAAATATTCATAGTAAACATATAAACTACCATGCTGGTACTCATATATTCATGTTTCAGTTTATGTAGATTTACAAAACAGTAAAAGGAAAAACTTATCAAAGAATCCCTTCTTAAAAGCAAACACCTTTGACTTTCCAAAACTGTGCAGGAGATAATTGCACCAATGTCTTTGATGATGAAGAACTGTAGATGGCAATTCTGGAAAAGAGTTTGAAATACTAATGTCTCTTCTAGGATGATTTTTCTATGTCTTTCTTTCTTATATCAATAATTCATTAATATATATTAATATTTATAATGTTTCTGAGACATAGCTGAACTGATAAGATTAACTGAAATTACCTGATCTTCCTCATCAGTTTGCTTTCAGTGGTATCAGTGGTTGTGCTTGATAGGTGTTGGATATCTGTACTTCATTATGCAAGAGAAATGCGAATCATTCTCTCCTGAAGCTTTTGAATCTTGCATCTGGTATCAGATGGATAGAAGAAATGGGAAAAAAGAGTTTTCCTAGCTAGGGATCTGCCTGGAACTTGACTTTTCTAATAATATTGTAGTTGATAAGTTTTGCAAGTTTTTTATGTTGCTACTTTGAACAGAGTTTATGATAGAACGTATAAGTTTTTGCACAGAGTTTGTGATTGCTCTTGTTCTAGGGTAATATTTAGTGAGTTTCAGTAAGTTCAGTGACTTATATAAATGATGGCTGTTTCAGTTAGCTTATGAGACAATTAATTATTTCAAAATTCTGCTATGGTAACGGTTTCCCTTTTTTTTCCAGGGGCTATTGTTCTTTAAGGTTATATTGAAGTAATGAATTTAATAGAGGGTAGTTACTTTTAATAATTTAATTTTGTTTCTAAATAAAATTATTCTAAATTATTGTTTAATTCTAATGTCCATTCAATGGTATTGTAGAACAGTTTCACCATAAATGTTTGCTTTCAATATCTTTTCCCATTAAAGCTATGTTAGTAGTAGTAATAGAATTGGTTACTGTCATACACTTTTGCTTCCTTTTGAAGATCTCTGAACCAATGCAATAATTTGCAGTTTTCTTTGGATCTTAAGTGGTTGTATTTATTAAATATCTCTTGGAAATTTGATGAAATGAAAAGGTTTCTGGAAGTGATAATCTTGATCAAGAAGATAAAGTATGTCATCAGCTGGAATTAACTGGCAAGCTTTCTTTTGTCTTTTTTCCCTAAATATAGTTAGTATTTTTTGCTAACAAGGAAGCTATTAAAGCAAAAACTTTATCATAGAAATTTTGTATTTTTTAGAAATGACTAAACCCTTTGTCCCAGTATACATAATAATTGCCCAATGGAAGGGTATGTTATTGGAGTTTTATGACACGTTGTTTTTAAACTTGAGATTTGATCAATATAGATGACAATAAAACTTAGCCACACTATATGCAGTAATTATATCTATAAAGAAAATCATACTGCTTAATCAATTTATTAGGATTTGCAGTTCAGTTCCTAGTAGCTTCTGGGGTTAGGGGAAATGGTTCAGTACACTGTGTTCTCTATTATTAATAAGTAATGAAGCTTCTGGCAGTCTTTACTATGAGCTAATGACTAGTTTCATTTTTTGGCTTTCTTAGCACATTAAATTACCATTTAAATAAAGATTAATTACTACTATTTTATTTTTAGTATTTTAAGAGTAGTTATTAAAAGTTTCATAGTAACTACTACTTTGTTCAAAACAGAATTTTTTGATTTGATAGAATATGAGGACAGTTAGGTTGAAAAGAATATTTTAAAAATAATAATGTGTTGTTAGTATTTTGTTTTTTATGATAGGAACCCAGTGGAAAGATTCTGAGTTTTAAGTTTGCTTCTGGGGAATTTGCTGCTGTAGTTACAGCAGTCTTGCTGTCAAGGAATCAAGATCTCTGCTGTGACCTGCACCTCAATAGCCCTAATCTGTAACTTTATTAAACTTGAGAACAGTGTTGGTGATTGCTGAGGCAGCTACGCTGACTGCCTACACTCCAGAATGTAGTTTGGTTCTAAGTTATTATTATTTGTCCAACTCATTTTGGCGATTTTGCCTCATTTTCCCTCAGCAAATACACAATTTTAACTTGAAACATGACAAAGCGTAGTAAAGTTCTGCCAGAGAGAAGCCTTGCAGCAGGTAATCACCCCAAAGTAATTTCTTTGTTCATCTCAAATCAAAACCTGTAGACTCTCCAGATACAAATCCATCTATCTTTACTTTAAGATCTGCAGGCAACTGCTCGGCACCGCGGAGAATTTACTGTAATGTTCCCAAGAGCTGAAACCTTGTGAACGTAGCTGCCTTACCTTTGTCCAAACACACAGGCTGAACTGATGTCTGAGAACCAGGTCAGGCGTAATTCTTGACTCCTTCAACAGTGGCAAACCTTTGTAGTTGATTACTGAAATGATTTGCCACAATTTACCAAATAATCCTTTCCTGAAGGAGAGGGAACAGGAATGAAGTCATGGTCTTGCTGCTCTTAAGAGGTTATTTTTTAAGGCAGAATAAACTACTAATTTCTCAACTGAAGCTGGCATGTTTTTCTTCCCGAGTGGTTATGACTTCTGCTTCCAATTAGTGATCCCAAAGCTTGGGATACCCTTTTTTATGGTACAGGTTTTCAGACCACTCCAAATTTAGGGAGAGAATTAGTCCAACTTTAGCCACACAAACAGTTGCTGTCGAAACTGAGCTCCATGGTAGCAGTTTGGTCTGTACAGTATTTTAGCAGAAAATGTTTAAAATTTTCCCTTTGAGCCTGTTGGCAGTCACTGAGAGTATGTTGGTATCTTAATTATTTGATGCTTTGCCTTACTGGACTTTTGTACATAATCACAGAGGTTTTTGTGTTCACTACCGGAGCAAATATTAGAGCAAAATAATTTCTCATTTATCATGGTCAAGTCATAACCTGAATTTTGTTTTTGTAACCTATCTCCCCTTCTTACTGTTTTGTGCTGTTACTGTGTTTTATGTGATATGAAATGCCATAGAATGTGACCTAGGGAAATAATGTCTTCAGCTTGAAGTTGGTACAGCCTAGAATCTCTGAAGTGAGATGTTCCTGAGAAAACAGAAAAACAGATTTATCTGTAAGTGTTTGGTTCTGGTTGTTCACATTGAAGACAAGTAATTTCAAACTGAAAGAGATATCACTGGGTTGAACAGGGGGCTATCAAATGAAAGACAAGTTGTTGTAACCTTCATTAGCTTAGCAAGATAGTGTCAGAGAAGGATTGTTTCATCTTCTTATTAGCAGAGTTAACATGAACAGTGAGGGGAAGAAAAACAGGAGAAGATTATTTTTAGCTAGGAAAGTTAAGACAGCACCTGAGGACAGCAAATGGATTATCTTGGACAGAAATAATTTTGTTCTGAAAGGTGAAGAATGCTTTGAGAGCTACAGATCTGGATCCAGCTTCCACTAGGAACAAGTACCTTGACAGTGTTGACAAGGAACATGATAATTACATGATTCAGTGATTGTGAAAGAAGATAAATCCAGGTAATCTGAGTCCCTACATTTCATTAAACACAGTCACTCTAAATTAAAACACACAGAATGAGGATAAAGCTGTATAATCTACCTCTTCTGAAGTTCAAACTCCGTCTTTAGGACAAAGTAATCAACATTAATTACATATACTTAATATTGTTAACAGTCTTCCAGGAGAGCTGGTGGGTGGTTCTTAGGTTTTTATATGGTTTTGTGGGATGTTACAGCAAGATTTTCATATCCTCTTGCTACTTGTAGAAGCTGTACTGGGCATCACTGGAATTACTAGTATTGGGCTGTTGAGAAACTGTGTAAAGAAATGCTTCTCTTTGTTTTTATTATTCTGTCTTTTGTGATAACCACCTATATTTGTGTGTCATGTAGAAGTCACCACATGGAAACGGTTCTAGCACCAAAACTTAAAAAAATAGGGCTGAAGGAGAAATAATATTTCAGAATAAATTTCTCAATATAGTGGAAATTTAGGATTTTTTCCTAATGTCTATTGATACAAGATGACAATGTACAGTCTTCTCCTGGGAAGTCAGACAATGCTGAGATAATGCCTTCTGGAGCCTGAACCTGTCCTTTTCTAGTGATTCCTTTCTTCTGCGTTGTTTCTACATCATTCCACAGTACTGAATCAAATTCAGCATATTTTTTTTTTAAATCTTCAGGGTTCTCTGAGATACATGAACAGTTAGCTGGCATAGGGCTGTGGAATGTGTTTGTCTTTGGCAGGAATGATGAAAGGTTTTGCATTAAAGACAAAGTTAATAATTTGCAGCAGCAGGACAGTTTTCAGGAGGACACCCTAGGACTTGGAGTGAAGTTGGTGGAACCTAGAGTGCTTAGACATCTTGGAATCTTCCATCCTATGCTCAAGATGCCTTTTTTTGTGTCCTAAACAATAATCTAGGCAAATTCAATAACTAAATTCTGAAATCGTGAGAGCAGTGACCGCATCCATGGGAGGTTCTGCTCTGCCCAAACAGCTAATGTCTTGTAAAGAAGGTGAGGGAGGTGCTAAGGAGAATTTACCAAACAAACTACAAGTTGGAAAATATAAGGTACTAGCAAAAAATCACCAACTGCTCATTCCTAAATTACATGTTTGTTAAAAGCAGCAGATTTGGCTCATTTTGAAAAAAGGTCACTTTTGAACCATTACTTTGAGAATTAATTAGGAAGGAAAAAAAGCATATGGCTTAATTCTTTATCCCTTGACTTCTTCCTTATCTTTCTCTACGTCTTGACATTGTTTGTTGCAGCTTTTATCGTACTTGCTTCTCTTAAGGGTAAGAGAAGCCCAGCCCGCCTGTGTGTTTCTACAGATCCTGGAATATTAGGGCTTTCAGTCCTGCCTGGAAATGTTAGATACTAATAATATAAATAAATAGCAATGTGTTATATATTTGCATTTCTAATACAGTAAAAGCCAGCATACAGAGGACATACTTATTCTCTATAGACATATTAAGGAGCAAAAATAAATTACTTTTTAAAAGATCTAGCCTTAGAACTGGTGATGTAAACAGAAAGAGAATAACTATAAAATCTGCATTAGCACTGCAAAAAACTGAAGCAGTGATTTTGTATGCTGTCACAATTTCTGCCCCTAAGAACAAAATGTTAATGAGTTATAATTTATAAATTCACTCTCTTCTGATGGATCAGGCCCCATTTTGCTTTTTGTCATGATTATAGCTATGAATTCAGTTTAAGAAATGGTTCTCTGTAAAGCATGCCGTGTTCCATAGAAGTCCACAGAATCAGGAATATTACCTCTGAAGTTTTCTCTTGTTGCTACCAAGAAGAGAGAATAATTGGTTTTTTGGTTTGGAATATGATTTTTGTTGGGGTTTTTTTGTTGACTTTTTGGTTTTTTGGGGGAATAGGGAGACAGGTTTTGTTATTTTAGCTCCTAGTAGGCTTTTTTCGAAAATAAATACAAGTTTGTTCTTGGCAAGCATGGGGTGAATTAAGCCTTCTGTAAAGGTTAAAATAATAGTTAATTGGTTGTAGATCTTAATTTATTGGGCATTTTTTTTGTTGTTTTCTATTTACCTCTATATTAATTGTGTAGCGAAAAAAAACCCTTCAAATGCCTTTTGTGAGAATTGTAAAAATAAACAAATTGCAATTTTTTCAATCCTTCCATAGGCTTACAAATGCATCTTAGCAATACAAAATTAGTATGATCATACCTCATTTCTCAAAAGCTTAGAAAAACAAGTGCTGACAATGGATCCTTGACAAGTTCAGGAGCAGGAAATTCAGACTTGTCCATCAGGGACAGAACAAGCTGGAGACTTTGAGTGGCTGCACAGCAGCTCTGCAGAGCAGCATCAGAAGGTCCCAGTGGCCACAAGCTGAGCTGAGCCAGCCACCTGCCATGGCACTGGGAAAGGCCAACCACACCTTGGGTTGTCTTAGCCAGGGCATTGCCAGCAGGTCAAGGAAGGTCCCTGTTCTTTGTTCAAGCATTTCTGAGAGACATCTGGGGTAACTGTACACACTTCTGGGCTCCCTGGGGCATGAGAAGCCACCCCTCTGGAGTGACCCTTGTGGGGGTCATGGCGAAGGGAAGAGCATATGGCTTGTGTGGGGACGTTAAAGAAATAGGGTTTGTTTAGAGGAGGTGGGTAAAGGGGTCACTAATTGCAATCCTCCATCATCTGAAGTGAGATTGCTGAAGAAAAGAAAGTCAGACACTTCTCAGAGATGCCTGGGAAAATTTCAGTTGGATGTAAGAAAAATTTTGCATGGAGATTGGTTGGGCACAGCAGCAGGTTTCCTGAAGACACAGTAAAACCTCTGTCTGTGGAGATTTTCAAAGTTTAACTGGAAGAGACCCTGAGCAACCTGACTCATCTTTAAAGTTAACCAGCCTAGAGCAGGAGGCTGGGTTGGGTGTTGGCTGGGTGTCGCTTCTGACCTGAATTTTTCACGTTCTGTGATATTTTGGATTATAAGCCATCACCACTGTCAAACTTAACTAGTTCATAAGGATATATTATTGGGAAATTTTAGAGTTGGATGTTTGTAAATCTCTGCTGTTGCTGATTGAATGGAGCTTAATTTCAGTCTGTAATATAAGCATACAGTATTCCTGTCAGTTCTTCCTTCTTATCTTTTCTGATGGCTGTGACCACAACTTGCATTATACCGAGCTTTCAGTTCTTCCATTCTTAGCATCTTGGGATTTTTATTTTTAAATGTTTACCTTGAAAGTGTCTGTTTTTCTCATAATACAAAAAATACAAAATGATGCACCATTTTTCCATTAAGAGGTAGAACTGCATTATATTCCAGAGATCCTGTCCTCTTTCAAAGAATATGCTGTGTTTTCTTCACTAAAATGTTTATTCAGAAGAAGAAAGATGGGTGTTTTACTTTGAAGTCATTCTGCAGCTATTTTCCCATAATGACACAGTATGGATTTTTTAATGGAGTATGTGGTATATGTTGAAAATAAAACATCTCTGACTTAATCTAAATTTTTTTTGAGTCTAACTGGAGCTGAGAGAAGCTGGTATTCTCAGGAATGTCTCTAAAACTCAAGAGGTTTATTGATTGTTCAGAGCCATATAACTAATTTTAAAAGAAATATAGCAAATAAGAAAAGAAATTGGAAGTGGCAGCAGTAGTTAGATTAGTAGCAAAACTCAGGAGTAACAGGCTGGAGTAGCTGTTGGATGTAAATGAGCCGAGAGACTCAGTAAAATGTGTGAAATGGAATGTAACTGTTGTGCGTTAGTAAGGGAAGAGGGTGTGTAACTGCATTACAATACAGGATACCTGAGCAAATAACACTTGCATGTATGCTGGGAGATCACAGTCATGCTCTCTAACATTCACACCTTCCCTTCTCCTACATTCTTGTTTGCAGCCTCTGTTCCAACAGCCCTTAGGAAGAGCCTCCAGAATTAAACCCTGAGACCATTAGTATTTTCTTATTCAGTTGTTTTGGGGTACTTCTGTCGTTCTACCCACAAGATTAAGCCAAAAAGCAGGTTTTTATCACATTAGAGTTGTTTGATTTGGAGTTTCCCATTTCCTTTCGTTTGATAAGTAATGAGATTTGAAACCAGTAGTAGCTGATGTATATGCCATGAGACTTGAGTCTTCATTATTTTCCTTTTTTTAAAATCTCAGCATTCCTTCTTCTTGAATTCATTTGCTTTCTTACCTTACTGGTAATTTTCCAAGTATTTACCATTGACCCCCTACAGACACCATTCTGAGAGGTACAGTCATACAGAAAACTGAATTTTCAAAGCGGTAAGCAGATTGTTCTTACGGTAGCTGTCCTATGCCCAGTGGTATGGAAACATACTGTGATAAATGTGAGCATTAGGACATGCAGATTATGTCTCATTATAATAACACAATAGACAGTTTATTTTCCACGTAGAAAAGATGGCAAAATGAAAGGCTTAAGCTCTGTTTCTGAACTATAAAGTTATTGCTCACTACGAACTAAAAATTGCTGAGAAAGATCCTGAAAATGAAAGATTTGTTTTAGCAATTGACGGGCATAGATATTGCAGATATTTCTCCTGCTTTGCGTTGAGCCTTCATACTTGTCACAGTGGAATAACTGATCAGTCATTGTAAAACTGCCAGATTTCTTGTGCTGTAGTGCAAGTTGTGCTTTGCTATTGTCCTTGTCCTCTTTGTCACATTGTTCTTTCACAAGCTTCAGTGTTTGAGAGTGTTCTGGCTCCCATACATGGGTGATTTGGGGTTGGCAGCATCTTTTGTTTTGCTTTCGTATGTTTTACAAAAATCATCTGTCAGAGAGAATGATTTGTCCATGATGATTTTAAGCTCTTGAACATGGTAATTTGTTGCTACAGCTGTTCTTCTGTTATAACTTGCATTGTCAAACCTGGTTTGGGTGTGCCTCTGCACATTGAGTGAGTAATTTGCTCTAAATAATTGAAGATACCTTGATGACAACAGCTGTTTGTGGGGCCAGCTCCTATGCTTTACTCGCAGTAGGAACTGTTTTTTCCTTTGATGTAGATATCCCCATGCTTAGTTTCCATAAATGTGATCGCATTTGCATTTTATTGTGACTAGAATATAATACTCAGACAGTATGGCAGTGTGCTCGAGTTTCTTGGAGTTTTAGGCAATTTAGAAAACTTACTGCAGATAATTGTTTTCTCAGAGAAAGTAGTGTCTTAAATTTGTGTGTCTTTATTGTTTCCATCATACCATGTTTGTGATCATAATTGTTCTTTATTAATCTGTTCTGATTTTTGAAATAAGTTCTTCATCTTTTCTTTCTCTGTTAAAGGCTTTTGTTGGTAGTGAGGCAAGTGAAATAAAAGCAGTGGGATGGATAACAGTCAAAGAGAAAGAATAAATTAAAATATATATTCTAAGTAAAATTATAAATATCAAACCCTGTTAGAAATTAATTCTAATTGAAAGGGGCAACAAAAGACGTTTTAGGCTTTTTTTTTAACCATTTCTTAGTTGTTTATTGTTTTAAAGAATGAGAACATCAGCCAAGATCAGGCATGACAGGAGAAAAGAAAGCAAATTGTTACTGTACAGTTTATAGGCAGAGAGTATCAAAATTTATTAAGCTTTTTAGAGGTGAATTATTTTGAATCTGAACTGAACAAATGAGGTTGAACTTGATAAATGAGCTTGAACTTGTAGTACCTTTGCGAAATGCAGATGATAATGTCTTTAAAATAAATTACTCATGAATAAATCAAGATGTTGAAGTTGCAAAAGGTGAGAGATGGTATAATAGGGAAATTCTTTGACTAGGAAATTGTTTCTGAGACCTTTCTTTATAGTATATGTAAAACGAATAGCGAATATCATGAATGAGAAATATTTTAAATGTCAGATACTGATAACATTGGAGAAAAAATAGTTGATGGCAAAAATTATCGTATTGAGAGGTAGTGTGTTGGTTTAGGGCTAGTAAAAGGCAAATGCAGATTAAATTTAGATAAACGAAAAAGAATAGGATTGCAAACAATAACATAGAAGGTAGAAGAAATATCAAATGAGATAATTATGCAGGATATCAGCTTTGAAAGGAAATGGGGTTGTAGATAATATCCTGTCTAATTAGAATACTTATAAAGAAGGTCACATGGTCTAATTTCAGCCACCATAGACCCTGCAGGCTCCTTGTATAGGTGGTGGAAAACAGTTGATGTAACTAATATAATGGTGCAAATACTCATCTTGCCTTTCTCTCTGAACTTTCCTAAGTATGAGATTAAAGGCTGGATTAAAACCACATTCTAATTGTACAGTTGTTTTAACTGGAAGTGAGCACTCCCAGTATAGTATTCCCCACAGACAAGTCTTTGAGCTTAATTGTCACTTCAGCTACTGGTAATTGATTTTTAGATATCCATTTTTTCCACCATTGCTATCCTAAAATAAAAGTCTTCAAAACCAGGTAAGTCCTGCAACCTTAGGGTCTGTTAGAGCTCTGATGAGAAAGTTGGTGGCTCTTAGAAAAGGTTAGTGAATAAGGAAGAGGTAACTAAACTAGATTATGCCCATGAAAGACTGGCCTGTGGGCAAAAAGATGAGATTTCATACTAGTAAAAGTAGAAGGATACTGATCTACCCAAGAAAATGATAAATAATAGCACCTTGTGCAATTCAAAAAATGTCCTTGATATCTACAAAGCAGTAATCCTAGGCAAAAATGAAGCTATACAGAGACAGTAAATCAGGTAAGATTATTTCTTTTTGAATTCTTAATTTGTTTCTCTGTTTGTGTAATGTACAGTAAAATATTTGAATGATTTCTTCATCAAATTTGGTTTTGCAGTTCTCATTGCAAGGATCACATATACCTTTCCTTGGTGGTTTTCCAGAATCATTATAGTATTGGTAAAGTTTCACATTTGAGAGACAAATATATATTAAAACCCAATTGACTAATAGTGATGCAATATCTTGTTATGTAAAAGTCAACAATGCCATTATTCATTTACTTTTTATTTGACAATAGTAAAACCACTGTGGTTTTATCTTTCTAGCATAAAGTGAGAATAAAAGTGAAGAACAACAGAACTCAGTGGTGCTATTATATTTCAGCAGATTGAAGTTTTCAAAATGCCACTTCGGCTTCTCTCCAAATGAAAAGAAGGTTGATTGTAGAGACAATAGCATATTATATCTTCAGGAAAAATAGTTCAGAAATATTTGAAAAGATCAAAGAAGTGGCAGCATTGCTAGAACCATCATGCAGAGAGTTTATTTGTATTGCTGAGAACTGTAGATATTTTCATTTACTGAGAAGGGAACTGTAAATACGCAATATTGCTTTTTATGTTACTAACTCCAGTGAGTTACTGTTTAATTGGTATACAGAAAAAATTCTGCCAGAGAGTTTACAACCAAATGCTATAATGAAATGTCACTACTTTTTAAAAAGTGTTACTTTCCCTTGGTTAGCTGAAGTACTAAATCCATTTCAGTAAATGAATCTATTGATTTTAGCTTAATGTGTTGTAATAAAAATATTTGAGCATGTTCTCAGTGGTAGATTCATGAGATGTCGTGCTGGATTCTGTACCAGCAACGATGTGAGATTTTTCTCTATTTTTCGTGCATGAAGTAGTGAAGTCAGCATTATTCAGACCAGAATTAATTACCTGGAGTCTGCTGGAAGGCAGTTGTCTCACTTAACTGTGCAGAAGTCATCCATGGTTCTCACTGGGTCAGCCAAGACCCTGATGGTGCTTTAAGTGAGAGGCAGTGAGGCTCTAGACAAACAGAGCTCTTGAATCTCTTGCCCCTTGCAGAAGCAGTTAATACAGACCGTGGTCCTCACTGCCTTGAGGATCTGTCCACTGCCTGCATGTTCCTGCTGCACCACACAAGAAATAAAATGCCCTATTAGTGTTGTACATTAACCTACCCAGGTGTAATTTAACAGCGATACACACAAGTGCAACCCAGCTTCTGCTTCATTTAGTTAGTGGGTCATGGTTAGCCATGCTTGATTGGTGATCATTGCAGGAGCAGATTAACTACATGTTGTAGCATTTCTTTTAAACCTTTCTGGGGTGTAGGGAAGAGACTGGTCTGTAGCTCAAATAATGTAAAGGAATATGCAAAAGCAGGATTAGAGGCAAGAATGTTTTTATTCTTTTAGAAAATAATGCAAGGTACAATGCTGTATTTTACTACATTATTGCATTCTCTTTCCACCTGTTGCACTTTAGATACCATTAATGCAATAGAAGGGGGGTTCAGAATAATTTAACTTCGATAGAAGGAAAGCAAAGGACATCCCAGATAAATTTAGAAGGACGTTTATAGATCAGTGAGTCAGGTTTTGGATTTACAATACTAAAGTTAGTGCTAATGCAAACACTAAAGCAAACAGACCTTGAATTACTTAATTATTACCTTGTTAATATTTCATTCAGAACTTTAAAGAAAAATCTGTACTAATTACTGATTAGTAATTAGTGCTAGTAGTTATAGCAGTAAACTACCAACCAAGGCTTTTTCATTAATTTCCTCATTGTGTGCACTGTTGCCTGACAAATCAACTCCCTTTTACCTTGGACTTCTCAACTGCAGAATTACGTACATACGGCTGTTTTGTCTAAGGCACATTAATGAAATGAGTTTAACATTACAAGTTACTTATGCACATTACAAGTATATAAGTGTATAAGAATACACTTTGAGATTATTGGATAGCAGGTTTACAGAGTTACCATTGCTGTGTTTTTTGTTTTTGTGTTTGTTTTTTTTTTTTTTTTTTTTTTGTTTTTTTTTTTTTTTTTTTTTTTGTTTTTTTTTTTTTTTTGTTTTTTTTTTTTTTTTTACTCTTTTCTTATATCTGTTCTTCTAGGGAAGAACCTTTAAGGATTTTTTTCCTGGATGGACTTGTTAGTGTCACTGGCTGTCTCTAGAGAGGGCTTATGGTGTTACTTGAAACACTATTACATCATGTGAAAAGCAAAACAAATGTTTCTAACTGTATTTGTTAGGGAACTAAAGCTGTTTTGGTCCTGGGCCTTAGGTAGGGGAGAACAGCAGGTCAAACACAAGTGTAGCAATTGAGCAGGGCACTCAAATGAGGCTCAGAATTATGGGGAATTTAAGAATTGGCCCGTGCAGAGATCATTGAAGGAATCAACTTTATGTCATTGCAGGAATCAGCTTTATGACAAGAGTTTTCTTGGAGATGTCATATGATTAGAAAACTCAAGAGACTTTCCTTGGCTTTGCTTGACTTAGCCTTTGCAGACCAAGTGAGTGCAGTCGTTTAGTGAAATAAGAATGAAGACTAAATGTTGCTTGCTTACTTTGTTATTGATCCCACATATAATAAAAAAATGTATGAACAAAGCCATGAAAAGTGGGCTTTCCCAGACTTCCTATCTTTCAAGGCTTTGGCAGGACCAGCTATTAAACCATTAATTATTTCCTGTTATCAGCACTCGCCATTCAAAGTTGCAATCTCTGTTAGCTGATAGTGAAACAAAAATTGGATATGGTCCTTATTCATTTCTATATTCATTCTAGAAACACTGCTGCCCAAACAGTCCAAGAAGTTTATAGGTTTCTCAAACCACATCTTGCGAAATCCATTATATCTTTTGTAGCCAGTCGTGACTCTTGAAAGTCCATGAATATTGTCCATTCCTCTGCCTCATTATTACTGCAGTCTATATTGCCCCACCCCACATCCATTACTGTGGTGTCCTGGGGAATCTGGCTTCTAAACTCATTAATTACGAGTCATGGAAAGGAAAGAGGAGCTTGTAATAAAAGGTAAAGCAGTAAGAATGCCTCTATAGCTTCGTTTATTGACAAATTTGTGCCGTTGATAGATTAGCCCTTGCTTACCTTTCTTTCAGCAGGCTGACCTCATCAGCTGGCAGGCACTCTAAAACCATTTGCAGTTACTGAGCCACAATGAACTTCTCTGTCGAGCCCCTTACATTCTGTAGCCCTACAGTGATCAAGAAGACCTGTGTGCTTAGATACTAGATTGTAGGTCAGATTATACATCATGTCATTAATTGCTTTTGAAGAAGGAAAAAGCTTTCTGTGTCTTAAGCCTCAAAGCCAGTTAGGCTTTGAAGTTTTAAAGGAAACCATTCAAGAAAGGGGAGGGAGTTCATGCCAGCTCAATACTATAAAGGCAGATGAGAAGTGGGTTAGGGCAGTTGACTTTCACTACAGCACTTCCTTTGATCAAAGCTAATTTTTGAAAGTCTGCGTTAAGTCAGCAGCTATTAATCTTTTTGTTGTGGTGTATTATCTGTAATGGGAAAAAAAAGATTATTTTCCTTCTAATTGAAATCTTGGAAGGATGAAAAATCCCTAACATGACTTTTGCCGCTTTTCCCCAATACATCTTTGCTTTATTGTTTTGATGTCATAGCACTGTGAGATTATTTTTGTTGTTGTTATCATTGTTTGGCTCCAGTTGGCTTTGTGTTGTATATTATTGCAGTGTTTCATCAAGGCTTTTATCAGCTTCCTCATTCAATTGGTTCTAACAGTCATCTTAAACTCATCCTATTAAAACTCATTATTTAAAAAAATGAAGGCAGTCTCAGCAGGGTTGTGAAGTCCAACCTCAGCAATTAAGTATAAGAATGCCCCCTCAAAATGTCAGAGTTTTAAAAATCATTGCAGTTTGACTTCTTTTGTCATGTATTACAAAAATAAAAGTTTGATCTTTATTATTGTCATGGTTTAAGTCCATCCAGCAGCCAAGCCCCATTCAGCCGCTCACTCACTCGCTCTCCCCCAGCAGCAGAACCTGGGAAAGAATAGGAAGGATAAAGGTAGAAAACTCATGAGTTGAGATAGAGACAGTTTAATAGGGAAAGCAAAAATTGTGCACACAAGCAAAGCAAGGAATGAATTCCCTGCTTCCCATGGGCAGGCGGGTGTTCCACCATCTCCAGGAGAGCAGGGCCCTATCACACCTAACAGTGATTTGGGGAAGGCAAACACCATCACTGCAAATGTCCTCCCCTTCATTCTTCTTCCACTGCCTTATAAACTGAGCATGATGTTCCATGGTCTGGAATGTCCCTTTGGTCAGTTGGGGTCACCTGTCCTGGCTGTGTCTCCTCCCAGGCACCCCCAGCCCCCTCCCCAGCCTGGCAGTACAAAAATCAGAAAAGGCCTTGGCTCTATGTAAGCCCCACCCAGCAATAACAAAAAACATCTCTGTATTATCAACCCTGTGTTCAGCACAAATCCCAAACACAGCCCCATGCCAGCCACTGTGAAGAAAATTAATGCTACTCCAGCCAAAACAAATACATACTACAAATAAAAACCTTGAAAGTTTTGTTAAAAAATACAGTGTTCTTCTGCTGTAAGAGACTTCTCTGATTTTAAGATCTGACATTCTTCTAAGAAAACCATTACATGTACTTTGTAAAAGCTATGATGAGCAAGACTGAGCTCTCCTCTTTGGCTCAACCCTTTGGTTCTTAGGAGACTTGGCTAATGACAATCCATTCAGTCTAATGGAGTAGATGGGGATCAAAAGAACTTCTGTTTCCTACAAGTCCTGTAAATCTCTCTATGTTCTAGTGTCAAATTTGTGAGTAACTAGGAATTGCCTCTGAAATTTATGAAGAAAAAAGTTACTATTTTTTGTAATATGTTCTAGGCAAAACCCAAAACACAAATATGGGAGATTAAAAGCAAGTTTGCTATTTCTGGTCTTAGTTTATCTGCACATTCTCTCTGTACAGTCTCAACGTTTTCAAGTATTAATAGGATTTCTAGATGTTGAAAAGATTTATAAATATATAATCTTGCTCCCTACCCCCATTTTTCTAATAATGCTTGCATAGCATGTTTAATAATTTACATATCACTTAGATACCAGTATTTGATAAAGTCAGTATGCCAAATTCAGCCTCCAATGATATATATTTTTTGCTTGCTTAATATAGTGCAAAATACAAAGTAAAATTTTGATTATATCTTTCTTAATGTTGTTTTTCAGTAACGTTCTGAGGCAAAGAAATTTGAACCATGTGGGAATCAGATCTGCTAAGAAACCTGTTTGGGCTTTGTTAGGCAGTGAAGTAGACATATGAATATATTACATATGATTATCATAAAATTAGGGCCTGGAAATGGAACAGTCATGCTGCTGCATTTTAGACAGTACATTTATAATAAGCTGTAATAAGGTAAACACTTTGAATGGATATAAGAGGAGGCATTACTTGTGATCACAAATGTATGTTCAGTTCATGCTTTTGAAGCTCAATTTAACACGGCAAACAAATTTCCTTAGAGTGTTGACACAGTTGTTCTCAGTGGTAAATTTTGATTTATGGGGAAAAAACTTTAAGCAAGTGGGTTTTGGGATCTAAATGGAAGAAAAGAATATGATTCTTGATGGCTGTAATTTGAAAGCTGTGTGTTGTTACCAGCAAAACTGTGTTTAAAAGACTCACTTGCAATTACTTGATACTCTGGATTCTAGTTTAGATTTCTTTTGGTGTATTCTGATATGATTTGGCATCTTTCTGAAAGAGTGTAAACCTGTGGTTTCTAAGGACATTAGAGAAGCTAGATAAGAAATAACAAGAATTAGGTTTAGACCCCAATCCTGATGGCACTAGTGTGGGCTAATTGATCTTCTGAAGCTGCTCAAAGGCATGTAACTTACAAGGATAAGAGCTTCTAGAGCTGGATCCCACATGTATAGCCGTCAGATAGTGGGAAGCTCCTGATAGCCCTGCCCTGTGGAGTCTCCCTCTAACCCATCCCTGGTTGTCTGACATCAAGTGACAGAATCCCTTGTATGGTGTAATAAGTACAGGTAAAACAAGATTAACTTAGACTCCTACAATAGCGAGAGTTTGGGTACAGAGAACCGATGAAAAACAGTAATATGAGAAAGTACCTTGTAAAATCTATGTGGGAGAAGCACAAACAGTTGTTTAGAAATCCATCCTATTCAAGGTGAATTCCAGCATGGGGAAGGCAGCAAATGTCAGAAAAATTAATCCTATTCTGACACAATCATCTAAGTTCTCTTTCATTTATTTTGAAGTGTAGGAGTAGTGTTGCCAAAGTGATTATAAAATAGTGATAGCATTGCTTTGTCTCTGGAAGACTTGTTTGGGTTTCTATGGATAAATTATTAACAAGATTACAGTGGCCGTGTGTCACAAGATTTCTTGGTAGCATGAGTGTAAGTACCTGAGGGGTAATTAAGATTGGGTTTAGAAAACATAATGGGGGGTAAATGCTTTCCCTGTGGTGTGGCCACAAACTATCTCTTTCTTCTCCATTTGCAACTGAGAATACTAAGCCTTAAGAAATTAATAATTTATGAATGAGCTAAGTGGTGTTTTCAAACTATATTCTTTACTAGTAATGTATAACTCTTGTCTCCTGGATCTTTGTGTCTCATTATGCAGCACTCCGTGTTTGGGGCAGGATCCCTTTTGCAAAAGCAGTCTGAGTGAACAAAGCACAATTGAGGGTTAAGACTGGCTTTCACAAGCTAGCTCATAGCAAGTAGAGGTACAGTCCTCAAAATGTATCAGGCTGTGAGTGAAATATTTTCTCACATAATCATTTCTATATTATTATTTCAGCTTTTTTTACCAGATTGCACTGTATATCCTTGTTTTCTTCCCCCTCATATAGTTGCTTAGCTTTCTGATGGGGTGGCTTTTTCTTCAGAAACCTCCTGTGAATTCCTTGTCCTTCGTGGAAAGGTGTTTTGGTTTTTTTGTTTATTAGTTTTTTGCATTAGTTTTTTTTAACCTGCTGAACAGTTCTGCAGTTTGCTATAGCCTTTTACTACTATGCTTGCAGCTGCCTGTTTTTCTTTGGAACTTAAACACTTTCAGTACTGATTCCAGGGATTATTATTATTAGCACAATTATTTATGATGTGCCAAGTGCAAGGTGGCTATCTTTAGCCTCTGCAAAGTTAACCCAGGTGCTTGCAGAGCATTGTTTTTCCATCTTCCTACAAATTCATGACTGTAGAGCAGGTGAAGCTCTGTTTGCACCAAACACACATTCTCTCTGCAGTAAGGTCACACTGACAACTTGCTTTGAGAGCTCTGTTGCTGCTCTTTTAATGCCTGGGTGTTTCTGCAATTCTCCTGAGAGTTTCTTACTCTTTCATCAGCATGCTGAGGGTCAGAATTATATGAGCTGCTTTTTCAATAAGACTTTATTTAAGAACTTGTCACAGCAGAGCTATGCCAAGATCACAAATCCTCAGCACAGAATTCTTCCATTTCTCAGTTTCTACAGAGGTGTACAGATTTTTTCCCTTTAACCCAGAGACTTGTGATGATCAGAGTGCAGGGGCAAGGGATATTGATCTAGGAGGACAATCATTTATTACTTTGTTTCATTTAACTGTTCAAGATGTGTATGGACACCCAAATCTCTGTATCTCATTCTTGATGTTGATTAAAAGAAAATAGGATTTTTTTAAAGCTTTAGCGTTCTCTCAGAAGTTAGGTGGAGATGGCAATGTCTAGGAGGAAGGTCAGCTGCTCTTTGAGTAATGTAGACACCTGAGTTATAATGCCCAAAAGTGTTCAAAGAGTTTATTGGTTTGCTGTGGCAAATGCCTTTACCACTGAGTAAAATGAGATGTATAAAAGTATTTAAAAAATAATCTTCTAGATTATCTAGAGTGATCATTGAGGAAAACATTTGTGTAAACACATGTCTAGTTCCACATCTTGGTCTAAGCAGCTACCAGTTACCTGCTTTGTCATAGATACCAGTGTGTTCCTCTGAGAGTCAAAAGCAAAGCTCAGGAAAACATTGGTTTCTTACAAGATAGTTCAAATGGTGTTGCAAGGTCAGGTATATAGGAGACTTTCCAGGATACATTAACAAACCTATTTCCAGCTGGCACTGAACATCATCAAACTTGTAATATCACTGATAAGAGGAACACTTTTTATTTCTGATGTTTCCATCTGTCACTTGCCTGGAAAACCCCAGGACTCCAACCCATTATATGTATCAGAAGGCAGTATATTTTTAATTACTGCATGTAAGAATGAGAGATTCTTTGAGAAAATATTACATATTAAAAAGAAAGACTAAATCATGACCTGAGAGTGCTAGACACTGGAAGTCAAAAACAAACAAAAAAAATCCACAATTTTAAAAAGCCTCATTCTTGAAATTTGGAAACATGATTTTTCTTTTTTGCTTTTCCCATGATTCTACAGTGCTTGGTGTTAACATTGTGGTTTTAATAAGGCATGAACAAAAGTGCTAAAATTTTATATTTCTTAATATTCTTTTTTGGTAATGACATCTCAAAATTGGAGAATTTCCATTTCCCATGTACATAAGAAGCAACATAGTTGCACTTAGAAGGCTTTATTAATGTTAAATAACCATCTCAACTGCATTGTGTTTACCCAAGCTGATAACCATTTTGGGTAATACACTCCTTAAAAAGGAAACACAATCAGTATGTTTAGTTTAGCAAGAAATCTATGGTTTGATAAAATAATCTCTTGAATCGTATAAAGAAATAGATATTAAGCTGCATTACAAAATCTGTTTGGGCTTGAGCAAAAATGCAAAGCAGATTAACTGATTAACTTTTTCCAGCAGACAGTATTCATGTGGTTCAGTGTACACGATTTATGTGAATAGGCATTTAGTAACCATCTTGTAAATTTTTTGTTCTTTGAGAAGTTTGACTATGAAAATCATTAGTTACTTTATATGAATGGGGAAAAAGTTCTTCAAAAGCATCTGAACAAAGTCCAAGAGTCCAAAGAAGAAGCACTAAATTAAGATCTTGGGATCTGTGTTAGGGCTGGGCTGTGCCCTGTAGGTGCTGGGGCCTCTAATAACTTCATGTCTACTGACTGTCTCAGATGGTCTTACTCAAATCATTAGAATTTCTTATATTCATGACCTCACCGGCAATCACATATAAGAGTGCTTTCAAAGGATCCTTGTTTCTCAGACCTCATTTCCTCTAAATTGCCTTGGTTTGACATGAATGTCCTTGGAGTTCATCACCTTTAAGTGTATGGTCTTTTAAATTATCTTGCTTTGTGTTTGGCTTATCTTTCTATCTTCAGGAGCTGTTTTATTTTGTTACTGCTGCTTCTTTATTTTTTCTGTCTCCATCCTGTTCCTTCAGGAAGTCTTGGCCTCTCTTCGTTTCCTCAAATTCCCATGTAATTCTTCTTTTTGTTCCTTGACTGTTGTGGTTGCATCTCCCTGATCTTCAGATGTTGCCCTCTGCTGTGGAGTCATAGTACCAGTGGGCAGCTTAATTCTCCCTGTTGTCTTGGACATTCCACACCACTGGAGAAGTTTGGAAATAAAGTCTATCATACTTAGCAGTTGTGGGCAGTCACAGCATTGGAGACTAATGCAGAAACTGGAATTCGAGATGTGGTGTTTTGCTTTAGAGGTTTTATTTACTAGGTTGTCATTTGTGGCTGAATATATCCCAATACCCTCAGAACAAGGAGCTCACACATCTCATGGTTTTGGACAGTTCTTACAAAAATGTGATAAGTTTTTGCAGGGTGACCTACTAAAGGAGGTGTGGGACACCAGTTCTCCTGCAGTAAGAGACTGGGAATCAACCAAAAGGTTTCTCCTTCATGACCACACAGCTAATAATTTATTTTGGGTTGTTCCTTTTTCACTTGTTTGTTCGCTTTGGCTGTGGGAATGTGTCCTAATGGAGAAAATGTAGTTATGATATCAGTAAGAGGAAGAATTACATTCTGGGCCTTATGTAGCAGCTCTAAACTTTTCTCGCCTCTAGGCATTGGAACTTATGTTTAAAAAAAGAAAACAAACAGTTTGTGTATTTGAGCATTTCAAAAGGAAATGCCTTCATTGCTCATGCTAGCTATCAAAAGGCAGATCCTTCTTAGAAAATAGAAACCGTTTGCATTTAGAATACATCTTGCCTTTATGTTATGGTTCCTTTTACTTTTTAATTCTGTATTTGAAAATAAAGATGGTTTTAATTTTGTTTTTTAATTTTGTAGGATTTCAACAGCTGCTTTTGCTCATTTTTTCTGTCATGGAAGTGAAGGTTTTCTGTGTCTGCTATTATGATCTTTTCTTCTGGGACCTTAAAAATTGGCTGATGACTAGGGGTGTGGAGTAAGAATAGAAACGTGTGGATTGAAGAATGTTTTTCTATCTGTGTTTGGTAATAGAGGGGAAAGTGCAGCAAAAAGGCGTTTAAAGAGAGAAAGAATTTGAAATGGAATGTTTTAAGATTTTGCTTACAAACATCACTTTCTTTAAAGGGGATTATTTACTAAACTGAAATCATTTCAATTGCTTAGAAAAAAAGCATGCATATGGAAACATAAGGCTTCTTTCAGCCAAGTCTCCATTTATGTAAAGGCTTATCTCCTTTTTTCTTTCTAAAGAACTTGAAAATGGGGAAAGTAGATGCATTTGTGCAATTTAAGCTTGTTCACTGTAGACATGCTTTCTGAAATACTAACTTAATAACCTTAAAATCTAAATTTGCACTGTTAGTGCCTCTTATGTGGGGTAGGGGCTTGCTCAGGGATTTCATTCTCTTTCAGGGTTAAGGGTGATGAGACTAATGTTTGAGTGGAATGACGGACCAGTCTGACAGTCAGATGCCCTGTGGAGAGACACAGAAAAGCATTGGCAGCTGATAGTCAGCAGAGATAGTAAAGGCATCTTCATTAGACTTGGAGCTAACTACATTCAATTTAAATGGTTTCTTCTTTCTCAGCTGGATATATTAGGGTTTTTTTTTTCACAATTTGCTCTAATTACAATAAATTGTGGCTGCATATTACTCATCTCAAAATGACTCTGTTATTCAGCCTGGCAAGAAAATTTGAAATGGGTTAGATATTTTAATTTCTTTAATATATTTTTAATTTCTTTCAGAACATAGGGGATAGAAGAAGCCTGGAAAATGAGAGATTTCCTAAGCCTTAATTTTCTTCATTCTTAGAAAAAGAAATAAGCTTATGCCACTGAAGTTCTTCCCAGTGAATGGCCCAGATGATGGTGGTGGGGGAAGCCTTTCTCAGGGCGGGGAAGATATAATCATGTAATCTGACATTCTTAGGCAATGATCTTGTATTACACCAGTCTGATTTGATAATGAACTGTTGCTGAAATGGGGATGCAGCTCAAGCACATTTTTTTCCAGGCACACCTTACAGACTAGCAGTAATACAGTGAATCAGCTTCCAAAAGAATGCTCCTCTGTGTTTTTGGAAATTATTTCTATTGGGCAGATAGGCTGGTTCCTGATAATTAGATCAAGTACAGGCAGGAATACTGAACATTGCTGCTGCTGAACAATTTCCTTCCTCTTGAAAAGAAATAAGTGTACAGGTTGGTGTTTGTCCTTGCCCAGGACACAGTTGTTGCCCAGACCACTTCTACTGTTCTGATGCACACCACGTCTGTCCGCCCCATGTCCAAGACTTGATCCTTTGGGGTTCTAATTCTGACTGGCTGTCTGAAAATAGGCTAAGGAATAAATGTTTAATTAAGGCAGGCTCCGTGGAGTCCTTAGTGTGGTGGAAGTTTCTGTCTTGAAATTGCTGAATGCTGGTTCAAGGCCTTTTATCAGCAGTATGGCAGAAACACTGGCACTCTACCAGCACTGAGGATAAGCATTTTGGCTGAGAACTGCCATCATTCCTAATTCACCTTCTGTGAAGCACTAGAAGCTAGAAGAAGTACCTCTCAGGAAGAGAAGTGATAGTGCATTATTTGAATACTGCTCTGGACTGTAATACTTAAAGGGAAGAAGGAGGGATGAACACACTGCAAAGGGAGAATAAAAAAACACCGTGCTGAGCAGCTCACAATTAATTCCCAAAGGGAAGGCATTTCTAGACAGTTAAATTTAGGGTTTCCCTGTCCCACTTTGAATCTGAAATACTAGAAAGTAGTATGTGCATGGTAGGTAGATGTAGGGTCTGAATTATGGATACAAGAATCACTGCGGCCTTGTTCAGTCCTTTGTATAAACAATACCTATTTAGAAGTCTACTAAGATGCAATAGTGGAAGAGTGGTTTTAATAGTGAAAGTGTGTTTTGCTCAGAATACTTGTAGTTTTAATCAAATGCCCAGCAGATGCTGAAAGATTCTTTTATATTAGAGTAAGTACCTTTGTAAGATTAAGGTCACTTAACAAAGTAGAGGGAAGAGTAGGTGCTGTATTTCTTCCTTTGTAAAGTAATTGCTACAACTTGCAATTGTTAAAGGCTGTGATCACCAGTTTTCTAATGGGAAAATTCATTTAAGTCAGTGCTTTGGCAGGTGTTCATATTTTGTGGAAAGATCCATCTTCCAGATTGCTAATGAATGGCCAAGCAAGTCTCTCGATAGTTAATAATATTGCTTAATTGCCACAGTCAGATAAAGCTGCCATCTAATTTATTGCTATTCTGAGCATCTGAACACTTGAAGAATGATAGGTCATGAGAAAACCTTATGAGGTGGGTGGTTAGTTGAAGTCATTACCTGCAATTTTATGCATTTCCTTCTCCATCAGGTGATCTTTCTAACATTTCCCTGCTTTGGCAGAAAATCAGACGTGTGGCTATACCTCCTGCTGCCCTCACTTGACTAGACAGCTGTTTTCAAAATAATATACCTTCCCAAGGCACTGCACAACCAGGAGTTTCTTACTGGGTTTTTAGTATCCATTGTACACTGAAAAAGGATGTGTTTTCCTGCATGCACCAAATGAAGCATAATGCATCCATAAACATGTGTCAGTCAAACCGCCAGACTGCATGTAGCTTTTCAGTGCAGATGGAAGAAGTGCAGTGCTGTGCAGAGCATTCTGCAAAGGAAAAGATTGCTAATCTGAGCAATCTAATGATCAACAGAAGACACAAATTTCACTTAGGGAATAAATGATTTGAGGAAAATAACTCTTTGCAGGTGCTGGAATGGATAAAGAATAGTGTGTGACTCAAAAACTTGACTCAAACTCTGTCAGTCCTGCAGCAGGACAGGGCTCAATTGTAAGCGAGTTTTACAAAATTTTCTTAAAGTTCCATGTTCACTTGACAAGTAGAATCCTAGGGCTCCTTATCCAGGAGTGAACACAAGTATTCAGATTAAGTATCAACAATGTTAGGATTCTGCTTATCAAATCTTGTACTGTGCAGTGTAGGAGGACTTGATCCATGCTCAGGACCATTTCCTTAATTAATTGTCTTTATCTGGAAGTTAATGGAAAAGGGGTTCATGGGTTTTTCCACTGTATGTGTTATTAAGCTGTCTGGAGACAGCTATGGCCTTTTACAAATCTGCATTTCTCTGACAGTAGTAAACTCCTGTGTCACTGCTCAGGAGCAAGTAGACAACAGAGGTGAAAAATTATGCTAATGAAGTGCAATAACCACCTCCTTTTTATGAGAGCGCTTATGCATAAGATCCTAAATCCAAAGTGTTACATTACCTTGTACAGCTTTTTATTGGTAAAGTATAGCAACTAAACGCAGCTAGCAGTTAAATACAGCTTTATACTGCTGAAGAGGCTCTTTGGAACAAAGTGAAGTACATGGGTAAAATTGTTAAAGCGTTAGATAAGGTTCTCAGGTTTCCATGGTTACATGAAAATTTTTGCATTGTATCATAGATTAGGATGCATAGGATGAAGTAGCCAAAACAACTACGAAGTCCAATGCATATAAACTACATTTCCAAACCACAGTGTTGCCAAATAGAAAGACAAATAGCTCAGGATATTGGCTGCTGACAAATCTATGAATCAATAGAGTCCTGAAGGAGATTTAGAATATATGTAATTTGAAAGTCTGCATTATTTTGAAGTTACAATCTTAATTTTTAAAGACAAATGAAGACAAAAAAATAGAAGAAAAAAACTCAATCATGTAAAGAGTGGAATGATTTTTGTTAGCTTTTTCCAGTTTTGAAATCTGACATTTTGCCATGAGACCTTCAACAAAGAAGGTTGATGAAACATGGATAATACATTTCGTGCACTTAGGCTGGCAGCAGCACTTAAACTGGAAGCAGTTTATTCCCATGGAAACCTATTTGCATTTGGGCCAGAAGTGACTTTTTTTCCCCCCTCTGTTAGCACTGCTGATGTTTTAGCATAATATAATTGCTGAATATTGACAGCAAATTTGAAAAGGATTTTTAAAATGTTGAGTAGCTGAGCATATGTAAAATGGAGATGTATTCTGGGCAATTTTTTTGTGTAGGTTGGAGGTGTGTTGCTCCAAGCAGGGAGCAGGGCAGCTTTTGATCTTCTATTATTTATGCCTAAAAGAACGAAAAAAACAGTGAATTAAAATCTGTTTATCCTAAACAATTATTTTTATACAGGTGACAAAAGAACTCAAACAGTACGACAACAAAATTATAGAGTGCAAATTTGAGAACAACAGCTGGGTCTTCATGAGACAGAGGATAGACAAAAGCTTTCCAAATGCCTACAGCACTGCCATGGGTGAGTAGAACAATTTGCTTTAGAAGTTTCTCAGGCTAAAATTTTAGTATTTTACCTCTGTTCTGTTTTAAGTAGGAAAGGCACTCTGTGTTCTTATTTCTGGTCTGAGTCCTGACTCCCCTAACTTATAGTAGTAATGCCTCATCTTGCAAATGCTTATGTCATCACTAGTTTTTAGATAGCATAAACCTTCTGCCTGCACAGTTATTTGATAAAGTCAGTCAAACCAATTCTCTGATGCAGAATTTAACAGGTAACCCAGAATCAAGTGCCTAAATCTTTGCAGAACTGCAAACACTTGTGCAAAGGTGACTTTAAATGGCAAGGCATGCCTTTCACATCAGAGCCAAGGAAGTTTTTATTTACAATAGCATCACTTCAGCTGAAATCAGTGCCTAGCGTTGTGTTGGCTTGCTGGGATGTAATGCAAACTGGCACATTATGAGTGGAATTAGTTAAACAAAAAATCCATTAAAATGCCAAAACCATTATTTGGCAGATGGGCTAGAAAATTAAGAGGAGAAAAATGTCATCTTGGGCTTCAACAATAGTTACACAAACAATGAAGCAGGGAAACTAGTGAAAGGTGAGGCTATAGTCATGCAGAGTTGCAAGACTTTTATGTTCCTCTACCAAAAAATGTTTTGCCAAGTATTGTAAATTAAAGGATGATATTTTCTTTCAGATAAAGTGTAAGAGTTTGTGTAGAAGTGTGTGCAAGGCTGACTAGCAATAAACATAATGATACTGACTTTGTTAAGTGCCAAAATGAAGTTTAATCATATTTAAGACCATCCTAATTACTAGGGCTGATGTAGGATTTTCTCTAGACCCTTCTACTTGTATTTCTGCCTGAGCAGTGAGTAGATTTTCTTGAATAAACACAATGTGGTCATTTTGCCAGGAGATAATAAATCTTTTGGCACCTTAGGGAACCAGCACAGAGTGTAGCTGAAATACTTGCTGAGCAGTCCTGTGAGGAAAGAGGAATGGACCAGAAAAGTCATACAAGTACGATGACATCTCTTTGTGACCATGACCTAAATTTTTCTTCTCTGGTTTACCTTAATGTTTCAATAGTTAGTTTTCTCTGGAGTTTTTTTTTTTTTTTTTTTTTTTTTTTTTATGAGTAGCATATTCTACTTCCCTTCATTCTTAAGAGCCTATGTATTTGTCCTTTTTCTCTTCTCATTTTCTCCATTTCTAGAGCACTTTTATTACTCTTGACCTTTTTTCCGCCCAAAACACAGTAAACTTCTTAAAAATTAAAAATAAAATAAAATGCTACAGGAAGATTTTTTAAGATATATTTCAAATTTTCTATAGGAATTTTCAGAACAGGAAGTTTTCTTTTGGCTCTGAGTTTTCACTTTTGATCATTTGTCAGAATCTCCAGAAGTTACACTTCTATCATTTGAGACTTCTTTCTCTAGATCCTTTCTCCTCTATTAGCTTTCTCTTGATGAAAAATGCTATTTATTTTTCCCCATGGTTGAAAGAGCAACAAAATAAGCATCTGTCTGAATCTTGCTTTTGGACTTTGTTACCTTTCAAATTGAAAACAGGGGGTCTTTTTGAGTGATTAAGCTAAAGCAGGGCTTAATTGATTAAGCCTTTTTATCAATTAAACTTTTATCATTTAAAAGTTGATACTGAGTTACACCAGTTGCCCTGTGACTCGAATTTTTTTCCTAAATGATTGGTAATCATAATGCTTCCCAACTGCTAAAGTTAAATACTGTGCAACTCCTAAAGCACCTTTCCAGCAAAAATTGTGAGATAATTAAAAATAATGCTAGAAAGATGCTTTATTAATTGTAAAGTAATCCTTTGGTTCTGGTATTCTGCAGGAAAGAAAGGAATGCTTTTGAGAATCATTGTTATTCATAACAATGCTACATGGGAAGTACATTTTAAGAAGTCCTAACGTTTAGTACTCTAGGGGGTCAGTAGATTGTCTTGCATGGAAATTGCATCCTTACTGTGGCCAGCCCTTACATGCTATCAATTATCCTCTAATCATTTTGTGCTTTCTTCCAAGATAGTTGTAGGTTTCCCACTTAATTTCATGCTCTTTTTTTCATTTTTTTTCTCCTCTAAATCTCTCAGGAGGATTAATTATGGGAATACAAAGTTACATAGGAAGATATTAAAAAATATTTCATTTGTTTCAAGTAAAGTAAGCCTATTTATTTGTTCCATAAAATCCCATGGGCTATGACTTACGAACTGTGGTCTGGGGAGTTGTGTTAACTGCCCTGGGGAGTGCCTTGGCGTGCGTGCCTTGGCCACCACGTAGCACTGTGGCTGCTCCTCCACCATATAGTCTGGCTTTCTAGACGTGCCATTTGCTTAGTGTCAGGTCTTTCTGCCCCATGGAGGTATATGGGTTAAAAAAAAAGGACTGTGCGTTGGAAGTTTAGGGTATTTATAGAACTTACTGGTGAGAAATATAAGTTACCATAATTCAGACATTTTCAATATTAGAAGCCAGTGTTGTTTCCATCTGCTTGGATTTGATGTGTGTCTCAAAACCATGTCTCACAAGGCCTTTGTTGCTGTTCCTTGCCTCAATAGGATGTCAGTTCTTGGTGGTTTTATAGTTGTTTCAGGAAGCCTTACACACACGTACCTTTAGTTTGCTTTAGAAAGAGAGACTCCCATAAGAGCAGAGGCTGATGGCATTGCTTTGCTCTCTGGGGGGCAGAGCAGAGATTCGTGACTCCAGACACAACCACCTTGTCAAAGCGTGTGTTTAAGGCTTAATACTTGAGCCAGAGTATGTTGTTACTTTGCCAAGAGGGAGTGAAGTTATTGAAGCACCGACTAGAACAAATCAGTTTAGTTACATGAGAATGTGTTCTTTGTTCCCAGCTGTCTGCAACAGCATCCAGAATCCGGTGACGAAGGAGATGCTGTTTGAGTTCATTGACCGATGTGCAGCAGCTTCCCAAGGACAGACGCGGAAGCACCACCTTGACCCTGACACTGAACTCATGCCACCCCCGCCGCCCAAAAGGCCTCGTACCATAACATAGGGCCTTGGTCTCAGAGGATTGTATGTGTACAGTTCTGCAGAAGGTGACATGCAAGTGTGAAGGCTGGGAAAACAGAGATCTGAATTGCTGTAAATACTTGTGTGTGTTTTTTCAGTTTGGTTTTCGTTTTGTTTTGTTTTTCTGAATTCCACATACAAATGGACATTATTTTGTAACTGATAAATTCAACCTTGCATTATGGTATTTGAAGATTAAATTTCCAAAGGTTTAGACAAGAACCAAGTACAATGAAGTCAGTGGAAAGCTGCCTTGTTTATATATGGATCTCTTTTCACCTTTAATTTATAATGTCAGCAATCTGGAACTGAGGAAATATTGGGATGCCGTACTTTTTAGGAGCTGTGTTTAAAAAAAAACAGAAGTGTTTTTTTACTGTTGTTATTAAACTGGCTGTGATTTGTCACCCATAGTATAACAGATCATAGTTTCCCTGCATTTTTGAGATTTGTGTTTAACAGCAAACAGCAATGTTGTTTGTGTTCTCTGTTGATTAAAAACTAAGCCGCCTTAGATTACTCTAATTTCAAAATTAGCTGGGTTTTTGTTGTTGAGATATTAAAAAAAGCTAATTCTTCTTGTAAATAGTGTCTCTTTGAAACAAGGGAATGTGCTGGATGTTTGCTTTTTCCCCATGTTTGAACCTAATGCCAAATGTATAGTGGGCTGATTTTAGCTTTGCCTTTTTATCTGTAGATCAGAAATGTATCAAATCCTTAGTATTAAGGTCTCTGTTAAAGAGACTGTTTCTAGTACAGGGCTTAGTTCTCCACAGTGGTACCATTGTAAATACTACTAAAAAGTATACATCACTGTGATATGCAAAAGTAATAAGCAGCGCTGATAATGAAGTCTTGCATCCAGGCACAAAATGGCAAAACAAATGCCAGGCAACTCCTGTGTAAAGGAGAAGGTAGTTTCAGTGGAAGAGAGTCACATGAGACAGAAAGTCTCCTGATTTACATAATGGCAGGGCAAAAGTAAGTCATTTTGGGGTGGTGGATGAGTGTCCCAGGGAACAAGACACTCATTTTCAAAGATGGGGTTGGCTGTCCTGTGGCACTGTGCTCATCCTCTGGCTGGCTTGCTTTCTTACCAAATGAAGAAGCACATGAATGCCCTAATGGCTTCTGTTTCAGTGGACTGGCAGATGTTCATAATATTAGTTTTGAGAAGCTGCCGTCTGGCTGTCTAAGGGAGGAGTTGTTCTGAGCTGGGATTAATTGGAAACCAAATGCTGATTTTAAAGTTTACTATCCATTTATCAAGCAGGGATTGAATTGGCTCTTTCTATCATTTACTTAGTGTGTGAGTCATCCATCCATTCAGTAGTCTGATTAGTGAAGGTCATTAATTTGTTATAACTAAAATGCATTTCTGTTTAAATGAGTTTTCATGTTTGTAAACAAAGTTTACTCCTGTTGTTTGTTTTTTTTTTTTTAAATTTTTTTCTATATGAAAACTTTATGACTTTGCTTTGTGGTGGCTTGTCTGGTTGTTTCAACCTGTTGTATAAATGAACACGGCATCATTTAGATGGCGTTCCTGGTTTCTCTTTCTGGGATATTCCATATGTGTTTTAGAGAACTGAAGGAGTTATATAAGTTACTTTTTATACTATGGTAAAACTTGAGGGGAAAAATGCTTTCATCAAAGTCCTTTTTTTCAACTGTACATAGTTTCTGCACATTATCTATGGAAAAGATACAGTATCACCTATGCAAGATTGCAAAATGATCTCTTAAAAAGAGCCTTATTAATTTGATGTGAAAACCTATGCATCCTCTGTGCATCTTGCATTGAAACACACAGTTAATTATTTCTTTGCTCACTATGAGTAATTTCCCCCAGATTATACTTGTCAGTGAGATTGTCATAGCATGTAGTTTGCCACAGATCTCCATGGTTCATGGCAATTGCAGTGTGTATGATGGTTACAGCCTTCTCCATGAGGTTAGGACATTTCATTTTTTAAAGAATGTGTCCAGATTATTTCCATCTTTCTCCTTCCCAGCTCTCACATCTTGTATTTCAACAAGACCTAGCTTCTGATTTACCTTTTACTTCAGAGCTGCAGCGCTGCAAGCTGTCTTCCATGTGCATTCCACTAAGTATGTGTTTTGGGCCTTGTATTTTGACAGTGTCTTTTTTCCCACTCTTGGTTTGAAATGGATATTTTGAAAGAGTAATGATTCTGAGAAGTTACAGAGCTCCATGTCCACATTTGGCTGTCAAACTCATCTTGCGCTGTAGCTTTTCAGAGAGGTCAATCACCTTTGCTTTTCTGGAAGGGAAGGCTCCTGGGACAGGTTTGAATGAAGGTGGTGAAAACAAATGGACTTCTACTTGGACCAGATGAGTTTAATGCCATGAGAAATGCAAACCTTCTTTCTCTGCTACTAGATATTCAAGAGATTGAAGCTAAAAAGCATAAAAAACAAAGAAGAATCTGTGCCAGGAAAATAATGATGATGATGAAAAAAAAATACCCTGACTTGTCTACTCTTTGGTGTACAGCATGAATTCATCCACTGTTTTGTCATTTGTTAAATATATAATTAAAATTTGGTTTCAGTGGAGTTTCCAGAAAATGTAAGTACATTCCTCTAAAAACCGTGTATTAAGTATTTTAATAAAGTCAATGGTTTAAAGTACTTTCCTTAAAGATGCATTTGCTTTTGATGCCTTTCCAGTGGTACTGTGGTACCAGTGCAAAGTGCAAGGATACCTCGGTGTTACTGGTGTTCAGTCCTCCAAGAAAATGATCCACATTTTTCAGTGGCTTTTCTCTGAGGCAGGAGCCCCCCAGCCCAGCAGTGGCTATGATCCATTGTGCCCTTTTAAAGTGCAATTTGATCTTGCTGCAAATAGAACCAGAAGGAAACCAACTGGTGCCTGAAGTACATCTTCTGTGACAGGCTAATGTTATGTAGCTTATCCATCCAGTGTTAAGTGCAGCTGCATGAAAAGTTGTGCAAGTGGTCTGCAGGAGTCTTCCCTGACAATTTATCTTCAGCATGACCCTACAACTGGTAGCCCACCTACTTGGATCAGCTCCTGGACTTGTAATGAGGCAATTTCCTTTTTCAATTTGCAGCTGTCTAGGTGGCACTTTTCAGGAACTAAAAAGCCTATCTTGATTTTTATAATTTCTTTCTAATTAAGATCCTGCCTCCACTGCTGTTATGTTCTTGTTATGTGTGTGATTCTTGTGGTGCTTCTCTCAACTATTTCTGACTTTGCAGTGCTTCAGTGCGAATGCCAAACCAGATATGACATTTGAGCACACCAGGAGAGCTATAGTAACTTCTCTATCCCCTGCTCAGTCTTCTGCTCTGTATGCATTAAGGAAGGGGAGTGATGTGTCTGGGCCAGCACGTCACACTGTGTAGTTTGTGTGGCTTGGTTTTTTACTGAAGCAGTCCTTCAGGATCTCTGCTCCTCTGCATGGCAGCTCTTCACTTCTGTGCCTAAGAGGCGTGACTTTATATTTGCATAATGTGAAAGGTATAATTTTCTCTTACAACCTCAGAGTATTCTCAAAGGTGATGGCACAGCAAGGTAATTTCCTAGGATTCATCTGTACTCAGCAGAAAGAGAGCTGAAATAAGATTTGTTCCTCTTGTATCTCTCATGCAGGTTTTTTCTCTTCAGTGCTTCCTCTCAATTCTTTCTCAGTCAGTATGATGTGTCACATTTTATGTTACTCCCCTGTGTTATTAGGATTTTGTGAGCAAAGTGTTAAATATTTTTTTCATAGCATTGAAACTCTTGAAATGTCAGTTAAATTTATAAGGTCATTAAAAATATCCAATTAGTTGGTCAAGAGCTATTTATTTTCAATAGATTATATTGCTTTCCTTTAGTCCTCTGTCATGGTTTAACCCCAGCCAGCAGCCAAGCCCCCACAGCTGCTGCTAAATCTAAGCAGTCCTGCTAACTTGAATGGGAGTAACATTTGGCTGAAATGCCTTAAATAGCCAGACCACTTCTGTCCTATGCTACAGCAAGAGATTTGCTCTCACTTTGCCTGGGGGCTCCTGCAGCTTCCAAGGCTCACAAACTCTGCAGGGGTTCAGTTTCACCTGTACCCTTTGTTTTCAGTGTCAAGTTTCTACACTCTGTGCTTCTGGCATAGTTCCCCAAGCTTGGGTTCCTCCTTACACCTACCTACCTGCTCTTCCAGTTGTCCCATGATCAGGTGTGAGACTGAGAGAAACCTGTGCTCTCTGACTGACCCCCCACTCATGTTCTTTGAGGGCAGTTCTCCATTCTAAGCTTGTATGCTCCTCCCTATATGACTCCAGCCATGAGGATCGATGGTAGGGCAGCACTGTCCCTGTCAGTCACGCTTGCACAGGGAAATCAAACAGCATCTACCAGCTGCAACAGTATTAATTGTATGAGCAAGGAGCCCTTTTCCCCTTCCTTCCCTCATGACCCCATCTCCCTGTTTCATGTACAAACAAAGGTAAGACATACTCTTTGCACTGCCATCTAGATAAATTAGTTAATGTTTGCAGTGGGAGTATAGGTTAGCGCTCTTTCTGCTTCCCTGGTGAGAGTCTGCTGTGAGCTTCTACAGCAATCTGTAGGGCTGAGGTTGGAGGCTGATTGAGACATTTACAAAACAGTTTTCCCTCAGTCGGGGCTCATTTTAATCTGGTTTATTTCAATCCAGATTCAGCAATGAGGGGGAGCACATGAGCATGAACCTTGCAGTGGTGTTCCTGCATCCAGGAGTGTGAAAATACAGAAGACAGTGAACTTGATGAGGGAACAGTAATAATACTTTCTTTCAGTGTTACAAAGAAACCTGAAGTAAAATTTAAGTGCAAACCATTTCCACTTCTTTTAGCACTGGATGTTAACACAATAGACATTTTTAAATCGAATTATAGTCAAATTGACTCACATTATAGGAATTTATTTAATCAGAAATACTGTTCATCTCTCCTTGCTCCTTCCTCCACCCTCAGTATCTTTGTGTCTATTTGACTAGCAGAAAGCATACTAATTGGGTTCAGGAGCATTCATCTATGATACTTTGAGAAAATTAAGTTTTGATTAACTCTTCTCAGAACTTCCTCTAATGTGGGGAGACGATAACATTATCATATGAAATAGGTCTGTATAAATGCCAAGTACGTACTACTGGAGGAACAGTATGTGATTATTAAAACATACTTCAAAAGTTTCTGAACTAATTTAATAATTAATGGATGGGAAACTTGAATCCAAATGGTAAAAAATTCCATTCAAAAAGATGATTCAACAGAAAAAGCTTGGAAGAAGAGTGCAAATTTCCAGACTGTTGTGGGTGCAGGAGGGGATGCTGAGTGTTTCTGTGGCCAGAAAATCAGTGCATTGCAGTCGGAGCAACTGGAGACCAGGCAACAATACACAGTACACAGTACAGATGCTGCAAGTTTGGTCTTGTGGAGCAAAGGGCATGAAAGGCAACCAGGACTGATCATATCTCATGTACAGAAGAGGAAGGGAAGAAGTAGAATAATAGTGAGATGGCACTGTGAGTAGGGAGCTTCAGTGGAAAGATAAGAGCAGAGCAGACATCAATGACACTCAGAAAAGAGGCATTTACACAGGAAAAGAAATCGGTGAGCAGGGGAAGCAGGACAAGAGGAGGCAGCAAGGGCTGGTGTGAGTGGTGAGGACCTACCCTGGAGCCAGGAGACTCAGGTGCACTGCTGAGAGAGAGGGCTGGCATCAGTGAGGGAGGACCAAGAGCCTGCATGTTCCTGATGAGGTCCTAAAAGAGCAAAGTTACAGGTAAGACATTTTTCTTCTCCTAACAGCTATGCTATTCCTGAGCTCCAAAAGTTTGGGAGTACAGTTGCATCCTTGGGCATGAGCACACTCCCAGATCAGTGGGAGTAGCACGGTGAATGTGACACACATCTCTGTATCACAGCAGAGGGGCATGGAGACACTTTTGAGCCCTTTTTAGGTAAATCAGTGCTATATAAACCCATGTGCAGAGCCAATAGAGCTCCTCATTACAGATTTTACTGTTACATCGGCTTGGTATGGCCTTGGCCTTCCTGCTGCCTACCCTGACTGCATGGCAAGGGCAAATTGGACTCTCAGGCTGGGGCGTGTGGGGCCAGGGCATTACATGCTCCACTTTCCTTTTACCTCATGTCCTGCCAACAAAAACACGCATATTTTACCTGTGTATGTATTACTTTAAATGAAGAACTGAGCAGACTCCAGGACTGGAGAGGTAAAAGAATAAATACAAGGTGGCTGTCTTTGCTAAATACTGTTCTGGTGAACTCCAGATTAAGAAGCCTCATAAATGGGCCACAAACCTGGCTATGTAGTATTTCTGATTAAGTGGACCAAGAGAAAAGCAAGTCTGCTGAGAGGTCTGGCATTGCAGGGGACACATTCAGAATGGCACAGAAGCAGTGCAAAACCAAAAACATGTCTCTTTCTGGGGTAAACAAAAGCTCTGACTTATAATGAAGTAAGATAAGAATAGAAAAACAATCTTAGTTTGAATTCCCCCTGTCAATTTCCTTGGCAGTCCATCCTGTTCCATTGTATATTTTAGTACTTATAATCTCCTTTGGCTTAGTTTATAGACTGTTGTATGCAAAACCTTTTTAATGAAGAATTCTGGTTTGACAACATGAAGGCTTGAGACCCATAAAATAACTGCTTGGAAAGCACTTAGGAGCAAAACAAGTCTCTTTCCTCCATCAGGCAGTGAAAAACATTTCTAAAAGGTTTTCTGGTCTTTAAGCTGTGGTCTTCCAGAATAATTTACTTTCTCCTGCCATGGTAGTTTGTTCTTTTAACAGAAAAGATTCAGTATGTTAGTCTTTGGCTGAGAAATCAATCATATGAAATCAATGATAATTCTGCTGCCAGGTAATACTTATCCGTGTGAGTCAGTGACCTGCTGGTATTCTGCAAAAATAATCTACAGCAGGCAAATGCTGTGGTTTGAAGCAGTCATGGTTGGCTTTGCTGCTTTCATCAAATCTGTGTGTTTTATCTCCGAAACTAAGAGGAGTTTGTGCCAGCCAGTGTAACCAGCAGCTGGCCTTTCGCTTCCTTTTACAAACGTCAAGCAGAAAAACACAGCCTCGTTTGGTTCTGGTGTCACAGCCAAGTCATTTTTCAAAAGTGCACATAGCTAAATGAGGATGGTGATTTCCTGTTGCTGAGCCTGGTGCACCCATTAGAAGTGGTGCTGGACTTTCCTTCCATATGGGATGAGCTGCCTGGTGCAGCCCACCAGGCACAGTGACAACAGTGTGACTGCATTAAGGAAAAGGCTGGTGTTGGACCCTCCTTTCCAGCCCTATCTCCTCTAGCATTTGTAGCAGTAAAAGTACAAATTGGCTTTTTCCATCATGGCTTTACAAGAGCATTGCCCCGTTGGAGGTGAGCTTGAGACATTTGGATACTGACAGGCTTGTGTGTGTGTTTCCCCACTGCACAGCTTTGGACTGCACGGCTTAGTAATGCTCTTCAGTCCCCTGGAGTGGGGCTGGAGGTTTTAGAGGAGAAAGGCACAGGTGTCTGAAGAAGGTGCTTTGGTCTGACGGGATGGCGAAATACCCCTCTTGCTTTCCCTCAAGGGCACCAATTTATCAGCAGGGAAGGCAAGTTGGTCCCAGGGGAACAGAGGAGGCTGTTTAGCACCAATGAGAGGTGGAAGTGCATGGCTGGGTCATCCTGATGGAAATGGGCTGACAGTCCAACAGTAGCAAGTATGCAGGCACAGAGGTCTGAAGCAAAAAGTGGTCACTTTCAGCTAGAGCTCTGCAATTATCAACTCTTGTAACTCTTCTGTCTTCAATTTACAGGAGCCACAAAGCCCTTGATACAGAGTGGCTGTACAAGTACTAAGGCCTTGTGGATTTGTGTATAATAACTGTTGTCCTTTTGAAATCTGTCTGTGCCACTGAGGCTTCTTGATGCTTCACAGAAAATTAAAGGCATGCTCATTAAGATTTGGTCTTGCCGGCCCAGAGCTGTGAAGGAGCAGGGAGTGATCATGATGCTTGCGGAAATGAGAACAGCAGCCTGTGATCCTGGGACTCCTCACCCTATTTATGGAGAAAAGAGTTAAGCCTATGTACCTGTGTCTCTGTAGAGCACTGTGCAGCAGATACCAAAAGCCTGCAACATCTGTTAATGATAGCTTCAAGGAGGAAAAACTTCAGCTCTCACTGATTATGAAATTCAAAATTTACTGCATTATGTAGTAGCTCCTGTTCAATCCATAGGCAAAGTATTTTCTGCATTTGTGGAGATTTGACAGAAAAACCTATTCCACAAAGCCAGTTGTGAGCACAGAATGTTTCTGCTTTCGCATATAGCTTCAGGAGGGAAAACAGAACGATTCCTGTACAGGCAGCTGGGTAATGAAAACTGATGGAGCATTGCCTGTGTGAAGAGAGTTTAAATGATGCACAAGGGACTGGTTAGTGTGTAATATGCAAATGCAAATCTATCCGTGAGGCATTGCAACTACAAAATGTCTCACAATTATGCTCTTTTCTCTAGAAGTAATTTCTTACTATGGGTTCCTCCCCCTGCCCAGCAGCAGGGCTTCATTTCTGAGTGAACTGGTTCTAGTCCTTTATCCCCTCTCCACTGTGCTAAAGCAAATGGACTGACAGCTGAAGAAGGGGTTGTCACATCTTGTGATGTGCCTTAGAATCATAAAATTATTTAAGTACCTTTTTTTAGGACCTCTCAGATCATCAAGTCCAAGTTCATTGTGCTACAAAAGGCATGTGAGGATTCTTTGCTCGCTAGATGCTGGCCAGCTAGTCTGTGGGGTAAATAGTGATCAGCAATGGCAATGCAATCCCCAGGTTATCCACAAACACCATGTGCTCTTCAGTACAATAGTCAGCAGGTAGAATTCAGGGAATCTTTTCTGCACTTTTCATAAACCGATTTTTTCCAGCTTTGTTAGATGAGCCTTGAAAATAGCTTGCAATACTCTGTGCAAATTACTTCAGCCAGAGACTGGAAGTGCTAAGATTCTTGTTTTCAAGTTCCTGGACAGATTCTAAGTGACAATGGAACTCAATTCACATCCAAAGAGTGCCTGTTGTTCCTTAAAAGAAATGGTATCAGTGTGTCACACTACCTCCCTTGTGCCCAGCTGCAGGTACTTTAGTGACAAAATTCATTCTGACATCCAGGTGAGTGTCACGATCTCAGTTTGCATGTGTTGTGCTAGGCTGTGGGATGGCAGCCAAGCCATTTTGTATCACAAACCACAGATTTTGTTGAGCAGATATAATGGAAGGTTTTGTTCAGACTTATTCAGAACAAACGCCTGGAAACACAGATGAATGTGTTGACATAAAGTTATGGCACAGCAAAATCTGGGTAAGCAACAACCAAGGTAACTTTCAGGTAGTTGTGGTCCTTATGAAACCACAGGGGAGAGGCGGATATTGTTTTTTCTTTTATGGACTAGGATGTCAGCATCAACCGTCAAATGGAAAACCAAGACTTACGGATGCAGACCCCAGTTGGTGTCACCATTGTGGTGACAAGTCACAGTAGTCCAAGGGCTCACAAGGGCAGACAGCAATGTGTGTATCTTTCCTCAGGGATACACATGCCCAAGGCCCAGCCTTGAGCTCTTTTGATGGCAAGGTGGAATTTTCTTTCGGTCCTTTACAGAGAGACACATTCATTGTACTCGTGTTGAGTAACGTGCAGAAAGATGGAACCAGCTGAAATGTAGCCAGATAATGGCTTTTAAAAGCTGCTTTTTGGGAGAAGTATTAACAAATTTCATGGGACGAGCACCTGTCTGAAGTGGCACTCAATGAGCTCTTGTGTTCACATTTTCTAATGAAGTTAAGGCATTTCTGCTGCAGTGTGAGATAAAAGCAACTCACTACAATCTCCTTTATGCTGCCAGCCATGTTGGTGTCTCAGCTGTTGACACACAGGTGATTGTATTCCCCATAATGCTGTTTAAAGACTCCAAGATATTTTCACAAAGTCAGAGAATAGCTGAGATTGGAAGACACCTCCAGAGATTGCCTAGTCCAACCTCTTTTGAGGGTTGCATTTGTAATTTTTTAATTGCATATTAAAAATCAAAAAATGTCAGAAGAGGAATGTTAAAGAGTTCTGTTTCTCATTAAAACAGGACAGCTAATGTGCATACGTTATGTTCAGTGACAGCCATTAACTAGTCAACAAATCATCCAGAATACCACAATTACTTTCTAACATGAGTGAATGGCTGTTGTGCAGTGTCTCGTGCACATACAGCACATATAGATTAAATCTGAAAGATAGTGTCTATACAAGCAAGCCCATTGTCAATATCCATTGCACCTCAAAGTTCTACAAGCAGATGGTCTTTTAGAGGTTTTTAATTGTTGTCACAAATACACTCATTGGCAATTATGCTTAAAATATAATTCTATGTTTCTGGAATACCGTCCCCCCCCCCCCCCCTTGCTTTCTGGGCTCACAAAGGTATTCACTGACATTGGTTTATGCTCCTGCAAGATGGTTCTTGTCCTGTTTTGCAAATGGGGATAAAAAGTCAGAGGAGTTGCCATTTGGAATGCCATTTCCATGGCAGAACTTACAACTTCTCTCTGCTGAGCCATGGTCCTGTGACAGAGTACAAAATTACCCTCCATGACAACCCAAAATCTTTTCCTGCATTTTCCCAAAGACGCAAGGACTGAAGTACCCAGAAGTGCATAAAGCCTGGAGTAATTAGAAGATGATTTTGCAAAAACAATATCTTCAATTTCAGCCTTATCTTTAAAACAATGTAATTTCCAAAGTAGGAACCCAATCTCATTCCTTCATGTCTGTGATGGCTAAATCATTGCCACATCTAACTTTCTCTAAATGGGAATTCAAAGCTTCTAGTGACTTGCAAAGACTGCCTGTTTTTGTTTTGCTCAGCATTGAAGAAAAATCAATTGCTTCAGATGTAGCAAACCATCTAAAATCAAAACACAGTGATGTAAAGACACGACCTTCTGTTGCCATGTTTTGGACTAGGACTTCAATGTCCTGAAGGAGGGAAGACTGTCACAACCAAGGTGACTGTGGCGAGTCCTGTTGAAGGAAAGATCAATCAACTAAGTTCAAGGTGTGGTATCCAGGCAGGATCAGAGGCAGCTCATAGACATTCAATTGAGCTAGTTTTTCTTGGTTTTTCCTCTATTTCTCTGGATAAAGAAAAATTCAGCTTCATGACATCCATGTGACTAGATATGGGGGTAGCATTTTCTATTGCTGTAACTTCCTGAACACACAGGGCTCTGTTCCAAAATGCTGGTGGGTAGCAAGAATGATGTGTAAACTGAGATCCAGTTTACTTGTTATAGCTAGAAGGACTGCATACTAACTTGTCAGAATAAATGTTTGCCAAGACCATTGTTAATTCCCTAAACTTTCTGGAAATGAAAGAGAATATCAGCCCCAGAAAAATGGGATTGAAGTTGACTGCTTTGATGTTTCTTAGAGAAATCTTTGGGTAATTTCTTAGCCATGTCTGTGCATACTGTAGAATTAAATATTTGTTTCAACTTCACTGAGATGCAAATTTCTCTGATACCTCAGTTATAGACTTCATGGCATGGTTTTGTCACTCATTAAAAACAGGGCATAATTAAGCTCCCTTTTGACATATTCCATGGGTCTGGCTCTGCCTCCATTTTGCAAGTGAATCCTGTTTATATGCTGTTCTCTGATGTACTTGGGCAGCTAAAAATTCAAATAGCATTTCTATATCTTTCCAAGAAATAAATAATAGAATAAAAGATAGTCCTGCTGTCAGGAGATTTTGTTTGAGTGGGTCACTTTCATTATTGCAGAAGCTTTTTTGCTTGGCACTTTGTGCTGTAAACAGAACTGATAATAAATCACTCCCATGAAGTGGATTAAGTTTTGTAATAGTAGAAAAAGATGTCAGAATGTTACAGCAGTAAGACCTAAACTGACTGAAGAGCAGAACACATCTTTTCCTCTCTCTGTTCTCCCATGCAAGTGTTGCATGTGAGAGGCTGTTTTGAAGTCCCTGAACCCTCTTGTGAAGCCTTTGATTTGCTGAATTTCTTACTGATCTTTGTTTTGATTTGATAACCATATAAGAGGTTAAACTAGGACATTTGGTTGCTTCCGTATAGCAGTCTGCATTTCAAAGATAGATGGAAATAGACATTAGAAGGTTTTACTGTACCCTTGCTGGATCTTAATCAGCTTCTTAGATGACTTTTCTCTCAAAGTTGTCACTGAGAAAAGGAGATTTTATTGTTTTAGACTTGAGTGTTCACTAGGGCTTAGAGGGAAATGGTAAGGCCCACAGTTTCCTGTGTAAGTTGCTCTGCCAACCTCTAGTAAGACATCTAACACCTCCTCTGCTGTGATAAAGCTATCACTGGACAGATGGGATTTGAATAGTGACTTGCTGATAGGCCAGCCATTGTGCCTTAGAGACTGAACTGGATGGATTTTTCACAAATGGGCAACTTCATAATTTTTTCCTCTAGTCTGTGTAATATCCTACTTTGTAGCTTCTTGTGATTAAAAGAAGGTTTGGATGGAATCAAACCCCTTTTCTGAATCCATGTGGTCTCTAATGAAATTATTCTGTTAGTCTCTGTAACCCCAACTGACTTGACTTTTCCAGAAAGTACAAATCATCTCCTTTCTGCCCCTCTCTATAGGACTTCAGCCATCCAGAACCTACAGGAAGCTCATCTGGATCACTGTGTGGCCAAAAAGTTTTTACAACTTTTTCACATAGGCTAAAGAGAGTCCTGTCTTGTTAAAACCATCTTTCCTTGCTGTCCTGCCATAGGATTCACTTTCTGGAAATGACACTGTTGGTAATGGGGTGGTGGAACTTTGGAAAAGTCATTAACACAGCCTGCCCTTCCTGAAAAAGTGTCCCTTTGCAGGCCATCTGCTCAGCCTGAAAAAGCTTTGTTCTTCTCATGGGTCATCTGAGGATTTGAAAGGAAAGAACATGATCAAAATCATGCAGGCACAGCTTTTTATGCCAGGCTAACAGCCAGCCTAGACCTGCCATCAAAGACGCAGGAGCAGGAGTCAAGCCCAGAGCTAATGTGGGGTGGCAATAAAGTCTGATGCACCAGCAAACTTTGTCAGGAGCACCAATTCTCTGGTTGGTTCACAGGGAAGCAGCAGTTGCTCAGAGAAGAAGAGCCAGATCCTGAAACAGGCAGATACAATAGACATAAGAAGCAGAGAAAAATGGTTTTTGTTTTGTAAGATATAAAAGTTGGATTTGATACTAGGATTTAAAATAATTGTTACCGTTGTGCCTTTGCCAATAAAGGATCATTTCTCTACAGATTTTCAGTGATGCAGCTCAGGAAGGTGATGCTGGGTGTACAGGAAGCTGGGAGCACAGGTACTGGTGCTGTTCACGAATACTGAGGGCTCAGCCCTCAACGGGGCTCATTTATCCTCTTGCATGGAAAGGTAGAATTCCTCATTAGCTGGGTCATTGATGCTTGACCTTGTCCTGTTCTGAGAGTAATGCAAAGTATTCAAACACTTTTATTGTCTGCTTTTTGATCAGAGAAGATTTTTTTCCCACTTTAACTGATATTTGAACTTAGCTTGTGCTGCTGGTTAGTAATTCCAGACACTGCAGAAAGAAATACTTAGCCGTAGACATATGTCACAGTCTGAAATTAAAGCTCAATTTAGTTTAATTGTCCTTGATTTTATCAAGCATTCAAAATGACTGACTGATTTCACATGCAGAAAATAAATACACAGAGAGCAGCTCAAAAACATATTTCTCTTTATGGTAGTGATTTTATTTTTTTTTTCCTGGTCTTCCAAAATAACTTTTGTTTGTTCTGAACCTGATCAAATCTCTTAAATAAAGGTTACTTTGGTAGTGTAAGAGGCCAACATAATCTGTGCAAAGGCATGGGATAGTTTCTTAGCACTGTATGAACACGGCTTGGGGTGATGATAGTTTTTGTACTAGTTTCCAACACTAATATTATTTGCTATTAGTTTGCTAATATTTCAATGTTCCCAGAAGAGGGAGGCAATTCAGAGACCTGTGCAGCTCAAACAGGATTAATGGATCCAGCTCAGCAATTAATCTTGGCCTTTGAGTGAAAGTGACATCCTCCCACTTTCTCTAAAATCATGTGGCCACTTCAGGCTGTTCTGGGAAGATTTTCCAGAGATAATCTGAATTCTGCAGTATTATTCTGTTCACAGAAATTCTGCTGCTGCAGAACCCAAGAGTGAGGGGGATGAGAAAGCAAAAAGCTGGAGGAGGTAGTTGCAAGAACTGTTACTGGATTTTTATTCTTTTATTAGTTTCGGATTTTGTGTTCAGAAGCCCCCATTATGGCCTGAGACCCATTGACAGGAGCCATGCTGTGACAATCTCTGCTCTGAGAAGGGAAGGAGGTAAAAACCAGTGGTGGATTGATATGACATCACCTTCCACCACACTGTGTCAAGAGAAATGAGTGAATACATCCTGATTTGCAGCAGTGGAGAGAAAGATGGCAGGTCCTGTTTCACGTACCAAGGCAAGTACTGAGCAGGCAGCAGGGAGTTCTGAGAGTCTATATTGTTTGGATGGATGTGGCTCCATGCTGGAGACTTCAGCCTCTTGGATGCTCTGAAGCTGTCTGTAATATCAGTGGGAGGTATACATACTACAGGAACCCAACTGACATACTCTAAATATCCTCTGAACCAGACATCATCCTTTTGTTGCACCAGTGCCTAAGGTTTTTTAGCTGAATATGGCTCCAAGGCTACTAGAACCTTTTCAGCTTGCCCAGAGATCTTTTAGTCTTTTATCCTGCTTGTGTCCTAGCCCAGCCTCAGGCTCATTTGTGCATTGTCTGTCTGTCCTAGCTGGGCAAAATGAGCCCATGCAGTCAGGACGTGCATGCAGAGTGTGTTGTGCTTTCCAGAACTACCTGGCTCACTGTACTTTTTCAGAGATGAGTCCATTGCACAGACCTTGCTCCAATCTGCAGATTCTGTGAACGAACGGAGGGAAGAAGCTCCTGGTGCCTAAGGACTTCTGGATGCTGTCCCTCCCCCAGGCTCCCCAGACCTGAGGAGAGAGCAGTGTACTCAGTATCCACGGTGGCAGCAGACTGCCATCTGGGAGCCCTCCTTCTGCAGGGCCTCCTGGCCACTTGGCCATGTCTGGGCCATCACGTAATGGCAGAGGTGTCCAAGGGGACAGATGGCAGCTCTGCCAGCCAGACAACTCATCTGACCTGCACACTGCCCCCGGGGCTGGGGAAAAGGTCCAGGGGATGCTGTGCTTATCCCAACAGGCAGCAATGGCAGTGGCTCTTACTCAGGATCATCTCCTTACAGAGCACCCAAAGTATTTTATTAGCTATCTCTGGATAAGCTTCCTCTCCCAAATAGTTCCAGACAGGATGCTTTTTCACTTACTAAAGATCTGAGGATCATGTCCTCCATTGTTGGAAACTGTCCTACTTCCTTTGATTCCTGAGGAACTGTAACAGACTATACCAGAGGAGGATGTGTTTCCTTAGTTTCTTCTTAATGGTAGGAAGGAGGTGAAATTTTCTTGCTAGGAATTGATACCTTTTTTTTTCATTCTTTTGTATAAAGAGAAGGAAATAATGTAATACAAAATTTTTTAAAAGTTTGTAGTACATGAATTACCTCTTTTACCTTCCTTGTTTTTTATAGCTTTGACATAAGACATATGATTCAATTTGGATTAAAACAGAAATAAGCTCGTTTTTCTCCTACACATTTCTTTAAAAGCCTGCACATTCTGCTTTTGATATTTTCCTAGCAGATCATTTCTGAGGGGAATACGGCTGCTGCTGGCTTTTAAAAAGTTTAGCTGCTGTTTTTGAAAGCTTCAGAACTAATCTAATCCATTTTATGTGCACATATGTGCGTATGCATGCATGGAAGTTTGTATTTGTATGAAAAGCTAACTGGAATGTCAATATACCAGTATATCTGAGTGGTGGGTTGTTTTAGTTTTTATTTTTTTTATTTTATTTTATTTTATTTTTAATTTTTGGTGAACTATTTTCAGTCTCTTTTGTTTGAACCTTCTGGAAAACATTACAAAAAAGAAGTTTGTTGAGGTTTCTTGCAGTCAGAGCATTGGTGAGTATAAGAGGCAGTGGTCACAATTCTTTCCATACAGATGCATTTATTTAGATTTGTTCATAGACCAGAAATGCCCCCTGGTACACTTTGTGGTATGTCACACTTTGGATATCTCTGATTTCATTTGGGGAAAAACCAAAAAAAGCAGCCAAACTGATTCCCCACCTCAAGCAAAGAGTAGCCATGCAGAATTCAGTGCCAGGCCAGCCCAGAGAAATTTACCTTGCAGCTCATCCTTCAGCCATTCTCACTTTCACTCTCTCCTTTGCCTCTCCAGTGATGCCACATCCCAGACCAAGGGACAACCAGCCCTGTATCTTGGATCATGAGCTGTGAGCAAACAATCCAGCAGCTCTGTGAGATTCAGTAAAGCAAGCCAACTTGGGCAGCACAAATGATGTTTTGAGGCCCAGTGTGCTGACCATGTACCTCTGCAGTGATTTCCAGCCATGGGCAGAGACATGGGAGGGTAGGGAGGGACCCCTGGGGCTCTGCAGTGGCTCCAGGACCCTGCATCATGGAGACACATGGGCAGCCACCCTGGCACCTGGCTGTGCTCTCACATCTGTGAGGCAGCAACATCCATCCCTCTTGCTATTCTTGTTTGTGCAGTTTTGACTGGCTGCTTGCATTATCCCAACAGCCTGAAAAGTGATTATTTCCATTGATGGCACCACAAGACCTCCTGGCAAAGTGAATGCTGCTTCAGCAGCAGATTCAGTTTTCCCCAGGGCATAGAAACCCGTGTGACACGGCACAGCACAGCTGGAAATCATACACCAGCCTCCTTCACACAAGCCAGCAGGCAAGGATGCCAAACAGGCTCAGCTATGGCACAAAGTCTGCAGTGGAATTGCCACAGTTGTGAATGCTGAAGTTGCCCAGGAGCAGCCATGCAGTCTTTCTCCAAAGTCACAGTAAGTGTGACTGAGCATTGCCCTGGAAGTCAGCTTTCCCCGTGGTAGAGCAGAGTGACTTGCAGGCACAATCAGCAAACACCTTGGCATGACTCTCCTGATCTCCCAGGGGATCAAAGGCACCCAGTCTGCCTAGAGGGTGTCTCAAGCTGAAATCCAGCCCTTGCTGCCAGACTGAAAACTGCTCAAGGAAGCAGGGGGGATTCATGAACCCCCTGAGCCTGTGATGGCCTTGGTCACTGTGAGGTGACCCTCTGGAAGCTTTCGCCCACACCCACCATATCCCGTAGATTCAGGGAAAGCTGGCCTTTCACTGAAGGTTGTGAGGGCTTCTTCAGGCAAGAGGAGAGACATTTTAGTTGAATTCCCTCCCATTGCCATCCTCAGCTGCCATTTATGGACATCATCCCAACGTCCATGACCTTTTCTGATATGGCAGCTTGCTCTGACAGGGAATAGCGCAATCAAGCTGGAGACAGTGATGGGCCACAGCAGAGCCCAAAACATTTGTGGACAAGGTGGCTTTTGTGGTGTTCAAGTGGCTTGGAAAATATGCCATGAGGGAGAACTTCCACATTGCCTCTCCCCACAGCCCCTTGGTGCCATGCACTCTTTTCTCATGGTGGCCACACACTTAACCCAAGACCCCAGGTGCCATCCAGAAACATCTTTCCTGAGCTGCTGCTACTGCTGCTGAGGGCACAGATCTGCATGTACTAACACAACACAGAAGAGCCATGAAGCTCTCATCTGTCAGCCCTAGGTAGGAATTTAAATTAAAACTCATTTAGCTTGGTGCTCCCTTTTGATTTATTGGCAGACATTTCTCACTGTTTGAGTCTTGTTAAATTTCTAGCAAACACTTCACTGACCAGATGTTCCTATTAAGTCAAAAGAGTGCTGCAGAGTGGGGTCATTGCTGCCTCACTTTTGTTGGCTCTCCTACACAGTCCCCACAGAACTCTCTCAGGGAGGGATTATACCCATGGCTCCATGAGACACCTTGCTCAGAATGCCAGTGAAGCATTCTAGGTTTTGAGCCTCTGTCTCTCCCAGTTCTCACGTTTTTTTATGCTATGAATCAACAAAACACCTCATAAGCTTCCTGTCAACTGATGGGGCAGGATTGTTTTCTAATCCAGGCCTTTCCTCTTGCCATTCCATCCTCCTTGCTATGACCCAGTCAGTCATTTTCAGGTGCCTGCAGAGGCAACGTCTCAGGTCTGCAGTGCAGTCGCAAACATTAGTCATTTACAAGTCAGACTTTGTTTCTGTACTTACAGATCTCAGTGAAGAAACTACAAAGTATTAGTGTTTTACCTGCAAAAGAGGGAAGCTTTAGCATCCAAGCACATCTCATACATGCAGTAAAGATGCCAGAGCTTTGAATTCTCTTTATTTATCACAGCAATGCTATTTTACATTTAGATTGTGTCTCCCTACTGAAGGATATCAGGGTAGCTCATAAACAACATACACACTTTAATAATACATCATGGAAACACAGCATCCTCTGGGGTGGACAGAAAAATCCAAGGAGAACTCAGTGCATAGCATGGAAAGAAACTTGTCTCAAAGCAGAAAGAGAAGTCACGACGCTTACGCAACACTCTTAGAACTATACTGCTGTGGAGAGGGAAAAAAGCAAACAACGTTTTTAAAGTTTCCATCAAAAAAACAGTACATGGTGAACTCTGTGGAATTCAATTTATCGAGTTCTCAGGATCACAAGTTAGGTCAACCTTGCAGGAATTGATGCAGTTTGTAAGTAATCCAAACTCGAGGTGTCAGAGCACTGTTATATTTCTCTGATCTCTTGCCTTGCTGTACTGTTTATTCATATGTCATTGTATAGCTGTGCTTGGGGCAGGAAAGACACTACTTCCACCCCAGAAGTAGCAATTTGATCAAAACTGGGAAGGCTTAGGAACTGAGGACCCTCCTTCCCACTCCAGGTATGGAGTTTGTAACTAAACCCACGTTTGTTTAAAAGTGTGTGTTATTGGTGTTAGGAAGGATCTTTGCTCTTCCAGCTGAATTCAGTGTGTCATGAAGGTAACAGTCCAGTGTCGAATCTGGGCCAGGACTTTTGGGAAGCTGAATGGATGGCTGAGAACAATGGAAAAGCTGTTCCTGGCTTGCATTTGGAATGGGTCCTTCCACCAAAATAGGTGAGACTGTTCTAATCTTCATTCAGCAAAATTCTCCTACCATTTTGTTTTGAGTGAGATATTGGAAAATTTTGTTGAGCCAACACCAAAACCAGGGCTTTTTTTAGAATGTACTTTCTGCTGTTAGAAATGCTAGATACATTGAAAGAATAGCTGGGAGCATTTTGTCCTTCTTTTAACCTGTTAATTGACAAATGATCCCAATGGATTTTTGCAACTCTCTTACAGGAATCTGTACACAAACATCAAAATGGTAAGAGAGAGAGTAATAGAGTATTCAAAATTTAGACTCAAAAGACCACAAAATAAAATCCTATCTGCAGTAGGATCCTATCATGCACCTCTGCCCTGTCAGCCATACTTAAGAGTTTGTTAGCTCCCGTTAAACTCTTTGCAGATCTGAACTTGTCATCTTTTTAATTCTAGGCAAGTAGCAAATCGTTTAAAAATGTAGAAGCTGTCCTTATGTGTATGCATGCTTGCTTCTGCCTTCAGCTTTCAAGCATCTGAAGGCATCCATTAGATTAGTTATCATGTTAATAAGTAGATTTTAGAAATGCAGCATATCCATAGCTCTCCCTTGGACAAAAACTCAAGTGATTAGAGGCTTATGTCTGGATATATCAGGGAACTGACCTCCATCCCTGAAAGTGTAACTTCAAGCTCATTTTATCTGCCACACAGAGAGAGGGGAATCTTAGTGCCCTGATAGCAAGTAAAATTGAAAGCTACGTGGGAGATTAGAGATGGCTCTGTCTGATACTGAATTCCCATGCCTGGTGAAGAAAGGTGAGGGTGATTATTGGAGATGCATTTTTCTGAGAAGGAAAAAAAGAAAAAAGGAAGCAGCCCTTCTGGATCTTTCTCAAGGCAGCAGAGGATTCTTGTCCCTGTTATCACACATTCCCTGGCCCAGGTTATGGGCAAGGTTGTCCATGCACAATGTGGAGACAGAGAGGACTATATGTCAGTCTTGTATGAGGAGCTGGGGGCTCTTTGTGTTGGTAAGGGAAATTCTGGTTAAAAAAATTAACCATCAAACTGAAGGAATGGTGATTTCCCTGCTTCACTGTGGAATCAACCCTCCTTTGCATCCTGTTAAATCTCCTCTGCCAGAGATGACTCATCCCTGAGGTTCATAAAAATACTTCTGAAGAGCTGAGAAGGTTTTTTTCTCTTTTATTTTCTTCTCTTTTTTTCCTTCTTTTTTTTTTCTTTTTTTTTTTTTCTTTTTTTTTTTTTTTTTCTTTTTTTTTCTTTTTTTACTGTTGAAGTGGACTCATAGCCCTGAATATATATTTACAAAATTATTCCCTAAGGATATTTTCAGAATCCTGCTCTTTAATTCCATCATACTTTTAGCATAAATATAAGAATGTCTGTGGCACAAGGGATACAATGTCAGCAATGCAGGTAAGAAACACACCTGCAAAACCTGAAATTATGTTCAATATTTTTGGAGAAAGGACAGGATTTTAATTTTCTGTTGTAGTAAATTGGTAGACATATGCTTTTATCTAGGTTTCTTGTTTATTGCCAAAAAGAGGACTGATCAGTTAACCACTGCCTTGTGTACAAGACAGCTGCGTGGGGAGCATCTTCTTTTTTAGTATAGGGTCCTATTAGGGGGCACCAAAATCCTACAGTAAAAATAATGCCTTTTTCTCTTATGTGGAAAGAGATGCTGCAGGCCAGCATCGTGAGCACTCCCCATGGTCACTGGGGTAATCTATCTCTTCTGCAAGGTGTTGTTATATCACATGTGCACCAGGGAGTGGAGAAATTTGCTCCCTGAGCATTTTCTGTATTGCATTATCCATCAGGACTGTGGAATGGGAGATGACCCTGAGTTTTGTGTGGAGGATGAGTCACAGCAGACTCAACCTGCTGCAGATGGGGGTACTCAAAAAGCCCTGGCCCCCAAGAGGCTCTAAGCGACAGCACAGGTGACAACCTAAGCAGTTTTCATCCCTGAGGAAGTGAACAGCAACCAGTCAAGTGGCATCTTGGAATGAGTCATCGCTGTACTGAGCAGCATCATTATTTTGGGAATTAACTGACGGAAACATGTGCCCATGTATTTTAAAGGGCCTAACAATAAAATCTGCACCATTATGACCAAACTTCAGAGAGTTTGGCAGAGATCAGGCAAACCGTGAAGTTTCTATTTGCAAATGCCTTATTGATGTTATTCCAGTGCTTCTACCATTATCTCTTGCACATTCTCTATCCTTCCCTGCCACACATTTAGAAAGTAAATAAGCTCATCAGACACATGTTCCATTTTATGAGAGCAGAGATGTGCACAAGAGCGAGAATGAATATGAATAGCCTATTTTGGCACTACCCAAGCTTTGGAGCTGATTTTTATGACTCAGAAATAAATACTGTGCTAAAAGGGCTCCTCCATAAAAATATAGATGGTGAAAGTAATGGGGAAAAGGAGGAAACATTCTTCTCAGAAAATGGCTCTCCCTGAGACAGCTTCCTGAGACATGTGGCAAGTTTTGATGAGGGCCTGGTGTGCATGGCAGCACTTTGGGCCTGCTGTCAGCTCTCTGCCCAGGGAGCCATGCCACCGCTTCACACTGAACAACTGTCTTCAGAATGCAGAAAAAATAGACTCATCTTTGAACAGAACAAAGATGAAAGAGAGTTTATAAAATTCTCAGCAACTGAAAATAAATAATAATAATAATAAAGCCATACAGAGCTTTAATTTATTTTCTGTTTTGGTTTTGTTTTTCTTAATACTTTCCCCATTTCACACTCTCAGTATTAAATAAGAAGGTGGCCTTGAATACTGCATTTTCACACTTGAAAAAAATTATTAGACTAGTTAGCATTATACATGAACTGGGAATGATTGTAAACCTAACAAGGCTAGGAACACCCCGAATATTTAGGTTTTTACCCATGTCTGCTTTTTAGGAATGATTTTAAATCCTACCACATAGGCCATAAGCTTGTCACATTTCTACTAAACCATAGGAAGTCATCCATGCAGACACATGGATGGTATAAAATGGGCACCTAGAAAGCTGTCAGTTGTGCTGGATTGTCATTCCAAATACATAAGAGAAAAAAGCTTTTTTTTTCACTGCAGAATTTTGATGCCCCACACTTTTTGGTAGAAGGGCTGTTAACACTGTGCAGAAGCCCATAGGCAGATCTCTAGCCCTGTGGATCCCAGATCCTCACCACCTCCCCAGAATCTAGACAGCTGTGGAGATCGGCTGTTTGTTGTTGATTCTTGGAGCTCATTGAAGCATGAATAGAAATGGAATCCATATGTGAGAGATGGGAGATGCTTCTCTGCTGGACTATGAATGCTATTTAGATAGCAGGGCTAGGTTAGCAGCACAAGGCTGCCTCTGTCTAGGTGCTAAGCTACTTTACACGGTATCAGTTTATTCTATCCATTGTACACTAAAAATAATGTGTGGGATGCCCCAAAGAGATCTCAGAGGGATCATACCTTCACAGGCCATGCCTTCAAATGTTCACTAGTGGCTATTCTTGTAGCAGAGTAGATCCAAGTGTGCCAAGCCAAGAGACTTAAGATCCATACTTGGTTAGGCAGATGTAAAATAAGATGTTGAAAAAGTTTCTTTAAAAATTTTCTTTATTAAATCACAGCCAAGTGTTTCTGAAGAGCGTAGGAAAGAAGAGAAGGCTTGAGTACTGCCTGGACTGACTCTGTCCAAGAGAGGAGGAAGGATTTGGGTCAGCTCTTTCCACAGCACTGGTTGATAATGCTTTCTACTGTTGGAGATAATGTGACAGAGTTAAGAGTTTTATTTGGTAAGTCTTTACTCCTTACTTTATTTTGGTACATTTTTTCCTGGGAGATTAAGCTAGAAAGCAGTGTTCCTACAGTCAATAAATACATCATAGGAACCAGAAACTAGAAAGGCTTCATACCTGGTTAGCCTTTGAAATCCTGCTGCACAAATAAAACAAGCCTTCAAGAGGAATAGTGTGGATTTTGTGTCCAGCTGCCACACATAAGGGAGGTGAGAAGTGGGCCTGGGTCTGACTGTGAACTTGCTGTGCCAAAACCGTGGATGGGGTGGAAGGGACCCACTGATTATCTCAGGGCAGATGGGCAGGGGATACCTGGTCTCAAGGGCATGCTGGCCTCCAAAGAGCACCAACAGGGAGGAAAGGAAGGATCTATCCTCAGGTCTTGGGCTGTCAAAAATGGATTTTCAGGACCTGACTGTTAGGCTATTGCTTGGTCTTAAATTAATTCAACCAGAGGCTCTTGAGGGTTTAGAGAGCCCTTGCTCCATGGAGGAAAATGCTCACTACAATTACTCACTGGGTCACTGTGGCCAAAGAGTGAGTAAAAGGCACAGAGTGATTTTCCTGTAGCAGGCAGAAGGTTTTGATGTACTTGTTCTAAGCCTCTGGTCCCTCTATGAACCCAAGGTTAATTTAAGAAGGAATTAATCTTTTGCAAAGGGATATCTATAGCGGCTTTGGGCAAGGCTTTATAGATCTGCAGATACCTGTGTGCATTTGGTGAAACACCAAAACTTTCCCTTCTGAAGGGAAAAGAGCTCATGTTTGAGAGAAGATCTACTCCAGACTGCCCCAGACTATGTCACAGTCCTGCCATGGCACACCCTGGCACTGCCAGCCCTGCCTGTCCCTGTCCACTCCCATTGCCTTGTGTCACCCCTCGGGGCCGTCAGCCCCTGCCCCATCAGCACTGCAGAGGGCCAGTCTGCAGCTCCCCACAGCCCTGCCCTGCTGCCCGTGGGCCCCCTGGGCCAAGCCCACCGGCAGGGGCACATCCCAGCCTGGGAACAGGCTCCTGGTAAGCAGTGATGACACTGCAGGTGGCATCCCAAGTACAGGGTTCCCGAAGTACTTTCTGTCATCACAGTTCTCCTGCTGTGCTGAAATCTCCCAGGTCAGGGAAGAAATACCTGGCTAGGTCAGGAATGCCATCATCCATTAAGCTTCTACGAGATTTTCTCTGAGAGCTGGTTGCTAATTTGAGACAAGCTGTTAATGAGGTGCAGGCATACACCCTCAGTCAACTATCTTATACCATTTTGTTCCCTGGAATTAGGTGTGGCATTCACTTCCAGCAGTACTGAAGGCAGTATGCTGGGGTTTTGGGTTTAAGCATGCTGGGCTTGAACTAACAAGGCAGCAGCATTGCTACATCTGATCCATCTGGAGCTGCATGATACTGATTCACTTTTATTTTCCCCCACAGCTTCACCCACTGGAAATAAAGGTGTGTAAAGAACCTCATTCCTTGTTATTGTAGTTACAGAAAATCCTGGAAATGCAACTGAGAGTACATGTAGCTTCAAAAATCAGGAACCGAAACAAACAAAACCGCGCAACATTTATTAATAAATTTCAGTTAAGTCTCCCTGGTTTCAAGCTCAGTTAGACAATTTCTCTAGGGAGAGGCAGGAGGAAAGCGAATTTATGACTGTCGAATGTTTGAGCCTGTCAGAATTGTGTTGAGTACTACAAAAAAAAAAAAAAAAAAAAAAAAAAGGATGGCTAGAAATAAATTTGGGTGTGAATAAGCTGTTTCCTCCACAGGTCTGGTTTACACTGGCAGGGTGTGCTTAACGGTTGACTGGAGAAAAAAAATGTGACAGACAGGATTGTTTCTTACAAACTCCTCAGGGAATTTAAACGCAAGCTCTCTTCTTCTTCCCTTTAATTCACCCTCTGGTCACTGGCAAAATAATTTAGATTCAAGCTTCGGGTTAAGAATTGCTGGTAGAAGGGGAAGGGTTAATTTGTTTACTTGAGGTGGTTTTACGTTTATTTTGTTTTACTTTTTTAAGCCCTGATGTGAATTATCCGTTTTGGCAAGTGAATGAGAACAGTTGCATGTACTTGGTATTTTCTGTCACATACACTATTATTAGTATGAAACACATTTCCTTTTGGGGTGCTAAGGACAAAAATAGGGCTGTTCACATCACCACCCCCCTTATTAGCTCTGTTAAAGCAATTGTGCTGGCATTTAAGAGAACTGGCAAATACATTTTTTCAGTGACAAATACATTTTTTCAGTGGCAAATGTGATGCATTCAACACTCTTTTCACGTGAAGAAGAAAAGAGGGGCTTTTAAGCACATGGAATACAACAGCCAAGCTTTGTTAATGGATTCTAATATTTTAAAGAGAAAAGCAGGGGAAAAGATTTCATTTACTTGTTTTGGTGTGAAGGAAAAGGAACAGCTCTATTATCCAGAATCTCCTCTGGCGCTTTCAGTGCTACTTGGTGCACATTTTCTCTCCATGTGGACAGATATGCCTTCAGTGACAACTCATTGCCTGTGGCTTGGACTTTGTGTGCAATATGGATGGTATTGCTTCAACCGCTAAGCACAAGGACAGGACATGTCTCCGTATCACAAAGTTTATCCACTTGTAGGGCAGGATAGCCTTCCTAAGAATGAGTCCTATCATGATGCCCAGATACTGTTGAGCTCTTTTCTTTTGTCAACAGTGTCATCAGTCATAACAGCATGGTGGGTGATTGGGTCATCTTGCTGAGTACCCAAGCAATTCAGACCATGAGGTGATGAAATTTGCTTCCTTTCAAGGTGCTTTGCTCACTGCTATTGGCTTTAAATTTGGCCCAAATTAGGTTGTGTTTAAAACTGTTGCAGTATTTTCCAACTCTATCACACTTCCTTTTCCACTTATACTGATTAAACAGAACTCTTTGACTCTCCAGAACAGACTTCTTGTGCTCATCCCTCACTATTTGTCACTTACCTACTTGTCTCCATTTGTTGTGGAGGAAGTTGCTGGTTCTAAATGAAAGTAGGGGTTTAATGTTGCCTTCAACATTGAGAGAAATGAAATGCAGTGGTGGAAAGTGCTACAGTTTACAGTAACTGATATACGGGTTACTTATTTGCTTTTTTTTTCTAAACCAAAAATGCCCAAGAAGCTGGTAGTGATAGCAGGCAAAATGCCTCTTCTGGCTTTTGGGGACAGAAAAGTCATACAGATAAGGCAAAGAGATGGAGAAGTTTATTTTGCACTTAGCAATGAGGTATTTTTCCTGTCTGTTTCAAGGACTTTGGTCTTCATCCACCAGTCTTTATATATATACAAAATAGCATTTAACAAGTGGCTTTTAAAATAGGGTGAACTTTTGTAAGGGGAGTATTTATAGAAGTAGCTATTTAGTTGGTTAGTAATTTTCGGTATTCATTTTGCTATTGCTGAATATATAGAACAGGATTATTCACCCACATTACCCAGCTGCTTCTGTTTGGTAACACAATAAAGATTGTGAGATAAGTGTCTTTTCATGGTAATGACTGTGATGTCATGATTCATCTGATGTCACAGGTATGAAGAATTGGGATCTGTGGGAAAGAGTTATTTTTGAGACAGAAAATCCCCAAATATAAATGTCTTGCATTATTGGTCAAATGGTAGATTAAAATGCAATTCAATTAAGGAATATTGCACAAAATTAATTTTGTGTGACACACTTGAAAAATGCTTCCTGATATTGGAGTTCACTAAAAACAAAATAGTATCTTATTAAAAGAAGCTGTGGTACTTTTTCAACTATTCTTTTCCTATGGATGAGACTTGGTGACCCCAGAAGTTTATAGAAGATGATATATTACAGTACCTAGCAAAGAAGGGGTGGGATTGGGATCTTTTCATTTAGCTTGCTTGCAGTTGCCAGCTGAACTGGATATGCACTTGCATTTGGAAGTTCTCTGACCTCTTCAACAGCTGGGACTTAAAGAATTGTAAACTTAACACACATTTGATAAGAATTTTCTGGTGCTGCAGCTTTGTGGAACTTCAATGAAGCAATGCAAGGGAATATTCAGAAATGTAGGTTTAAGGAGGTGTGCAAACCATTACCACTAGATGTTTCAGTGGATGTTTTGTGTAGAAGTCCTGTAACATTGTTTTAGTTGATCTAACCTAAAATGCTATTGGTTCTTCTTTTCACAAGTCTATTGAGATAGCGTACTATTTCTCTGTCTCAGTAACGGGAAAAATCTCTTGAGCTGGACATGTGCATCACACAGCTGGCTCTGAACTCAGTGCTGGATAATAGGAAAACTTGCTTCTCATTCACTGGCAGCTGAAGCCTGGGACTTTTCACTGCTCTGTGACAATGTGCATCAGGACAGCCTCCTTGTTCATCCATTGACCAGCCTCAGCTGGCATTTGGGAACCAGAACAGGGCAGGGGCTATGCCAAGACCTTGCTGGTGGACATCTCAACAACTGGCAAAATAACCTGTTCAGAGGCACACTTCCAGGACATAGCCTTCACCAATGTAGCTGCTGCCTATTTCAATGCCCAACAATTTGGTATTTTGAGCTGATACTTGAAAGACTGGTTCTTACTTTGGAATTCTGCTGTAACGCTCCAAATCTCCTGTTTGGTTCTCCCCAGCCTGCTAATATTATCCCAGTGACACACAGGCACGTATGATTAACTAGTAATGAGCTAAATGGTCTGCACTGACAGCAATATCTACTTTTGTCTTTCTCCGTTTGGTGGAGCAGCACATGAGCTGCTATACTAGAGAGCATCACTTCATACTAAGGGAAATATGCTGAGGAAAATCCATTTTGGATTTATGTTTGGAATATCCACAGATGTCTGCTCAAGTTTTCCATTTCGTAAACTTTGTAGTCAGGCTGAAAATGTAACTGCAACTGGGATCAATGGGCAAACTCATAGATATTTTATCTCTTGGATCAAAGAGTATGGACAGGGCAAAAAAACCCCCAGGAAATAATTTTAACAGTAAACTCAAATGCAGGAAGACAGCTGTTAAAGATTTCCTGGTATTTTTAACTGAAGATCTTCTCCATTTACATGTCCTCCAGTGCTATGGATCACCTTACCTGCTGCACCAGTGAGTTGACTTCCATTACACTGGCATAAATGTGAATGCTAATAACTGAGAGGAAGTTGATACCAGAAAAGTGTGTCTGGAGGTGGCACCACTTATTCAATCTGACCAAGAAATGATCACAAAACACAAGAAGAGATTATGGCCTTGCAGAGTCTGCCAATAACTGGCTGGGACAAGCTGTGATGTGCTTCAGACTCTCAGGCTAACCCCACCAAGTAGAGCTTGAGATGCCAGAGAGAGCCTGCCTCTGGGATACTCTGTGGCTCTGAGTGCTGGACAGACAGCACACAACACCATGAGTAAGCTGCATGAGGCCAGCATTTCTGGAATAACAAGGCAGAGAGAAGCACTGCTGGTGTTGAGTTTTCCGGGAAAATGGAAACAGGTAAGTGAAGAAAGCACAAAGTCAGCTTTAGGTCAACTCTGCAGAGGAAAAAAGAACACAATAGGCAGCTTTATTTTTGACAGTAGCTGATCCTGAAGATGTTTTTAATAATTTTCTATCCACTCAGACAGAGAGTTATTTGTGAAAGTGCTGCAGATATTTGAAAAGTGTTGCAGTACCCTTGAAATGAACAGTATGATTTTAAACTAATAGTGTACAGAGAAGGTGAAGGCCTAACACAGTTTGTGATTAATCTAAGGTTTCCCAGTCAATCTTGCAATTTCAGGGATGATAAAACAGCAGCTTATTATCTGTAACAAAAACTTGCCCCAAACCCTTGAATTCCAAGACAGTAAGAGTGGGGGAAAAAGTACTACTGTGAAGATAATTAACACTTGACAACAAAACAAAAATTTCTTGCACAAAGGACAGCTGCCTAACTCACATTGAAGCTTAGGGAAAATGTTAATACTTCCATAGTTGACTAATATCTTATAAGAAAAGAAGAAAGCAAGTCCCAAACCCAAAGGCCATAAAAACAGATCATGGAGCTCCCTGAAGTAGAGAAAAAACACAATGCATGAATAAAAGCCAGTGACTGAAAAGAAATATCCAGGAGCTACAATGACTTTCCTGTCTTGCCAGAATGCTCAGGCATCAGAAGTCATAACAACAGAAAGAGCATTTGGATGCCTTCAGTGGGATTCCTTTTTGCTCTACCCTTTATTTTCTCCTTCACACATGTGAGGGAGGAGAAGGGGTCTCTGGTGAACCTGTTTGCTTTTGCCCTGGTGCCAGAAGCAAACTCTGGTATCCTGCATGGTGAAATACAAGAGGATGGAGACATGCACATTGCTAGAGGGATTGAGTGATATCTATTGCCCTGGTTGCATGCCTGTTGCCACAGGGGTTGCCTGGGTTGATGCTGCTCTTTAGTGGTGCCAGACATTTTTCTAGACGTGACTGTGATTTCTGAACACTGTCACTGCCCAAGTATGAATATAAATGATGTCAACAGAGAATTGTGTCAGGTCCTGTTTGCTCAGAGGTGTTCTTCTTAATAGTGTTGGAGGAGATGCTAAATGGGTTGACCTGAAACCAAGTGCTGTACCAAGAATGTCCTTGACAGCCTGCTGGGAACAAGGACCCAGGTATTACACACAGTGTTACTGGCACAAAGAGGAATTTTCAAATGTACTGTCAGAAAAAGGAGGAATTTTCTTCCCGCTGAGGGTTTATCAGAGATGGGTGTAAGAGTAAGTTATAAAATGTGAGAAATGTATTGATGTTAATAGTCAGAGGTAATATGTATCAAGTGTTAAGTCCCTTTCAAAGGACACCATTACTGGAGAGGCTGTGGATCAAAACTAGTGAGAAGTGTTTGAGGATATTTTCCAAGAGATTAAGTGACATTTATCCTACTGCTCTCTATTAGATAAAATGTTGAGAATCCCCCGGATTGTCAGTCCCGCAAAAAGTTACCTTCAACTTCAAGTAAAAAAAAAGGAATGGAAGGAAGTTGCATATTTCAGAAGAAAAAGAAACAAACCCTAAACCCCCTAGAAACTCAAGGAAAACTGTATAGCAATATCAAGAGCTGCTGAGATATACCAGTGTTACCAAACCCCAGAAATAAAAAAGGGTGATCTAGTTCAAAGGAGCTCTTGGCTGAATAGGGAGATTTACCTCAAATACTCTGCCTACAACTCTCTGAACTGAGAATGCTTCAAGTCCCTGTTTTTTCCAGTCCGAAAGTTTAGGGGGGAGAAGTAGTTTGATGACTAAGAAATGCTGGAGAACAGGACTGTTAAAATTGGAGTTTATAATATCTGAATGTATGCTTAGCATGCAAACCCAATCATATGTCATGATTTATAGCTCCCATCTTATCCAAGACTGTCTTGAGCAGATGACATTCACACTGAGGACCAGAACTAAATTACTGATTCTGTGTTCCTGTGTACATGCTGGATTATTGTCAGAAAGAAATTAAACAAACAATCCATGTCTCCCCTCCCAGGCTGGTACCTCAGGAACTAGGCTGACCAAAGGATCTTCTATCTGTCCTTCTGTCTCACTGGGTTGTGGCTGTGTCTGCGGCTATGAAATGGCTCAGTGCCAGGAGAAGCTGTGCAGAGCTTTCCTGCCTGGGGAGTGCAATGGCTTGGTGGGGGGATTCCTATCCGTGGATGCTGCAGAAGGTTGTTCCATTATCCTCAAGTCCTAGAGCACTTCTCCAGCCCAACAATCAGTATCTTTCCTCAAGGGAAGCCTAGAGTCAGAGGAATATGCTAGTTCTAGGGGAGAAGTTGTGGAGCTGGAAATTACTAGCAGTGTGAGCACAGATTTTGTGAAAGAAGATTTGTACCCTTATCATATGTGCAGCATGACTGGTGGCCAAAGTGTGGAAAGCAAAGTGTGGGCATTTTAATGTGTAGTGGGGGTGCAAGAGATAGCTACTTCTGAGATTTACTGGATTATCTGGAAACAAAACAATTTCTGGTACAAGGCAGAAATAGAGCTGAAACGGTTTAGAAAAAGAACAAAATCCTGTTTGTTGTTTTTCTTTCTAAGAAAAGTCTGTTGTTTAAGGACAGTGATTCTAAACATATGACAAAGAAAACAGCATTTGAAGAGCAGTTGTGTGCTCAAAATATCCATGCTTAAAAATGTAAGGATCTGCTGCTTTGTCTTGGATTGTTTGACAGAGGCATAAAGTTAGATCTGCCGGCTTACTTGGTCTTAGGTTACTGGTCCTTAGGTTACTTGTATGAACATTTTATTTGCATGTACAGTTAAGCCCCAAATATATTTTAAGAATACACTCTTATGAATTTGGGCCAAGTTCTTAAATGCAAGACAGATTTGGAATAGCATGCATGACTTGCTAGGATACCTGAGATGCTGGATTAATCATGACGTGAGATGTGCCCATATTGAGAGACTTTGAGCTTTTTTATTTCATCCATGTTTGTTGTAACATTTTGACTTGCATGAATCAAAGAATGCAAAAGGAAAGTGGGACATGAAATGAACCTCTTCCAGCATCTTTATCAACGCAATACATTTCTCCCAGCAGGCCAAAGTGTGCTTAATCAGACAATGGAGGGCCAAGAGCCTCACCAGGAGACTACAAATCCATTAATTTGGTATCACTTGAGGGAAAAAGCTGGAAGCAATTCCAGGATTTGTTAAGCAAAAGGCTTGGCGAAGTCAATTGATTAGGGAGGTTTCAGAGAAAGCTGTTCTTGCTGAGCTGCCAAGGTAAAAGGTCCAGGAAATTTGAAAGTGTCTTATTGGCACCATGCAAAACAGAATGGGTGCTGCCGCCATGTAAGAAAAGCTGGAAAACTATATGGAGTTGGGTTTTTTTAAGAGAACGAGTATCTGATATTTCACCAGGAATCCAGTCCATCGTCTCATTTTGCTGCATTAGATCTCCACAGAGTCCAGTGCATACAAGGGACTGACAAATGCAACTGTTGCAATAAATACTCATTACAAGTATTAGAGTAAAGAATCTCTGTCAAGAAAAAAACCTTTCCTAAGATGAAACTGTTTTTAAGTAGGGGAGAATCTCACTCAGCAAGTACGTAACTCCGTGTTTGTCCATTGTTTTTTTGTTCCTGGTCCCCTGCACCAGCTGAAAACTCAAAACCAGGAGAGAGCCAATGCTCTCTACAGCACCCCAAATTAAAAGCTATCCTCAAACACTCCAGGATTTCAGAATGAATAATGATACATCTCTGAATAAAGTAGAATTGTGTCCAAGTCTGCTAAAAATTGAATGGGGAGAAGGTATTACAGCAAGATTTTTCACACAGTCAGCAATCAGATGTAGGAAAAATCTGTTATAGATGGCCTCTATTTCACAGATAATGAGGTAAAGAGACCCAGGTTAGGTGTCTGGAGAGAAAGAGCTGCTCCACAGCATCTTTCCAGAGACAGCGTGGAGACATGGGGACTAACTAAAGCCTGACTGCTGTGCTCCGCAAGGCAGCCAAGGGAAGAGGGTCTGTGTGACAAGAATAAGACACACAGTGAGGGGCTTCTGAGCAGTGCAAGCTCCATCTGTGCTAAAGCTCACACAGAGCTGTGCCTCAGTGATCTTTTCCCCATGTGAAGGGAGCAGGCTGGAGTCAGGTAAAGGTTGGTGTGATAAAAATAGGGTAAAAATTCGTGTATAAAATAATAATTCGATGTATAATGAAATAAAGCTAAAGTAAAATTGTAAAATCCAGTAGAAGGGTAACCGTTCTCTCTCAGCCTGCTAATCTCAGTTGCAAAGACAGGACAAAGATCATCAACTTAGACAAAAGACACTGGCCAACCCTGATAAGAATCACTTCCTCACCAAGGCAAGGAGAAATTCCTTCCTGACGACGATGCCAATTTCATCAACCTTCTGGTGCCACAAGCGGAATGAAATCAACATAAGACAGACTCTTGGAATTGACATAAGAAAGGAGCCTTCCCGGAATGAGACAACTAGACTTGATGAGATCCGGGAGGGCCATCGAAAAGAAATCCGGACTATTCAACCCACCTTGGACACCTGGACTGCCTAAGGGCAGAAAAATCCTATAAAACGGTGGACTGAGAGCTGCACTGGCGTGGACTAGGGCGTCTGGTACATCGGTGCGGACCTCTATCCACCCAGCGCGCGCTGACAATTTCCTATTATTGTGGTTTTTCTCTTTTTCAGGTGCTCGATATTCTGTTGTTAATAAATTGTCATTTATTAACCTGAAATTTGCCTTTGCATTTATAACAGTTGGCAAATGCCCAGGAAAAATAGCCAAGCCCAGCAGTGACCAGAGCCTGAGCCAGCTGTCGGTGACACCCCATGCACGTCACTGAGGATGACACTGCTGGCCAGGGGAATGACTGGCTGGGTTCAGAGGTGAAGGGATGCAGTGCAGGGATGCACACCTGAGCACGGAGCCCCTGTCCTGCCAGGTTCCCTGCTAGGGGAGCCCAGCCTGGGATGTGCACACAGGAGAGCAGAGCACGGTGCAGCTCCTGGATCTCGGAGGACTGCCAGGTCCCCGCCAGGCTGCCCGGCTGAGCAGGCAGGGCAGGGAGCAGATGAGCAGCTCCTGGGATATCAGTGCTCTCCAGTGAAGCGTGGGGCAGCAGCCGCAGAGCAGCAGGAGCAGCCACTCAGAAAAGCTGCTGCAAGGAATCCAGTTGGGCTTTTTTTCTCTACAGTGACCTGGAAAAGACCCGAAGACCTGAAGAGACGGTGTCAGCTCTAAGCTGCCATCCTGTTGGTTGTTAGGAAAAACACTTAGGAAAATGAACTGTCCTTTTCAGTTGTGTGATTCTCATCAATTCCAAATGGAAAGGGAAATGAAGTAAGGACTTATTTTTTATGTTTCAAGAAGTGCCTACTTTAAAAGATAGGTTCCAAGGGAAAAAAAAAATAAAAGATGTCTGACATGCTTGTTCTTTGTAATAAGAATACAAAAATGGTTTAATATGCTTGGTTGCCTCTTCAAGATTCTTTGCATTTTGCTTTATACAAACAGAACAAAGGGGCAATGACTGAGCTACTGAAAAAAACCAAGTTTTGTTTCTCCCCATGAAGGAGAAGAAAGAAACTGAGAGAAGTATATGCTCCCCTTGATGAAAAAAGACAATATATCTTATATCCTGATCAGTTTGTCTTGTGGTTTTGATAACAGAGAGGTCAGTTATAAAAACTAAAATAAGCAAAATAATTATCATCCTTCCTCAGGGGCACCTATGAAATCCTCACATATTTATCACTGGGAATGAAACTTGGATGTAAATTTTCAGGCTAAGATGGCACAACTACAGCTGCCAGTGGTGGACTTTGGGCAAGATCCACAGACTGGTGATGCTGCATGTGGGAGGTGGAAGAGAGGAGGGGAGGTGCCCTCATGCTGAATGTGGTGTGTGCAGGGTGTGAGGGGCAGGTGAAGTTCCCTGGTGGCTTCTAGCTGCCAGCCTGGATGCAGGCAGGGGGAGAGGGCACGTAATCTCAAGGAAGGCAGCCTGTGCAAGGATTGCGATTGCTCCTTGGACTTATCTGAAAGGGAGGACTGGTCAAGACCAGCCTGGAGAAATGTCTCTGGGGTTGCCTCCCCCTGTCCCTGAGGAGTATGTCTTGCTCTTTTTCCCCTCACAGGCATGGTTAATTAACTTTCAGCCAGTTTAATGAGGTGAATCAGTTCACCAAAGGCAGACTGAGAGCAAGAGCTGATTTGAGAGAAGCAGCCAGACACACATCGAAGTGCCTCCAGGGGAGAGAGGAGGAGAGGAGTAGGGAGAGGCACTGCCCTTTAGCCATGCCACTGAGCAGCTAGAGTCAGCCTACCCACCTTGGTAAACCTCAGCCAAAGCAGTGGGTAGGCAGTGCTTCAGCCCTGCTGGCTGCTGGGGCTGCTCCAGACTGGGCTGGAGGACTCCCACCTTCTCACACTCCTCTTGTTGAAAATAGCTGCCTTCCCTGGAGTATATTCTACTGCCTGCATGGCAATTCAAGTTGTCAGAGAAAAAGACCCTGAAATCCCATGTCCCAGGAAACTAGACCAGTTTAGTCCATGTATTTACAGGCATGGGCTGGCCCATGACCAAAAACATCTAAAATGTTTTCTGTGCATTGGCACATTGTCCTTGGGTGCTGCTTATTTGTCTGAGGAAACTGCTGACATTTCCTCAAGAAACAGAAGAATCACAATGGCAATCTAATTTCTGGTAACTGAGGTTTTGCATGTACTAAAAAAGGCATAGCCATCATGGCTTACTTACAGGCTTGGGAGGAGGGTTTGGCAGGGATAAAATCTCTGCAAAAAGTCTTTTGGAAGCGACCCCTCCTCTCTGTGCTGCTGACAGTCTTGGCAGTGTCCAGATCACGACTCCTGGCTGTAACCCAAGTTTCTCCTGGATGCACTTATTGAATCTCCTCCCCTTATTTTCCCCAGTGTGTTTGGAAGACAAAGGCACACAATGGGGTTTAGTGAAAGAATTTCATTTTCTACCCCAAGTGCTAGTTCCCAGGGGAAGGAAAAAAAAAAAAAAAAAAAATCACACCCTTTAATTATTATTAGTTGCTGCCTTTCAGTTTTGAAGACCTAGCCTTGATGCCACACTTTCTAGAGCTCAGTGGTGGGCTGTAATCAGTTCTGGCCAGCCCTCTTGGCAGATGCATCAGTGCAATACCTCCTTGGAAGATTTTTTCCTCTTTGCAATTTGTCAAGAGTTGTGGACTTACTTCCAAGCCTTCTGTTGGCAGAGTGTGGTGCATATGTTTAGTACGAAGTATGTTTGTGTGATTAGAGTAAGTTAATATATACCTAAAACCAAAGGTATTATAAGATTAGTAAATGTTAAGGTGAAGTATCTAGTCTCAGTTTTGAGGAGAACAAATTCCCTGCGTGTCTGTAAGGACCTGGCATGTTCAATAAAGTGCCTTCAAAATACATGAATTAAATGGTATCTGTATCTTGGACAAGAGAATTTATTTTTAGACATGATGTTTTGACATTCTCTCTGCATATCAATGTTTTGTGGTTCCTGAAGAAAAACTCCTCAGTCTGGGGTGACCATTATATGGAAACTTCACAGGAAGCGTATTTTAAGAAAAGGTATATGGATTAGTGATTTGAGATGGAGCAAAGCATAGGGGAAGCAGCTAAGCTGAATCCTTGAAGAGTGTGAATTATTTAAATATCAGTTAGCAGGATCACAGAGGACAAATCCAGGATGATATTGCTCTTAACAAAAGTTGCCTGAATATATCCCATCAGCATGTTTGACACTGGGCAGGGAAAAGCTGTGAATAGAAAACTTGCTGTGCAGATGGTTCAGTGCAGATCCTTTGTGAAGAAGACAACAGCTCCTCAGCTGGATGGATGGGTAGATGGAGAGAGGGATTTAATCAGTTCCCATAGCTCCAGGTGTGCCTGCTGAAACTCTCTGTAGAAGGAGAATATCTCTGTGTTAGGGCAACCTTGAAAATGGTTTTGGAGTCCCACATCCACATATAGCCATTTCTTAAATCCACAAACAATACTGCTAGACAAAGTCAACTTGTCATAGCACATTGCATTTTCACCTTCAAAAGATCATTATATCCTGCTGATCCTGTCTAAAATGAGAAATAAAAATCAATAAATCCCAGATCCATGTAATCTATTCTTAAAATGTAATGGAACCTCATCAGTAATGTCTGGTAATTTGCTATCAGCTTGGTCAAGGACAGACAAATTACTTAATTACACATAACAGTTATTCTGTAAAGACTTAGGAAAACACAGATAAACGTAACTAATCCCTCTTTATTTATTCCCTGCAAACAAAAGCCTAAGGGTTTATGGAGAAGGGGAAAAAAAAAAGAAAAAAAAAAGCTGTGCAATTAACATAATTAGGGACGGCTGTCGTTCAAAGCCGCCCTGCAGCCCCAGGGCGGGTTCCGTGCGCCGCCGGTGCAATGCGGCGCTGCGGCCACAGGGCGGCGCCGTGCGCAGACGGCGGCTCCGGACGGGGCCGCTCCCGCTCGGGCCGGGCTGTGCCTGGGACCGGGGCACGGGCAGGGCAGGGCAGGGCAGGACAGGGGGGTTAGAGGCGCAGGGTCAAAGGAGAACTCTGCCACCATCATGGTCTGACTCGTAGAAAACGCAAGGGAAGTTCCCCCGGCGTGCCCCCATTGCTCCTGGCTCCTTCAGCTCCTGCCATCCTTCAGCTGGATGGCTGAATAGATGGAGGGAGAGAATCAACGAGCTCCCACAGCTCCATCCAGCTTTGGGTGTGCCTGCTGAAACTGTCTCCAGTGGGAGTACATCTGTGTTTTGGGGCAACCTTGAAAACCGTCCAGGTCTCCCATATCCACAGCAGCTGCATGCTGAACATCCACTGCTTCCTAGCTTCATGCCAAAGCTGCTTCTCTTTACTTGAGAATAAAATACGATTGCAATCAGGAGAGACAAACCTTCAGATGACTTGGCATTTTTCTTCCTTGAGTGACTGCATTTCTCCAGGTGATGCTTTTCCTTTTAAAGAAAATCATGACAACAGCAATTTGTGGGATATAGGGTCTGTGCACTTCACATCAAAACAAGAGGAGTTTTCACTGAACTGCTACCTGATCAGGATTAAAAGATCGTACCACTGAAGTTACCTCCACTTCATTCTGCACCCATCTCTGGTTTGCATCTTGGCAACCTCACCTTCCCCCTGGGGCAGGATCTGTGATTCCTGAAGGTACAAATGATGGATGCTTCACATCATGCTCTCTCCATGGAAAAACTGTCCTGAGCAGTGGGTGGTGATATTTGATCCTAGTTACTGTCCAAATGCTGAAAGGATCTTCAGGTTGAAGGGAAGACTGTGGAATGCCAAAGAAAGCCTTACCTCTGCAATGAGAGAGGGAACACTCTCATCTCTCAGTCTTCTTGGTTATGAGCACAGGTAATTCCTCTTTGATGGACCAAAAAAGACACAGAACAATGAGTGTTCTGGGTGCTAAATGTTAGAACATAATCACAGGGAAAAAAAAAAAAGTTAAAGCAGCCCCTCTGGAGAAAAAAAAAAAAAGAGAACCAAACAAGAGACTGTAATAAATTCTTACTAAAAGAAAAAAAAAAAAAAAAAAGATTTCCCTTCCTAAAACACATGCAACACAAGAGATGAAGAAAAAGGCAGCTTGATTCTATTAACCAAGTATTAACACCCCTGGCTAAAGAAACACTGCAAAAAGGAAGGATTAACATTTTCAATAAAGGAGACCAGATTTTGCAGTGCTAATCATCAGCACTCTCCACCAACAGAAGAATAGAAAATAATGTTCTTAATAGTGTGAAAGAGAACAGGAGGTACACAGCCAAGAATCAGAGGTTACTGCTGGTAAATGACAAATAACTTGGTTAGGAAAAGGCATCACAAATAAGGGAAGTGTCTGCAAGAAATAGTAACTATGTAAATTGTCCCAGCATCTCTGTGTCTGGCTGAGCTGCAGTTCTGCTGCTGGGTGTTGTGGAAAGGGCTTTAGCAGTAAACATCAAGACCATGTTTTGCATCGTGTTTTTCTAGTCACCATTTTTTGAAAAATAGATCCCAAATGTCCTATACTTTGCATAATCTTGCAAAAACCATACTAATTTACTGATTAGCTCTGAAGTGTAATGCCTTGTGTTCTTATGCTGCCTGTCATTACAGTAGCAGCCTGCCTGTTACATTAAAATGCATGTGGAAAGATGGGGAATGGTGTTGTGTGATTTAGTGTAAACAGTCACAGTCTCTTTACAATTGAGTCTGAAGTAGCTATTCAGCTAAGCAGGACTGGGCCACTCCCATCCCTGCCAGGTATTACAGGTGAGGAAATTCTGGGCAGGGATCTCAACTCAGAAGGAGGGCTGAGGGTGGTGGGGAGGGCAGTTGAAGGCTTTAGGCTTCTTTCTGCTGCCACCCTTGTTAGCACTGCATTTCTCTGTGATAGTCAGTGGCATGCAAACACTTTAGATATCTGGAGCTATGGGTGCACGTGCACTTTGTGCTGCTTGGGTGCTGTAAAGCTGATTTGCCTCTATGTGTGCATTAAGTTCAGTATCATACAGTGTGTGGTCAAACCTGTTTCTCCTTCCAAAAGCCTCCTCAGAGAAATGTACTTCTTATACATGCCATGAAGAGAACCCTTGGGTTGAGATAAAATGCGTCATTTCTGGCTGCCACAGAACTGGAGCTATAGGTTGTTTTTAACCTCTTTAATGAGATGATAGGATACTGGGGATGGGGTTTTGGTCTTCCCCTGTTTCATGCAACACTCCAGTACATCTGGGGCCTGTGAGTGCTACCATTACATTACATGATTGAATATAACCAAGAATCCTCTTGCTCCCCACCCTAAAATGCCTGCAGAGCCAATTGACATTCACACTGTACACAGGTGGCATTTTGTCCATTTTTGAGTGACAGTTCTTCGGAGAACAATACAGATACACACAGTATTTGATTCCCCCACATTTACAGACTCAAGGAGAAAAACTGTCCTCTCTTGAGACTCCCAGGGCATTTAAGCAGGCAGAATTTAATTACTGACAGCATATAAGGATGTTCTCTGAGCTTCTTGGAACAAGAATGAAGAAGCAGGGGCAGGACCAGGAGCACAGACAACCCACATGTTTACTCAGAGGGCTCCTTCCCAAGTTTGCTGAATCATGAACATCTCTGACGCAGGGAATTCTCTCCCTGCTGCTTGTTTCAATCTGTGCTGTGTTAGAGTATGGAGCTCTGGTTTACAGTGTGTTTTGATTTGGCTAGGGGTGAAAGGTTCTCAGTTTTAAGTATCTTTTTTCCCCCATTAACCCATACAGTGTCACAGAGTCCATTCTATCCTCAAAATTCCATTCCTGGATCCAGCATCTGAGGTTTCTCTGAAGTTTCCTTAGGGGCCCTTCAGTTCACGAGAACACTGTTACCAAAAGAGATTAAATGAATTAAAAATTGATGACTGTTCTGTACTGAATGTCTTGCAGTCAAGGATATTTAAACAGATAGCAGGGAGAGTGGAGGGAAGATTGTTTGCCAGAGTATTCCTGTTTTTAAATAATAATTTTATGGGGACAGGGAGGAAGATAAGGAAGTGTGGAGCAGGGGGAGTGTCTGCTGGTTCTGGATAAGGAAATTCCTCTTATAAATGCAATATTGAGAAAAAAAATAGACTGCTCTAACATCACAGAAGACACTGAGAGAGAAATCATAACATTTTGCAAATTAATGCCATTTGAACCCAAAGCCTGTCTTGGCAGGGCTGGGCACTTTGATAAAGGGTACTCCCCGGTGTGAGTTCCTTACAGCTTCTGGGGATGGAGTGGAACACAGCCAAGTGCCATGATGGTGGCCCACCATGGCTGCTTCATAGAAGGGCAGAATGCAAGGCAGAGTGAACAGAAGAGCCATTTTGCCCAATCTACCCAGCTTTAGACTTAGCCAAGATTCAGTGCAGCTGTAGTCCCTGTCTAATCCCTGTCTTGCCTGTGCAGGTAATCTGATGAGTTTTTTTGTACAATCTGGTGTGATGGTTCCTGAGATGGGAGTGTGTGTGTGTGGCAGGTGTTTGTGCCTCTGTTTTCCCCGGTGCTGCTGCTGGAGGTGGGTGGAGAAGTGACTGGCCCTGTATCTTGGCCATTCTAAGAGAGTGCAGGTCCAGGCCTGCTTTAAGCTCACGAGGCTGTTATGATTCACATGATACCATGTTCACAGTTCAGCTCTTTAAACCAGGAGCAAAGTTTTAAAAAATGCTGGTGACTATGGTTCATTTGTCTTCTGATTCCCAGCTGGAGACAATTTTAAAGGAGGTATTCTTTATAGTGTCTGCTCTGAACCTGTTGGACACCTTTAAAGGTATCATCATCTGAGTACTCCAAAGCATCTCTCTTTTCTAAGAACAATGCTTGAACTCCATCTGCACCCCTAACTTCACCTCAGAACCTCAGAAGATGCTGTACTGCACAGAAGGTAAAATGTTCATAGATGAAAACAATTTAATCCTGATAGATCAGATCTGCTAGCAGACAGGGATGTAAACTGGTTTATGTGCACTGTCTTTCTGCCTTTATTCCGCATGAAACACCAGTAATTTTTGGCATTATTCCAGTCTGGATTGGTCACTGAGTGGCCTTCTTCCCTGTCCTTACCTGCATAAAAATAATTGGCCCTCTATCAGTGTCAGTAGTAACAGAGAACCAGTTGAGCAGAAGAGGATATTTTGTGGGCTGTGAATTTCCGTGCTTCAAGATAATCAGTTATGAATATAAGTTTGGAGTCCAAATTCAGAAATACAGATAGGTGGAACAAACTCAGTAGTCCACTGGATAAAGTCCACAAATCTGCTGAGTAAACTGCTACAGGCTCTCCATGTGTGCCTGGAGACAGAGGGAGAGGACAGCAAATAGTGAAGTAGAGCACTGAAGAGCACCTTGTTTACCACGTTTAGAATATAAGTTCAAACAAGTGACAAAACTTGTGACATCCAGTCTTGACTGAGAGATGAATGAATGCCTCAATAGGTCCTCAGAATAAAACAGCGTTAGATCCTTCCTTGTATGATTCAATATATTGGCTAACTCATTAAAATGAATGTCTCAGTGGCCACCCAAGTAGTATTTTTCTTGTTTCTTTAGAAACTATTAATTTCCTCAGAATTTAAAAACCATTTTCATTCTGAAAAGTAGCTATTACACATTCATGTGAGCTAATATTTTTATGGAGCATCTTAGCTGTATTAAAACCACAGTCATTCAGATTTCAAAATGGAATTGACCCAGTTAAAAACAGTTGTGAATTTATTTTTCATTCTAGTTTTGCCCTGTGAAATGAGCTTGTTTTCTTTGAAGAAGAATGAAGAAGGAAAGCCTCAAATACATGGATATAATTGTCTTCATTAAAAGCTGGCTGAAAAGATTTTATCCTGTGGGGTCTACTCTCTGTCCCTCTGAGGTAAGTTCCTATGTATTTTTAATGGGAAACTTATTGCCAATCAAACCTGTATTCTTGCACTGATACATGAAAGTGGATGTTCTGTACAGTTTCATCGTGCTGGGTCTCCTGGGAAGAGCAGCTCATTACGGCGTCAACTGTCCCTGCCCTTTGCAAAAAGCCCCACCAAGGTCATATCAAGAGGTGATGGATAAAGGCAAGGTTTAACCCTTGACCTTGACTTTACTAGTGCTGAGTGTTAATAAATCTACATTTAGGGGTAGATGTTTTCTCCCAGCTGCTTTTTGTTTGGGAAAGGGGGTGACATCCTGTCACACAACAGGTTGCATTTCCTAGGATAATGCTGTGTATCCCCAGCACAGAGCCCCACACCCATCATGGAAGGATGGCTGTGAACAGGGCTTAGGTGTATGATGGGGCTCAAGCCACAACATAGCCTGAGATGTCTGGATATATGGGAGAGTTTTCTCCAGGGAGCACTTTGGTACCACAGAAGACAGCAAGGTTTCTGTTCTTTCTGCTGGAGCATAGTTTTCAGCATAGGCTGAACAGTTTGTGCATGTTATTGTCTTCAGAGTGGTGTTTGAGGTGACCTTCAAGCAGCTAAAACCTTTTAAATAGAAGTCCCCTTCCTATCACACCCATGGGAAACAAGCGTTGATGAATACCAGGAGGAAACAATTCCTTTGAAAGGTTTCAAAACTACGGGGATATCAAGAGCACTCTTCAGCTCTCTTTTCCAGCAGCCTCTTGCCAGCTGACCAGAAAGCTTTTCCCAAAGTTGTTCAGTGCCATAGTTTTATGTGTCCAGGAAGGAGCAACTCAAGTGAAGGAGAGGCCTCTGTCATCTTGTCTGTCTTTCTATTTCTGTTCCTCTGCTTAAGTTTCTCCAAATTCTCAGTCTTTCTTTTTTTTTTCCCCATTCTCATTGTGTTTTCCTCAGCTCTCTTCAGTGAACAGCAGCAGGCTCACTCCATCCTCTGCATCATTTTTTCATAGGAGCTGTAATGATGCTGGCTCTTATGTTTCCTAGTGGGGAAAAGGGCCATTTGGGGTACACCTCAACACAGATTAGAGAATGAACAAATTAATGTCCTGGGCTGATGCAGTGTGCTTCCAAACACTTGGTTTCTTTTCTGATGGCAAGTATTGCCCTAAAACTTCCAGTGCATGAAAGCTGCCTGTGATAAGTGAGGTGGAAAAATTAGCTCCTGCATACAGCTACTCTCAATAACTCTGGGCATTTAAATGCTGTCATCTTCCAGGGAAGTTAAATTGTTCTGTTCCATGTGTCCAATTAGCCCTATAATCAACTTAGCAGAATGTGGAGCAGGAGTGTGCTGAGATGGGGTATAATCATTTTGTCAGAGGATATATTCAGATTGATCCCAAACTGGGGCAAGGACCCACAAGGGGATCTTGGAACAAAGGGCAGAGATTATACTGAGCTCTTGGAGCCTTTACAAAACTGGAGAGAAGGGAGGGAGGGAATACTTTCTGCACACTGGAGAAGAAATACCAGAAATGTCACAATTACCAAGCCCAGAAGTTAATGGCACAAATGTTTGGGTTTTATTAATTCAATGTAAACATTCAAGATTGCTGTAAAAAATAAGCAGCCAGCAATAGCAATGAGAAGTCAGCTTTATAAGTACCAGGGTTAGCAGGTAATTGCAATTGGCCCTAGTATTGTTTCCTCTTGGCCTTTCTAGGCAGCAAGGCTTTGTCCCGTGACTCTGCAATTTGTTTAAACTCCTCTATTGCCAGAAATTCATTTAGCTGTATCTTTTTTGGGTTACTGATTGTACACAGGATAAAAAGCTGTAATGGAACCTTTATCCCTTCTAAGCCTCACAGTTTGTGCAAACATGTTAAAGGAAGAATTCACAGCCCTGCAGTTAATCGGCCGGCACTTCAGAAAAGTGAGATCTTTTCTCACAGCTTCTTCAAAGTGGGCACCAGACCAACATTTGCTTACATGATTGGCCAACTTGACAGCTGATGTCAGAACAGTTTAATGTGGCACAACCCTTTTGCATCCAGGGCAGGCTCTCTGAGACATCACTGCTCTGTCTTTGCATATAAATATTTCTGACAAATGCCCATTTGCTCCTTGGATGAGTTCTCTCAAGCCCTGGCATATAGTGCAAAGGTCAAAACAAAGGCCACACGAGTACGTCAGCAATCCATAAACCAGAGAACAAGAAAGGCCAAGAAGGAAATATAAAGACCTTCCTTCAAGGAGGCAACTGAAACTGCAGTATGTTTTTCTCAGCTTTCAGAGTAATTTGTAAAAAACAAGATGGTGGGAATAAATACAAGAAAAAATGTCTTCTGGTGGCAGATGATATAAAAGTATACCTTTAGGTATACACCCAAAGTGTGTGCTGCCATTCAGTGGGACCTTGATAGGCTGGAGAGCTGAGTGGAGAGAATAAGGTTCAACAAGGGCAAGTATAGGGTCCTGCATGTGGGGAGGAATAACCCCAAGTACCAGTACAGGCTGTGGGCTGACCTGCTGGAGAGCAGCTCTGCTGAGAAGGACCTGGGAGTCTTGGTGGATGACCAGCTGACCATGAGCCAGCAGTGCCCCTGCTGCCAGGAGGGCCAGTGGGACCCTGGGGTGCCTCAGGAAGAGTGGGGCAGCAGGCTGAGGGAGGTGATCCTGCCCTTCTAATCAGCCCTGGTGAGCCCACATCTGGAGTGCTGTGTCTAGTTCTGAACTCCTCAGTACAAGGAAGACAAGGAGCTACTGGAAAGGGTCCAGCAGGGGCCACAAAAATGGTTTAGGGTCTGGAGCATCTGTCTCATGAGGAGAGCCTGTGGGAGCTGGCTTGTTTAGTCTGGAGAAGAAAAGACTGGGAGGGGATCTCATCAATTCATACAAACATCTCAAAGGTGGGTGTAAGGAGGAGGGTGCCAGACTCTTTTTAGTGGTACCCACTGACAGGATGAGGCCAATGGCCATAAATTAAAACACAAGAAGTTCCACCTAAGCATGAGGAAGAACTTTTCAACATTGAGGGTGGCAAAGCCCTGGAACAGGCTGCCCAGGGAAGCCATGGATCTCCCTCTCTGGAGATATTCCAAACCCGCTTGGATATGTTCCAGTTTAGTCTGCTCTAGGTGACCCTACCTTGGCATGGATGTTGAATTGGATGATCTCCAGAGGTTCCTTCCAACCCTAACAGTTTTGTGATTCTGTGATCAGATCTTGAGGCATGGTTGACCCAGTCAGGCACTGTGATGGTTTTGTAGTGTTGTCAGCAAAGGCTCATCCAACTCAAGTGTGAAGTCTTATGCTTTTTACCAAGCAGTAATCTTTTATCTTGTATTCTGCTTCTTCATGATCTCTTCCCTTGAGCTCTGGTTAATTTTCAAGGAAGAGGTGTTGTGTTTTCTTCGTGCCCTTCCGCATCTGTCTCATGTTTCCCCTTCTCATTTATGCCTCTGTTGTGGGTGCACAAATTTTGGTGCCATTGGTCCTATGGCTGTGCTGGTCTGCTTCTGTGTGGTCAAGCTTTGGGGTCAAGACATCATCCCCAGTCTCTCTTCTGCTGCCATGGAAAATGAAAAGCCTGTGCCCCTACAACTGCATATTAAAGAGATATCATTTTAGTAGCAGGCAGTAGTCAGAGTTTCATGTCCAAAGTATGGACTTGATGGATTTGTCTACATTCAGGAACTTCCTGTCATCCCCACTTTCATCCTGTTTGATACAGATCTCCTGCTGAGTGACAAGTGGTGTAAGCTTACTGCAGCAACAGAAGGTGAGGGGAGTAGTTATTTTTAATGCCCTAGGGGCAGCCTTTGTCCAGATTACTCCTTTGTCCTCACTCCATATCACCGTCCTTTAAGGTTCAAAAGTTGCCATGTGTCCTCAGCATGGCTTACAGGAGGGGAGAGATAAACGAGTTTGTTTCTCTCCCCCAGCTGTACTGAAGCCAAACAAACTTTTCACCTTTTTGCAGACAGCATTTAGTGTCTTCCTCCTGGTAGTCTGCCAAGCAAAATCTTTACAGAAAAAGGCATGGTGATAGAAAAAGGCCAGAGCAGGAGCTGTCTCTGTCTCCCAGGTCAGGGAAAGGTCAATGCACATTAAATGCATATTGCTGGTGCTTCTGTTACAACAAGGCCCAAGCAGTTCAAAGCCAGGCTGCATCATCTGTGGCTGAAAATAATTTGCAGTGCTGCTTCCTGAGCAGCAGATTGGCTTCCCATTACACAGGCTAATGAGAAAGTGTCACAAGTGGTCTCAATAATAATCTGCAGCAGACACACTCCCACCCCTCCTCAGCACACTTGCAGAGATTTTGGTGAAAAGAAAAGAAAAGAAAAGAAAAGAAAAGAAAAGAAAAGAAAAGAAAAGAAAAGAAAAGAAAAGAAAAGAAAAGAAAAGAAAGACATATTCTCACAGTGTGCTCTTTTGTGTGCTAGCCTGAATCTGCAATTCAAAGCAATAGGACCAAGAGAACTGGAAGGGAGAGGTTCGTGTGCTTACGTCACCACCCGACTGCTATTCCACTAAAGCCCTCAGCAAAGCAGAGCTGTTGGCTCCTAAGGGCAGTGTATGGCACATCCTTGGCATCACCTGATTGCACAGTAGCATTTTAGGATTTCCCAGGTAAAGGTATCTATTTTTGAGACTTGTCTTTTTGCAACACCTCCACTCCACCTCTCCCTGGACAGTCTTGTACGTAGCTACCAACAATAGAGCAAATGGCCTCTGATCCCTGCAGTGTCATGCCAGTTTGGAGCAAAAGCTCAGAATCTGGGTCAGGGCAGAAATGAAAACATCCTGTCTGTGAATCAGTGCTCACCACTGAGTCTCCCAGTTAAGATACAGTGAGGGGAGGCACCTGACCTTCTGAATGCAACAGCATGGGGATTCTTACTGTGCTGGTGTGTTAACAACAGTACTAAGCTGTTACATTACTAACTCTTCTCAGCCACGAAATACATCTCTTGTTGCATTTGGATAGCTGATGAGGCAGTGCAGTGCCCTCTGCCCCTTAATCCACTTTTGTTTCCAGTGCATCTCCAGGGAGGAGCAGCAACAGCCTTTGTAATATACTGCCATGATGCTGACAGGTCAAAAAGCACCATGATCATAAACCACTTCTTTCCAGGCTAAGGCCAAGGTTTGCAAAGATCAATTTTCCTGCTTTGCATGCTTCCAGGAGCCTTCACTAATTGCACTCTGTTACTCATAGACCATTGCATTAACTCTGGCTTTCTAAAGGGCCCCACCAGAAATACTGCAGACATAAAAGCAGCAGAGTATACCACAACCTTGGAATATAAGTATTCCTTCTCTAATTTATTTGTGCCCCATTATTATGCATTGTACATCATATTTCAGAGGTTATGAGAGTAAGAAGGTCCTCACTGCTGCCTTCTGGGTCAAGCCAAAACCTTGGGGGAAGAGATGAAAGGAGGATGATTTCTTTTTCCCTAATCAAAGGTGGGCATGGTATAGCTGTCTCAAATTAAGGGTGGGGTGGGCAGTGGGAAAAAGAGGCAATGAACAAGGAACAGACTGAAAAGTATGTGAGAGAAGAAGGCAGCCTGACAGGGAAGGAGATTTACTGCCAAGCCTTAGGGGGGTATTTTTGGCTCAGGAAAGGACTGAAAGTTGAACAAGGACTGGAGGAACGTGCCTACCATTCCAGGACCTAGTGGATAGAAGGAAGGTTGTTTACCTGCCTTTCCAGTTCATCTTTTTCAGCTATTCTACATAAATTTCTCCCATTGAAATAATTTACCTATCTTTAAGTTATTAGTTGTGTGTTTTATTAAGACCTGATCGTATGAGAGTCTTTGATACTCTTGTGTCTTCTGTGTGATGGATCCAGCTGGTTGAGAGAGGAGATGAGAAGGTCTCCCTCAAGTCTCTAGTCTGTTTTGGACACAACCTGGAAAGTGTGGTGTGTTCAGTAGGGAAGATGCTTGCTATTATCAGCATCACTTGAACAAGGAGAGTACCTACAGGCATGATGCCCTGCATATGCTCACAGGCAGCTTCAGGGCTTCTTGTATACTTAGATCCCTGTCCCTTGAATATCTTTCTGGACCACCGCTGCAGTGCCATCTAAATGTCACACCTGAGGTGACATTTGTGTGGTGTCACAGCTCAGTAACTCACTGGTTCTTGGGCAGGTCTCACCCTGGTGAGGAGCCAGAAGCTTCCAGCTGAGGCTGAAGGAAGCTCTGGGCCTGCATACCAATTTTTCTGCAACTATAAAAACAACTCACAGATTCTAAGCCCAGAAAGCTAAACTAGAGCATTCTTCATGTTAAATCCACACCAGAAGTCACAGAATATCCAATGCAACTTATGATAAATTACGGACTTCAGATGGAAGACCAAAAAAGTGCATTCTTATCACTGTGCATTTGCCCTTTTCAGCATATGCCTGATTTGGACTCCCAACTCAGTATTTCTTCCAAAAAGTAGCTTTTAACCTAAGATATGGCATGGGTCAGGCTCTGTTTTTCAGAGCAAGTGATTACTATTATAATGTTGAGGGTTTACTAAAGAAGTAAGTGTGAAGAATTTCTGTGAAGATTTTCTTGGCCATTGGTAAAAAGTTTGCTTTAATTGTCTCTGAGTGCTGTTTCAGAAGCAGGCCAGTCTAACAACATAAGGCTAGCTACCATCACCTCTCCTTTCTGCAACAGATACTTTTACTGCAGAATTGTGATAATTTAAAAAGGGGGAGAAAGGGGCAGAGAGGAAACAAGGCAGATATTCTAAGACAGAACAGAATGAAGTGAGTGACATTAGCAACCCATCTGGTCACCTGAGTTCAGGGTAGTTTGAGATTTTGAAGACACTATACGTAGGAATTCTATACATTAATACATATTCTACATTTAATTCTAATTAGAGAGGAATGATTTCCCTCTTTCTATTGTAAAAAGATTGTAAAAAGACACAACCAGATTGTGAGTGCTGTGCCTGACTTTTTCGTGGGGTTTTGTAAGGCTAGGTTAACCAGGAGACCCATGAAATTGTGACCTAGCATTCGGGAGGCAGCCCCTCAACTAATCTGTGCTACTATGTTGCTCAACCTTGAATCTAAGAGAGACATTGAAACCCATAATAAAGCCCCAGGACTGACAGTCAGGACATGTTACAGACAGGAACATCACTGTGGTCTATGCTGTCAAAATACTAATCACGAATAATAAGAAGGGATGGTTGAAGGGAGGAAAGGTAGTAACTTGCAGGGTGTAACAACACAGGTTAATCAGTCTCTGCAGGTTAATCCGTCTCTTGAATGGAAATGGCCTCCTTGTCATTTGAAGTTCTCCTGCCTTTGCACAGCATAAGAATAGGGAGCCATAACTACTCAGAAATAGAAAATATTTCAGCCTCTGTGGTTCTGCCTGATCGGTGTCATTGCCATTAAATGTAAATGGTCCTTAAACAGGCATCTTCAAGAGAAAACTACTGAGTGGGAGAGAGGGAGCTGAGACCTCCGTGGCTTGCCTTCTGGTGCTTTCTCTCTTTCAACAGTGCAGATGTTACTTTCCAGTTGGGTTTAAGAGAGAATCCCTACTGTTGAGAAGATTAAGGGATTAAATAGAAAGGGCTCCATTGCAAGAATTTGTCTTCCAGCTGGTGCTCAGTTGGAGTAGAAAGTTTTCTGAGATAGGGAGATACAGATATGTTGTGCATGCAGATATATTTGGCTCCTCTGATTAATTCAATGTTAATACAGTGTCTCATTTTCCCTTTGGAGAAAATTAGAGTAAGATAGTGGCACATGCTCTCGGTCTTTAGAGGAAATCTGTAGGGACAATTGAAGTCCTGAAACTATTTTTTTTTTTCCGGCTTTTAGTTTAGACTCATGACCCTCCTCCCTTCCCCATGTAATTTTAACATTTTTTCTTTTAGTTTTATCACAAGTGTCAAAATTACAAATCTGTGACTGGATAGAGTAGGTGAACTGTGAATTTTTCTCTGTTTTGCTGGGTTAAGCCCTACCTTTCAAGCTATTTTATACATAAAGACATTCAACTGCCTCTGATCTTCAAAAGCTTTCTCTTGGTTTCTTTAGAATACAAAAGTGGAGGGCTCAAGCAATCCAAAGCCCATTGAAGTGAACGCTCTGTAAAGATTAGAATGCCTCTTTCTTACCATGTCTTTTTTGGGGGCAGAGAGTGTGGTGCAGAAGACTGGGTGTATTGGGGAGGAAGAACTGTACCCAGCCTTTCCTCTTTGCCAGGTGTTACAGGATTGCTAATGTACTTTAAAGGTGGTTTGAACTTTAAAAACTCAGCTAAAATAGAGAAACACATGTCATTTTGTATCACACTGAACAGGCACCCTGTACAGTTAAGAAGGGCATAAGAACAAACCACGAGTCAGATTGACTGATCCCTGATAAAAGGGAAAACGTGCAGCTCATTGCTGGCTTTTTGGTGCAGCATTTTCTTCCCATATTCCTTGCTCTACTTATTATTTCTACTATGGTCTCTCTTTGGATTTACCTTTTCCCCTTCTTTCCACTTTCTTTCTGGAGGGTTGGATCAGGGAGACCTGGTAAGGACATTGCCATGTTCCAGTTCCAGTTTAAATATGATTATTACTGTGGACACACCAATAACCTAATCAAGCCTTCTTCCTCCATCAGACTCACATTCCCTCTATGGTTGTTTTACCTCATAAACCTGATTTTCTGAGATAGGAAATTTCAGAATTGCAAAGTTTGGCTGCAAATGGAACAGAATGAATTCCCATCCTTTCTAAGTGCCTTGAAGGGGAATTATAAAGGCTGGTGCAGTCTCTTCTCAATTACTTACATGATTACAGGGGCAGTAGTCAGGACAAGGAGAAAAGATATCACATATTCTCTGTACAAGTCTCTCATATTTTATAGTAATTTACCCTTTATTTCATAATTGAAAACATATCACTAGCACAGTAATTTCTTTTTATTTTCCTGGTAACCACAACAAAGCCCTTACAGATTCATGGTGCATGGGATCATATAACTTGAATTGGACATGATTTAAACCAAGAAAAGGAAGGAAATTCTCAGTCCTCCCCTGGACCTTTTTCAGCTTAGGTTTTACCTTTGGTTTTGTTTGTTTGACTGATAGTTTTGGGGGTTTAAAATGAAAATTAGCAGAATTGCAATGCCATCGGTACTCGTATGTTTGCTGATACCATCCATGCTGTTGTGGGCAGCAGCAGTGCGAGTTCTTCGGGGACCCGTAGATTCATTCTTCCTCAACCTCACCCATTACAGCTGTCGAGCAGTAAATGAACTGGCTCCTCATGTTAGTTTAGCATTGGCTTGTGACCTATATTTTCCAGGGTGCTTTATCTGCCTCTTTATGAGCACTATGAGTCTCCCAGCCCTGCTCCTGTGGCTGCCTGTGTGCAGCCCCAGGGCCACCGCTGCCCCCAGCCAGCTGGAGGGTCCCAGCTGGTGTGCTGCCACCACATCTCTGCTGGGCTCCACCTGCCCCAGAGCACAGGGCTTGTCACTCAGGGGGGACTGACACCAGCTATTAGTCATGATGGACGCACACTTGACTAGTTCTGATAGTGGTATTTTCTTTCGGGCTGTGACATTATTTGAACAGATCACCTTTGTTTAGCACTCACCATGCTCTCATTTGTCAAAGACTTGTCTTGAAACAATATGACTGTACAAAGTTCCCAAATATGTGTGTATGTTTGAAGCAAGTTCTCTGTTTTTCAGTCCTTCAGATGCCACTATCAGGAGTCTAAATGCCTTTGTGAAAAGGTGTTTTTACTTACAAAACACCTTTGTGAAAATACAGCTTGGAAATAATTAATTCCCTGCATGAGCACTCAAGAGAATTTCCCTTATTGCTGCTAACTGCTGGGAGCATGTTTGGCTGCAGCTCAGTCAGAGCTCTGACTATTCCCTACCTTTTATGACAGCTACTTTAGTTAAATGAAGTTTCTGGAGGGGACATAGCAATATGGGTTAGAGAGGATAAACTGGGCAGACCTCTGTGTAAGGTATGTTCTTTGTCTCTGGAAAACTGTCCACATTTTCCACGTTCCTAAACCCTGATGGGCAAGCAAGCAAGCTTCAGAACCATGTTGCAGCAGCTCCCAGGGCAAGTTGGAATCGTTTAGAAGTGCAGTTTTGTCTACATAGAATCATAGAATCATCAAGGCTGGAAGAGACCTTTAGGATTGTCTGGTCCAACTGCCCACCAGGCACTGCCACTGTAACCCCTAAAGACCTAAACCACATCACCCAGCGCCAGATCCACATGCCTCTTGAACACTTCCACCACCATCATGGGCAATCTATTCCAATGCCTGACCACCCTAACAGTGAAAAGCATTTTTCTAATGTCTAATCTGAGCATTACCTATCTCAGTTTAGGGCCATTCTCTCTAGCCCTGTCACTGCAGGCATGGCAGAAGGGACCAGCCCCAAAAACCTCCTTTCAGGGAGTGGCAGAGAGCAATGAGGTCTCTCTGAGCCTTTTCTACTTGAAACTAAACAACTACAGCTCCCTCAGCTGCTCCTCGAAGATGTGTTTTCTAGACCTCTCATGAGCCTTGCTGCCCTTTGCTGGACAGGTCCAGATGTAGAGTGCAGCAGCCATCAGTGCATGTCTGAGCAGTGCTAAAATACAGCTCTGCCAGTAGTAAGATGGAAGATGGAAGCAGTCAGAGAATTGCCTGCCAGTGAATACAATATGTATATTGTGGTGCCACAGTTCAGGAAAGAAACAGCTAACCACCTTTTCAGTAGCACAAAAGCAAGATAACATTTTGTTACAGTACATCGTGAATATCAGCAATCACAAACTCAAAGGAGTATTGTGGATAGGCAGAATGGAAACCAGCTAAAGGTATCACAATGCATTTTCATTCTCAGGCAGGCAATTATATTCTCACTTTTTAGAGAAATAATGCTCTTGAATACATCAGCAAGCTGAAAATGAAACATTTTCAATATTAGAGGGGACAAATTCTGGGTTGAATTGGAAATGTTTGTGTAGTTTTTTAAATCTTAAGCTATTCCCACCCCTCTCCCCAAACACTTGCCATTCATTTCAAGTCCAATAGGATTTTTTTTTTCCTGTTAACTGCTAGAGGGGTGCTAGGGGCTGCCTACAGCAACTCAAAGCAGGACTGTCACCAGCAATAAATTAGATCATCTGTTGCTTTGTTTAAGTGAGTTTAGAGAGGATTTGTGGCTTTGCAACTACCAGATGTGTCTGTACTGTGCTAGGGATGGATTTCCACAGAGGTGGGTTCACTTCTTTCAAATACAGAAAATAGCACGTTCTGGTAGGTTTTACTATGCCTGCTCAGTACGGCTCAGTATAATGTTAGCAGTATGTGTGGACACATCAGCAGAGATGATGAGCTGTCCACCAAGATATCTCACCAGATTTTAAAACTGCTGGACACTAAGAATATCTGTGTTTGTGGTTCCACACCACACCTGAGAGCAGTGCTCTACAGAATTATCAAAGAACCTGATTAGTGTAATGAATTTTGATTCTGTCCAGAAACTATAACAAATCAGTTTGTTGAGCCAGTATCACCTGAGGAGTATGCAAGCCCATAGTAATTCCTGGTGAAATTAGAGAAAGAAGAAAACTGCCATTGCAGAAAAATAAACTTGCATGCTGAAATGTACACTGCACATAGAAACTGAGCTTTATTATTTTACTCAGCAGGATCATGTGGTGATAAAGCGGGGTTGCTCTGGCATTTCAGAATTGCTGTTCTGTGTAGTAACATGGTCCTCAAAATGTCAGAGCCTTAAGGAAGTGATGGACTGGTTTCTTAGCAGGAGCAAATCCCCAGAGCTACCCTGGGTGCCCTGATTTGCACCATGTGGAGATTCTGTCACAATTTCAGGCCTCAAACAAAACAATTAGGGGAACTAAGTTAATTAATTTAATAAAATCTTTGCTTTTGTAAAACTTGCATATTTCCTTATCTTTAGTTAAAAAGAGTGCATTTGTGTAGAGAAAGGTTGGACTTTTCTAACCCCCTTTGCACAAAGCAGCACAAGCCCCTACACGGTTGTGTGTGATTATTACATTAACACATCTCTATGGTTACACCACAGAAACCTTTAAGTGTGAATGCATTTTTTCTTTTAAGTACCAAGATGTTCCTGATGGAAAAAAAAATGACCTCTTCTTGGCTCCTGAGATAGAGTCAGGGGTGTGATTAATGCTGACTCTATTCCACTGTTTTTCCCTGAAGACTAGCTATTAATATTTTCCAGTGATGTATGTCCTTTCACTTAACCACAAATGGGTGGCCAGCAAGGTATCTAAGCCCATATTTTGTCTAAAAAAATCACTTTCACTGTACCATCACACATGTGGCCTTTGACTTAATATTCACGGACTGATCCCTTCCAAGAACACATGGATGGACACCTCATCCCATCTTACATTTTTCCCTAGTTATCTGCTGTTTAGAGCAGATCCAACAGCCTGTGAAATGGTGAATATTTCTAGATTTGGTATATTACTGGGTTAACTCATAGTGGCAAGCTGCTGAAAAGCTTTACTTATCTGTTACTACGTGCTCTTTGATGTACAGCCTTGCAAAGTTGGTTTGATTTGTCTTTGGTTTTGGTTCTATCAGCTGTATCATTGGGTTGGCCCAACAAAATAGCTAACACTTTCAGAAGGACACACTTCTCATTTTCTTTTAAGCAAGCATATTGATAGAGAAGAAAGGTATCCAAGATCCAAAGCTGTGCTTTTACACAGATGTGCACAAATAAATAAAACAACTCCCTGAAGCAAATTGAACCACAGGAGGAACAGACCAGCGGAAAAAACCAAGATAGTGATGGGTGAGACAAATTAAATAAAAGGCTTGAAAGCAAAATGGGTTAATAGAAGTTTCCTCACTCTTCACTCTGTCCAGAAATCTTCATTTTTTTCTCAAGATCTATGAATTTCTTGTGATCCTCTCTAGATTCTTAGGAAAGTCTCTTCTTCTACAAGCCCAAACCTTTGCTTTCTGCTACAGGCAGTTCTTGTTGTCTGCCTAGATATTTCTTCACCTGCCCTGTGGTGCTGCCCACTCTGTGCTCATGGTCTCTTCCTTGCCGCCAAGAAGGAACAGTTTCTTCCCGTTGCTCCTCCAGCCTCTTTGCTGCTGCCCACAATCACAGCCTCCTTAGCAGAATATCCTGTCCTCATCCCAGGCGCCATCCTGCTCAATGCTGTAGGAGCTTGCTATGGGAATAAACTTTTGGCACTTGGCATGCTAAAAGCATGGGTTTGTTACAATTTACCTTTGTGGTCCCCCCGGTATCCTTCATTATAACAACCTTGACTTCTCTTTAAATTTGATTGCAAGCTGCACAGGAGTGGGGAAACCAGCAGGTGACTAACACCCTGCACAGGAAGATCTGCTCTATGCCAAACATCCTGGGGATGTTCTCAGAAGAGATCAGGGAAGTAAGGGGGCAATGAAGGCAGCTGTGAGGTAGGGTTTGTGTGTGCAAAGTGTTCTAAAGGAGTGGGACTTGGAGTGTTGGCACAAGCAGTCTTGTGGGTTCAAAAATTAATGTCTGCCAGGGCATTTTCTGTCTCAGCTTTCTCACTTTATAATTAAGCTTTTATATGAATGCAAAATCTGGATTACAAGTTCTTCAAATGCAGTGTCAAATCATTTTGTCTTGTTACTGACCTTCTCTCTCCTTTCTGCTCATCAATTCCTCATTCTGTGTCCTGGTGCCCAGAAACTGAAATGTCCTGTTAGATACATATCTTACAATTATGTTAGATATACATTTTACAATGTATATTCTTTTAAAAATTATGTTTTATAATTTACAGTCACTTACATGCATTTTTTTTGATCCTTGCAATGATTGGACCCTCTTGGCACCAACAGATTTTCATCAAGAGCAGGCTTGCCTATGAATTAGTGTCTAGTCCTTTAATAATATCCCAAATACCCCAGTTCAGTTCTTTAAAATAATTGGTAAGACTAAGTTTGCTGTTTTCCTTCATGTAAACAAGTGATAAAATGTAGGAACCAGTGAGCGTGTCTCTGGGGTCTGGGAGTCTGGGCTTCATCAGGGCTTCAGGCAAATCTTACAGCCAAAGCCACAAAGTATCTGCGAAACGGAGTCATGTATATATGCTTTTCCCCTTCAAGAGACTCTTTTTGCTCTGAAAAGCCAGGACACAACTGTTGTACATGTCATTTCTAAAACTGCCTCTTCACCTCTTTGTGAGTGACCATTTTTACAGAAATGTCAGTATTTCTGCCTTTGAATAATTTTGATGAAAGAAAGGGTAAAAAGTGTCCTCCTTTCTAAAGAGCTAACAGCAAGTGGCGTACCTCACTCAGAAAATTTTCTTGAAAGTGCCTGTCCCCAAAAGACATATAATGAATGCTCCTGTTGCCAGGAGGCAATTGATATCTTCATGTGGAGGGCTTAATAAATTGAAGCACAGTGGTCAGCTTCCCAGAAAAATGTCACAGAAGGGCAGGTGTCAGGGAGAAACTATAGTAACATGGGAGGCAGGTACAGAGAATTAGCAGAGTCCAGACAAATCAATTCCTGCTGCAGTTTACCATCCTAAAATTTCATGAAATGGAGGTGAGCTGAAAACCTAATATGCTTTTGCAATAAATAAATGAGTAAGACTTTGTAAGACTAAATTATTTAATGGACATGGTCTGAGTAGGTGAAGCCCAAAAGTTCATTTAGTTGTGGGTTATTACTTTGTGTTGCAATTATGAAAACGATCTAATTAATTGACTGGAGGTTGTTTTGGTTTTTTTGCCTATGATTGTTTTCTTGCAGTGTCTGCAGTCTTCCACAGTCTGCACGAAGTGCAAATGAGCCAGGAAAGTTAAGGTAGTTGTAAGCAAATTCTTCTATAAACTATGATGGTACCAATGATCATATAAATCAGCCAGTTCACTCACTGATGTGAAATGGTAAAACATAAATAAGACTTATTTTTAACCTAGTTCATTTCAGATGGTCATAATCAAATGGGTATAAATATTAGAGATGACCATGACATTGATTTCAAAGGGTGGCTCCTTACTAAAATCAGTAATTCTGCCTAACAAAATCAGAGACAGCCTCAAGGAGCAACAATGATATTTGAATTTATATGTTCAAAGAACCCTAGGTTTAGAGTTTCTACCCATTTTAATATATTTTAGATGTATTTAGAAACCACAGCTGAAATTGAGGTGGTTGCATTTAGGCCCTTTAAGACTGCTGCTGAAATTTGGACTGGTTTCTTAAGAGTTTTTTTGGGGTTTTTTATCTGCAAAGACCCAGCAGAGCTGATTTAATCTCTAATGGCAAAAGCGAGACAGAGCGGTACGCTCCTTCTGTTGCTTTCGGAATCGATAATGTCATCTGCTGCATCAGAAGAAATGTAAATCCTTAAATTTAGATGTCTGGAGCACAGTTTAGCTGTTCCTGTCTTACTCTGGTATTTGAAATACTTTGTAGTGTGAGCACCCAGGACTGATGCCTGCCTCCTAATGTACCCAATGCTAGAGACTCTGTGCTCCCTCTGTTAACGATCCTTTTGTGGGTTTTTTAGTGCTTGGTGCCCTCTGAGCAGGCAAGACTGTGTGGAAGACCACAGAAAGTATATTTGGCCAAGGTTTTTATAGAAAATGCAAATATTTTAGGGTTGTTGAGTAACATTTTATGTTGCAATGAAAAAGACAAGCTATGTTTACCCTTTAGGAATAACAGATGGTTATTGTAGGGTGTGGGGAGAAGAAACACAGAGGAATGGGTTGTTTCCAATAGGGATTTTAGCATACATGGAAATAAGAAATATATGGGGATAAAGGTGAAAAAATAAGTTCTAGGGAGGCAACACAGTAATACATTACATATTATTCTGCAGATAAATTCTCAGTTTGGAACCATGTCCATTCACATTTTCTTTTGAACACCCAACCTGGACTTCCAAACAGATGAATGAACATATGGCAGTCTTGTGTCTTCAGTGTCTTTAGATGCTAAATTGCATTCCAAGAAGCTTAAACTACCTGAAATCTCATCTTCAGAATAAACTTTCCCAGGAAGGGAGGTAGTGGTAGGTACAGGGCTATTCTGTGGTGATAGTGGGAAATTACTGACTTTTTGGCAAAAGAGGAAGGATGAGACACAAGGAAGTGTCTTAAGGTATCATTCCTTAGAGGAAATCTGGGAAATTTTAGAATTCCTGTTCAGAGGCTTAGACCTACCATATAAACACTATGAAAAATCCATTAATACACTCAAGTTCTCTATGAATAGCTTGATTCTTACCTCATGAAGATGTCAGAATTTCCAGATCCCAAGCCACTATCTCCACCAGAAACAGGCCTTCCTAGGTCTACTTTCTCATAACAGAGCAGATGCCAGGCTGGGTTGCTGCTGGGCAGGAAAGCTCTCAGGGAGTCCAGACCTGGTGCAGGCTACAAGGTGTGCTACAGGATACAGGAAATAGGGACCATTTCTTCTGCTCACTCAACCATTACTTCCCTTCAATGAGAAATTAAAAGAATAAGACCTATGTGAACAGAGGAATACAAGTTGAAATGGGCTTGGCCCACTTTCTTTCTTTTCTTATGCAGCACCTCCTAAATCATGCCAGAGAAGATGGATTATACTTTCAGTCATGAGATAAACCTGTAAACTAGTTCTTGTCTGCAGCACTTGTGTATTATAGATCTTGTGTCTCCTGAAAGATGAATAATTGCAGTCCCTGGGGAGACACTCTTTCAAAAATGCAGTCATCATGGATTCTGCAGTGTGGGATAGCTGTATGGACAACAATGATAAAACAAACAGCCTTCTCGTCCCCAACAGGCATGAAAGAGAAATGGGAAGAGAAAGCAGCTCTCATTAGATTAATGCGCAAGGATGCCAATTTCTGGACAAGTTTCTGTTTCCTTTGCTTTGATGAAATAAATACCATTTGGTAATGACAACCAAGTACCATCAAATCAAACTGTGACATTAACCAATTGCATACACCCTGATTTAAAGTATACTTCTCCCAAAACAATGTCCTTTGGAAAGAATAGATCCTTCAGAATAAATTGACTGGATTTTCTTCACCCCTTTTCCTATTTGGCAATCTGTGTTCATTGAAAACTTGGTGAATCAGATAACAAAACGTGATGAGTTGTGCATCATAAATCTGTAATGTATCTCATGGATGAATTCTTCCATGTGCATGTGACATTTACCCTGTATTTATAATGTTGAGAGTACTCATTATCCAAGTGCTACATGAAGAAGACTTTATATAATTCTCTCTATATATAATTCTCTTCGAGCATATACTCTGAATGTAACACAAAGAGGTGCTACATAAGTTCTCTTTTCAGAAATCTTTTTGAAGTGTGTAGTGTAAAGAAACAAAGTGCAGAAGATGCAGCCATTGTTATGAAGCAAATGAGCTTTCCGAGTTGAGGCATCTTTTGGGGTGGATGGAGAGTTCATTGCTACCATGCATGCAAAAATCACTAGGTGATAATTCTCTGTCTGCCTCTGTTTGGTGCCACTGAACCAGAAGTTATCATAACTGGTACAGCTGCACTCTTATTTTGCTACCCTTTGTGGTACTGACAGACATAATGGTCACTGAGACCCAGCTACCCTGACACCAAGAGTTGCCATGCTCTCAAAAGGAAGCAGCATACAGTCAAGCTCAAATTTCCTTTGCCTACCAACAACATTTGCCATCATGCTCCATTTTACAAAGAATCAGACATTGCTTCATCAATGGATTGGCCTAGCATTGATCTGGGTAGAATAAAGGAGACAGGATTTAATAACTATGCAAGTCAAAATGACCTTTCCAGAAAGGTGACAACAGCTGCAAGTGCATAGAGACACAGAACTTGGAATCTTTGTACACATGCAAGGAAAGCTCACCATTTTGCCTCTGGCATTTGGGCTCAAAGTGGGAAAAGGACCAGAGATGTCGTCAGCTACCTCATTAAGTGAAAGCACAGCTACTCTCCCAGGAGTAGGGTAGGATGTTTGTCACTCTCCAGCTTAAATGATATATTTCAAAGCCACCGTTGTTAGCTTCCAACAATGCCTCAACCTTGAAAAGAGTTTCTATGCAGAAAAACTTGAATCAGTAAAGCATCTTCTAGCTCTAGGAAGAGGAAAGATTATCAGCATTTACAAAGATTTGAGCTCAGACACAACAGGGTGTTATTGAGGACATGCATTTATATTTTTATTACTGCCTGTATTATTGCTACCACCAGTACTTTTGTTATTATCATGATGAAGGCAAACACAAAAGGCCTCTGAATATGCTCCTCGATATACAATACCTTGTTTCTCCAGAATTACAATGATTATACAGAAATGGAAGGGAAAACAGCACCATGAAATAAAGTCCCATCATTTAAGCTCCATCAGTTCTTAAGCAGTGACTCTGAGGCCTATCCAAAAAACCAGGATGTATTGATTAGACATGGAAACATAAAAAGCACATATCTGCTAAAGCTTCAAACACGGAAACCAAATAAGGTCTTCTCCAATTTTTATCATGTTATACAATACAAAATTGCCTGAACAAGCACTAATAGACTGTATTTGAACTGATCATTGCACTCTCTTTATCTACACACATATTTAAAATTCATATCAATATCACTTTAGGTCAGAATCAATAGCTAAACTCCAAGCTCTTTCAGCTTGTCCTAGTATAAAGACTAGCTGTAAAAAATCTAAACCTTTTCATTATATCTCTTAGGTCACAACATTCTGGTTTAAGACAATTAGAACCATAAGTCCAAATGTTATATCAAGTGCCAGCACTGACTTGAGGTGGTGATGGCTTTTCTCCCAGTGTCTCTGGCCATGGTCCATTTCCTGGTGGTAAGCTGTCCCATATTGTTTTAGAAAGTAGCATTTAACCATTCAATATTTTGCTTGTTGACTTTGTGTCATGAAGCAGTGTTCTGTCAAGCAGTTTGAAAAGGGCAATAGCTTGCAGAATGCAGACAAAAACCCCACCAACAAAACAAATAGAAGAAAAAGATTAATCCAAAGGTAAAAAAAAGATGTGCAAAATCCCCTAAATTCTGGAGTTTTTGGCTTGTTTCTCACAGTGAGTCATAAAAGAAGGCCAAGAATGGACAAGTTTGGAACCTGATAAGATGCTGCATAGTTGCTCTAGAAAAAGACTTAGGCAAATATGTGCAGTCTTCTGTAGTCCAAGTCAAGAGTAAAGACACCCCCATCCCACTCTGCTTCCCACAGCCCTTTTGTGTTCCCAGAGTGGGGATCCCACATGAGAAATGACCCTCAGCTGGCACCAGGTGGAGAGAAAGGAGAAAAAGTGTCGAGAAATGGTGGGCTAGCATGCAGCCAGATTGTTTTACATGTTTGAGGGGCATTTCTGCTACAATGGGAGGGATAACCTTAAGTAAAAAAAGGAAAAGAAAGGGATTGTATAAGAGTTCCCTGTAACAGGAGAAATGGCTTTAAAAATTCCTGTGAGCTGAGAAACCATGTCCAGTTCTCATTATTATCATTACTCTTTCAAGAGCTGAAATACAAAAGCTGCTGGCAGAGCTGTGGGAGTGAGACAAACTGGCCATCAGAGAAGTGAGCAGCAGGAGGAGAGAGGGAGAGGGTAATAGAAATAGGTCACTCCATCAGATCAGATCAGTCTAAATCAGGCCTCACACCTTGTCAGAAGTTAATAGTCTCAGACTGAGAGGGAAGGTTACAGTGTGATGGGAAAAACAACCCACCAGCCTCCTCCAGAACACTGCAATTTGTTCGAACTGTAGATATATTTTATTAATTATTTATTGCAACTCTACCTAGTCAGTAGGTTTTTTTTCTTGCTTAAGTAAGAATATTGCTTATCAGCAATTTGATCCCTGTTTGCAATGGATTAAGCTCTTGAAGCATTACAAAGTGCACTACAGCTTTCCTAGGGTTTCCTAGGATTTCTGGGGTGCACTTCCCTAAAATTTTCACTTGATGTCTGTAGCTGCCAAGCTGCCGAGTCTTGGTAGGGGGGACACACCCCCCTACTTTTGGAGGTTACCAGCTTTGCATGGTCTCATCTGTTATTAGTGGAAAATTTTGCCCTAAGGTTTATCAAATTGGAGAAGAATTTTAACCGTTCACAAGTCAGGAACGACTAACTGCCCTTCTCTGCATATCCTGGGTCACCAGGGAATAGGTCAGTGAAGGTAGTCTTACCAGGGCCACTCCTCCACTCACCATGTCCAGAGGAAGAGGCTCAATCTTCTTCTTTCAGCAAACTCTCAAAGTCATAGTGCAATGTCTCTAGCAAAAATTATGTTCAGCCCTAAGTATTTAGTTCCTAGATTTCACTTATGGCTGTCTACTTTCCTTGCTTAGTAGGATGAGGTAGGGGAGGGTGGTGCCTGGGCCCTCCAAGGGACAGCACTTCTGTGTCAGCCATGGTGGTCTTACAGTCTTAGCCCACCATTTGAATTTTCAAGGGTTTTTTTGAGAGTTCATATTTAAGGAAAGAGGAAGAGGTGGAATATCTGGTGGTTTTGCCTGCTTTGCCAATATATAAAATACCATGCCAGATATAACATGCCCTGCAATATAGGTGATTGATTGTTATATAAAGTGATGGAGGGAGAGGAAAAGAGGAGGAGAAAGACTGCTGGTGCTAAACCTGGGGATTGAGGAATTTTCAGGATGAGGACAGGAGTCAAGGGAAGGGCAGGGCAGGGCAGGGCAGGGCAGGGCAGGGCAGGGCAGGGAAGGGAAGGGAAGGGAAGGGAAGGGAAGGGAAGGGAAGGGAAGGGAAGGGAAGGGAAGGGAAGGGAAGGGAAGGGAAGGGAAGGGAAGGGAAGGGAAGGGAAGGGAAGGGAAGGGAAGGGAAGGGAAGGGAAGGGAAGGGAAGGGAAGGGAAGGGAAGGGAAGGGAAGGGAAGGGAAGGGAAGGGAAGTGTTCCCAGGAAGGGATATTCTCACATTTCTATGTTCTGGTGTTCAGAGAAGGATTTATTTGGGTTTATTCTGTTTTCAACTAAATACTGGTTTCTGTTCTTGATGTGGCTGCTGTTGAATTCCATCCTACCCTGCAGGCATTCCTTCATCTCTGAAGCAGGTATGCCTGAGCCCATCTGGGTGTGGGAGGACACTAGCCTCCTAATATACTTTACCAAAGTCAGGTGCTGACCTGTAAAAATAAAACAGAATCCCAGAATCCCATTTTCATGCATGGCCTTTTCCTTATCATGCTGCTCCTCCTTGCCCCTCCTATTCTATGCAAGGTAGGGAGTTACTTGTATAGTCTCTAATATTTTAAAATACATCAGAAATACTATATAGCAATAGAAGAAGGTACATGTGTGTGTGTGTGTGTGTGCACCCATCACCCTTGCCTACTAGATTAAATATACATGAGGGTCGCTCAAGTGTTTATCAGTTCTTTCCACTGGCTGAGCCTGCAAAAATGCTCTTATTGGGTAGAGTTGTGTGCTTTGATGTAAAGGGCATAAATGTTTTGACTGCATCCTGCATGCATATATTCATCCTGAGTACAGTTACACCAATTATTTTCCTATCTGAACTCACTCAGCTGAAGAGTTCTCTTATTTGTATTAGCATCTAGTACAGGGAACGAATTTTCTTTGACTTTATTTTGATACAGTCCACTAAAGGAAGAGGTTAAGGTGGTAAACATGGCACAAACTGTACATGTGCTCAGGTCTGCAGAAAAATGTGCAGGGAAATGAGTGAATAACACCACCCCAGGGAGCTGCAGGGAGCATTAATCCATGTGCTCTTCTACTGGCTGCTGCTGCTTGATTGTATCCCCAGTGGAAATACTCCAGGTCACTGAAGAGGTGAGCTCTTATCACTTCCCCAGAGCATGGCAGTCTCTTTGCATCTCCCTGCTCCAGATGGGGCAAGTCAGAAAAGTCTTGGAAAGGATGTAACTGTCAGGAGCACCAACCTGGTGGCAGTTGAGTTAATACAGGAAAATGGAGTACAAGCCTTGCAATGAGCCCAGTAAAAGCCAAAGGAGAACATCATTAAAAGGTGTATTGTTACAGACACTTTACAGAGTGGCCCTCCCTTGAGGGGAGAAGAGCCCTGACCAAAGCTCCGTCTCTCTTGCCTGAGATGGATTGACAAGGAGACGAAATCTAAAAAAAGTTAGAGCCAAGATTAATAGCAAAAGTACAGCTAGTAGCTTCACAGAGCATATCCACAAGATAATTTATGACAGCAAAGGAAGGAAGGGTATGTACCGTGGTAAGTGCCTGTATGAAAGAAGGGCAGTTCTGCAAAACAAGCTTATAAATACAAAAAATGAAAAATGAGGATATTTTTATATTTCCATAGTTGAAAAGATTTGAAGGCATAACTCATTCTTTATTTTTTACAGAAGCAGCTCTCTCCATTAACTCTTCACAAGGATTGTTAGCCCCTACAAAGAGATTTTTTGGAATATTTTTCTTAGTTGCTTTCCTAGGAACAGAGTCACTCACACCTCAGTGGCATCAGCTTGATGTTTGATATGTGTAAACAACTAGGAGCCAAAAGTGGACCTGTGTCACTTTACTTTTTCTCTTAGGCAGTTGAGAGACCAACTGACACCAAGTCAGGGTACAAAATCATTCACAGAACAGGGCATTTAGAACTAAAAGATTCATATATTAGCAAGATTGCTGACCACTTCTTCAATCTTCAGTGCCTGCTTTACCTTTGATGGCAGCAGGCTAACCTGGAACATCCTTGGAAATAAGAGGCACTAGCTGGGTTGATTCAGCCCTCTAGGTTTGTATGAAACAAGCCTAGTGGCTTTCTCTCAGTGTCTCAGGAGTACTGAAGTCCACCTTCCCTGGGGACCAGAACAGCCTCAGGTGAGCTTCTTGTCATGCTCATTGAGCCATGCAGCTTTGAGTGGGGAAGAGCTGAGAGATTTCTCTTGCTAATACCTGTCATTACCTTGGACTTCCAGAGAAGACTTTGGCCTCTGCAGGGATCTTCTTGATAGAGCACTCTGGGATAAAGCCTTGGAGGGAAGAAGGGCCCAAGAGAGCTGTTTGATATTTGTCCTGGTTTAGGGCAAAATTGGAGGAAACCTCCGAATGGGATTCCTCAGGAAAGCAAACCCAAATGGCCCCTCCCCTCCCAGCTGGTCCAGGAAAAGAACTTCCTTGGAGAAAAGTGGAAAAAACTATTTATTTAACAAACAAACTGCCCACAAGCATAAGGAACAAATAATATGAAACAATAAAACCTCTTGCTGCTCTGAAGAGAGATGGCAAAACTGAGAGAAGTCCTTGCTGTGAGTTGGCTCAGCTCACTCAGTGTCTTAACAGCCCCAGTCCCTTCAGCACTGGAAAATGCCGAGGTCCAGGCCTGGTGGGCCACAGGTGCAGCTCCTGGTGCTCCTCTGGGCTTTTCAGTCCAGAGTAGATTTAAACAGTCCCAAGAAAAAGGAAAAAAAAAACAGTGCAGGAAGTTTTTTTGCCTCAGCTAGCTAGACTAACTAAAAGGAAAAAAAACCTCTCTGGCTGCTGTCCGTGCATCTGATGAACACACAGTCCCAAGGACGAAGAGAAGATGCAGAGGAGTGAACAGTTTTTCAAAACAAACTGCACGCTTCTTCTTTCCCTGCTCACTCTCAGAACCAGTCTTAAAGGTACAGAACATACAGCACACACAGAATGGATGATTGGGGATACAGGCATCATAGTCACCCTAGGACAATATTCAAGAATCACCTCCACCAACCTCAGGAGAGATGCATCCCAACAAAGAGCAAGTCAGACAAAAATGCCAGGAAGTCAGCATGGATGAAATATTTGCTCCTGAACAAACTCAAACACAAAACAGGAAGCAAGGACAGATAGCTTGAAAGGAATAGAAAAAAAATATCCAAACAGGTATCAGGTTAGGAAAGCTAAAACTCTGACAGAATTTAATCTGGCCAGGGATGTCAAGGACAATGAGAAAAGCTTCTATAGATACACCAGTGATAAAAGGAAGAGTAGAAAAAATGTTTTGAAAAAATTATTTACTCAGAGGGTGGTGAAGCACTGGAACAGGTTGCTCAGGGAAGTTGTGTATGCTCCATCCCTGGAAGGGATGGCCAGGCTAGATGGGGTCTTGAACAACTTGATCCAGTGAATGGCATCCCTGCCCAGGCCAGGAGGGTTTAAAACTGGGTGATCTTTGAGGTCCTTTCAAAACCTACTCGTTCTATGATTCTATGATTCAGTCCATGGCCTGTTGAGATGCATCCATGAGTGGTAAATGAACTGGTGGAGGAAGTTGTTATGGTCCATCATATTTGAGAAGTCATGGGAGTCTGGTGAAGTTCTCTCTGACTGGAAAAGGAGAAATATAACCCCCATTTTTAAAAAGGGAAAAAAGCTTCAATATGTGTCACCATCACTGTACCAGAGTGTAGAGGATGCAGGGCTGCTTTTAAATCATTGAGAATAAGCTATGTGATGGAGTGGCAGTGACACTACTCTGTGTAAACATTGGCTCAGTTTAGTAGCAGGGAACTAACTAGCTGGAAGGCTGCACAGTGCTTCCAGATTAGCAATTAGCATGGTAGGGGTCATGACAAAACAGCCAGAGTTGGAAGGATGCTTTTTCCAAGTCCAGCTATATATTTTTTTTGCCAAGGCCAGGAGTCAAAAGATCCCAAGCATGCTGGATATTAGAAAGCAAGTTCCTTGAAAGACATGTTCACTAAGCTGTCAGGGAGCCGTTAGCAGGGAAAGGACAGGCAGATAGACAGACTCCCACAGGGGCCTGAAGAAGCAGAGCATGCCTCTATACTAGAAAGAGGTCAGAAGAGCAGCTAACCCTGGAACTGTGACAAATCCTATGTCTCAATCTCTTCTATACACTGGCTTTTCCATCCCTCTAATCCTCTTTGTCACCTGTCCCCAGGCCCCTGTTATTTTTACCATATCTCTTTTTCAATCTGAAGTAACCAAAATGGAACAAAGGTCTTCAGTTTATATAATGGAACAAAAATAATACTAAAAATTCTCCCCCACAGAGTCTGAGACAACGACCAGCATAAAATAGTAAAGTTTTCAGTAAGCTGCCTGGACCTTTGTTTTTTCTAAATGGTTACAGTTAATTCAGAACCCAGCAATGCTTGTGGGTATTTCAAATGGTATCTCTCAGTGTATATTACTTTGCAGTTGTTCTCTGCCATCTCAGTGCCAAACCTCCTCATTAATTATCAGAGGAGGTACCAGTACAGCAGCTGATGTTTTTCAACAGGGTATAAAGAGATGGCCATTCTGGGAGTAACAAGGCAGGGGTTTAGAGAAACAGGGATATTGGACTCTTAGGAAAGCACTAGGTGAAGCTTATGTGGGCAAATTTAAACATATTTAAATTTTACAGTGTTGATAATTTTGCTGTGTTCACCACTGCCCCCTATTCCCACTCTGGGCAGGCTCACTGTGACTGAAATACATCCGTGTGCATGGATAAGGAGTTGACAGTGCCACTGCCAAGGCTTCTGGCTTTGTCTAATTTGGAGAAGTGGCATCTTCTGCAATTCCTTGGTTCCCAGCCCTGACAGTGTTGGGAGTGGCATCTATCAGCTGCAAAAGAGAGCCTTCATCCTGAGCCTGGGATAGTTGTGGGAAAGCCAGGGCAATACAACTGTGATAAGTCACATGCTGCTCTTGGACCCAGCAGGGTGATGGGACAGACCTCCTCCCTGCAGTCACATTATGGAAGTGGCTGCTGGTTTTCCTTCCTTATGGGCTTGATCCTGTCTCCACTGGGAACAGCAAGACTCTAATTTTCCCTTTTCTGTGTCCTCTCACCTCCTTTCTTCCACTGATGTTGCTAAGATGTTAGCTTCTGGCAGTGATGTCTGCTGTTTGAGGCTGGTGTGCCTGATATTGGGTAACAAGGGTAACGAGGGACCTTTTCTCCTCCCATGTTCCTCTCCTTGCTCCACCCTCACACCCCTTCTCCACTTCTATGTCCATTTTCAAGCCCACACTTCTTCCTGTGCTCCTCCTCCCACCTATGTCAGAAAAAGGAAAAATATGTAATATGCAGAAAAATCCAAACTACTGACCTTCCTGCTAATTTCAGCAGTGACTCCTTTTCAGGCTCGTGCTGTGAGACCCAACTTTTATTGTCCATTATAAAACAATATCTCCTAATGGGAGGGTGCAGCACTCTGTGCTGCCAATAAGAAGACATTTAGCCTGGAAATTTGTGAGTGTAATTTATTGTCAAGCATGCCCTGTGCACACACACACAGGTAATGATGGTGTTAGCCGTCTGACAAATTACTGGGCCTTGCACATTTGACCTCCTCCCCTGCCCTGTGAGCGGTATCGCATCTCCCAGGGGGTTTATCCTGACATCCCACCTCGGAGCAGCTTCCAGCTGCTGCCATTTTGGATATCCTGTCTATTTATTTCTTTCCAAAGATCCTCCCTGATTTCCCTTCTGAAGTTATTCTGTTTTCACTGCTGCTGCATGCAGGGCTCAGTTTTGTGCCAAGCCTTGCCTGAGGATCAAATACCTTATAATTTTACTGATTAGAACTGTGAACTTTACAACATCAAAGACTTCTGACAAGATATTTAGCTTTTGTCTTTAGCCCTGAATATTGTCCAAATGGCAAACTTCAAAGCTGAGACCTTTTCCTAGGTACAGGAAATTTATTCTGGACATTTTATGAATCACTTTGGATTAATTAAGTTTAATTTTTTTTTTCCTTCTGGTCTGTATACAGTTTACCTTACAGTAACCAGGGCTTGAGAGGTATAGAGAACTCAATGGTCCCAATATGGTTTTAAAAGTGTTTGCAAGCATTGCCAAAGTAGTTTTCCTTTAAAATATTCAGTGTATAGTGTCTGATTTAGCCTTTCTTTTCTCCTGGATTTTAGTACAAGTTAAGTACTTAACTGCTGAATAGTAATAGATTAAAGCACACATTTAAACACTTTACTGAATACAGTCCAGAAAAAATACATTATGTTGTACTGCAAGGATTTTTCTTCACCGATGCAGGGATGAAAGGACACATTCACTAGTGGCCTTGGCACTTGTGACTAAAGAAGGTGTTTCACATTCAGATGGGTAAACAATTTATGTCACACTATCCAACATCCTCATGCTGTCCTTCTAGTCTCTTTATTTGAGCATCTTTATCATAGCACTCAGCCAAATGCTTAGTTAGACATATTTGTATAGTAACATGGTAGCAAATAATCTCAAAATACAGGGCTATGTTTTCAAAATTTCTAATATTAAGATGCTTGCATTGCTAGAGCATATTAATAGGAGTCAATCCTTGACATATTTTCTAATTGGTATTTTGTGATTTTAATAACAACATTCTGATAAACATCAGTCTTAGTCCTGCTTCTCTGCCTCAGATTGTTTGGTTTTTATTCTGACGATTTGCAGGCTTTTTTAACTTGCTCCAGCTTCCTTCATTTGTTTGGTTCAAGAAGAATCACATCCCATTCTCCTTTGCCTGCAAAGCAAAGGCTTCCCTTTGCTTTTCTGAACCTGTACATGGCAATTATAATCAGTAATGAAAAGTCAACAACTAACAATTTAAAGAGTTGCTTTTCAGTAGAATGAATGCTGGATCCTCTTGAGCAAGCAGGGATGGTGCTGAGCCTGTCAGTCAGGAACTCTCATGCTTGGCAGGCTGATTTACCTGTCTGATGTTCCTGCTCGTTCTCCATCATAAAATAAAAACACTTCACTTGTCAAACATCTTCCTTTTCTGGGATGTGTCTCGCACGCACACTGCTCGTCCATTTGAAACTCGGCTGCGCTTCTAGCAGTCAATCTGACAGCTCAGCCAGACTCTGTCCTAAAGAGATTTCCCAGTAGCCCACTGAAGCATCTCAAAAACCTGGGGCCGGCACAATGAAAATATTTTTTAATGCATTATTTTTCTTAACAGAGAATTAACTCTTTGCAAAACAGAACAGGACTTTTGAGTTCTTTAAGACAGGAAAAAAAAAAATCAGTCTTCTAGACACTGAAATGTCCAGGCTAATCCTTAATGTCTTGCACCTGTAACAGCTTGTGTTGAGTAAGCAAATCTAGAGATGTGCTAATGGTGGATCTGGCCACACAGGCTCTGCAGATTAGGTTGCTTCTCAGTGACTCTAACCTTGGGATAACTCTTCAGACCATGCTGCCTTGCTGTTTCCTGACTGTAGCCATCAGCATTTCTCCTTGGCTCAGCTCTGGAACTGATAGCCAAGCCTTGCTGTATGGCCAGGATGGTCAGCCCAGGCTCCTGCCCCAAAGACAGGTGCCTCAGTAGTTCTTCTCTCATCCAGCCTTTAGGGCAGTAAGAAGGGATGTGAATACAAAGAGGCTCAGCTTATACCTGTTCTTTCTAATTCAGGGATAGAGGACTTTTGTCTCTCTGCAGGGCCTCCCAGCCCTCGAGGGAGTCAACAGCTTCTCCCAGTTTTGTATCATCTGTGGACTTGCTTAGAATTCTTTCAGTCCTGCATCCAAGACATTCATGAAGGTGTGGAAGAGCAGAGGAACAGAGAACCCTCATGCACCATGCTCAGTTATCTTGGTAAGACACGTACCTAGTGTTTTTTCAGGAGTGCTCCCAGTCAGGGGACAAACTGTTTATTGAGAGTGTTTCTTTCCAGCTGTGAGTTGCCAATGATTGATTTCTGCTCTGAAGCCCTGGAGTTTTTACCAATACCGTTAGGATTTTGGGGAAACATGGTACGTAGGGCCAGATCTGTGACACCAGAGGTTGCTCAGTTTGATATATCTGAAGCTGCAAAACCAGATCTACATCCAAGAAGCTCGGGGAATGTTAATTATTAACCCAACTGCTAATTTTTACATCTTGTCCCTACTGGGAGGATAAAGAGTGACCAAACTGCAGTATGGTCAGAATTTCTAGTGTTCACTGTCCTTTTCCCTAGCAGGTTGGGCTTCTGTCATGCCTTAAGCTCTTCAGATCTTCCAGCTGGTCTCTCTCTGCAGCTGCCCCTGCTGCAGCTCTCAGTGAGAATCTGGTTTTGCTCAGGAATCTGGAAAATATTTTAAGGCCTGAGGTTCCTGCCATACAAATGAAGGTGTCTTAAACATCTTGTTCTGAAAAATCACTGCCATTCAATTAATCAGACAGTTATTCATCTCACACTGTAACTGTAGCCTGTAAGTCACTCATCATCTCCAGGTGTGTTGAATGAACCAACCTCATATTTAAGAATTTGTCAACAGTATAGCTGGATGCAATGATTTTGACAAAGGTTTTCCAGAATGGGATTTTACAATGTATATTTCTTCCTATGACCTGCAGTGAGAAGACAACCTTAATAACTTAAATATCCATGTTTTCCCTCTTGTAGTTTATACCTGGGAAAGAGGAACACAGGGTAAATTAAGTGATTTTCCTGTTTTCACCTGGGAGGACAGTTAGAAAATTGAAATGAAATCCAGGGTTCAATTCATCGGCTCACACCCTGGGCAATATTGTCCACAGTAGAGATTCCCGGTGTACATAAACTGGGGTGCAAAAGGGAGCACAAGACTGATTTCAGGAGATGATGCGATGCTTCTCAAGCTCAAGGCTGACGGAGTAACAGGATAAGCTAACTGTAGAGCAAAGTTAGTTTATCCTGGTATCTCTCAGGAAACAACCATTGACAATATGAAGCTACCTCTTTTCTTGGCCAAATGATGCTCCAATTAGCAGTTGGTTAATATTTAATATAACATATGTTTTAGCATTACAGTAATGTACCAGGACAAAGGCCATCACGATTTTGATAAGTGATTGAACTTTCAGCAGCAGCAGAGGGAGAAGGCAGAGGGAGATTCTTATTTTTGAAGTAAATGAAAGGATTGGCACACACTGTGGCCCAAATTTGTAATTTCCTTTTTTTTTTTTTTTTTTTTTTTACAATTATATTGAAGACAAATCAGATGACTCTTATGTTGGCTGAAGACCTTAGCTTGTGATTACTCAATTGAAACCTTTTGCAGCTTAGCAAACTACCACCCATCTGGTAAGCCATCCTATCTAGCCCCATGTGTGCTCTTAGCCATCTTGATATTGTGAATTAAAGCACATCAGCCTCAGTGGGTTGGCCTGCCCCTCAGAAGTGCTAATGCCATGTGTTTGGAAGGGTGACAGCACCCTTTGGCCAGGTGGTAGGAGCACACAGCCATCTGCTGAACTTCTGAAACATGTGGCAGAAAGGACTGGGAGTTATTGTCAAATCTCCACCTTCTGCAAGACAGATCCTGTGGGGTAAGGAAATGACAGGAGCTGCAGTCACAAAGCTTTCTGGGATCTGACCCAGCAATACCTCTGGCAGACACCTACAGTCTCTCCCACGTGTCCAAGCCTGATAAATCTCACCAAAGGCAAATAATAATGGCCAGCTGTTTGGTTCATTGGACAATAAGCGCTTTTCTTACCCATTTCAATCACTTAATTGTTTTGGGATGGCCTTTAATTTGCAGATTCTACCTTGAGTCAGCCTGTATGGACAGTGCTTGATGGAATCAATTCCCCACATTAATAAGAAGGGGCAGTGCCGTGGTGTTCTTATAGCCCAGACTTTTAGACTAAATAGCAAACATCAGAGAATGGCAGGACAGGGGGGACAGTGGCATTGAAGAAATTGATCTGAGCTACATGTCTCTCAGAGAATTGTGTAGTTTTCTGCTGTAGACACAATCAAATATGCCAAATGGCTGCTAAAATGTAAATGTTAGCAATCAAGGTCACCTTCCAAGGGATACCAAACAGTGTGCCCCAGGCAGGCCCCATTAGTGGCAGCACTGACAGCATTCCTATCACCATTTCCTCCCCCAGTTCTTTGCTCCGTGCTGAGAAATATTCCAGAGGCAAAAGACTTTTACATCTGATGCTAAAAAGCTGTTCCCTTTTCCCACCCAGCCAAGGCTCAAGTTTAATAAAAATCCTCATTAGTTGTCATCTAAATATGCAGGAGGTCCATGCCAAATATTGCAGCTGAGTTAGGGAAAGCCAAAGCAGGTTCTAATTAAAGATGGGGCCAGAACAAAACCTTGGGTCACAAGCCTATACTTCATAGAAATTGGGACCCAAGCTCTGGATGCCATTGTTCAGAATGATCTCTTCAGTCAAAGCCCTTGGTACTACCTGGCAGCATAATTGTAAACCCCTCAGAGCAAGCCTTTGATTCAGACACCCTGCATAACATGGTGGAATTTCTCTGGCTGCTTCATTTTAATTATGGGACAGGAACCTTAATTAATACAACATGACAGTGAAAATATAATCAGTTGAGTGGCCCCTGTTGTTTGTTCACATGTTAATTTTGCATGCTTTTTTTTTTTAACACACTTGTTTTTTAATTTTGTGCAGTTATGCCTAAAAGCCACTAGCAGCAGCAACCAAGTATTCCACAAGGAGCCCAGGGGAACAGGGTGTTAATAAGTGCTGGGTTTAGCTCCTGAGAAGGCATGGAGGTGCTTGAAGATTGTATAAAACAAACAAGGTAGCTGGGTTTTTCTGCTAACATGATCATTAGGGAAGGACTGAAAATCAATGATATCTTTTATTTCTGCCTTTATGTTTCAGGGTCAACAATGTACTGAGAAATGTGGGATCAACGAGACAAAGGTTTGTCATATAATTTTCCCATGGTTAGCTCTAGTAAAAGTGATCATTTTTTAAAGGAAATCTCAATTCTGCAGCAAAGATAAACTGTTAAATGGCTGTGAGACCTGGAGTACAAAAGAGAAATCCTGAATCTGAAACTTTGTGGCCAACTATGCTCACCTTCCCTTGTAACTTAAAATGCAGAGTTGCTCCTTGTTTAAAACTTTGTTTCTTAATGTGGTTTTGTGATACGGTGTTCCACCGGCACCACAGCCTCCTTTCTGTCCAGGAGAGCTCTTGGGTTGCAAAATCCTGTGACTTTGAACAGTGGACATGCTGGTGGCAAGAACTGAAGCAGGAGCTTGAACACATTATCACATTCCCACAAAGTCCTCAAGACACAGGTTCATGTTAGCACTTTGCTAATGACAAAATACCATCTTCCCAAAACATTTTTTTTTCTATTGAGCCTATGAGTTTTGGACATGCTAAAAGTAATTTCATTGAACTTCATGAAAATTTCAGCAGAAATAATGCTTCTCAGCTGATTCTGCTTGCCAGCAGTACATAAAAAGCTCTAAGGAGTCCATGCAGGCCTTAAAAGTTGCTTTTCTAAATGGCATCTGTGTTATACAGTGAAAAAGTAATAATAATAATAATAATAATAATAACAACAGGTTAATGTTCCAATGGTCTTAAAAATTCAGTTTCTTTTTTTTTTTTTTTTATAAACAATATTTCTCCATGAACCACCTGGCAACTCTTGGCCATAGAATTAGGAGCAGGTTACAGTGGATGTGACCACAGCCAGAGCTGCAGCTCCTGACTTCCCGTGTCTGTAGTTCAGACAGTGAATCCCTGTGACAAGCTCTTGTCAGCCAAATGCACACAGAGCTATTAGCAACATGCAGCACAAAGCACTGGGGCTATTGCTAATGGTAATTTTGTGATGTTGATAGCAGACTAGAACTCCAACAACCTTTAGAAAACAGCTGAGAGCTAAAAATCAGAGCTGATGAAAAACATTTATATTTCCTTCAGTTACGTGAGACTCCTGTGAAGATTTACATAATTAATCTTCAGCAACAAAACATTTGTAATGCAGTTTAATAATCTGGGTGATAGACAGTTCATGTTAATTACTATCTTGCTTCCTGGTTTAAAAAGCCATTGTTTCCAAGCTCTTAGTTTAGAAGTGAATAGCTTGTATCAGCTTGAAGACAGCAAGTGTGCAGATGATTAATGTCTGAGTGCTTGGCACTGACTGGGGATCTGTGAGAGGGGTCCAGTCCCTTGCACTGCCACAGGCTCTACACGTGACTGGGGGGAGCAAGTGACTTTGGACACAGTTCTGCATTGTTGATATCCCAGTAGCCAATCTCTGTCAACCCAGTTGCAGGTTCTGTCACATCCCTCCTACAATTATAAACTAATATTGGGGCTCTGTTCTAAAATACATGTGTAAAACTGTGTAGTTTGCAGTTTTTCATAGAGCATTTTTTTTTGTTTAATTTTTGGTTGGTTTGGTTTCTTTTAAAGATACTTACTTGAATTTTTCTTTTGTTGCTAAATTGCATTGTGTCACAATCTGCTGAAGAGGTGGTGACTTCCTGTGGAAGGAAGGAAGGAAGAGAGAAGTGTACTGCTGGAGAAGGGTTCTTGAAGTCATCATGAAGAACTTGTTGCCAGCCTAACTATATGAAGGCTTTTGTAACTCTCCTATGCAAGGCAAATGTAGAGGAAGGATTTCAAGGACAAAAATAAGACATTTTTTTACACCTGTTTGGGGATGTGCTGTTTGAAACTCCAGGTGTTATCATGGTGGAGAATATGGTACAAAAGAAAAGGTACTTGTCTGAGATTCAAAGGGGGCAGCAGAGACGAGAGCCATGGGCAAATGGGAGACAGAAATCACCTTTTAAGTGTTAAAAAGAAAATGACAGCACAGGGACAAGCAATATCTTTATACAACAGAGAAAAGGCAGCCAGTGGAAGGATTCACAATGAGAGGTGACATGAGCAAACAGACAGACTACGAAAATGATTTTTGCAGTGATGCTCAGAGGAATACTGGCAAGACAATATTGTGTCAGTGCTACAGTAAAGGATGCGGTAAGAACTGAGACCTAAGTTGATGAGCTCCTGGTTGAGGGTTTTATTGTGTAACTAGATAAACAAGTTAGATTTTTTTTTTATTTAAAAAAAAAGGAGGTGAAATTTAATCCACTAGGGGATGGGTGTGAGAAGCTAAGAGAAGCTCAAACACAGACTGTGAATTTGATGCAAAGTCACAGTGTTATCTAATGGCTTAAGAAAGAACCAGCAGGAAAGTCAAACCAGGCTTTGACAGGAAGAGCTCTGTTGCATTCTGGCATAACTCGCTGACATCTCCTCATGAATTGCTAACCAAGTAGATATTTTAGTTTGGACAGGAAGAGACCTTTTTTGTGCAGAGACCAGATTCATTGGTTGAGGAAAGAGTCAGTCAGGGAGTGGTGTTTGCAGAACAGAATATCCAAAATTAAAGGATTGCAGGAAAGAAGATGATAGGTCCATAGAAACAAAAAGAAGAAGATTTGGTCATGATGCAGGTGGCTGGAAAGTTGAGATGGCTGGGGTTGCCCTGGGGCAGGAATGAGCCAGAGATGCTTGATTCCAGCTGGGCTGGGAGTAAAGCCAAAGAGACAGAGTGGAGCTCCTGCTTTTGAGAAAGGGCCCCAAAACATCAAGGTGAAATGGGCTGTATGGCAGGACAGAAGGTATGGATCACACCAGTGAAATACCACTTTAAATTACTGTATTTTATGATCTAATAGAAAGGAGAACATCCTTGCTCTCTGACTCCCATAACCGGGCATTGTTCAATTCCTAGTTGTGTGTAAGGCAAGCTTCCCATCACGAGGCTCAAACTTGAAATGACCATTTCTAAGAAGACTAGGAGATAAAACCTATTTATAGCAATAGACTCTCCCACCAGGCTGTGCAACTAGGGCTTTCAAGGGAAATAAAAGCGGTTAGCCTTCTGTGAGTCAAAGTATGTTTGATCTTCTTACCTGAGTAACTCTGCAGAGCTCGTGCTGTAGGAATGACTGTGTCTTTGTATCCTGAGCTACCTTGGAATTTCTGCATCAGCACAAAGAAGAGCAGATTTTCACCCTATGAGAACTGGTATGCTGGCATAAGGCTGAATTAAAATGCTCTTGGGAATAGGTTTTGCTGCAGTCATTTGAGACTAGTGACTGAAAAGGAGGGGGAAAAAATCAAATAGGGATTTCGATAAATAGAATTTCAGATCTTGCATAATACCATTCAATGGCAACAGCAGGTGTTTGACAGTACTGTGAACTTCCTCAGAATGGGATCCTGCCAACATGGCTGTGATTCAGTGCAATGATTCAATGACTGCAGGACGGTATCCTGCCAACCAGCCTTCCAGCAGAAAACTGTTCACCCCACTGCAAACACTGCCAGTCCATTAGCATTTCAGATTTAGTCTATCTGCGTGTCAGTAGGAAAAAATGCATCCCCTCCAGGTAATGGAAGGAGGAAAGGGAGGACGAAAATTCCCTTTTCTCCCAGGGAATAAAAGGCAACATTATTAGCTGCAATGTTATCTCTGAGGAGGAATATGGGATATATGTTTTTTTAAGCTCAGAGTTTGAAAAAAAAAAATTAAAAAAAACTTCCTTTTATTCTTCAGGTCTACTTTTCCTTCCACCTCCAACCAGGAGCTTTGTCAAGAGATTCTTATAAGCTTCCACTTCTGCCTTCTAAACTGTGCAGAAATACTACCAACATCCTGAGATAAGCAAAGAAACTCAAAGAGCTGTCATTAGCAGTTCCTGTTACAGATATTTTATCAGCTGCTACCCTGCAGCACCAATGCCCTCCCAATGCCCACACACGAAGCCTCCCCTGCTGCTGCAGCACAGTCATGCCCCTATCAGGAACATTCCCAAGTGCATGGCTCCTGGTGACCCTTGGCGTGGGTACAGAGGGGAACAAGGCTCACTCAGCCGTCACCTTCCAGCTGTGCACCAGCCTGGGGCCAAGACACATGACATGAAACCGCCTTCAAGTAAACTCATGGTTAGGGGTGCAGCATGGAGGGAGCACACACAATTTGTCTCAGCTCTCCTCTCACTCCATTTTTCTATTGTGTAGCAGAAAGAAAAGAGAGAGTGCAGCTGAGAAGCAATTCATGACGCTGCTACTGTGATCTTTGTTGTAGCACAATGTTCTCATCCTTGCCCAGCTCTTTTAAACCTGCTGTAATATGAATAATGATATACTCAGCTTAAAGAGACTTTGTTAAATACTTTGCCTTTATCACAGGTGCTGCGTAAACTTCGGGGATCAAAATGGACTCTTTGAGAAGTGATTAGAGCAGGAGAGAAGGGTTTAGTGGTTTAAGCACCACATTTGCAATAATTAGGCTCCCTGGAGTGATAGGTTCAAATCCTAGCAGGGTTGACTCAGCCCTTCATCCCTGTAAGGTAGATTAAATTAGTTTTCTGTAGTAGGGTCTTTTGGACAAGACCTTAAAAATGCACAGGCACATGCGTTTTCTCCTTTTACTGCAAGGATGAATTTTACAGATTTATAAACCAGAGATTCAGGTTATTTTACATAAACCTAGCTGTCTGCTCAAGCACTATTTGCCAAAACCTGTCTTCACCATTGCAATGATCATGTAGGTCTTCTGCTCACCAGACTCCTTCCCAGAGGGGCTCTTTTGTGGTGAAACATGTAGTGTAGTAAGGGACACAGTTGGGACTAAGTAATGCAGTTTGAATGTATCCTGTAACTAAACACAAGCGTCAGCCTCTGGTTTTCAGTTAATTCTTTAAAAATCAGTATTTTATTTACTACATAGTGCTATTCTTTAATTTGAAGGTGACTAACCCAGTCATGAGTCAAAGCAGAGCATGGGCTATTGTAGTGCCATAGGCTGAGGGAGAGTTAATTCTGTCTTATTAAAAAAAAAAATAGGAAAAAATTTCTTTTCCTAAGGTAATTACTGTTATGGGCAATAGGATGGGAGGCATGACTTTTCTTCACATTTATTTCTGCTTAGGAAGCCAAGCTCATTGTCACTGGGGAGCAGTTCAAGAAAAATGCTCAGAGCAAATCTTTGGGAGTCCTCTTCAGAGAGCGGAAAAGAAGATGAAACATGGAATAATTTAGACTTTAAGATCATTGAGCCCAACCATTAACCCAGCATTGCTAAGTCTACCAGTAAACCATAGCCTTAAATTCTAATTGAGTTTTGACCCCTTTTTTTTGTCCCTGTACAACCTCATGCAACATCCTTATAGTCCTCCTAAGTTGTTGCCCCTTCTTCCAAAGGTGATTTTCTTCTTTAATTTCAGCCAAAGATCTCTCTTCAGCCAGTCTGGTCTTTCCCACTAGCTTCTCTTTTGGCACATGGGAGTGGTCACCTCTAAGAATTCCTTCTTGAAGAATGTCCTACTCTCCTGGAATCCTTTGCCCTTAGTATTGCCTCTCAAGGGACTCTCTCAACTAGGCTCCTAAATAGGCCAATGTCTGTCCCCGAGAAGTTTAAGCTAGCAGTTCTGCTGATTGTCCTCCTTACTTCTCCAACAATCTGTCATTTCATGATTGCCTTCCCTAGTTGCCTCACTTACCAGTTGTGTCAGGAATCTTCTAGACTGCCTCCTTTGTGCTGTTTCCTACTTCCAGCAGACATCTGATAAGTTGAAGTCCCCTGTGAGATCAAGGGTCAGTGATTGTGAGACTGTTCCTAGTTTCTTACAGAATATTTAATCTAATTTGTCAGGATCATACCAGCGCTGGAGCCGCTTACCCTGTGGCTGAAAAAAAGGCCATTTCAACCTTATATCCTTGGGCTTCTCTTGGAGCAGGCAGAATCACATAGCCAAAGTGACTGTGCAGAGAGAGATTGTGAAAGAAACACAAAGGAAGGTTTCTTCTAGCAAGGGTCATGGGTAGAGGAGAAGGCAGCTGGAGAAAGGTGAAGGAAAGGAAAGGGGTTTACAGGACTGTTCACTGAGATGTAGATATCTGAGGGAAAAACTGGCTGAGGAAAGAAAATTACATGAGACAACACAGAAAACAACCATGCAAAGTCAGAAAAAAGGTGTGAGAGAGGAACTGACAGGTACCGAAGACACAGAAATTACTAGAAGAAAAAGCATTGCAGTTTTCCCTCTTTGATTTTGCTTTCCTAGTGGGGAAGAAGTGCAGTAGCATTGCAGACTGTTTGGTGATGAGCTGTCCCTGAGCTCCTGTCCTCTTGCATTTTTCTATGGCCTGGAGATGCAGACACCCTAGACCAGGCTGGCACTTTATTTGCCCATCCCAGGTGTTCTGTACATAACTCTTTTCCAACAAAGATAAGCGAGTCTCATGCAGTCAATACGGGGGAAAATGAGGAGAGGGCTGAAAGTATGACTGAATAGCAGTCGAGTACAGCTAGCTAATTGCAGCTTCATGTAATCGCTTTCATAGCCTCTATCATAACTGTATATATTTCCAGCTCAATTCGTCTATCTTTTCCGGCCTCCTGTCTTTGCAGCTGCCTCCTCTTCTCTCCTTCCTGATGGCTGCAAATCTCTGCTTATCACCCGTTTTCATGCTGTGTTTTGTCTGTCTCTTTGTGTTCATCCCTGTACCAGTTTTTTGTCTGCATGTGACAGTTTCTTATTTCCTGGATGTTGTGAGAGACTTTAGTATGAACTACTTGCTTCAGTTAACATGTGTGACCTTTTGCCTTATTTTGTTTTTCTAGATGATTTAATTTTACACATGTTTACACTAAGGACTAGTTTTGCAACTAAAGTGGTCAATATGGATGGGCAACTGCTATATGACTCAGTATTAAAACAATTATTTATTTATCAAATTTCTTTTTGTATGAATGTATCCATCTACTGCATGAATTTTTCATGCAAGCTCATCTTGAAAAAAACATTCCCTCCTCTCAGAAAGGATTTGAACTCTTTAGGGAATTCCCCCAAATTCTCGTGTTTTTTTCTTTAATTGAACCCCACTGTGTAAGAAGAGCTCTGTCTACAATATTGATTGCAGAAAAACATGCAGACCTGTCAATCTCTCTTTTCCCAAGGCAAAACTCTCCTATTGTCTTTTTCTGCCAGGGTATAATCTTCACAAAGACAGACTTCAAACAGTTAAGCTTCTTCCCATTGTATTGGGACTATATGTAGTGCTCCATTTTACATTAACATTTAACAGGTTTCAAGCTTCAGTGATAAACTAGAAATGTTTTTCCTTCATGACAAGTGTTTGACAGTTTTTAAAAATGGATATAAAATGGAAAATTACCCTACAGAGGAAATATCCCTTTCTCTTCATAACTCAGGCTGAGGGAGACATGGCATGAATAGAATAACACACTTATTACATTCTGGGCACTGAACATAAAATGCATTGCCTCCCTCTATTCCACTTGATTTGATAATCTAGTACAATTTAGGTCCCTAATAAATTAAATTGTTCGGAAACTTGGTTCACCGCCTAAACTCTGCGCAAGGCTGTGCTGTTTAATGATGCCTTACTTTCTTTCAGTGTTTTATCTTTGGGATAAATAATTCAGCCTAATAAACCCTGTGATCTGCAAGGTTAATTGACACCCACAGTAATTCCCAGCTTGTGCACAGCACCCATATTTGTCTGTCTTTTCCAGAGTCATGTCACATCACCTAATCTGTGCAGCTCACCAGGCAGGTTCCCTGCCTTGCCACGAGCCCTAATCATTGCAAATATCACTTTTGCTCCTGAACAGGCAAGTGCCTGAGGTTCACATGCTTGTTCCCTTTCCCCCAGGTGGTTATCTTGCTAGATGATTTCCAGGAAAATCCTAGGACAACTGGGACTATACTGACACACACAAAAAAAGAAATTTGTGAAAAAAGCAGAATGAAGAAATATTATGAAGATCCACAAATAGATTATCTGGGGGATTTATTCACAGGTGATGTGTCCAGCTGTACAGCAGGGTGAATGTATTCTTATTAATTATTAAATTGCTCAGATGGTCCTCCTCCCCAAACCTGACATTTATTGAAAAAAAGTAATTGAAAAGGATTTGGCCAGTTCCACTCCCTGTGTTTGAGTGTTATATAATAGACTAGTCCAGCCCTCCGCTCCCTCTCTCTCTCTCTGTGCTTTCAGGCTAACACAGTTTATTGGGTATCAATAAAACATAAGAATTACTCCTGGTATAACAATAGCACCTCTTTGCAACCTTCAGCCTGCTTAGCTCCCAGGAATAGCGTGCTAATGAGGGTGTGCAGTGTTTTGGACAGATGCTAGAGTGTTATGCTGGGCTGATAACTGCATCTCTTGGATCAAACACTGTGCTGGGATGATTCATGCCTTTTACTAATTTATAGGAGCAGTCTTCCTTGAAATCCCAATGTAAATATTATTGCCCCATTCTCTGTGAGTGACTATGGCCTTGAAGTCAAGAAAAGTAATGGGCACTCTGTGCGGTGTAACGAGTCACCAACATATTCCTTTTATCTCTGGATGAATTTTGGGTCTAATTTTTTTTTCCCCAGGGGCTGTATGAACACAAGGACCACATAGCATGAAAAGGAGCAAAAGACAGTCCTCAAAGCAACACAAAAAGACTGAATCTTAGTTTTGTAAAGAGAGAGGCTGAAGCTGTACCACGAGCCAGATGGTTTGGACTCATGTCATTCTCTAACTTAAAATCAAGGTTCATTTACTGTTTGTGTTTCTTTTAGAAGACAGTCCCCAAACAGAATGGTGTCCTGTTCACACCTGTCAGGAGTGAGGAAATGAGGGTTTTAAAAGTCAGGTAGAGCTCAATATGCTGACTTTTCTATTTTGTCTGAAGAGCTGTTTGCCAGTGTCTCTATCTTCCTGGCCTGTATTGTTTTTTATGTCCCTGTGATTATCCTGTGTAAGTAAGGGTGTTCATGCACTGACATGCCAAGACAAAAAAATCAGAGACCCTACTGTAATTTCTAAAGACATTGGGCAAACCTGAGTGTGAAGACATGGTTCATATCTTCTCTCACTGATATGCAGTGCTTTAGCTGAGCACAGAACGAGATTTCCTAACTCCGTGAGCAGAGCCATTTTCTTGGTCTGCTTCAAGCACCTTTGCTTTGCTTTCCCCAGTGTGACATCCTCACTCAAGCTCAGAATCCTGCAGGACAGGATGGGACCACTCACCAGTCATGGCCCTCTCTACTGATTCTAAAAGGAAGGCAAATGACAATCTCAGACCACATGCCAGATCTTTAGGTAACTAAAAATAGATGAGAAAACCCCCAACCTAGAACCAATGAGCAGTGAGCTGTCAGCAACGTAAAGCTGAGATGTAAAATCTGAAAATCCCACATCTCATTGCCATCATTAGTATCACAAACTGTGACAAATCTGTATGTGCTGCCAGTAGTTTTACAAGGTAAATAGGAATCTCTTTTCCCCTATGTCTTGTGAGACAGCCATTTCAGGCAGACCCCCTTCCCTCAGATACTCCAAGCAACCCTCTGACCACAAGCTTGCGATCAAAGAGGTTGTACTCTTCCACAGCATGTGTTAAGGCTATTTCAGGCTTCAGATTGATTTTAATTTTTTTTAATTTTTTTTTTCCCCAGCGTGTCCTGAGCTGCAGTGGGGCTGGCACCACCTCCAGATGTCAAAATGTTAAAGGACTGAAGTAGGTTGGAAAGGACTGACTCATGGCAAAGGGAAGAAGAATGAAACTGGGACCCAAAGCATCTTCAGACCACCTGCTACTCAACAGTATCTCTGCTGGGTTTGCTTATCTTCTGAAAACTAGCCATGTGCTGGAGGACATTCCCCTAGGAACTTCCTGGTCCTGACAGGTTAACTATCCCAGCATGTGCATGGCAATTTGAGGCAGAAGCCCTAAGATCCTGGATTCAGTCTCTAGGCTGAATATCTCCCTTCTCACGGTGCAAATGCAGCCTTGCTCTGTGGTAAATCACAGCTACTCACCTTAAGCTGGCTGCAGTTTGTTGACAGATAAAGCACTCATAGTCCATATATAGACGTGTTGAATTCCACAAGAAATAGAAATGGTTTTTCCTCACCCAATTTAAAGGTATTGTCATGACCAAAATCACAGTTAGATTATTACTGCTATCTAAAAGTAATATTATGCATCTGTAATGCATAATATTATGCGGAAGTAATATTGTGCATCTGTCTTTAGGAAGTGTTGCTAAATCTTCTGCTTTGGGAAATTCTTTCTGAGGCACACAATCACAAACTGCCCTCTTATATTTAACACCTATACTGCTCCTTCCCTACAAAAACTCCCAAAAAACAAACCTCAGCAAAGAAGCCCCTGCTCAAACAGCATTTTGAAACAATGCCTCAAGGTTTCAGTAACCCTGTTGATGTCATGTAGATCATATGCTGGTGTTTGAGGGGGACCACGTGCTGTGAAAGCGCCCCAGGGCAGACAGAGGTAACAGCCGAGGTGCACAGTCTTGTGTTACATATCTATCTAGCTGACATGTTTGTATGTCAAAGCTGCCATGACTTCTGAAAATCAGTTTATTATTCCCTTTGAAAGTGCATTTGCTGTCATCAGGACCCATGTGCTGATCAAAATTTCAAAGTCACCAGAGGTCTCACAATTCCCACTAATGATGAATGGGACAAATGACTGCACATTGAACAGCCTGAACTACTGTCCCTGGATTTTTTTGGACATGCTGTTCACGCATAATTCTCTCTAAAGGTAGTATGGACTTGTGAATGCTCAGCTTCCACAAAAGCAATGGGTGAAGAAGGTGGCAAAATGAGAGTCTGTACTGGGAGGGGAAGGAAGGATATGCAGAAGAGGAGCAGGGCTGTTATGCTGGGGAATATACCATGATGTATGTACTTGCTTGGGGCTTGATTTAAAAAGAAATCTGTTCCCAAAGAAAACAATGAGATTTTTATGCTTTACTGACCAAAGCCTTGATGCTGTTCCAGAGCATGAGAGGAGCATCCTTCCTTAGAAAGACATCAGCAGTCCCAAGTGGCTATTTCTGCTTTTGTAGTGAGAGACAAAATGGTAAGTGAAAGAAAGAAAATGAAATGCCTCTGACAAGAAAACAATGTGCCAGAAGCAACTCCTTTAAATACAGATAGGCAAAAGGACAGAACTTTATTCATTCTCCTTCTGTTTTATTTGTTTTTGGGTGCTTTATACCATCTAATATTTTAACCTTGTACTTATTTCTTTTTCCTCTTGAAATATTGTGCTTTACAGTAAGAAATCATATAACTGTAGAGGTTAGAGATGCAAGAAGCCTATTAGATCATCTGCTCCACTGCTCTTGGCCAGCAGAGAATTGCTCCCTATGGTACATTTTCTAATGTTTTGTCCAGTCTTGTAAAAATCCTGAGTGACCAGGCTTCCACCATATCCCCCAGCAGCTTTTCTACAGCTGAGTACATCTTGAAAGATTTTCCTGCTACTCAGCCTATGGTTTCATGTTGCTAGTTTCACCCCATTTGGCACTTCTGTTTCTGTGTAACAGTCTGAACTGTTACCTCCCCTTTGGCGTTCCTGTCTTCTGAATCTATACCTGCTTAGCATGGAGTCACAGAAGAACAGGGCTGAAAGGACCTTTGTTGTTCATACGCACAGAGCTTTTAAATCTGCTTTGTAAGGCTGTCTTCTAGATTCCTGATATTTTTTATTGTTTTCCACTCTTCTTTTACCAGTTTGTCCATGCACAGCAACTCCCCCAACTGGGTGTATTATTCCACATACATTTGCATTAAAATGATGTAGAAAATAGATGTCTATTGCCTTTGATTCAAATATCAAGGGAACTTCACCCTAAAATTGCATCAGCATTTTTGCAGCCAAACTGTAATGTGCACTTATGTTCAATTGGCCACCCACTCTCATTGCAAAGTGTTTCAGTATTCCTGCTAGCAGTTTGCCATTGACTACAAGTGTTTTGGAGGATTTTGCCTCAGGTATATTTTCATGCTTAAAAGTCATCTAGTTATTTTCTCTTGTAATGTCCCCAGACTCAGTAGGTCACTCTGTGCTAATTCCATATTCTGACTCACCTTTCAGGTCTTTCCAGGCCAGGTCATCTGCGAGAGCCCTTTGTGTACAGCTCATATTTCTTATATTATTAATAAGGACACTAAATCACAGTGTTTCTGACACAAACAATGTTGATGTGAGGTTTTTTTACTAGATGACTCTGACGTGTTGCCTAGTGCTTTCTCCCTTCCCTATTCATCTTCTGCTTTCCAGTTCAGATTCTTCTTTCTGCTGGAACCATGATGCCTGCCTTTGTACCTATTTTCTATTTTTCCCAATGTAATTTTTTCAGAGGATTTGTTGTTGTTGTTGTTGTCTTTCATGTTTTCTGGGAATTTTATTTACAGCTGTATTTTAGCAAAATAGAATTAGAAGCAATGTTCTGGATCACTGAATCCAGATCTCAATTATTTTCAAGTGCTATGCCATGAAATCCCTTTAAAATATTAATTGAGTTCCAGTTTGATGAAACTGTAAAACTAATTGTTTTCTGCTCCTGCTTTTTCTACTACACAGCCATTCTTCACTATCCTACTTGGACAGGTAAAATCCTGCTTCCCGATTCCAGACTGAATTGCTTATGACTAGTTTTTATCTCTTGTCCAGGTGACAACATAGTCCTGGAGCTTCATTAATTCTTGTTCTTCTCTACTGCTTTCCCTTTCCCACCTTCAGCATATTTATGCATGGCAATCAGATTCTGTCTCAGCATTTGCTCTCTGAATTTATACATGCCAAACTCTGCCATAAGCTAGCTGATAAAAAGCAGTGTAAAAACAGCCGGATTGGGTTTTAGCAAGCTGTCCTGGGCATGGTGTTATGCATGGACTGATTTATACCACTTCCTTGCAGGAAAACATCATGTTGTAACTGTAAGCACTGAATTTATGGTTCATTACCATATAATATATATAAAAATATAACTTCTTTTAGACTTCACTTATGTAGCTGTTTCCATTCCTTGGATATTCCTAACAGTTCTTCATTTGCCTGGTCTAGTTTTAAGCTGCCTTCTGAAATATGAATAATTACAGTTGCATGCAAAAGTCAGATTAAGTCTCCAAAACAGCTGTGTTCATGTATCACGTAGAAACAGCTCCATTGGCTTATCTTACCTATGGACATGTAATAGCTATGGTCAGCTGTGTCCACCCAGCTTTTTCTTCTCTGTCATTTCCAGTTAGCACACTTCAACTCATGGTGGGATTTTTTAAGTGGATAAACTCCTATGTCATGCTATTACATCTGTTTCTGTTTATCTAGCCCATGAGTTAACACAGTCCTTTCACTCCTTTGGAAGTCTGACCTGGTCCTCATTCCTAGGGTGATGACACCCAACTTCTAATATTCCCTCCTTTCTTCTTGACTTACTGAATTTCCTGTTTTCCCCAGTGTTTGCATTATTCTGGAGTTCAGTGCCTTTGTACAGCTCCAGTTCTTGACCATCTCAAATTCAAAAAGCTTCTTTCACAAGGGATCCCAGACTTCTTTTGTGGCTGTAAGCCCATGGATCATAAACAACAGTGTCTTGTCTACCTAGTGAAGAGCAGCTTTTGGGGTTTCTGCATACACTTTTTTTTTTTTTTTTTTTTTTTTTTTTTTTTTTTTTTTTCTTTCTAAAGCTTCTGGTTTTTCCTTCCTAAAGCTTCTTCCTATCTACAGAGCTATCATGTCCAAGGCTGGTCATATGATGTGAATGTGCCACTTCCCCATGTTCCTACCATAGGATCAATTGTGTTATGATTCTATTACAGCATAGTAGTCAATCTCCTATTGAATATGTGTGGTACAATAAATAATTTGATTATTTGATGCAATCAGATATTTTTGTGTCCTTTCCCAATCTTTGTTGGTGACTTTTAGTGCAATTTTACAAAGTGTGTTTGTTAAATAAAAAACTCCTTTGTAAGTAGTATAAAATTTCATATAAAACAAAGTGCTGTTTTCCCTTAAAAGTATGTCACAGAACAACCTACATTACTTTTTTGATAAACTTTGTTATACAGCAAGGAAAAATGTTAATACTGATAAATAGTAAATAATTTTCACACATTTTAGCAGATGTCCATGAGGACTGGACAGGAAAAAAACTAGCAGTACCATTTTCTATTATATAACCATGTCAATTTTGCCAAATTCCAATCTGAAAGGCAAAAGTAGCTCTGATATCAGTCTATCCTGTTTAGAACTATCCTGTTTTTTGGAATTAAACATCAAGGTTTCTAGTTTTAAAGACATTATGTTCCTTTGAATTGTTTAATTGCGTATTCTATTTTCTATTGTAACAATGTTTCTGAGAAATATAATGAAAATTAAGTACCATTGCTGAAATGTATTTTGAGCAACTTAAGTTTTCAAAAATTTTTGTGAAGAATTTTGAAGAGTAAGGGTTTCATGGTTAAAACTTATATGAACACCTTAAAAATTTACATTGATCAGAATTTCTTTTCTCTGCAGAGCTTCAATCTTGACATAAAAACACTCAAAAATTCAGCACAACCTACTGTAGCTAGTAGGCCTGGGTTTATTTCCTACTGAGGACTTGAAGATCTAGACAATAATATTGAAGATTTTTCTGCCCGCCTGTCTCTCTAGACAGATGCAATTTTTCTGCCCAAGGATTTGTATAGATTATGCAGCCACACACCCCATCCTGCAGGTGGTTCGCTACAGAGATGAGATGTTTCTTTTCCTAAGATGAGCTGTCAACATGTTTATCTGTAATAGCATCAGTAACAAGCTCAGAAAGAAGAATGAGTAAAACTTGTCTGGTGTCAGGAATATGCATTGTACAGCCTAATACCAGGCTGTGATTCCAACTGCCTCTTTTGCAAGGAAGTTGCCTTTGTCTTTATTTTCACCTATACCACATCAATTCATGTATCAGGTTCCAGAAATTATAAGGTTTATTATCCAGCCTCCAAGTGTTTCTGTGGAGAAAACTATTTGCTGAAGGCCTTAATGATGGAAAGAAATCTAAAGCACAACTGATGTAAGCTGTTTTTGAGCCACATAACAGAACTAGTAAGGTTAAAAAACAGAAAGAAAATACAATGGGACTTAAAAAGCAATTATTTTGATTTCTCACCTGTTGTTTGCCTGAAAAATAAAAAATAAATATTAAGTACATATAAATACATAGCTCTCCTTTAAAAAAAGAGAAAAAGCTTTTCAAATGTCTTTATTCCCTATTCTCTTCTCTTTTACTTTTTTTGCCTTTCTTCTATGTGCTCTCTGGTGTCACAAAAGAGGAAAGCTTCTGGTCTCTTTATCTTTTGTTCTATTTCACCTTGACATCAATTTACAGTGAACTAATTTGATTATTCTCATTTAATAGTGACATCTCTAAACATCAAAACCCTTGTGTTGTTACTAAGTGTTTTTTTTACATCAGAACAGATTCTTCTCTCTGTACATTGGGGGTCCATCCTGACCAATCAGAGGGTACCCACCAGGACAGCCATTAGCTGGGACATCATGATGTCTCACCAACCTCTTCCTGCGAGGTCAGTGCCCACCATTGTGATCAACAGCAAACCAAGAAAAATATTTCTACCCATCTTTCTCTGCCTCGGTTTCCCCCTCTACCCTTTCCCTTCTTTATCCAGCAGCCCCATTCCAGCTGGGGGCATCTTGTATGGTTTGCTTGTGTTTTGCTTGCCCTGGTGGGCTCTGAGCTCATTTGGGCTCATGGATCTCTAAGGACCTGACTAGATGTTCCCAGCTCCTCAGATACTTTTTTCTCCTCTTGAAAACTGAAGGGAAAACAAAAGCAGTTAAAGGAATTGACTGAAATCTGCTCTGACTTTTCTCCTCCCTGCTGGATAGATATCTCTCTTGGAGAGAAACAGGCTCTGAGTAATGGGGACCATAGTTCAAATGATTTGTAAATGTCTCACAGTTACAAGTTTGACTTATATCTCAAGTTCTTCTTGTTCTTTCTCTCACACAGCTGCTCTGTGTCTGCAGACTAGCAGGGCCTCCCAAGCTTGTCTTGCAACACCAAAACCAGCCCACGCAGATAAGGTCTTCAACACTTGCCTGATCCGGGTCACTGCACAAAGACATGCCAGCCTGCCAGGCTAATTTGTTATTTTGGAAATGACCCGCCATGGTTTCTGCACCACTAATTGCCATGATCCATTTCCTGCATTCATCTCCTTCTTCTGCTGCCTGTTCCAAGAGATGCCAAGTGCATCATTTAGTGCACTGTACGTTGGATTTGGACTTAATGTGAAGAGTATTAAACAGAGATTTGGATTAGGTTTGAAATCAGGATCTCTGTGATAATCTCTGCAATTGTTCTTACTAAATCGTCTTACTGCCTACAGTGATGACACTTCTGGAGTGAAATGCAGGAAGTAAATATATACAACTCCAGGCAACAGAGTTCCATCAGAGATGGCCTTGGCCCAAGGACTTATGCAAAACAGAATTGTAATGTTGCAAATTTGTATTTTTCCTTTTTGTTTCAAGGAGGAAAGAAGCAACAGTTGATACTGCCATAAAGCTGCAAGCCTGAAAGACTGAGAAGTGGAAACTTCGGTGTCTTTAACAATGCCAGCCTGTGGACCTGTGAACCATATTTGCAACCAAAGACTTGTGAAATACATTGCAGTGGACTGAATATTTTAAGTTAAATACAGGAAAAGTCCTGCTAAAATCAATGGGATTTTTTTCTTAATCAGGCTTCTGGGATTGGTTGCTGCTTGAAAAACTACTGTTCCTCATCTCTAAGGACCCTTCCTGATGGGCTCTTCCTCTTCACATGCTGCTCTTCTTTACATCTATGAAATCACTGTGCTACATGGATGGTGACATGCTGTGTGTATGACTGAGAAAGACTGGGATTCAACAGTAGTAGGAGCTGTAAAGCCTGGTTGGGCTCTTGTGACTGCACAAATAAAAGGCTGTGCGTGTGCCTGAGCTTGGGCTGCACAGCACATGGCTTGCACATCATCCCCATTCCCAGACCTGCCTCTCCACTGTCAGCCACTGATGATAATACAGGCATCTCAGACAGAAACTGCTGCCTCTAAATTTAAAAGAAATTGTGGATCTGACTTCATGTTTATTCTGAGATAAAAGCAGAAATGCTCAAACATTTTGTCCTGTACTTGCTTCACCTGTCCAATCAGACAGAAATTATTACTGTGGTATTTGTATGGCTGCCTCAGAAGCCAAAATCCTTATTAACTCACTCTGTTGTTAAAGTTAAGAAAGCAAATCTATCAAACAGCCTTTTACACCCTCCAGGTCCATCATATCTCTGCTTTAACAAGAAAGTAATGGAACAAGAGGGTAGAAGATATTCTATCAGGTAAAGCAATTACCCTTTCCACAAGTGGCTTTTAGGCCTGATCATATGCATTTGACATACTCATTTTCTTAAACTGTTTATTTTCATGGATCTCTCCTCTGTGGCTGACATGTGTGTATTGGAATCAGTTCTGTCTTATCATCATTGCCATGGTTACCTTATCATCATTATTGTATGTATGTGTTGCTATATTACTATTGCAAATGTCTTACCAAAATTCCCTAAAGCAAAATGATCACAGAACTTACTCTGTACGCATCCCAAACTACTAAGCATTGATATCTTTTATAATGTTTCCCAGCTAAAACAAAGATGGCTTGAACTTCTCTGCTGAAATAAAGCTGTTTGCCCTTTTTGGGTAGAGAGCAAATTACTCCATGCATCATCTTCTAGATAAGCCAATTCCTTGCAGCAAATGCAAAAAATGCCACCTCCTACTTAACTGGGCCTCTCAGTAGCCTGATTTGCCTTTATTTCCATTACTACATTGCTAAAAATCACAAGATTATTGCTATCTCCAGCACAGAAGGCATGTCTCTGAAATGAGGCTATCATGATATAGCAAAAATAAAGAGATCATTATAGCAGGATAGGACACATCTCAAATCCCAGGACAGAGAAAAGTTTGAGTTTGGGATGAAAAAAAATCTTTGCTGGAGGCACCATGCTACAGGGCCGTGAAAATTATCCTACAAAGACAGGCTGAGAGAGTTGGAATTGTTCAGCCTGGAGAAGAGAAGCCTCCAAGGAGATCTTACTGTGGCCTTTCAATAATTGAAAGGACCTTGTAAGAAAGATGGGGAAAGACTTTGCAGTAGGGACTGTAGCAATAGGACAAGAAGTAATGTTTTTAAACGAAAAGAGGGTAGATTCAGACTAGATACAAAGAAGAAATTTTTTATGATGAAGATGGTGAAACACTGGAACAGGCTGACCAAAGAGGCTGTAGATGGCTCATCCCTGGAAACACTTAGGTACAGCAAGGACGGAGCTCTGACCAACCCAATCTGGTTAAAGACGTCCCTGCTTATTGCATGGGGGGTTGGACTAGATGACCTTTAAAGGTGCCTTATGACCCAAACCCTTCAATGGTTCCATGATTCTACGCAGTCCTTCAGAATAGAATTGGGAAATCCCAGATTCTAATACCTGGTTTTAATCCAAATTATATATTAACTTCTAATGGACAATTGAATGCAGAACTCTTATTCTAAAGAGTGATTGTAACTTATCTTAGCAGTAACTACCAGATTTCCCATCCCATTTATCTTTATTATAATAACCACTCCTTACTACATGCACAGGCAGAGGCTTTGAATATGTTATGATAATGAAAGCCATTATGAGGTTAGAATACAGTGGTGTGAAGAAAGTGATTTGTCACTGGGAAAAGACAAACAAATAAATTTATTGCATGATACATTGCCTAGATGCACAATTCTAGGTTTGTAAACAAGGGGTTATATATTTTTCCACAGCTATAGTCTAACATTACCAAACTGGAAATACCAAATACAGTTATTTATAATTCCAATGATAAGAAAAATTAAATCTTAAAGAAATACAAGTAAATAGCAGAATCTCTAACAAGAGTGGACATGGTAGTCATAATTTAGAAGTGATTTTTTTCTTCTTAAGCTAAGGATGACTGGCAATTTGTAAGTGCAGCTAACTGACCATCTTCTAAAGTGGAAACAGAAACTGGGAAACCAGGTTCATTATGATACAGCAAGCATAGACATAATCATAGATTTTAACCAAAGGCAAATAAGACAACATTTGTTTTGTCACGTGTTCAGACTGCATGTCCACTACCCAGACCTGACAGCGATCCCATCATCTCACTATACCTGCAGTTATAGGGCATAGAAAGAACTACTATTATATGGTAAAATTGTCAAAGCACTGTAGGGATATTGCTCTATCCTCTGCTGACATCTGGAAAGTTTTCTCTGAATGTTTATTATAGTCATTGCAGCTTTGGGATAACTCAGGGGTTCTGATTTGCTAGGAAGGCCCAGCTGAATGATTGCATACTTGGGAATATCTTTGCATTGGAAGAAGGTCATCATCTCAGGATGGCAGAGGCTGCAGGGCTCTTGCTGCCAGCTGGTCTCTCCTGGAGCATCACTGAGGGCCTGAGTGTGGAGGGGTAGAATTCTCCCAACAGAGACAACCCTTTAGCTCTAAAAAAATAAATTCTTTAGGCAGCAGTCATTTTTATATCTTTATCATCCATCTGGGAAATATGGATTGTGTTCATTATACCAAACAACTTTCCAGGGTCCATGCTCTCTAGAAAACTGCACTGATGTTCAGGCTGGGTTGCCCCCTTCCTGTAGCAGAAGCTGGAATTCTCCAGCTTGTGAGAGGCTTTTCTTTCTCCAGGATTCACTGGAGTGAGTCCAGAAGAGGGACACAAAGTTGCTTCCCAGATGCACTCCAGTATGTCAATGTTTCTTGTGTATTGGGGAGCCCAGGCCTTAACCTAGTACTCTAGACATCCCACCAGGACTACACAGAGAGGAAGGATCCCCTCCCTCAACACACTGGCAATGTTCTTTGCAGTGGGACTTCTGTGCAGATCCCTCTCCTTTTCCAGCCAGGCATCCCTGAGACAAACTGGTGACTAACAGGCAGCCTGTCCTCATTGTTTAGGAAAACACAGTTTGTAACCTGAATTGAAGAGGTCTGGTGAATTCCAAAACATAATAATTGAGTTAAATGCAAATTACTTCATCATTTATGATGTTTCAAAAATGCATGTGCTCTTATAAACTAATTGAAATAAAAAACCCTCTGGCTTTCCTTGGGTGTTATTGGGCTTTTCCAAAAGCCTGCTGCTTTGCACTGTCTGCATGCAGGGTTGTGTGTGATTACCCAGACCCTGCACATGTGGGGAAGCTTTATGAGCTTTGAGATCAGCTCCAGATGGTGGCTTGGTGCTCTCCTTTTCCCAACACCCAAGGGATGCCTGGCTAGCAGGAAGTGGATGCAGCCCAAGGCAGCACAGGGCAGAAGAGGAGAAGCAGGTTTCTCAGCAGGGCTGTGGGCAGAGATGGAGGTGACAGGCCCTCAGGGATGAGCTAGCAGAGAGGCATGGAGTTCTTACAAAAGGTCAACTGCCCCATGCCTGAAAATTACTCAAGAGGGCTTGCTTATTATGCAAGACTCAAGAGGGCTTGTTAATTATTATGTTTATTATGGCAAGATGCTCTAGGATAGCCTGGTGTGAAATGAGCTCATTTGTTAAAAGTGACCTTAAAATATGAAATGCAGAGCCTGGTTCTCATCTCTGCACCTTCTCCAATCAATAACATCAGGGAGACATGAGAGGCCATCTCAGAATTGCAATGTGCAGCATCAGCATCAATGAGATTCACAAACATTTGGGACTTGTTTTATAATCACCTTTGTCTTCATAAAATTATTCATGATTCTTATTTAGATTATCTCCACTTGGTCCTTCCAGGAGTAAGTATTCCATAAAAAGGAAGGAATGGAAATTTGCCTAAAATGCTGCAAGGAATCTAGAATTAAGGCTGTTCATTTGAGTGTGGAGAAAAAAAAAAAAAAAAAAAAAAAAAAAGAGGATGTTGCTCATCTCTATTAAAAGATATGAAGAGAAAAATAATTTTTCAGACTTGGGTTTCACTTTAAAGAGCCAAAAGTTGCAAAAAAAGTTGCAAAAGAGCAACTTTTTGGGTGAAAATATCTTTTGGATCAGCCAAGGCTGATGTTTCATGGTCCTGCTGTGCCTGTACCACCAAGTCCTGAAGACTCCCAGAGGGTTAACCCATGGCTGCAGCTCCTCAAGATGGTCAGCCTTGGCAGCAACTTAGCATGGCATGTTGGAGCTCTGTTCTCTTCAGGTCTTACTTTCTCATTAAAAATTTAGGTAGGTCTATTTTTCTCCATCTTACAACAAGTCAGTGACCCTGAGTTTTCTGGCAAATCTCCAAATGTGGTCTTCTGTAGGAAAAATTTTGGGTCCTTCTTGTATTCATTAAAAATAAAGGAGAAAAACCTTTATCACCAAGGATAGTGATGGCATTTGTCAGCTCCATTTTGCCTAGCTCAGCAGAATTACTGTCTGCCAAATGGGCAAACTTGAAAGATACATTTTCCCCCATCTCCTTCAAATGACGCCCTGTGTCATTAGAAATGCTTAAAAATTGCAGGTAGAAAATCTTGGTGCTCCACTTTGACCCCTTAGCTTTACAGAATTCCTTATTATATTATTTTGACTGTTACCTTTTCTAACATAGCCATACATATCCAGAGCTTTTCGTAGAAAAATGGTCTTTCTACACTATTGCCTAATTATCCTTATTAAGTTACTGTTGAATTTAACTTTCCAGATTTTGCTTTCACTTTTCGAACTTCCAGCAAAGGTGTTCCTAAAACTATAGATGAAATACAGGAACTGCTGGCAAAACGTAATAGCCAGAGGGAGGGGGGAATGCCTAGGGCAACTTCTATCCTGGTTGGTTAAGCAGAACTTCCACTGACATCCTGAAACATATGAGATCCTGATAAAAACAGTCGTGATTGACTGTTGTGCTATCTGGCTGCATTCTAGACTTTTAAATGAATTTGAAAGCAGCCAGGCATCTAATCTTTTTCAAGGGAACAGCCAAGACAGAAAAGAATTTTGCTATGCAGTTTTGGGACTAACAGTGTACAGTGAAAAAAATTCTGGTCAAGCAGGGTGTAATACCCATGTCCTTGTAGGAGACATTTATATTACCTGTAGGACACATTCATATTACTCACTGTTGGCCATCTAAAAGTTTAGCAAGTACTTTACATTCCTGTGGGAGGTATGGAAGATACGTGGGATGGACTGGCCTATGAAAGTATCCATTTCTGCCCAGCAGCAAAAGAAGATATCCAGGAGAATTAGGGTAGAACTGGCACTTGTCTTTTCAGTGGCAAATCTGGGAAAACTCAATCCCAGCACTAATTTAATTTTTGGTAAGAGAAAGAAGTAAAGCTCAAGGTTGTTTGCTTTTGATAGAAACATCCTGGTATTTCAGGTGCTCCTAAATCAGTGCTTGAGATCAGTAATATTTTGTGGCAATCATGTTCAGGAGTTGAACATGTAGGTGAGGAATAGGAGAATTCTGTACCAGTTTGATCAACATCTCCTCCTACACCCACTTGGTGTCATTGATCTGTGAGTGAGACTGAATTTGGTGAACTCTGCAGTGCTACAACTGCTCTATACCTGTTTTACCTGCCTCCCAGCTTGTTTCACTTCCTCTGCATAAGCTACAGAGTTTCTGCCATCATGTGCCAAGTCTCCTTTTCTTCATACTGAGTCAATGGGGGCAAGTATGCAAAAAAATAGATTCAGATACTTTTTCTTTTATCCTCTAAAGGCCTAATCCAGAGGTGATTGATACCAGTGGAGAAGTTTGAAGTAACTGAACCAGAGCTTGATTCGAGAGTGATTCTGCTGAAGAAGAGGGGAGCAGTACATTTGTGTGGGACACACATCTGTGACACAAAAAGAATAAGTCCCATTATCTGTCATCTTGGACTCCATGGACATGGTTTTTCTTCCAGCAAAATGTTAAATTCTCCAAGTAAGAAAAATCTTTTCACTATATCTTTGTATCTAAAAGCATTTGTTAAAGGATTCATTTTAAAACCAGAGAGAACTATTATTCTCTGACCTCTTATTTTAAAGAGAATACACAAGGAAGATAAAGTGTAATTATTGCTTGATCAAACAATATACTTGCATGTTTGTTGGGAAAAAGGTTTTCCAAAATACAGAAAAGTGTCTTTTCATAACACAATGCCAGACCTCTTGATGAATTACAGAATGTTTCCCAAGTGTGATTCCTCTTGCTCAAACAACGAATTGTGTTTGCATACATTGCATAGGCTCAGTATTTCCCTGTAATATAGGTATGCAGAAAAGAAAAAAAATGAAATTAAATGAAACAAAACAAGCAAAAAAGACACATTTGTACTGCCTATGAGGGCAATCAGGACCACAATTATCTAGTGCAATTCTATTCAAATGCCTAAATAAAAGGTAAACGTGTTTTTGGAATAAAGGTGGTTTGTGCTTACGAAAGCAAAACATGCCCATGTATGTCTCAGAAGACTAAATAGAGGGAGAGAGCAGAAAATGTTCAGAATTAGGTGAAAGAGAGCACCCCTGTGCATGACATTCTCTTCAGCAGATTCACTAAGGTTTCCTGGTCACTTCCAGCCAAGCTCCAATGGGATTTGCCTTGTTTGACTGAGAGGTCTGTAAATTAGCAAAGGTTAATTGTACACTGGAGTTGAGCACCCACGGGTCTCAGTATGAAGAGAAGAAAAGCCCCTCCAGAGGCTGGTTCATGCATTCCAAGGTAGGAGTGGAAAAGAACTGAAAGGATCACAGTCAATGTTACCCCACCGATCATTACAAAAAGTCTGCAATATGGGCAGGAGACGTTTCCCCACTTCAAAGCCAGTTTTTTGAGGCATCCCAACACCTTTAAGACATACCCTTAGCCATGGAAAGCCCAAGAGCTCAAGTCAGATTTCAAAGGATTTTGTATATGAATAATAAGGAATTTGGAGCTAAAGCATGATTAAGAGCCCTAGGTGGGGCTGCAATGTAGCGGTAACTTTAGACGGACTTCATTATCTCACTAGCTGGATATCTCCTTGGTTAATTCCTGCAGATTCTACACTTGTATTTGTTGCAGATGATCTGCTTTACTGTGCCTTTTATCGGTGTGTAATCAGATATTTCTTTGAAGCACCATTTTTCTAGGCACGAAGAACATGGGAAGCATTTTCCTTAGCAAAATTTGAAACCTCTTTTTTCAGCCGGAATACTGCCAAAAGAGGTTATCTGTCTTGGTCCCAGTCCATGCAGCAGTTTGCTCCACTTGCTGTCTCTAGACTATAACTTCTTAAAGGAAGTCATCTTGTCATCTTTTTACCTCTGACTTACAGCCCAAAAGTAGGCCTCAACTATTTGCATTAAAATCCCCACGCTGTGTGTCTTGATCTTCACATGAGCCCATAACTACTGCTGAGTAAAGGAGCACTTACTCAACACCTCCCCATGAAAAACCGCTTTTTCCAGTGATTTCAGTAAGGTTTTGGAGACAGGCAAGCTCCCTAGAAACCACTCAAACTTACTCATAACAGTAAAATACCAAATTCTTTTCTGAACTTTATAGACTTCTTGGTGTCAGCAAAGTTTCAGTGTGTGTAAGACTTTTGTGCAATGAACCATGCTAGCATGTAATATTAATTTTGTGACCCTTCAACCTCTTCCTTTGTTTGCCATGCTTACCTGTCTTGTGATGCTTAAACATAGGAAGAAATCTCCTTAGGTCAGGGATCTGTCAATCAGTTAAAGTCTCTAAAGTGCAACAGACTTTCAGCAGGTCTGTATTAATAATGAATCACATTTGCTTTCTAGATGTGCAAACACTTTGCTTGAGTTTTCTCTCCTGTGTGTCAGAGGGGGTAGGGACTCATTATATCCAAAGAGCAAAAAGCCACCACTACGATGGCAATGTCAGCTGCTGTAGCCCAGCTGGGACAGGAAGGACAGAACCGACCTCCTGTCTACTAGCAGCAAACTTTTGTTCATAGAAGTCCCTCCACAGCTTCAGGCAAACCAAGGCATTAAAAAGGGCATAGAGCCCAGCATGTCCATTTTCACTGTGGTGGTACTTAGAGACTCAAGTTTCGCTACATCAAAGGGAAGTCAGTTATCCGCATAGATGTTTTTCCTGAGGTAAGACAACCCTATTCCTTCCCCTTTCCTTGTGGAATTTAAAGAACTCAGGCAAGAGCTCACTTCAAAGAGAGGTAGGTGAGGAAACAGAGGGAATATTGACTTTTTAAAAAAACTTCTTGCCTCTATAGGATTAAGAAAGTTGGGTAGGTAGATAGTCACCTTGACTTCCTCATAATTTTCCTCTTCTCCTGAGCACTGAATATTTTTCTCCTTGTTTCACCTCTCATCCTAACATACAGTTCATCACTCTCCTCAGAGGATGGTCCCCTGACAGGGCAAATATAGGGGAAAGGAAGAGACCAAGTAAAATCAGCCCCATGGGCCTCCCTGAAAGATGGTTTGAGACACCCTTGCCCTTCCTCTTTATCACCATGCCCAGTGCACTCCCAGCTCCAGTAAAAGTGATGGGTGGTCAAGACACAGTCAGACTACGGTAGGTGCCCAGGGAACAGGGCTGAGAGGATTCATGCTTCCACGATACAGGAAAAGTGTATGGGATGCATAGCTCAATGTGGTTACACCTGGGAAATATTCTCATCCCCTCTGATGGCAGCAATAGTTTTCCATTGACCTTATTAATAACCACAGCAGGGTCCTGCTCCATTCATTGTGTTTGCTGGCATTTCCACTGGCATTTCCATTTCTATTGTATTCTGAGACTACCTTGTCTCTTCATGTTTAGGACACAGCCAGTGCCTGTCTTGCCAGTTACCCGTTCTCAATAACATATTCTGCTTTTATTTTAGTTTGAGTGATTTGTATTTTAAGATAACCCCATCATTTTTGGGCTTTAGCAGCTTTCTCTTGCAGTCACATTTTTCTACCTGCTATGGGTCAGTCTTCCCCATCCCAGAGTGCTGATTTGGGTAGCCCAGGTGGGTAACTCTTCCTATGGGAGGACAAAATTTCCGAAAACAGTAAGGCAGGCAAGCACTTGGAATGAGTTGACTATAACCTTTGGACATCCCACCTTTGAGTATTTTAATTCCTCCAGCCATCAGCTATCTTCAGAGGCTTGACATCCTGCCTACTGCCAGCTGTCCTCTTGTCTCTCCTCATGCTGCTGGCCACACAGCACGGGAGCTGTTGGAACCAGCAATGTCAGGAAAATGGAAGAAGTCACCATGTGATTTTAGTCAGACATTGGGTGCTGCCTGGTTGCAGCTCAGCAGACTCTCACCTGCATTTCAGCAATGCCACATCTCCTTTTGCATTGGCCACCATTGTGCATAATTTCTACAGTGTGTACAAGAGCATGCTGTGAGCAGGAGATAAACTCTTTGTCCACACATGTGTTTGCTATAGCTTTAGGACTCACCCCACTGTGTACTAACAAGAGATTTAAAAAATGAACATCAAATATAAAGATGTGAAAACTGCCATCTGATCCAGAAAGGAAGGTTTAAGCTCTCCCTGCTCTTTCAGCCCCTGAAACAGCCTGAAAATTGACTGACCTTGCACTGTGTGTGTGTTTGTTAATAAACAGAGGCTCTGCTGGCCCAGGGAGGGAGAGAAACCCTTGAGTATTGTTTCTCAGCCTGAAGATGAATGCCTGTCCTCACCTTCCAGAGGTACATACCCAGCACTCTTAGTAGCTGCATCTCAGCTGATGGTAGCTGCTCTGACAAAACACTCTGGGTAATATTTTTCGTATTATTTTCCTTCTCATACCTCCCAAGACTGTATTTGCCTTTTTTTAATTATGGCTTTTCATTAACTACTCATCTTTATTTCTTCATGACTGATTACCCCAGGTTCTTTCCCTGCACTACTCTTGTCCACTCATAGATACCCTGTTTTGTATTTGCATCTGCAATTCTCTTAACTGTGCTCTTAATTCTCTTCTCTTGTCATATTTCATCCTTTCCTGACAGCCCCCCCAATTCATCCAGGTCATTGCAGTAGATCCTAGATTATTAATTACTGTCCCAGAGTGTTGGGTCATCACTGTACTTATATTTCTTCCATTCCTTTCTATAGGTTTCTCTTAAATATCTTAAGAAACACCAGGATTCTGTGAAGCCCAGGCCTTGGGCAGGGATGGGGCATGGGGAAGGCAGAGGCAGTAAGCAATTTTAAGAGAGGAGAGGTTCAATCAGACATTAAGGTTAGTGAAATCACTTTCACAGAGCTAGGAAAGAGCCATATCACCAAGAGATACAGCAGGCTAAATATGCGAAGGGCTGGTAAAGGGTGTTTATCAGCACTGTTCTGACCTTTCCATAAAAATATACTTCATCGACTTTACAAGAGCAAATATGTCAAAAACCTTGTGGTTGTGAAAGGTAGGTCTGGCCAGCCTTGGGGCTGCACGGTGCCAGCAGGTCCCGAACCACAGAGCCAGGGATGTGTATTGGTGGTGTGATAAGCCCCGTCCCTCTGGGGTGAGGACACAGCCCGGCTCACACAACAGAGTAAGTGGAGGATGGGACAAAGCAGTGCTCCTGTGGGAGAGGAGAGGTTGGGCCAGGGAGTGGCAGTGGCAGCTCACAGTGAAACGCTCTCAGCCTGCCTGATGCTCGCCTACAGCCCTCACTCTGTACTGCTACAGTCGTTGCAGGCAGCTGTCACTGCTGCTTTCTCATTTGCTCAATATCCCTCTTTGGCTTTTATGTGAAGCTGGTCACTGACCACCCAAGGCCTTCTGACTCTCTGCCCTTTGCTGTGAGCAGCTCTTTTACTGTGTAAAGCCCTTTCTTGTTGCATAAATTTTCTGTAAGGGTCATGCAAGAGTAACCACAAGAGAGACCCAGGAAAACATGGTTTATGAATTCGACAGAAGATATGGAGAAAATTGCAGTCAGTTGGCACAGTTTAGGAAGGTGATTACAGAAAATAAATAAATAAATAAGCCCTATGGTGCAAAAACATTAAGATAGATAAGAAGCAGAAAAACATGGAGAGACATTACTGCCCTCTGAGAGCATTCTGAGTGCAAGCACCCCCTTCCCCAGTTGTTCAAGCTATCAGTTTTATTGTGCCCTCAGATCCTCCCATCCTAGGGGCATCAGCTGAGAACTGAATCACTGCAAAAGAGCTGAGAATATTTCTTCAGAGCAGGTCTTCTCTGACCTAAGCATTCACACCAAACCCACCCAAAAGCAGCCAACAAACAGAACTCAAAGGTATTAAAGAGGTGTGAACAGGTCACCTAAAGCCATCTGCATCCACTCTCCCAAAGCACTGAGCAATATCTCTAAATAGGAAGTACTGTCACCAGCAAACACATAGCCATGGGTCTTGGCATGGGTGCCTCAGTGACTCCGAACTGCAGAGCAAATATCACTTCTTTTCTTTCCTTTTCTCCTGAGTCCCATCTGCCTGGGAGACTGTCTGGAGCAGGCACTTGCAGTTTCTGTAGAATACTAGTTGAGCCCCACGTGGTATGGGCTGTGAGAGCTGCAAGGGCCCTTGAAGCCACCAAGGGGTACGTGCAGGATAATGAAGGTTGATGTAGTGACTGCCCTGGAGTTGGATAACTGCAGCTTCTGTTCAAATGGACTAATCACTTCAGGCCCCCTATAGGGAAGATCGTATTAATTACATACGTACGGTTCATGATGGAACTTGTGTCCTTAACAGAAGTTAGTCTTTCACTGGCATAGTAGCTCTTTCCCACCTTCCCAGCTGTGAATTGCTCCCTGTCTGTGCTGAAGGACAGGCTGGAATAATCCTGGAGCTTGCCTTACCTTACTCAGGATTGCACAGAACTGGCATGTCAGAAGTGTCATCCTGGGCATTGCTGCAGAGTTCACAAATCAGTGATGCACTGGAAATGGTGGTCTAAGTGGCCTCTGCTTTCGTGGACTGCCCTTTTGGAGATGGTGTGGGATGGTGCTGAAAAAACAGTATGTCCTTTACACTGGGCAAGAGAGTGAATGCCTGATGTGGAGGGGGGACACAGGTCACTGCTACAAAAGGGAGCAGTTTGCTGTGCATTGAATGCTTTTTGGTGCTGGAGTGGACAACACCTGCTTGGGACTTTGCAGCCATCTCAGGGCAGTGGTAGCTGAACTTACCTGACAGCTCCACTGAATGTCCAGAAATCAGAGGCTCTTTCCATTGTTTGTGCTGTGACAGTACTTGAAAGGCTGAGCCAGGTGGTGCTGTATGGCCTGGCACAAACATTGAGTCAGAGACATTTGTCACTTTGAGGAGCTGATGCAAGAGCCACCACGTTGGTCATCACTGGGGCTGCTATCTCTGCAGAGGAACCAGAGCCAAAACCCTGATTCATCTTCTGAGCTATACGCGAATGCTCAGCTTCAAACACATGCTTGACTCTTACACAAACCATCTGAGAGAAACTGGGCTGTGAAATTTTCCATGTCCTCCACTTTGCAAGAAAAAACATTCTGGTTATTTGGGTCTCCATGACTAGAAATAGACCTGTTCTTTCCTGACTGAAGAAGAGAGGGACAAGTCAGACCTATTTGCTGCCTAGTAAACTTCATATTCAACCTTTTCCTTTCACACTGATAGAGTAACTGTACATGAATGCCCCTGCCTCTCTATGAAAGACGTAGTTAAGGTCCTCGTCTGCTTTACTAAGTGTCTGACTTTCCTGTCTCTTGAAACATAGCAAGATATTCCTGTTTGCCATGGAGACCATTCCCCGTCTCATCTTTTAAGATGAGATCTCGTCTCTGCAGCAGCAAGAAAATTTCCCCATCCTGTGGAGTGTCTGAGGGTCCCTGGTGCCATCACTCTGCTCTGCTCCAAGTCACTTCTCCAGAGCAGCCCCTGGACAGTGTAAAACAATGCATTGCCTGCTCTGCTGGGATCACTGGCTGGCACGGGGGCTGTGTTGCTGAGGTGCATCTGTGTCTCAACAGTGGTTTGTCTCATTCATCCACCTGATAGTGGAGCTGCACATAATGATCTAAGATGCAGGGCTGACTTCCTTTGGCAAGTTTATGTCTTCACCCTATGCCTCAGTTTACCCTTCCATTACATGGGGTGATCACACTCTGCAGGCTAACAAATGTTCTTTTTTCTGTTTCAAATGGCAGATATTGTAAGTATCAGCCCTAATAATTTATATGTCACAAGTTGGAAATACAGTTTCAAGTGTTCTCACCAGGAAAAGTGGTATCTGGGGAGTCAGGAAGAGCTGGGCATCCATTCTGCATTGCTGTGCTCCTTTCCTTCTCTTTCTATTGCAGTGATGCAACGGAGGGTAAAACTTGGCAAGGGGAATTTAATAGTGAATTAAAGTGTAGGAGGCAAGTGAAAGAGGCTAATGTCGCAGCACAGCTAATATGCAATAGCCAGACCTGCCCAGGCTGGTGGATAGTGAGTTGTCAGGATTATATGTGGCAGCAGAATGGCTTGTTTTGAAGTGGAATTATTGAACTGGTTATGGGCAAGTTCTTGTATCTATGTCCTGCAAATAAATAGGGCAAATAATGAGCAGCAAACAAGACAAGACACATACCAAGCCAGGAGAACAAGGAGAAAAAGTATTGTCTGTCAGAGAGAGACACAAATTGAAAAAAGGGAGTCATTAAGAGGAGATAAATCTGAGGAGGGGGAGAGTGACAAGGAAGAGAGACAGTGCTGCTGTAAAATGGGAGGCACTCATTTTTTAACAGTATCTATCCCCAGTGAACATCATGAAGATACCTGGCTGCTTTGGTATATCTGAGACAGTGTATGTCATGCCATGATGCACCTTTCTTGGTCTGTATGTGCTGCTGCAAGCCTGGTGCATCCCTGTGAGTGATGAACTACTTTCATCAGTTCGCACTAAATGTTGAGAATTAGTTGAGCTATAAGCCATATTTCATGTTAGGTTACAGGGGAAAACAGTAGGAGATGGGATTTATGCTCGCTGTATAAATGAACTTCATAAGCTTTTTTTCGCAAGGGAAAAAGAAATTGTGTCTGATAAAGTTCTGCACTAAAAAAAAAATTTAAAAAATAACATTTCTAAACTGGGAAAAAAACAACTTTTGTTATCACTGGTGATTAATTGAATTGATGTGTAACTGTTGTTCCAGAGCAGTGGAGATTAGAAACAGTGACAGACTATGCCCTAGTGGTCCCAATTTTGCTATTACCTGAAATTACAGTCCAAAGCAGACTGACTAGTGTGCCCCACAAATTCATAAAAATTCAAGAGACACTCTCACCAGTCTACTTTTGATAAATTCTTCTTGATTCAGTAACCTCTCTTAATGGAATTTCTCTCTTTATTCCTTTCTTTTCTTTTGCCTTTTTTTTTTCTTTTCACTTCGGTCCACACATTTATTATTATCCCTCCCACTCTCCTTCGTGGGAGTGCAGACCTCTGACTAAACATCCATGTTGTAATCTATATAGGAATTTACTGATGGTGCATGACAGAAAGGACTTAAAGAAAATTATGCATTTCTCAGGTCTACCCTAGGGCACACAAATCAAAGTCTCCCCTGAACACTATATAGTAAAACTGAAAGTAGCTACACTTTATATGGAAATTAGATAATCCTAGGATATAACACAACTGAACATATATCAAAATATATGTGACAATAAGGTGGAAACTACTTTTTCTTTAGTGAGGATATAAACCTCTATTTTGTTTTATTTGTTCTAAAATATGTCTTTTTCTTCGAGGATGAGAAAAAATCCCACTAGGAATATGCATTTGCTGGACAGGCTCTAAAGCTCATTCTTTTTTCATTTTCATTTTGCTTTTAGACCACTTTTATTTTTTACTGCCTTAGGAAAGGTATTTAAAATAGTTCATACAGTAACAAATACCTTGATTTCCTATGGACTGAATCAGAAAGGGAAGGGCTTAATTGGAGGGCAGGGAATAATATCTCATGGCACTTTTAGGGCAAGGGACAATATCTAATTTTGCTTTCTTTTTCCCTAGGTTCTTGCTTGTTTTATAACAAAACTGAAACATAAAGTGTAGCAATGTGATATCTTGTACGTAAAGCCTGCTGTTTTTCCTCACACTAGCTCCTTCCTGGGGGATGAGCCATTAACAGCAGAGCCCCTCCAGCTGCTGTTGTTGATGGCTGTGCAAAAGCAGCTGCCACATGCAGGCTCATTGCGGCTGGGACATAGATTGTACAACATCTGGGTTTGTGTCACTTCCCTCCAGGGCTTCTGCACACCTTTCATATTCCATTTTTTTAATGAAATAGGGAATGGGAGCTGGAGAAGTCCATGTATGATTTCTGCACTGAAATAAGGCAAAGAGGGACAGAGAAGGTTCAATGCCAAAACCAAACAGAAAAGCAAAACAGATAAAAGGAAGACTGTGTTTATTCCGCTAGTACTCCTGGATCAGCATTTGAAGAATTAACTTTCTGCATTTGAGTTTTGATGAGCTGATGAATTCACCCAAGTTCTTTCCCACTTCCATGGATACGTGGAATCAGATTGCATCTTGCTGCACATCTCGACAGAGTGCAGTGATACAAGTCATTTCATCCATGAAGGCAACATGACACCGAAATAGAAGCAGGAAAGAAGAAATAGCCAGAACACAGAGCATGATAGCTGAGCAGATATGAGTTCAGGTTCCTATTCTGTGACAGACTTTCTATCTATAAATCTATTAGTTTCTCTGTGCTGATTTACATATCCATAAATTCAAAATGAAACTAGTTTTCTGTCTCACGGGTCCACTGTGAAAGGTAAATGATATTAAATATTGTAACCTACTCTGCTGCTGTGATATCAAAGTCTATTTAAGACTATTATAACCAAAAAGGAGGGATATTTTATACACAGTTTCCCTTTGTGTCAGAGGAGACCAGACAGTGATGTCAGACTTCCAAAGGCCAACATGACACTGGAAGAAAACATTTATGCTTTCCCCAAAAATACGTAGAGGCCTTGAGAAGTGGAAATCCATTGAGGGCAGAACTGGAACAAACAAATCACTGGGACATCATTATCTATCTGCCTCCTACTTGCATATATCATGGAAATATATTTCCATGTGATGCAGGTGATATCGGTGAGTGTCTCTCTGCTGGGGAGCTGAAGGCAAAGGATTATCCCTCTTTAAGCATGAGACCACATTGGTTACTGCATCCAGTCTTGAGCTCCTTGGCATGTAGGAAAGACACTGGTAAATGGGAACCGATTCAGAGTGCCAGCAAAATGGTTAGGGGCACTGGTCCCAAGAAGGTGTGTTGAGGTATCTCACTTTCTCAGCCTGGAGAAGAGGCAACTTTGGGGGCACTTGAGAGACACTTATCACTGTGAGGAGGACATCATGACACATTCTGGAGTCCCTCCCCACCTGAATGCCTCCACCAGTCAAAGTACCTCTATCTTTGCTGACAGTAAAGAAGAGAAGGCACAGTCAGCTTCTGCAGAAAGGTATTTGATCATGTTTAATGAGATAGCATGTGTAGATATAACAAATGGAAAAAGCCCAGTCCCTACACTGCATCATGTAAGTATCTGAGGATACAGAATAAGACCTGTTCAGTGCCTGGGTCATGTTTTTCAGAGGCTAATATCTCTGAATTTCTTTTACATGGCAGATGAGACATTTCCCCTTCAGTAGCCCACACAGGTGCCACTGAGAAATTGTTTTCCTACTATATTTTCAGTCTTTCAGTTTTGAACAATACATAAACTGTCCTAGTGAAGAGAGAAAATTGGCTCAGAGTTAAAAATGCCCCTATTTACTGCAGTGCCTTAGTACTGCTGGCATTAGAATGTTATTGTTCACACAAGCAATGGTGTTAAGGAAGTCAAGGCAATAAAACCAAAATCAGAGATGGTGCTTCTGCTAATGAGAAGGAAAATACAGGTACCACAGCAAGTCCCTGGCTGTCCCTCCTGTCTCTTGACCTGCTGTGTGCAGATGTATCTGTTGGGTTGAGGAAGAGGTATGATGACAGAAGAACCTGTTTTTCTGCATGGGAAAGGGATACAGTGCCTGTATCCATCCTGGGGTGACCATCTCATACAAACGTGCTTGAGCTCAACTCGGGCAGTAGTGCGTGGATTTCTTCAGTCCCCTGTCTTCTCCTGCCAGCTTCCCTAGCTCCACTAGGAGCATTAGGATTGTTATGACACACAAAGATATGGCCCTGGTTTCTTTATAGCTCAAGTAGGAATGTTAGTTCCAACATTATGGCAATTCCTTTCCTGCTTCATAGGCACAGTGCCCACTACACACAACTAACATTGGCTTTGGGTAAGTCCCTTACCCTTCGGGGGCTTCTCATGTATCCCCCTACTTATCTCTGTCTCACTAGTGCCACAGACAAGAGGGGAGGATTCACCCATGAATCTGCAGGCAGAGGCACATAAAGGGCTGTTATTTATCACTTCTTTTCATATGAAAACGGTGGTGCAGCAGTGCGGACAAAATCCCAGCTCAGCACTCGAAGGATCACTGATGCTTTCCTGCATCTCTATCAGCTGCACACGCTTCAGTGTCCTGCAGGATAAAACCATACGGGGGGTGTGTTTACAGTGTTCATTGTGCAGGCTAGGTGTGGCAGTATATCATTCTCCTGGAAAATGACCAGGACAGCAACTCCAACATCAGCTACCTTGTTGAACAGCACTCTGTAATGCAGCAGATGAAATTCAATTGCTTCCCAAAGAGCAAAGCAGATGCCTTAGCCATCATGACCTGTCACATGAAGAGTTATAACCCAAGAGCATGAGAAAGATTCAGCTCTCTTGCTTGGCCAACAAAATAAAATACTTGCTATTTTTTGGAAAGTTAGAGTGTCATTCTGGGATGGTATAGCCATAGTGGCTGCTCAAAGAAAGAGAGGCTGTCACACAGCTTCTCTGCTGGCATTGCAATGCCAGCAGGACTCTCCTCCTTTCAGCACGTATTTGAGGTGTGTGTGGTGCTTGCCAGCTGAACCACAGCTCTTGGTAGAGAGAAGATTGATGGGAGAGCAGAGACAGGTAAATTCACCAGGAAACATGACCAGTTTTCTTGGGAAAGCAGTCCTTTGCTATAGGAGGGGAAATTATAGCAAGAACAATGAGTAGAAGAGAATCTGGACAAACTGCATATGACATCCATCTGAATGAGAAATGGGAAAATAGATCGGGAAAAAAGCAGAGCAGTAGAGAACAAAGTTTAGAGAAGATGTGAAGGTTTGCTTAAGGTAAGCAAGGAAAGGTGAAGGAGATATAAAGAGGAATGTAGAATTTGGCTAGCAGCTGGGAGGCAATCAGGAAGCCTGTAGTGGGTCTGGGAGGGGAAACAGAGTGAAAAAAAAGACAAAAATAGAGGGCAGGTAGAAACAGAAATGAAGATGTTGCTGCACCAAGTTTGCACAGGCTTTGGTGATGATGGTTACCTGAGCGCCTATGTGCTGTGCTCCCTAACTCCTCCAGGCTGAAAGCACAGCACGGATGCCCACGTTGGCTCTGCATGAATCCTGCACAGCTCTGCAGGAATTACAGACTGTGCAGCATATCTTCCAGGCCTCAGATTTGCACCTCCCCAGTAAGTCCTGCTCACATATTGGCAGCCATGTGCAGTAGAGCCCAGGAGCCACTACCCGAAAGGCAATTATTTAGTTAATGTTCATAAATTAATATCCAGCTCCTGGAGTAATCTGGCTCTTTAGGCTTTGGTAAGATGCTCTCTCTCTTTTTTTTTTTTTTTTTTTTTTTTTTTTCTTTTCCCCAGTGCACAAGAGATAGTGTGGAGTTGTTGATGTGTTTAGTACAAGTTTATCTTGAAGACATCTGCTTATGCCAAGGGAATAGTATGAACTCTCAGTGACCTGTAGAGCCTGCATTCCTAATTAGCTGAGAAATATTCCATAATCAGGGTATTGCCATTTCAATGGCGTCTAAAGATAGAAAGGTCATGTTCTTGTCTGGGGTCACAAATAATCATTTCTGACTATATAGTCTCATTCTGACCTACAGTTAACCAGGTGCAAAGCTGGTAAGCAGCAGGACAAGATTACACTGTCGCACAGAGTACATCTACCCCGAGGGCTTGCCTTATGTTTTTCAGCCACATTTTTTTCTTCCAACCTCTAACAAACACGTACAAACCCTTCAAGCATGACTGAGTAAGCGCTTTGAAACAATGCCGGCTTTTCCGGCTGCTTTGCTGCAGGCCATCAGCCCCAAGAAGGTGCAACAAGTACAAAAAGCTGAGAATGTGCCCTCCAGCGACCCTCATACGACCCGCAGCACCTGCCAGCCCTTCTTGCCACTCACTCCCCATTTGCCTCCTGCTCACCTGTCTTGGGGTGTTTTGGTTATTATTTTATTTTATTTTATTTTATTTTATTTTATTTTATTTTATTATTTGCCTCCTGATTTTGTTTTTTATTCTCCAGAGCAGCATTCCGCTTCTGGAATCACCCAGCCTGATCCATCCACTGCACTACTTCACCATGGTAAGGAGGCAGAAACTGTTTTCTCTAAGGGCCTCCACCATGTGGAACCTCTCCACCACAGCAAGAGTTTGGGCAGGAGCAACTCTGGCACAGGGTTGCTTCAAACTACTGACTGTGGTGGAAGCATTTCCAAGTTTGGAGTTTGGCAATGTTGATTGCAGCTTCTCAGAGGAAGAGCTTGGCTAGCTCTGGTTTAAATACCCTGTGAGTGTCTTCCGTGGTGCAAATACAGACACAAATGTACTCAGAGGGATGGGGGGAAAGGTGAAGGTGATATACCACAATATGCCAATGGAATATACAACAACTGGATGGATAGCATGTGTAGGAGAAAAATAATCAAATGGCCATAGACAGTAACAGAGCTGCTCACGCAGACTGCTGGCTGATCTGAAGGGGCTAATACCCTGCCTTTTCTTTCCATCTCTCCCAGCCTTCCCTCTGACTGGGCAATCTGTCACTACATCTCTGCCCTGGAGGACATCAAAAACTGTAAATCTCTGTACCTGTGCCTTGTTCCTTCCTCCAACTGAGTTGTTTCAGGCACAAATGTAGGTTAGAACATTTCTCATTTGGCTAAACATATGTTTGTGTCTGGGGAAAGGCACTCCACTGATTTTATGCCTTTGCTAGAGGGTTTCTCCCCACCTTCAGAGCATCTATTTCACAGCAGGGTCTGAGAATTGGATTAAGTTTGTGTGATGGATCTGTATGGCTTCTCTACAGAGCAGGCACATAAACCTGAAAGCAGGGCTTCTTTGGTTGTAGGCACGGGCTCCCAGACTGGAAAGAAGTGGCACAAAAGTCACCAGGAAGTGTTCACCCAATACAAGAATAGATCCCAGGAAACTGTGTGTTGTTGCTGTGGAAATTATAATTACAGTTCAATTAACACTTGAAGATCAGTGTTTTCTTTTCGCCAGCAGTCAGCCTTCCTGGTGTTACCTGCAGGAATTCTGCTGTGGATTAATAAATAGGTGACATGATCTCAGACCGATAGGTCGCTACCCATCCTCCTCCTCTCAGCTACATGCAGTCCAAACTCTGTGAAATCCTCTTGGAAGCCCCTGAGAAATGTTCTTGCTTATTTCCAAAAAATATAAAATTTATTCTGAGAAAAAAAAAAAGAAAAAGAAAAAGAAAATTTGTTGGTGAAATAAGTTACATTGTAAAAAATCCCATTGGCAGCCTCTGGGAAATTCACAATTCACTGTTCCTTTGTCCAGGGTCAGTGTCTCTCCAGCATTTCCCCTTACAGACTGCATATGTTTGTGGATGCTCACTGTCATATTTGTTGTTTTGTTTGCACACGGAAATAGTCTCAACATTCCATTTTTTGGGTTGTCTACAGGACAGTGAAACTGTGATGGCTGACTTAGCTCTTCAGGAGTAGTATTCAAACAGTGATTATTGGAGCTGAATAATTCAGGAAGTTTTCAGATAATCTTTGCTTAGGTCCTGATCTTCCCAAGAAAATGCTCATATTTCATTTTTTGCTTGCACAGTCACACAGAACTAAATGGGAGCACATTGAAAGCTATGCCTTTCATAAATCACCTTTCTGCATCAGGGCTTCAATCACTGTGTTTTAATAGATATTTGATGGGGGAAAAAGAGTAAAGAAGTTTGCTTTGGTCCCATCTAAATTCCTTTTGTTTTCAGTTTGGAAAATAGACCTTTGGTAACAATATAACAACAACAAAAAAAGGCAAGAGGAAGCAGTTTTTAAAGCCACATATGGAAGTTCTTCTGAAAACCGAGTTGTATACTTGCATAAACAATGATTCAGCTGAGGTATCTGCACAGTGTTCCTGTCAGGAAACAGCAGTGATGCATATGATTTATCAAAGCACCAGCCACTACATGCCGTGGATATTTGCTCTCAGTCCACAGTGTTAAAGATAAGAAAAGGTATCTGTTGAATTCATTTGAATAGCAAATAGACTGGGGAATCACAATCTGTTCTCAGCTATTCAATGCATGAAAAAAGTAATTTATTGAATATATTAGTCTCTCAATTCTAGCAATTATAAGAGCAGAGTTAGAGATCTGAATACAATAATTTCAGGTTCTATATATAATTTCTACAAGCAAATGATAAGTGATGTTATTGCATGTACTTCCTGGCTTCTAGCTCAGTCACAAGTAGTTTGTAACAAATCCTCCCCACTCTCTGTTTGGATGCTGGCTGACAGTGCCCTCAGTCAACCAGTGGTGTAAGGATTTCTAAGATCAAAGCATGGGTTAGCTACATTATTCTTCTGGAGTTAGATTTTTGACCCCTGATTGCAACTCACAAATTACAGTTACGAAACTTAGTCACCTACCATGCTTGCAAATGAAATTCAACAACCAACTGAACAGCTGAGCTAATCCATATTAGTACACAGGGAAAAGAATCTTGTTCATTTGCATTTTGCATAAAAGCTTTACTGAAAGTACTTCAAGGATAACTGGTAGAAAAAAAGCACTTTGAGGAGAGGAAAGACACTGGAGTTGTCAGCACCTGGTATTTCCAGGACCAGTGTTCAATTTTTGCATAATTTGGTCAGAAATTAAAGCAGGTTCTCCAACCCTCTTATCAGAGAGCTTTTCTCCCAAGTGTCCATGCTCTTGGCAGCCCCTGCATGGACACACCAAGCTCCCAGTCATCCTTACCTTAGAAGGCATTTCGTCAACTCAAGTCACAAGCAGCTGGATGCCTACGGAAGAATCTGGAAAACCAGCATTACATGTGCAAAGAAGAGGAGAGAGCACCAAAGAGATGGCAGATTGCCATTTTGTACTCACCCAATAAATATGCTCCTTTCTCCATTTGCTCTCTTGGTCTTTCCAGTCTTCATAATGCCTGGTGAACAGATCAAGGGGTGGAGCTGAACTGGTGACTGTCACCTTATAACATCTCTCCTATAAACATATAGTACTAGCACAGGCAGAAGGCACTGTCGTGCTGATCATCATCCTCTGAGTCAGCCATTTACAACCACCTTCTCCAGGCTGTCATCTTGCCACTACAAATTCAAAATCTGAGTCAGAACCCAATTTAAACTGCTATAATTAACAGTCCCAATTTAACCAAACCTAGCAGTTTGTCATGTTGCATTCTCTGCATACATCTCAGCATCTTGCATTTGGGCTACTTTGTTCCCTGCTCATCCCCTTTTGCTGCCATGTAGCTCAGGTCCAAAGAGCATCAGGGGGTTTAGGCTCCCTTCAGGGTAGAATCTAACAGCAGCCAAACTGTGAAATTCAGCCATGCTGGATTTGTTTGCTTGTTAAAAAGCAAAGTACCAAATGTCACAGAATGGGTGCTGCTGTGTGCTAATCTATAAATACTGATGAGTCAAAAGGGGGTGAAGTTCTGCAAGTGATTTGTCATGAAAAAGAGTTATTGTATAATGGAGTGGCCCACAGCAATGAGGCAGCTCTGGGGCAGAGAGCCCAGGTTGGTGAGGAAAAAGCTGTTTAAGGGGAAGATGGATGGAAGCATCTTGCTTGCTGGTGAGCCCCAGTAAATTTGGACCAGCCAAGTTTTCTGTGGGGAAGATAATTGTTTATGAAACAAGCTAAAAGTGAGCACTACTTCCCTTATTGTTTCTATATAGTCCTGTAACTAACAAATGCTTCACTCTGAATAGGGCGTCTGGTCACTGTGGATAGTTTAGAGTGGCCCTGCCTTCACTTTAAGGGAATTCCCTGCTTTATTTTTAGGGAATTGCAAATAGGTGACTTACAGATTAACTCATGTTTTTGCAGCCACAGGTGATGCCAAAACTGTGGGTGTGAACATATTTCTGAAAAATGTGTCTTTTTAAGATCGAGGGAGGAATTTTTTCCCTCCACCTTCTCTCCATTGCTTCCTTTCCTTCCTCTCACCATCCAGTTTGAACGACTTATTTGATCTTTGCATTTTGGTGTTGTTTATTTTTGGAGTGCTGTCTGGAGGACAGCACTAAGAGGTTCTGGCTCTTGACCCAAGAGCAAGTGGAGAACCATCCACTGCCCATACATGTTTACAATCTGCATGTGATGGGAATGAACTAACAGAGCTAATTCATACATAATTCATACAGCAGATCAGCAGGCAAGATGGAATAAACTCCATGTCTCCAAATCTGATTTAAATTAACCTATGTCCTAAATTGCACCCACTCTGCTGTCTCAACATTTTGCTGTGATCCCACTCTATCCCATGGCTTCCTATGGATGCCCACTGTGTGTAACATTCTGTGAACACATCCAGTCAAGCCCATTTAAATGGATTATTTTTTATCATATTTATACATTGCTCTACTTCCTTACTGAAATACCTACCTTCCTTACTGAAATACCTACTGAAATACCTACCAAAATTATAGGAATTTTTTAAGAAGTCACTGAGAAACCCACGACTCCCATGCTGGCTATGTCAAACACTTGTATTTAGGTGCCAATCATTGTGTGGTCTTCTCATGGTGTTCTCATCATTATTTTAGCTTCAGTTTCTACAGTGATATACTTATCACATAAGTGATCAATATATGTCTTGGGGAAAAAAGATAAATATATTCTGACAGTACTTTTTAAATGACTACAACTGTACATTTGCACACTGCCCTAGGAAAGTGCACAGTGCTCTTCCAATCAAACTGTTGTTCTTCACTAGCTATTATAGAATGCATGCATACACATAATGGACATATAATATTATAGGTCTGAATATGTGCTTGCACCTGCAGAAAAAAAATCCAATGGAATTCTCATTTATGCTCACAGTGACCAAATTGAGAAACAAAAAATCTTGCTTCATCCTACATCTTTTTATTTCAGTGAATTATTTTTATTTATGTTGCAAGTCTTAATCTTAAATTCAGTTTTGATAAAAAAGTAGCTGATCTTTTGCCTGTTATTTTACAAAATATATTTCTATCAAGTGGAAGAAATACAAATTGTAAAATGATCAATTACATAATGATTACAGTGGAGAAATATATTCTCTAATATAATCTGTTAAATGGAGGAATTTAATATGAAATAGTAGATTTCCAAATTTATACAAATAACACCAGATGGTGAACAGCTAGTTTTAATTAAATTAGGTTTGATAATTATAGCTGTTTAATTTTTAGGTTTGACTCAGATTAGAAAGAATGTATTATTTCCCTGTAAATTTATTTTTAGTTTTCTTCCAAGGTTGTGGATAATGCATTATTCACTGTGGCCTGGAGCAGCAGAGAGCTGTGGTCAACTTTCTGGCAGCTGATTTTGGCCAGCCTTGGTTCTTGGTTTGCTTCAGCAATCCAGAGGATGTGGCGTGCTGGGACCCCCTGACGGGAGTCAGAGGGAGTTTTGCCAACAGAAGCAGGAGGGAGTTTCTCTACCTGAATATGTTTTCACAGGTCAGTCTGTTGATTCCAGCACTTCATTTCAGCTGCTTTTGAGCAAAGGAAGAAGCCTGATGAGAAGGATGGCTTTGCAGTTGCCACGTGCATTTCTGCACTGTGACTGCGGTGATCCATCTGCACACGCACACGCCTGCACTCCCTGCAGTTTGTGTCCTGCAACATTCCCTGTGGGAGGATCCTGCAAGGGCTGCAGCCTGTCCAGCCACACACAGCAGTAAAGTGATGAGCCTTGGCACTGGTACCCTGACACATGCTTTTCCATCACTACTGCTTTCCAGAATTTCCTCTGGTCCTGTCCCAATCTTGAGCTCACTAGGTCCCAGTGACTCCACTGAGGCATGGAAATAAGCTTAAAGCTACAAATGTGTCCAGGCCCTTTTCAGAATGTGGATAGAGTCCAAAGCCTATCTTGCAGGACCAGCTCCCTGCTAATCAATGCTCACAATCCCACAAGAATCACCTCCTGCCTTTGGAACAAGTTGAGTATGATCAGGATCCAGACAATCAAGTCCGTTCCATTTACAGGTTTGGCACTTGCAGCCACAAGCCCAAATGGATGCTTTCATCAACTTTGCAGGTCACAATTGCAAAAAGGGTCATGGCTGCAGTGACATCTGTGAACATTCAGCTTCTCTCCAGCAGCAGGATGGTGCAGGTTGAAAGATCCATGCAAGAACAACTGTGGGGTGTTTGCTCAGTGGGTGGTCTGATGCTCAGGGGAAAAAGGGCTCCTTCAATGCGACTGAACTCACGGCACGCTTCTCATTTTCTTGAGCTGTTAATCTGTCTCCTGGAGTCTGTACACCATAAAAAAGAGGTGGGTGTGAAACAAAGAAGTTTGAGTCATTGTATCATCACAGTTCAAAAGCACTTGGAATATGATAATTGTAATGGAATACTATAATTGTAATTGAACATATAATTGAGAATTTCAATGTTGCAGTTAAAAGACATGTTCAGGATCTGCCTATAACTCCTGGAAATCTTCAAATGCTTGTGATTTCCAGCACAATATTAGGCTGAAAGAAGCCAGCCCAAGGGCTTACTCTCCATTTCAGATGACATTAAGAAACTTAGAAGTTTCCCTTAAATCATCCCCCCTACTTCAGCTTTCTTAGAGCTGGCACTTGGACTGGCACACAGTCAAGGTGGTGCTGTCCTGCCTCCTCTCTCTAAAGTCCTTTTTCTTTTATCTCAGTTTTCTCTCAGCATGGTTCTTCTTCCATTATCTGCCTACTGCAAATCCTGTCTACTGCTCTGCTTTCTCTTTTTGTGTGTGCTGAAAGGCAGCCTCCCTGAATTTGGATGATATTGATTATGTAAATCAGCACTTCTCCTCTAGATTGCTTTTTCTTTGTGAACTGGGAGCATAATTTGCAGTCTTCTACCTGATAATTGTGAGGATAATTTGAGCTGTCTCTTTGTGGAGTCATCAGTGACTGTTTTAATTTCCATATGTGAGCAGTGCTCTTCTATTTTTAATTTTTTTTTCCCTAATCCTACCTCCTTCTGAACTACTGGATTGATTCTGCTGTTCATAACAGCATCACCTGAAGTCTATTTTGGAATTTCCACTGCCAGCAAGATTGAAATTTATCTACAATGTGGCAGGTTTCTCAACATTTCCAGAAAAGATATAATCCCATAACTCTCAGCCTGACAATAAAGTTGCCTATCTGTAATGGAAAATTGAGGACTCATGGTCATGTTTTTCACTGCAAAAATGTTTCAAAATGAAGTAAAACAATATCATTTTATTGTGAATAGCACATGTCTTTCATCAACTTGAAATACCAACTATAGGTTTGAAAATTAAAATAATGAGAAGTTCATGACATATCGTTCTTTTGTTCAACATTGAACACAACCCACTTACAAAGAGCCATGTAGCACATTTCACAGCAAATGAGATTTAAGTAATCTATTCACATGGGTTTCTAAAGGATAGAAGGAAAAATAGAATAGCCTATTACTGGCCGTTGTCTCAGAAAAGGTGACAATTTCTTTACTATATAAGTTTTTTTAAAAGCACTGCAAGCAGCTTTTTCCTCCCTGGTTCCCATGATATTGGTATTGGCTAAGCACTGAAAATATGCTGAAAAGGTTTTAGAAGATACAAGTAAAGAGGAACTCTGAGCTGAGGCAGAGACCCAAAGGCAGCTCCTTTTGGTGTCAGCTGTCCTCTGGGGCTGGCTCCCAGGGCATCCAAAGGCTTTATAAAGCATAGAGGCAGGACATCTCTACAGTGCCTCAGGAAGGACTAATGATAGCATGACCATGGCTCCCTCTTCATCTTCCAATTTCTTATCAGTCGCTTTAAGCCTGACCTCACAGAAAATCCATGTAGGATATGGCTCTGATTGAACTACTTTATTTGGAATTGAGTTTCATTAGGAATTGCATCATTAAGGAAAAAAAAAAAAAAATAGAGGAGAAAAATCTCCTAAGCTGCTGCAAAACTAAAAAACTCTCTCAAATTTCTCCACAAGAAAAAAAAAATACTGAGGAGTTTTATTTTTACAAACCAACCAAATCCTCTTCTATTTTAGTTCATAAAATACTATCAAATGCTACATTAACTTCTCTACTTGAAAAATAGTTTGGAGGAAGTATGTTCTATTCCAAATATGTCCAAAAAGGGTCACATCTGACCCAATTGATATGCTTTTAAAAATTTCTGTCTGCAAGAGAAATGTCACGGTAATTAGTACATTTTCATGAAATAGTTCCCTTTGGACAAACTCGCATTTTCTAACAGGAAACTATTCTGTTAGAAAATTTCAGATCGATTCTGCTGTTAACAGATTGCTCAGTTGCACCTGCAAATAAAGTCACACATCTGGGCTCTGTTGAAATCAGTCATGATTCTGTCAGAGGCTTCAAAGAGTTGAGAATTACAAACGTGGAGGTACGTGTGTATGAATATTTGAATCTGTATCATTTATGTGTATCATCTATCTTTTACATATCTATACCTAGATAATTATAGATCTTGTTATATGCACACCAGGAAAATGGCTGGTCTAACAGATGGGAGTCCTGCAGGAAACCCTAAGAAGAGCCAGTATTGCAGTAGAAGAGAGGCAAAGGCATATGTTTTGTTGTAGCTTGAATTACCACATAGCTAATCCCCAGGAAGGGGGTATATTTGACCTTCTGCAGCATGGGGAAAGTTAACCTTTAATATTTCTCAATCAACACATTCCAGGGGAAACTTTCTGTTTCACTGCAGTATTAAGAAACCAACAAGATATCTGCATTTTTAGGAGGATTGGATTTTTTCAGCACCAGTCATGCAATTTGTCAACACTGTACTAGCTGAACAGTCAGTCAAATGAGACTCTCTTAAATCTTGAAATGTGGCCAGTTTCCCAAATTTAAACAAAGTGGCCAAAAATGTTTATTTTCATTCTTGGTTAGCTCGTAAATGGTTTGAATGTGATATTAAGCATCATTAGCAACTGTTGAAAGGTGAAATGATTGAAATGAATAAGAAATGCTACATTTCAAAATGTATGAAGCTGTATTGCTCCCATGAGAACTCCCTGATAGATTTAGGGTGTGGAGAGTCAATCCTTTATCATCATGCCTTCCTGCTTCTTAAATATTCTGACATCAAATTGGACACTAAAGTATAATGCTGGAATATACCATATAAGAAATAATTTAGTAGTAGAGACTCGTATCCTCATAGGAAAAATTTCAGAAGTATGTGAAATTGTTTGAATGGTAGGACTGGGGGGAAAAGGCTGTGAATGGTCCTTAAGAACACATTTTCAATGCATGCACAATAGAACTAAAATTTGCAGATAAAAATACAAGAGGCTAAAAAATAGGCTAACAAATTTTCAACTAATACACAATAGAAATAAAAAATACAGATTTAAATACAGTAGGCTAAAAATACAGTACAGTTTTCTTTGACATCTACACAGAAATATCTTTCCCCACTAGCTCTGCTTTTGAAAAGTCAGTAATTTTCTTTGTCTTCAACCTGGTACAAAAATCCTCTGAGATTCATTGTCTGTTGTGACCTTAATTCTGTTAGTCATGTCTAGATACTGCAGCAATTTATGGGTTAAAGAACAATATACCACACACATCCAGGGAAAGGAAGCTCTCACTTCAAATGTTCCTGCTTTTGTGTATTTATGTCAGAACTCCAGCACTGCTCTTTCAGTGGGGAAAGAGGGAGGTTATGGGCTCGTTATCTGGCCAGTAGTGTCAGTACTTAAAAAAATATGGGTTTCTCAAGATAGTAGGTTCTGTATATGCTGAGTATCTGTATATCTATCCCTCAGCCTTCCCTCTAGGGAATGTACACATGCATGTCTAAACCAGTATGTGTATGACTGTGCACAAACATACGTGTGAGTATTTGTAACTACACATTATAATAATTAGAGTAACTGTACACAAAGCTGAAACAATGTTTTGTTCTGGTTGTCACATTCTGCAGATTCATACTGGAAGTGCTTAGATCTATTTCATCAAAATATCAGACAGAATTGGCAAGTGAGTCTTCAAAATGTTGGGCTAATTACCAAAGCAGAATCAGAAAGGTTAAAAAATGTTAATGTGCATCATTAGGGTAGCACAACCTATTGAGCATCAACTGATAAGGATTTATTGTGGGAGTTCAGACAGGCACAAGTGTAAGAGGAATTAAAGTATATGACAGTGCTCTTTTGTATCCAGTACTCCTGATAATGTTCTCACATCCTCACAGTAATAACTCTGCATTTGCTTTTAATTGTTTAGCTGCCTGGACTGTGATCTTTCCCTATCAAGCACTTAGATTACTTAAATTCACCACTGAGTTGTCTAGGTACTCATTGTGGGCATCCACTGACATGGTTTGCAGTCCTTGAATGTTTGCCATACTTCTCTGATCCCCAAGACCATGCTCTGGGAACACAGACATACAGGAGTGTCTCTGTTTAACCTGCACTGGGAAATGAAAGAGGAAATCTTGCTAATGCACCCGCGCTCCCTCTGCCTGGCTAAGGGAACAACCATGGTGTTTTTGTTATAAAAGACTTCTCCACTTGCATTAGAAATGGCAGTGAAGTAGCCTGAGGGATATGCTTGTGTGTTGTGCTAACAACATGTATTAGATCTGTGCCAACATCCTCCTCGCTCTCCCAGGTGCCTTAACTACAGCTGAGACACAGAGGCTGGTGGTACCTGCTCCGAGGGGAGAAGAGGTAAATGCTGGAGACATCTTTCAGGAACAGAGAACATGAGCTATGTGTCACGCGTTCATTTGGTTTCAGAGCTAGCGGTAAATCCAGACCCCCAGTAGGACCTAATTACCTCCCATCTGAACACTAACTCACAAGCTAAATGCTGTCGAGGCGAGATGGGGACTCATTTCCAAGAACACAGGCACAAACACATTTTTATTGGCCATAGAAAATGGTAGTGTGTGTGCCAATATAGCATGGATGTCTGACTCAGAACATAAAGTGCAGGTGCCAGCAGCAAGAAGATGCTGCTAAGAAATAGCAGCTCTGTGGGACTGCAAAGTATCAGCTGTCTGGGGAGACCAGAACTGGGAAAAAGAGATACTGATGATTGAAAACACTTTTTTTTTTTGCCATCTCCACAGGTCCCCTTGAGCTCTTCACCCTGCAGCTGGAGCACAGAACCGTGGCAGTGGGAGTGATGGGGTTGCCCCTTCTGAGATGGATCCAAAACCTCTGACCTCTTCTTCCTCAGGGAAACTTGCAACTACAGAGACTCTTCAACCACATGGGAGAGGAGTGAGAGGGCAGTGTTAGATAAATGCAGAAATTCCTCTTCTCCTCACGGGATGTTCCTGGCAATGGATAAGACCTCGTGGCTTGGCTTGTTCTTATCCCTGGAGTCTCCTTTAGGAGGTAATCTTCGGAGAAAAGAAAATCAACAGCATAACTATGTTTTGTACAGTGCCTTGCACAGTGTATCCCTGATGTGACTGGGCTTTTGGGCACATCAGACCTACAGGTAATAACTACAAACAGTAACTGTCTCTGAGGATAGAAGTGGGAAAGGAAATTGTCTTTGGATAAAAATAGTTCCTTTTCGTTGTGTATTTTCTGCTGGCTCTTTGCCTTCAGGCAATGTATGACAACTTGAGGAGCAGGGAATTTTATCCCCTAGGCAATGTTTTATTGCTCTCTACCTTAAAGCCAGTCAATATTTGTAATTATCTGTCCACGCCACAGGTAACTGCAGGACTTTTTAGGGAAAAAAGAATGAAGATGGCAGCACAATTTCTGGCAAGATTTGTTGAAAAGATAACAAAAAAGCAGGCTGGTGGGCTTAAATCCCCTGCACAGATCTCAAAGACTTTCTTGTTTTATACAAGTCTTTTGTACCTTATTGTTATACTTACTATGCAAAACCTATATAGGTGCAAGTGTATGTCTCTCTGTGTGTATGCACACACATATGACCACATTTGCTTATTTGCATACGTGTATGAATACATGCAGCAGGTGTGGGTGGTGAGAAGCTAAAGGAACATTTGCAAGGTTGACAAGACCAAAATTTGATCCTCCTTCAACCTGCTGGATTTTTCTAAGTGTATGCTGGGGCAAAAGGAGAAAGATTCCCCTTTTGGGCTGAAAGATGCAGAGAGACCGAGGCTGCAGGAGGATAAAAACCCCAACTCAACAGCCTGGTGCTGAAGAGTTAACTCAGCAGACTGGGTTTTCTGTTAACACAGTCATGCTGCTGACAAGCATCGGCAGTATGGTCATCCTCTCCTCCCTGGCACACAGTGTGAGCCGGTAGAAACTTGCCTGGAGATGAGTGTCTCAAACTCTGCACACAGCATCCTGAGGGCCTGCATCCCTTGCCAGCTATCAGTGACAGAGCTGACATAGAGAGGCAAGAGAGGGCACAGCTGGCATGCAAAACCCTGCCATCAGCACGCCCGCATCTGCTGGATCTGTTGTGAGCAGTTCACCCAGCTGGGATTTTAATACGGCTGCATCCCTCCTTTTGGAAAGTGGTATTTTTCCCCCTTGATAATAGAGATGTGAAAAAAAGAACAAACACCAAATTAAATGTTTTTAGGGTAGCACATGGGTGTGAAATTTTAGTCCTGTTGACCTTGGCAGGGTCCCCATAAAAAATTAGTACAAAATTAGCGGCATTTTTTGTTCTGAAAGGCCGTCAGCCACGGAGGCAAAGGCAGGCACAGGGAGAAGCAGTCTGCTGATATAGGCCCCCATCCTGGAGATCCTGCCCGTGATCCTGCTGTGCTCCACAGGTCTGGCTGCAGGATGCTTGGTGGGTTGTGGTGAAATGAGGGGGCGGATGTGTGGCATAATCATTCCTACGCTTCACAGTTCCTCAATTGCAGCTGCCATCAGTGGGCGTTTATAGCACCAGGCACCCCACACCCAAACCTGCAAAGCTCTGCAGGAGCTCGCAGGTGCTGACAGCTCCTGTCACCTCCCGGGAACTGCTCAGATCCACAGAGGACCGGCCACACACACACACCACTCACACATGGCACCTCGCCTGTCGGCTCCTGACACCGGCTGCGCTCTCACAGATTTTTTTATTTCATGGATGGACAAACAGCTCTCAACATGACCCAGCAGATTCCTTTTCTTTCTTACATGGCCTTTGTATTTTAGTGAAAAGCCTTAAAGAGCATTTCTGTAATCCTGCTTTTCTGCTGACCCATATTCTAACACAGGTTCACCCTGTTGGCAGCTGTTCCAGGTTCTGCTTATTAAATCCTTCCTGGGTAGCTGAGAAAGCAGAATAAGTTATCCAGGAGGAGAACCCAGCATTAGGAGCAAGGGAGGCAAATGTAAGGGATGGGCCACTTCCTGGCAGTGCTGGAGCTGAGCCCATGCACCGTTTCAACTCTGCTGATTCTTGCAAGCCAGAGCCTTGCACTAGCAGGAACCTGGGTGCTGATTTAAAGGTTGTGTGCTCAGCTAGAGATAGGCAAAGGCTTAGGGCTGGTGACGATTTATGAATCCTGATGCTGGATTTTGAGGTGCTTGGCTCTTGGGGTCTAGTCCAGAGACAAATGCTGAGTTCTCTGCACCTCTGAATAAAATCCATCCGGGGTATACCTTTCTTCCTGCCCCCTCTCTTGCACAGTATCGTCATGACAAGCACTTGGAATGCTAAAGATCCCAAGCAAAAAAATCCCTTTTCTCTGAATTGCCATTCCTTCCTCTTAAAACTGGTCATTCTTCAAAACCAGATATGAAATTTATTATATTTTACATTCTCCCAGCATGGGGATGTGAGTGTCAATCCTTGCTGCAAGAGGTTTGTTTTTAGGCAAGATGCAAGAGCAGGGTAATCCCCAGGAAGGTGGGAAAAATGCAGATTTGAACTTCTGCAGGCACAAGACGAAATTGAGCCTGGATTTGCCTCAGCTAGAGTGAGTGCCTTCACCACATTGCCAGTATGATATGACCCCATTATCTCTATCCCTACCTTCTGCTAAGAACCACCTGGAAAATACATAGTTTGTGGATGTCACTGGATTTAAGCACGTGATAAAGGCTGAGTTGCTAAACTGTGGTAAGGTACTCAGGTATTTACAGATCCTGCAGAATACAGCTGTAAGAAATTTGCTGAAGATTTGAGGCATTCACAGGCTCTTACTCCTGTACTGGGTTACCAGAATTCATCCATATCCTTTTCCAGACTTGAACTTTTCCCTATTCATAGCACAGTAATTAGGTTCCACTACCAATCAGTTTTAGTAAGTCTCATGAAGTTGCTGAAATAAACTTTGGCCCCAAAGCCATTATGGTATAATAAATCCTTATGTTGAAACTGGTAGTCCCAGAGTGTATGGTCCTTCTGAGAGCAAAATATTTTCTTTTCAGTTTGATAACTCATCTGGAAGTGAATAAATTTAGAGGGCAATCCCATATTTCTACAAACAAGAGATGGACAAGTGGTATATTTTTCCCATTATATATATATATTTAACTCCCATTAAAAAAGATGCTAAATTACAGACCTCAGAAAGAACTTAAGCAGCACTGTAGTTGCAAATATGACAAAGAAGACACAATAACAATGAGCAGACCAGAATGGATCCATTAGCAGCATGAATCCATTATACTTCTTCAAATATTTCTAAAAGAATTGAGAGTGGAAGCAGACCTATAAATACCAAAAATCCTGTAGAATCACTTAGTTGAGCTGGCCAGCTGCTCTGTAGTTCCCAATCCATCTTTTCATAAACTGAGGAGGAAATAATAGAGCACTACAAACACTTTTTTTTTTTAAGTGACCATGCTCTGATATTGCAGAGATAAAAATGATCATTCATCCCTCAGTTTAGCAAACTAGAAAAAGTCTACTCTGGTTTAACTCTGCTGAAAAGACACTGCATAGGGAAAGATTTTAATTTTTAATGAGATATTGAACCAGACAATTAATCTCTATCTTTAATGATTAAGATGTGGATAATATTGCCTGTAAGTCATTGGTGTCGGATGAAAGTTACTATGGCAGCAAAAGGTAATGGCGTATTTCTTCCTGGTCAATTGCTTATAGAAAAATACTTTGCTGACTTGCAATAGCACAAATAGAATTCACATAAGTCAAAGTTCTGCTAAACTTCAGGAGTCACAGCACTTCAAATTTTGAAGAGAAAATGAAAAGCAAAAAAAAAAAAGAGAGTAACAGTTTTGGTTTTGGAAAGAGACAAAGGTTCATTAAGCACTGTCTGGAAAGAGATTAAGTACTTCTTGGAAAGCCAGAACAGCAGGAGAACATGGATAGTTCCCTTCCCTTTCCCCTTCCCCTTCCCCTTCCCCTCCCCTCTCTTCTTTTCTTTCTACACATTCATTTCCAATCCAAATAAATCTTTCTCTTCTCATATACTTTTCTCTCAGGAGTTACTAAACATTGTGAGATTTTGAGGCCAAGTGTCTGCTCTGCTCCTGCCTTTCCCCACTTTTTTTACAGAGGTGCTACAGAGCTTCAGAAGTCCCTTGCCCCTCCTCTTGGAGCAGCCCTATAATTCAAGGGCTGCAGAGACCTCCAGAAGGTGCCTGTGCCAAGCACTAAAGGCCTCTGCAGAGATGCTGTGGGTAGAGTCTGGAGGAGATGCCATATTGCCCCCCAGGAGTGCTACAATACTGCCAAGAACCTTACCACTATCCAGAATACCAAGGACACAGAGGGCTCAAGCAAAATCCGTAATGACATTGGTCCCTTCTGCCCCATGCCACTGCTCGCCTCCCACACACACCCTGCTGTGCTTTGTGCTCATGCAATGGGACATCACACTCAGACACTTCTTTAATACCTGAATCCCTGAGCTGGGCACACAGACACGCCTGTCATTTCCTAGGATCTGCCACGGATGGTTAATTGTCAGTAATTGGCATCTGCCAAGAAGCCCCCTGAGACAGGGGCACCAATAGGCTTCTGCCAAGGCTTATGTTTTGTACCAAATATCCCAAGGGAGAAACTCAGCTACGTAAAAACCCCAATATCTTGAATTTCTCAGAAAAGACTCCAACACAGTGACTGACACCTAGGAGCAGTTATGTGCCCCAGCTAGTCAAACACATGTAATTACAAAGTAACTGCAAGAGTGAATAATGTATCACACATTGTCCTTTGAACATATGGACTCGCAGATTCTATGTAATGAGCAATAGTCTGTGTATTGCTGGGATCTCATATAGCTTGGGGAGTAGGTTATATATTCATGTAGTGTGATGTGGCAGTCCCTTAGCTTATCTATTCCCCCAAAACCAGAGGAGCTGCGGCAGCTCTGCAGTGATGCTGCTGGATGTGAGGCTGGTCAGAAATGGAAACTGAAATAAATAACCAGTTTTAGATCTTTGTGCATCAAGTCCCTGAGCCCATCCTAGAAAGAGAAGTGCTAAACTGCAGCTCCATAGTGTGCTTAAACAAAAACTAACATAGCTTATACATCTTCTAGTGAAACAGACCCAGGGCACTGGCACAAGGAGTTTCATGTTTTTCTTGGCATTGTCAGCCAGCTAGTAGGAGCCCTGAAAAGATTTTGATGTGGATTGAATAGTGCTCTTCTAGACAGAGGCCAGGGTCAGGGATGGCCATAGGTCAGACTGCTCTCATGGCTGGGCGCTGTGAAGGAAAAGAATTTCATTACTCTGATTTATGCACCTGGCATTCCACATACCTGGGACCAAAGTGTGGAAACATCACCTCGACCCAGCCCTGCAGCTCCTGCCTCCCCACCTGTGCTTTCCTGCTGAGTTCCACTGCCCCACCAGCACAACAGAAGGCATTGCCTCACCTTGCTAACATCCCAGTGACCAAAAAATTATCCTGGAACTGGGGATATCTGGGCTCAAGTGCACACAGCACCAACCAGCTCGATCTGGCTGAACCCAGGTCTGCAGCCCAGAACAGGCACAGGAAAGCTGGAGCAGCGTCTTCAGCAGCTGTTTCTCTACAAGGGGGAGTGTTTCTCTGTGGAGAGGACAAGACATGCACCTCTGTGTCATGCATGGGCAGAGTGACAGCTGTGACAGCTGTGGCCCAACTGTCCAGATCTCCCATGGCAAGCAGCCCTGGCTCCTACCCCTGGGATTCAGGACTAGGAGAGCCAAGGTCTGAAGCCTTAGCACTAGGAGCAGGTGGGCTTTCCAACATATGCAGAGTTGGCTGTTACAAATGGTAACCTCAAACATTCATTCTGTGGGGAATTCCAACATTTCCCATTCATTGTCAGCATAAATGGCCCCAGGTTTAAACCTCCCACACTGCAATGTCTGTGAGGAAATATAATTGCCATCAGCTGAGAGATTTTGCTTCTGTTTTGATTTGGAGAGTTTTTGAAATTTTGTAATTTAATTTTTATATATGAATAAAGCCTAATAATAATTTTAATTATAAACAATATCAGATATGGTAATGCAATAATTCATTAGTATTCTAATTGTTAAGTGTTACTGTAACTGATATTTGCTTTGGTAATTGGTATTTTAATTGGTAATTGGTGTTCCAAATGGCCATTGGGGTAATTCTTACTAGTGGCTGGTAGTTACAATGGAAATTTTTAATTGGTATTCTAATTGGTTTGGTAATTCATATTTGGTTTTCCATTGGTAACAGAGCAAAGTGGTCATTTGTAATAGATAATTGGTTTGGTAATTGATTTAGCAATTGCAATTGTAGAGAGCACAAAACAAGTGATCAAAACACACTTATTTATTAATAATGTAAAATATGTAATATTTTGAAACTAAAGCTAGTTTACGAAACTGGCAATCAAATAATTTCAAACCAAAAATCTCTTACTAGAATATTTAAATTTTAGAAAAATGCCTAATTTTAAGAACTTATTTTTAAGTCCTCTCTTCTTGTCTTGTTAAGGCATCTTGGCATGGGTAAGATCACATACCAGAGAATCAGTCCCATGACCCTGCTAGTCTTGCTGAAACCCAGCCCCAACTGTACCCACCTGACACTCTGGACATGGTCCCCAAAGGAACATTTCCTTATTATCCTGCTTTGAAACACCTGCTCCTGAGCTATCACCTGAACATCATATCAGCTGGCAGATATGGCAGAACTTTGCCCAAGACTGGTCTTCAATCAGGATATTTAATGCTGTATGAAGTCAGATATGGTAAAAGCAGCTGGGCTGTCAAAAATTATTCCTCATTTCCCATATATATGGGATTATTATATATGAATGTTTTCTATACTGGAGGTCCTTTGTTTGACATTTTCCAATACAGGAAAGAGTGCAAGTCTCTGGGTGGGAAATCACGTTACTTGAAAATAAAAAGGACTTTGGAGTGCTGCTATGCTAATATCACCCATGAAAAGACAGCAAGACTAAGATCTAAAGGGAAGAGTAACTAAAATTGCTCACTACAGCCTTTGATGCAAAAAAATACTTGGTTGCTTATATAACGGATGGTACAAATTTTCACAGAGAAATATCCAGAACTGCCAGCACTATTTCTGTCCTATTATGGCCTTTGGAAAACTATTGATTTTCTTTCAGATGCATTGAGTTGAGCATCCAATGCACATTCTTCCTCTCCAAAATGCTTTGCCCAAAGATGTTTGAATATCTGGCTCATTAGGCTGTGTGCTTCCATGATCAGCATAGAAATCCAAGACAGAAAATACCCTTTAGGTCATCCAACCCAACCCTCAGCACTGTGGAATTGTTCCTGCTATACACTTTTGACTGTTTTATTCAGCCCACTTATAAATTACTCAGACAATGAATTACCCTGGAAAACTGCTCACCACCAATGACCACCACTGTTATGGACTGGGACTGGGATTACATCCAGTTACAAGGAGGAAGATTTCAAGATGATATGTACAAAAGGAAAGCAGGGAGCAGCCAAAGGAAAGCTATGAGTTTATTATTTATTACTAAGACCCTGTGTTTCAAAGTAAAAACATCCCCAACACTTAACAAGAGAGTATAATTTTTGATACTGTGTCTATTTCAGACAATTTCAAGTTAATCTGGACCTTTAACTACAAAACAGAAATTCCTCAGAGTCTGGTGAGTTTTTTCCATCAGTCAAGGTCCTTCAGAGTGTAGCAGGAGTTTTGGTAAGAGTTTAGTTGTTAAGACTGGCTTTTTGAGGGAATGACCTGCAAATTATAACAAATCTGCTTGTAGTTTAACCTACCTGGATTCCAAGAAAAATTTCTTTTTGTCTCCTCCACTTCAAATAATTACAAAGGGAATTATTTTTAAAAGGCTCCTTACAAACTGGGATATGAGGGTGCATTTCTAACATCATTTTTGAGATCACATTTATCCTTCTTAAATTATTTTCAAGCTCTAAGAGGGTTTCAGCAAAACAATTCAAAATGTTTGTCTCCACTAACCAGTAATTCAAGGCTGATTTGTAAATCCTTACGTAATGTTCACAGATTTTATAGTGTGCAGTTACATTTTTCAAATTATTCTCCTTTCTCATATTCTTTTCCTAGGTCTTTTAATTTAGCCAATATAATCCCATTTATTTCTGATTTGAAAATTAGTTAATAAAAATAAGGCCTGGCTGACATTTGCAAGTCATTTGCAAATGCTCTTATAGCCTGCAGTCCCTCCTCTTGCCTCTTCTGGAACCACATTTATGCATGTCTCTGTGTGATTGATTGTTTGTTGGATATATACTTTGAGATACATCAAGAAAACATGATCTATTGCTGCTGGTCAGTATGTGTGCCCCATGTTAATTATTATTCACGTCAGAGTTTTTGGCTACATCCACATTGCAGCTCACAGCAGAGACTCCTTAAAAAACAATGATGAAGACACCTTGAGTTCTTCTTACACAGCAAAGACACTTGTTGGGGTCAAAAACATGAAGCAGCCCCTGTATGCACCACTGTGCCTAATAAAGTCCATGTGCACTATTCTGGTTCTGTGCTTTATTGTTGTACTGTATTGCTTCTGGATCCAATACAAAAATTAGTATGGGCAAATCACATTACACTCCTTTGCAGGGTTAGGCTTGTCCTTCATTTGGCTACAGACAGTGTGGGAGGATTTGCTACCTTATTTCTGCCCCACTCTCAGGGAAAAAAAAAAAAAAAAAAAAAAAAAAAAAAAAAAAAAAAAGTATGAGAACTATAAGTCTTATTAAAAACCCCAGCACTAAAGAACTACATTTCTTCCCTCATCTCTCATGTTCTGAACTAACCTCTGCACCAGCATCACCAAATTCTCATCTTCTGTCTTTTTGCATATACTTTTGAAATTATTTTAAACTTGAAACTAATCTTTAAGCTGGTGTCTCTCAGCTGCCTCCTGCCAGAGACACCTTCCATGCTAGCAGCAGTGCTGATCAATGATTGTCAAAGTTACAAATTTGACACTTTTTCTTTTTCTTTTTGTTTTGTCCATCTTCACATGAGAAACTGCAGGAAAAACACAGGACATTTTGGCTTGAATCCTGTCTTACATGTTTGATAGTTTCACCACCAGATTAAAACTCAAAAGGTTATCTCCTGCAAAGTGCAGTAATATCATGATTCCAGAGAATGCTCAACATGCAACATCAGCCTAAGGACCACCACCCCTCAAGTGCATTCCTTTGCAGGCAATAATGCAGCACGATGATATCACACAGGTTTAAGCACATTAGCTCAGGTACTGGAGGTTGATTTATTGCAGAGGCACACAGCTCTACATGTACTAATTTAACTTGCTTCTAAACTAACAGCTGTGACCTTGCAGTAATTGCTATGACTTCTATCTGCTGTTTTCTAGAGTGTCACTACAACTTTGGTGTGTACATGCAGGTCTTTAGGTGTTAACCATAGGTGTCCAAGCCTCAAGATAACTCAGCAGAGAGGCTGTCACACAGTCAGTGGAATTTTCAGAATATTTCAATTTGCTCCAACTTACAAACCTGTTCCCAGCCTACCATGGGAGGCCAGACAACCCACACACAGCACTTCCAAGTACTCAGTTACATTTAGGTCTCTTAATATGGAGGTGGCCACCACATCCAGTGTGTGATTATGAAGAACAGCACAGTGATGAGCAAGTTTGCTGCTGTGATGACTCTAAGGGATAGATGTACACTTCAGCCTGTACTGAGGAACCAGACCAGTCATTTACTGTTCTGATGCACAGCAGTGTCTCAGTACACACAAAAAAAGGTACTCCACTCTTCCCCCTTCCTCTCCTCTCAGGCCCCCAAGATCCTTACCTCATCTCTGCAAATGCTCACATAGTTTCAGGCTGTGCTACAGAAATAAATTACTCCCCTATTTCTGCTCTTAATGTGTTGTGTTGCTACCCCCATCTCCCAATATCTAAAATCTCCCTTTCCTTCCTTCCTGATGAGGTAGGGAAAGTTTTGCTTTGTGCCCTTCACGTGTAACAGCCTAGCCTCTAAATAGAAGAGATGACAGGCAAATGAGGGTGCAACTTCCACAGGCAAGTGGGTAGGGGTGAAAAAGGACGTGAGTAATCAAAAAACAATGATGCAGCACCTCTAGTTAGACTTGTCTTTGCCAGTGAGGCTCAGGGAGGGCAATCAGTTATTAGTGGCTTGTTTTCTTTCTTGCCTTTCTTCGGTGTGAGCTGTTGGGGGGCAAGGCAGCTGGTGTGCTGTGACAGCTGCTTGCCTCGCTGTTCATAATTGCTCCATTGATACCTTGAGCTGCCTTTCGCTGTTTGTTGTATCCACCTGTTGCCTTTGGTCTGAGCTCCTAAACCCTGTATTCCAAGGGCTCTTGCTTGCCAGCGTGCTCTCTCCAACCCTGCCATGGGCCCCTGTGTGCTATCACAGGGTGAGAAAAGCCTTTTTTTTTTTTGGCCTTGTGGCTTGTTACTAATGTTCTATTTCAGCATCTCCCACTGCATTACTGTCAATAGAAAGGAAAAAAAAAAAAAAAAAAAAAAAAAAAAAAGGAAAGAAAAGGAGAAAAAATAAACTTATGATGGTTCTGTGAGTACTTTTTTTAAGCTCCTGTGTCCATATATTCCCAATATAGGGATCTGCAACATTTGCAATCTTCAGATCCGAAGAGACTTTCATCTGCTTCTGAACACTGCCAACTCAATGGACAGATTGATTACACTTGGGACAGACAATCACACTATAAAATGTTGTGTTTCATAAAAACAAAGTTTCGCTTTTTTCTCCCACTTCAGCCAAGTTTTCCAGAGCATACTATCCAAAATTATGCAATAAAAGCAGTAACTGTTTTCTGCAAGCGATATTGTTCCAGTGGTCATTCTGCATTGTACTCTCCAGTTTCTAAGAGAGGGAGACGTCAAAAAGACAGCTTTTTTATATAATATGAAGCCTCACAGTGACTTTACACACAGTTTAAATAAAACAACAAGAAAACTGATATTCAGAAAATACTGAAGATTCAATAGAACAGCTCTAGCTTGTCTCAGACAGTAAAAATCTGAACCCTTCCATGGAGGGTTTGCCCTTGCCAGCATGCATGTATTTATCAAAACATCATATTCCTGGAGAATTTGACCTTGACAGTGGTTCTTCCTGGGGAACAAAGGCCTACAGAAAAGAAATCTAAAGTAGCAAGTAATACAGATGCACAGAAACTCTAGATAGGAATGGATCTCTGAAGGTCACCTGGTTCAGTCCCCATTCAAAGCAGATGTTACAAAAAGTAGCTCTGGGCTTTCCCTAGTCTACATGCTGTCCGCAAAGCCTGTTCCACAGGTTTACTATCTTCACTGTGAAAAAAAAAAAGATCCTAATATTTCATGTGAATTTCCCTTGCTCCAACTTTGCCTTTTTTAATCATTTGTTAAAAAAGATTGAAAAATCTTTATGTCATCTTATGAGGCAAAGAAAGGTTATCCACCTGCTAGACTGAATAACCTGGCAAAATTTTAGGCTGATTCCCCAAGAAAAAGAGGTTCACAAGATCACATATTCAATGTCTTTATGTCTGTTCCCAACTGATGCTTTTTGAACCTGATAGTTTGTTTCAAGCAAGTATGATGGAGTACAACAATCTCCCATAGATTTGTACAAGTTTGATGAAAACCATTTTGTGGGCAGATGAGAGAGACCATTGTCAGTACCTTCATTGACAAAAAGCTGCAATTTGAACTAAATTGTTATTAGATACCCAAGGATCCACATGGCACAAAGGCATTCTGAATGTCACTGCTAAAAGAAACAATGTGATCAGACGGGGAGCATTGTATTAGTCATCAGAGAATCCAACCACAGGCTATACAGATCCATAGGGAACTAGGCTTCATTAATTCTGCTACTCATGAAATGCCTTGGGTTTTTTACCTTTACTCCTGTGCTTCAGCTGAGCGGTCATAAATTCGTACAGGCAAAAAAAAAAAAAAGCTTCTTCATATAATCTCCCTTTATATATCATCCTTCTCTTACATGAGGAAAAGAATGGCTAAGAATAGCTGGTCAGATGATTTACTATTACAATTTTCTGTGGGTATATGGGATTTCTGGATGTCACTCAGATGCCTTTAACAATAGCAAGGACACAATTGTTTCCATAGTAATACCCATTCCAAAGGGGTGAAGGTGTGTGTGTTGGGGGGGACAGTACAAAGCAAACAGAAGGCATGGTTACACAGACTTGCATATAGGACAAAAATCAGGCACAACAGAATTTGATTCTGCAACCCTTGCTATAGAAATTCCTTTTTTAAGGTCATCCAATTACACTGAAATCAGCAGAAAACTGACTTAGCAAGCGTGCAGGCAAAACTCTTTCACAGTTTAAACACTGTGAATAGGTGAGAAAGCTTTATGTCTTTTGTCACTCTCCAGTTATGAATAACTTAACCACAAATGTATCACTGCTAATGAGAGAAGACATCCCCTAGTTTGTGGTGACAGACTAGTACATCCTATTGCCATACGATTTCATTTCCTACTCAGTGCAGTAGCCAAGTGTGGTCTCACAGGGCAACCTCCTAAATAACCTAATGGGCTAAAATAGATGGTCTCTCTCTGTTGCTCTAAAAAAGAGTTAACCGATAAACAATTTCTGACAAGCTAAACACATCTCACACCTTTTCATCTAAAAATACCACCCGGACAGAAAAATTCTGCTGCTGCAGCATCTGTCAGGGCTTTTCTGTCATATTCTAGTATTCTTGGTCACCCTAAAGGAAACAAACGTTGCAGAAACAAAGAAAAGCCAACTCTGAAGTAAACAAAGCACTTCTGACTCTTTTGTCTACGGTTTAATAGAAAATGCTCATCACATGGTCTCCCAGCTGCAGCAGGAGAAGCACCCAAGAAGGTTCCTAATAAAAATAGTTTCTATAAATTGCTGAGGGAAGGCAAGAAATTGAAGAATTTATCCATGATTCCATTTATCCAAGATGGCTCCTGGTACTGGTGCTAACAGCTCTGCTATTGACTCAGTCAGTTATATGACTCTTTGAGCTGGAGCTAATACAGACCAGCAGAAGACAAGCTCAGGCCTCAGAAACAGGAACAGGGATTGGATCATAGGTAATAAAACATTTTAGTCCATATCTTAGTCCTTAAATGACATGGTTGTTTTCTAGTATTTTGGAATATGAACTGTGAATCCAGATGTTTGGTAGTTATAAAAAAACCCCATTTCATTTATAAATCTCCTCCCCAGGCTGGAGTTCAAAAGTCAGCTTTCCCTAGCCAACCACAGAGAATACTTCCAACACAGAGCACTCTTAGGGACACATCATATTGTTGATTATCCTTTTGATAAAACATATTGTTTGCTCCTTAATTTTTTAAGTGTTCTCTTCATAATGTGAATGCATAGAATGATTTGGATTGAAAAGGACCTTCTGGTTCCAACCCCCCCACCACGAACAGGGACACCTCCCACTAGATCAGGTTGCTCAAAGCCCCAGTTAGCCTGATCTTGGAACACTTCCAGGGGTGGGGGTCTCCCACAGCTTCTTTGGGCAACCTGCTCCAGTAACTCATTGTCCTCACAATGAAGAATTTCTTCCTAAAATTTTATGTAAACCTGTCGTCTTTCAGTGTAAAACCATCTCTGTATCATCTTTGATCCAGATAACCATGTGCTGCTGTAGCTGTCCTGGCACCTGAAGCACACTGGAGCAAAGAGGCAGACATGAAGAGGCAGAGAACATCCCCATTTTTGTGCTTTGATCTATTACTTCTTCAGCAATCACCTCATAAGCACAATCAAAAATACACGCCTTAAAAAGCAGCTGGAGAATCATTAAACGGCACAGAAACCCATCCCAGGATGGAAAATGAATGTGTCTTATATACACATTGGATTTCTGAGATGGCTACAGGGATACAACCTGCGGCAGGAGCATTACTCAACACCTGCTTCTCAACCTCAAAAGGATGAGAGAAAATCTAACTCTTCTCAACAGGGCTGCAAGATAGGTGGTGCCAAAACACAATTACAGAAGGATTTCTTTGGAAGAAATCCCATCCCACCGGCTGTTTGTCCCATTTTATTTCTTGAGTTGATCCTGCAAGGTGAGCTGCACGGATTGATTCCAGGCTGATCTGTACAGAATCTTGCTGCCTTTTATGATGTGAATTTATTTTCCCATGGATCCAGGGACACTGTAGGACTGTGAAATGAACAGTTAATGGTGTCCAGTCCCCCCTTGTCCCAGTAGAGACAATATTGAATGGGCTTGAGCTTTGTGATTTGGGTTTTATTGTTTAAACAAGCAGTTGTAAAGCACACACATGCTCCCCTCCTGCTTTACAGAGCACAAAGTGCTAGTGACCTCTGTGTCACACAGGTGCCACAAGATTTCAGGTGAATATTCTGAACTAACAAAACCTGAACTGGCAGCCTTTCTCTGACCAAAGTGTTTTATTAGTAAAAACAAGCATGCAACTAAACATTTTATGCTGAATACTGCATGACATTACAACAGATTTGTTGGGGCAGAAAGGGATAGCATCAGCAGTCTTCGACCACACGAACAAATGTAGCCATGATAATTGCAATACTTGTAGAAAAGGCATCAAAAAGCTGCCAGATGCAAAAGAAATAGCCAGACTATGGTACATCCTGAGGACTGGCACTAGTAGAAGAAAGAAGTTTCTATTTCTTTTTTGGAGTGACTACATGTTCCTCCTGAAACACAGGGGCAAGTGGTTTCTCCAGACTCACTGTGCTTCCCTGTGCAGCACAAACGGGTGGGAGGACTCAGCCTGGGGAGGGAGGGAGATCCTTAAGTACAGCTGCACCTGTGCACTGAACAAAGTGTGCTACAACAGGGAAGAGCTCTGCCACAATCCTCTGCAACCTGTGGGGAGGGATGAGGAAGTAGATGATGAGTGCATTTTATCCTAGCTGAGGTTTACAACCATTACAATAGCAACAGAGGTCTCTCCCTCACCCTCCAATAATGGCCTCATTTTATTAAGTGCCGTACAAACACATACACAGAAAATGTGCCTCCTCCGCACAGCTACATCTCGAACAAACTTGAGCTAGAAAATGTGCAGGTCTCATCCAAACTTGTAATTGTTTCTCATTGCTGGAACTGAACATCTATGCCATACAGACAGATATATACCATCCCTATTTAAAAAATGACATAATGGGTTGTTTTCATATCTAGCAGGAACAAGGAAAATGTGAGCAAAAGTCAAGAGAGAAAACAAATCTGTATATTTCCATGAAAGAACCAATCTATTTTCAAGTCATCTTAGGCTGTGTTTTTAGTTGGGTTTTGTTTGTTTATTTGTTGGTTTCTTTTGCCATACTGATGAGTGATATTGATTTGCATTGCGCAGAAGTTGCAGATACACTCCTATGTCTATTTCCATTAAACTCAGCATTCAGAGCACCCAACATCACTTGGAGACTCTCCTGACAAAGGTAGAGCATCAGGAAAAAGCTTTGTCATCTTGTTTTTCTCAATTCCTTCCCTTCACCACACAGTTTTGTTTATTTATTTGTTTTATAAACATACTTTTTTTACATTTTGCTATGCACATTTAAAATGAAAAGATGATTTCTGTCCTCATTACTGCTCTATTGCTCAATGATGAAAAAACATTAACAAAGGAAAATGATTTTCAGTCAGCTCATAATGTTCTATGCAGGTGAACTGGAACTGTAAAGAGTATGATTTAATGAAAGAAGGTGAGAAGATTAAAAAACCCCACTAATAAGGGTGTTTCTCTGCATTGAAAGATCACTTAGGAGCAGAGCAGAGATTTCTTTTGTGTTAGAAAAATACAATGCAAACATTCAAAAGCAGCATCCCCAAGGTCAAAGAAGCCCATCCTCTCTAACACAGTATACTCACTCTCCTTCTCAACAAACTCCTTTTTCCACCTGTATCCACATTTTGTAATTTTCAGATAGTGGAGAGAAAATAAACTGATGTGTCTCATCCAGCTTTTAGTTCTGAAAGAACACGCAAAAATGTCACAGAAAGCACTCAAAGCTGTATGCACTATTAGTGGAGCAGCTCACAAACATCTACCTAGAGCTGCAGACACAGATTAAAACTCTGCAGAGAAAGAGACTCCAAAATTATGATCTTTAAAATGCTTGGGAGATTTCTGCCATTTGCTCTGGAGACCTGGAATGAAGAGAGAGTCAATACCAAGCCACACTGACCAGAGCATACGATGGCAAATGGCTCAAAATACAGAGCTAGTTAGAGTTGCTGGAACCAAAAGGTGCTGCTCCAAATGGGAGCACCACGCCATGGCTTCACACTCAGCACAGCAGCTTCTGTCCAGTGTGCCAGAGCTGAGACTAGAGCATCATACAGAGACAAAAAGAAAGGAGGAGGAGTCACTGGACTTCAGCCCAAAGAAACATTTCTAAGGCTCCTTCCCCAGGCATCAGGAAATGTGCAACAGGCAACAGATGTCAGGTCAGCAATTCCCCGCCTCCGAATCTGGGAAAGCCTGCATTTTAAAACAGAGGTTTCCCCTAGCAAGTGCTCGCCAATCTTCTGGCTCTTCTTTTCTGTTATCTTTGTCAGGAGCTGGTGGAAAGAGTGTGACACAGGACAGTATCACTGCCATTAGAGCAAAAGAAAAAGCCTTGTTAGTACTTTGCAGTGCCACCCTCAACAGAAAAGGTAAAACATCACAAAATATCAACAGAGCAGAAGATTAAGCTCAACTGCATTATGACTGGTATAGCTACCAATACCTGTCAGCAGAATTTTTCAAAAACAAGCATTCTCAACTGTGTTACATGTTTCTTTCCTTAATTCATTGAGTTCATAACCTAACTTAGAACAGCAGCTAAATTGGTTCATTGTTGCTCAACTCCAATTTAAAAAGACAAAGCAAGAAGCTGAAAAGAATAATATTTGGGGAACTAGATAGCTTCAGGGGATAGTTAATGATGGGATAGAGAGACTTGAATGCCTGCATCACTGGTTTTGATTTGGTTCAGGGCAGTAGTGACACAAAGTCATTACTGTATGAGAGCTATTTGTGGGTCTTTTGTGTGAAAGGAGATGGTGGTCTCAGTCTGTTCCTAGCTGGTGGACACCTGCTTTACAAAACCCAGCAGCATATCTCTCACTCTCAGCAGCTGGCAAAGTCAAAAACCAAGATCAGAGATGGGAAGGAATAGGGCTACTGTACTACCCAAGCGACAGGCTGAAGTGTGCTGTGGAGACAGCCCATAACAAGGACACTGCCATGCCTCATCAGTGACACAAACAGTGACTGTCCCCTGGCAGCTCAACCCTTTCAAAAAAGACCCACATTTGACTAAATATGGAGCTGGACAATTAACAAAGGCCCTGGGCAACCCACTCACTTTCACAGGTTCTGTCATTTCCTGGACTTGTTTTTTCATTTGCTGGATGGCAGTAAAGCTGCTCCTGGACAATGAAATTTCTGATTGGGTTTTTATTGTTATTATTTGCAATGTGTTAGTGCCTGCAGGTCATAGACAGGATTATGACTTTGTTGTGATAGGTGCTCAGAAACCACTAGTAAGAGACAGTTCTCACTTCAATGACCTTATAGTTTAAACAGAAAAGCCTGAGACTGAGGGAAGAAAAAAGATCTTACTATCCCCATTTCATAGTGGGGCAGCAACTGTGCAGAAAGACAAACAGGAGTATGTCCCCAGGGGCTGAGCTCATGTTCCTCTTCCTGAACTCAGTGAAAACTGAGGGTGTTCAACGGTGCAGAAAAAAAGGGGCCAACATCACACAAAAAGTAAGGAAGAGAACCAGGACTTGGTGGGTCCAAAACTGACCCTGCTTGGTTTACATCTTGCAGAGAAAATGTAGAAAAGATGAAAAATCATGTTGCTTTAGAAGTATTTGTTTGTGCTGCAGCAGCACCTGAACTTGTTGGTTCCTCAGGCTCTGCAGTTTAGGGAGAGAAGGTTACCACAGGAAATGGCCAAGGTTTAAGGTCTTGTTTTAAAATCTTTTGTTCCTTGTCCAAAAGAATTTCTGTTGTGGTCCCCATGGTGTGCAGGACCAGAATGGTACTTATAGTGAAGACCCTCCTCCACTTTCTCCCCAAAGACTGTATGCCTGGGAAGTGGCAGAAAGGATTTTGTGCGCCCAAGGTGCTCTTTTCTCCTATCGTATCAGAAGAGTCCCCTAAAATGGGTAGATAAAGATGAGCCCTTGGGATAAGCACATAGTCTTCTAAATTAGGAACTGAACATAAGAACAAATCTTCTCTCTTGTTTGAAAATGATTTAAGAAACTGCCACATAAACCTTGTGAAAATCAATCTGCCTGTGGGCAGGACACCAGATAAGTGTTAAAAACCAGTGTACTGGCTTCTTCCATGAGCACACTTCCAAGTGCATCATTTATGTCTTGTTTGATAGTTGGCTCTACCTATGGATGAAGAGAGAAAAGTGAGCAAGACCTCTGAGTTTATGTGAGGCAGCAGGAGGAAACACTCTTGACTAGAAATGATGAAGAAATCCTGAGAGCAGTTGTAGTGCTGCAGGATGTACAAAACCAGGAAGCAAGTGATCTTTCTGAGATAACCAAAGCATCTAACCTGATTGTTGTACAGATTTTTTCAAAATAAATCATCAAGGTCTCACAATACACCTCTGATCAACCTAAATAGATAAATAAAATGCTTAATGGATGAAGGACAACACTCCTGAAATGGCAAAGTTAATTTTTCATTAAAATATAAAATTAAACTGTTTGGAAAAAATATCTGACTGAGAAGGCAAGAATTTGTGATTTAGAAAGAGCATAGGATCAGCTGGATTATCTCATCTGTTACCCCCTTGCCTCTTCTTCCTGAAATAAGAACTGAAGGAAATCCCAGTTGCAATATGTCGTGGTTTAACCCCAGCCAGCAACTAAGCATCACACAGCTGCTCACTTACTCCCTGCCCCCAGAGGGACAGGGAAGAGAGTTGGGGGGGAAAAAAGCAAAATTCCTGGGTTGAGATACAGACAATTTAATAGGACAGAAAAGGAAGGGGGAAAAATGGATTTACAAGACAAGTGATGCATAATAATAACAGCAGTAATAATAACAATACAATTAGAATATGCAAAAACAATGATACACAATTCAACTGTGCTGACCACCTGCTGACTGATGCCCAGCCAGTCTCTGAGCAGTAACCCCCAGGCAGCTTTCCCCCCAGTTTACAAAATGAGCATGACATCATACAGTATGGAATATCTCTTTAGCGAGTTCAGGTCAGCTGTTCTGGCTCTGTGTACCTCCCAGCTTCTTTTCCCCCAGTCTACACACAGGTGAGGAGCCAAAAAAATCCTTGACTTAGTGTAAACACTGCATAGAAACAAAAAAAAAACATCAGTGTGTTATCAACACAATTCTCATGCTAAATCCAAAACACAGCAGTGTATCTGCTACCAGGAAGAAAATCGATTTTATCACAGCCCAAGTCAGGGGAAAATAGTACCTGGGGTGGTCAATCATGCACTTTAAAAGGCAGGTGTGTTCTAGAATTCCATCATGTGATTGAGAGGCCAGTAAAATTCAGATATTCTAGTTTCACTACGTATTTGCAGTTTAAAATTTTGCTCCAAATCAGAATAGCAGAATTCTTACCTCAAGAAAGCTGTGGAGAACATTAATTTCAGGTTGATGGTAATAAGTGACTCAGCTTTCCAAAATTTTTTGTATTATTTTGCAATATATAATATAAAAGGAAATATTTTGAAACCAAAACTCTTTTTGAAGGAAGAAATTGAAATGTTTAGCTTGGAAATGTCACAACGAGATGTTCCCACACTATTGGAACATCCCTCCACCACTTACTCGTTTTTAAATGACATTTTCAGCACAACAAACACAAGTTTGCAAAGCATTTCAGTTTCGACAATGTTGCATTTTCTAGTGGAAAGACATTTTTTCAAAGATTTTCAAACCAGCTCCACTGGGAACAGGTGTCATAGGATTGCAACAACCTTCCCTTTGCAAAATTGCTAAATTGCAAGCAGGATCCTGGAAGAGGGGTTGGAATATGCAAGGCTTTAGGGTGCCCCATGGTCATGAAGGTTGAGAACCTGCTTGAATCACTTCTGGCTACCCATACATCTTGTTTCCTGTTGAACTTGTAGGCTGAACAGACAGTAGCAAATGTGCAGGATTGTAAGGGGGGAAAAAACCCTCAGTATGTGGCCATGGCTACATGTTCAACCCTGCAATGCCCTTCTTTATCTCCCAGGTTTAGAAGTGATGGAAAGAAGGATTATCCTGAGACTGGAGTAATGCTCAGTTCAGGATGGGAATCTTAAGCAAGCCAAGAAAGTGGAGGTTGGTAACACGCTCCCTTAAATTCCCTCTGAGGGCTGATTTTGGTCTGGCAGTGTCCACTTGATGTGATTTGCAGAGGGGATGTGTCCCTCCATAAACTCAGAAGAGAAGTTTAACTTGGTAGGTCCACATTGAAAGCAAAAGTACTCAACTCTTTCAAAGAATTAAAGGAAAACTCTTAGCCCTCTGAGAAGTCAGTATTTTCTGAAATGCTCAGCTAAAGAGGAGTCTGGTCTGATTTAATGCAGTCCCAAATAAAGTTCTTTTTACATTTCATCAGTTCTGAATGACCAAACAGACGGACTAATACCAGAAACCCAAGCTGGGCACAAATGAGTTGGCCTCTTTCTTCCCTTTCTACTTTTCTCACAGGGAGTGCCATTTGAAATTATCTCCTTTCTTGTTAATTTAACGATTACCATCAAGAAGAGCCAGCGGCTGAAAAATTACAGGCAGTAATTATGATCTCGCAGACTCGCTCTGGGACTAGATGCAGGGAAAACATTGGATTGTGAGAATGAGGCTGTGCTCCTTGGCAGATGTGCTTTGGTGGATGGAGCCTGGAGATTTTGGTTGCCTCAGAGATTGGGGGCCCAGCTTGAGAAGCCTTCAGGAGGAAGAGTCACCTCAAGATGGCAGGCACATCTTGAGTTGGACACTCCTAAAAATACAGCCACCTGAAACCTTTAGCTGTCACTTGTGGAGAGTTGAGTGGTTTTTTTAACAGGATAAACAAGGAAAATCAGATATTCCTCCTCCGTGCGTGGATGTACCAGTTCAGGTAAATGGTAGACGGAGCAGTTAATGTGTTTAGACACTATGTCAAATGATAAATATTTATCACATTTCAGTATTAATTCGTGTGAAGACAAATACATATGTATGACACTGCAGAAGCAGAAAAACACGATCAAAGCCAGCTGGATATTACAGTGTTTAGGAACTGGCTGTTGAAGAAAGCTCGGCTTTCCAGTTATGCCCATTGCCTGTCCACCTTTGGAGCCATTTCACCCCTCAGAGATGAGAGAATCCCCAGCACTTCCGAGGGCTGCCATGACGACTGTCATGTGAGCCCGAAAACACCGAAGACAGGACTCAGGGGGAGTGAGAAAAAGGAAAATAAACTATGTCAAAACCCTGGCGTTCCACAGGAAATAGTGGGACGGGGGAAGGACGCCCCACGAGGGCAGCCGACCCCCGCGGCCCTCCGGGCGCGCCAACCCCGCGGGGCCGGGCGGGAGCGGAGCCGGTCCCCGCTGTCCCCGCTGTCCCCACGCGGTGCGGCCGGGCCGGGTCCCCGCGGGGGGATGCGCCGTCCGCCCCCCCGGGCCGGAGGAGGCGCTGCCTTCCCCGCACATTGGCTGGGGGCCGCGCACCGCCTCCCCCGGCCCCGCTCCCCCGGCTCCGCTCCCCGCGCCCGGCCGGGGCGGCAGGACGGGGCTCAGGGCCGGGCAGCGCCCAGGGCCGGCGGGGCGCGGGGTGGGGCACGGCCCGAGGGGGACCCGCTCTCCGCCGCCCGCCCCCGCGGTGTCCCCCGGTGTCCCCGCGTCCCTCCCCCGGGGCGAAGTTTGGCCGGCGCCGCCCGTCCGCCCCGGTGCTGCCAGGGCCGGGACAAAAGGCACACGCTGACACGTGATGGGCGCCGGGCTTCATAAATGGGATCGGAGCGGAGCGGGGCGGGTGCCGGGGGGGACGCGGCGGCGGCGGGTGCCGGAGCCACGGCGGGTGCCCGGCGGCTCCCGCGCTGCCTCCCCGCGCCGAGGCGGAGGCGGCGGAGGCGGCGGCGGGGGCGGGCGGCACATGGAGCGGCGGCGGCAGGGCGGCGGAGCCCGGAGCGCCGCCTGAGCCCGGCGAGCGAGGGCGGCGGTGGTCGGAGAGGAGGCGCCGAGGGGAGGGAAGCGAAGAAGGGGAGGCAGCCGGGGGGAGAAGTCTCCCACCTCCTCCTTCCCCTCGCCGGCACCGCCTCCTCGGCGCTCCCCAGTGCCGGGGTGCCCGGGTGGGGCGGCGCTCCCGCTCCCTGCCGGGGGTCGGCGCGGCCGGAGCGGGCGGGGAGCGCGGCCGGGGCCGTGCGGAGGGTAAGGACGGCGCGGGGGGCGCGGGAGGGCGGCGGGTGCCCCGCGGGCGGGGGCCGGGGACCCGTCGTCCCCCTCAAAGTTTGTTGGCGGCGTGGGTGGGTGGGAGGGAGGTTTTCGGGGAATGACACCGCCTGCCCCGACGGCGGAGCGGGCGGAGGGGAGGCGGCTGCCCGCGGAGCATCCCTGCCCGTCACCCGCCGCTGCATCCCGCGGCGATCGCCACCCGCGCTCGGCGGGGACCTCTGCCCCGGGCACGGCCCCGGGCCCCGCCTCGGGCGGCTGCGGCGAGCCGGAGGTAGCCCGGCGGCCGCCCGGGAAAAGCCGGCGGTCCGGGGAGCGCAGTTCGGCTGGGCGAGCCCGGCCGGAGGAGGGGGGAGCCGGCGGCCCAGGGGGGCCCGGCAGCGGGCGGGGTGCGGGCGGCTGGTGGCGTTATGGTTAACACGCGTCTATTCTTCTGTGCGCGGAGCCGGGAGCCTCCAGGGCTCCCACAGGACCTTATCTGACATCGGAGGTTTTTCCTCTCGTCCTGACCCTCTGGTGATTTACAGCGGGTGGAATTCAGCCCGGCTTTCCTGTGCACTTTTCCTCACGAAACTCTGTCTTTGAGGGTGTAGCCGAAATAAAAGGCGGTTCGCGATTTTGTGCGCGATGATGTTCCGTTAAAAAATGTCACTTTGTCGTCCGGCATCCTTAGAATATCCCGGTAGGGTTGCTTGGTTGGTGGTTTGTTTTTGTCTGAAATTTGGAAGTCTGGGGGGGGGAAAGAGCTGGAAAAGAGTGAGCCTTTTAAACTTCACGCAGCGTTTGTCATGTGAAATCTTCATCTGTTGAGAAATAATTTTGAGTAACCAGATGGGCTTATTTGGCATCTTTTTGTCTCAAAGACGTCTGCAAATCTCCGTTGAGAACACCCCTGGATGAGGTATGTACCAAGCCTTTGCTAGGAGAGAGCTCATTACTGTGATTGCAGTTTGATTAAGTAAAATGGTGTCAGAAGATGAAGTCCGTAGTTTTCCTTCTTTCTCTAAAATTGTCATCACTTTTATTTTCTGTATGGCAGCAAATGATAACGTTAACAGTTTTGGCACATGTTTTTTTTTATTTCAGAGGATAAAGGGACATATATTACACAGAGCCAGATTGCAGAATTCTCCTTGAGTATCTACTAGGGTTAAAAAAAAAAACCAACAAAACAAATCAGTGTAGCTTTTTTTAACCTGCTAAAGGTGTAGTAATTCTTTTTTCTTTTTTCTTAGCTGTATCACGTTGTTTTCATTGTTATTGTTCACCCTTTCTTAAAGGAATATGGCATTCTCTGCTGGGGGTGGCATTGCTGTTCAGGCGAAGAATCAGAGCGATTACTGAATATGATGTTTAGTAACAAAATGTACAGCATTGCAAAAATTACTTGGCTGAGCTTAATTATTTTTGTATTACGCCTTGTATCAACGATCAGCATGGGTTTTTCCTTCTCTAGAAGAGGAAAAAGCCCTGTGACTGTAGTTGGAATATTTATTATGCAGGCAGAGTTTATTAAATCAGTCATAAAAGAAATGAACGTTGAACGTAACATCTTTAAACAGTTCAGAAGATGAATGTGGAATTCCTGATTTGCTTGAGGTTAAAATTAGTTTTGTGGCAACGAGTAACAGCTTTGCTTTATTGTCTGTTGGTCTTTGGAATAAGAGGCAGAACCATTTGAATAAAACCATTTTAAAGCAGAATTCATAAAAGCAATAATTATTTGACTGAGCCAGAATGCACCTATTGCCAGAAAGGGGGAAAAAGTTGGCTAGGTAAAGAAATTGACTTATTTGCTGAGAATTTAGCTTGCTGACCATTCTGTGATACCTAAACTCACAGGAATGGAATCAAAATACCTATAAAACTCAAGGTGAAGGTGGAGGCAGGTTATAGTATTGTGAGGACGAGCCGGTGGATGCCTTTGATCCTGGCTGTTGTTCTTTGATGAATGATGTGAGCTCAGTTGCATAAAGGACTACATTAAAGGCTTTCATGCTCTGTTGAAGGACTGACAGGTCTTAGCCAATGCAAGCCTTTCTTTAACTTCCCCTATTACAAGTTTTTGATTGGGCAGCAGAAGTTTAGAAAGAAATAACTTTTATTTTTCTTTCTTTTTGAAGCCATTTTTGACTTTCAGCCTTTAATGTGGCCATCTCAAAATGCTTGCAGGCTGTCATCCCACTGGGAATTTTGGTGCTGAAAATGCTACGCACTAGAGAGGGAGAGCTAGCATGGTTTTCTTTTCTTTTGGGTTGAGGAGACTAAGAATCCAGACTTATATATTAATTTAGTATTCCCCAAGATTTTTATGGATACATTGCCATTCTTGATTCTCATCCTCTGTCTTCCCCTCACCTAGTTTCTCTAATTCTGCATGTTTTAAAGAGAAATTACTGTAACTTCTCAAATGCAAACTTTGTGACCTCTCTAGTCATATAGTCACCTACCTAGGCATCTGCAGAATTAATTTTTCTCAATGGTGATTACTCTTCATTTCTTTCCAGATGTCTATTTTGTCTTTATTTGACAGTCCTCATGAAACAGTAAATGATTTTTTTTGCTCTAATTTCCCAAATAGTTTAGGCAATGTAACATGATGAATGTTCTATAAAACAACTCATTGACCATTTAGGTGAGAATTTTGAGATTTTTCTCTTCTCTGTCAGCAAATTCACAGTCTGCTGATGATTTAAAGTTCATACTATGGGCGACCCTAGCACTGGGATTTGGCCAAGTTCAAAGCAGCTATGCAGATGGACACACAAGACAGAAGGCAGAGGGAAATAGACCCTTTAAATCATAACAAGGCTGCTCTTGTTTTCTTATTTACAGTGGAAATGCATGCAAGTCCCTTCTACCTAAAAGCAAGCTTGCAAATGTGCCAGAATAGACAGCAAGAGCATTTGTTATTAATGCAAAGTTAAAAATGTGACAACCTGTCTTCAGTACTGCTCTGTATGTCTCCATTTCTAGACTGATGCTGTACTGCTGCCAAAAGTGCACATCCCATTGTTGTTGGTGGGATAAGGATTCCTCCCCAAAACTCACACCTTTTGAAAGTGTGTGGCTTTGTTAATGATTGCTGAAACCAGCTATGATCTGTCCTTTTGAAATGGCTATAATGACTTATAAATCAATTTCTTGTTAGAAGGAACTTTTTTCCCCCCTTTTTCCCGAAGGTGCCATTGTTGCCCATGAAAAATGATTGAGTTTGCAACATAAGGTCGGAGCACATTGTGTTCTGCCATTTGTGCCTCATGCAAGGGCATTACAGCGATGCACACCCCAAGCTCAGTTCTGCCTTTCTTCACTAGGAACATCCTTACTAACACATCCAAATTACAGACAAAATAGATATTTCATTGCAGTGCATGTTAGTATGATGTTCACTTCTTATACCTTCTTATACCTGGACTGTTGGTGAAAGTGGATGTTTTATACAATTCAGATGTTGTATTGTTTATATAGATCGAAGCTAGACGGCATCAAATAGTACCTCATCCTGCGTTAACCTCTTCTGTGGCAATTATATATTCTTAAGAAAGGCGTGTTTACTCACTACAAAGTACTGAGCAGGATCAGGTCTGTACTGTCAATTCCTGTTCAGCCCTCACTGGAGTAGTTTCCATCTCTGCATTTTAGGAAACATTTCAAAGTTTGTGTTTAGGATCCTGGGGGGCTCCCACCTTTCTGTTCTGCTGAGTATGTGAAACATGCTCTCAAAAATCACTGCTCTTAGTCAGTTGTATCTCTTCTAAGGAATGCAGCACTGAAGTCCAGACTAGGTATACATGCCTGGAGTGTTAGGTGACATATCTATAGATACATGCAAAATAACTTTTACAGGATCTCAGTGATAGATATACTAATTTTTATATTCTTGCCTTTAGCCAAAAAGGCCGTGTGTAAGGGAATTCAAAAGGATGTTCAGCAATAATCTTGCCTATATTTTTTGTACCTACACTTGTAGCTGGTCTGCGTGTACTCTAGCACTTGAAATTTGAGTTTATGCATGACAAACTACAGGGTTTGTGAGACTTCAGTTCTTCCTCTAGGCATGTGGTTTTTTGTTTATGTGTATTTGTAAGTTTATGCGTAGAAGTATACCTATATATATAAAGTCATAACTCATCCTTCAGAATATTTTAGCTATTTTTCCAAGTCTGATGTAATATTGGTTGAAGTCTCTCCACAATTTGTTGTTCTGCTACTTGGATATCAAATTCTACTGTAATTCTTTCTCACTTCTCCTCTTCTCTCCCTCTCTCCTTTTTTAAAAAAAAGAAAAGCGTCTGCATATTTCAAAGACATACACCATTGCCAAGCAATCTGGTGTAGTGGCTTAATATGCTGGCAAATAATTTCACAAGTTATTTGTGTGTGTGAAGGCAGTATATTTGAATATCATTACATTGTGAATGTAGCTATGAGGATGGTTATCTGAGCTTATTTAAATCTTAAGAAAGGCCAGACAGCTCCAGAAATGAAAGAATGTTTTTAATTTTTTAATTGGTAGTGCGTATTTTTGTCCTTTACTAATGCTGATGGCACAAGACATCGCAGTTGCCAAAAACCTTTTTATCTTAAGTTCTGAGCATTGCCAATACTCTGATGGCCTAAAAACAGTCTGCAGGAGAAGCAGACTCTTGAAGACAGAGGTAGAAGGGATGTTGCTTTGCAATTTGTTGCTGGCCTTCTGTGCACTAACTTTTTGTCATTGCCTGTGAACCTCTTTTTTACTTGTGGCGTGTTTATCCACCATATGGGTCACTCAATGGCTCCATTTGAGCACACTTTTCCTTTCCACCTTTGACGTCCATATCCTATATGTCTGTCATTTTCCTTGACCAGTTTGATATTTTTTTCAAATGTCTCTGGCCAAATTTGCTCAGCTAACCTCTCCTGAGTGTCCCCAGCCTGGTCCCAACTGTCAGTGCATAGAGTGCTGTCCTTTTCTCTGACCTTACCAAGGATGGCTCCTTTGTTGTTTGAATACAGATCAGGAATGGACTTTCAAAAGAGCAAGTCATTGCCTGCAGAGTGATCTGTTCTTTCTTTATGGTGAGATCTGAAAAATCCCACTAGCTTTATCTTTCAGCTTATGGAGGTGTCTCTGAAGTTCGCACAGCTCAGAAGAGGAGGGAGGTTTTCTCTCGTGAATTTTCTCCTTCACCTGATCTGCTTTCCTCCAGCCTATCACAAAGGCAATTCTTCTCTTTCTCTAAAATCTGTATCTGTGCCTCACTGAGGCACTTCCACTTGGGTCTTCCTTTCTTACCTTTCTCCACTTTGCTCCTGTCTCGCCTGGAGATGTCTTATTCCCAGTATGAGGACAGTAGTTATCTTTCCTCTCTCCTACCAATCCTTACCACAGCAATAACTTATCCCACATTACCATTGCTCTCGGCATCTCCTTACTATCTCATGATTTCTTTAATTAAAACTTGTTACAGCCAGTTTGTTGCAGGGGGATGAGAAGGCAGACATACACTGTGCAGTTTATGAGAATTCTCCCTGGAGCTTGATGTTTTTGCTATCTTCCTGTCTCTAAACCTTACTCTTTTAATAAAGTTCACTAATATTTTCTGCTGCAAGAAATTTGTGACCTTATGTGTTCTGCTCTGGACATTGCATGGAAACTATTTTCTAGGAGTGGTTCTCTCCCTCTTTCTCTCTTTTCTTCTTGATAAATGTGGTTTTCCTCCAGTTTGATCCTCTAGATATTACATTCTTCTGGAGACCTTTAGCATCCAACAGAGCCTGGTCTTTTATGTCCCGCTCTGTTGTTTCAAATGGCTTCTGTCCTTTAAACTACACTCTGTACTAAGCTGCCATTTTGCCTAGGTACTTCCAGGAGACTGGGTGTTCAGCCCCTTATCTTTTTTGCACCTGGCTGGGCTTCTCTGTCCTCATTTAACATTTATGTCAATTCTGCTGAGCAATAAGTGCCTGCACCTTTTGGCATTAGAGAATGGCTAGAGAAGAGGCTGGAAATGACAGGATTTCTGTTGGAATTTTAAAACCCAAGATGAACTCGTTTGTGAAAAAGTTTGAGAGTTCAAAATTAACAAGGTTAATGAGTTCTCTTCCATTTTCTGTAAATGTAAAGTACCGTAGCATTGTATGAAAATTTTTGTATTATCTTTATTCTACCTTATTGGAAAAGAAATAGAATAGAAAGTCCTTCATTGGGAAGCCAGTCCCTAAACGGGAGCTGAAATTAAGCAAGCAGCCAGGTCACGACTGCTTTACTCTTTCCTTTCATCTGCATCTTTCATACATCAGCAGGACTCCTCATCCTCTTCCAAAATTCTATCTTTAGGTGAAATTAACATAGCATGAAGTAAACTGTGAAAGATCTTTAAATCCTACAATTTTACAGTAGCACCTCTGCCTTCCATCCCTTCTCCCAAAAGCTGGGCAGAGCAGGTATCTGTAGTTTTCTATTAATGTGACCCTGATGATCCCCTTGCTGGTTTGTGACTTCAGTAGTTCATCTTGTCTACAACTTGGTGGGAAATGTGTGTATAAGGGATTCTATTTTAAAAGCTGAGGAGTTTTGGGTGACCTCAGGAGTTCTAGATATTTTTCACAGGCAGACAGGGCAGCTGCTCCCACTCTTCCTCCTCTGCATGTGTGTGGGATGCAGGAGGAGCATCCTTGGTTTGCTTAATTCAGAGAAAGGGTTTGAAGCTAAGCCTCTCATCAGGCATGCACCCCGCCTCTTGGAATATCATCTGGTGCCTTTAATTCCAGAAGTTTAGCTCTCGGTCCAACACGGAACAACTTGAGCAGTTTAGAGATGGGCAGCAGGATGTAGAGGTTGTCAGCATGCTCACCTGGCTCACAGAGAGTCACAAAGTTTTGGTCCTTCCCCTACACCAGAAGGAGCAGGACTTCAGCCTTGCTTTTGAACCTCTGTGATCTTAGACACATGTATTGTGTGCTCTGGCTGTTTGGGATGTGAGGTGCAGCCTCCTTTTCTCTGTACCTGCAAATCACCTGTGCTAAAACTGGTACACACATCTTGCCAGCTTTGGAGGCAGAAATAATACTATTCCTTTTAAAAATATTGTCCATCACTGATTAACACCCTGTTTTCCCCCTTGTTTTGTTTTTGTTCAGGTTGTCAGCTGCTGGATGCTGGGGGGTGTCACATAGGAGCCATTTTCCCACAAATTGGAACAGTGCAGCCCTTATCCTGCTAGTGTGCAAACGGTATGTTAATTAACACAAATAACCATGTAGCTGTGCCTTCTTGCTAATTACAGTTCAACTTGCCAAAGATATGATCATGTTACATAAGAACAAAATTGGGTTCATTACTTGCATGCCCTAGTTTACCCCATAGCTGATAGTGCCTTGCTGTATCTAGAAGATAACATCCCTTGTTTGTTCCTCTCCTGGCGTCTGTGCTCCTTCCCAATCCCTCACACAGAGAAAATTCTGGCTGAAATGAATGCAAGTTTTCCTGAATTAGGAGTGACAGCATATTTGCCATTTTTAGCCTAGGAGTAGCACAGTTTTGGAGATGGAGTAGTAAACCAGTAAATAAGATAGGAGTAACATTGCCTTTGCATTCTTCTCAACATGTGTTTTTCCTTACTTGGTGTTACTGAGTCTGAGAGTGCCATTTCTCAGTCTGCACATTTCTTTCTCTAAGGCTTGGAAACCTTGTTCTGTCCTCGAAGCAGTCTTGTCCATCACCATATGGGATAAGGTAATTATTAGCCATATAAATTTTCATTTTATAGAGGCCAACAGTTACCATGGTAGATCTCATTTCTCTCACAGTTTTACAACTGAGTGTAAATTACTGCTGTTTCTCCTGTGCTAGTACTTTGTGGACCCAGTTTGGGAGGAGTCCCAGTGTATTGGGCACTATGCAAACTTATCAGAATATAATGCCCTTCTCTGAATGACTTAGAACCTTATAAGGTGTAAACAAGGAGAGTGCATTTTTTTATTTTTATGCATTCAGAAATTGTTTGAATTCTTCCTACTTGTCCTTTAGCCTGTTCTTAATTAACTATGATTACCATAGAAGAAATGTATAGACATGGAGATCAAAATATTTTCTAAAATGGAAGCCTAAGAGGTTTAATTGTGGATTTCCCTTTCTCGTTTTGATTCCTTTTCTTGCAATGTCAACATTTTTGCAGCTATCAGTATCATCATTGTATTGCTCGTAATTGCTTTCTGAGGAACAGCATAAATACTCACTCTTTCTATTCAGGGTATTAAAATTGCTTTATCAGTCATCCTGGTTTGAAAATTGTAACAAATTCAGCTCTTTTTGTACACAAAGATAAAAACTTTCCAGCTCTCCTTCTACCCCAGAACAGCACGAGAAGATAGGTAATAGCATTTTGATGAAGTCACATTTTTGTTCTCCAGGTGAACTGGTTTTGTGGAGCAACAAGAAGTTTGGAGGAGGTATAATTCTCCCTGTTGTCCTTGATGATGAGTTACCAGCCTCTTATAAACTATATAATTTTTATTTTACCTGAACTGTATTTATATTCTGATAGCCAAGCATCTTTTAGGGCTATATGTAACCACACAGTGGCAGGCACTAGTAAGGCTTGCCCCTCAATTCTTCACTAATTCTTTCACTTCGAAAGGCAGAGCTTACACAGTTGGGTCTTCAACCTTCAGGTGATGTTTAACACCTCATGTGTTTGATCTCTGGTAAAGTAGGCAGGGAAAAAGGGCCAAAGGAAGTTGAAGACATGTAGCTGCAGACAGCTAAGCCTTCAAGCCGGGAGTTTGTCAAAGCCACTCCATCTAGTGGCAGTCACTTCGCACAGCTGGTCTGGCAGTGCCCATCAACAGCTGCCGGATGGTGGGAGAAAGGTCTAAAATGGTGCTCAGCTATGACTGTTCTGGTCTGGCCTTCAAGATAAAAGATCCTGAAGTTTTTCTCTGTTTAATTCTTATCCACAATCATAATAAAGTACTTGCTGTGAATTGCTGCATGCAGTTGTGGAAATACATCAAAATTTTTGAGTGCCAGTGTTGGTAGAGCCACCCCTTCGTATTTAATCAATGTTTCAGTCTTTCAAAAGCTGTTTTTAAATGAATGAGGTAGTAGAGCTCATTTATGGGAGGAATGAAGCTGAGAGCTTTGAAAACTCAAAAAGTTGGAAGAGTGGATTCTGACAGGGCAGAAGAGTTCTTGGCAGAGCAGGGAGGGTCTCCCTTACTGCCACTCTGCCCATGAGGGGAGCTTTCTGCAGCACACAGCTGTAACTTCAGCCCCATGGAGAGAGGATGAACCTGTGTGAAGGACACTTCTTCTCTGCCGAAGCTCTGGGAAGCCAGAGGGGCTCCTGGAGTATTTAATGTGGAAATTATCATGGCTCTTTGGCAGGATGGGTGTGGGTTGTGTTGAAGCCAGGTGCAAAGAGCAGTGTGTCTGCATGGCATGGGGTGTCTGTTTTCATGGGCGCTGCCTACTCAGCACTCCAGGTTTGGACAGAAATGCTCAGAGCCAAAATGTGTGTGGCACTGGCATGTGCACCTGACCATATGAAAAGACCAAGAACAAGACCATTGCTTCTGCCACTGTCTTTTCTATGTCAAGTTGTGCAGCCCCTGTGACCTGATATCTGCAGTACCAAAGGTCCAGTCTTGTTTTCACCAGACAGCTGTGGAAAACCTTGCCGATCTCTTCAGTGCATTTTAGTAGTGAGCTTATATTGGGATAAGCTAGTATCTAAATTAAAATAAATGAATTTCCTGTAAAGTGTAATTCCAGATCAGGCAAATGGTTGTTTTACTGCAACTTTAATAAAAATCAACTGCAGCTTGAATAGGTGCATGCACACATACTGCTAGAAACTTCCAATTAGGATATTCCCAGCAGCAAACAAAACCAAAATTAATGTCAGCAGCATCCCCCAAAGCCTAAACTACACTACTAATGAACTCCCAAGTACTCTCAAAGAAAACTCTCTTTGCAGAGGCAATAAGGTAAAAATTACTGTAATAATCTCATTGTAAAAATACAGAGGAAAAAAAAAGTCATTGACATTCAAAGTAAGACTTGGCTCTACTGATCCCATTAACCGTGTTGTTAGCATAGCATATGCATGCATAGTGATATTGTCACATAACTCACTGCCACCTTCAAAAGAGCACACAAGAACTCGTGTTCTTTCATTTGTATTTCAAATAAAGGTAGGAGTTGCATGGCACCTAATTCTGAGGAAGTCTATACTTGACATGACTCCAGCAGAGAGTCAATTTGTTTGTCTGACTAGAAGAAGTGCTCAGTTGAATACAATTTATGAAGCTTTCCTCAGACATAATCTTCTTGACATGGGGCTGTGACTTTACTCATTAAAATGGTTCTCTTCCTTCTGTCAAAAATCAGCTTGAATAGCAGAGGATACCACAGCAATATTTACATATTTATAGAACTACCTTTTTTATTTAATATTTTCAGGTAGTTTTCAAATTAATAACACATTCTTCACTTCTGGTTTTAAAATGGCTTTATAATGCCAAGCCTAAAGTTGCCACACTTCACGCAAAGCAGATGCGTTAGCAGAGTCATCACTGCAGCATGTAGCGTCTGCAAATTCTCAATGAACAGATATAAAACAGAAAAGTACCTTCCATATTAGATGATTGCTGTTCATTTTTAATGTATGCTTCAGTGACATTTCCCTCCCTCCCTGCTCACGCCCTCAAAATTAAATTCCTTAATACTGTCTGTCTGTCTAATAATTGTTATTTGCTGAGCAAACTGTATCTGCAAAAGCTGACTCAGCCGGTATATTTTGTGTGTTGCGACTATCCCAGTAAGGCTTGTTTGTACTCATACTTTTTTGCAGCATTGGAGTTGCAGTGTGTTCTGAAGGTCTAAGTTCATACTCCCTTAAATACTCAATGTCCAGGCCTGCTTAATAAAAGGCAAAACTTAAAAAAGCTATGGGAAAAGTCTTGAGTGTTCATATGCTATAAGGGCAGTATAAATATATTATCAGCCAAGTGATCTCTGCTTCTTTGGAAATGCTCATGATTTCACATATTTTTAAAGTATTGCTATTGTTATAGGGAGGAATTCTTTTCTTCTTTCCTGTAGTTTTCATGGGAAAAGAGAACAGTGGTACCTACTGTGCATGTCTTCTCTTTAAGAGTTGTGGTGATCAGTGCTCTGATTTTGCCAGATAAACTCTTGTAGCCTTTCTGGCCATTTATTGTCAGTTGTGTGAAGTGAACAAGTTAAGTCAGTACAAGCCTATATAGGCTTCTAGGCATCTAGGATTTCTTGAGTGCAACAATTTCCTCCATACTAAAAGCAAGAAGAAACTTGGTTTGCTGCTGTTGCTAATTAATCATCGAGATGTCCCATAGCAGATGCAGAATATTTGTAGCGCACAAAAGGAGTGATGCTGGCTCTTATTTGTATTCAGACCACTCTCATCCATTGAGGTGGTGGAAGGAGGCCCTAAAGCAGATGTTTAATCCATATTCAAGGCATTTTCTATTAGCAAAGTAATATAAAGGAGTACACCATAACAAGAGCTGTAAGACTTGTCTTACATGTTGGTGCATGCTCAGGTGCTGAGGGGGCTCCTCTCCCAGACCAGGAGTTGTTCCCCACAACTAGTCACCATCCATGAGCAAAGGCTGTACTTGATAGATCTCAGAGACCACTGGCTACATGGGGACCTTCTGCTGGGTCCCCCCAATTTTGGAAGGGACAGAATGTTTTTGAGGGTGTCCTCAAGGAGTTACTTACATTAGAATGCTTCTCACAGAAGCAGTGGCTCCTGGTCCCGTTTGCCTGGAATTTTGGCCACTACTTAAACTTGGTGCCATGTTTATCTAGGCAAACTTGAACTGCCCTGACTGAGGCTTCTGGCGTGTACAGAGCAGATCACTGATTCTCTCACTGACTTAACAGGGCTGGTCATCTTTCCTGAAACTGTGGACCGAGCTGGGTAACAGCTGGTTAACCCACCTCCCTCATATTGCTCAAACATTCCAGTACCTTAGTTTGCTTAGCAGAAGGAAAGAATAGAACAATCTCTGTATACGACTGTAATGAAGCTATCTATTTATTGATCAAATATCTTGCTAATAAATTTGCAGTATCAAATTCAGGATGTTAATAGACCTCAGATTGCTATAGCAGGATAATAAAAATAAACAGGCATACTGGGTGATCTGTGGAACTTGGAGTGCATGGCTCTGTCCCCATTGCCTCTCTGTTGTCAATTTTTTAAAGCCCTCAGTGCCTTTTGAAAGAAAAACAATGAAGGTGGTGACTCAGTTTAGTGCTGCTCCTGCAGAAGCACTTGGTATTATCTAAATGAAGCAAGCCCAAGGAATATTGGTCTGCAAGGTACTTTGCAATCAGAAGCTGAGAAAAATATCTTTCTGGTGGAGCAGCTCAGAAGGTTTTGATGAGAAATGAAAATTACTTTCCTGTGAAACACAATTCCCTGTGCCTCTGTTTTTCATGTCACTTCTTAGCGTAATTCAGTTTTAGTGAAATCCAGGTGATTTCTTTCTAAGTGCTCAACCCACCCTGATTTCCCACAGTGGCAAAGCTGGACCTGCACTGAATACCAGGGAGGGGTTGATTTTGTTGGACACAGTACAGCTAAGTTGTCAGTGAAGTTTGTATCCCTGTTTATGTTAATGAAGTCTGATCTTTTCCCCATATAGGATTTCCTCTGATGCATTTTTTCATTCCCCAAGTATCTGTGAAACCAACAAGACTGGGGTTATGAAGTCAATTCTAGATGGCCTCGCAGATACAACTTTCCGAACAATCACGACAGATCTCCTTTACGTGGGCTCCAACGATATCCAGTACGAAGACATGAAAGGCGACATGGCATCCAAGCTGGGGTACTACCCCCAGAAGTTCCCCCTTTCTTCCTTCAGGGGTGATCCTTTCCAAGAAAAAATGACTGGAGGAGATGATTCCCTGTTGAACATTATTCCCTCAGAGCAGGTCAACATCACAGAGTTTTACAACAAGTCCCTGTCCACTTTTAAGGATAATGAGGAGAATATACAGTGCGGAGAGAACTTTATGGATATGGAGTGTTTTATGATTCTGAACCCCAGCCAGCAGCTGGCCATCGCCGTGCTGTCGCTCACCCTGGGCACGTTCACAGTCCTAGAGAACCTCCTTGTCTTATGTGTCATCATCCACTCCCGAAGCCTCCGGTGTAGACCCTCGTACCATTTCATTGGCAGCCTGGCTGTGGCCGACCTCCTGGGCAGCGTGATTTTTGTCTACAGTTTTGTGGATTTCCATGTTTTCCACCGGAAGGATAGCCCCAACGTCTTCTTGTTCAAACTGGGTGGAGTTACAGCCTCCTTCACTGCCTCTGTAGGCAGCCTTTTCCTCACGGCGATAGACCGGTACATCTCTATACATAGGCCACTAGCTTATAAAAGGATTGTTACCCGACCAAAGGCTGTCGTAGCATTTTGTGTGATGTGGACCATTGCTATTGTAATAGCCGTTCTTCCTCTGCTCGGCTGGAACTGCAAAAAGCTCAATTCTGTTTGTTCGGACATATTTCCCCTCATCGATGAGACGTACCTGATGTTCTGGATCGGGGTCACCAGCGTCCTCTTGTTGTTCATTGTCTATGCCTACATGTACATTCTGTGGAAGGCTCACAGCCACGCTGTTCGCATGTTGCAGCGAGGCACGCAGAAAAGCATAATCATTCAGTCGACGGAGGACGGTAAGGTACAGATCACTAGGCCTGATCAAACTCGTATGGACATCAGGTTAGCCAAAACCTTGGTCCTTATCCTAGTTGTTTTAATCATATGCTGGGGCCCTCTCCTCGCCATCATGGTGTACGATGTCTTTGGGAAAATGAACAAGCTCATCAAGACTATCTTTGCCTTCTGTAGCATGCTCTGTTTGCTGAATTCAACAGTGAATCCCATCATCTACGCTCTGAGGAGCAAGGACTTGCGACACGCCTTCCGCAGCATGTTCCCCACCTGCGAAGGGACCGCGCAGCCCTTGGATAACAGCATGGAGTCTGACTGCCAGCACAAACACGCCAACAACGCGGGGAACGTGCACAGGGCTGCCGAGAGCTGCATTAAGAGCACAGTTAAGATTGCCAAAGTTACCATGTCTGTCTCCACAGACACGACTGCTGAAGCGTTGTAAGTCAGAGACTTCTCAGCGTTGTGAGAAAAGAAGTTTAAGTTTAAAAAAAAAATAAAAATTTAAAAAATCAACAACAGAGAAAACCAAACCCATGGCTTAATGTATTTGTAATATTTTTTGGTTTGTCATTGTAAGCTGAGCAATGATTGTGTTAAGAGCATTACCATTAGCCAGTTCTTCAGGTTTTACAACTAGAGATTCTAGCTAAATTTTCACAAGTTTTTCTCAAAAGGTGTTTACTGAATAATAATGTTTCCTGAAAGAGCACAGAGAAAATACCAGATTAGCAATCATTCCTTTGAGGGTGTGAAAAAGAATTGTGGAACCTAATTGAAAAATAACACATCTTAAACCAATACCATCAAATAAGAAAAACGCCTTGTAGTCATGCTGTTCATTTCAATGTGAAATGTATTTCATGTCTGTAAGTAATAAGAGTTTCTGAATTTTTCCAAAAGCAGCAGTGCTGAGTTTAGAGGTTTTGTAAAACGTGTTGTGTCCTGTGAACTGTGTGCTGTTTTATTATATGTTATTGATATTTGTCTGATTAAACAAAGTGATAAGGTAGAATTCCGTGGAAATAACGTGAATCGTGATATGTAAACCCCATTGAAAACACTTACTGTATTTGAAGAATTCCTATGAGATATTTTGGAAATTTTACACTTTTAGTGGTCTTCTGTGGACTTAGAGGAGAGGCTTTGTGTTCTTCTACTAAAATTATTTCCCCACTACCTTTTACTTTCACATGCATATGAGACTAACAGCAACAGAGGAATAGAGGAGGAATGTGAGAAAGGAATGCACTGGTTCAGACTTTTCAATACCACTGCGTTTATACAGAAGGATATTTATGGTTGCACAGACTACTGCCCTGCTCTTGGGCGTTGTGTGAATATGAACACTGAAAAGCAAAGGTCCTGGATATTCGCCCCTTTAATGGGCATCTGGTTTTAAGCCACGTGCTGGTATTGGACCACTGAAGACAGCATGTGTCAGACTCAATGTGCGATGTTATCACTGTGCAGTCGACGTATACTTGAAGTGTGTCACATTCCTGTGTCCCAGGTCTAAGCAGATTCAGAGCCTGAGATACCAAACTCTTGTCTTCACTAAAAGAGGAGGAAATATTGTCAGACTTAGACATTTTCTTATTTTGTGAGTGTGTATATAAATAAATATCTCTGTGTGTGTACGTGTGTGTGTGTGTGTGTGTGTGTGTGTGTGTGTAAGTGTACTAACCAGTGTGAGTCATGGTAGCATAGCTAAGATAGGACACTATGACCAAATGTAACTGTATTTCTTGCTGCACGCTTTGCACACGAATTCTGTTTCTAAAATTGAGTTCTTCCAATTGATTACTGGTGAAAGTACCGTATTAAGAACATCTCAGTCCACACTGAGATGTGTATCCATGTGCTGGAGGAAGCAACCTTTCAGTTGCACTTGAGAATAAAGAGAAACGAGAGGCAGACAGCATGGAATGAGCCCGCACTGACAAATGCTGCGGCTGTTGATGGTGTTCCTGAAGACAGAAAACCAGGAGTAAATGATAGTTTGTTTTAAGGCTGTGAGTATTCAAATCTGATAGCTTGCAATGAGGTGCATCTCTCTGAAAACCACTGTCAAGGTTTTACACTACCAGGAAGAAGTTACTGAAGGCAAATAGTGACTGTTCCACAGTGGAACAGTTTCTGCAGCCTGGGACTGTCACAAGGAACATGTACCAGATAGTCTTTGAGGCGTCTTTGTGGCATGGGTATTCTGTGATTCTGTTCTGAGTCAAAAGGTCTGGGATCCTCTTCTCTGCGGCCTTGCTTTTTCAGACCATTTCCTCACCCTTTTGGCTGATTTCTGCCAAAATGCAGCTTAGTCCATTAGCTGCCTGGCACTTGCTGCAACAGGGGTGACTTCCTCCATGGTACGGGGTGAATGGAACCAAATCTATACTTCCCTGCCACCCATCCTTGTGCTTAGGTTGGGAGAGAGGGGGGGGTGGCAGCCCCAGCTCTCTGGCTCCCTTAGTGCAGGCCAGAGCAGCCAGCTGAACAAACACCCAGCCCCTTTCAGCCAGTGGTTCTGTGGGGGTGCAAGTGGCTCCAAGTTTAGGCTTGGTGAGGGGTGGCATGTTTAAAGGTAAGATTGGACCAGGTGAGGTGCTGAGCAACAGCTGGAAGAGGCAGGGGTACTTTCCTCTTCCACCTGCCTCTACTGGAGCTTACCTTTGTGATGGGACAGGGCACCACGCTCTCAAGGGAGGCACTGCAGTCAGCCAAAACAGTGGGTTGCAGAGGATTTCCAGAAGATGTCAAGTCCTCCTGAAAGATCTTTCTTATGTCTAGGTCTAGTCCATCCTAAAGCAGTCCTCTTGGAGGAGTGGGGGAAAGCCCATTTGAAATGTTAAGGATATTTTAAGAGCCATTTTTGAAACTGTCTTCTTGTGAATTAAATGCAAACTTTGTGGAATTTTGTTGTGCATTCAAGTTCTAAATTTTATGATAAATCATGGGACAATGGGGCTGTCTTGGCACTTAACTTGGTGCTTACTGATATAATAAGAAATAGCATCCTGTGAAATGTTATCGTCTATCATCAGTACCTTCATTTGCATAATGAGTTTTTCTAAAGCTCTGGGAACTGCATCGGTTCACTTAGAACCATTTATTCAAGAGTTGGCAACAATTTCCTTACATGTTGCACACTAAGTAGAACTATTCTTTCTTTAGAAAAATCTGCTGCCGTTCCAAGGTAATCTGTGCTTATACTTCAGCTTTAGATATTCCTAATTTGCAGTTGGCTACTTTCACTTAGTGATAGCACAGCCAAATGATACTGTGTTCCACCGCCACTCACACCACCACCACCGTCATCACCATCATCCACCCACCACCGCTAGTTGCAGTTACGTGTGTATGTACCAACTCCAAGTGTCACGTATCTACTGAGAAGACCATCTATGTCACACGTGTGCAGAGTTAGATTCTCGACAGTCTAATTGTATATTTGTATGATATAATCTCCTCAGTGCTGTGCAATCACTATCCACATCTTGCACTGGCCTTTCAATGAAAATTTTAGTGTGTCTATTGTGAGATAGACAGCATGTTCTACCTGCTGTTATTGGGCTGAATGTATGTAAATAAGTGGAAAAAAAAATCATCTGTACAAGCAGTGGCCTAAAAAGTCTGTAATTGTGGATTAGGAAAATTGTTGAAGTTGCTGTGACATCTCAAATACTACCTTTGAATAAACTGTTTACAGGGTCTCTTGGGATGCTGTTTCACAGTGAAAGGAAAATTTTTCCTTGTGATAATATGAGGTAAAGAAATCTGATTACCTGAGATTTTTATTTCCAGTGTTTCGAAGTGGAGAGCATAACTCTTTATTGTCTGTAAATCTAACATTATTACTTCCTCTTAGAAGAATATTGTATCATTAGATGTTTGTTTGAGCTGGTAACATTCTTGCAACTGTTGCAATATTTTTCATTAGCAACCTGTATAATAGTTTGTACACAAGTACTGTTCAGATTGTCATGGAAAGTAGCTTTGACCATTTACTTACCAGTAGCAGAATAGTATTTCTGTAAGGTTTCCAGTGTATTCCTACCATATCATATTTTATTTCTATAATGTAATTAAACTGTTATTTATTCAAGGAGAAAAAGTATTCCTCTGCTTTTTTGTTTTCCAAATTTTGAGATAACTGAGGAAGCCACGTGCTGATGCTGCCTCATCCCACGATCTGGTGCTCTACGTTTTGTTTATAAGTTTGTCTGTCAGATTCTGAAACAACTGCTTAAACAACTTGACAACAGGTTGTCAAGCTTTGTGGGTTTTAATTGTACGTTGATATGTTTGAAGGAGGAGGTAGATCATATATTTTATATTTGTGTATCCAGTACTATGGAGACGAGAGAAATGACAGTTAAAACTGCATCTCCTGTTTCATTATGTAGGCAATTTCCCCTTTCCTCCGTATTAGCCAAAATGCAATAAATTCCTTTTGCCTTCCTCAGATGCATGTTGACTCAAAGATGTCACATTAAGACAAACCCATGTACTTCAGAAAAGCAAATCACAAAAAAACAGAAGAAAGGAATACAAATTAAAATAGTGCTGCTGGCAGAAGTGACAACCTAAATTAGTTATTGGGGGTTGTAAATGTAATCAAATATTTGAGACAAAGAGTTAGTCTAGTTTTGGCCACTGCCAGTGGGGACAGAGTTGATGGGCGTAGGGAGTGAATGATGAAGTGGTCCAGGAGGGATTCATTGAAGCTGTGCAGAGAGAGCAGGCTCAGCCAAGCCACTGCCTATGAATCACATTAAAGTGCTCCCACTGCTGCTCATCCACATATGAAAGGAAGGGTTGAAAAAAGCCCACTAAATGCTGTAGAAAGGTCCCTGCCTATTTCAGAGGATCGGTTTTCCATATGACTTAATCTCAGATTCACATTACTTGGGCAATTTTCCTTCTCCACATCTGTGGTTTGAAAACATCCTTAGGGGATAAAGTGAGCATGTCACAGAATCATGGAATCGTTTAGGTTGGAAAAGACCTCTAGGATCATCAAGTCCAAACGTGAACCTCACACTGCCAAGGCTTGGGATCATGGTTGTGTCACAATATTTTTACTTTTAAAAATTGGGTCATCAGTGAATTGAGAAAGTCTTGGCAAAGCAAAAGCAACTAGAAATAAAAGATTAGCTCTTAATCTAGACTTTAGCTGCATACTACATTTAAATTAATCTGAATACTTCTGCTAAAAGCTGTCATTTTCAAAGCAGCCAGGAGGCAATTCCCTCTGTATTTCCATGGTCATTGGAAAACAAAGGTTATGCTGCCACAAAACAACAGCTCTTGACAGTAACATCTGGCTATATTTATAAGTCTGTTCTGAACAACACAAGCGGAAATCATGACAACTTTCCAAGCAACTGCTTTCCTGCACTATACTAGCTCAGGAAGCATGCAGGCTAAAGTGCTGTCATCTTTTCAGCCCTTCACATGAACATCTCTTATTGTTTCTGCTTTTCTGACAGCTGTTTTTAGAAGTCACAATATCATCATGTGAACACATCATCAATAAAACATCTTCAGTTTGCTGGGTTTATTGGGTTGGGTTTTTTAATGTTTTGTCTTCCATGAAAATCCAGCTTTGGCTTGTTACAAAATTAAATCATTATATCAGGGAACAGTTTATAATAGAAAAGAAAAAAAATTCCTGTATTTAAGAAAGCATAGGGTAGGGAGTTTATCTGACAGTTTAGAATATATGCCTTCCTCCATTCTGTTTTTTGTCTATTGGTCTTTTTAGGTAATCAATATAAAGAATTTTTTTTTTAAATAGCAGCACAAAATATGAAGCACAGTTGCCTTTAACAGAACTCCTATAATATGTGCAGCCATCAAATGCTGATCTTTGAAGTTCAGTTAGGAGAAAAAGCTATAGTGAGCCCAATGTAATCTTAATGACAAGGTATGACATGTCCTGGTATTGCTTTTCAATAAATCATCTTTCGTATTTAAAGCAGCACTCACTTTAATGCTGAAGCATTTTAAGGTATTTAATCCTGTCTCAATAAAGTCCCTTAGAATTTTTATTGACTTCAGCAGAAATTATATCTTACCCCAGGTTTTTGAACTATCAGTGTGCATTTGGAAAGTGCAATTTTATACTCTAGTGTATTTGCATTTTCACTGACATTAAAGCAAAGATGGGACAGAATAAATAACAGCCTCTATATTCATTGGGGGCTTTTACCTCTGATAAAATCCATTTTGAATTTTGGTGGGTCAATGTAGAATCGTAAAATCTGGCAGGATTTCAATAGACTTGTCATGTGAGTGAAGGAATTTATTTATCCATATGTGTGCAGATGGGGTGGAGAACATCATGAATGAAGCTGCTCTCAGTAATGCTGACAGAGTTGCTTCCTGACTGCTTGCACTGGTACTGTTTTGATGCTCCTTTCTTTCTTTCTCATGTATGTGTATGCATGGTGAAAACAGGCCACGTGCATTCAAAATCTTTCCCTAAAATAAAGTAGTATCTCTACCATTTGTTTGTTTGTTTTAATGATATTAATAATATTTATTCCTATTATTAGGGGAAGTAATGTCATAACCACTGTTTCCATGAAAGGGAAGCCTCTCCTGCCATTTGAAGCCATATCTGGAAGCATCAAGTCCTGACGTTACGTGAACCATTTCATCTTTTTCCTCGTGGAACTCACTGAAAGTTCTTCCAGGGCTCAGCACAACTGGGATACTTCACCTTCCATCTCACTGAAGAGAGGGATAAGGAAAGGGAGCTGGAAACTCCTTGGTCCTTGTTTGTGCCAGGCTGTTCCTGGAGCTGCTGTGTGTGTAATGCTGTGAGGGTCTCTGGGGACTTCCCCACACTGTCTGTTCCCTCCAGAAAGGTGGTTGCTGTGACCTGGCTGACAGCAGAAACCACATCAAGAGGGTGAAGTATAATCTTCTCTGGCTGAAACTCTGAAGAGAGAGGATTTAAGACTTTGCAGTGTCATGAATCAGAGATGGGAATCTGCTGTGTGTCATTTCTTAGTTACAGAACAAGGATTAAGGGTATCATTTTAATAGAGGAATATAGGAAGTTAAACAGGCTATGGATCCATCCAGTAAACACTCCTCCTAAACCTTCAGAAAGGTAATAATAAATCCTGTAAGACCTTTCATCAGCTGCCTGGGGGAAAAAATATAATCATTGTCTCTGCAAAGCTTAACGTGCAATATAATTCAAAGTCATTTTAAAATTATACACCTACCTGCTACCAATGCAGTCTGAGTAGGCAAAATTAGTAGCAGGCATGCTCAGTAAACCCTAGGTTTAAAGCTTTAGCTAGAATGTTAATGTCTAAATTGAGTAATACTATCAGTCATGAAAATTACAGTTATCTGCCTCCTTATCTTTTCCTATTTATTTGAGGGGTTTTATTTATTCTTATTATAGCAGTTTCAAAACCTGATAGCTCTGGCAGAAGGAGAGACAATCTCTCTGCATGTGGCCACTGGCGTTGGTGAACTGCCTGCTGCAAGCATGTTCAGGGCATCCAGGGAAT